>NC_091847.1:9634989-11057988 GCF_037783145.1 Equus przewalskii
GGGAAATGGGGGTCGGGGGTGAGGGGGCAGCGGGAGGACGAGAGGCACCAGATCAGCAGAGCAAGGATTACTCGGTGTCCCCATCTGAGGCTTGGCAGCGCCCATCAACAGAAGCCTGTGGTAGAGACAGCAGCCTCCGTGTGTCAGCGCCGGGTTCAAGACAGCAGAAAGAGCTTACTTCTGTATCTTTGAAGACTGTGTATACACACAGCAAAAGGGTGAGTGGGTTTTTTGGGATTTCTGGGATTGTGAGTGACCTTTGTATTCTTCTCTGTACCTTTGTATTTTTCCAAATTTCTAAAGTAAGCAAATACTATTTTATAATTGGACATATCCAAATGCCATAATCACTGTAAAAATACTTCAAGTGGAAATTAGATTGGAAGGAAATTCTAGTTAAACATGGCAGCTGGAACACCAGAATCTCTCTCTACTTCCAAGGGGAAACATCACTAAGCTAATGAAAGGATCAAAACAGGCATAAATCCAAAAGACAAAGAAACGGGGAAAGAAGATGACAACAGATGAGAGATGTCCCACAAAATGTGTGAAGCGGAAAAGCACGAGACCAGAGAGACCCTGGCCTCACCTCGGAGAAGGCCGCACCCTGCACGTGGGGGGCCTGGCCGGTGGGGGGTCCAGCGGCCAGACTCAGGAAGAGGAGGCGGCCGACCATGGGCAGGGGTGGCTGGGACTGACGACAGAGTGGTCGTGGCAGTCCGCTATGAAAGCAGGTTATGCCCCATAGCGCCTGACATCTGTAAGCGTTTCGTAAATAATGGTTAAGAAGGGGGCGAAGGGCTGAAGGAGCAGCTTCCCTGTTTGAGGCTCTCTCTGGTTGCCCCGTCAAGTAAGAAGGAACCAGAAGAACTTTGCCGTGCTGGGGAGGCACAGCTGAACCCCAGCATCATAAGGCACGGGGGGCGGGGGGCGAAGTGCACTTTGCACCCCATCCTCTGGCAATGCCTCCCCGCTGCTCAGGGCCCCGCCAGGAGGAGCTGGAGGAGAAGGCTGAGAAAGAGCGAGGGGGAGGATGCAGGGGTGGGGGCTTGGTGGGCTGCAGCCTCCGTGCAGCCTCAGCATGTGACCTTGCCCCTAAGGGCAGTTCCACAGGGGCTGCTGCACATCTGCGGGAGCCGCTGGCGCTGGCGGTACCTGGAACTGGAGACACCACTGAGGCACCCCTCCCTGCCCTGCTGCAGGAACAGCGGCCTCGTCTGAGCCACCCACTTCCCTCCCCTCGGTTGTGTGGAGAGGGGGACGCAGCCCTGCGCCGGGGTCTGTTTGTCCTCGTGGGTGAGTGTCACGGACGCCTGGCCCCTGACCAGGCAGTCGTGCTCCCATTTGGGAGGACCCACCTTTATCAAACACCAGCTATACTGACCTTACACTGGTTGCGTCCTCTGAGCAAGCCCACGAGGCAGACTGTCGCCCCCGCACTCGGAGGGAACAGAGGCTCCTATGGACCCGCCTCTGGACCCAGGCCTGTGTGAAGAAGTCGTCCACGCATTGCCCTCCCGATTCCAGACACCCACGGCGCTCTCCTCCAGGCAGGCCCGTGGCGGGCCCTAGGGACACTCGAAGATAAATGAGCTTCTTTTCTTCCTTCCAGGAATTTACTCTTCTTTTGAGAGAGATTGGAGAGTAACCAAGTGGCCACAGAGCAGAGTCAGAAAGAAATTCAGGTCAGGGTAGCAGGAGGGAGTTCAGAGAACTTTCTTTCTTTCTTTCCTTTTTTTTTTTTTTTTTTTTTGCTGAGGACGATTCACCCTGAGCTAACATCTGTTGCCAGTGTTCCTCTTTTTGTATAGGAGCCACTGCCACAGCATGGCCACTGACAGACGAGGGTGATGTAGGTCCACGCCTAGGCACCGACCCTGGGCCTCTGAAGCAGAGCACACCAAACTTAACCACTAGGCCACCGGGACTGGCCCGGAGAACTTTCTAAGGAAGGATAATGCCTCCTTCCTTTGTGCTGACTCTTATGAGAAAGAAGGTCTCCCAGGCATTTTGGAAAGGAAGCAGCCCGGTGTCAGGGGACATGTGCTGAAATGGTCAGCTGGGACCCGCTGTTGGGCAGCCTCGAAAGCCATGTGCCAGTGAGGGTGAGGGCTCGCCTTAGGGCAGCCCCTCTGGCAGCCCGTGCAGGACAGCTTCCAGAAGGCAGAGTCTGGGTGGAGAAACCAGTGAGAGCTCGAGGGCATGGGCAGAAACCAGGGCTGGGCCATGGGCACCGAGGGAAAGCAGAATGGGAAGGTCCCTCCTGAGGGGAATCAGACGGCCGGGACGGAGGGATGCCCTGCCCTCGGGCTGGGAGGGGACAGCTTGCACTTTGAACTCTTCTGTCATGTGTGGGTTTGAACTCTGCCTTAGTCTCCTCTCCAAAGATCCTATTTAAAAAGATAGACTCATAAGTGGATCTTTAAATGTGGTGAATACATACAATGGAATATTATTCAGCCTTTAAATGGAAGGAAATTCTGACACATGCTACAATGTAGGTGAAACTTGAGGACAGTGTACACTAAAGGAGGTCAGCCAGACCCCGAAGACAGACACTGTATGATTCCACTTGTAGAGGTCCCTAGAGAAGTCAACTTCATAGGGACAGGAAGTAGAAGGGCATTGCCGGGGCTGGTGGCGGGGGCGGGGGAACTGGGGAGTAGTGGGTGTAAAGGGGACAGACTCCCAGCCGGGGAAGTTGAGAAGTCCTGGGGATGGACGGTGGGGATGGCTGCACAACAACGTGAACGTACTTACATGTACTGAACCGTCACTTAAAAATGGTGAAAGCGGTAAAGTTTATGTTATATGTTTCTGTTTTCATCTCTTTCACCACAATGGAACAAACAGACCAGTGAAAGATGTACAGATCCTGCAGTGTCATCAGTCGAGCGACTGGAGAGCGATGATGCCCTTAGCTGACCCCGGGAGCGAGGAGGCCGAGCAGGTTCGCGGGGAGGACGAGGTCGGCTGGGCCGAGTGCGCCTGCGTGCGCTGCGTGGGCGGGCTCCTGCCCTCAGCATCGCCGATCGTCACCAGGCAGGCGTTTCTGTCTGTTTCTTTACGGGGAGCTGACTGGCCTGGGGGCCAAGAGGTAACCCAGGCCTGTCCATAACGGTGCCCTGCTGGGTTAGGTTGCCAGTGTGCCATCTTGTGGCGACATGGCCAGTGGGCAGGTGGCAGTGGGGAGCCTGGAGGCTGAGAGTCAGAGGAGCAGCAGTTTCCTGAGGAGATGCCTGGCAGAGCCACGGGCATGGCCAGGCCCCAAGAGGGTGAAAGAGCAAGAGGAGAGCTGAGGGCAAGTGCATTTATGACCCTCCCTGCCATGCGAGCTGCTGCGAAGGACTCTCCTCCTAGAGAAGTGTCCACCCCAATGTCCCCAAACTGAGATCTGGGCTTGCTTAGCACCTGCCCAGCCGCTGACTGGGGGCCTCCACCAGGTACAAGTTGAGGAGCCAGCTCAAAGTGACCTCGTTCTAAATCTGGCCGGCTCCACGGATCCTGTCACCACTGGGGACCGCACTTGGGCAGTGAGGAGCCAGCAGGAGGAGAGGCACAGGCTGCACCCCCCTGGGGACAGCAGGAGCATCTCAGAGGAGCAAAGACGCCCCAGCCGAGCACTGAGCCCACTCGGGAAGGTGCGCGGGGGCAAGGCCTCCTCGAGATCCAGCTCAGTGGGTTAGGGGCTGGGAGGCACCGTGCAATTCCCAAGCCAGGTGAAAACTACTTGGGTTTCAAGCAGGAGGCCACTTCCAGCTCTGAATAACAGAAGCATCCAGAAGGAAGTAACCAGAGGCTTCCCCCAATTGATCTGGAGACTGGGAAAATGTCCCACGGTTATTAATAACCCCCTGTTCTGGGAGCTGATGTCATGCACCAGACAAAGGGATTAAAAAGATGCTGTGGAAGGCAAAGTGGTTTCAGCCGGAGCTCCACTTTCTCTTCTCCAATCAGTGAGCATTTTTCTCCCCGGGAACGCTCCGGGCTGCCTGGCCTCTTGACAGACCTGGTGAGCGGGAGCTGTGCGGCCGATCACCACACTTTTATAGCCGCTCAGTCTTCGTGGCGTCCTTTCTGCAGGTGACCCCCATTTCAGTTTGCTCTGAGATGGGGTGAAAACAGGGGTTTGTGTGGCTTCTGGGAAACAGAGCTGAGGGTGGCCCCTCAGGGCCTGCAGCCTTAGCAGCATGGCTGCTGGAATCCTGGACAGAAACTGTGTCAATTAATCTTTGCAAAGTCAGGGCCCTGAATGTCACCTTGTCACCTGAGTGGCAGTGATGTTGGCTGTGTGGCTGCCGTTTCGCGTGTCCAGGCCCACTCAGGAAGAGGCCATGAATGAATAGATCAGAGACCTGAGAGAGCATGAGAGAATCCATCCTGTGGAAATGATGAGGATTTTTAGGCTGGTTAATTTTAAAATGGTTTATGATCAGGATTTTTAGGCTGATTAATTTTAAAACTACAGATGAGAAGCAGGCTCCGAGGAGTAGAATTTGCTTGTCCCTTTGTTGGGAAACATTCACATTTCTAAGGGAAACCTCTATCTGTGAAGATGCCTCCCTCTCAGTGCCAGGAAGAAGGGGGATGGCCTTATCTCTAGAAACTCTTAATCAATGCCAGAGGCAAGGACTTAAGTTGTTTACTGTCTGGCAACCTCATGTTACTGACCACCCCCCCAAATCCTCCTTTGTCTTTAGCTGAGGATAATATTCAAGCGGTGACTTCTGCCATTTACTCACTCCAGTTTGATTCTTATCTAAAAGTTGTGGGACCGCCAAATGGCCGGACCCTACAGGCACTGATACCATTTTAACTTTTTTACATCTTCTTTGTCTTGTAAAGAGATAACTCACATACCTATGCCTTAAATTTAGCTCTATCCCTCAACTTGCAGCAGCAGAAGCGGCAGCAGCAACATGCCAGCAGCAGCTCTGCCTGCCCATGGGTCCTGTCCCCAAGCAGCAGCTCTGCCTGCCCATGGGTCCTGTCCCCATGCTATTCTGTACTATTCTCTAAATAAAGGAGCACTACTGCCAGATCTTAAGAGTCTAAGAAATCTTTCTTTTGACTCCTTGGCTCACCGACCCCGCATCATTTCTGGTGGCCCGTATGGGGACTTGCTTCATCGGCTTGTGAGCTCGAGTTCTGGTAAGTGCCCTTTTTCCTTATGCCTTTCTCTTTTTTGAGGATGGATCTAAATTCACTTCTCCATCGGGAACTTTCTTGGATGGCTGTATGAATCCACATTTGCTGCCCATGGCTACTCTATGGGGCAAATTGTGGCATTCAGCTTGAAGAGAATCAGTACCTTAAGCCTCAGGGTGATGAAGAATGAATTAATCCATTCCTTCTTGACTCTGTCTCTAATATATAAATTTTACGTGGGCACGGGTAGGCCACTTAAGTCATTAGGATGGTGGTCAATCTCCAAGACTCCCGTGGAAGGTTTCTTTTCCTAAGGCTGGATTGGGATCCCTCCCATGGCACCTGACCATGCTCTGGACTGAGGGAAAGTCCCAATCAGGACTCCAGTTCAAGGGAAGTACCAAACTCTAACCTTTGGTTGAGTATGGGAACCCCTTCTTGGGAGAATGGCTCCAGGCTGCAATTGGGTAGAATGTCCCCCAGACTGGCAGAAAATTCCTCACTGTTTTTCTCTATCCTTTTATCCTGGGGACCATTCACCAGGCACCTATTCCTGCCAGGCATAATAGGGAAGATGTTCAAGGGATGCCGCCATCATCCCTTGCTACAGGAACCCCAATGGGGGGATTTTCAAGGTAATGGCTCCCTTTCTCTCTGGGACCATTCACCAGGCACCTATTCCTGCCAGGCTGTCCTGAGCACTGTCCCTGAGCCTGTGGCTGTCTGTGAGGATGAGGGGCGGAAGTGAAAACGACAGTGGACAGCTCTAAACACGCACATTCTAGAATGGCTAGAATGAAACCGACTGACCTTACCAAGTACGGGTAAGGATGTGGAGCCGCTGCGACTCTCCTACGTGGCTGGTGGAAATGCAAACTGCTCTGGAAACAGTTCGGCAGACTCCCATAAAGTTAAAATACACTCATCCTATAACCCAGAGACCCCAGCCCTAGGTGTTTACCCAGGAGAAGTGAAAACATATGCTCATTCAGAGCTCTGCGCATGAATGTTTCCAGCAGCTTTATCCATGGTATGAAACTGGAAACACTCCGGATGCCCTTCAACGGATGCCTGGACAACTGCACTCCATCCGCCCAGGAGGACGCTGCCCGGTGATAGAAAGGACAAACTCTTAGCACATGCACAACCTTGAACGCATCGTGTTCTGTAAAAGAAACAAAACTGAGGACATGCCTCACGAGTCCATTCACTTGACATTATAGTACAGACAGACTATGGGGTCAGAAATGAGGGCAGAGGTTGACGGGAGCCAGGGGTCGGGGGAGGAGATCGACGGCAAATGGGAACGAGGGAACTTTCGGGGTGATGGAAATGTTATATATCTCGAGTGTGATGCTGGTTGCACAAGTGTATGCATTTGTCAAAACTCATTCAACTGTCCGCTTAAATTTTTAAAGATAAAATAAATAAAATTGTATTGTATGTAAATTACATCTCAATAGAGCTGACTTTTAAAAATGAGGGACAAAGACAGTAAGTGCTTTTGGAACACTGAGCAGGGGAGAATCAATTTACAGTTTGGTTCCTTGCTTAAATGTTGCCTTTCCTTCATGGACGTGGCTGGAGGTGGCAGAAGGTGGACAGAACCTCGGGGTTTGGTCCGACACACTCAGAGAATGCTCTCTTGCCTACGTACAGGCCCTGTGACCTTAAACAGGTCACTAAGCTGATCTCCGCTTCAGTTTGCTCATCTATACGATACTTTTGCATTAAACAAATATTAAAATGAGACTCATATTTACACATATATGTTTTACGAGTCCGTATATGAGATAAATACGTTAAAATCTTCTCTCTGTACCTGGTATGTAGTTTAAGTGACAACCTGGCCAGCAAGAAGCGCCTAAAGAAAGTGACAGGAGAGTCTGTTTTGTTTCTGGGGAACACGTGGGAATCTTCAGAGCACTGGAGAGAAGAACAAATTTCTAATCGTCTCTGAAATCATGGTTTTTGGAAGGAAAAACAAATAAAAACTTTGCCCACGTTGCCTCCTCAGAGGACCTGCCCACGAATGAATGTGAGGTGGTTATAACCTCAGAGAAAGTCCTGGCTTCTTGCACATGTAGCGTCTAGGGGGACAACAAACAGCAACCCCACCCTCTGCACAGGTGACTTTTATGACCTCCCCCCTCACCCCCGGCTGTTAAAATGAAGGGTCAACATCCCGGCTGCCGCTGTCGGCGGGAACTTCTTTCCTGACGCATACCTGCCCAGTGATTTGTTGGCCATGTTTTCCATCCAGCAGGCAGCTGTGGGTAACGTTTAACCAGAGAAAGAGAGGCTAAATTATGCACACGTTTACAATGTAGACGCGGGCGGGGGCTCCCCCGTTGGCCATCCCGGGGGCGGCAGGAGTATGGAAGGGCCTCCTTGCATTCTCCCGGCAAAGAGGTGTCCCCTCCCCCAGCTCCTGAGAGCCCTTTCTGTCCGCCTGCGGACACTTTCGGAAGCGCTGTTTGAAGGCAGCAACGCTGCTGGAGGAGGACGCGCAGCCTGGGGCCTCCGTCTCCTGTCCCAGGACGAGAGAACGCCCTGCAGCCCCCGCAGCCCAGCGCTGTGGCCGCCGAGCCTGGTGGGACCCGCGCCTGCCGCCCGCTCCCCTCCCAGCGCGGCTCTCGGGCTCCCCTCTGACACTGCATTCCCAGCGCTGTGTGTTAGCTAAGACTTTTCTCTTTTAAGCCTGCAGTTGTTTCAAGTCTGCCAGTTTTAAAACATCTGTCACTTGTATTAGCACATTCTTAGTTGTCTGTGCCAGAAACCTGATTCAAAGTGGCTTAAGGGGGGCAAAAGGAGATTGTTGGCACACCTTCCTGAAAGTCCAGGCGAAGTGGGGCGTGGCTGGTGCAAGGGCTCAAACAGGAGCGTCAGGAGTCCGCGTCCTTCCAGCTATCTGCTCAGCTGTGCTGCGGGCTGGCTTTGTTCTCGGGCTGGAGCTGCCGTGGTGCCAAAGGGCCGCCCGCGCTCGGGGCTGTGCGCCGGGTCTGGACCCGTGAGGAAGAGCGACGACTCCCGCTGTTTCACCAGGAGGCCTCGGAGGAGCTCACATTCGGCTCCATGCTGTGCCTGTGGCCTGGGTCCTGCGGCATCTGCAAGACCTCTGGCTGGGGTCACCCCATTCAGATCACAGGGGCTCTTGGGGAGGGGTGGGAAACTCAAGGCGAATTGGCGGGCAGATGCACAAGGGAAGGAGGCCGGGCGGGCAAAACCCACGCGTATCTGCCACAGTCCTTTTCTGGGTACTAATCTCCCAGCACGTGGGCCTCGGTGTTCTGGGTCTTAGGTCTTCCCTAAGCTCACAGTGGCATCAGAGAACTTCCTCCTTTACTTTACGCCTTTCCAATCAGCTGATCTGATGGGGCATTTCTCCCACTTACACTGTCGTTAGTCACCATGTGACCTCTTCACTCGCTGGGCATTTCCTGGGTACATATTCTGTGCTGCTGATGGCTGAGTGTGGACGAGGGGGTGAGAGTGGGCACAGAGTTGAACAGGCCCCAGTCCTGAGGAGACAGACAAGAAAGTAGGCAGTGCAGCAGGGCGTCCCCTGGCTCCTCGCAGCTCATGCTCATTTTTCTGTTTCCAGTATTTGTGCCTCAAAACAGCTCTCTAGATGTCAGCCACTGATCTGTGACTGGGGAGGCCTGGGTGGCCGAGGGGTGTGGGCCTGGGAGGCAGGCTCCACTCTGCACCAGAGAGGGGGCACAGGGTGCTCAGGTCAGCGTGGTCTCACCAGCGCAGGCTGGGCTGGAGAGAGGGCTTCTTCTCCAGCGAGGATTTGCGGTGGACTCAGATGGAGAACTCTAGAAGTTAGGGCAAGAAAGACCTCAGAGACCGGCTAATTCAGTGCCTTCTTCCCCTGATGGGAACGCTCAGGCTCCGAGAGGGGAAGGGGCTGGACCATGGCAGGCAGCAAGTTCCTGCAGAGCCAGAAGAGGGCCCAGATCCCGAGTCCCTCCCCAGGCCTCCTGCCTCCACCACCGCTGAGGCCCAGGATGTACGTGATACATGTCAATTTCATGTCCTGGGAGGGGACAAATTAACCAAGTGAGAAAAGAAATGAATGGCAATGCCTTTGGTTTACAGAGTACCGTTTCCAGAAAAGGAAGACAAGTTACTGAGAAATACTTCCATCGTATAAATAGAGGAAATAAGAAAATAATAAGTAGCTAATATTGATTGGAAAAAATGGTGTGCTGGGAGCTAAGATAAGGGGTAGAGATAAGCAGAGAGCCGTGGGCACACAGAAGGGACACCTACAGCCATGAAGGTGCCCAGCAGGGACAGTCTGCACATGGCCAGTATCAGACTTCATTGAATCTGAGACACCTGTGGACTGTAGGACACTCCGTTATTTTATGCACCGTTGAGAAAGAAAACACTCTGCCCATTAAACTCCAATACACCGTCGATGACTGCCTGTGGTCAGAGTCACGGCACAGAGAGGGAACTCACCAAGGGAGAGTAAGAAGAAGGGCCAAGGACAGATCTGTCTCTGGAGGGAAGAGGGGAGAGCCTGGCTTTGGAGCCTGACTGGGGGCACTTGGATCCCAGCCCTTCTCTTACTGGGTGGCTTCCTTAGCTTGTCTGAGCTTCTGTTTTCCCAAGAGTGAAGACAGGCTTCAGTACTTACTTCGTGGGGGGCTGTGAGGATGAAATTAGGAAATATGAAAAGGATACCTGGTGTTAAACAGTAGCTCAAAAATAGGAGTTCCTCTTAACTCACAAGGCATCAGTAATTTTTAAATTTTTTTTTGAAATAACTTTAGACTTAAGTAAAATTTGCAAAACCAGTACAGAGCACTCCTGTATGTATTTTACCAGATTCCCCCAATGTTAGCATCTACTGTGTACAATTTTCATAAACAGGAAATTAATGTCAGCACAGCACTGCTGACTGATGCCCTTCACTGTTCCAGGACGTCACGTTGCATTTGGTCCTCGAGTCTCCTTAGTCTGTTCTACTCTGTGACCGTCCTTCTGCAGTCTCTCCTTATCGTCCAAGACCTTGACAGCTTCGGACAGCTACTCCTTCAGTGTGAGTTTGTCTAATGTTTTCTCATGATTAGGATGAGGTTATGCATTTTTGCAAGAATTCCACAGGAAAGACGTGTCATTCTCGGTGCATCTTATCAAGTGGTACGATGAGATGTCGATGAGACTTATTACTGGTCATGTTTCTCTTGATCACTTGGTTAAAGTGCGGTCTGCTGAGTTTCTCCACTGAAAAATCACTGCTTTTCCCTTAAATATCTTAGAGGAGATCATTTGAGATTATGCAAACATCCTATTTGTACTCAACTTTGTTCCCACTCATTTTAGCATCCATCGGTGGACCCTGTCTACAACAGTTACCACCATGCTGTTTTCTTAATGATGATTTGCATGGGATGCCTTCCTCCCTCATTCATTCATTCATTTTTATTGATATCAGAATGGAATAATGGGTATCTATTTTATTATATGGGTTATAATCCAACACTATCGTTGTTTATTTTGTCGCTCAAATTGTTCCCACTTGGACACTGGGAGCGCCTTCAGACTGGCGCCTGTGTCCTTTCGCCTTGCCCCCATCCTTTTAAAGCACTTCCTTACTTTCTGGCATTACAAGATATTCCAGGTTCATCTCGTACCTTCTCTGCCTCAGCCTTGGAGTCCACCATTTCTCCAAGAAGCCCTGGCTCCTTTTATTGGAGAATGATGCTTAGAAACTAAGACCTGGGTGCTCATCACTGCTGGGTTCTCAGTGCTTCTGGGCTCTCTCAGTGGACAGAGCTTGGAAATATATGTATTTACACTAACCCACACATGTACGTACATCTGTATCTCCGTATCTGTCTATCTACATAGCCAAACACGAATTGATATGATACTTCTGATTCCAGTTCAGCACCAGGTTCATTCAGCCTCCCCGTCCTCATTTGTGACTTCTTCCTCCTACAGTGATTAACTCCACTCTCAGTATCTACAATACGTTTACTGATTTGTTCAATCTTAGTGTATCCATAAAGTAATGTCGGAATTGCTAACTTCTATCTCTGCGAGATACACATGTACTAACTAGATTATAATATTTGTGTTCTAGTTACTTAGGTTAGTTGTTTTATTTTTTTTCTCCACTCCCATCAGTGTGGTTACATCAATGATTTGGGATAGAGTTAAGTTCACTGTTACTGTTTGCATTCCATCCTGGGTTCCCCCACACCCTCGCTGGTTTTCATTATTTGTTTGGATCTGGGCTCTGTGAAGGTGTGTGGAGCGTTCCTAGGGGTCTAAGAGCCAGAGCTGCACAGGAGGACACGCCCAGAGTCGTGTCACTGCCGCCTCCTTCCCGCTCTCCCGTCCCGTTATTCCCTCATCTTATTACCTCGTTCATACTCGTCCCCTGTAGGTAGCCGATCTCTTTAGTTTCTAGTTTGTCCTTCCCACTGGTAATGTTTTCAAAGCTCCAGGGGCCGAGACCCCGCTCTCACCTCTCATTCCTTCTCTACCTTCGCTGGTCTCAGCAGCTTCCTCGACGGGGCGCACCGTTCACATCCTGCGCCTTCGAGCCGGCTGTTGCGCGGACTCTGCCGCCTTCGGGCCTTCGTGCCGCCTCAGCTCAGCTTCCCCAGCCTGGGCCCTCGGGGCTGCGCTCCATCCGAAGGAGGGACTAAGTCCTTCATCTCTGGGAGCCTAGGCCCTGCCACTGCGGAGGAGGGAGGGGCCCAGTCGGTGCTTGTCCGGGGACCGCTGCCCTCGGCATCCAGACTCGACACCGCTTCGTCCCCTTGGCTTCGTGAGCAGGTGCAGCCGGCAGTCCCCGAGCCCCTGGCTGACCCCACCTGCCCCGCCGCCTTCCTTCCCGGGCGCCCAGCTTTGCGTTATTGTGTGAACCTTCTTGCTCAGGGCTTGTTACATGCTTTGAGCCTGTTCTCACGTCACTGCATGTGTTTACGTCCACCTCGGTTTCCCCACCCATAAACAAGAGCCGATTTCTTTTATTTCTCGCTCTGCCTTCCAAGCGCCCTCGTACACCTGCGGCCTCTTGGAAAGGCTGTGTGACTGTGTTGGGGACCTGGTGCCACCTGGTGGACGCCGCAGAAAGGCCTCTTCTTCCTCCCAAGGTGTGGCCTCGGGTTCCTGCCATGAACCAAAGCAACTTTCAAATACAGAATATCATCCGTGTTTTTCTTTCTTCTTTAAAACCACCTCTAATTGGAAAAGGGCAAGGAAACCATATATGTATTGTCTTCTGTGACCAATCCATGAAAAAGTTCCGTTGGTGAAATAATTGACCACATGAAGTTTGGAAGTTCCCCGTGGGATCAGCTGGCCAGGCTCCAGATTATATCTGGGGTCTTAGGGATCCTGGGTGAAATCCAGGGCTGGCTGCGTGAATGAGGAGCTCAGGGTTAGACGGCTGTCTCTGAAGAGCTGCCAGCTCCCCTCTCTTGCACTGACTCAGATTATCACATCAGTCTCTCTCTAAAGCCAAAGAAACGTAAAACCAATGAACCTCAGGATAATTCACTGCAGTTGCTTCATCTGACAAGTAATTATCATCGCTTCCTTTCCTTAGGACTTTCCATTTGGGATGTATTTTCTTAATGATCCTTGCAGCATTCTGAGACACACAGAGTAGCTGTTGTTATCATGACATAATATATGTAATATCATGAGATATATAGATATATAGATACACATATATATATGGGGAAACTAAGGCCCATGGACTTGCCCAATTAATACAAGAGCCAGGTTTGGGCAGAAAAGAGATTTCCTGATTCCCAACCCACTCTTCTCTCTGACACATGGTAACCAATAGACATATTACAAATTTACATTTCCTTACTTTTTATTTAAGCTTTCAGATTTGGGATCTCTAAGTGTAAATGTATTACAAAATATTTATATTTTACTTAATTATTTATTCCTTCAGATATGTAATATGGAAAACATACAAATTAGCAAATGTCTTAGGTGTAAAGCAGTCAGTCTGGATGTGAAGAAATCAAGGGGCACATTTGCCCCACAAGGACAGTGGCTGCGTCTTCTCACTCTGCACCCCCAGCACACGGCAAGATGTTGGCACAATATAGACTCTAAATAAATGATTGGTTTTTGTTTTTTGGGTTTTTTTCCTGCTTTTTCTCTCCAAATCCCCCAGTACATAGTTGTATATTTTTAGTTGTGGGTCCTTCTAGTTGTGGCATGCCGTATGCTGCCTCAACATGGCCTGATGAGTGGTGCCATGTCCGCGCCCAGGATCCGAACTGGTGAAACCCTGGGCCACCGAAGTGGTGCACGCGAACTTGACCACTTGACCACGGGGCTGGCCCCTCAATAAATATTTGTTGAACCAAAGAATATGAAAGAAACATGAAGATTATGTGTCTAATATCCACTTAATTTTCATGCACGTGTGTGTTTATAGAGTATTTGCTACAGGAAAATTAGGAGCTGAACCTAATGGATGAGTTTAGAATCTAGAACATCAGAGACGGAAGGACATGGAATGTCATCTGGCCCCGTCCTGGTAAATATGGGTGTAGTCCCTGCAAATTTCACAAGTACATGCAGTTTCCTTGCCTTTTATTAAATAGGGGGAAACAACAGTATTGACTTTATGGGATTGTCGTGGGGTTAAATGCGATGACAATGATCTGGGCATGAAAGAGAACTTTCCAGATGGTGAGGGGGATGAAACATTGCACTAGGAACACTGAGTCTCTCTCTTCGAGCAGGGTTTGGGGCATGGGTCAGGGTGAATGTTTAAAGAGTGGGACGGCTGGAATGTGGGCCTCCCTGAAGGCAGAGGCTCGATGCTCTCTCACATCCCTTCCAAAGACGTGGAGGACTCGGTCTCAGGTCTCTGCCAATCCTCCTCTTTTTGCTTGAGGAAGATTGTCCCTGAGCTAACATCTGTGCCAATCTTCCTCTATTTTGTATGTGGGACACTGCCACAGCATGGCTTGATGAGTGGTGTGTAGGTCCACGCCTGGGATCAGAACCCATGAACCCTAGGCCACTGAAGCAGAGTGCGTGAACTTAACCATTATGCCACTGGGGCAACCTCTGGATCCCTGTATTCTTTACCCCTTCCCTTTTCACCATTCTCGCCAGCTTCAACATTGGCAGAGACAATCCACCCAACATCTTGGCCTCTTGTAACTGAGCCTTCTTTTTAAATTGTACCTGGGATTTAATTTATAGAGGTGATTGAGGGCCAACATGGAAAGGTCAATGCCATTGAAAGAAGCATTTAGAGGGGGCCGCCATGCTGTGCAGGACCACATGTGGAACTTCCAGGTTCAGTTAAGAAGCAGAAGGAGCGAGTGGAAAGCATGGCCCAGAGCCTTGACTGTGGTTTCCACGGGAAGGAATGGCAAGGCAGGGGAGGGGAGTTTAAGTGCGTTTAGGATTGGATAGTTTGAATAATTTTGTCAGGGCTATGGGGGTGGTCTCTAGTTGGCCAGTACCTGACCCCGGGGTAATTTAGAGGAGGGGACAGACTGGCTTGGTGTGAGAGTTAGGTAAAGGAGACGGTTGGGGGTTTGGGCTCTGGACTGGTTGGTGTGCATATGAAAGGTGTGCTTGGGGTGGTGGGGGGGAGTCCTCTGCTGTCTCTAGGAATTAGCTAGTCCTGGGAGGGGCAGTCTCTCCGTGAATAGCAAGGCCCCTAAATTGTCATAAAATGCGGAAAATAAAAAACATGATTAATAGACATCCTCAATTCTTAATACTCTCTTCCACCCCACCTCAGACATGGACTCCCACAGTCATACTCTTGACTTGCCATCACCAATATTGATGCCACCTCTGGAGTGTCCATTTCAAGCCTCCCACCCTCTAATCACCATGTTGCTGTGCAAAGGGCACAATCTGCTCACCAGAAGCCAAAGGCCAATCGTCAAGAGGCAAGATGGTGGCAGAGAAAGGGCATTTTATTACAGCTTGCTAGCAAGAGGGAAGATGGCCGACTAATGTCCAAAAGAACCATCTTAAGGGGGGCACAGAATCTTGAAGAAGTGGCTTCAAAGGGAGACGGTTAGGAATGTTGACCCTCTGATGTTACAGACTGGGAGTGGCCACACCAGATAGATTCTCTGTCCAAGTGTCAGCGCATCCCTAAGGAACTCAAAAGAACAAAGTTAACGTCTTATCACAGCTGGAAGGTATATGCACAAGCAGGGCTCATAAAATCTACAGAACAGGTGGATCTCCTGGAGGGTGCCAATCCAGCTGGCTTAGTTAGCAGAGATCATTCAAAGTTACAATATGATTTCTCTTCTACGGTATGGCTTCCCTTATGTCAACCTTGTGTTGAGCCAGTATCACCCACCTCCTTAGGCTCTTGCTTGGCTCACTCTGGTGACCCCATTCCAACAATCCTTACGTTCCACTGGGCCAATGATCTTGCCACTTATTCCCTCTGTAAAGTGCTTAGAAACAGTGCTGTGCACGTAGTGCGCACCATCTAAGTGTTAAGCACATAGATCACCCCCAGGCCCTCACTATCCTCCTTTGCAAACGTTCTCACCTCCTTTGCCCGTTTCTCCTCACTCTGTACTTGACTGCCAAACTCCAGCTCTGGTTAAACCCTTCAGCTACCCATCCACCCATCCCTGCACCTGAGCGCCTGAACATTGTTGGAGAAAATCACACGACCGCACTAACTAGTCTCGCATTGCGTCTTTGACCCAGATCTCAAACGGGCACTCGATGCTGTCCAACAACCATTAGATTTTCCTGGGGATTCTTTCT
Organism: Equus przewalskii; assembly: GCF_037783145.1. Classification (NCBI taxonomy): domain Eukaryota; kingdom Metazoa; phylum Chordata; class Mammalia; order Perissodactyla; family Equidae; genus Equus; species Equus przewalskii. The sequence continues at coordinate 9,650,902 of NC_091847.1, forward strand.
CCCTCTTCAAATGGAAAGTTCACATCTTTTCTGCTTTCTTCAAACCTTCACCGCGCCCCCTCACTACACTCTCAGCTGATGACCTCACTCCATATGTCACCGAGAACAAAGAAGCAGTCAGATAAGAACCACCTCATCTTCCCTCATAAAATCACCAGCCTGGGCCCTTGACCACAGCCTCCCCCTGTGTTTTCCAGCTTTATTGAGATATAATTGACATACAACATCGTGTACGTCTAAGTGTACACGTGATGGTTTGACTGCAGCTTCCTCTTGTTACCGTGAAGAACTGCCTGATTTCTCTCCTCTCCCACTCATGCCCTGGACCCCGTCCCCTCTCACCCACCCAGGGAATCCTTCCTGCGGCGACCCCTCTCTCTGGCATCATCAATTTGTCTCTCTCAATGAGATCATCTCAATAACAGTATTCCTCAGTGAGATAATCATCATACAAGCACAACTTAGAGAACAAACCCAAACCCTTCTCAGAGCCATTCTTCACAGCGAGGGCTGCTGTGCTCCCTGCCTTCACTTCCTCCCACTCTCTCTCATCCTGTCAAACTACCCTGCTCACCTTCCACAAACAGCTCCTGCCGAGGTCACCAAGGACCGGCCACTGCCGTTAGAATAAAATGCAAGGGCCTCTCTCGGGCTGCCAGAGCCCAGCGATCTAGCCCCTGCCTACCTCTCCCCCTCCCCTCCTGGCTGGTCCTCTCACCACACTGTCTTCCAGCCACACTGGACTTTCCGCGCCTCAAACACACTGTCTCATTCCTGTCCTTGGGCCTTGGAACTAACCATCTTCTCTGCTGGGGACGTCTTTCACACAGATCTCCATCCAATCTCTCCCATCACTCAGGACTCAGCCCAAACACCCCCTCTTCAGAGAGGCCTTGCCTAGCCACCTTAGCTAAAGAATGCCCTTCCCCACAGCTGTATTTCCTTACTAGCCTTGCCCTGCTGGAAATTATCTAACTTTCTTATGTTGCTAAATAAATAAGGTGCTAAATAAATGAGAAGCTTAAATAAATGTGTTGACTAAATAAACAAACTTTTACTGAAAGTTTCACCAAACACACAAGCAGCAGAAAGGAGGTGTGGTGAGGAGTCAGAGCTGGGGTGAGGAGGGCCAGGGCCTTCACTTTTTTTTTTTGCTCAGGAAGATTTGCCCTGAGCTAAGATCTGTTGCCAATCTTATTTTATTATTATTTTTTTTTAATGTGAGCCACTCCCTCCGTGGTGGCCCCACCGCAGAAGGAGGGGAGGGCTGTCTGCCCACGTGGGTTTGTTTGTGGTTTTGCTTTCTTGACTTGGAAGCTGCCTGAGGGCCGCGGCTCTTTCTTGTCCGTGTGTTACCCCAGCACTTGGCACGGGGCAGGAGCTGCATGAACAAGTGAACGGACATCCTGGGAGTGCTGAGGGAGGAGTGGGTGGGGGTGGACGTGTCCTCAAGCACGCGACGGAGAAGACCACATACTCTTTTTGGAAGCCCAGCCTTAAGCAAAACACCTGCCTATCCCGTGGGTTCCCGCTCCCCATCCCTGAACGCTAACCCTATGGGGCGCTTTAGTTGAATGAGTGATAAATGTTCTACCAGCTCTGCAGTGGGGTGGGCAACATACTTTTTCTTAATATACATTTTTTGTTGAGGTAAAATTCACCATTTTAAAGTGTGCAATTCAGTGGTTCTGAGTGTACTCACAATACGGTGCAGCCAGCACGGCCACCTAGTTCCAGCTCGCGCGCATCACTCCTGAAGGAACCCCGCACCGTTAGCAGTCACTCCTCCTCCCCCTCCCCCACCCCTTGACAACCGCTCATCTGCTTTCGGTCTCAATGGATTTGCTTTTCTGCACATTTTACAAAAGCGAATCATACAAAACATGGCCTTTTGTGATGGGCTTCTTTCACTTAGCATGTGTTCAAGGTCGTCCATGTGGGGCATGTATCAGCACTACATTCCTTTTCATGACCAAATAATGTCCCATCGTGTGGAATATGCCATATTTTGTTTGTCCATCCATCAACTGATGGACATTTGGGTTGTTCCCACCTTTTGGTTATTGTGATTACATGAACATTTGCGTACAAGTTTCTGTTTGAGTCCCTGCTCTCAATGCTTTGGGGCTTTCTTCCTGGGAGTGGAATGGCTGGATCACATGGTCGTTCTACGTTCAGCTCTGTGAGGAGCTCCAAACAGCTCTCTACAGTGGCTGAACCACTTTACATTCCCCCGGTAACGTTTGAGAGGCTCAGCTTCTCCACGTCCTCGCGCTTGTTATTCTCTGTGCGTTGCTTTGCTTTGTTTTGTTTTTATGGCCGTCCTAGTGGTTGTGAACTGGTATCCCATTGTGGATTTGACTTGTATTTCCCTAATAACTAATGACACTGAGCGTCTTTTCATGTGCTTGTTGGCCATTTGTGTATCTTCTTTGGAGAAATGTCTATCAAGTTGTTTGCCCATTTTTTAATTGGATTGTTTCTTTTTGTTGTTGAGTTGTTAGGAGTTCTTGATATATTCTGAATATTAGACCCTTATATCTATGATTTGCAAATATTCTCTGGCATTAGGTCGACTGTCTTTTCACTTTTTTGATAATCTTCTTTGATGTGCAAAGTTTTGAATTTGATGAAGTCCAATTGGTTACCCTACTTTTAAAGAGACATAATTAAAAAACCTTTTTATTATGGAAATTTCCAAACCTACAAAAAAGTAAAGCATAGTATAATGACCTCCCCTGAACTTGTCATGATGCTTCAACAACTACCAACATTTTGTCATGTCGTTTCATCTAAGCCCCTGCTTTTTGCTTGTTCTGTTTTGGCTGGAATGTTTTGAACTAAACAGCAGACATCATGTCGTTGCACCTGTAAATACTTCAGCATGCAAGAAGACTTTTTGGTTTACAGAGACATTATGCTTCATCCCACCTAACAAAATAATTCATTAATAACACCTAGTACTCAGTTCATATTCAGATTTCCCAAGTTGTCTCAAATATGTCTTTTTTACAGTTAGTGAACTAACTCCTGATTCAGGATCCCAACAAAAGGCGCATATTGCATTAAACTGCTATGTCTTTCAAGTCTGTTTTATTTTATGTCTCCTTTCTCTCCTTGTTTTTCATGCCATTGATTTGTTAGAGAAACCACATCACTTGCCTTGTAGAGTATCTCACATTCTGGATCTGGCTGGGGTCACATATTAAAACATTGTGTAACAGTATTTACATAGACAACTGAGCAGCCAAAGTTGGAGTCTCAGAAGCAGAACAGATCTTAACAATAATGGTTAATTGCTATCTGGCACAAACTCTGCTGGGCACTGTGCATACATGATTCCCTGAATCCCTGCAACAACCCCAGGAAGGAGGTAGTACTCTCATCCACATTTTACAGGTGAGAACTCGAGGCCCAGAGAGCTTAACCTGCCCAAGGTCACACAGCTAGTAAGGGCTGGAGCCGGGACTTCACCCAGCAGTCTGGCTCCAGCATCCCTGCTCCTCACCATTGCCAGATTCGCATCTGATCGGGGAAGCCCTTTGTGACAGGTAGGGTCTGAAAGACTTTCATGGCCAAGACTGAAAGGAAACCCCAAGTCCTGTTCAGGGGGCAAGTCAGTTGAAGTGTCATCCCCCCCTTAGTTATGCAAATGAGAGCATCTAGGCAGGTTCTAGGACTAGAGGATAACAGGGCCCTTCGAGACAGATATTATTATCCTGACTTTAGAGACCAGGAAACTGAGGTCCAGAGAGGTGACATCCTTCACTCAAAGTCCCCCTGCTTCCTAAGGAAGGTCTCTTTCCCTGGGCTGCAGCCTCTCTAAGCGCTGATTCTGGGCTGAGGGACTGGTCCAGGGCTGGGGGGCAGCAACCCAAGGTCTAGCTTCTCCCCTAGTGACAGCAGGGTCCTCTCTGCCTGACCAGTCCACGACTCCACAAGGCACTGCTGGGCCAAGCCCGAGGACAGGGAATGCTGACCCCAAGGTGCCCCCATAGGATGCTCTACCAGAGGATTACCTGTGACTCAGGTGTGATCCTGACTGACCCACTGCATTGGGTCCCTTTGTGTCGGGAGCCCTGCAGCCAGGGCTGAGCAGCTGATTTGGCTGGAGAAACACTGGTCCACAGGCTGCTAACCTTCCAAAGCCCCACCCCAATGCCCATACCTTCTGGGGCTCCTTACATCCTCACCTTTCCACCCGGGAGGTAAGCGGTACTTTTCTCCTCCCCTGGGGTCTGGAATGAAGAGAAAGCTTGACACAGAGGCCAGATGCACTTGGCAGAATTTGTAATAAGCAGGAGCCGTAATGGGAAATGGACAGGGAGAGGCGTCCCATCTTGTTCCAGGGCTAGCTGGGGAGACAGGAGCTGGACACCCTGCCCAAGCGAGATGCCTCAGGTTCCTCATCTGTAAAATGGGGATAATCTACTTCAAGAGTCCGCAGTCTTTTTTCGTAGAGGGCCGGGTAGTATACATTTTAGGCTTCCCTGGCCAAACTGTCTCTGTTCCACCCACGCAACTCCGTCCTTCCGGGGACGCAGGCAGGGACCACCCGCAAAGGAACGGGCCTGGCTGGGTCCCAGTAAGCGGCGCGCTGGGCTTGGGCGCAGGCACGTCCATCCCTGATCTTCGCACTCATGGAGCTTCAGGGAAGGTGAGGCGACAGATGTGTCGCTGCTCTGTGGGCTGTACAGTGAGGATCACATGGCGGGCGGCGAACGTGATAATAAAGCTCAGAGCCCCGCAGGGGAAGGCGCTTCCAGACAGGAAAGGACAGGGACGGGCAGTCAGGCGGACGTGGGCTCTGCCACAGGCCTCCTGCTGACCCCCGAGAGGCCACCGTCCACTCGAGGCCGGAACGGGACGATCAAGGCCCCCTCTCAGGCGCAGAGATGGACCGCTCCCCGCGCCGCTCTGCCCGCGCCCGGCGACCACTCAAGGCGCAGACCCGCCCCGAGGCGCCCAGTGGGGACTGAGCCTGCCGCGTGGGCGGGAGCCCCAGACGGCCCCGCCCCTCTCCACCGGCCCCGCCCCGAGCGTCCCTCGCCCCTGGCCCCGCCCCTCTGAGCCCCGCCCCCAGAGTTGCTTTGTTGAGCCTGGCCCCGCCCCCAGGTCCCCGGCCGGCGTGCTTTGCGCCTGGCCCCGCCCGGCGCACGTGTCGCGGCGTCCTAGGCTGTGGTGGAGGAGGTGAGCGCGTGGGCAGGGGCGGGCAGGCGCGCGCGGGAGGTGTGCGGGCCGAGGGCCTGGCCCACTACCCGGGGTCGTGCCGCGTCCCCCAGATCGTACCTGCCCTGTAGCTGGTGGGGGCCGGGATGAAAGCCCCGTGGGAAGCCCTCTGCGAGGGTCCTGCAGCCGCTCTTCTCCCAGCCGCCTGCGGGATGCGCAGCATCGTCTCCGAGGGCGACCTGGAGCGCTGGTTTGGCGCTCGGGGCCCTGGGGGCACTGGGACCTTGCCCAGGACCCATCCTTTCCGAACCTCAGTTTCCTCATTGGAAAAAAGGCCCAAGTGATGTGACTCTTTAAGAGATTCTTATTAAAATAGGCCAAGCGGTACCCCGTCTTGTTTGCCTCGACCTATTTGCTAATTAAACATTTTTCAGACAGGAACACAGTAAACTTCAACCAAATTAAATAATTGCGAATTTTTACTGACATATTTACAGATGAAATAATACGATGCCCGGGATGTGTTTTGAAATAAAGCAGTTGGAGTGGGAATGTGGGTGGGTGTAGAGATGAAATGAGGTTGGCCATGAGTTGATGATTCTGTCTGCTTTTGTATATGTTTGTAATTTAGCATTAAAATTTTTTCTAAAAGGAAAGGCTTCCTGTGGACGTCTGACAGCCTGTGTTCAATACTGTGCCTGCATTATTCTGCTAGGTTTGCCCTGCAAGCACTGCGTGGCTTAAACCACAGAAATTTGTTCTCTCAGGGTTCTGGAGGCTGGAAGCCCAAGGTGGAGGTGTCTGAGGGCTGGTTTTCCTGAGGTCTCTCTCGTTGGCTTGTAGATGGCCCCCTTCTGGCTTATGTCCTCTCAGGGTCTCTCCTCTGTGTGTGTCTGTGTCCTCACCCCCTGTTCTCAAAAGGACACCTGTCATATTGGATTAGTACCCAGCCTGGTGAACTCATTTTAACTTAATTACCTCTTTAAAGACTCTGTGTCTAAATGCAGTCACATTGTGAGGTACTGGGAGTTAGGACTTAAGTGTGTCAGTTTGAGGGGACAGTTCAGCCTGTAATGCTGCCACTTTACAAGTTTGGGCTTTTGACCAATTTGCTTAGCCTGTCTGTGCCTCTGTTTTCACTGCTTTAAAATAGGAGCAACAGTGGTCTTTAGGTCGTGGGGTTGTGAGGATTCAGTTGTTGGATGGTGTGTGTAAAGCTCTCAGAACCTTGTCTAGCTCACAGGAAGTTCTCTGTAAGTTGAACATACATTTCATCTATAAATTAGCAATCCCGGGGCCTCACTATGGGGTGAACAGTGGGTGAGGCACTTGGGTACTTAGTCCTGGGCCTAGTCAGGGGAGTAAAGGTAATCATCACAGCCATCATCACAGGGCTGTCTGCTGCTGTGCCAGGTGCTGATTGTTTTATGTCTGTCCATCATTTCCTCGTCACAGCCACCGTAGTGCTGGGCCATCATCACGTGCCCATTTGGCAGATGGGGAAGGCGCTGCACAGGGATGGAGCTGGGGTTTGAACTCAGGCTCTGGAGCCCATGCTCTCAACCTCTGGGCTGTATTCCCTCCGTTAAAAAGGATGTAGCCCTGGGGATGCTCAGTCTGCAGGCAGACCCAGGGAACTGTTGGCTGACTTCTCTTGTTTTTGGCCCAGGTTTCCAGTGGTGGCAGCACTCATGGCGGGTCCCCTGTGGTGGGCCTCAGCATTTGTGCAGAGACACAGGACAGGCCTGTTGGTGGGTTCCTGTGCAGGCCTGTTTGGGGCCCAAATCTCGTACCACCTCTTCCCAGATCCTGTGGTCCAATGGCTGTACCAGTACTGGCCTCAGGGCCAGCCAGCCCCGCTCTCCCCAGAGCTGCAGAGACTCTTCCAGGAGGTGCTCCAGGACATGGGCGTCCCCTTGGGCCATTGCTACGAGGCCTTCACCACCTTCACCTTCCAGCCTGTGAGTGCTGGCTTCCCGAGACTCCCTGCGGGGGCCGTGGTGGGCATCCCCGCCAGCTTCCTGGGTGGCCCAGTGACCCACAGCGACCAGCCTGTGATCGTCCATGGGCACAGAGTGAACTGGCAGAGCCCAGCAGGCGCCCGGCTGAGAGATGCCCTGACCCTGTCCCGTGACGCCCAGAAGTTCGCCTTGGCCAGGGAGGTGGTGTACCTGGAGAGCGCTGCAGCCGCCCTGCAGGCCCTGCCGGCCCCTGCTTGCCTGGCAGGAACCTGGGCCCTGGGCGTGGGTGCCAAGCATGCCCTGGGGCTCTATGGGGGCCCCATGAACTTACGGGCCGCCTTCAACTTGGTGGCAGCAGTGGCAGGCTTTGTGGCCTACGCCTTCTCCACGGACTCTCTCACTCACGCCCTGGAAGCCTGGCTGGACCGCCGCACGGCCTCCCTGTCTGTGGCCTACACCCGGGGCGGCGTGGAGTTCTACGAGAAGGTTCTGTCGGGCAACCTGGCCCTGCGAGGCCTCTTGGGCCGGCCTGGAGAGAAGCTGTACACGGCCAGCGGGAATGTCGCTCCCAGGCACTGGTTTCGCATCACTTACCCTACACGACCCGCCGGGACTCTGTGCTGCAGCTTTGGAGGGCGACGCTCACCCCAGGCCGCTCCTGAGGGTCTCACCTTGAGGACAGTCCCAGCTCGCGCAGGCGCTGCTCCGCCACTGCCTCTGGGGGCTCTCTTGGCACCTCTGCACCCACACACAGCCCAGCGTCAGAAAAATCACAGGCTTTTGAGCTCAGCAGCCGAGATTCTACCCCAGCCCACCACTCATGGTCGCAGTGCCCTTGGGCGAGTCTCTGGATGAGTCGGAGCCTTGGTTCCGTCCACTGTGAGAAGGGGAAGGGATAAGCCTCCTGGCAGGATTGTGGGGTTGTGTGAGAAGTGAACGCGAGCATCTGGCAGGGAGGGCTTGCCGTAAATAAACAGGACGTCCCTCCTGCTTGGTCTTTGAGTGCCAGGGGGCTGTGGGAGTGAGGCCACATCTCACCAGCAGAGGCGCGTGCACGATGCGAACGTGTTCCTACAGCGAAGGACTACCCCGGAGTTTGCCTGGCTGTCAAATCCCATTTTCTTCTGTGCTGGTGGAGATGAAAGGCACTGAGAGGTCTGGGGAGAAGCTGCCGTGGGCCGCGAGGCTGGGAGCTGGAGCCTGTGGTGCAGCTTTATGGGAGGTGTGTCTGCCAGGGTCCTGCCAGAGCTGATGGCACACTCCGAGAGGCTGGGCAGCCAGCACGCGGTGGGGCCCCGGGACAGCCCCCACACCTGAGGGGAGAGAAAGTGTTGCCAGAACCTTGCCAGAGCTGTGGTGTGGGAGACCTGGCAGAGCTCTGGCCGAAGGAAGAGGAGGGAACGAGCCGTTGCAAAGCCCAGGCCCTGCAGGGAGGGAGCCCACAGACACAGTCCCAAGCGGTCAGCCTCCTGGGGACAGAGCACAGTCAGCTTGCAGAGCAGAGGGAGAGAGGAGGGAGCAGGGAGGGGAGGTGGAGATGGGGGCAGGCTTGGCTCACAGGAGGGGTTGAGGAGAGCAGGTGGCTGGAGGGGGCAGTGGACATTAGGCACCCAGGAGGAGGCTGCACCTTTGACCTGCTTGTTTCCCTTGAGCCCTCTGGCGGTGGACAAAGCAGACCCCACTTTCAATCCTCGGACAGGAGACCCCAGCAGGAAAGGTCAGGAGAGTTGGGCTCAGCAAGCCAGGCTCGCTTGGCCCTTCATGTATTTTGTCGGTGGTTGTCTTTTCCCTGGAAGAGGTGAATGATTCAGGCCTGGTGCCAGTGTGACTCTGGCAGAGGGATCAGGCCACACCCAAGGAGGGGCACAGAGCAGTCCCTGGAGGCCCAGTCAGTGGTGGCAGGCAGTTCCTGCAGGAGACCAGGAATGGAGAGTGAGTGGGCGGGGATGGCATGCCTTCCTGCTGGGTCCTGTGCCCCCGGCTGGAGCTAGCCCTCTGGCTCCATTCTGTGCCAACCTGCGGGTCCCTGCATCGGGCCTCTGCAGAGTGAGTTCCTGAGGGCGGAGCACCCCGTCTCTGGTCCCTGGGATGGCGTTGGGCGCAGGCTTGATGGATATGCAGATGGATGGATGAAAGCATGGGAAATACCACTTCAAGGGGCCCCTGGCATGTCACCGGCTGCTGCTACCACATGGGACTGTCTGATCGTAGCTGGAGAAGTGTCGTTTGGGGTCTGGATTTGGTAAGCTCCACTTTCTCACCCCTCCCCAACCATTCTCGAGATTGCAGGAGCCGAGACGGTGGCACCAGGCCTTCCTGCTGATCTGCCAAAATGGTAAGGTGAGGGAGCCCTAGTCAGGGAGCGATCCCCTGGAATGGCTTACTTGGCTCCTCTTCTCTAGGTGACAAACTTTGGCTCCACTCAAGCTGTTCCCGTCCCCACACATGCTTTTACGTGGCTGCCTCCAAACCTTGGCTCACAGAACCTGCACCCTGCACGCCACCCCTCCCCTTCATGTGTTCTGCTTGTTCTGAGATCTGGCTCAGGCCCAGCCACCCTGACCATCTGTAGCCCCTCTGCAGCCCCTCCCCTTGCAGGCAGGCAGGCAGCAGCTCTTGCTGAGAACGTGCTTTGGGCTTGGCAGGCCTCCCCCGCCCCACCACCCCACCTCGTGGCTAAACGCGCACCCAGCCTGGGCGATTCCCTGCCCAGCAGCTCTGAGCTCCATCCTTGCCCTCCCCAGGCCGTGCAATACCCCTGCATACCCAGGTATGACTGGGTTCTCTCCTGCTTAAAACCCTTTGTGGTCATCCCCTTGATTTTGGCTAAAGTCGCATCTCTGAGCCTGGGCCTGCTGGCCTCCCCAATTGGCCTGCGTGTCCCATGTGCCCACATCCCCACTGACTCTCTTGATTCTGGCCTCATGAGCTCTCTGGTTACTTAACTGCCTTCCCCATCCTTTGCACCCTGCACCTCTCCAGCCCTTACTGCTAACTGTAATTAAGTAACTAGGTTACCGTGGAGTTCGCGGCTTAGCGTCTCCACTGCTGAGATGTGCTCTCTACAAGGGTGGGGTGTGTGTCTTGTTTATAGCTCTGGACTAAGGCTCTCCATGATGTAATAAATGAACAGGGTTGTTAGCTGTGACAGACAGTATCAGTTCCCTAGAGTCTCTGAGCAATGACAGTAAGGCTGGCTGGCTGCCCTGGGCGAGGCCAGTATAAATCAGATGTGACCTTGTCCTGTCCTCCCAGCTTGGGGCTTTCTAAGGGCAGGGCCTGGCCCCAATCTTCCATGATTGCTGACTTCCATGGGGCAACCAGGACACTTCTGGTCCCTTCCTACAGGGCACAGATTACTACTCAGGGTGCTGGGGACCCCAAGAGCTTTAAGAGGAAGGCGACCCTCAAAATTTTGTCATGTATTGTGCCCCTGCACACAGATTCAGGGGTTGATTCCAGAAAGATTAAGAAACATGTTCGCAGATGGGCCAGGTGACAGAAAGTGACCCTGTAAATGTTGCCCTTCCCTTCTAGGTGCCTGGTGCACACCTCAGTCTTTGGCACTCGGCCCTGGATCCCTAGAGAACATTGTTCTACTGAGTCGTAGCCCCCGCTTGTTCATGGTTCTCTGGGTGTGAATGTGGTGCCCGACAGCCAGAACAATCATGACAGACCCAGAACTAGGCTGACTTACAGGGGGCTGCGTCAGCCTCCCAACACCACACACACACTCACACACAGCCAGAATGTGAGGAGGGGAGTCCCTGAGTCACGTGCTGCCATTGGCTCTGCCCATCCTTGACTTGAGGCAGGCCCCACTGCCTCCACCCCCACCAGCCAGTGTCCACAGTGCAAGACGCCGTGCAGCCATGCCTGGAGCTGGGCACACATGTGGACCCCGATACCCTGTGTGCATGTGTCACAGGCTGGTCTCAGATCGATGCACGGCTCCTCCCCCGGTGCGGCCTCGGGCTCCCTCCTACCCCCACGTCCCTCCAGTAATGTGTGTGGGGCCTTGATTGTGCACCAGACACTGTGCTGTCCTCTTAGAGGCAGTTTTTCATTTATCTCCAAATTGGAACATATAGTTTGTAATATTATTTCAATTTTACAGCAAGGAAATAGCACAAAAAGGTGAAGAAATTTGCCCCAAATCAGAAAGCTTTGTAAGTAGCAGAACCTGAATTTGTCGCTGGCAGTCTGGTTCCAGATCCCATTTGTAAACCCTACATTTATCCTGTCCTGTTTATGCTGAGGGTTTCATGGTGCAAACCTGTACTGTGGCCTCCACAGCCTTTCTCCCCATGCAGGTTAGAGGTGAATGTCCAGGCTCACCTCTTGTATCAGGAAAAAATGGTCACTGAGCAGAGCCTTCTGGAACTGCCAGGAGAGACCCCTTTCAGCTAAGTGAAGAGGAAGGGGCACCCCCTCGATCAGTGTTAGTGCTAAGGTGGGAATGGCACAGAAGGGCGTAGTGTTACGGAGCCCTGGGAGGCCCACTGAGAACACGGGCACCGTAGGAGGCAGAGAGAGCACAGATTGGGCAGCCAGCTATGGGTTCAAATCCGCGTCCTGTCACTGGAGCAGAGTGACTTTGAACAAGTGACGTCACATCTCTGACCCCGCGTTTCCTATCTGTAAAATGGGGATATTGATAGGTATGTTGCAGCCTTGTTTTGACAATGAAAGTGAAATAAAGTTTGCAAAATGTGAAGCCCAGTACAGGTGTGTAGTGAGCTGTGCAAGAGGTTGGGTTCCTAAATTTAGTGCTTTTAAGTGGTCCAGGTGCCCGGGTACTCAGGCCTTGGAGCTGCTGCCCAAATACCAGCAATTCCTTGAGGCGGGAGCCCTGCGGGGAGCTCACTCCTGCTGAACACGGGTCTACGCGCACAGCTTTTCAAAGGCCCGGGTAGGCCACTGCTTTAGGTTGCTATCCGTTGACGCCTTTTGGGAAATTTCTTGGCAGCAACTGAGAGCAAAGGACCCAGGTGACCCCAGGGGGAGATCCCAGGCTGGAGAAGAGGGCATTAAAATGGGAGACAGTGATTTACACCTACTCTGCTGGTAGTTTTTAAATACTGGACCATTCAGTGTAAGTGAGGTTGTGGTAAGATTGGGCCAAGCGTATAGTCTTGGTGACAGTTGTAGTAGGCAGCCTCCAAGATGGCCCCAATGATCCCTGCTCCTGGTATTCTTGGCCTTGTCATCCTCTCCCCTTGTTCCCTTGATTCAAAACAGTAGAGCATGGCAACGTAAAGGGGATGTCATTTCTGTGATGAAGTTACAAAAGATTGTGACTTCTGTCTTGCTAACAGACTGTCACCTTCTTGGATGTATGCGTTGATGAAGCAAGTTGCCACGTTGGAGAGGCCCACATGACAAGGAGCTAAGGGTGGGCCCTGACCAACAGCGGGCTAAGAACTGAGGCCCTCAGTCCAACAGCCCACGAGGAACTGAATCCTGACAACCACCGTGTGAGCTTAGAAGAGAATCCTTCCCCTGTCAAGCTTTCAGAGGAGACCCCAGCCTCAGCCGACACCTTCCCCGCGGCCTCTGAGAGATCTGAAGCGAAGGACACAGTTAAGCTGTGCCCGGACCCCTGACCCACAAAAACAGCGAGACAGTAAACGTGGGTTGTATTAAGCTATGTAGTTTTATGGTAATTTTTTATGCAATAATAGATAACTAGTACACATTATTAATTGATGTAATTTTTTAGAAAGCAATTTGGCAAAACTTGATACAATCACAAAACTGTATTTTTTGATCCAGTAACTTCAGATCTAGAAATGTATCCTAGAGCTGTAACCCAACAGGAAATAGTATATGCCCAAAGGTACATAAGAGCGTTAGCTAGAATACAAAAAAAAAAAAAAAAAAGAAATAATGGGAATGTTGAATAGCAATGACTTAGGAAATTGTGGTACATCCCTTTGTTGAATATCGTTCAGGCACTAAAAAGTGTAATTATGAAGACTATGGTAGAAACGTGTAGAGCTATTAGTTATAAATATCAAATTTTTAAAAAATATGGAGTACTACTTGCATGATGATTGCAATAATGAAAATATGGTAATAATTGAAAGGAAATTCACAAAATTTCTGAAATTCAGAATTTCGTAACAGGAAGTAGTTCTGTTACGGTGAAATATTGAAGGAATTTATTCAGTCAATATAAATAAGGGCTCACCACTGTATATATTTGTATACATATGGAGGCTTACTCAGGGGGTCCGTGGCCCCGCTCCCTCTCCCTGCATCCAGGTGACGGATTCTGGCATCACTGCCTTTGGCCCTGTGTCCTTGGGGTGTGGCCAACCTTCTGTCTGTCAGTTCCTGTGGCGACCGTGGAAATATGCTGCTCAGATCTGCCGTGGGAGCAGAACTGACTGACAGCCCAGCTGTTGTTTCTCTAGATCACTTTTGCGCTCAGGCCGTGCCTCCCACAGGCTGCCTTCAGCCAACGACTGATCGTGGTGGCAGTCCTAATGCAGACCCTTCCAGTGAGGCAGGACCCCTCCAGTGAGGGGCTCGAGGACTCCACAGTGGCCTGGGCAGATCTTCTTGGAACTACTCCGAAGTCTGGGACACTTCCTTCCCGATCCGCCTTCCTTCCCGCTCTCCCTTGTGGCTCTCCCACCTTCTCAGGTTCCCTCCCGCTTTGTCCCGTGCAGGCATTTCCCCTAGCACATCTCTCTCTCATGTCACCTGCCTTGGTGTCTGTTTCCCAGAGCACCTGGACTGACACGGTTACGCCCTCACTCAGTTGGGTGCCGTGTGAGGTCCTGGCGCACACCCCTGCCCTCACAAAGCTGGCGGTCCCTCGGAAGCAGCTATCTGACAGGACACCTGCAGGGACAGCACAGTGAGGTCGGTGCAGCGAGGGCGTGAGGGCCAGATCAGTGCAGGAGCACAGGGGACCCCCCCACCCCAGCCTGGGATGGCAGGTGGTCAGGAAGGCCTTCCTGGAAGAGGGGACCCTGTTGCTAGAACCCCTGAGTGTGAGCTGAAAGAAGCTAATGCTAATAACATCAAAGACCTCTATAACCCTGATGTGCCGAAACCGTTACAGATATTAATTCGTGTAATCCGCCCAACGATCCTCACATCCCCATTTTACAGGTGGGGAGAGCAAGGCACAGAGGTGAGACAGAACTGGGGCAGTCTGTGTGGTTTTGTTTCAGTCAGGGCCCAGCCTGGAGACGGAAGCCCACAGTGATTGGAACAGGGGAAGTTTAATATGAAGAATTATTACTCTGTGAGGAATTATTACACTATTATAACAGGGTTGGAGGGAAGCGAGAGGAGTGTGTAAGAAATCAGGAGAGCTCTTCGTGCATGAAGACCAGCTGGAAGGAACAGCCCTGCCCTGCCGGGGCTCGGATGCAGACCTCAGTGGAGGCGTGCCCGCGGGGCTCACTCATGTGAGACGAGGCTCAGTCAGGCGCCACACTGGCGGAACTCGCTGGAAGTCCCCCGTCGGGGGTAACAGGGAAGCCATCCACAGCAGGTGCCCCACCTCAGAACTCGGTACAAAGCCGCCTGAGGGAATGCTGGGAAGTGGCCCACGAGGAGGGGCCTCAGCAGTGGTGCTCCACTGGGAAGCCTCTGAAGGGGTTTCAGGGCACTGCCAGGGCGGGCACACTGCAGGCTCCGGACCCCGGGAGACGGTGCTCGGGAGGAGCCCACTGTGGGAGAAACTGCCCTGCGAGAGCCTGACAAGAGGAGCGCACTGGAGCCAGGAAGAGAAAACTCCAGTCCCACTCCAGTGTCCCGCCAGCGCCCTCCACAGACAACAATCAGCACGTGCTGGCTGGAGAGAAATGTTCAGAGGGTCCGTTTCCATGTTCTCAGAGCAGGCGGTGAAGGATGGATTCGCAGTTGATAACTGGGCCAGGTGTCAGAGAACAACACTCAGCATGGCTGGCACGGAGTGCAAGGGAGGGTGTGGGAGAGGAGGCCGAAGGGCCTGGAGGGGCCTTGAGCACGCGGGGCCTTGTGGGCGTGGTGAGGCATCTAGACTCACTCTGGCCACTGTGGGAGCCTTTGAGAATGCAGCAAGAGCAGGACGTGGGCATGCTTGATTTCAGAACGTGACTTCAGTGTGGACAATGGGTTGAGGGGGCAGAGTGACCAGTTTGGTGGGGGAGGGGACATTGTGGTAAGGCAGCAGAGATGATGGTGGCCTGAACTTGGTGGTGGCAGTGGAGACGGGCAGGAGCAGGATGGGCCACATCTAGGAGGTCGTATTGACGGGATTTGGTGGTGGACTGAGTCTGGGGCTGTAGGAGGGGAATGTCAGAGGTCAAGGGTCAGGAATGTCTCCCGGTTCCATCTTGGTAGCTGAGTGTCTGGGGCACATCCTTTGCCCTTTCCTCTCCCTGCTGTGGAGTTCACAGACGCTCTGTCTCCTGGGACGTCCCTCCCCTGGTGACTGTGCCTCCTTGGAAAGGAGGCTGTGTCGTTGTTGATGGCGACTGAAGCCTTTCAGCCCGCTGGGATGCTTGAGAGCTCCCAGCCTGAGGCAGAATGAGAGAGAAGAACTGCAGAGTGGCCTTTAAAGCAGCCGCGGATTATTCAGAGCAAAGGCCAGTGGAGGCGAGTAGCCAAGGTCCAGGGCCCATCCCGCCCTGTCCTTCCCCGGGTGCAGGTGCACGCCACCACCCTCCTGCCCCCTGCCTCTGCGCGCTGAGCTCCAGCAGCCTGGGGAGCACAGGGTGTCTTTCACACGGCCTGGAGCTGCCGGGCCTCAAGCCACCCTGGTCCTGGGCTTCTTCCAGTCCCAGCCTCCTGGAGCCTTGTCCGCCCAGAGGCCTGGCTCCCTGCTACAAGTCAAGGGCAAACCGTGTCAATGGGTCCAGACTCCTGCTGTCACCCCCTCTACCCTACCCCTGACCCGCCTGCTGCACAGGATTCTGCAAGAATCGGTTGCTGCTGCCGGGCCTGCAGGCCTTGTGAAGGGCTGGAGGGCATCAGCTGGGGCCCCGCCCAAGGGACCAACTGTGGAGCCGGAGCCCAGGCCCAAGGGACCAACTGTGGAGCCGGAGCCCAGGCCCAAGGGACCAACTGTGGAGCCGGAGCCCAGGCCCAAGGGACCAGCTGTGGAGCCAGAGCCCATGTGGACACGGGGAGGGGCGGCATGCACACTCCACACGGACAGCAGTGTCATTGCTTTATGATCGGACCCTCTGTGTTTATAGACTACTGTTGCCATCCAAAAAGGCTGCCAGGGTCCCACACCTGGACACTGACCGGCTGGTCAGGCGTGGACAGTGCACGGCACGGCCGTAATTCTGCTTGCCGCCCACTGCACAAGAGGTGCACACTGTTTCTCTGCTCACTGGCTCGGTTTTCCAGGACCTCAAATCAGGGTCAGTGTTGAATTTTCCCAACATCATCCATGTGCGAAAAGACGGAGGTCCCAGCCCTTTTCTTCACAGAGAGACTCCCTCCCCTTCCCGGTCCCCCAGCAGAAGTCCCCTGAGCTGGTCCCAGTCAGAGCTCAACCTGGCAGAACCCTTCTGGGTCCCACTGCTGTGAGCAGGCTGCAGGCCTGAGGCAGGTCTGTCTTGGTGGATTTGCTGAAGCGGGAAAGAAAGTGGAACCAGGGTCCTGGGAGACTAGGGGCTCCTGGCCGGGGGCGAATCTGTGGTGCCTCTCCGGCAGCCTTTGGCCTCGGAGCCAGACCACCCGGGTAAGATCCTGGCTCTGCAACTTGCTGCCCGGGGCACATTACTCACCCACCCTCCCTCTCAGTTTCCGCATCTGTAAGTGGCAGTGGTGACAATGCCTGCCTCCTGGGGTGGCTTTAAGAATTTAGTAAGTTGGTGTTTGTAGAGCCCTTCCAACAGTGCCTGGTGCGGAGTGGTAGCCTGAGGAGGTCGAGTGCATTTTTACTCACAAGGCACAGTTGCTGGGAAGTGGCCCGTGTAACACTTTTGGAGCCGTCTCCGGGGACCATGATGTGAGTCAGAGTTGGCCGGTCTGCCCTATATGGCGTTTTCAAGCCCTGCGGCAGAGTATCATTCTCCTGTCTGACTCCCCACCAGCCGAGACCTCTCTCTGGGCAGCAGCAAGGCCACACCCCCTCCCTCATTCCCAGGACAGGACAGCATCAGTGTCAGGAAGCCTTTGCTGAACACGTGATTGAGTGTGACGGCAGGGGAGGAATGTGACAAGTGGGCAGATCCCAGAGGCTCTGCCTGTGAGGGTCGGCTCAGCCCGCATTTCTCAGGGGCCCACAGGGGAGATGCTGCTGTGGCAGCGCCTCTGAACACCGGTCTTGTTCCCTCTAGATAAGGTTCTGACGTTGCTCCCAGCAGCAGCTGGAGGCCACCCTCAGCATCCATTCCCAGGTCCAGACCAGCCAGCTGGCCCACTGATGTCCTGTGCTGGTCACTGGGGAAGAAAGATGTCCCAGCCTTGAGGTCTGGACTCAGCCCCTGCAGAGGACGCTCATCCGGAGTCCCAGGCTGCAGAGCCACAGCCCTCAGGGTCCCACGGGAGTCGGGCCCTGCCTGCCAGTGCCTCCTCCGAACGGCAGAGCCACAGCTCCTTGTGTCTCCACTCCTGTTCCACCCCTTCTGGATCCCGCACCCGAGGCCATCCCTGCCAGCCAGACGAACGTCAGGAGCCATCTGCTGCCTGAGCCAGCGCAGCTGCTGGGAACGTGCTTGCGTCCATGTGAGTCAATTTTGTTTGGCCTCGTGATCAGATCCTCAGCTGAGCAAGGGGAGACATGCGAATTACTCAGAGGTTCCGTCAGCCTGAGGAAGGGGGAACAGACAGCCCAGGAGAGGGCAGTGGCCAGAGGCCTGGAGACGACCACGGTGCCAGCGAGCAGGGGCCCCGGGCCCGTGGAGGGAGCCACTAGGGTGATGCAGCCGCTGGCTCGCAGCACCTCGTGAAAGTGCTGGGCCCATGTGCCCGACTGGGCTGGTGCTGGCGGCCCTCAGTAGAGGGGGCGGGGCTGCCTTTTGGTGCTCCTCGAGGGGCGAGGGGCGGAGCTCTCAGACTTCCCCAGGCCCTCACTGGGAGGCTTCCCCTCGGCCTGTCTGCCCAGTCCCACGTGGAGTTCCCTCCATGGAACAGTATCACGGCTCCCATATCGGGAGCAGCCGCTCTGTGCCAGGCTGTCTCCTACATTATCTCACTTAATCACCATAAAACCCCCGAAAGAAAGGCAGGTAGTAGTCCCCAGTCTAGGTGGGAAGCAGCTGCTCAGACAGGTTAAGTAACTTGCGCATGGACACACAGCTATTTCTGCTGGGGCCAGGATGGGACCCTGGAGCTTGATGCGAAGTCTGTGCTATTTTCTCTCTCAAAGCTGCAGCCTCGCTGGGGAAGTAGGGACCACCCGGGGCTTCTACAACTGAGGCGGCTGCATCCCTTTGTGAAGCACGAAGCTTCCTGCAGACCCCGGGAGCAGCCCCTGTGGGGCGTTCTTGGTGGACAGATTTGAAGCAGTTGCACCCAGGGCACCTGGGAGCCACAGCTGGAGCGTGTCAGTCACTGAGGTGTCGTCAGTGTGGGGGTGTGATCTGGCCTGAGGTCTCGCTCTGAGAAGTGGGCTCTTCCCAACACTTCCTCCGCGGAGGGACAGTGGAGGGTGAAGTTAGATCTGCTGCCGGAGCTCTGTTCCATTCGGGTCCAGGAGAAGCATGGCAGCCCGTCTGGGCCAGGACAGGGCGCTGCCCTGCTCACAGCTTCCCCCTGAGGTGAAGTGTGCCCTGAAGTTCCAGAGTCTCGCCGTTCGGGAGAGCCCACGTTTAGGTGACCATTCTTCAAATACCCACTTCTAAGGGAAGATGCCTCAGCCATTCCTGACACAGAGGTCTCCGCAGGGACCATGTGTCCCACACACATGAGCTCTGCCCAGCAGCTGGAGCCACAGAGGACACACAAAACCCCCACATATACCTACCTTCCACATGCACACCATAATACACTACACACCAAACACACACCCCCCCCACACCGAACACCACACACACACCCCATCCCCACACCCATCATACACCACATCCACACCACATCCACTCACACACACCCACTCACACACACACACACACACTCCACACCCCACGCGGCATTTAGAGTCCCGGCCCCAGCGCACTCTCCCTTGGACAGTGGAACCAGAGGGGCAGGAAGGGTGGTCTTCCACGGTGGGGCCCGAGGAAGCCTCGAGGCCCTCAGAGGTGAGCGGGATGGAGTGCGTGCTGGGAGCGCCTTGTGCTCTTTGCCACTTGTGTAAACGTTGCTGTCGACCAGGTTCTATCCCCACTGACCGTCCACCCCTGGAGGGAGGCGTGGCCCCGTGACCGGCTTTGGCCAGTGGATTTGACAGGTGAGAGGGGCCACATCCCCGTGAAAGCATCCGAGAACCGGTGTCTTCATCTTCCCTTCCCCTGTGGCCTCCAGAGGTTGGGTCCCCAAATGAGGCTGGCGTGGAGCAGAGCCCAGCCCGTGATGGACAGGGAGTGAGAGTGACAGCCTTTGTGGGTTTAGGCACAGATTTGGGGCTGTTTGTCACCACCACATCGTTCACCCCCTCCTGCTGCCAGGCGCACTGAAGAGCCACACCCCACAAGGGCTGGACTCTCCGCTGAGACGAGTCGTGGGATTTGGGCACGAAGCTGGCAGTGTGTCACAGAGGCTCGTGACCGGGAGGTGAGAACCTGCCCGCTGGCAGCCGTCCTGCAGCCTCTCAAAGCCCAGCCCTCCCGGCTGGTGTCCACCGAGGCCGCAGAGCCTTTCTGAGAAACACACGTCAGGATGCAATCGTGCAACATGGAGCCGCCTGAAACACCAAGTTCGCGGGTATGTGCGAGTGTCTTTGTGTCTTCCCTCTCTTTTCCATCGGAAGAACATAAGCTCAGGACAGTGACGGCCCTGGAATGAGAACAGAATGGGACTGGGAAACTTGTTTCTTCATTTTCTGTCCCCGCCTCCTTACACCGGTCTCTTTGAAAAGCTGAAGGCAACACCCAAGGTAAGAGCTGTTTTCATCCTTGGTTACAAGCCCCCATTCCCATAGTGGCCTGGTGCGCTCTGCGTGCACTTGCACACTGTCTTGTCTGGTCCCCTGTTGGTCTCTCCCACCCAGGCTGCGAATGTCTCCAGGAGTGGGCCTGCCCTCTGCGGGGGCCACCTAGCTGGGTACCCGGAGCTCTGGGTGAGCAGGGCGGGTGGAGCGGAGCAGAGGGGCGGGGGGGAAGCGCTGGGAGGGTAGAACGCCCCATCCCCATCCGAAGCATTTACTGAGCGCCCGTGTGTCCAGTCACAGCGCGAGGCTCTGGGGAAAAGTCCAGATCCCGAGATGCGTTTGTCGGTTCACAGACACTTTCATACAGGGTGGTTTCTGAACTTTACAGCCCTGGTGAGGTGAATGGCACGTGCTATCCTGTGCCACCTTAGAAGAGAGTGGGTTTACAGAGTTTACGTGAGGTGTAGCAAAAAGGGCCACGGCCTTGGGCCTGCGTCTTGCTTTGAGTCCTGGCTTTGCCCCAACCAGCCTGTGACCCTGGGCGGCATCGGCATCCTGGCTTATAAAAGGAGGGATTGGCTCTGCAGCCACAGCTTCCTATGGTGCCTGGCCCGGCCTGAAGCCTAGGCCGCTTGATTGCTGAACAAGGGGCTGCAGGTGCCCGAGTCTGGGGGGGCCAGCAGGGCCAGTGAGAGGGCCTGGAGGCCTGCACCTCCTCATCCTGCATCCACCGAGCATCCACAGGGCTCGCCCAGGAGGCCCAGAGGAATAAATGCATGCAGAGGAAGGGGCAGCCTGGGTGGGGACAGAGTCCAGAAATCCCAGCTGTTCACGAGCCCGTGGGCAGAGGTCAGTCCTCAGAGATCAGGTCTGACCCAAGGGCCACCTGGGCTGTGGCTGTGTGCACAGCTGTTGAGGTCGTTGTTGAGGTCACTGTACATGCCAGGAGGACTGGAGCTGGGGAAACCATTGATTGCTACTGACCGCTGACCTCACGGTGACCACAAGGTAGGGAATCTTAGCACGTATCTGCCACACTATTGCCATCAACCCTCGTTCATCAGCACACATTTATTGAGCACCTACTATGTACCAGGCTCTGTTCAGCTGGGATTGCATTAAGAACACTGTCTTCAAGGGATAGCTACTGACGTGAGATAGTGCTCACAATATAATGAGCTAATTCTTCTCCATTGCCCTTCCGGAGTCATTCCCACCCTGTTCTGCACCCCAGGAAGTTGACCCCAGGAGACTGCTTCATCCCCACTCCCTTCCTTCTGGCTTCAAGTTGGGTTCAGCCAATGGGAGAGCCCATCAGGAGATGGGAGGGTGGGAGAAGAGAGGCCCGGTGTGTAAACTCCACTCTCTCCTTGCCTCAGCGCCTCCAGGACTACAGCTCCACTGGGCAGTCCCCTGCTAAAGCTGTAGCCCTCTCTGGGCTCTGGTACTGCTGTTTTCTCCCCTTGCCCGTTGGGCCTTGAGGGTGTAACAGCGTCTGCTGCGGCCAGCTCCTGAGTGCCTCGGCGTCCCTCGTTGGTTCCCTTGAACTTGTCCACGTCTCTGTAAATCGTCCTTCACTAAACGGCTTTAAAAGTGATGGCGCCAGTCACAGTGATTAGTTGCAGATGACACAATACTCTTTCTGGTTTGAGCAGAGGGGAATCTGTTCATGGGTGCTAGGACTGAAATGCCAGGACTACCAGGAGACCAAGCTTGGATGCCCCATGGCCACGGACAACACTAACAGTCACCTGGACAATCACTAACCCCACCCTTGACTGTTGCCATGGAAACCCACTGCCTGTGATGCTCAGGCCCAGACACTGGAGCATGCTGCTGTGGGAGAACCGGACCCTCTGTTCCCTGCCAGCCAGGAGCCCCATCCTCTACCGCCTTGGGTGGCTCACTTCCACCTTTTAAATCTTGGGCAGGCATCTGTCCAGAGGAGCTGAGGCCACTGGCAGAACCCTGGCTGCAAGAGAGTCAGAGAGATGCAGGTTTCAGTTTTTCCAGAGACTCCCATGCAGCCAAGCACAGAAGGAGGGGCTGGCACACATGTTGAGTGAGTCAGCCCGTATGGTCCGCCAGAGAAGTCAGATAAGAGTGACAAAAATGATCATTGCACCCTTGACCTCCCGAAGGCCACGTGAAGCCTCAGTTATCTACTGTGTTACAAGGAGGACAGTGAGTGGCTCTCTTCGTCCCGGGAGCACTGGTTCTCAGAGCCCATCGCCCTAGCCTCCTCAGTGCACACTGGCCTTCCAGCCACCAGCACTGTCTGCCTGGGGACTTTCCTTACTGCTGGAGACTCCTTGGCCCCCTTGGTGACAGGCTCAAGTGTGGAAATCTGCTACCCCCAGGAGCACCTTCAGCTGGTACCCCAGCTGCCTCACCCCTTGGATGGGAGA
Organism: Equus przewalskii; assembly: GCF_037783145.1. NCBI lineage: Eukaryota > Metazoa > Chordata > Mammalia > Perissodactyla > Equidae > Equus > Equus przewalskii. The sequence continues at coordinate 9,673,428 of NC_091847.1, forward strand.
GCTCTGGCAGTGTGGTCTGTCCTGGCTGCCAGGGCTCCCTGGTGGACTGGGCTTCTGTTGCCCACAGTGGTAGGTGTCCAAAGTCGAGCCCCACAGTGCTGGCAGCTTGATAGTAGCCATCACTAGCCAACATCTCTTCCTTCTCTCACTTCCCGACCCTCCTGCCTCTGCCTCCCAGATAGACTCCCGCTCAACAATCCTCCTCTCCGGGTCTGCGTCTGGCACCTCACAAGCTGAGGCATCCATTGCCTAACCATGAGGACATGGAAAGCCTTGTCCCGGCTCTGGAAGTCCTGCTGGGGACAGTCCCTGGGCCATGAGTTAACAGGTGTGAGGCTGCTGCTGTGACCTTGCACCTACTCACTCCAGTTTGGAAGGTCGTCCTGTTCCTGGTTCTCATCCTCGTGGGCAGGAACCCAGAGGGCTCCAGGACGCTCTCAGCTGCCCGGTGCCCCACCCAATGCTGAGGCCAGGACCACGTGTGCACACAGGCATCATCCACCCCAGGATTCTGCCCGACCCTCTCTACCTCTTCTCCCCACATCATTCAGTGCTGCTTCAGCCCTGGGATCGGAGGTGATACTCCATGAAGTTCAAGGGCATCCTCTGCATGTGCCGCCCTTGGTGTAAATGGGACTCTGCCGTGTGTTGCTGTTAGTGCCAGCTGTTAGGGCCAGCTTTGTCCTGGGTTCACAGAACCAACAGTCCCCTGGAGCCTGCTCTGCTCGGGGCACGAGGATGCTGGCTCTGGCGCATGGGGATGCGTCCTCTACTACAGATGTCAGCTGCCCTCCTTCACTGCAGGTCTGCCCCTGAGTAGTCACCAACGGCATAGCGACAGGGAGCTCACATTCTCATGTGACACCTTCAGGCGGGAGGGTGAGAGAAGCAGCTTGATCAGCTGCTCTCTGCCAGGCGTGTGCCTTTTCTCCTTTCAGCATCTTGGGGGCTAACTGTTACTATCATCCCCAGTGCACAGATGCGGAAACCGAGGTTCCTACAGGTTGGGTGACTCTGAGGTCCCTTGGGGCTGGGGCCAGGGCTGGGACCAGGGAGGCCTGACTCAGGGCCCGTGCTTGTTCCCTGACATGTTCCCGCCTCTCAGACACGGGACATCAGTGATGGGGCTCCTGGTCTGCTGCATTGCTGCACCTCGGCCATTTGTCAAGGAGCCTCTGTGCTGTCGTGGCACTGGGGACCTACAGTGAACCTACACATCCCTTGTCCTCACGGGGGCTTCCTCCTAACGAAGGCAGAGACGGTGAACAGATGTAAGTAAGACGGCTTCAGGGGCCCTGAGTGAAGGCTGCCACGCAGGGGACAGTGGACAGTCTCTGAGGAGAGGTCTGTCTCCTGCTGGGGGACGAACAACCCCGAGACTGAGCCCCCACAGCAGCCAATGTTTATTGTTTTGGTCTCTGTGGGTCAGGAGCCCAAGGGCAGCACGGCTGGGTGGCTCTGACTCAGGGCTCTTGAGGGGTCAGTCAGGATGTCGGCAGGCGCTGCATCGTCCCAGGCTGGAAATCTATGTCTCTGCTCCCATGTGCGACTGGTGGCAGGAGGCGTCGGGTCCTCACCACGTGGGCCTCTCCATAGGGCTGCTCACAGGCAGGGCAGCTGGCTTCCCGGGGAGAGATGGAGATGGAGATCAAGGTGCACACGTGCACACGCAAGTGAGCCCACGTGCACACCAACACACACACACACCAACCCCGCCTGCTTTCCTCCTGCACGGCTGTGATGAAATGGAAAAGAAAACGAGGACAAGCACCCTCTCCCGCTGTTCCCAGGCCGCCCTTCCTCCCTGTGTGGGGCTCGCTTTCCTTCAGGCTTCCTGAGAATGGCCTTGGAGAGTCGTCCTGCTGACAGAGAGCTGTCTGCACCTTGTCCCTGTCCCCTGGGGCAAAGAGACAGCACGAGTTTCTGCCAGCAAGTCCATCACCTGCCAGCACACGGGGTGGTGTGATGGGCACTGATGCCCACTTGGAATTGCTGGGTGGGCGTCCAGTGTCCTTCTAGAACAAGGGGTTTCCATTCAGGCAGCTGGAACATGCATTGATGGGAACTCCTGGGTTTAGGTCTTATTTGCTGCTGGTGAGAACATGGGGTGGGGGGGTTGGGTGCTGCCAGGGGAGGCCAGGGGGGTCCACCTGTGACAATGGGCCTGCATGTGTGAGGAGCAAAGTAGGGGCTCTCTCTCCCTGTTTAAAATAATAATCCATCACTTTCTTGGACAATTGCTCATTGTTTTCCTTTTTAAAACGGTGATATATACACACAGAAGACACGGTATATATGCATACATATTTGTGTGTGTGTACAGTTTAAAGATTCACGTAGTATAGACAGGTATATTCACCACCCAAGTCAGTAGATGGGACATTTCCAGCAGCTCAGAGGCACTGTGTTCCTCCTGACAAAAGCCGCCCTCCCTGGATGACTGGTGCTTGACTTCTGTGACAGTCGTGTCCCTGCTCGGCCTCATAGTCTCACTCCCCAGGGGGCACCCTTAGCTGAGGCATTGAGTTTTGCCCATTTTTCTTCATTCATGTAGATTGTGATGTGCACCCTCTTTGGGGACTGGCTGCCTGGGCGACTCACTTGGCTGCTGGGGGTGCCCAGGATGCGTGCATTCCTGTGGCTGTTTAGTGTCCCTTGTGTGGATGGGCCACATTCATGCACTGTCCTGTAGAGACACGCGGGCCTATTCCAGCTCGGGGCTCTGGGCCGGGTCCCATGCTTCACTGGCGTTTATACCTGGGAGCAGAACTCCTGGGTCCAAAGGTGCTCTGACCTTCCTGGGCAGTGCCGCTGTCTTCTCTGAAATGGAGCGTGTGTGTGCAGGACGTGTGCTGAGCTCAGGGAGGGGCAGCGTCCTCCAGGAGGATCAGCTGCGGACTGGCCTGGGTGGTGGGGAGGGGCTGGCTGCTCAGAGAGGGATGCCCGGGGAGGCCTGGCCGAGGGTGTGGAGGGCGGTCAGCGGTGCCCCTGCGGTAGAGAAGCGGCTGCTAAGAGGGGCAATGGCAGATGTTAACTACCTGGAGTGATCCAGGCAGGAGGAGGAGGGTGCAGGGCTTTAAGGCTGGGGGCATCTGTCAGCTCGGTGGCCACAACAGAGTGCCATAGAGGGGGACACCTGAACATTTTCCCACAGTTCTGGAGGCTGTAAGCCCCAGATCAGCGTCTGGCAGGGCGGGTTCCTGAGGGGACCCCTCCTCCAGGCAGGCGCCTTCTCCCCACGTCCTCTCCTGGTAGAGAGAGCTCTTCTGTCCCTTCCTCTTGTCAGGGCACTGGTCCTACCAAGTTTTGGCTCCACCCTTATGGCCTGAGTTTTGTCAGATATAGGATTCTTGGTTGGATTCTTTTTCCTTCTGCACTTAGAGTACGTCAGCCCATGCCCTCTGGCCTCCAAGGTTTCTGGTGAGGAATCTGCTCCTGATCTTACTGGGAAAATAGGAGGAAAGGTCTCTTCCTCTCAGCTTTGTCAGCGTTAATGATGTCCCTTCTCAGGTCTCATGCAACAGAACGTTTTCCTATAGGATTATGACAGCCCTTCAGTGGTAGGATCATTTTGAGAGTAATCAGAGTTTAAGGAAAAGGAGTTGAATATTTTAAGTGTGGATGTTTTGAGGTATTTAACAGCCAAAAATTATTAGAGATTTTAAAATTAGAAATGAAATGAAAAGGCCACTGAAGCATCTTACAGGTTTTAATTTCTAATAAAGTAAATATCACTGTCTAATATCCTACATACATAAAAAGCTCTTTGCTGTCCTTTTTTTTTTTTTTTTTTCACAGTAATGGGTTCTTGAGACCAAAAAGGGAGCCAACCACTATAGTTTATCCCCAGCCATGCCTGGTGCATTTCCTGCTCTCACCTCATAAGGAGCCACTGTGATGGAATTTACGAAAACCTGTTCTTTTCTCATTTTTTATTTTTCCTTGCTTTTTTTTGTTCTTTTTCACATTTTAAAACAATTTTTTAGTTAGTATTGTTATTACAGTTAGTATAGTTAGTATTGTTGGTGTAGTTAGTAGAGTTAGCATCTTTGGTATAGTTAGTGTTACTTATTGGCATAGTAAGTTAGCAAGCATCAGTGGCCTTGTTACTATTGTTAGTCAGTATTAGTTAGCAGACTAACATTTTGTTTGTTGGCGTAGTTAGTAAGCATAGTTAGCATCATTGGTTGGTATTGTCAGTAAGTGTAGTTATGAGGTCACCATGCTTCCAGGCCTCGCTGCCACCTCTCTGGCAGGCAGACCTGTCTTCACGATTACAAGCTCCTCAGGACCATTGGGGAGGGCTCCTTCGCAGGTTAAGCTGGCCCTGCACATCCCGACCGGGACAGAGGTTGCCGTGAAAATCACCCCGAAGCAGGAGCAGAGCTCCTCCAGAGCCAAGAGACTCCTCGGTGAAATGCAGAGTTTGAAGACATTGCACCACCCCACATTGTAAAGCTGCTAGAGGTGATCGACACGGAGGAGACGCTGTTCATCATCACAGAATACATCAGCAGAGGGGACACCCTCGACCCTCGGTTGCAGCACGGCCCCCTGACCGAGGAGGAGGCCTGCGGCCTGTCCCGGCAGCTCATCTCGGCTCTCCAGTACTGCCACCGCAAGGGCATCGTGCACCGGGACCTGAAGCTGGAGAAGGTGCTCCTGGACCCGGAGGGGAACGCGAAGCTGGCCGACTTCGGCCTCAGCAGCGTGGTCCCCGGCCGGCCACTGAGCACCTACTGGGGCACCCCCAGCTACATGGCCCCAGAGGTCCTGCGACTGCAGCCCTAAGATGGCCCCCCAGCTGACGGCTGGAGCCTTGGCATGCTGCTCCATGTCGTGCTCACCGGGTCCCCGCCGTTCTGGGGAGAGGACTTCAGTGACGTGCAGCAGAGCGTGCTCGGAGGGGCCTACTTGCTCCCCATGCTCCTTTTGTTGGAATGCATCCAATTATGAGAGTCCTGCTGACCCTTGACCCCAGGAAGAGGAAGACCTTAGAAGAGGTCATGGGAGACCCATGGGTCAATCAGGGCTGGCCGAAACTGAGCCCGTATAGGAGCTGCCTTGTGACACAAGGGACTCCTGGGTGACAGAATCAATGATGAAGATGGGTTTTCAGTGGAATCAAATCCAGGAGTCTCGCAGATGAAGGTATGACAATAATGTGGCCATGTTCTTCATCCTGAAGTCTCAGAAGGCCCAGGGGGATGGGCACACCAGCACTGGGAGGTCCCTCCCGTCCGCCGAGGCCAGGAGCTGCAGCTCTTTGCCACCCTGCACAGCACAGCTGAGGGCCTCTGCCCATCTCGGCCGACACGGTGGCAGTGAGCCGGTTCTGCCCACCTAGCTTTGCGAGGCTGGCTGTCAGTGGCCCGAGGAGAAGCAGGAGTGAGTGTTGAAGGTCACAGAGCCTGCTCGCCTGGAGTCGGGCGCCACCACCCCCAGCCCGACCCCTCTGCGGGTCCCCGGGGCCGTCCCCTCCACCCACAGCACCAGCACCAGCCATGGGGCCCGGGAGGGAAACTGCCACGGAGACTCTCGGCAGGCTGGACAGCCTGGTGGGGCGACCCCGGCCTCCCCCTCAGGCTGCAGCCAGGGCCAGAGGTGGGGGCGCCACTGGGAAGCTGCTCACAGTGCTCCGAGGCCTGTGCTGCTGCCTGCCTAGCAGGACCTGGCCTGGCAAGCCGAACAGGGTATGGCCCATGTGAGGTCCCAGCCAGTCCCATCCCAGAGCGGGAGGTCAAGCCGCCCCCCTGCATTTATGTGGAGGTGAGACACAGAATCCAGAGCTGGCCAGCGGCGTCGGAGTTCGGCCCGAGGTGGACGCCTTCCGCTGTGCGTGGGGGCCGTGCAAGAAGGACACGTGGACATGCAGGGATGTGCAGGTGAGAGGCCTTGGTCCAGCGGCCAGCGGAGCTGTGCCAACCACAGTGGCACTATCTGCAGAGATTCAACTCAGAAGGGACCTGGCACCTCCGTGACCTAAGAAGCATCGTGTCCAAAACACTTGGTGAACTAGGAGGACAGCCTGTAGGCACCTGGGGTCACGAGGAGGGGCCACCCTCACTGCAGGTCTGCATTTCAGCCCCACTGAGGTGAAACCTCAGAGCCTGGACTGCGGCACGGGTTTGGGCCCTCAAAGCAGCCTCGGGTCACTTCCACGTCAGGCTGAGTTTTCTGACTGTAACGCAGGAGTTGGGCCTGTCCACTGGGACGATGTCTCCTTTTTATGACAGTGGTGTAGAGCGATCCCCCTGGGAGTGCTGACCGAGGTCTGGGCTGCTCACCCAGCTCCATGTCTAAGGGAGCTCCACAGGAAGCCAGACATCTTGGGGTCCAGAGGGAGGGTCGTGTGTCAGGGAGCTTCCGCAGGGGCTCCTCAGAAGCCTGAGGATGTCCAGGAGGCCGCTGGCTGCTGCTCGCAAGGCTGGTGACACTGCATGCAGAGTCTTTCCACCTGCTCACGAGACGGCCCTGGGACGGTCCCAGCGTCTGAGCGGGCAGAGAAGATTTTCCTTCACCCACAGAGAGCAGGGCCTGGGGAAGCAAGAAAGGGCTGGGGATGGGCTGGGAGTCTTGTCGCTCCCCCATCAGGTCCCCCGTTGTGGTTTTCTCTATGCCAAACAGCCCAGTGTGTGGTCCTCCAATTTTGCTCTCCTGGCACCTGTCCAGGGCTCCCATTCCCTTCAGGGTCAGTCCCACTGCCTGAGTGGGCTTTCGGGACCCTCTGTGACCTGTCCCCTGCAGCCCTTTTCACTCCCACCCCCTCCTTGCACTTTACTCACACTGAATTGTTCAGTTTCCACAAATCCTCTGCCCATGAGGCTTACCCTCTGCGAAGCCCACATGCTGGGCACCTGGCCAGACCCCATCGGGCTCCCCGAGGTGAATCAGGCATTGATCCCGCTGGAAGAGCATGGCCCAGCTGGGAAGAGAAGACGGGGACCCAACTAGAGGACAGTCCCCTGTTCCAGGGGCAGAGGCAGGACATGCCCAGCACAGCACATGCTCACCCCCTGCTGGCAGCATTGGGACAGCATCTAAACCAAGGTGGCCCTCTAGCGGGGCCTGATGCCTGGCTCTGACCACAGGAATCGGAGAGGAGGCATTCTAGACAGAAGGAGGCTGCGGTGGCAGGCACATACAAGACAGAGGCAGGTGCAAGGCTGCGGGGGCATGGACCAGCACCCCTTGTTTCTGGGACCACTCCCATGGTGCATGTGTACTGAGTCTCTCACCTTAGATATCCTCCAGCTCAGGCCTGGAAAGCAGTCAGCTGTGACAGTGGAATGCTCTGCTGATGAGGCTTTCTCCTCTTCTGTGAGCTTGGGCCCTGGCTGGCTGGCCAGCGGCTACCTCTGAGCTGCCTCATTAGTCCAAGCTCAGTTCCACAGCAAGGGCCCTGGGTCAGGTTCTAAGGAGCAGGGGATCAGGACCAGGGAGCGACGTCCTCGGCCTCCATTGGAGAAGACGCCTCTGGCTGCACATGCACAGTGGGCTGTGGTGGGAGGGAACCGGAGTCAGTGTGGGGACCCACCAGGGATTTGCCAGCACATCGAATGAAAGCCCCTGCCAGCCCAGGATTTTCAGCTGGCTCCTGAATTACAAATTACTTACTGCAATTGATCTGATGGACCATTTTTCATGAAACATGAAAGGGTACGGATTGTTGGGGTGGTGGGAGGAAACATTAACAGGGGTGTGGCAGAGAGGTCCGGGTGGCTCTCAATGGCATCGTCCACTTCTCAGAGCAACGAAACACCTGACTCCTAGCTGGTCATGTGGCCACCCAGGACACAGAGTTCCCAGCCTCCTCTGCAGCTGGCTGGGCGTGGAACCCAGCTGTCCCTCAGGATGGGAAGGAAAGTGACTTGCGCGGCTTCTAGATATTTCCCAGGAGAGAGAAGGAGGCCCTTCTTTCTGCTTCTCCCTCTTCCTGCTGCCGGGAGCACGAGCTCTGAGGCTAGAGCTCTGTCCTGACCACACTGATGAGGGCAGCTCCTCTGGGGTGACAGGGCAATGGGGACAAGAGCCTCCTGGGCAGCCCTGCCAGACCAGCGCCAACCGTCTGCTTCCAGACTGAGCGTGGGAGAGGGGCGAGCTCTGTGCACCACTCTGCTGTGGGCCTTTGTTATGGCAGCTGGACCTTGTCCTGACCAAGACAGCCATCTTGGAGGGGACTTTCTGGGGGGCTCCCTTGGGTCCGGCTGTGCCCAGGGCCACAGCTGTCTGCAATGTTCAGCCCTCCTTTCCATGGGGTGACAGCCAAGCTCAGCTCCAACCCACTACCCTCTCGGGGCGCTTCCCTGGAAATCTGATGCGTGACTATCGATGCCCCCAAGGAAACAAGTCTGGATCTGGTGTCCCCAGGCCGTCCCCTTGTTCTGTGCTCCCACACTGTGCACCCCCACTCTCTCCCAAAGACGCCCCTTGTTCTGAAATAGGCCGGGCTGACTCTCTCCCTGCTGACATCTGCAGATTCTCGTCACCTGACTCAGGGAACAGGCCCCCCTCACTCATGGTGTAACTGGATTATTGCTGGAAAGATGAGTTAGGAACTGACAAGTTCTCTGTTAAACTGACAAGCTTAAAAGCTGAATTTGCAAAACCAACCAAGCTCCAGGCACGGTGGGCGGGCAGAGCCTGGGACTCGGTCAAGCCCTGGCCCGAGCCCGCCACCTGGGAGACAGACGTTTGGGACATCCCAGGGGTCTGGGTATCGTCTTGTCTGTGTAATTTCTGATGTACCCTCCACTCTTATGGATCCTCCAATTTTACGGGGAAAAGGAGCTCTAGTTTATATTAAAATATTAAACTTGTCGAAGATACTGTAACAGGATGCACAGTTCCTTTGTTTATGCTGAGTGCCTGCAAAGGGTCTGGGAGGGCTGGTTCCACATAGGATGTAATAATGGAACATTTGAGGTTCAGTAAGGCCAACAGACCAGGAGACGATGCCATTGAAAAGTCAGCTGGTTACTCACAGCTCCCTGAGGAGGGGCACGCAGCACACGGGGAAGCCCCAGGGTGGTCAGGAGGCAGAGGGAGGGGGGACACCACGGGCAGGAGCCTGTCCTGTGGTTTCTGGAGGAAGGAACAGCGAGGCAGGGTGAGCAGGCTCAAACTGGCTGGTCTAAATAACTTCGCAGACTCTGGGGCACGGGGCTGCCCCCGCTGTCTGGTACCCACCCTGGGGGACGAGAGCAGGGGATAGTGGCCTGGAGTATGTGTGTCCAATAGAGGAGGTGGTTGGGGTGTGGATGGACATTGGATTGGTCTGTTTGTGTTTGAAAAATGGGCCCAAGGAGGAGGGTTCTCCCTGGGGGTGGGGGGAGGGGCGATGAGGGAGGCAGGAGGCTGAACTGAGCAGATTCACAACCAGGCGGGTCCGCATGTGCACACAGGACAGATTACAGAAGCTAGAAACATGGTCCAGACAAGGCCTCAGCTCAAATGTCACCTCCTCAGAGGAGTCTTCCCTGCCTGCTCCGTCTACAATGACAGCCGCCCCACCCCAGTCTCCCTGCCATCACCTACTTCAATCCCCTCACAGTGTTGATGGCCCAGGCCCCCGCTCAGCACCCCACACTGACTTCCCACCCAGAGGAAGGTCCTCACAGGAGCCCCCAGGCCCTGCACCCTCTGGGCCTCCACCTCTCTCGTCTCCTCCCACCACTGCCCCCATCCCCCTCCTGGTCCCCCGGCCCTGCTTTTCCTCTGTGGCCCTGCTGCCTTCTAACCTGCTGTGCTCTGCTCACTGTTTGTCCCTCTGTGACGACGGCTCCAGGGGGCGGCAGAGTTTGTCTCCTTCATGGCCATCATGCCTACAGCGCAAGTCAGGGCCGGGCACAGAGCTGGGCTCCATGGACAGTGAAGGAGCCAACGGCGCTTAGCACTCCTGGAAGTATGCTCCTGTGTGGTCTGCAGTGTTCACTGGCCCAGCGCACGTCACTGATGCCCTGCGGCTGCCGGCTGGCTCTGGACACCGGGCACAGCACAGCAGGAGAAGCAGGCAGAGCTCTCCATTCTCATCCAGCTGACAGCCTAGTTGGGGAGACAGAGAAAAAAGAAATAAAATATACACAATGTCAGGCAGGGATGTGGACCACGGAGAAAAATTATGTCAAGGAGGATGTTTAAGCAAATTCCGAGCGTGTTTAGGGAGCAAGCAATGCAGAGGGTAGAGTGTTCCAGGCTGCGAGGCCAGCAAGTGCAAAGGCTCAGAGGCCACAGTGGGCTGCATGTTTGAGAGACTTAGTTATTAGCATGGATGCTTAGTTTCATCTTGAGTCTGTATTTCGCTTTTGTTTGTGATTCTTGATTTCACCTTTCTAGCTAATTAACCTGATTTCAGCAAATTCTATCCTATTCTATGATTTAAAGGAGAAATGGGTGAATTTGCATGAAGTCAGCACGTATCTATTTAATGGCCTCGCTGGGCCCAGCCCTGTGAGGCACCCGGAGGCTGTGAAATCAACACAGCAGTCTCCACCTTGACGACCCCAGTTAATGAACATCCTTGCCGTCCTCCAGCCCCTCCACTGCCCCTCTGCCCCACCTTGTCTGGGTCTCGAGCTCCAACGCTGACCCTTTTTTGCACCTTCACCCCCAAGTCCAGCTCCTCCTAGACTTCTCTGTCTGGGTGTCCCTGAGCTTCTGGAATTCAACTTATCCCAAATGGAGTTCAGCCCTCGCCCCATGTCTGCCTCCTCTCCATGAAGTCCCTCTGGGTGAGGGAGCCCCCACCAGCAGACTCCTCCACCCCCTGGGGAAGGGCTCTCCTGACCCCATCTGCCAATGCGTCCCACCCTCTTGATCTGCCACTTCGGGAGCCCCGTGACCCTCTCCCTCCTGTCTTCAGCCTTGGGCTGCACACTGACCTCCCCCTCTTCACAAACCCCCAAAAGGCTGGTAAACTGACACACAGGGACACGGAGGCAACACAGGTGGGTGTGTCTGGGAATGGCAAGCAGCATCCCAGAGCAGAGGGCAGAACAGGGCTCCAGAGCGGGCAGAGCACGGCTATTGTGGTGGCAAGATGGCCATAAAGGGGTCGAGGCGGGCACCGCACAGCAGCCCCCCACCATTCCCCAGGTGCCCTGTGTCTCAGCCTTGGCTTGGGCTGGCTGCCCCTCCTTCTGTCTGTTAGGTGGGTGCCTGTTCATTCGTTCACTCACTCATTGGCTCATCATGTGTTTGGTTCCTGTCCGGTGCCAGGCCCTGGCTAGATGATGGCTCGTCCTTGGAGACCCAGCTCAGATCTCACCTCCTCTGTGAAGCCATTCTTGATGCCCACCCCCTCCTGCAGCCCCTCTGGCCTCATCTGGGCCCCCCAGTGCTGTGATCACACTCTGATGAGCTCTCCAACCTGTGAGCCCTGGGGGGCTCTGGGCCAGATGCAGAAATGGGCTCAGACACCTGATGATGGCTAAAACCCCGAATACACGGATTCAATGTGGTAAGAAGGGGCCATGGGCCGCATGGGGGTCAAGTTCACTGCCTCCCTCTCTCCCTCCTGGACTAGGGCTCCTCATTATCAGGAACCTGAGCAACCTTCTCTCACCCTGTGCTCATTTAGGGCATTAACAGCCTGGATTGTTTTTTCAATGTTAATTCTTTTTAAACTCTGAAGACAGGTCATGAGGGTATCCCTCAGAAATGAGAAATTTAATTATCACTTCAAGGGAGGGAATGCATCTGTTGTGACTGAGCCAAGACAGGACAATGTGGAAAGCACAGGATGCTGAGGAGGAGCCGGCTCAGGGGCTGGGCCTCGGGGCAGCAGGAGGAGGGGAGACAGAGACATAGATGGAGGCAGAGCAGCCAGGGCAGGGGGCAAGCCGGGAGGAGGGGGAGTCCAGGGGCTTCCACATGTGAGGGCAGTGGCTTCCGGAGTCCCCCTCTGTCACGTACAAGCCGTGTTTCTCATCCTGCAGCACCTCCAGGCCTTTCCTCTGCTCTCCAGACAGCAGTGCCCTCACCCTGCGAGACTCTGCCCTTCTGGCATCTGTTCCCCAGCCTGCCTGTCCAGTACCCCGCCCCCACCATGACACACACAGCCCGCTCTGTGCTTAGGTCACCTGGTTGTCATCGCCTGAGGCTGGCCTGACTGCTTGTGTGAGAGACTGGCAGACCTGGCTTCTAGCTTTCTAAGTCTGCGTGACCTTGGACGGGTCCCTCGTCCCTTTGGAGGCTCAGTTTCTCACTATAAGTGGGTCTGGCAGTGGTCTCCTCACAGTGGCACTGTGCTGAGCTGCTGGAGATGGAGCGTTGGACGGGTCCCCGTTGCTGGTGCCCTTCGTGATGACCCTGGGGTCGTGACCCCCGCATGCCCAGGGTTTGTGGAACCCCTGGCTGCAGTGATGCACGAGGGAGTGGGAGACAGGCAGGAGGTCAGGGTCAGCTTTGGAGTCAGAAGACACAGCATTCCTTAGGGACACTTCCCTGAGCCCCTGGTCCCGGGCCTCGCCCACCCACACTCCTTCTCAGCTGCCTTCGGGGCACTCAGTGAACCCCTGCTCTGAGGCCACGTTCCCAGTGCATCTAAGCCAGGCTGGACACTGCTGTGGTCACGTCCCAGGTGAAGAAGTGACGCTCCACGGGGCTAAAGAGAGGACCGCAAACTCAGATGCCTCCAGGGGTTGGGCCGGCTGGCAGAGGCGGGGGAGGACCTGGGCAGGGAGAAGCTTAGGGAGTGGTGGGGACTGTGGCGAGCTGGGGGCACAAGCTCTGTCCAGAGAGCGGCTCCAGCTCAGCCCCAGAAGAGCGTTGCCTGGAGGGACTGTCACAGGTGGCCAGATCTTCTCATTTCATACATAAAATAAGCTAGACCCCTGGAATTTCATCTGTAATCTTCCAGTTTTTAAATGTTGGCATTAACTTTTAAAATCTAGATTTCCTGGGGTCCCGGGTTGAGGCTCTTGGTTTCAGAGGCCTGGCACGAGGTGGGCTCAGGAGCGGCTGCCCGAGGCGGCCCGGACTCCGGATGCTCTTGGCCCTGCAGCCTCCACTCCCCTCAGACCCCCCCAACTAGTGCCTCCTCGTGGATGTTCAGGGGCAGCTCAGCCCCCAGGGCAGAGAACGGGAGCCTGCAGGCTGCTGGGTGGCTGGCTGCCGTACAGGGGGCTGGGATCTTGGAGGAGCCGCCCTTTCCTGCAGTCCCCATGGCAGGTGGTGCTGCCCAGGCCCACCCTTCCCCCCCCCACACACACCCCTGGCTCATCCCTCCAGCCTTCTGTGAGCCCGACTAGGCTCGCTCTGTGCACTGACATTTTTCGGGGCCCCCGTGGGAAGAAGAGCAGTATGCCCTCACGTTGGAGGACAGTGAACAGGACTCTGCAGCCTTAAATGTGGATTGAGCGCCTACTGTGTACCCGGTCCTAGGTTGGGAGCTTGGGGGACTGTGAGGAGGAGGAAGCCTGGGCATCTGTCCACAAGAGGACAGAGAACGCCTTAGGAGGAGCCAGGGATGTGGACGGCTTCAGTGAGGAGGGAGGAGACATCTGATGGGGGTGGAGGCTGGGATCTGGTGTGGCCTCGGAGCATCACCACGATCTGATCCAGGGGGCATGGGGACAGAGTGTGGGTGTGCTTGGTGGAACAGCACACACAACGGCTCAGAGGTAGGATGTTCACAGTATGGGGAGTGGAGCAGATGTGACTGGGGCTCCCCGATGTCACCCTGCTCCTGGACCAGGCCTCCTTCCTCCCTTTGTCTGTGAGCCTGGAGATGGTGAGGAGAGCAGCTCTTAGTGAGCACTTTCTCATATCAGAACCAGGTTGCTGTCATTAGCAGAGTCACGAAAGGTCCTGTTTACTCTCTCTTGTCAGTTACAATCATCTGTGGGGGCAGAGGCCTCCCGGTTTGTCAGCAACATTATTGCCAGTCACAGAAGGGCTCTGCTCAGCTCCCAAAGTCCAGGGACCTCTGCACACCTGTGATTTCCTTCTGCGCCTGCCTTCACTCTCTGCTCAGTGTCTCTCAGTAGCTCCCTATTGCCCAGGACCTGCCTCGCTCCAGGCATCAAAAGTAATAGGAGACCCCGCCCACTGCTCCCGACCTGTGCTGTGCTCATGCTGGAATGAACCACAATCATCCTGTGCTGGCTCACCTCCTGCCTCTGCGCCTCTGCTCTCTGCACCTGTGCATCTCTGCATCTCAGCATCTCTGCATCTCTGCTCTCTGCATCTCTGCGCCTCTGCATCTTAGCTCTCTGCTCTGCGCCTTTGCATCTCTGCTCTCTGCATCTCTCCTCTACGTCTGTGCTTTCTGCTCTCTGCTCTCTGCATCTCTGCTCTCTGCATCTCTGCGCCTCTGCTCTCTGCTCTCTGCATCTCTGAGCCTCTGCTCTCTGCATCTCTCCTCTACATCTGTGCTTTCTGCTCTCTGCATCTCTGCATCTCTGCTCTCTGCATCTCTGAGCCTCTGCTCTCTGCATCTCTGCGCCTCTGCTCTCTGCATCTCTGCGGCTCTGCTCTCTGCATCTCTGAGCCTCTGCTCTCTGCTCTCTGCATCTCTGCGCCTCTGCTCTCTGCTCTCTGCATCTCTGCGCCTCTGCTCTCTGCATCTCTGCGCCTCTGCTCTCTGCATCTCTGCTCTCTGCTCTCTGCGCCTCTGCTCTCTGCATCTCTGCGCCTCTGCTCTCTGCATCTCTGCTCTCTGCTCTCTGCATCTCTGCGGCTCTGCTCTCTGCATCTCTGAGGATCTGCACGTGCTGCTCCTCCTGCTCTTCTGTCCCCTTGTCTTTGAAACCTCAGCTCCCTTGTCCATTTCTCCTTCATGGCAGGATCAAGTTGGTTGCTCACACAGCTGCCTCTGCACATTCCACCTGGCCTTCTTCCCGTGGATGCTCATTTTGGAGGAATCATGGTAGGTCCAAGCCAGTCAGGGCAACTGCTCACCCCTCCTCTCCCCCACCTCTGGTGATTGGTCCTGGCAAAGACTCATTCTGGCCAATGAGACGTTAGGGGAAGTCTATGGGGGCTTCTGTGAGAGATTTTTCTTCCTGAAAAGAAAGAGCAGGGCAGGGAGGAAGATGCACCCTTGCTTCTGGCTTGAACATTGACTGTGCAGGTGTGATGGCTGGAGTGGAGGCAGCCACACTGCAATCATGAGGGAGAGTTACCACCATTTTGTTCATGGTGGGATGAAGAGGGGGTGGCTTCTGAGTCACTAATGACATTGCTGGGCCACCAGAACACCTCTAGACTTCCTGTCTCTCACATCATTTTTAAACATTAAACATTAGATGCCTTTGTGGTTTAAGCCACTCTTAGTAGAGTTTTCTGATACTTCAGCCAAATACACATCTCACCGGTACAGCCTTCAAGTCTCAGTTAAAACTTCTCTGTCCTTAACTAGTTCCCCAGCAGACGTGGTCCTCTGCCCCGACCCCACCCTTCACCCATGGAAACAGCCTGTGAGCCGCGGTTCTCAGTCTGCCTGGCTGGCTCATCTGTCCTTGGTTTGTGAACAGCTCTGGGGCCGGCCTGCACCCTTTCCTCCCTGTGCACCCTGAGCCTGCACACAGCAGACCCTCAGACACCGCAGGGACTTCACCCCCAGCACGGCCAGAAGCCCCCAGCCATCATGAAGCCTTTGAGGTCCCTTTGGTCTGAGCCCTGTGTCCGGGCCTCAGGGCCTCGACAGCCTCCTCAGCTGGTGCGAGGTCCTGGTGGGCAGTGCTTCCTGGTGGGCAGCTCTCGCCTCACAGGGCCCTAAGTGCTGTGCTGTGGTGGACTGTCCCTGGGCTCTCCTGCAGCGGACCCGAGAGGCCACGAGGCAAAGACAGCAGGATCTGAGCTGCATTCCAGGGAGACGTGGAAAGGGCAGCGAGGGACCCATCCCGTTCCAGAATGAGCGAGGAACTCCATGTATTCTGGAAAGACCTCTGCTGTACAAGTGGGGAATAGGGTCCCGCAAGGCCCAAAGGAAAGGGGGTGTCCCCAGGGACGGTGAGTGGCGAAGGCTCCTGGCCTCCCCTGTAGCAGCTCCAGACACTGGCCCTTGTGGTCACATGAGCATGACTCTGCCAAGGAAAGCAAGAGAAAGGGCTGCTGGGTGGGGAGCCAGGCAGGTCCAGGGCCAGGAGCACGGCCTCTCCCCTCTGTGCGGATAGCCTCTGGGCGCCTCTGGCAGGCACCTGCAGCCACCATGGCTCAGGCGCTCACAGCACATGTGTGTGGCGCTGGCGCCGGAGCCGCCGGCACATGGACAAGCCACAGCGGGCAGCTTCCCAGAAAGCAAGAGGCAGAATCTGGGCTTGCTGCCTGGTCCACACATCCTCACTATAGCCAGTGACCTCCCTTCTCTGAGCCTCAGTCTTGTCCTCCAAAATGAGGATTAATTTGGGTAACACGAGTGCCCCCAACAGCAGGCCCCCAACAGATATGGCTTGCGTCCATTTGGATCTCCAGGTTAGACTGGAGTCTTGCAGTGTTATTTGAAAGTCCCTTGAAGCTCACCTAAATCCTCAATATTGTAGCTGTTCCAGAGTGCTCCTTAGCCAGCTGCAAGGAACAGTCAGAATTCTTTTCTTTGTTTTTTTTGTGAGGAAGGCTGGCCCTGAGCTATCGTCTGTGCCAATCTTCCTCTATTTTCTATTTTCTATGTGGGAGGCCTGTCACTGCACGGCCTGATGAGTGATGGGAGGGTCTGCACCTGGGATCCGAACCTGCAAACCCCGGGCCGCTGAAGAGGAGGGCATGACTTAAAGACTATCCCACTGAGCCGGCCCCCAGAGTTTTTTGGATAGCCAGTGACAGAAAACCCAAAGTGGCTTAAACAAGCAAACAAACAAAGCAGGAGTGAATGATTTCTGTAACTAAGCAGTCTAAAGTCAGAGAGCTTCAGGCGAGGCTGTACCTGGGTGCTCGACGCCATCAGCAGGGATCGTCCCTCCCAGCCTCTTGGCTTGGCTTCCTGCCCTCTGTGCTGCTGTCCTGCTCAGGGGGCCTCTCCACCACCACTCCCAGGCTGGCCTCATCGCCCCTCAGCAGCCCAACAGAAAAAGAACTTCTCTTCCCCAGGATTCCAGCCCTAACTGCTCCCGGTTTCCCAGGTGGGAGATGGGGTGGTGGCTGGGGGGACCGGGCCATCGTGTGACCGGCTATTAGTTGCATCAGCTCTGCTATCAGTTCCCCTTCAGTGAACCCAGCAGAGATGGGCTAAAACTAAAGGCACACATCCCCAGCTCCCTGGGTCCTTAGTTACACTCACAGGAAAATGCTTGTTTCTTTAACCTCTGACCCCCGAGCTTTACAACCAAATAGAAGATACAAAGTGTTCAAGTCCAGATGGCCTCACTCTGGGCTCCCACTAAAGTCGTGGGCAATCCCAGGACCTTGAAGTCCTTTTACAGAGAAACTAGTGTCCACAGAATATCAAGAAACCGAGGCTTCCCAGGCCCAGCTCCTCCGCTCCCTGACTTCAGAGTCCACCTTCCCCTGTGGAGACAAACAGCCAAGGATGCTCATCTGAGAAACCCTTTGTCTCGTCCACTGCAAGCCTCCCCAGACACAGACCCATGGGAAAACACTGACCAGGAAGGCCACAGCACCCTCCCCTACCTAAAGCCCCAAACAAAAACCCCCACCCGTTTTTTAACGGGGAGCTAGCAATTTTTCGGTCTCTGGCCCTTGCTTTGCTGCCTCTGCCTGACAAAGTAAAGCCTTTCCTTTTTCACCCAAGACTCTGTTCTCATTATTTGGACGGGCATCAGGATCAGAGACCAAACATTCAGTAACCAAGGGTGCAGCTGCCGCGCTCCTCTGGACCCGGTCTCCTGGGGAGCCTGCTCTGAGGGCTGCCCACACCCCGTGGTGTGCTCCTCACCAGGGAGCCACAGCTGCACTTCTCCCTCCAGCCTCCTTTGCAGGCCCCACTTCACTCATCCCAAAGAGGAGCCTGACTTCCTATGGGAAGACAGGATTTGGGGTCCACTCCCAGCTTCACGGCCTGCTTTGGATGTTCCATTATCATCATTTATTCAGTCACAAATGGCCCTGAGCACCTACTGTGTGCTCCTCTGAGTTTTCAGCGCTGGGAGTTGTCCTGGGCAGGGGGCATCGCCCAGGAGCCTTCCAAAGGAAATGAGTTCTGTTCAAATGCTCGCTTCCAGTCTCTCTCTGCCCCTCGCTGTGTGGCCTGAGGGAATTCCTTCCCCTCTCTGGGCTTCTGCTTTCTCATCTGCAAAGCCAGGCTCTGGGAAAAGGAGGTCCTGGACCCCCTCAGCTCTGACACAGTGTGGCTTAGTCTTAGAGCGTGTCTCCAGCAGCGAGTCAGCCCATGAGCATCACGGACAGTGACCATGATGCTCCAGAGGCGGGCTGGGCTGAGACAAGGCCACAGTCACACAGTTGCTCATCTGAGTCCTTCCCCTTCGGGCCGTCGAGGGCGCCCAGGGCAGAGGAGGATCTGGGGCTTTCTGAGCCTGTGCGGACCCTGGGCTCTGAGCTCCTGTGAGCTGCCCAATGCTGCTGCTGCGACAGAAAATCTCTCCTGGGGTGTTGGTGACTCCAAAGCCCGCCCACCATGGATGATGAAGTTGTGGACTCAGAAAGGGAAGCACAGGGAGGCCACACGGCGGGAGGAGAGGATGAGGCAGAGGTCCCACGGAACCATCCATGTCGCCTCCCGCTCCTTCCCCTCCTCCTCCCCGCCCACCCCTCCCTTCTCTGTCACAGCTGAAATTGGTCTGTCTCGCTGGAGGGATGGAGGCCATGAGGCGTTGGCGGGGAGGAGGGGTCCCTCGGAGCACGCCCAACTGGGAGGATTTTCATTTTGTTCCAATTGAGCCTAGTTTCTCTTCATTCTTTGAACATCTGGGGACGTGAGTGAATTTCCCTGGTCGCTCTGTCACTCATTTGTCAGTTCACTCAGCGCTCATTGCCTTATTAATCCATTTCTTCCCTCCTTTATTTAGCTCATGCTCTTTTTTCTAAGCAGGAGGGGAGCATTTATTGGGAGAACAAAGGAAACCCCAGAACAAACAGAGAATAGGTTCACCTGTCTTCCCACAAGACCAGAGCCTGCAGCTGGTAAGACATGAGAAGCCAAGCCAGCTCCGTTCCTTCCCCCACCCAGGGGCCACATAGCCACTTGTCTCTGCTCCCCTAGGCCCCTCATTCGATCCTCCTCTCTTTTAAATCTGTTGGTTTCTTCCCAGTTCCACTGCCATCACCCTCATCTAAAGGACTGTCCTTTTTTTGGCCTGGAAAATTGAAATAGCCTCCAAATTTTTCTCCCAAATCCACTCTTGCCCATTTCCAATCTTTTGTCTTCCTTGCTGGGGCCACAGTGACTTGCTGCAAATGGAGAATTTATTCAGCGGTTGTCCTTGCTCCTGGTATAGTCTCCAGAATCGTAGCGTGGTGTGGAACTGGATGAAGGCTCGCTCGTGCTCAGGGCCCTTGTGGTGGCTCCTCCCTCCCTGGAGGATTCGGAGGCCCTGCCCCTTGTTGCTCTCGGGCAGGGCACAGGGGCTGAGGAACAGTGAGAACCAGCGTGGGCTTGACAACTTCTCCTCCTTCTTCTGCGGGAATGATGGCATTCCAGACAGAGGCTGCCCTGGCGGCCTGAGTCCAGAGAGAAGGTGCCATGCAGCAGAGCCACGAGGACATGTCACGTG
Source organism: Equus przewalskii (assembly GCF_037783145.1). NCBI lineage: Eukaryota > Metazoa > Chordata > Mammalia > Perissodactyla > Equidae > Equus > Equus przewalskii. The sequence continues at coordinate 9,693,056 of NC_091847.1, forward strand.
AGAGATGGACAGACCTGACTGTAGGCCCCTGAGGTCGGGGGTCTCATTTGCTACTAAGGATAACCCAGCCTCTCCTCACTGATGCACATGGTCCACGAGCCCTCGCTCACTGCCCGTCTCTGCTGGAGCCATCAGTGCCTACACAGTGTGCTCCTTCCCACCTTAGGACGTGCTCTGTTATTCTCTTTTGAAAGAATGAGAGGCACACATTGGGCGGACATGTTTTCAAACCACCCCAGGGGCTCAGGCCACTTCTGCGATAATCCTATTTCGCAGCTGTAGGAAATAGCATTTAGAGAGAGGGACTCGCCCAAGGTCACATGCAGATTAGGGTCAGAGGTGGATCACAACCCAGGTCAACTGACCACTGGCCGTGAACCCTTGGCCCATAGCACAGAATAGTGATTCTAATAATGACTAATTGGACATCTCTGGATTCCAGACATTTTGTATGTATTAACTCATTAACTTCCACAAAAACCTAGAGTGAAGCTACATTTTACAAATGAGGAAATGGAGGCACAGAGAGGTTATGTACCTTGCCCAAAGTCACACAGTTGGTATGCAGCAGAGCCAGGATTCAACCCCGCACTCTGGCCAGCTCCTCGGGGCTCACAGCTGGTTGGGGGAAACGTGTCACATGCAGACAGACTGAGCCTGCCCAGGGGTCAGGGTGGTGAGAAGGGGTGGTCAGGGAAAGCCTCACTGAGGAGATGACATTGGATCAAAGATCTTGCGTGAGGTGAGGGAGCCGTGTGGCCATCAGGAAGAGTGTTCTAGAAGGGAGGACCAGCAAGAGCAAGGGCAGGAATGGCCTTGGTGTGTGAGAGACGATGGGGAGGCCAGTCGGCTGGAGTGTGGTGGGCAAGAGGGAGCAGGGTGGCAGGAAATGAGATTGGCTCGTCATCAGGGCCTGGCAGGGGCAGGTGTTGCCTGAGGGGTGGCCACGGAGGCTGTGGAGCAGAGCAGGGTGTGAGCTGATGTGGTCTGGCTGCGGTGTGTGGAGAGCAGACTGGGGGTGAGGACACAGCAGGGGACCACAGCCATTAGGGGGAGGGCTGGCGTGGTTTGGCCCAGGTAGGAGCCGTGGGGAATGGGGAAGGAGCAGATTCTGGATGGTTCTGCAGGTGGAGCCACCAGGACTGGCTGATGGATGAGGTGGTGCAGAGGGGACAGACAGAGAGACAGCTCCAGCCAGGTGAGTTTGAGACATTTGGCAGACAGCTGAGCGGACAAGTGAGAAGGCAGGTGGACCTCCCAGTCCCAGGTCTGGGAGGGAGCTGGGGGCTGACTACGTGCACTCGGTTTCCAGCCCGTGTTGAGTCTTGTTGGAGCTTGAAACCCTCTTGTCGAAACAGGAGGAGAACCTTCCTGGAGTTGGGCAGAGGAGAGGCGCCTGCTGGTGAGTGCTGCCTGCCCAAGCCTCTGGGTTAGTCCTCAGAGCCCTCGGGGATGCTCTGAGGGCCGGCGTCAGCCCAGAGGAGGGCCTGAGAGCCACTCTGCCTGGAGTTTGCCTTCCTCTGGGGGCAGGAGGACCCTCCCATCCAGCTGCAGAGGCTGCTGGGATCCGGGTCCCCAGGGGCTGACCCAGGAGCTGAGCCACCCCTGCCTCGTGTGGTGCAGGGTTAGGGGAGGAAGGGCCTCTGGTGCCCAAGGCTGGAGGGCCCAGGACCCCGAGGTCGGCCTCTGTGCAGGGCGGGGACCCTGGGGAGGGCAAGGGACAGTGGCTCAGCGAGGCCAGGGAAGGGACGCAGGGGCACAGAGCCAGGCGCTCTGCCCTTTGCCTCACATGCTGAACATGGCCCAGGGACATTGAAGATTCCCAGCCAGGTCCCCATGCGTAGAGAGTGTCAGGTTTCATTTCAAGGTGACAGGTTGATCCAGGACTGAAACGGAAGGTGAATCCCAAAGTCCTTGGAAGATTCCCAAAGTTTGTCAACACTAGACAGTTCTTCCCAGATTCATCTCAGGAGGAAAAAACTCAAGATGCCAGCAAATTAGGTTAAAAGGGGCCTTTCAAGGAAACCATTTGAGGTTTTTCCTTCTTCCTGAAGATAAGGAGGGCTGTGAGGGTCCCCAGGGCGGCCTCGGCCTGCAGTGCAGGGAAGGTCATCTGTGGTCTTTGGGTCAGAGAGAGCCACCCTGAATGATGGACAGGTGTCACTCCTGGGGCCCAGATGGGGACACTGAGCCCGGGACACTGAGGAGCTTCCCAGACACACGCCAGGAGGCAGCAAGCGCACCGGCCCGCTGGGCGCGCTGGCCCAGAGCTGCTGCCTGGGGAACTGGGGCCACAGAATCCAGCAGTGTGACCTCTGGGCGTCACTTTGCTCGTCTGTACAAAGGGGACAGTGGCGATCCCTGCTGCGCACATTTATCGTGTGAGGACAGAATGAAGTCATCGACACCAAGGGCTCAGAGCCAGCCTGGCCCCTCGCCCATTGTCGGTTAGTGCTCGTCAGTAGGGTTTCTGTTCTTCTCGTCCTAGTCTGCTTTGCACACTGACTAGAGGGCTGGAGCACTCTGGGGGAGCCGCCCTTTCCTTCAGCAGCCCCGTAGCAGGTGGCGCTGCCCAGGTCCCCCCCCCCCCCCACCACCACCACACACACACCTGGCACATCCCTCCAGCCCTCTGTGAGCCAGACTAGGCTCGCTCTGTGCACTGGCATTTTTCGGGGCACCTGTGGGAATGAGAGCAGTATGCCCTCACGGTGCAGGACAGAGAGCGGGACCCTGCAGCCTTAAACGTGTATTGAGTGCCTGCTGTGTGCTTGGTCCTAGGCTGGGAGCTCAGGAGACTGTGAGGAGGAGGAAGCCTGGGCTTCTGTCCACAAGAGACCAAATAATACCAGAGGAGGAGCCAGGATGTGGACGGCTTCAGCGAGAAGGGAGGGGGCCAGGGACCCAGATCTGGGGTGGCCTCAGAGCATCACCACGATCTGATCCAGTGGGGATGGGGACAGGGTGTGGGTGTGCTTGGTGGAACAGCACGCACAACAGCTCAGAGGCGAGACGTTCACAGTGTGGGGAGTGGAGCAGATGTGACTGGGGCTCCCCGATGTCACCCTGCCCCTGGACCAGGCTCCTTCCTCCCTTCCTCTGAGATGATGGAGATGGTGAGGAGAGCAGCTCTTAGCACTCCCGGGAGCCCATTATTAGCTCTCTGTTACAGAAGATGACACTGAGGCACAGAGAGGGGAGGGGCTTGCTCAAGGTCACAGGGCAGGAAACCTTGCTATATCCCAGGCCCCACGGCCCATGTCCTTAACTACTGCTCTGTGCTGCCTGCAGAGACACAGGCCTCAAATGGACTTTGAAAGCTATCTGAGCCCATGCCCCTTTGGATGCTGAGTCATCCTCAGGAAACATTCCCCAACACCTACTTGCACATCCACAGGGGGCGGGAGCTCACTGCCGTTCCTGGAAGCTGGCTCAGCCACCCTGTGAATTGGCCCTGGACAGTCCAGGAGACACTTGGGGCAGCCACAGGGCCCCGAGGCTCCCTGTCCCCGGCTGAGCAGCTCCAGTCCCCTTGGCTGTCCTGGGCACAGGGCCTGCTAGAGGTGACAGTCACGCAGGCAGGTGTGCAGTGCAGACAAGGACATGGTGGGCACAATGCATGCTACACACAGATGTTCGGGTATTCATTCTACAAACATCGATTCAGGCTTGGCAATGTGGCAGCCTGGACTTGGGCCTGGGTATCCAGCAGCGAATACAACACAGCCCCTTGAGCTGCCGGTCTCATAGGAAAGAAGTGCCTGGAGAAACGGGGTGGTGGTGCCCCTACCCCGCCCCCATGAATAATCACACTGACCTCAGGCTGTGGCCATGGGTCCCAGTAAAGGGCGACGAGAGGCCCCGGACACCCCATGCGGGCACCGACCAAGAGCTGGATGCCGGAGCTGGACCACCCGGGCTCCGTGATCTGAGGCAGTTACCTCGCCTGTCTGTGCCCCAGTTTCCTCATCTGCAAAAAGGGGTGATAATGGTGGTACCTATGTCAGAATTTTCATGTAGATCAAGGGAGTTTGTGTTTTTAAAGTACTCAGGACAGTGTTCAGCAGAGGACCAGGCTACCCCTTACCTTGACATGTAGGTTTTGCTGTCCCTGTTTTAAAGATGAGAAAACCGAGGCTGAGAATGGTTTCGAGGTCAGCCCTTGGTCACCCTGTCCTCATGCTGCACCATGAACATCCACGGGTCCCCTTTCTGCCCAGCTGGCCTGTGATTGCCTCATCTCTCCATTCCCAGTAACCACCTGGCAAAGAAGGTGCTGAGAACCGTTGGATGAATTCGTGCATGACTGAAGACTCAGACCCTGCGCCCTTGGGCTCCCCGGGCCACGGACAGGACTGGGAGGCTGAGCACACTCAGACGGTGCAGGAGGTGCAGTGCGTGTCCATCGCTTCACCCACACCCAGTACGGCAGAGGGTGTGGGGCCGGGGCTGGAGGGCGCTGGAGTCATCCCGGGGGAGAAGCCGGGTAGGCAGCGGGGAGACACAGAGGCCTCAGGATGTAAGGCAGCCTTGCCGAGTTTCCAGGCAGCTGAGGCATGGGAGTGGGGATGCCCAGGAGGGGCAGGAGATGGAGTCCAGCCTGGGACCACCCCCTGTCGGGCAGCGGTGAGAATGGGGACAAGCCCTGCCCCGGCAGGTCTCCGCCTTGTCCAGCAAAGGGGAGAGAAATGACAAGACTGGTGCCACTGATCCCCAGTGCCCCATGTGCCCTGCAGCCTCAAGGATTTCGTATCTATTAGCACATTTAATCCTCCTGGATCCTCGTGGAGTAGCTACTGACTCCAGCCCCCGGACAGGAGGACTGAGCTCAGAGGACTCAGCGACTCAGCCCAGGACGGAGCCAGGACTCAACCGCTGCTCTCTCCCTGAGCTGGCTGCGCACACAGCAGCCTCTGCCCACGCCACCCTGCCTCCTTCCCGTGGATGCTCAATTTGGAGGAATCACAGTTGGTCCAAGCCAGTCACAGCAACCGCCCCTCCTCTCCCCCACCCCTGGTGATTGGTCGGGGCAAGGACTTGTTCTGGCCAATGAGATGTTAGAGGAAATCTGTGGGGGCTCCTGTGAGAGATTTCCCTTCCTGAAAAGAAAGAGATGGGCAGGGAGGAAGATGCGCCCCTGCTTCTGGCTTGAGCCCTGACTGTGCAGATGTGGTGGCTGGAGTGGAGGCAGCCACACTATAATCATGAGGGAGTGACACCGACATTCTCTTAATGGTGGAGTAGAGAGGGGTGGCATCTGAGTCACCAATGACATTGCTGGGCTGCCAGACCACCTCTGGACTTCCCATCTTGCACATGGTCTTTAAACATTTAACATTAGATGCCTTTGTGGTTTAAGCCACTCTCAGTAGACTTTTCTGTTACTTCAGCCAAACTCCTATCTCACTGGTACAGCCTTCAAGTCTCAGTTAAATATTCTCTGCCCTTAACTAGTTCCCCAGCAGACATGGGCCTCTGACCCGACCCCCACCCCTCACTCATGGAAACAGCCCACGAGCTATGGTTCTGTCTGCCTGGCTGGCTCATCCGTATTTGGGTTGTGAACAGCTCTGGGCCGGCCTCTGATCTTTCTTCTCTGCGCAGCCTGTGCCAGCACACAGCGGGCCCTGAGACACCGCAGAGACCTCGTCCCCCAACCGTGGCCAGAAGCCCCCAGCCATTAGGAAGCCAAAGAGTTACTTTGACCTGAGCACTGCTTGCAGATCTTGGGACGAGTGGTATACGTCCATGCCCAGGATCCCAAACTGCAAACCCGGGTCGCTGAAGCAGAGTGTGCCCAACTTCACCACCATGCCACAGGGCCGGCCTTGATCACTGCATGCTCCACTTTGGAGGAACCACCAAACTTTTTTCCAGTGGCTGCACCATTTTATATTCCCACTGACAATGTACAAAGGTCCAGATTTCCCCACATCCTCGCCAACACTTGTTATTGGCCATCTTTTTGATTAAAGTCATCCTGGTGGCTGTGATGTGTTCTCTCACTGTGGTTTTGATTTGCATTTCACTAATGACTAACGATGTTGAGAGTTTTGTCATGAACTTATTGGCCATTTGTAGATGTTCTTTGTAGGAATGTCTATTCAAACCCTTTGCTGATTTTTACTTGAGTTATTCGTCTGTTTACTACTGAATTTTAAGAGTTCTTTAAATATGCTGAGTACTAGAACCTTACCAGATAAATGAATTGCAAACATTTTCTCCCATTCTATGGGTTGTCTTTTCACATTCTTCATAATGTCCTTGGATGCACCAGAGTTTTAAGAATTATTTTTTAAATTATTATAGGTGACACCAAACCCTTGAGGGATATAGTAGGACAAACGCAAATACTGAAGACAAAGAAATAAAGAATGCAGGTGGTGGAGGCCAAGGGCCAGATAAGCAGTTTTTACAATAGATTCTATGAAAGGTCAGATGCGAGCCAGGCCACCAGGGGCTGAGAGAGCTGAGAGGCCTCGTGAAGGCACAGGGACCTGATCTGGGCAGGACTCAGTCTCATGCGCCTTAGAGATTTGTCGTCAATCCACTGACAGCACTTGGATGAGCACCTTCTCCGGGGCAGGCCTTGTGCAGGTGGGGGAGCAGCAGCGTGTGGAGGGATGGGAGGCGCCCCCAGGAAGCAGAGACAAGGGGTCAAGGTTACACATGCCCAATGGATGGCTGCAGGGGCCGTGGGAGCCCCCGGGGCCTGGGTGGCCTCATGAAAGGAGGGAGGTCTTGACTGAGACCGCAGGGGCAGGAGCTGGCTGCTGAGGACAGACGAGGGCGAGTGCCGGGGCAGGAACGCAGTTCCAGCGGAGTCTCCTGCACAAAAGGCCTGGTGGCAAAAAGAGTCTGGAATGTTCCAGTCAGAGCCCGGGCTGGGGGGTGAGGTGTGAGATCTCATGCTTGAGAGGTGGGACGGATGGTCTGTGAAAGGCCTTGTCTACCACACCAGGGGGCCCAGACTTCCTTCTGCGGACAGAGGAGCCATGGAGAACACGAAGGCAGAAGAAGGACATAATCAGATGTGCATGTCATGGCGGTCACTCAGGGCACAGAGTGGAGAGGAGGGGCCCGCTGGAGACCAAGGGAGGGAGGTGCTGGGGCAGCCTCGGGCCAGGGAGGGGGTGATGCCTGGACAGATGGGGTTCCACAGACTTCTTTCCTGGTTTCTTTCATTATTTTTTTCTTAATACTGGAGTGGTCCATGATCATTTCTGAGAACAGAAAATATCAACTAGCAAAAAGAGCATAAAGGACTGTCACAGGGATTTCTTCACAGAGAAATCGTTGCTCACACCTTGTGGTCCTTGACTGTGCGTGCACACACATACACACACACACACACACACACACAGACACCACACCGAAATATCTTACGTGCTGGTTTGAAACTCCTAATTCTTTAACCAAATCCTTATTGCTGGAGATTTTTGTTTTGAACTTTCTGCAATTACAGCTCAGAGTAGGAATAACTGACTAAAAATGAATCAGAACTAACAAGAGAAAGTGTTCTAAATCTGATGACGACACCTGCTTACACGGCACAGGAGGTTGAAAAGCCCACGGGCACCACGCTCATCAGCATGGACGCAGTCAGGGAGCTCAGCCTGTGAGCCTCCTGCTGGCCAGTGAGGGCCTCCTGACAGGGGGCCCAACCAGAGTATACTAAACATCACCACCTTGGTTTCTGGACCCTGGGGCCAAGTTAGGGGCGCCCTGGGCTCCCCCCGAGACAGGCCTACCCCGTGGCATGGTCTCCACTGGGAGGTCTGTCCTGGCCTGTTGGCATGGAGCCTTGCTGGAACTCAGCAGATGTGCGTTCAACAAACAGGTCAGGGAATAATCGAGTGATGCAAGGTGATGCGAGGATGGGGAGGGGCCTAGCCACCATGAAACGTGCTCGATCCAGGCAGGAACAAGGCGGCTGCAAGAGTCACTTAAACCTGGTGACATGCTCCCCAGGAAGACGATACTGAGATTTAAAAAAATATTTGAAGTTGAGCTGTGTCGTCGCTACTGGAAGACTCTGGGCAGCTCTGTCACTCCCCCACCCACTCATTCACGCATTCATTCACACAAACCTCTGTGCTGGGCCCAGACAGGAGGAAGACCCAGGCCAGGGACACTGTACGCTGTTGTGCAGGTTGCATCCTGCACAAGGACACCAGTCAAGGGAGCAAGTACTCCATTCACTAAGCCCTTACCCCTGGGGTAATTGGGGGGCTTCTCCCTGGAGGAAGGATTCTGTGCAGTGGTCCTGACCCCTCCGTGTCCTCAGGGAGTCTGTGGCTGGGGGCAGTAGGGGAAGAGACATGAAAGTATGCTTATAACACAGCACAATCAGGGCTGTGCAAAGACGAACAGCAATTGCATGGGTGTTGCCCCTCTAGTCAGAGCCGACCTAGGGGGGCTTTCTGGGGAGGTGTTGTTGCCACAGAGACATGAGGATGTGAAAGAGGGGAGGGCTGACAGTGAGTGGAAACCCTAAGCAGAGGTGGAGGCAGGTGGGTGTGCAGTGGGTGGAAGGGCTGTGAATATTTCAGAGTGGCAGGAGCAGGAGTGGTGGGGGCCGTGGCAGGACCCACCTGAGGGCAAGGAGGAAGCACTGCAGGGTTTTCACCAAGTGGGGGGGCTCTTAGCCTCAACTCCTTCGTCTGTAAAATGGGCACAGCAATCCTGCTTCTCCGGGTCACGGGATGTACCCAGCACATGGTAGGTGCTCAAGAACGGGGCAGTCCCCGTGTCCGCCCTCCCAGCCAGGGTAAGGGCGGGTGCCATGCTGACCAGGCCTGGTTGGCACAGCCTGCCACCCTCTCCTGCCCCGGAGCCCTCCATAGTGGGGTCAGGTGGTGAAACCAGATGCCAGCCCAGAGAAGCAGGACAACGTGCCTCTCTGTCACCCTCCCCCAGACACCGGCTGTGGCTCTGTGACACCTGGTTCACCTCCCCTGGCACTTAGCCCTTGAGGCAGAGCCAAAGCAGCCAGCAGGGCCGAGCCGAGCGGCATACAGGGCAGCAGGGCTCACCGGGGCCTGGCCTCCGGGACTGGGGCCCACCAGTGGGACAGGAACCAGAGAGACCTCGAGGCTCCACAGTACCTGTCTGGACGCCCCTCCTCTCCACAGGAGCAGGCACACCCGCCCTTGTCCCCATCCCCACCCCACCTGGCCAGGCTCAGTCAAGCAGCTGTGGGACCCCGGCCTCACCGACCCTTGTTGCTCTCTCAGCACCTCCTGCCCCAGCTGCTTGGTTTAGCAAAACTGTAGTTTTAAACACGTTAACATTTGCTGTTTTTCTGTTTATACAAGCAATATAGGTTCATTTTAGAAACCTTGAAAAATACGGACAAGTAAAAGAAGGAACCTAAATGACCAGTCCGTCTCCCAGAGACAAACATTGCTGAATTAACAGTGTCTTCCTTCCTGACCTTTCACCCCTGTGTGGGTGGACACGCACTCGCGCGCATACACACATCCCTGGGATTGCAGTGCACACACAATTCCACATCTTGCTTTTCTTGCTGATTATTTTATCATGAGCGTTCTCATCAGACATTACAGATGGTTCAAAAGCACGTCAGTGTTTGATGACGGAACATTCCACGTGCACCTGAAGGTGAAGAGAACCCTGAAAGGAACCGTGCACGGGCCTCCAGCAGTGGCCTTACCACCAGCCAGAATCTGCCTGTTCTTCCCACCACCTTCAGGGCTTTGGCTGGAGTGTTTCAGTCAACCCCATACGGCCTGTCATTTCACCCATGAAGGCCAGAAGTGCTGGAAAGACTCTGGAAGAGGCCTCGTGTGGTGACCCAGAGGCCCGGCCTGGGGGCGGGACCCCTGAGTTCCAGTCCTGCCGGGGCCCTCGCTGCTGCTCTAGACTCATCTTCTCTGTAAATGGAGACAGTGGTGTCTGCCCTCCCCCGGGGCGGGTCATGAGGGGTCAGTGAGATGCTAAACTCCCCAGAGACCTGCTCCTGGCACCTGCCGTGTGCCGGGCTCACTGCTGATCCCTTTACTCCTCACAACAATCCAAGAAGGTGGTGCCAGTGCCCTCATTTACAAAGGAGAGCACCGAGACTCAGAGAGGTTAAGTGGCTTTCCCAAAGTCACTCAGGATTCTAATTCAGATGTGTCTGACCTTCTGCTGCACCAGTTGGTAACGGGTCTGGGCAGTACTTGCCTCTTAAATGGCTGCTTTTTGATGCCTCCAGCAGAAGTGGAAGTTTTAAGCCCCAGGTTAGGCCATGGGAGGTGGGGCCGGGCTGGGGACAAGGGAGGAACCTCAGCCCATCCCAAGTCCAGCAGGACGTTATCCAGGGTGTGGAGGCAGGTCAGCCAGGGGCTGGCCGGCAGAGAGGACCCTTCCGAGGACTAGTGGCAGAGAGGCTCTGGCAGGACGGCAGGCAGAGGCATGGGCAGGGCTAAGGGGCTTGCGAGGGCAGGGAACCAGGACAAGCCCAGCAGGAGCCTGAGGGGCCACCTGGCAGGAGCTGTGGCCACGTAGGAGCGCAGCCTCCCTCTGGATCCAGGCCTGGCAGGGAGGGGCCAGGAGACTCAGCACTCGTCTCTCTGTCCTCTGTCCTCCTGTCCACACGCCTGTGGGGACCTGACTGGCCAAGCCCACTTGGAAGCTGGGAGAGATGGGGCCTGAGGGGCAAGTGGAGAGAACCCAGCCCAGGAGGGACCCGCTAGAAGAAGTGAAATCAGAAACCAAACGTCTTGGGGAAAACGGGGGAGGGCGAGGTGGGGGACTCCTGCTTCTCAGTGGGAGCCCCAGAGGTGTAACCCCAATAAACAATCTAATAGCAGTGTGGATGAGACCACCCCAGGACCCACTTCTCTCTAACCCAGACCCTGGCCCCATGTGGGGAATTTGATAAGTTGTCAGAATTGGAACAGGAAAAATCTCACATTCTGGGTCATTCTCATTAACATCAGCTCAGGGGGGTGGGGCCTTCTCTCACAACCCCCAAAGTCCTGCGTGCCTCACAGTCACCCAGCAAAGGTTTGCTGATTGATTCGAATTGACTTAGGGTTCACTCGTGGTGTCACAGGTGACCTTTGACCCTGCTGGACTGAACCTGTCTCTCTCTGTTTGGGCAATTAGAATTTGCCTTTGCGCTCAAGCCCATCTCAAACGCACGTGCGGTCTCCTCTGCACAGACTCCACTGCAGAAGCTCCCCCTTGGCTGCATTCACCCTCCTCTCCGGCATCGAGGCTCCCACAGCCTGGAATTGCAGCTCAGGTTAATTAGCAGCGTCATGAAGACAAATCTGTTGCCAAAAACCCAGTGTCCTGCACATTTGAAGATGAGCCTGCGGATGACTGTGGATCGTCCATGCCACCATGGCCTCCCCCAGCGCAGAGGCTGAGAAGTGACTGCATTTCCACGTCACAGGACACGAGATCGAGGTGGTCTGAGGCTGGCCCACCTCTGCCCGGTGCCCTGGGTTCACTGGACAAGGGTTTGCTGAGCACCCACGGGCACTGCGCTTGTCACGAGGGAGAGGGAGAGAGAAGCCCAGCCCTCGTCCTCCCCAAGTCCCCCACCCAGGGGGGATGATGATGGGGAGACACAGGCACGTGCTTCGAGGACGTGAGAGATGGAGGTCACAAGGGGCTGTGACCTGGGCTCAGAATCGAGGTGTCGCCTTTGGCCTGGCCGTGCAGAGTGGCTGGGGTGGGGCGGGTCTCACTCCAGGCTGTGCAAAGGCCCGTGGTGCAGAGGGACATGGCCCTGAGTTCTGTCACACAGAGGGGCCAAGGCCTGGGTGGGGGGCAGTGTGGCGGCGGAGGGGTGTCCCTCCGTATCCGTGTGGGAAGATGGGCAGGTGTCAGTCCTCTCACTTTCTAGTGGAGGCCAGCCAAGTGCATCCCCTCTCCACCTGCACCTCCAGGCTGGGTGAGGCGCCCCTTTCGTGGCTTCCCTCTGTACCCGAGCTGGCCTCTGTCCTGGCTCTCGCCTTTGCAGGGGGCCAACACTGACGAGGCACCAGGAATGTAAAGTTGAGTAGCTCTCCCCGGTTCCGCCCTCAAGAAGCGCATAGGAGACATTCAGGGGCCTCGGTGGGCGGGGGAGAGTGAGGGAAGGACTCCCTGGAGGCTAAAAGGCCTCTGGCCTCCGCTCTTCTTGGCCGGGCCCTGAGGGGAGGATGACTTTCAGGGCCCACCTACCCTCGTGGCCCCTCAACAGGTGTCTGCATCCAGCCTCTGACCTCGGTCACCCCCGTCCAGCCGGGAGTGGCTCTTGGTGAAACTGGTGAAAACTGGCTCTCTGGGAGAGACTGCGGCCCCATGGGGACCCTGCCAATGCCCCCTCCGCTGGCCCAGAGATGGCCTACTGCCCACTCCAGCCAGGGGCCTCCTCTGCGGGGCTACAGGCTGTGGGGAAGGCAGAGGAGGGGAGGTTATGGTCTGCGGAGCAGGCCAGTGTTCTCGGACGCAAGAGAAGGCAGAGCATTAAAGGGAGGTGGCCGCCAGCCCAGCCCAGCCCGGCAGTGCCCCTCCATTCTTGGCCAGTCACGGCCATGGGCAGAAAAGGCCAGGCCTCCCAGGTCCCCTCTTCCTATAAACACACACACCCCTGATGTGTGCTCGAAACATCCTTCTGGAACTCCCCCAAACGAAGGCGAGCCTTCCAGTGCCAGTGTGTCACCTATCAGAGTGACGAGCAGCCCCGGACAGACCTCGGTCACTCCTGCCCCCTCGACCTGAGTGACCCTGGGCAAACCACGCAGCTGACCCCCGCGTTAGCTTCCAGGGCTGCTGTTCGAACAACCACACACGAGGTGGCCTGAAGCTACAAAGGTCTGTCCTCTCACAGTCCTGGAGGCCAGAGTCCAAGGTCAAGGTGCTGGCAGGGCTGGGTCTCCCGGGGGCTCTGGGGGAGGATCTGTCCCCCTCCTGGTTCTGGGGGCTGCTGGCAGCCCTCCGTCCCCTGGCTTGGGGCTGGGAGACTCCAACCTGGCCCTGTCGTCACATGGGCTTCTTCTCTGTCCCTACCCCATGTCAGGGTCTTGAATCTCCCTCTGCTTTCTCTTAAGTACAGGGCCCACCCCAGATTCAGGATGAACTCTTTTGACACCCTCACCTTAGTTATACCTGCAAAGACCTAGATCCAAATAAGGTCGCAGTCAAGGGACTTGGGGTTAGGACTTGGGCATATGCTTGTGGGGCCTCTATTCAACCCACTGCACCTTCTGAGCCCCCGTTTCCTCCCTTGTGGATGGGTGTCGTGGAGACCCCCTGAAGGTGTGAGGATGGCCTGAGCACACAGGTGCAGCCAGCACAGGGCCTGGGCCCTAAGAGGCTGGACCTTTGTTCTTCAGGTCCCCTGGCTGGCAGCACCATGAGGACCAGCTTCCCTGGGCGAGTCTGTCCCTCTCCAGTGAGGGAGGGAAGAGCAGGTGGGAGCAGAGAGAGCCTCCTGGACACAGGCAGGAACATCTAATAACGTAACCGAACCTCTGCCCCAGGGCCTCCACTGGATCCTGAAGGCAGCTCGAGGTCAGAGTCTCAGAGGCTGGAGAACCGGCCGGCTTGGCTCCAGGAGGACCCATGGGTCCTCAATTCCCCCTTCCTGGGGGCCAGGCCCCTTCCGCTCCTGCCCTGCCCAGCAGACTCAGGAGCCCCAGCACTGGGTGACCTTGGCCCCATCTCCTCATGGGCAAGATTAGGAACCCCAGAGGAGGGGTCGAGGTCCCGTTCCCCAGGCCTAGCTGACCCTGAGGAGGATGCACCAACGTCACACTCCCAGCCTCAAAGGGCTTCAGTTCATACCCACTTTGCCTGGGCTCCTCCCCAATTCAGGGACAAGGATGCTGCTGGAAGGTGGGCTGTCCAGGGCCCGTGGGCCTCTGTGCCAGGAGCTGAGTGCATTTCCTGATCTCCAGTCTGCAGGCTCTTTGAGGATGGCGATCCTGCTTCCCCATCCTCAGCCACACCTGGAGAGGTGGACGGGCCCATGTGCAGATGACTCGGGGGGGCCTGGGGCTTCAGGCTGCAGTCCCTGCCCAAGCTGTTCTGTGGGGATAACCAGGGAGCGCGGTGACCAGGCACCGAGGCGTGGCAGGCTGAATTCTAAACTTTCTCTCTGCAAGTGTAAACCCACTCAGTCCCACCCCAGCCTTCCAGAGACCTACCATTAACTCCATGTTACAGATGAGGAAACTGAGGCCCAGCCGGGAAGTGGAGTGGGTTCAGGCCTGAGCGTCCTGGCTCCACGGTCTCTGCTCCTGAGCAGCAGCCCCAGCAAGGGCGCCAGCTCATGCAGGGACCACAGAGAGGCTGACTGAGGCGGCTGTGGGAGCTGCAGTGGCAGTGCGAGGAAGAGGAGTCCCAGATTCGGTGCCAGCTGGGCTGGGGCTTCCCCAAAATTGGTGATGTTTAGGGACATCTCAGCTGCCTCTTTGGGGCAGAATCCTGAGAGGGAGAGACCCCACACACAGGCTGTGCCCTTGGGGACCTGGATGGAACCCGGCTGCTTTCCCAGAACTGTGTGTGTTGGGACTCAGAGGACCAGCCTAGCCTGGGGCTATCTTTGACCTTTCTCCTTTAGTCCTTTGCCCATTCTGATTTGCATTACAGGGTCCTCTGCCCTCACCCACTCTCCTCACACACGCAACCGGCACTGACGCTGCTCAAACCATCATTGGCCCTCAAGGACAAACACGGTCCCTGGAAATCCAGACCTATTCTGGAACACAGGACACAACTGCCCCAAATCAGCCCTGCACCCTGTTACCCCGCCCTCATCGGAGTGTCCTGGTGCTGCCAGGCTCCAGCCCCACCACCCTGGGGCTTGGTGAGGCCACCATTCTGAGAGGGTTTACCCCAGGCTTCCAGCCGACTCTGCCACTTCCTGCCGGGCCATCTGCCTGAGCCTCGAGACTTCATCTTGTGAGTGGGAACGAGAACCCCTCCCTCACGGGGTGTGGCTGACACCTGCACCATCTCACGTCTGTGAAACTGGCTGGCGCAGACCTGACCACAAGAGGCCAGCGGTCCGTGGATTTTAGCTGGATTTCTGCACAGGCAAAGGGTCCAGGACCTTTCTAGCTTGGAAATCCTGAAGCTCCGAAATCCCAAACCGAAGCTCCCCCCAGGCCCCACAAATCCAGCCTCTCCTTCCCTCTCAACCCTTTGGCCTGGTCAGCAAGGATGGTATCCAGCCTCGTGCAGCAACCACCTTAAATTGTAACTAATTCAATTTTAAACTTTAACTACCTTAAATTTTTTAACTGTTTAAAAGATTATATAAGTATGGTATAAACATATTCTCTTTGTAATAAAATTAAGCACCATGGACATATACAAACTATAGACTAAAAATCCCCCTTTGCCCCCCCGCCCTCGCCTCCATCAGTCTCCCTTCCAGAGTTGAGCATGGATTTTTCTAGAAGGCTTCCACCTGTTTCCACAGACACACACCTGCACAGAGGCCCAAACTCGCTGTCTGCAGCTGGCTTCTTTCACATAACAATACAGTGGACTTTCTGTGTTGCTGCATGTTGATCTATCTTATTACTTCAACAACTAACTAAAATTTTTTGCAGGATGTATACACCATAATCTATCAATTCCCCTATTTATGGACATTTAGGTTAATTTTAATTTTCACTCAAATAAACAATGCTGCAATGCATATACCTGTGCACACATCTTTTTTCGTTCGTGAGAGTATTTCTACATCTTAGATATTTTGGAATTACAGTCCCTGGTCAAAGGGCATTTGTATCACATGTGTGGACAAACACCGATAAATTGCTCTCCTGAAAGACCGAACCAGTGACCGCCCATCACACTGAGAGCACCCGTTCCCCACACTCGTCAGCACGCGGCAGCATCTGTATCTTTCATTTTTGCTGTTAAAAGCTTTTTATGGGCCAGCCTCAGGGCCGAGTGGTTAAGTTCTCGCAGTCCACTTCGGCGGCCCAGGCTTTCCCTGGTTTGGATCCTGGGTGCAGACATGACACTGCTCGTCAGGCCATGCTGAGGCGGTGTCCTATATGCCACAACTAGAAGAACCCACAACTAAAAAATATACAACTATGTATTGGGGGGATTGGGGGAGAAAAAGCAGAAGAAAAAAACAAGATTGGCAACAGTTGTTAGCTCAAGTGCCAATCTTTAAAAAAAAAAACTCTTAGAACTAGTAAATGAGTTCAGTAAAAAAAAACAAAAATCTTTTTATTGTCTGATTTGCAGTTCCCTGATCACATTTGGTTGGGCATCTTTTCAGGGCTACTGGTCGATTGTATTGACTCAACTGTGAGCTGTCTCTTTCCATCCTTTCCCGATCTCTTAGCTTCATTCTCTTTTACTTATTCATGTATAAGCTTTGCCTCCTTTTAAAAAAGGGATAAATATGCATGATTTAAAAAATTCAAATAAAACAAAAGGTATAGAATGAAAAGGAAGTCTCCTTCCACCCCTGACTCCCAGCCTCCGCCCAGCGCCTGGGGCCGAAGACTCCACTGGGCACATGGGCACCGTACACATGGCCACATGACCTTCAGGGGCTCCCGGAAATGTTTTAATTTTAACTTCTTTTACAATCACAAGAAAAAATATGTATGATAATAATGAACATATAATAAGGAACCCAGCCTGGATGATATGTGTCTTTATACCAAAGCAATTATGAAACATAATTATTAATATTTTTTAAAGGAGGCAAAATTGGCTAGGGCCCACGAACGTCATAACGCATGCCAGCCTGCCAGTGACAACTATTTACCAGTTTCTTGGGCATCATTCTAAAAGTATTTTATGCATATATATTTTAAATATTTATGTATAAATTGTTTTTCTTCTTTGTAATTATGCAACAGTTTAAACATATAGAAAAATAAAGGAAATAAAGTAACAAACACTCATGAATCCAATACCCAGATAAATAGAAGTAAACACAACTTTAACCATATTCGCTTCAGAGATTTTTTAATTTAGTAAAGGAAATGGAATGGGCTGCATAAAGCTAATCCCCCTCCCACTCAGAGGAGTGCTGAGAGGATTAAAGGGTCAGACAGTAAATGTGAAGCACTGAGAACAGGTGCTGGCACATCTTAAATACTTAATAACATTACTAAAACGAGATAATGATACCGAAAGACTCCATACACTGGCAGCTGGTAGTAACAACATCTGGGTCTGAATATATGCAACTACTGTCACAGAGAGTGGGCTACAGCAGGGAGGAGATCTGGCTCCTGGCCCAACTCGTAACCAGCTTTGTGACCATGGGTCAGTCACTGTCCCTCTCTGGGCCTCCAAGTTTACATCCATAACAGAAGGAGCTTGAACCATCTGTCCCTTTTATGCCACTTTAGGCTGAAACCTGGAATCTGTAGCAAGAAGTTCCCACCCCACCGAGGGCCTCCTCAGGCCCTTGGGCTTGCTTTTCATTAACCTAACCAGCCGTCAGGAATGCAACCGCTTACAGGTCAAACATGGCAGTGGCTCCCTCCAAGGTCCCCAGTCTGGTCCCCACACCCGCCTCCAGGGTCAGGTCTCCAGTTCACTCACCACAGGCCATTCTCTGGCCCGGGTGACTTAGATGGGACGCTGCCCCTGCAGTTCAGTCGACTGTTAGCTGGACAGTTCCCAGGGCGCTCAAGGGGCCTGGAGAAGCCACCAGCAGCTGAGAGGAGGGCAGCCACATCTTCCCCAAGAGAGGTGCAGGGTGGGGCGCCCCCAACCAGGGAGCTGGCCCCTTTCACCTGAGTCTCCTCCCTCCCCTCCAGACTCGAGATTCTACAGCTCCTGGGTTGCCCAAGGCTCCAGGTGCTCCAGAATCCAGAAGTTAGTCTGCAGCCCTGGTCCTAAACACACAAGGGTCTCCTCTGAGCCCTCCACTGACGGCCCTCCTCTGTCTGGGGGATGCTTGACTTCTGCTCTTGACCTACTGAAATAAGACAATGGTGCTAACCACGTGGCAAGTGCTTGGCTAAACATGTCAAATGTCAAAATGCCAGGAATTAAGAGATCCGGACTTTTGTCTTCTCTGTCACCAGCCAGGGGCACGAGCCAGGGGGGTAATGACGGTGGGCCCCAGCTTCCCCAAGGGGCTTGCATCTTTAAGATCCTTGCCAGATCTCCCAGATGAGTCCATGATCTGACGAAGAGTGAGGCCCAGAGACCAGAGCACACTGGATGATGGACCAGCCTGTCACCCACCCATCCACCAAGTGTGTCCCCAACACTCCACTGCCCATCCATACCCCTGCGCAGTCTTCAGTACATCCTCTCAGTGCAGTACCACTTCCAAGGGCTCAAGCCGTGCGCTAGGCAGACACCTGGGCAGAGCTCAGTCCCACGTGATCGTGGGTGAGCAGGAAGCACCTGAGGCCCACAGAACAGAGCCTCTATCTGTGTCATCCCAGGCCATGGGAGTGACTGTAGGTGGGGCTCAGCCCTCCCTGAACAGGGGCCAGCACAGGGTCAGCCTCATCGTGGGACTCTGAGAAGGTCGCCCAGCTAAACCTGGGAGGCTGTCCCCGAAGAAAGGTCCAAGACAGTTTTATGAGGCTGGCTTGAACGTCCTCTAGAAAGGCGCATTCACCTCGAATCCCCTGAACCGGGCTCTACTCGCGCTGTCGCCCCTGGTTAGTAAATGGGTCATCCCAGCCACCAGCCCTCAAGGTGTAGAAAGCTCGTCACCAGCTGCACCTCGCTGAGCACTCAGTGACCATCTCTCTCTCCCAAGGTCTCTGCCATAAAACCCGCGTGGTTCTCCTCGATGTCCCCTTTGCCACTGCATCCTCCAACCATCAATACCAGCCACTTAGGCAACAAACTCCACAGTTACATTTAGGCAAATAACTGACATCCTAGCACACAGACCCGCTCTTTGCCTCACTCTCTCCACCCAGAGATGCAGGATCCAGTAGTTACAAGAGTCACATGCACTTGGATTTGAATCCACTGCAGGACCCTGGACTAGGGACACACACCTGAGCCTCGGTTTCCTCATCTGCAGAGTGGGAATGGGAGTAGTGTCTCTCTTACGGGGTTATTATGACAACCGAAGAGATGATAAGTTAATAAAAAGTCATAAAAAAGATAATAAAAAAGTAATTTGCACAATGCCTGGCTTCATACATTTTATTTATTATTGTACTCACTACTTCCCTTGTATTCATCCAAGTAGTGAAGTAAACAGAACAGCTTAAATTACGCTTCCAGTAACCTATATTTGTAGAATGATGTATTTCTCAAGTTACACATTAATTCAAGGCTTCATTAAGTAGCCCCGTGCCTTGGGCAATGGATTACTGATAAGTAGTACAATATTTAGTGGCTCCTAGTGATGCAGTCAGCCATTATTAATGAGCCAGGACTTAGAATCAGGATGAAGCGTAAACACACGCAGACATCCACTCACGCCCCCATGTGCGTACACACATGTGCTCACGCTGAGTAACAGAGGAAGATACCCCCAAAGCCGGTGCCACAGGCTAATCCTATAATTATTTTTGGAAAAAGAAGATGAAAATGAAAGAGGAAGGACACCGAAGTTTCCTTTCATCAAAGAATGCACAGAACATATTCCAAGTGTTGTTTAATGGGCTCATCGTCACTGACACCTGCTTAATGCCAAAGCATCGTTCCAGGACACCCTCTTGCAAGCTATCAGCCCCCAGGGATAACTGACTGAGTCTTTCACTCGGCAAAGGAATTAGTAAACTTCCCACAGCTAATTTAATCACAGGGGTAAGTCAGGTGGAAAGGAGATCGTCGTAATTTAGAACACTCGAGGGATAATCCAGGCTTTCATCTGTGTGTGTGTGTGTGTGTGCGCGCGTGTCTGTGCGTGCGTGTGTCTGTGTGTGGCCATGGACAGGCTACACACATGGAGGACAGGGTCAGTAGAAGAGATGGTCAAAGAGAGGTTGTCAACACAGCCGTGTGAAGAGTACCTGACACCGTGGAAAAGCCTCGAACAATCAAGGGCTTTGAAGATGCTGTAGGTACTCGAATTGTATCTGGGCTAAAGCTACTTATACCATTTTTTTCCCACAAAAACAGAGGACTCTGTCATGCTGAGGTCTCCAGGAATGGTGAGAAACATGGTTATTCCTGGTCTTCAAGCCCCTGGCAGCCCTCTGAGCCCCAGACCTCTCCCTGCATCCCCCAGCCCAGCCCCTCACACACCAGCATCACCAGGAGGCTCGGACTCCGACCACCTGTCAGAGACGCAACAGGCTGGGCCACCGTGAACCATGCACTGGCTTCCAGGCAGAGTCTGTTCCCTGAGTCCACAAGGATGTGACTGCTTGGCTTTCTGTGAGCACACGGCTTGGGGTGTCTCCACCGGAAAGAGAATGTTGATCCCTGTCATGTCGGTTGTAGCCCCTGAGTAATTCTTATCACACTTTCTTTCTACTTCTCAGTGATTTCCAAAATCACAGAACTTCACAACTGGCATGAACCTTAGAGACCACGAGGTCATACTGGACAGCCTGGGAAGCCGAGGTGTAGAAAGGAAACAAAGGCCCTGGCACGGGCAGCCCCGGGGACCTGCAGCGCCGAGGCCGGTCTCCCCCACCTTGTCCTGACCGTCTCGGCTGGTCCTGGAGCCCATTCCTTCTCCACCACACCACACGTCCACCTCTGTGTCCGGTGACCCAGAGTCAGCGAGACATCCTAGCCCCTCGCTCTGCATTGCCAAAGACACTGAGCGAACTCAGCAAAACCTGGAAGCAGCAGAGCCGAAGCACGCAGGCTGTCGGTGCTGCACGTGCTCAGTGCATCCTTGATTGTTTCCGTTCTGCTTTGCGGGATGAGGCGGCAAGTGACGAAACTCCAGCTGATGCTCCTGGACAGCAGCCCCACACTGTGTCCAGCTGCACCTTGGTCCAAGCTCTCCCGTCACCTGTCCCCAGAGGGTGGTCAGAGAACTGGACCCTCATGCACCTGCTGTCTCTGCCCAGTGTGTTCCAGGACACACAGTGACACTGGGGGCATTAGCACTCCCCCACCCTCCTCGAGATAGGTGGCTTCCCCTTTAACCGTGTTGGTAAATAAAGCTGTGGTGGCAATAATCTTAATCCCTGATTATTGCCTTGGGACCGCCTGAGGCCTGGGAAGAGCGTTCACAGGGGCCACACCTGTGCCCAGTGAGGTGTGGGTGTAGGAGAAAGGGAGGCCTGGGCTGTGGATGTGTTAGAAACACCGAGCTTCTTCCTGGTTTGCCCTGTGACTCTCCAAGCACGGATTTTAAGGGCCTCACTGTCCACGGACCCAAAGTACTACAGGGCTGCTAGGGCCAGAGAAACAGCTACAGACCCTGGCCCTGGGGTCCCTGGGGCCTCTGCATGGGAACGGCCTGCTCTGTGTGAGGCCCCAGAGGCAGCAGGACTTTGTATCTCAGATATGGCCTGACGCGATGCTCCAGGCATCAGCACTGAGGGCGGGAATGGGGTCCAGGATCCTGGGGAAGTCTCTCTCCAGGGAGCCCAGGGAACTGGGTCTCAGGTGGACCCAAAAGGAGTTCTCTGGGGTGGACACCTGCCTCCCGCATGGAGGGTGCAATGTGGGGGTAACCATCACCCCGGTTTACAGATGCGGCGATGGAGAGGCAGAGACATGAGGGACTTGCCTGGAGTCACACGGTAGGAAGGCTGCGGCTGCTAAGCGGATGCTCTGACTCTGCACCCGGGCGCACACACGGGGCAGGGTCGGGAGAAGAGCCGCTTTCCCAGCTCCATCGTTACAGGAGTTTCCTGTGGCGGCTGCAACGGACTGTCACAAACCCACTGGCTTCAAACAAACAAGCAGGTCATCCGACAGCCTGCGCAAGTCTCCTGGGCTGAATCCAGGGGTCCGCAGAGCCGCGCTCCTCCCAAGGCTCCAGGGGAGCAGCCGTGTCCTGGCCTTTTCCAGCCTCCAGAGCGCTCCCACCTTCTTGGCTCTCGGCTCCTTCTCCCATCCTCAAAGCCAGCAGCTCGCTTTTCTCCCTTGCTCGAGGGCTACCTGGGCAGGTGGAGGCAAGGGAGCTGGCCAAGCGTGTCGCTCCAGAGCCAGCGTGAGGGATGCGGAGGCTGCCCGAGAGGAAAAGCACTGACAAGCCGCCCGGACAGGACTGGGAGGGAAGACTCTCCCCACAGACTTCACAAGCCTTTGACAGAGCTGAGAAATGAGGCTGAGACTTGGCCAGCCTGAGGCTGGTTCCCCCGTCCCAGCTGACCCTGCTCCACCCGCCCACCCAACGAGCTGATGTCCTGGGGCTGCGCCAGCGTCATGGCGCTCCCCCCTCTGCCCTGCCACCCCCACCCCGCCTGACTCCTTCCACCCTAGCCCAGGTGTCCCACACGTGAAGCTGTCAGGCCCCCTGGAAGGCTCCCCCCACTCTCACAGGGTGCAGCCCCAGGAAGGTCATAAAGCATTTCTACCCCTCAGATCTCACTTCATCCTCAAAATGACCCTCCCTCCCCCAACTCCAGCAGGACGCACCTAATGTGCTCCATCCTGCAGATACTGCCAGACCAATCTGGCACCCTGGCTTTGGGACCCAGCTCCCAGGAACAAAGGATCGGGCAGTGTACCCCACATCTGGCTGCCCCAGTGCCTATGGTCTCCTCCAAAATGAACACTGAGGTCAACCTAAAAAGAAGCCAGCTGAACTCTTGGCTCTCCTCCTAAGAAAGCCAGTGGACATGCTCATTTCCAACCCTGCACTGCCACCTGCTGGCCAGACAGGCTGGGTTGGTCAGCGTGAGACCTGGGGGTGATGGCACAAGGCTAGGCAGCCACGAGACTATGAAACGCCCACCTTCCAAACTTGCTTCTCCCGTATCCCAGGACCAGCTAGAGTTCACATCCTCCTCAAGGGATGACTGCCCCCCACATTCCCCTCCTTCCTCCCACCAGTAGATCCCTCTTAGAAGGTATGGTTTTGTTGAGAAGAATCTGCTAAAATAACTCCCATTACGGCATTATGTGTGTCACTGGCTTTAATTATCTATCCCTTCTCCAGGCCATCCGAGAAAAAAAAGTTTTATTGGAATCTAAGTGGGACAGTGTTTACCTCCAAAGAAATGATTCTCTAATGGAACTTCTCTGTGGTGGTGTTTTGCATAGGCAGAAGTCGGCAGAGCTGTTTCTAAGCATCCCTTGATCGCTGACTCATCCTGAGTACAGAGGTTGAGCTAACGGTCACGTATGAAGTCCACCATCTCAGAATGTCATAAAATAATAGAATATGAGAGTTGTGAGGGCCCTTGGAGACCCCGTCATTACAGAGATAAACCAGAGGATGGGAAGTGACTGGTCCATATGGAACAGACTGGAAACAGATCTCTTCCCAAAAGGCTTAGGTTTGGGTGAATTCCTGGATGTTAGATTTGCCAAGGTTTTTAAGGGAAAGTGTGAGGTTCAAGTCAGAGTCCAGTCTAACCCCCTATAATTATCCCTATTCCCTCTCTGAGACAACTCAAGGGCTGGGCAGGGGGCCTTCTGGGGTAGAGGAGCCCCGCCCACCTCGTCCAGCCTTGTGTCTATTCTTCTGTCCGTTCCGCCTTGTCTAGAGGGACAGCTCCTGGCTCGTCTCCAGGTGGCGGCGGGAGAGGAATCCCACTTCTTCTCCACCTCTGTCGCTCTCTGAGCTCTGTCTGCGATGGATAATTCCTTCAGCTCTTCTCCCAATTCACTAATTCTTTTGCAGACGTGCCTAATCTGATGTTTAAGCCATTTTTGACTTTTTAAATTTTAACAACTGTATTTTCATTCTGAGATGTTGTATTTGGTGTCAAATCTGTTTGGTCCTTTATGATCATTTTGTGTTCCTGCTCGTGTTTTCAATTTTCTCTTTCATTTCTGTAAACACCTACACCTTTTTATTTTATTCTGTTCCTGCTAACTCCCCTGTGTGACATCTTTCGTGATCTAATTCCACATTCCGTTTCTGCTGACACTTGCTCACGGTGCATTGTTTCTTCATGTTTTGGCGCCATTTTCACTGTGAGTTCATATCTGGCTGATCTGGTCCGTGGAATCCTGAGCGGCCTGCGCTGAGGGTCAATGCTCTGGAGAGACGTGTGTTCCTGTCCACCAGGAGCCCCCGGACAGCTGCCACCTGGGAAAGACACTAAAATCATTCTCAGCTTTGATATGATACTTGTCACGGAGTGTAAACTCGGACCCCAAATCCATGTGAGGATGGTCTTCTGTCTTTAACTTTTCCTGGGGTGGGGTGGGGGAGGGGTGAAATCTCTCCCTCCCCACCCCCCTTCATCTTCCTCCTCCTCCTTCTCCCTTTCTGTCTTCTTCACACAAAGCTGAGGCCAGGACGGACCCATTTTCTTGCTCCCTCCTTTCTCTTCCACACCTTTCATGGGGACATAGCTCTTCGGGGATTCTAGCTCCTCCCAGGCTCTCAGTGCTGACACTGCATCTTGCCTGCATGGGCCCAAGGCCTGGCCTTCTCTTCTGTATGGCTGTTAGAACCAGTGTCTCTGGGTTTAAGGGATTTCTAGATGCTTCCAAGGCAGCCCACAGCTTCGAGGATCACTGGCCACTCTGCGTTCAGTCTCCTCTTAGCTTTTGGTCACAGTGGGTTCCTTCAAGTTCTCACATGCTCAGGTAGGCATTTAAAACGATGTTTGTTTTAGCTTAATCAACATATCTAAGTACTTGCATTGGAATTTTTCCCCGCTATATCCAGTCTAGAAGTGGAAGTCCTCATTTTGTATTTTAGTGTTGAAATGTGTGCTGCACATGAAGAGTTTAGCCGTGCGAAGGTGGAGGAGTCACAATCCACCCAGGAGACCCCCCTCACTTCTGACACCAATTACAAGTTTGAGGGGTGTTCCCCAAAACCACCCTCAGGTTTGATGATTTGCTAGGACCCAGAGAACTTGTGGAAAGCTGTACCCTCCTGGGATAGTCAAGGATGCGGATTCACGTCAGCCAAGGGAAGCAGCAAGTGGGTGGAGGCAGGAAGCACCACGTGTGGGCTTCTGTTGTCCTCTCCCCGTGGAGTCGGGATACCTTGACCTCCCAGCATCGACATGTGACAATACGCAGGGGCACTGCCAGCCTGGGCAGCTCCCTGACCTGAGCATCCAGTTTCTCTTGGGGGCTCCATTATATAGGAGCGACTGATCACCCACGTGGCTGATGTCAGTCTCCAGTCTCCAGCCCCCCAGGGTGACCCACCCTAGATCACCCCAGTGTCACCACTCCCTACTGGAATCCCGCTGTTAGACTTTCCAGTGTGACCAAGGTTCTCAGGCAAACAGGGACGCTCCTATCCGGCCTGACATCCCGGCTCAGGGATCACCTCTCAGGGGCTAAGGATAGAGCCACACTTCCTTTGGGGCAAAGTTAAATTCTGTCCTACACACCACAGTATTTCTATCAAGCTTCTCTGTTCTGGAATTCTTCATTTTGATTCATCTCTGGGATGGCAGCGTTTTTAATCAAGTCGTTTTCCTTGTACAAGGGGCCTGCGGGGTGCCACCTCCCTGACTTCTTGCACATCTACAGACATCTGCCCCTTCTTTTATGCCAGCACAACTAGACGGAGTGTGAAGGTCTTGATCACACCTCACCCTTCAGAACCTCAGGCCTGAACGCTGCTCTGGGGAGGGTGAGGCCGGCCTGCTCCCGGGCCCCCTCGCCACCCCCACTGTGAGGAGACAGGTCCCCCGGCCTGAATGCATTCAGCATCATTGCCTGATGCTCAGCAAACTCCCCAGCTCCTGGCTTGGGTTGATTGCTGCCATTTTTGCTGGGACATAATATGACCTTTTTGCTATGTAAATTTCAACTATTCCCCATCTCAGGAAGGTTTTCTTCTCTTAACAATTTATTGGTTTTTCTATTCATTCATTCTGTTTTCTTTTTCAGAATAATCGTTCCTTTCATTTATTATCTTTTCCATAATCACTGTTATTTCACTGTTTTCTTCCACTTTATCTTGCACGATACTATCCCTCTTTTTTAGCTTGTAATGTGACTTTTTATCTTTCTTTTCTCTCTCTCTCCTGAGCTCCTCCACTTCACTTTCTCCCTCCTTCTGATGTAACTTTGTATCTCTGCTCCAATCTCTTTCATATCTACTTTAAGCCTGTTTTCCCTAAGAGGCCGTGTTATCTTTCATGTGTTTAATATGAAGGACTATTTATCTGACTTCTCCTTTGCTCTGTTCTCCGGGGACCCTATCGGTGGGATTCCTCTTCTGATGAGGATTTACTTCTCTTCTGCTTATGCTCCCATCTTCTGGTGACTGTTCATTTTTGAATGGGAAATTTCACCCTTCAGAACTGTTAGACACCATGACTTTTTTTTTTCCCAATTTTTGAAATTGTGGTAAAATAAGGACAATATAAAATCTGCCATTTCAGCCATTGTTAAGTGTACAGTTCAGTGGTATTAAATACACTTATAACGTTGGGCATCTGTACCCATAATAACTCGCTCCATCCTGCAAAACTGAGGCTCTGTGCCCATGACGCACCAGCTCCTGCTCCTCTCTCCCGCAGCCCCTGGCAGCCGCCCTTCTCCTTCTGTCTCTGTGAGTTTGACTCCAGGTGCTGCAGATAAGCGCAGTCAGGCAGTACTTGTCCTTTTGTGACCGGCTCCTTTCACTTAGCATAACGTCCGCGAAGTCTATCCACGCTGCAGCACGTGTCAGAACTTCCTTCTTTTCTAAGACTGAGTAACATCCCATCGTGTGGATAGACCACATTTGGCTTATCTAGTAATCCATCAGTGGACACTTGGGTTGTGTGCGTGTTTTGGCTATTGTGAATAATGCTGCCGTGAACAAGGGTGTGCAAATACCTCTTCGAGACGCCGTTTTCAACTCTCTGGGTAATATGCCCAGAAGTGGGATTGCTGGATGTGTGCTAATTATATTTTTAATTTCTCGAGGAACTGCCATCCTGTTTTCCATAGCAGTTGTACTACTGACATTCCCACCAACCACCAGCAGTGTACAAAGCTTCCGATTTTTCCACATCCTCCCCAACACTTGTTATTTTCATTTGTGGTGGGAGACAACCTAACAGACATGAGGAGGTATCTCACTGTGGCTTTGATGTGCGTTTCCCTGATGAATAGCGATGCTGAGCACCTTTCCTGTGCTTGTTGGCTGTTTGTTTATCATCTCTGGAGAAATGTCTATTCAATCTTTTGCCCATTTTTTAATTGGCTTGTTTGTCTTGTTGTTGAATTTTAGGAGTTCTCTACATATTCAGGATGTTAATCCCTCGTCAGATGTATGATTTGTAGATATTTTCTCCCGTTCCAAGGATTGTTTTCTTATTCTGTTGACATCGTCTTTTGATGCACCAAATTTTAAAATTTTCATCAAGTCCAATTTGTCTATTATTTCTTTAGCTGCCTGTGCCTTTGGTGTCATATCCAAGAGGTCACTGCCAAATGCAGTATCTGGAAACTTATGCCCTGTTTTTTCTTCATGGAGTTTCCCAGTTTTAGGTCTTACATTTAGGTCTTTGATCCATTTTGAGTTAATTTTGTATGTGGTTTAAGGTAAGGGTCTAACTTCCTTTGTTTCCATGTGGACATGGAGCCGATATTTGTGACACTGGGGAGGGCTGGGAGTCAGCCGAGGCTTGTCCTGCCTCTCCCCTGTGTTGTCTCCCCTGTGGTCTCCCCTGTGAGCTGAGCTGGATGTGGGCGTGGGCATCACCCCTCCCTCCTTCCACCGGATTCACCAACCCTGCATTGGAGGCGGGTCAGGGATGATGACACTGGGGGCCTCCGGGGCCTCACAGACCCTGAAACTGACCCTGGACTCCTGCTCTTGGTTCCTGGGCAGCTTCTGGTACCGGCTGCTTCCTCCTCCAGCCTCCACCCGAGCCCCTGCTGCACTCTCCTTGGCCTTTGCCTTCCCTTCGTCTGTCCTCTTCTCCCTTCTCTTTGGCTCCCTCTGGTCTCCCTCCTTCCTGCTCTCTGTCTGTGTGGATTCAGAGTGAGGGGCGAGTGAGGGGCAGAGGCCCGGGGCTGTGGTTGGGGTCGGGAGTGGAGTGCGAACAGCCTGGGCTGAGCCTGGCTCTGCGCTTTACAAGTTGGTTGACATGGAGCATGTTAGTGAGCTTCCCGCTGACTCGGTTTCCTCCTCCTCGGGTTATTATCAGGAAAAAAGGAGAGAAAATGTGCAAAGTACTTGAGACATTGATTGGCGCACAGCCCACAGTGACTAAGTAACAACTGCTATGATTTTCATCAGATTACTGGCTGTCTGGACCCTTCCGTTTGCTCACTGACTTCTCACCAGCTGGTGCATTCTGTCCTCAGCTCTTGCTGTAGCCTGTCGGGCGTGGTGACCCTGCCTCATCCACCCCAGGTGCCCATCTCCGCACGGCCCGCAGAGGCCCTCCCTCGTGCTTACTGAGCGGGCTGGCACAGAGCCCTCGCCACCAGAGCCTGAGCCTGGGGTACATCCTCCTGTTGCTCCAGAGGAGCCGCCTCCTCCCTGCTCAGGCCTCACAGCAGCATCCAGCAGTAGCGCCCACCCTTCCCCAGTCTCTGTGCCCACCCGCCTTCTCAACAGGACTGTGAGCATCCTTCTGTCCAGGCTCTGGGCTGCCGGCGAGGGGCGGAGGACTCCTGGCCTGTGCAGGCAGAACCTGGGTGTAAATAAGTCCCTGAGCCGGGCCTGCCTGGACCAAACACTGTCCTCTGGAGGTAGCATCCAGGCCCATCTCAGCCCCCAGCACAAACCTGACCTGGGGCCTCCAACCTGGGCAGCCCTGAGAGTCCGTGTCATGGGGCAGCGTGATGAATCTGAAATTTGGCTGAGAGCTGGGCAGACCCCAGGGAGCCGCTGGGGGCTGCTGAGGAGCGGCCAGGAGGAGCAGACAGATGCCCAGATATCTGCAGAGGGCACGACCACTGCCAACTCCAGGCTGAGAGAGGCAGCAGGCGGGGGGGACATGACAGGTCCCTTGTGTGAGCCTATCCATCCTGCCGATTTCCACCTCCCTCACTGGAGTTCACCATGTCATGTGGGGCAGAGAATGTTCTCACCATCGGTGCACCATCCTCCTCGATGGGGGGAGTGGAGGGGTCCTAGAATGCATCAAGCTCATCTGGGTACCCAGCACTGTGCCCCCGTCCCCAGCATTTCCTGTCACCTGCACCCTAATCTGTCTCGTTGGCATAATGAATCGTGTTTCACAAAACCAGAGGCTCAGAGAGGGTAAGGAATGCACCCAGGTTGTACCCGCCACACCCGGGGCTGCAGCCCAGCTGGGTCTCCAGGGTCCCGCACAGCCTCCTCCCCCTCCTCTGCACTCCAGCCCCTCACCAATCAGGTCCTGGGTGGAGCATGGCCCCCGCATGGCCTCTGGTGATGGCCTCCCACCAAGATGCCCCACAGACATGAACATGTTGGAAGATGTGCTGCCCACTTCAGGTCAGCCCAGCTCTGGCCAGAAAGAGAACAGCCCCTGGGGTGGCCTCCTGTGGGATGGGGGCAGGACAGAGGATGGACCCGCCTCTCCTGGGGCAGCTCTTTCCCTTCTGTCCCACACCTGCCTCGTCAAAGAGCTGTCCAGGGCGTGTGGTCCGGTTCTGGTTCCCAGGCCCACCCCATCACTGGGTCAAACCTCAGGGGAGGGGCCAGGACTGCACTCCTGACTTGTGCCCCGGAGGTGTGGGAAATGCTGCTCTGTGCATCTCATCCTTACTCCCCAACTCTCGGGGCGGGTGCCTTATGTCTCCCATTTCTCTGATGAGGACTGCTTACAGGTAACTGAGGTGCTGGGTCCAGAGGCCACGCCTGGTGAAAGATGGAACGAGGATGCCACCAGGTCTGGCTGATGCCTGGGTCCACGCCGTCATCAGGAACCCAGGGCACTGCTGTGCCCAGGAGAGGGGAAGGCAGGACTGTGGGAGCTGGGCCATCCTGGGGGCGGCCCCATGCAGGGTCCCACAAGGATGACAGAAGCTGTGAGGGTATCGTGCAGGGACTTGGGTATGAATCCCACCTCCGTCGTTTGCCAGCTGTGTGACCTTGAGCAAGTGAATACATCCTCCTGATCCTGTCTTCTTATGTGTACAATGGGGATAATACGCATTGGTTTTGGGGATCAACACAGGTTCAGAGCCCAGCAGAGTGCTGGCCAGCGGGGGTGTCACTAAGTGGTGGTTGCTATTGTCCTCACTCACTGGGGATAGATGGAAAGTGCTCCTGCCTCAGGGCTCTTCCTCTCCGGCTTCTCTTTCTTCCCTTCCATCCCTCCTTCCCCTGTATCACTCTGCTGTAGAAGGGCTTGCCGCTCGCTCCTCCGAGCAGGAGTACCTTCCCCAGCTCCGTCTGCTCCCCCTCCCCTGCTTCTCACCCCAAGGCCACCTATTGTGCAGACTCAGCTCAAGGGTTGAGGCTGCTTTGGACAGAAACTGGGGGCCCACCAAGGAATTTTGAGACGAGACTTTGAGAAGGAATTCCCTCCGTCCTGATGTCGTTTCCTTGTTTCATCGGGGAAACCACCTCCTCCTCTTAGCTCAACCCCATCATCGAAGTTCAGCCTTGGACCTTTGATGGGGCCAAGGGCAGGGCGGGGCCCACCATCAGCGGTCCACAGCGCAGCCTGGAGCACCGGGCACACAGACCAAGGCGCCGTCAGCAGACCTCCGGCTGGTTTGCTGGGGGAGGGAAGACGTGGAGCTGTGTCTGCTCTTCTGCTGTGCTTTGGCTTTTGTTTTCCGCAGGGACCTTGCTCGTGCTGCCCAGCTGGGCCCTGGGGTCCTGGGACCAGCGGAGGGCTGAAGCCCATAGCTGCATTCACCTGTGGAGAAAGAAGCCTGCATCACAGAAAGACCGGGCATCCAGAGATCTTTGTTTTGCCCTTGACTGCAGGGTGCCCTTAGCAATGATGAGCTCCAGTCTCGGAGTCAGGCAGAGTTCAGATCCCAGCTCTGCCAGTTACTGGCTGAGCAACTTTAGGTAAATGACTTAACTTATCTGAGTCACAAACACCTTCCCCATGGGCTATTAATGACGCTTAAATGAGATATTGAAGTTCCTGGTGCACAGATGTACAACTGCTACCGTCTTGGTTGGTATCCAAGATGCATCTCCCTCTCATTCTCCCTTCAAAACTCTCCCAAACATCTTGGCATCCAGGAGGGAGGCCAAGGCATTAGGGTTAAAAACCACGGATGCTCCCGCCCTCTAGTGGCAGGGCTGAGCAACACAAACTATCACCCCAAAGATGAGCATTTCACATCCTCAGGGAAGTTTCCGAACAATTGTATGCATATCAAAAAGCCATAATTTCTTAGTGGACTCAAGAATACTGTATACTTAAGAATACCATATGCTGAATATGTGAAGAAAATAATGTGTTTTCCTCTGAAAAACCATTTTTAAAACATTTGCAATACATGTACATTGACAAGTTCTTAAAATTGTTTTTTTCCAAAATACTCTCATTTGACATCGGGGTGCTGTGACACCCTCCCACCTGGCACGTACTGGAAGCCCCAGCAGTTTCCTGTCACTGTTTACAGCCAATATGGCGCCATGGATAAGTCACGTCATCTCACTATGGGGGCCACCCCAAAGAGGGCTGTCGGTGGTCCAGAGAAGGGGGGAGGGTGTGAGGCCTCTGACACCAGCATCTCTGTCCGCTGATCTGCCCACAGGGCCACCTTTTGAAAGGTCTGTTTGGGCCATGACGAGTGCTAAGGCAGCGGCAGCTCTGCCCCTGCCCGCTGCTGGCCAGCCAGTCCTGCTCCGCTCCCGCCTCTGGCTCTCTCGCTGAAGCGTGGAGGATTTCCTTCCCTGGAGGAAAATACCTTGCATTTTACAGCTCACACCCACAGAAACATAAACATCCGCCATCCCCAGTCTGTCTTTCGTGACAGAGAGAGGCTGCCAGCCCCCTCCTCTGTGAAACGTGGCCTTCCCTCTAAATCCAGGGGGACTGGAGGGGGGCCTTGGGCATCTGCAGAGGGCGAGTCCCTCTAAACATGTCTGCATGCGAGCCTGAAGTGTGGACCTCGTGCGTGGAAGCCTGCAGGTGGCGGGCAGGGTGAAGGGGGAGGAAGGTCAGACCGCATGCTGGAGGGCCACAGGGCAACCCCAGTGTCCTCCAGGGGTCCCTTCCTCATCACCTCTGTAGACAGGGGGGTTGAGGCTGTGACTGAACCTGCTCCACTAGGTGGGTGACTTTGGGCAAGTCCCTTAATCTCTCTGTGCTTCTGATATAGCAATCCAGGGTTGTCAGAAGCATTCACTGAGTGAATACATTGAACACAGTAAGCACTCAATAATTGTTAGCATCATTATTAATATTATTGCTATCATTATTATCAGACCTTTGTCCTCTCTTCTGAGACCAATGCTGCAGCCTGGCTCCACCTCCAGCCTCCCCCGCCATGCATTTGCCATCCAGCAACCCGGATCCTTTCTACAGGAACTCTCTCAGCGCATCTGCCCCAGGCCTGCAGGGTCTCGCCTGCTCCACTGGCCCCCATCTCCCTCCAGCTCCGCCTCCTGCCCCTCGCCTCTCCCAGTCTCTCACTCAGGCCCTTGCATCCTCCCAGCACTGCTCTGCAGCGTGACTCCAAGGAAGTCTGCTCCTGCTGTTCACTCTGTGAATCGCACACTCTTGCTCTGGTCCTGCCTCTCCCGTGAGGTATCGTCCCCCTGATGCGCCTCCAAGTCCCACCCTCCTCTCTTCCGATGGCCCATGTGCCTTAAGTGCGACCCTGTCACAGCCCAGATCCCACTAGGGGATGGTCCCTGGCTGAAAGCTGTCTCCTCTGCTGGCCAGTGAGCCCTCTGGAGACAGGGCCAGGGTCAGCCTCCATCCTTGTGTTCGGAGGGAGGACGGATGCTCAGGTCCTGCACTGGGAGGTGCTCGGGAAGCAGCACTGGGACCTGAGACTTGTCCCCTGAGCCAAGCCCCAGCCGCAAGCTCTGAGCTCAGCTGGACACAGACGCCCTGGGGGGCATGAGAGTGGCCATGACCTCCTCGGCAGTTCTTTTTTTTTTGAGGAAGATTAGCCATGAACTAACATCTGCTGCCAATCCTCCTCTTTTTGCTGAGGAAGACTGGCCCTGAGCTAACATCTGTGCCCATCTTCCTCTACTTTATATGTGGGACTCCTACCACAGCATGGCTTGACAAGCGGTGCCATGTCCGCACCCGGGATCCAATCGGCGAACCCCAGGCCGCTGAAGCGGAACTGCACACTTAACCGCTGCACCACTGGGCTGGCCCTTCCCCGGCAGTTTTTAATCGGGGCAGAATCTTAGGACAACATCTCCAAGATCCCTTTTCACTTCAGCGACTGCACGACATTGACTTCCAAAACAGACATTGAGACCCTTCCAGAAGGTCAGGTCGCACTACGGACCTGAGTAGTAGGGGCTCACCAGGGCTCTCTGGTCCACCCACGTGTCAGAGTCAGGCACTGAGGCCCAAGTACAGAGAAGGCAGCCCCTCTGCCCTGCAGCCTGAGCTCGCCATTGCCGCTTGCCCGAGCACAGACCTCTTTACCCAGCACTCAAAGCCTGGAGTCGTCTCCCACCCACAGCACCCCACAGGCCCCGCCAGCCCAGAGCTGCCCTGCGTCCTCCTCTCCTAAGGGAAGTGTCCCCCTCTTTGAGGAGGGTCACTCATTCCCACATCTTTGCCTGGAATGACTTGCCCTTACCCTTCTTTCTACTTACCCTCAATGCCCAGGTAAGGGGAGAGGGAGTGAAAATGAGAGGCATAATTTATTGCTCACCCATTTATTGCTGGAGGGGCACTTTACACGTGGTGCCCTGGGGCCATTTGCAGACCCCACCCCCCATGGAGACCTTGAACCTGATTGATCCGTGACCAGTGATCCACTCTAAACCAGCGCTGTCCAAAATAAATAGGATGCCAGCCACAGATGTCACACATGCTCTAGTAGTCGTATTTTACAAAGTAAAAAGAAACTGGTAAAATTAATTTCAGTAATACACTTAATTTAACCAAGCATACCCAAAATATGATCATTTCAGCATGCAATCAACATGAACAGTCATCGATGAGATGTTTTACTTTTTCTATTTAAGTCTCTGGGATCCAGTGCGTCCTTTGCACTTCGAGCTCGCCTCTGTATGGACCACCCACAGTCCAGTGCTCACGGTCACTCCCGGCCAGCGGCCAGCGGCCTGAGGGGGGCAGGTGTGGACTCCCCTCAGTCCTCCTGGAGGCACGACGCCCCCTTCGCGGTGGGGGTCTCTGTTCCTCTTCAGTAAAAGGGTCTAGCTATAGCATCCACATCAGAGGCTGTTTTGGGTAATCTAAGTGTTCAACAAACGTTAGCTGCTAGTGGGCACGTGTGTGTGTACATGGGCACATCAGGTGTGTGTTAAGCATGGCTCTTGTCAGGCGAACTACTCTTAAAACATCATTTCCTTGTTCAACAAACATGCTGCATGTCCACCACACGCCAGCGCTCTTCTGTGCGTTGGGGCCACAGCAGTGAACCAGATGGACATGCTCCCCGACCACCGAGGGGGCGTAACTGTGCGTGTGTAAACCTACAGAGTCTCTCACTCCCCTCCTCTCTGTGCAGACGCGCTCTGAGCCCCTGGAAGGCCCCGGCCTTGAGAGGGGAGAGGAGAATCCTGAGGACTGGAGAAGCTCCTGTCCCCAGCCCCTTCCTAACTGTGATGTGGAGAAAGGCACACTAGGTGGCAATATTGGGCCACATTCGGCTTTCAACTCCCACCTCTCAATGCTCCAGATTCCCCAGACCTTCCAACTCTTCCAGCCCCAGACCTCCCAAGACCTCAACACTACCTGAGATCCCAGATCCCCAAGTCCCAGACACTTCTGGATCCCAGAGTCACTGTCTTCCCAGACCCCCACGTCCCTAAATTCTGGACACCCCCCAAGATCCTCTGACTCCCCAGACCCTACATTCCCAAATCTCAAACCATCCCAGAGCCCCAGGCCCTTGGGACTCTGAGCCTCAGACAGCCCAAGGCTCCAGAACTTCCAAAGCCCCAAATCCTCAGACCCGGGTCTCCCAGACCCAGCACCTCCAGCCTTCGCAAACCCCAATCCCCGGACCCTCCTAACTCCCCAGATCGCTAGACCCTACACACCCTACAAACTGACCCGTCTTCAGACCCTTCCAGACTCCTGAGACCCCAGTTTCCTGAGAACCGTCAGACCTCCCGACCCCCCCATCTCCTAGACCCACAGACTTCTAGACCTCCACACCCTACAAACAGCCACAGACCCCAGGCTGCAACCCTCCCCAACCCCACTAGAGCCCCCAGGCCACACACCAGGACGCAGGACTCCCAACTGCCTCCACTTCCCAGCAGAGGCTCCCTGGGGGAGCTTGCACTGGCGCTGTGGGAGCGGACCACCCCCTGAACTGGAAAGTGAGGCCTCTCCTCCACCTGGTGGGGCCACGGCATGAATGCTCATGAACACCACAGCTGAGCGGGGGCCCGGCTGGCAGAGATGAGCCGATGGCAGCCTGGAGAACGAAGAAACTTGCTCAAGGCCCCAGCATGTGAGTAGCTGGAACCCAGGCCCCCGATTCCTGGCTCATGCTGTGCCTGGCATGGAGTGGTGCTCAACAAATGCTGGTCATTACTGTTGCTATTATTAGTTACTATTACTGTTACTATTACTATTACTCTCACCAGCACAGCTTAGCCACCATGTCCTGGCCCTGGCCCAGGGTGACCTCCCCAAGGCCCGATGTGAGACCGTTCTGTCTTCCTGGGACCGAGCAATCAGAATACCTCCCAACTGAGCACCATCTGCAAATTTAATTAACAAGCTGTTTATCTTCCTGGCCGAGCGATTAATAGAGGCGTCAGGCAGAACAAGGCCTCACACGGCTCCCCGCAGGGCCCTGGAAATGCCCCTCCTTCTGCAGAGGGGCCTGGCCATTCATCAGAGGGCCAGGTCGGATGTGCTTATACAGACAGGGAGGAGAAGAGAGACAGAGAGAGAGAGCAGGGAGCTCCACGGAATCACCACCCGGACATCTCGCCCTGGTTAGGCATTCAGCGAGCCGGCACCACACCCCAGGGGTGTGCCCGGCCCTGCACTGCACTGACATTCAGCAAACAGCCCCCAGGTGACCATCCCACCAGAGTCGTGAGCAGCAGGGGAAACAGGCGGTGTGCACACTGAAGCTGTCTTTTCCAGTACTAGAATCAATTAGACAAACTGCTCACCAACCAGAGCCGGCCTCGCCCTATCCCCGGAGAGGGGGCTGTGGTTCATGGGTGCGCAGCCCAATGGGGCTGGTCTGCCTTTCAGGGAGGAGTCAAGACAGCCACTGCCTCCACTCCCGGTGGTGCCTTCTTGCCAGTCCGTGTGAGCTGGGACTGTAGCCACAGTCCACCCCAGCCTAAAGGTCCAGTGATGGCAACAGCTCCTGTGCAACTGCAGTCAGCATTGCTTATGACCAGAGCTAGGATGACATTTGACCATTTTGTCCCTGTTGCTTAAGGCGTGCTCTCCTAGACATGCAAGATGGAGACAGACTCAACCAGCCCAGCGCATGCCTCTTCAGGCGAGGAACCAGAGGCACAGAGGTGAAAGGGACTTGTCTAAGTTAGTAGCCCAGCCAGGACCAGATGTCCCCCGAGATTCTCTCTATTGAACCAACTGCACCTGAGCCTCATTGTAACCCTGCCTGCACCCTGACCCCCAACCTGGGAATAACCTTTTCACCCTGGGCTTCTCATCCAGACACACATACATCCTGGGGGAGCTCAGGAGTGGGCCCCCGTGGGTGAGAAACCCTGGGACACACACACACACACACTCACTTAGGCTGATTGAAAGAGGAACTCCAATGCACCAGCACCCACACCCACTGTGTTCTGGGAGACTCTCCCATCTCCACTCTCTTCAAACACCCAGCAGCCTCTCCTTTCTCCAAACTTTCAGAGAATGCCTTTGCTTCTTAGACCGAGAAAAGAGCAATCAGAGGGAAACAGCCTTCCCGCTACCAAATGTATCGACTGGTGGCCCGATCCTCACCCGTCCCTGCCGTTAACATGGATGCACTGTCCAGGCCCCATCTGAGACGGGCCCTCTCTCTGTGCCCCAACCACAAGATCTTCTGCTCTCCTGGCTTCCTCCTTCCCCTGGCAGCGCCATCTGGTCTCCTTTGCCTGTTCTCCTCATCTCTCAACCTTGAGGGAGTTCTTAGGGTCCAGTCCAAACACCTCTTCTCTTTTCTCTCCTGAGGTGAGCTCATCCCGCCCAGGGCTTTTCATGTGGTCCATAAACTTGGTTCCCAAATTGATGTCTCCAGCCCCGGCCCCTCCCTGAACTACAGACTGGTAAATGTACATCCTGGTGTGACTCCTCTTGGAGGTTTACATAAGCCCCTCAAATGTAATAGGTTCTGTCCCTGTCTGCTGCAGTAGCCAGCTCCACGCGGCTCGGCCGCCTTTCCACAGGTGTAACTGGACGACAGCCTGCTTCTGGTCCACACGGGGCAAGGGGTGTGGGCGGAACTGTTCAGACCCCACCGGAGCCCCCTGGAAGTGTGGGGTTAGTTAATACCCATGGGGTCACCCTTGACCAGTGGGCGCAGGAGTCGCTGGATGGATCCTTCCTCCTTCATCCCTCAGGCGACGGTGCTGAGATGCACCCCTCATGCTCTTCGGAAAGTCTCAGATGCCAGTGCCAGGCGCCATGGGGTGGCCAACATGATCATGTTCCTGGTATTGGCTCTCCTTCCCTCCCAGCCTTCTCCCCGTCCCTGCACAGGCTGTTGTGTTGGATTTGGCTCTCAGGGGAGCCCAGGCTAAGACCCAAACTCAGAGCCCCTTTGAGAAAGGACTGCCACCCAACTGTGAGCGGCATGTTTGGCGGCAGCCTCCAGCTGTTAGCTGTGTCTGCTTTCGAGCTGAAGTCACACAACCCTGGGACGGCCCAGCAATGACTGAGCGAGGCAGTGGCATCGGGCAGGCTCCTGTGATGGGTAGGCTTTGCTCCAGCGCCCACAGCGGGGCGGGCACAGGCTCTTTCCTGTGTGTATCACAGTCTGTCTCCTCCACCCACCCTGTTTCTTCCCTCTCCTCGCACAGATGTGGCTCCCCAATAAACCTTGTACCCCAACTTCCTCTCAGTGTCTGCTTCCCAGACAAGCCAACTGAGACAGTTTGATAAGGAGCTGGGGGCAGAGTGAGACGCCAGTGACCTGGGCAGAGTGGGGAGAGAGAGTAGACGGGGGTTGGTGATGGAGCAAATAACTGAAGATAACACTCAATGCCCGAATATTCTTATTGGGCACCTGTTCAGCTGCTCCCAGGGAAGGTGTGCTGGACTTTGAGCAGCTGGGATTTGCGAGAGTTGGAGAGACACCAGGGGTGGGAGGCACGGGAGGGCTGGAGGAATGAGGCTCTGCACCCATGCCGACCAAGAGGAAGAGCAGGGAGAGCCCACCGTGTCTGGGAGTGAGAGTTGCCCTTCCCACCTTAGGAGAGCAGCAGACACGGTGGTGGACTCGCCCCACCAGCGGGGGCAGGCTTGGAGCGCATGTCTCCGCAGGTGAGACGCTGTGTGTCTTAACCGAGGTGATGCCTGGACGCAATGCGCCTCTCTGCTCCACCAGGACTGGCCTCCAGCAGGGGGGCATCCCTGGGCTGGCAGGATGCCTGTCACTGGGTAAAGGGAGCTCGTGGGCCTCCCGGTGGTCAATCCAATTCAAGATGATGGACTAAAGGCCAGCTTCGTGCCAGCAGGCGTGGGGCACAGTGGGGAAGAAAACAGCTCCCGTGCCCAGGAGCCCAGGGTCCCAGCGAATGATGAATACAGGAACACATAGGTGCTTTGCCATGCCCAAGACGGGACCACATCCAGAGAAGCAGAGGCACAAGGAGAACTGAGAGGGCTCCCAGGAGGTGACGCTTACCCTGAGCCCTGCAGGTAGCGGAGCCAGGGGAGGTGGCGGGGCACCAGAGGAGAGCACAGCATCCAGAGTCGTGATGGGGTAGAGTGGGCACGGGAGGCCACACAGGGGGTAGACTTGGGGGTATCAGGGGTGGGGACTGAGGCCATTGGAAAGGCTGGAGGCTGGGAAGTGTTCTGATTTGCTTCATGGATGCTCCCACTGGCAGCTTGCAGAATGGAGAGGGTTTAACTGGGCAGAGAGGCAGGCCAGAGACGAGCCAGAAACCCAGACCCAGGCAGAGGCAGAGGGAAGGGGCAGGAGGGAAACCGAGAGGGCAGAGCCGTGTGGTGAGGGTCTGGGCAGGCTAGGTTGGGGCACGGAGCTGCAATGTCTCCTGCTGGGCTTGGGTTTCTCCAAACATCGGGAGACTCCTGTCCTCCTGGTTCCTAATAACAGAAGGAGACGAGGGGGAGAAAGCAAGACCTAGCGCCTCTCAGTTTCAGAATTAGCCACTATCTTTTTTGGTTAACGATTGGGTGGCGGGAAGTGGCTGAGAGAAGTAAGATTTAGCCCCACAACAGGCAGTGAGGAAGGAAGGGGCCAGAAGCGCTTCCACGGGCTCATCTGCATTTCAAACAGCCAGTTTGTTTTATCTCCTAATTAGCATACTCACCCTCTGCTGAAAACGAGTCCATTAAAGGAGCCTGTGCCCCGGGCCCAGCTCCTCCTTTAAATATTTCTCAAGTGCATGATTAATACACTTGCCCAGTGCTGCCTGGGACTGTGCTGGGGTCAGGGGGCAGGTAAATGAAAGAAAATGGCTGCACCCGGCGCTGACTGGCTGATTAATCACGGCCTCTTTTCTATAAATCACAGCAGATGGCGGAGCCAGCGGCAGGCGCCCGCGTGGGGAATGAAGCCCTGCGGGCAGGACGGTAGGGGTCGGGCAGACCTCAGGCCCCACCCCCTCTGCACTCGGCAATTCCCAAGTTCAAGACGGGCTGGCGCTGCTGAGAAGACACAGGGACTCTCATCTTCCTCTTGGACTTTTCAGGATCCAATAGCAAAGAC
This sequence comes from Equus przewalskii, assembly GCF_037783145.1. NCBI lineage: Eukaryota > Metazoa > Chordata > Mammalia > Perissodactyla > Equidae > Equus > Equus przewalskii. The sequence goes on from NC_091847.1 coordinate 9,732,980, forward strand.
ATCAGTTTTAGGAACAGCCAACTTTGGGGCTGGAGCGTTGGGCATAGAGCAATATTTGTGCACATATTGTCCTGAATTCTCCCAACAGCCCCATTTTCCAGATAGGAATGTAAGGTTCCACAAGGCCAAGGCTCATCCCAAAAGCCTCACCTGTCTCCCTTCTGCCCTCTCGAGGGAGCACCATCCAACCCGAGGCCCAGAAATGCCGTCCCAGGTGCTGGCTCGGGCTGCCCCCTCCCCCAGGACCTTGGCCCTGCCTGGTCAGCCTCCCTCCAGGCTTCCCCGCCCAGCTCAGGTGTCCCTCCCTGGGGGCCTTTCCAGGGTGTGTTCAGCAGTGTTTTACTTGTCTCCTGACTGGTCCTTCTTCCCAGGGATGATGGGTTCCCTGACAGCCCAGGCTCAGGCTCTGGGTGGCCTGACGGATTTGTGCTTGGTCACCTTGGCTGAGCTGGAACTGAAGTTCCCAGAATGCCCTTCTCTGCATAGCCTGGGTCGGCCAGGGTCCCGGACAGAGTTTGCACTCAATGTGAAGGCAGAGGGGGAGCAGCCACGTCCTCTCACACTCAGAAGAAGTGAGGGCGCAAGGGGCCCACTGTGGTACTCACAGGGTTGCTCATCTGCAGAGGATGGATTTGGTGCTGGGCAGCCGGGCCACGGCCACTCCAGCTCCCACAAGACCCTCCTTGAGCCTCCTTGACTCCTGGGCTAGCGGGTGCTTAGCTCCAGGAAGAAGGCCCAGCTTCTCCCAAGGTCATCCCATCATGGCAGGTGTAGGCTTGGAGGTGGGGACAGATGCACTAGAGACCCTGTCCTTCCTCTCGGGCTCCAACTCAGCCTGTTGGGTTCCACATGTCCTTGCTGTCCCCACTCAGGGCCATCTTCCCTTCCCCGTGCCTGTCCTGCGGCTCCCAGCACCGGACACAGCAGCCACTGCCTCCCTCGGCTGGCCAGCCTGCTCTCACATCACGTGGGAAGGTTTGGGAGCAGAGCTTCTCGGAGAAATGGAGAGTGCCAAGGCGCTGGGTGGGATGAGCTTGATGCTGGTGAGACAAGGGCCAGTGAGCTGGAGGGGAGGCCAGGAAAAGCCCACTCCAGAGAGGCAGGCAGAGAGACTGTGCAGAGCCCACAGCCGTGGAGGGGAGGCAAGAAGGAATGGCTGAGGCACGTCTCAGAGAGCTCCCTCTGGCCGTTGTGTGGACACTGGTCTGCAAGGGACAGGAGAGCAGGCAGGTGGCCCAGAAAGGTCAGTGCAGCATCCAGGCCCAAGGTGGTGGCTGGCCCTGGGAGGGAGGGGACGCAGGAGCGGACAGAGGAGGACACAGCTGGAGGCAACACTGAGGGGTCTAGCTGGGGGCACTGCTGTGAGGGAAGAAGGGATACGCCAGGACGACCCCAGATGGAGCTGGGGAGCTGGGGAGCTGGGGAGCTGGGGGGCGGGGAGGAGTGGGGATAAAGGCATAAAGTCGCGTTAGGTTCCAGGTGCCCATTTGCCACCCACTGTGGATGCTGAGAGGGCGGACTGCAGGGCATCGCTGCACCGTGGATGGTACTTAAAGCCCTCAGGATGGATGTGGGAGTGACGGGGGGAGAGGCGGGGAGCTGACCCAACATCTAGGGGTCAAGGAGATGAGAGGAACTGGTGAATGAGGCCTAAAAGGAGTAGCCAGCGAGGCAGGAGGGAGGTCAGAAAAGTGAGCGTGTCTTGTGTAGACTTGCTCTTTATCTGATGGTGAATAATCTGAAACAGTCTGAGAGTAAACGGCAATTGTTAGAAACCTGGGACCTGGGAGGGTGCCCACTGTTCCCCAAACGATAAGAGCGCTCACAGCACCTAGACTGTCTGTACAACGACGTGGGGTATGCCGAGCGCCGGCTCTCCCTGCTCCACAGAGTAGGGAATATGGGCTCGTACCGGTGGAGGTGCCGCCGTGACCGGCCCCAGTAACAACCCCGGGACTGAGACTCACGAGCTTTCCTGGGAGACAGCACTGCACGTGTTGTCACAACTCGTTGCTGGGGGAATTGGGCACATCCTGTGTGACCTGGCTGGGAGAGGCCCTAGGAAGCTTGTGTCTGGTTTCTGCTGGACTTCACCCCACACACCTTTTCCTTTGCTGATCTGTATCCTTCTGCTGTAAAAACATCTGAGCCATGTGTACGGACCTGCCCACTGCTCATCAAGCCATGCTGTGGCAGCATCCCACATACAAAATAGAGGAAGACTGGCACAGATGTTAGCTCAGTGACAATCTTCCTCACCAAAAAAAAAAAAAAAAAAGTAAACAGATAACCTGTGACCTGGGACTGACTTTCTTTGCAGAGCCATCACCTTTTCTAAAGCTTAAGAAAGAAATTTCTTTTCCCGGCCCCACACAAGTCCTCATGGAAAAACTTTTAAATAGTTTCAATTGATTTTTTTTCTGTCTGGGGTGTATTTTTCTCAAACCATATGGAGATGGAGACGACTAACATTCTTTGGCCTAATGTGAAAACCTCTAATTAAAACTGTGTCTCTGCCTCGTGGGCCCAAAGCATGAAACACTGGGAATTTCAAACAAATGGCCGTGAGTGTGTTAGGAAGCCAGAAGAGCCCTAGCCCTCGCCCACCGGACTGCACGGCCTTGGGCCTGCATGGGATGTCCTGGGCTTAGCGGACCAAGGTGGGGGCACAAAGAACGTACTGATCTCCTTCAGTGTCAAGACTGTCAACACCATCTCTGTGCTGACAGCTCCCAATTTATATCTTCTTCCTGGACTCATCTCCTAACTCCAAAATTGTATATCCAACGGCCCAGGGACACGGCCACTTGGATGTCTAATAGACGTTTCACTCACATCTAAAATCAGCCCCATGGTCCCTTGTCCAGATCTGGATGCTTCCTTTTCCGCCAAGCACAGATCAGCCACCCTCCTCCAGGAAGCCTGCCCTGAATGTCCCACTGTCTCTGACCAGCCCTGAGTTTCTGTTGCACCCTCGGCTACGCGGTCCGAATCCCACAACTTCTGAAAGTGTCCTCTGTCACCCGGGACAAGCCGCTGTCCCTGCTGTGGCCTCGCTTTTCTCATCTGTGAGGTGCGGAGGATGGATGAACGGCTGGAAATGCGTGGAGGGCTCTGTCCCCTTTGGGATGACATCCAGGCCCAGGGTGGGGAAGCCCCGCGGCGCCGGGACCGACCCCTCCGGCCGCACGACAGCCCTGCTCTCGCCAGGGGGCGCTGTGGGGTAGGCGCTGGCCCCGCCTCTACTGCCCGTCCGGGGCTGTGCGGCTCTTCTTTCGGATTTAAAGTCATTCTCTCAGCATCCATTTTCAAACAGACCCCGGAACAGCCGCTTTGAGAAGTTCCGTGTAGCCTTAGCTCTGGATTTCAGGACTCCCTCGGGAATCTGGACGGTTCCAGCCACCGTGCTGCCTGCCCAGCCCGGTCTCCCCCGCTGGGACGAGGCCTGGACCCCGAGCCCCCCGTGGACACGCCCCCACTGCTGTCCTTGCATTGGTTTCGATGAGCATGGGAACGCGCCTGTCCTCCACCCTGCCCCATGGGCTGGCCTTGAACCCCAGCAGAGCCGGAACTGAAAGAGCACTTTCGGTGCAGGATTTAGGGAGCTTTGGGGACTAAGTTGGCTGCTCTCGGGACTGGGGCGCTCAGCGTGGGGTGAGCGTGCCTGGTCACTCGCTCTTTACCTCTTGCCTGGAGGATGGCACACCGGTGAAGGGTGACCCCGGACCCTCCCATGTCTGGAGCCTGCTGCTGAGTTCCGTGACCCTTCCTCAAAAGTCCCCACACTGAGGCCGAGTCTCCTTCGAGAAGTCGGAGCCTGGGGCCAAGCTTCACGTTCTGCCAGCCCAGGACTCCGAGGGTGGTTGTGCCTGGGCCAGGCTCCTGGCTGGCACTGGACAGCAGAACCGTCCTGACTACAGCCAGGGCACCTGGAGGTCAGCTGGCGGCTCAGCCCTTCCTTCAAGAGATGCTGGTTTCAGAGACCCCTTTGTCAGACCCAAGCTCGCCCAGCCCCTCAGGAGCCTGGCCTCAAGGCTCAGGAAGACTAGGGGGGCCCTGCCCTCAGGGAACTCAGCGTTGCCCCAAGGACGGCAGCAGTTCACACCCTCTGAAGATGCCTCAGCAGAGAGGGAAGTGGGGGCACCGAGAGAGGGTGGCAGAGGCCCCTGGGAGGGAGTGGGGGCACTGACAGCCAAGGATGAGCAGGATGGGGGCAGAGGGAGGAAGTTTCTAGATAAAGCCAGGAGACAGGATTGAGAGCTATGGTGGAGGGGGGTACCTCAGGAGACTGGTGTCCCAGAGAGAGGGATGGGCACTTATGGCAGGAGTTGGGGGGGCATCTGCTTGCAGAGAAGAGAACAGGTTTGAAGCCAGAGTTTAGACTTGATGTGTTAAAATGGGGAACCATGGTAGCTTCAGTGGCCGCAGGAGGGGTGCTGGGTTGGAGACGGGCTGAGGAAAGGGAGAGAAATGAAGTAGCTGGGTTATTGATACCAGTCTTTGCACACATCCATGACAGATCTTTAACCCACCGGACCCCCTATTCCAGGCCATTTATTAAATTAACCTTAGAAACAACCATCAAAAATCACGTTTTCAAATGACTTGAGAGCATGCCCACAGTGTAACGCTGAGTGAAAACCTAAGACGCCGTGGGGCCTGTGTCATGGTCTCCATCTTGTAAAGAAAGTGCGTGTGTCTGCATTTGTCGGGACGACCACTCGGATTGCTTTGTGATGGAGACTTTTTATTTATGGTGGTATTTTTCTTTTTCTCTTTCTTAACCAAACATCTTCCTTCACTTCCTGCGAGGATTTCTGCCTTAGGCCCCGCTCCCCGGGGTAAGAGGGCCTAGTTTCTGGTTACAAATGATGGAGTCTCTGAATTTTGTGGCCTTCCAAGTCCATCAGGAAAGGACAAGGAGGAGGAGCGTGTGGGAGGGAAAAGCAGGAGTGGGAGGGCCCCGAACAAGGGCGACACCTTCTCTGGGCCCAGGCTGGTGGGGGGGTGTCAGGGCCCAGAGGCCCCTGGGAAGGCCCCAGATGTCATTGTCCCAGGGAACATCTGGGGGTGCTCCGCGTGCCAGTTTCCAGACGCTCCGAGATCCCCACGCCTAGAGGCTGCAGAGGCACTGTGTCCCTCTAGGGTTGCTTATGTGGACAAACGTAAGTGACAGGTGACCCAGGGCCCCTCCACAGCCCTCCCCACTCACACACACCTCGGCGCTGAGTGAGATGCAGAACCAGGGCACCATCCAGAGGTTGGGGGGAGCTCGGAATCCACACTAAGCTGATTTACAGCCCAAAGTGACACGCTGTTTCCTGCAGACCTGGGTCAGTGGCCCAAAAGGTCTCCCCATCAAACACGCTGAAAAAAGAAGAGGAAAGAAAGAGTCTGGAGGGCATATACTGACGCTCCCAGCACCTCGCTCTGCAGGAGGGGTTATGGTAGCTTTGCTTTCCTTCTTAACAGTGGGCTATGTTTTTCTAATTTTCTGCACTGAGCACATGTGAATTTAAAATTAGAAGAAAAAAATAACCCAAACAGCAAAACTATCCCTGGGGAGTCCAGGCTTAAGGGAACAAGGATGGAGTGGTCTCCCGGAGGGCGGGTCTCCCAGAGGGGCTTCAGCGCTGGCCCCAAGGCAGAGGGACCTGAGGCACGTGTGGCATTTGTGCTCCCCTGGCTCCTTCCAGACCAGCTGCCACCCCTCCCCCTGCTGTCACTCCTGGAGGCCAGATGGTGCTGCTACTGTGTTTGCAATTAGAGGTGCCCTGGTTACTGGCCAGCTGAGGGGGACTAGAGACTGTGCAGTGCCCATCCGTCCACCCCAGACCCATTCATCAAAGGTGTTTAGAGCCCAGGGCTTCTTCCAAGACAACAGCATCTTATGTTTTCTGACTCCTCTCCCCTGCCTCTTCCCTGCCCTGCTTCTCCTTTGGGCCTCCTGTTCCAATAATGGCACCTACATCCTCCTAGTGTCCTAATTACAGGATTTATCCCAATCTTTTTCTTTGTCAACCCTGATAATCAACAAGCCATCAAGTCCTAAGAATTTGACCTTAAAATCTCTCTTACCCTCCCAAATATTTTCCTGCCTCTCTATTTCCTGTATTTCCCTATTTCTGACTTCCTTGTGTCCATTGCAGTGGCCTCCTTGCTGGTCTCCGTGTCTCCCCTCTGTCCATCTCCCACGATGCCAAGCTATGGAAGAGGGAAATACTGAGACTGTGCTTCTCTATTCAAAATGACTCTGATGGCACTTTCCTTCCCTCCCACCAAAGCTTATAGAAAAAAATCTGAGTCCCTTTTCCTGTAGCTCAAAGCCCTCTGTCATCAGTCCTGGGATGCTAGAGGACATGGCACATATGCTGCTACTCCTAGCCCTTGCTCCATGGCAGACATTACTAATTGATCACAACACTCTCCCTCTGCTAATCTGGGATGTGGCTTCAGAGGTCTCTTCAGGACAATGTATCAGGCACCCCAGGACAACTAACCAGAGTTGGTCATCTCAAATCCACTCCTCACCCAATGCCTATGCTTCTCTCTCTCTTGCCCATCCCATTCTCCTACTGTCCTGCCACATGGGATGGGTGGCACGCTCACATTGGGAGTGCGTCATCATGGGGCTAAGGACACAGCTGTGGGCATATGAGTGGTAACTCAAGGGATGGTGCACACTCCAGGACCCGAAACAGGAGAGCTGTTACCACTCCTCCACTTAAAGTGGCGAGAACCCCAAAAGAGAGAGTGGCATTGAATGGCGACCTCCGGTGGAGGGACACAGCTGACCTGAAGCAACCCCGAATGGCGGGAGCCAGGGAAATAGGTACCCCCCCAACCCCGGCCTCGTTCTTCTCCCTGCTTCACTTCACATGCCTGGGCTCCCCGTCACCCAAAGCCAAATAAAGCAGGAGGGCGAGGGAGCCCACGGGGCAGAGCAGGGCTGAGGGTGCATCTGGGGGACCATGGGAAGACTCCAGGCCATGGGGGCTGCCCTGCTCAGCCCCCCCGAGAAAGAGAAGGAACCGGTGGGCTCCTGGATGGGCCCTCAACGTGCTGCTCATCCTTGTGCCGCAAGCTGCTGCTCACACGGGCCTGTCTGCCCATGTGGCTCCCGCCAGCTTCACCCGCCAGCACCCCCGGGGCCAGAGTTCCTCATGTCTTCCTCTGAGTTCCACCATGAGGCAGATGTCTGCGGCACTGAGCCCTGCACAGCAGGCAAGGTGAAGCCGTCGCTCCCGTTTGCTGGACCTGGAAGCCCAGAGGGCGTCTCTGACCCAGCATCCCCCTCCACGGAGCCCGCGCCTTCATCTTCAGCCAAAGTCGCTGATTTTATTCCTTCTCCCTGTATGGCTTCCCAACCATTCTGCCCCAGAGGGGCAGACGAGAAACAGAACTGCGCCCTGTTAGCAGAGTGAGGGCATCAGAGTGTGAAATTTCTTGGATGTTTTATGCTTTGTCTAAAACATGGTCAAACTTTGTACCTGTATATCTGTCCTTGTTTTGATATCAGAAGAATGGTTTAATCCCCCATCCTTGTGGAGAGCACAACCCTGGTGCTCAGGCGACTGAGGCCGTCTCTCTCTGGCATCTTCTTGTACCTGGCTGGTGGGCTCACCTCTGCGCAACCCCACCCCGAGTCCCCCCACTGCCACCAGACCCTGTCCAGGAGTGCGGGTTTGAGAAGCCCCTTCCCTGTCTGTGGGGGGTCACAGCAGGCCCCCAGCATCACTGCTCTTCTGTTGTCTTTCAGGACCTGATCCTACCTGGTCGGGGATAAATCGTAGAAGCTCCTGTGGCCACATCCGGGGAGGGTAAGTAGGCTGGCTCCTGGTGAGGAAGACTCTGGCTCCTTGATCTGTCTCCAGGCCTTTGTCCAGTGTGCTTACTTGGGCCTCTGAAAGGCTGCCTGACCCTCAGTCTCTTCTTTTGCTGTGCCTCCCTGCCTCTGGCCCCTATGACCTGCCCTTGGACAGCTGGCCATGCCCAGCAGTATGTGAGTGCTCCCAGCTGAAGTCAACTGTACCTGACAAACATCTTCTGAGAATCTGGTGTGTGCCACGGGCTTTCCTGGGCACTGGAGGTATCAAATTGACCAGGACACAGTCCCTGCTCTCTGGGACCTCATATCTAGCTAGAAAGACTGGCAGGTAACAAGTAAATGACTCTAGAGTATGTCAAGAGCCACCGTACAAGTCGAAACACAGACAGAACAACTGGGCTGGGTGATGTCCTGTTTGGATCGAGGTCTGGGGCTTGGCCATGTGGAGGAGATTGAAGGTCCTGGCCATATTCATTTGTGTGGTTCCCACGTGCATTCCATGTGGGCTATCCAAGGAGGGTCCCAGAGGCCAGGCCCGCCTTGTTCTGCACTGCTGGGGGGGAAATGGCCCCGAGAGAAGCCCTGCCTGCCTTCCTCATTATCAAGGTGGAAATTTCAAGCAGCCTCCCCACATCGCAGCCCTGATGATCGTGACAAATTGAAGCATCTCAGAGCCCAAAGCCCAGAGGCAGCCGGGGCACATTCACAAGAACCCCAGCCAGCAGCAATATGCTACCGCGAAATAAAAGTGTGGCCCGAAACCCCTCTGCACCAGCCAGTGGTGCCCGGCTTATTTCCAGCCCTTACCTAAGCCAACCTCATTAGTCTCACCCAAATGTCCCCCTAATGACGCTCCAGCAGATGGGGGGAGGCACACGGCCTTTGGTCTGGGCAGCCAGGCTCCTAATAAAAGTAATAATAATAATTAAGAACAACCTATAAAGCTCCTTTCCCCCTGCCCCCCTCCCACCTCAACTGCTGCAGCCCGTCCAAACTGGCCGGGGACCAGGAGCGCTGACCCTGCAGTGACGCCCAGATTTATGCAGAGCATACTGCCCGGCAAACTGCTCCAGCCCTCAGCTCCCCGTCAGCTAACGAACATCTGCTGGTACTTCCTGGGAGTTCAAGGACTGGGGACATGGCTCAGAGGTGGTGTAATCAGAAACCAGACACCGCCACCACCTCTGCTCCGGAAAGCCACGCACAGCCCACCTCTGTACCATTGAGTGCGTGTTCTTCCGCCGGGAACACCCTTCCTTGCCACCCACCTGTTGACCCCTCCAAGCCCTCTCCACCTGTGACACTTGGCTCTGTGCACCCGCCTCTGGGCGCCTTTCCTCAGTGCCCCTCCCTCGGGCTCCCTGTCACAGCCTCTCTGATGGAGTTCTCAGGGTCTGTTTCTTGTTTGTCTCTCCAAGGTCAAGGGCTCAGTGCCAGGCATCATCAAGTCAGCCTTATTATGAGTTTGTTGAATGAATCTATGTGAGGTATAAGATGCTTCAAGAAGGAATTTCAGAAATAAACAGAACGTTAACATGTTATGTTCCCTTTGGCTAAATGTTCATAGGATCTAAATCCAGCTCCTAGAATTAGCAGGCTCCAGGGTGGTCCTTGATGCTCCCTTCACTGAGGACGTTAGCCACATTTGGTCTTTACCCGAACAGAGACACGGCCAAAGGCTTGGCACCGCCATGGATGGCCCCAGCCCGAGGGCCACTGCTGCAGTGGAAGGCTGATGCTGTCCCAGCCTTCCAGGCCCAGGGTGGGCAGCACAGCGGAGCAGCTGGACTCCCTGTGGCTCTGTGTCTGCGTGGCCTGAAGGTGATCCGCAGGCTGTCTGGCCATGGGAGGCGGTGGGATGGAGGGTGAGGCTGCCCTTCACTCGAGGCCTCTCAGTTGAAGAGGGGACGGATTTAAATCTCCCCTTTTCCTGCCCAAGGGGAGGGAGGGGGGGAAGAGTCTGGGGAGGGTTTGCTCGTCTGGGTGCAGGTAGCCAGGAAGGAAGATGATGGCGGCTTCAAAAAAGCCTGTTGGGTGGTTGGTCCGTTGGGTGCCAGGCACCAGGCTGGTCCCAGGTTAACAGAGGCCCCTCCCCCTTGGAATGCCAGGAACAAGAAGAAACCTCACCATTCCTCTCCTCCTCAGCATCCTGCCTCCAGGGGCAGATACTGAGGATGCTTGTTCTTGCTGTCTCCTCTCCTTCCAAGGGTCAGGGGAAGCGTGCACATCCGCAGGCACACACACACATGCAGCAAAAACTCGGGAACTAAAAGCATTTTGAACATTCAATCTTATTCTGGGGCAAAGCACTTGCCCTCACAGAAGACAAGAAGGAGTTCACTCAATCATTGGTTCAGCAGGCATTTTCTGAGCATTTGCCCTGTGCCAGGCACCAGGCCCTGGGCGGATGCGACAGCCAGCACACAGCTCACTGTCTGGGCTTTGTGAGTCTTCCCTGGTAGAAAGAGAGATAGACCTTAAACAAACACACAGATCAAAGTGTGACGGCAAACCAGGACAAGTGCAATGAAGGGAAAGTGTCAGAGTTACAGGAAAGTTCGGCAGGGGCCTGGCTGTGTGTGGGTCAGGGATAGCGTCCGTGACAAAGTGACTTTTGAGGAAGGGCTGAAGGACATGTAGGGTCACCTGGGGCCGGCTGGAGACCGATGAAATGGAGAACACCAGTGTGATGGGAAGCATGGTGGGGGCGGAGCTCGGAGAGGCGGCAGGGCCCACGGGTGACAACAGGATGTTGGTGGTTCCCATGGGTACAAGGGAAACATGGTCCGATTTGCTGGCTTTGGGATGAGAACCATAGATGGGGCAAGAGCAGAAGCAGAGGACAAGTTAGGACTCTTTGCCTCAGTCCCAGTGAGAGGGGAGGGTGGTAAGTGGAGAAATTTGGCAGCAGTGGCACTGCCAGCAGTGAGTGGGGGGTTGGCTAGGGAGGCGCATGAAGGAGTGGAGTCGGGGTGCCCCCTGACTGTCTGACTTCCATAAAGGGCTGAGGGGAAAGGCTGGCAGGCCCAGGTGTGAGGAAGAGGTTTGCTGAGTGTTTCTAGGTAGAGGGGCAGGGGCGGTGGGGTTGCCCAGAGTCAGCAGAAGTTAAGCTGGGTGTTGAGAGGAGCGGCAGGGGCGATGGAGACAGAGTCAGGCTGAGGGCTCTGTGCCTGGTGGGGCTCCAGGCCACCACGAGCTCTCCAGCCTCCCTCCACCTCCCTCCTGAGCACCCTCCCGCCTCCCTCTGACCTCCAGGAGGGAGAGGAGCCCAGCCCAACCCAGTTCTAAAAACAAGCAATCCTGTTTTTAAAAACACTTACACGAAGGACCATCCTTTTTTAGCTAAAATATGAGGGATATTCAAAATAAGTAACAAAGTGGGACAGAAACATGAAGTGAGAACTTGAAGGGGGATAATCACCAGCTCACCATCATCGTTCACATGAAGCCGACGCTAACCCCCATGCATGTAACTCACCGGGCTCTCCTCCTTCAGGCAAATGGCTCCAGCCCAAGGCTTATTTGAGCCCGGGCCTGCGCCCCTCCCCGGGGGGTCTGGCTTGCCTCCTAGGGAGTTCTCAAAGTGTGGTCCAGGAATCACCTGCACCTGAGAACTTGCTAGAAATGGTAATTCTGTCCCCTCTCCCCACCAAAATCAGAGACTGTAGGGGTGGGGGCCCCCAAGCTGTGATGCATTTTTATTGAGATGAAATTCACATAATCTAGAATTAATAAAGTGTACAACTCAGTGGCATTCAGTGAACTCACGGTGTTTACAACCACTCCCTCTCTCTGGTTCCAGAACAGATTCATCACCCCTGAAAGGAAACCCATACATACGTCATTTTTTTAATTTTTTAAAATTTTTTAAATTGAGATTCATAATAGTTTACATTATTGTGAAATTTCAGTTGTACATTATTTCGTGTCTGTCACCACATAAGTACTCCTCTTCACCCCTGTGCCCACCCCCACCCCCCTTCCCCTGGTAGCCACTGAACTATTTTCTTTGTCCTTGAGTTTGTTTATATTCTGCATATAAGTGAAATCATCTGGTGTTCATCTTTCTCAGTCTGGCTTATGTCACTTAGCATAATACTCTCCAGGTCCATCCATGTTGTTGCAAATGGGATGATTTTGGTTTTTTTCGTGGCTGAGTAGTACTCCATTATATATACCACATTTTCTTTATCCAATCATCACATCAGTCGATGGGCACTTGGATTGTTTCCATGTCTTTGCTATTGTGAATAGTGCTGCAATGAACATAGGGGTGCATATGTTACTTTGGATTGTTGATTTCAAGTTGTTTGAGTAGATACCCAGTAGTGGGATAGCTGGGTCATGTGGTAGTTCTATTTTTAGTTTTTTGAGGAATCTCCGTACTGTTTTCCACAGTGGCTGCACCAGTTTGCATTCCTACCAGCAGTGTATGAGGGTTCCCTTCTCTCCACACCCTCTCCAACATTTGTTGTTTTTGGTCTTGGTAGTTACAGCCATTCTGACTGATATCTCATTGTAGTTTTGATTTGCATTTCCCTAATGATTAGTGATGTTGAGCATCTTTTCATGTGCCTGTTGACCATCTGTATATCTTCCTTTGAAAAACGTCTGTTCATACCCTCTGCCCGTTTTTTGATCGGGTTGTTTGTTTTGTTGTTGTTGTTGAGTTGTATGAGTTCTTTATATACTTTGGAGATCAACCCCTTGTCTGATAAATGATTTGCAAATATTTTCTCCCAGTTGTCGGGTTGTCTTTCCATTTTCTTGATGGTTTCCTTTGCTTTGTGGAAGATTTTTAGTCTGATGTAGTTCCATTTGTTAACTTTCTCTTTTTTTTCCCTTACCCGAGTAGATGTGGTATTTGAAAAGATGGAGCTAAGAGCAGTGTCAAAGAGTGTACTGCCTATATTTTCTTCTAGGATTTTTATGGTTTCAGTTCTTACATCCAAATCTTTAATCCATTTAGAGTTAATTTTTGTGTATGGTGCAAGATAATATTGGCCTACTTTCATTCTTTTGCATGTAGCTGTCCAGTTTTCCCAACACCATTTATTGAAGAGAATTTCCTTTCTCCATTGTATGTTCTTGGCTCCTTTGTTGAAGATTAACTGTCCATAGATGTGTGGTTTTATTTCTGGGCTTTCAACTCTGATCCATTGATCTGTGTGTCTGTTTTTCTGCCAGTACTATGCTGTTTTAATCATTATCACTTTGTAGTATGTTTTGAAGTTAGGGATTGTGATGCCTCTAGTTTGGTTCTCATTTCTCAGGATTGCTTTGGCTTTTCAGGGTCTTTGGTTGTTCCATATGAATTTTAGGATTCTTTGTTCTATTTCTGTGAAGAATGTCATTGGGATTCTGATTGGGATAGTGTTGAATCTGTAGATGGCTTTGGGTAGTATAGGAAACCTACACTTATTAAGCTGTTACTCCCCAGTCCCCCTCCCCAAACCCTGAAAACCGCCAGTCAATGTACTTTCTGTCTCTGTGGATTTGCCCACTCTGGATGTTTTGTATGAATGGAGTCATACAACGTGGGCCTTTCGTGTCTGGCTGCTTTCACTTAGCATCGTGTTTACGGGATTCCTCCATTGTAGCATGCGTCAGTACTAGATTCCTTTGTATGGCTGAATGCTTTTCCATTGTACGGATAGACCACGTCAGTCCAGGTTTTAATAGGTGATTCTGATGATGCTCAAGTTGGAGAATCACCACGCGCGGTACTGGGTACTGAGTTCCCTGGGGAGGTTGGGGGAGCATCTTCTCCCCCAACGTACTGTCCCACCCACCTCCATCCACAACTGTGGACACCTGCAGAGCCCACACTTAGGGTGCTGCTGGTTCCATAGGATCCTGATCCGCATGCCCACTATGGCACCCCTGCAGGGCTGTGCTCAGAAACAGTTCAGATGGGCTATGATTTGGGCTTCAATGTAGTAAAAAAGCATCATGTGGAAAATGCTCTCCTTGGTCAGACCACTTGTTAGTTCAGAGTGGGCTCTGGCTTCCCGCCAAAGCCAGTCAGGCAGGGGAGGGCCCAGGGCAAGGCAGCAGGGGTGGAAGGCACCAGGCCTCGGTGCCCCTGCTCTGGGTTGGAAGGCTGGCCCTGTTGCTAGCTAGCTCTGGGTGACCGTGGTCCGTGTTGTCCCCTCTCTAAGCCTCAGTTTCCCCAACTATGAAGGGCTGCGGTGGGGAGTAAGCAACAGGAACCTGGAACCAGGCTCAGTACAGAGACACTCGGATGTGATGGACTCTTCTGAAATTGCCATGTCTGTACTTGAGCAAAGTTGAACATGCACGGGGTAGCCTATGTGGGTTAAGGAGCTGGCACTCGTTCTGATTCAGTACAGGCCACTGGAGAGCTTTAGGCAAGTGAGTGGCAAGAGCCATGGGCTTCGTTAAAAGGTCATTTGGCTTCTGAGGGGTAATAGGTCAGGACACCATTCCCTTTTCCTTGGGGTCACTGGCAGCCCTCCCATGGGGTCATTGGACCTCCCAAGAGGTGTCTGAGTCTGAGGGATGACCCAGCTGAGACCCTCATGGGACCCTGTTCTCAGTGAACTGGCCACCAGCTCTGTGCTGGTGGGTGCTGCTGCTATTCCCATTTGACAGGTAAGAAGACTAAGGTCTCAAGAGAGAAGTTCAAACCTGTCTGCCTGCTCTGCCATGCATTTGCCTGCCAGCACATGCCCAGGCTGGGATGTTGGAAGATAGCTCCAGCATCGCTGGCCCAGGCCTCCTGGTCTCCAGACTCCGCCTGGCAGGCAGAGCAGCCTGACACTGCCGTCCTCTGGGTCACTACGGAGCTGGGCAGGTCCCTGGTCACACGTCAGATGGAGATCAGGGAGCCTTCAGTAGCAGTCTGTTAAACACTTCTGGGTGAGACCCCCATTTTTGACACACTCTAGCTGTGTGACCTTGGCCAAGCCACTTAACCTTTCTGAGCCCCCACTTCCTTGCCTGCACAGACAGAATAATAATAGCATCTGCCCCTTGGGGCCATGGGGAGAATAGACATAACACCTTGTTTTCTGCTTCAAAAGGCTAGCCATGCAGGGTTGCCTGCTCCTGCCTCCCTCCCGCCACTTCCTGGCCACTTCCAGGCTGTCCAGGCTGACGCTTGTCACTGTGCTCACTCAGCTGGGGGTCTTCACACCCCAGGAGATAAGAGCTGGGCTGGAGGACACCTAGCCCATCACTCCCAGCAGCTGGGTGAAGGGCAGGCATTGGCTTGAAGGGGAAACCGTCCTGCTCACTGTCCTCGGAACCTCGAGGAAGCCGGTGACACGACGGAGTGTGGACATTAATGCAATCGAAGGGTAATTCAATCACTTTATAGAAGTTGATCTGTCCTTTTTATTACAATTACTGTCGGCTGGGGTGTTTCGTTCCATCATGGAAAATAAACATCATTTATCATACTTGTAAAGATTAGCCCCCGACAGCTACAGCTCTTGCTTTGCATAAATGTGTATTAATGTCGGCCCTGCCCGCAGTGTGGGGAGAAGTCTATATTTCACAAGACTGATTAGGCCCTGTCACCGGTGCTTTAAGTAATGTCTTATCATGACTGATACACCCCGACTGCAAAACAGCAGCCGGGGAGGGGGGCTGCTCCTGGCAATTTATGTTGGCACCGGCATGAAAAGCAGGCCAAGGGAAGTGGGCATCTGCTTCCTCTGGGCCCGAGCCCATCCCTGGCGCTGGGGGCCGCCCTCATCTTATGACCTCTGGCAGAGAAGCAAAGGCTGCAGGGTGTGTCAGGTGGGGGGCTCGGGGGTTCCCCAGCCCAGCTCGAGCGTATCCTCTGAGACCCCACCAAGGCTCTCTGCTTTGGGGAGACTCATCCACCAGGCCCTTCACTGTCAGGAGCCCCTTTCCACTGCTTCCCCGAGGCCTTCCCTTTTTTCCACACGCACAGTCCAGGGTCCTGGCTGCCCCTGACCACCACGGCTGACAGCCTTATGGGTCGCCAGCCCAGGCCTCTCTCCTGGGCTCAGCCTGGCATCCATGACCCCCCACCCCAATGTCCACCGTGGGACTAACCTCCCTCGCTCGTCCTCTCATCTGCGTTCCACAGCGTGGCCAGCATGGCCCCACTAAACAGAAACGCGCTCACAGCACTCTGGGGACTCCCCATGGCCCAGGACAATGGCCCAGCCCCTCACAATCAGGCTTTCAGGCTCTCCAGGGACTGGCTGCCGCCTCCTCCCCTCCTCCCCCTGTGAGACCTCCGGCCCCAGCCGTGCTGAGCTCACCCCCACCCCGGGATCTCACACACTCATGCTTCTGGACCCGATTTGGTCCCTTCTCCCCACATCCACCCGTTGAACCCAGTTCCTCCTCATGGTAGTGGCCCGTCCTCAGGGCCCGTGCTCCCGCACCCCCAGCCTGTCCCTGTGCACACTCTGACCCTGACACTGCTCGAGCTCTCTTCTCAGGGGACATCACGGGGCAGGATTTTGGACACAAAGGGAGGAGGAGGACTGACTTCACAGGGCTCACCTCCTCTGCAGGTCAGACTCTAGGAGCAGAAAATACCGACGTTGTTACTGGTTTTTTGGTTTTATTTGTATTACACTGGTCAATTCACTGGATTCTATAGTTTCATAAGAACCATAAGCATAAGGAGTTTGTACCTAGTTTTATGTGCCCCTATTTCAGAAAAGTTATAATAAATATAAAGTAAGATACTAAAATTTTTTTTTTGAGCTAGTCTGTTCATGCCTGAGAGGGTGGGGATTGTGTCTGTCCCGTCCACCTGCCCCTGTCATGGTGCCTAGCACATAGTAGGTGCTGATTAAATGTCTGTGAAGTGAGGGAACAGAGTCCTGAGAAAGAGGGGAGCTGTATGGATGCAGGGTGGGACTCTTGGAAGCACAAAGTAGATACCAAGTGGATACCTGTGTTTGCTAAGTGAAGGAGTCATCGATGAAGGAGCAAATGTGTGACAAATGAATGCATGAAGGACTGTTCAGGGCCATCAGGAGCATCGGTAGAGGCAGGTGGGAGCCAGGCTCACCGGGGCACCTGTCTCCATCTAGATTGCACCTGAAACACGAGGCTGCAGCCTGCCTGGTCAGGCCTGGACCTGAATGCCCTCTAGGGTCTGTGGCTGCCTCAGTGTCCCCAGACCCATGGGGTTTTCTATCCCTCCACGCTGTCCTCTCCCCACCCATGGGACCTCCCGCGGGCTCTCGGGGAGGGTCCAGGCCTGTTCTCCATGCTTACACCACCTTATGGGAAAGGCAGGAGGCAGCAGCTTTATTGAGATTCACACACCATACAGTTCACCCGTTCAAAGTGTACAGTTCAACGCAGCGGGTTCTAGCATATTCACAGATGTGTACAACCATCACCATAGTCAATTTTAGAATAGTTCATCCCCTCGGAAAGAAACCCTGTGCCCTTTACTATCACCCCCCATCTCTCCAATCCCCCTTCTCTCCAGCTGCTGGTGACCACTAATCTACTTTCTCTCTATAGATTTCCCTACTATGGATTTTCGTATGAATAGGATCCACTTCCTTCTCCTTCCCCTCTCCCCCTCCTCTACCACCCCCTTCTCTTCCTCCTCCACATTCTCTTTCTTCTCCTCCCCCTCCTCCTCCTGCCTATCTGCCTAGAAGGTGGACATGAGGCTGGAGGAGTAGCAGCCATTTTATGACCATGAGGCAATCTCAGGATGGAAGGCACACTCCAGGGATGGTAGAGCAGAAAGGTGGAAGGCACCTACCTCGTTCTTAACATAGTAGAGCCTAGGGGCCGGATCTGAACTTTCTACCTCCAGGTTCCACGTTATACCAAACAAAACAAATAAGAAAGACCCTATTTGGTTGAGTCTCTGCAGTCCAGTCTCTGCCCCTCACAAACGACCACAGTCCTAACGAAAAACAAACTGAAGCTCTGATTGGGCCACTTCTCTGCTCAAGTGGCAGCACAGGGACTCCCATCTTCTGTCAGATGAAGTCAGACTGCATTAGCCTGGAACTCACGGCCTTCTGTGGTCCAGCCCCGTTCCCCTCTTTGTCCCCAGGGTTTTGCTAGTGGCTGGCCCCTCCATTCCCAGTTACTTGGTGCCTTCTCCCCACTGGGAGCTACTCTATCCTTCCATCTCCCCCTTGGAAATCCCGCCTCCCCACCCTGCCTTCAAGGGCAGCTGAAATGGTGCTTGTCCACGGAATGCTCCACCTTCCCCAGCCCCCTACACACACGCCCCCTCTCCCAGCGATCTTGGAGTCTTGTCCCAGCATGTGGCACTGGCTGGGTACAGCAGTTATCTGTATGGTCTCATCCCTTTCCCATCCTGGGAGATTCTTTTCCGCACCCACCCCTCCCCTGGGTCCAGGACGATGCCTTGTATGCATGTCATAGGTACTCCACCGATGTCTTATGAAGGAATGAACACCAGTGATTCTCTAATAATATACTTGATATGATATGGAAACATATTTCATGCAACACATAAATGTAATAATAAGCGTTATTTATTGGCCATCTGCTCTCTAGCAAACACTGTATTAGGCACTTAATTTGAAAAAATAATAATGCTTATTTTTTTCCTTTGTGTGCCGAAAGAATAAATGTTCTTTGTTGAATACAGAAAAATACATTCAATCATCTATAGTTCTACCCAAGTCCTGCACTGGTAACGTTTAGGTGAATATCTTTTAAGACATATATTTTTCTGTTACAGAGAGAGGGAGGGAGAGAGAGGAAATGGATTGCTGTACAACGAACTTTTTGTTAATTTTCAAATTGCCGGTTATTCTTTTACTGGGCATTTTCAATGTATTCCTCAACTTCATGCAAATCCACATTTTATGCATCAGGAAACTGAGGCTCAGAGAAGCAGATTCATGTGCCCAAGATTACACAGCTGGGAGGGTAGCAAAGAGGAGCCTCACGTGGTCTGTGGAAGGCATGGCCTGTGTCCTTCTCTCTTCACTCAGCGTACGGCCTCAAAGACATCTGGCTCCAAGTCTTCATCTGTAAGGTGAGCCGCACAGAATGTGTGCTGCATATTTCATATGCGGACGTAGCCGTCAGCATGCTGTGCATACGTCGCTATTCACACACCCATGTACCTTTCACCTGGGGTCTTACCTGGATTGATTCTGTGGACCTCTAAAGGGGACACAGACGAGCTTCGGTGGCCAGCACACCCCCTGAAAAATTGTTTGCAAAGTTTTCTGTGTATGTCTGAATGTCAAGTTTTATCAGGGAGGATTTCCAACTTTCATGAGATTCTTAAAGGGCCTGTGATCCCACATGGGCCAGGAGGCGCTGACACGTTGATCGCATGTGTCCACACCAGCTATCCGCTATGTAAACAAATGCACTCACGAGTACCCAAAGTGCGCAGCTGTGCGCTCTGGCCGACCCAGGCCTCCGAGCCCAGCACCCAAACCCCCGTGTCCTCGGCTGTAGTTCTTCTCCAGGAGCTCCAGGTTGGACTGAGCTGGCTCAGGGTGTACACGTCCAGCCAGAAGGATGGGTCCCAGGGTGGTGGTCAGGGCGCACAAGTGGACTGCAGGATGCTAGTAGGGCGAGCGGGGCCTGCATGTAGGGGTGTAGGGAGAATGCAGAGCTTGTCACAAGTGAGACACAGCCCTGAAAGGAGGGCCCTCAGGGGACAGAGCCTCTGACTGGGGACAAATCTCCCTGGAAAGACAGGTTTGACTTCCACCTCTCATGGTGCCTCACAGGGGTCAGGGCAGGACATCAAGACTAGGAATCTGGGGGCCTCAGCACTGGACTCTGGTTCCAACACTAACTAGCCTGATCTTGGGCAAGTCACTTCAGCTCCCCAGGCCTCAGTTTCCCCGTATATAAAATCAAGAGCCTCGATTAGAATCAGAGCATTACTGAAATATCGTGCTCATAGCTAAAGAGCCAGGGGCTGTGGGTTCTGGTCCTAAATCTCCAGGGATCGGCTTGTTGGTTGGTTTCTGAACCTCGGGGCGCTGAAAATTGCTGCCCATCCTTCTCCCAGCGGAGTTGAAAAAAGAGGCTGTGAGAAGACAGGAGGAAGGAGGCTGAGAGGGACGGGGAAGCAGGAGAGGCTCTGAGCTCCTGGAGGACAGAGACCACGCCAGTTCCTTCCCCACCGGAGCCCCAGCTTGCTGCAGAGTAGGTGCCTGCATTCATTTGCTAGGGCTGCCTGAACAAAGGGCCATAAACTGGCTGGCTTAAAACAGCAAACATTTATTGTCTCACATTTCTGGATGCTGGAAATTTGAAATCAAGATGTCGGCAGGGCTGTGCTCCCTCTGAAAGCCGTGGGGAGTCCTTTCCTGCCTCTTCCTAGCTTCTGGTGGTTGCTGGTAATCTTTGGCAGTCCTTGGCTCGCAGCTGCATCGCTCCACTCTCTGCCTCTGTCTTCATGTGGCCTTCTCCCTGTGTGTCCTCTGCATGGCCATTGTTCTATTAGGACACCAGTCATACTGGATTTGGGCCCCACCCTACTCCAGCCTGACCTCTGCTTGACTAGTTACCTCTACAATGATCCTCCTTCCAAATCAGGTCACATTCTGAGGTACTAGGGGTTAGGACTTCAACATATCTTTTTTGAGGGGAAATTATTTAACCCACAACAGTGTCCAATATATATTTGGTGAATGAGTGAGAGAGACAAATGGGCAGAGGTTCTCGATAATCTTTGGTATGAGGAGATTGCCAAGGAAATAAAGTCAACTTATTGGGATGTGATTTTCAGATAATTGCGCTCCTTGGGAAGAAAGCACGATTTACTGTACTGGAATTATCGCATCGTGGATGGAGAGTAAAGTGCGTATGAGTCAAGGCAGGCAAAGCTACTCAGGTATCAACAGGAGCGAACCAGATCATGTGGACAGTGAGCAGGACGCCGGCGGTCAGAGGTGGCGAGGAGACGCCCCACACCACAGCACTCACAGTCTTGTTGTTTTTAGATCTTGATGAAAACAATTATTGTTGCTTTTTTTTTTTTTAACTTCTGCAGAGCAAATATGACTGATTTGTGTTCCATAATTTCATGTGGCTAATTTCGTCTGCTTTTGACAGCTCAATGATGTTTCTGACGTAACCTTTGACCTTGTAACTCTACTGCTTTGAATCTAACCTTAATAATAATAATAATAAAAACCCTGTTGTGTTAGCCAGCTATGGCGTTTGAAGTTGTCTGGGCTCCTTGACTCTTTTATTCTGGGGTTCCAGAATTCTGAAGAGCTGGGGTATCAGACCATTATGTAACATGAAGGCAGGCGGCAGTTGGTCGAGCTCTGCAGAGCAAGGGCAACTGAGGTCGGGAACTGCTGTTTCCAGGACAAATCATCTGGACTCTGGACAACTTCTATTTTAAAGATGCTCTGATAATCATTCTGATTTAGAACGGACCTGTTCCAGCTGCACTCTGTCTCCTTGCTGAAATAGTCAGAGTTTAGTGCAGAGAACAGAAACCATGCTAGGTATTTTAGCAGAAAGGGATTTAATAGAGGGAATTAAACATTTACAAAGTCATTTGAAGGGGTAGGGGTTGGGTTCCAGCCTGGGTCTCCAAGAATGGCTACCAGAATAATGCAAAGCAGGAGATTAATTCCAGGAACACACCGCCATAGCTGGGATCCAGGGACCAGGAGGCTGAGATTTGGGAGCTGCCACTGCCCCTACAACACTGGCCATGGACCCAGCTGCCTTGTGATCCAGGAAGCTGGTGGCTGGAGATTGGAATGCTGAATCCGGCCACTGCTGCACCCACTTCTCAACACTATGCAGCAAGAAGCTGGAAACTGGTCTTTCTTGTTTGCCAGAAGAGAATAGCCCAAAGCTTTAGGAAGATGGCCTCCACCTCCTCTCTATCTTCTAACCTCGTGTAATTGCTTCTACTTGGCAGAACTTATTTTAAATCCGGGATGCTAACTGCAAAGGAGTCTGGGAAATGTAGTTTAAGCTTTCGATTCTCTACAGTAGGGAAAGGCACTCTAGAGGAGGAAGAAATAGATGTTGAGGCCCATGGCCACAGCCTCCATATTGGGATTCCTTTATCATGGGCCAGAAATATCCATTCCCTAGTCAGGGGGCAGGCAGAGAATGCAAACGCTCTGAGGAATGACAATAGAGGACTAAAGCATCCTCACGCCCAGGCATAAACATAACTAGGCCCTACTTTCTTGGAGCAAGGCAGGGCTTCAAAGGCATTAAAGGGGAAGAAGAATGTCTCAGGGCAGGGCTGGCCAGTGCACCTTTTTGCAATGATGGACATTTCCATATTGGTGCTGTCCAATACAGTGGCCTCAGCCCCATGTGGCTGTTGAGTGCTTGAATTGTGGCTAGTGTGGCTCGGTGACTGAGTTTTGACTTTCATTAGTTTAGATTTAAATGTACATAGCCACGTGGGGTAGTGGCCACGACATGGGACAGTGCACACTTAGAGGTGCAGAACGATCAAGCCGGGGCCTCGACTTCCCCGCTCTGTGGCAGGCTGGGGATGGTGGGGTTTGGATAGGCCATAGGTAGAGAACAGCGGGAGGTAGGAGAGGCGCCTAAAGAAGGGAGCATTCCTGAGGCAGGGGTGGCAGAAAGGCCTCTCCTTCTGGAGTGGCTGGTGTGTTGGAACAGAAGGAGGGAGCAGAGACAAGTGTTCACCCCAGGAGGGGAAACAGAAGCCACAGAAGGTGGTCACCTGGGTTCTCAAAACAAGCGGGTAGATCCTCAGTCTGAAGAAGAGACAGGGGTCCAGCAGGCTAGAGGGTCGAGAAAAGGGATTAGGGAAGAGGGCGTGGGGTGGCCGAGCAGGAGCAGTGGCTGTTCGGACAAACCGCAGCTGGGCTTGTACGGAACCAAAGATGAGAGCGGACGAAGGGTGCACTGCACGTGTGACAGGAGGATATTTAATGAGTAACCAAGAGTATTAATTTCCTATTGCTGCTGTGATAAATTACCATGAACTAGGAGGCTTAAACAATACACATTTGTTACCTTACGATTCTGGAGGTTAGAAGTCCAACTTGGATCCCAGTGGGCTAAAATCAAGGCGTCTGCAGGGCCGCGTTCCTTCTAGAGGTTCCAGGGGAGACGCTGTTTGCTGGCCTTTTCCAGTTTCTGTTGGCCGCCTGTATTCCCTGGCTCATGGTCCCTTCCTCCATCTTCAAAGTCCATCGCTATGACCTCTGCTCCTGCCATCACGTCTCCTACTCTGACTCTGACCCTCCTGCCTCCTTCTTGCAAGAATCCCAGTGGTTGTGTTGAGCCCACCCAGATAACCCAGGATAATGTCCCTGTCTCAAAATCCTTAATTTAGTCACTTCTGCAAAGACCTTTTTGCCTAAGTCAGCACATTCACAGGTTCCTCCTACCATGTTCTTGATTCCCATTCCATCCCACGCCTTTCTCCCTTCCACTGTTGTCCCAGGCCTTCCTCTCTGTCTCTCCCCACAGTCCGTTGCATTTGTTGCCTCAGAGAAGGATAACAGGACGGTAGAGAAAATGGAGTCATTTCGTACTTTTTAAGTTAAAAAAGTCTAGCCTTGAGGGAATGGAACAGGCCAGAGAGGGAAAACCGACAAGTAAGAAGGAGGGTGCTATCAGAGAAACCCCCCAGGCTGAGAGGCCAGGAGTCCCAGGGGAGCCAGGAGTCCCTGAGGAGAGTGCTACTCAGAGAGTCTGCATGGGGGGATGCATGTGGCATGAGCCCACAGAGCTTTCCTGATCCCAGGCCACCAGGGGGCTGCGATGGGATCCCAAGGGGCTGGGCACAGGCCAGCCTGGCAGCCCAACAGCAGCCAGCATGAGGATGTCCCTGCTAGGGCCAGAGCGGGCCGGTGGTAACTCTGTGCCCCCAGGAAAGAGACAGGGAATTCTAAATGGACTGAACTCAAGTTTACACCAAAAGTGAAGTGGGGGCCTAAACAGAAATTAAGCGTCTACATAGGAGAGTCAAGTCATATCTCGCTCACTCCATACCTGAATAGAGACCAGAGGCTGACTTTATGGGACACGTGGGTAAGGTCACTAACACAGGTCCGTACACCATGGGACATGCTGGTCATTCCTACAGTGACCTTTCACTTAATCACTTCTTTCTGCCACTTAAAAAACTACCCTTAATGACTAGAAGTTTTGGTAATGATTTAAAATTCAAACGCACAATGCTGGACACAACGCACACATATTTTCCTTCTCTAACCACCGAGACAGAGAAGGAGCTCTCGCCCAGCTCATCTTTACCACTTTGGGGAAACTTGACCAGAGCAGGAGGTGGGATAAGGGGTAGATAAGGGGTTGCTGAGCTTCCAGAATGTGCCAGGGACTATGCTGGGCACCGTGAGACCTTACTCTACAAGATCCTGTGGGGGGCACGAGGCCCAAGGGCTCAGCAACTTGCCCCTAGTGGCTCAGCCACTGGCCAAGGCCAAGACTCCACGGCGCTGGGCTGCCCCCTCATTAGCCGCCACCTCCCCCTTTTCTCTGCCATTCATTCCAGCTGCCACTGAGATGAATGTGGCTGGTCCAGGGCCTCAGCCCCTGGCTCCCCAGGGCCAGCAGTCACAGCAGAAGCCCCTCTTTAGGGCTGTCAGGGAAGGACCATGGGAGGAGAGTCAGAGGACGAAGTGGCCCCACCTCCTGCTCACTCAGCCCTTTGTGAAGGTGGTGACTCCTGGTGCCCCCAGGGGCAGCTGAGCAAGAATGTCCACTGGGAACCAGCACTTTCTGGTAGAGGAAGCTGGGTCCCAGTTTGACCATTTGTAGAGTGGTCTGTGGGTCCAGCACATGCGATTCTCAGGTAACACTGTGCCAGAGGGGCCCGAGTCCCCCACAAGGTTAAAATGGAAAGTGGTGGGGGGGCCTGCTCTGCACCTGAAAACAGCTCCCAGATGTTCAGGCTCCCAGCTGTGCAGTCAGGGAGAGGAGGCCAGTCTGTGGCCCAAGAGCCCCTGGCACCACTATTGTCTATTTCAATCTTGGTAAAGACAGGGACCGCAGCGTCCCAGCACCGGGGAGTCGGATCCAGTGGCCTAGGGGCTCCCGGGGCCCAGAAGTGCCAACTGGTGGGTAACCACTTCCTAGGAAATCCTATGACTCGGGAATGAATCTCAGATCCCGCACCTGGGAGTCAAGAGGGTCAACAACAAACCCACGCTAGACTTTCCATGGAGTGGAAAAGTGGCTCTCAGGGCCACCCTGACCTGCTAGGGTGCTGGGGTCTTTCTTAGTCCTCACCACAGTGCTGTAGGGTCAGTCAGGCAGTTCTTATGATTTTTTAAAAATCCCCCTTGTTCGGGGAAGTGGTGTACCCACAACATGACTAACAAAAATGTACAACTGAAATCTCACAAGGTTGTAATCTATCATAACATTAATAAAAAAATAAAAAAAATAAAAATAAATGAAAAAAAAAAGAAATCCCCCTTGTTCAAGGTTAAATCCAGCAGAAAAAGCCGGCGCACGTGGAGCCGATTCTGTGGAGCCGGGTCCAGGGCCCAGGATTGCTGATTCCCTTTGGCCCGGGTGCTGCCCTCTAAAATGTCACTGAATATTCCTGGGACAGCAGCCAGGCCGTAAAAGAGGTCCCCTTTGCCATGGGGCGCTATGGCAGCGGTCTGCGCACTTGGTGGTCAGGGCTCCTGGCCCTGTCCCACCCGGGGGTACCCCCCAGGCAGACACAAAGGAGCAGCCCCAGGCAGTGCACATAGGGCCGGGCCGGGGCCTGTCTATGAGAGCAGGGAGAAAGCCCACTTGCGGGGAGCAGGCCAGGTGGGGACAGTCTCCCTTCCCAGCAGGGAAGGAAAGGCAGGGAGTATGTCTAGCTGCAGTGACACAAACTGTTCCCAAACAACCCAATAGCCAAACAGCTATTTTTTCCAGGCACTGTTGTTTCCCAAACACTGTGGGAGCCCTCATTCACATTGGGGTCGATGCTCACGTGCCCCAGGGTCTCCTCCCCAGCCGCCTGGGTGGCGTGGGTGTTTGTGCACGGTGGGGGAGTCCTTTTCTCTTGTCTTATGAGTAGTATCTCTGGCCACCTGCAGGGGCAAAGGTCAGGCAATGGCTGGGTGGTCATCCATGGGGAGGTGTTCCCGGCTGAGGGGGTCAGGCGCTGATCTGCCCAGGCCGGGGTATCCCTCATCTGCCTGCCCTGGGGACTGCTTTGTGCCTTTCCCCTAAGTGAATGCTCGAGGAGGTGTCTGGGTGACTGAGCCCAAACGCCCCAAGCTCTGAAGTTCTGTCTTTGGGGCCATACAAGTGTTGAAGCCTCACTCCTGGAGCGCCTGGGTTGAGGTGGGCTGTCCCTCCACAACCCCCCTTCCCGGCCCATCCGCTCCCCTCTTCCTCCCTCACTTCCCGCAGTCCTCTCTTTATGCTCTTCCCTTCTGGGGCCTCCTCCTCACCCTTCTTCCTCAGGCTTTCTCTGGGTGAAGGAGCAATAGAGGCTGCTCCACCGGGGTCCCACGTGTGCCTGCTAGTTGGGTGGCCCTGCGTGTCCACAGCTGCTCTCTGCCATATCTCCAAGGTTAGGATGTGCTTTCTCTCCCACTGAACACATCATGCATATTCCTGAAAACAAGAGTGTTCTTTTGCATAATTGTAGGACCATTATCAAAATCAGGAAATTAGCATGGATAGAATATTATTATCTAATCTCGGAACTCATTCAGATTTCACCTATGTCCCCCAAAAGTCCATTAAAGCAAACGAAAACCCAGGATCATGTGTCTCCTCTCTGCAGTCCACCTTACCGGGGACAGTGGTACAGGCTGTCTTTGGTTTCGTGACCATATCATCTCTGAAGACACAAGCTGCTTATTTTGTAGAATGTTCCTTAACCTGGGCTTGTCCGACGTTTCCCTGGGATTCCACTCAGGCTATGCATCTTATCGGGAATATGGCAGGAGGGATGTTATGTCCTCCTCAGCGCATCCTATAGGGAGGCGCATGACGGGGATGTTCGTCCTGATAACCTGGTTCAGATGGTATCCCAAGATTTGTCCACTACAAAGTTACTCTTTCCGCCTTTGGAATTAATAAGTGGCCGTGTTTTTTAAAAAATACAATACAATGCATATTTCTTATAACAAATTCAAATAACAAAGAAAGGCACCTTCTCAGATCCTGTGTCTCAAAGGTGACACAACACTTTAGTTAGGAGTTGCATCCAGACGCATGTCATCCATGTTTTCCCCAGAGTATTTCCCAATATGTATACATATTTTTAAATAAATAAGAGTAGTTTCATCTCACACAAATTGTTTTGGCAACTTAGCTACTTCACCTTTCAACGTAAAATCACGGTATTATTTATAGCTCACCATTGTTTTAGTTTGTTTTCATTAAGACTAGTGAGAGTGAAATGGCTGTTAGTCTTTCTTCTGTGAACGCCCTTTTTGCATCCCCCGGCCAGTTTACGACTGGCCAGTCTGTCTTTTCTTCACCTTGCTGTGGGCGCTCTCTGCACAGTGCAATAACCAAGCAGTAACGGACACATAAAGAGAGAGTGTTCAGGTCGTTTGAGGATGTGAGAGTGGTGGCATGCTGGGGGGAGGTGGGCGGCCGGACAAGGGCTGGGGCTAGGGCTGGGGGAGGCAGCAGGAGCTCAGGTCTGGCCTGCAGGCCAAGAGGTTGGACTTTGTTTTGCGGGAAGTGGAGGGGTTTGTGCATGGGACCTGCCCAGGTGGACGTGACTTCTAGAAAGATCTGTGTGCATCCTCTGAAGAAGGGGAGGTGCAGAGGAGGCCCAGGCTGGCGAAATGCTTGCTGGTTTAGGGAGCAAACCTAAGAGACCAGCAGAGGCTTTTCAAAGCCCCTTTCATGTGAGAGAAGTTTGAGAGGGTGGAAAGCAAAGTTCTGGAGAATTCCAGAAAACTGGCCATTGGAGACAGAGCTGGCCTTCCGCCCTAATGGGCGTCTTTCATTATCATTATCCCCATTAGTGCTTTATTGTATTAGTTATAGCTAATTTACATTTTACTGAGGCATTGAAAACAGATTGCAGATGTTTGGAAACAGATGTTATCCTAATGTTAAGGCAAAACCATGAATATTTATGATGATTATTGCCCGGATCAAATTACCTCGCTTAACAGGGAGGCCTGTTCTCACAACTTTAGCCGGGAACCTGGCGAGGGAAGACAGAAAAGTGTTGACGAACTTTTGGGCACGCTTCAATTTTCCTTCACGTGGGATTCATTTTTGCTGCCTTGCCGTGGACCTGGGAACAGAGATTGGTTGTTATGGAACCAATTTAGGGATTTTCCTGCTGCTCGTATTAATTGGCCAAGTCAGGATTTTCCATCTGGCTTTTTCCACCCTCCTGCTGGAGGAGAGCCTGCCAGGCCCTCTCGCACCTAAGCAGCAGTGGCCACTCCCCGGGCTGCAGGGGAGAGGCCAGGCTTCTGGGCCCTCCTCCCCACCCCCTTCCAGGGGTCCCAGAGCCACTAGAAGCCAGGGTGGGCCTCGGGGCGAGCAGGGCTTTGCAGTCGTCTCCACAGGAGGCTGTGAGGGCTCCTGGCTGACCCGTTGCCCAGGCAGGGCTCCCTCTCCTGCTGGCCACACTGGCAGAAACGCCAGAAAACAGCCATTCTTTTGGTCTTCAAGATACCCTCCTGAGTTGAAAGTGTGAGGGATTGTCGCTGCGTGTGGTGGGTGGGCGGTGCTCCGCCAGCCCCCCTGGGGGCCTCTTACCATTTGTGCACAACCCCCATTTACACCATGCACCTGTAACTCTTCTTGGGACGCTGCCTGCCCGCAGCCCGCTGGAGTTGCTCGGCCCCAGCGCAGAGAGGCAAAGTGCCTGGGACTGACCCCTAGCCCACCCTGCCACCCTTAACTGATGGTTGCAATGAAAGCCTCGCTCTTTGGCCTCAGGTGGGGGTACCTCTGAGGCCTAGATTACACTCCAGAGTCCTGCCCTGGCTCCTCTCCGTCCTTCCGTGTCCAGCTTCTCCACTGTTTTCTCCTGGTAGAGCTTCCTCAACAAATCCCCCCCTAAGGGGCCCTTGTCCCAGAGCCCGCTTCTGGGGATCCCCATCTGAGACACTGAGGGTCCCTCTGTGCTAGCCCATCCCCAGCGATGGGACTGAGGAGCAATGAAGGCACAGATCCTGAGCATGAGAAGCTTATGGACAAGTGTTGGAGACAAGCGGGGAGCAGACTATTTTGGGGGCTAAGAGGTGGGGACAGAGGGAAGGGCGCCTCTAGCCTGGGGGGGTGATTAGCTGAAGGTCAACCACCAGCAATGCCTGCTGTCACTCTTGAGCACCCTCTGGAGGCCACTCACTCAGCCGGGGACCATCCGTCTCATTTAATTCTCATACCAGCCCTGCAAGGTGCATGTCATCAGCCCCATTTCTCTCCTAAAAAAACTGAATCTCAGAGATGTTGAGTCACTCACCCATGGACATTTTTTCATTTAACAAACTTTTCTCAAGAAGTGCCTCCTAGGATGCCTGGGTCTGTCCTGGGCATGGGGGAATTATGGTGAACCAATAGCTACTGTCTCTGCCCTCATGGTTAGACTCGACCAGAAGATAGCTGTTAATAGACATGATAAATATGGAAATATATAATTCCAAGCTGAGATGAATGCTGTCACAATGCGTAAGTTGCTGTGAGAACCCATGACGGGGAGCGTCTTGGGGAAGTGATATTTGGGTTGAGAATGAAGAGGAGCAGGCATACCCAGGTGGAGAAAGTAGAATGGGGAGCCCTCAGGCAGACAGCCCTCATGTGCAAAGGCCCCTGGGTAGAAGCAGCTCAGAGTGCTCTGGGACTGACTTCAGACGGAGGTGGGTGGGTGAAAAGCTAGAAAGGCTGGCAGGCCTAGATCAGACAGGGCCTCATCATGACGCCATGAGCTTGGTGTTATTCTGAGAACCACAGGCAGTCATTGGAAGGACCTGCTCCCCCTAAAGAGGCAGGTCAGGTTTGAGCTCCAGAACCCAGCTCCATTTACAGTTTTGTGCCTCTGAAGACAAGGCTCTGGGGGCAGGACCCTGGGCTCGTTCCAGCACAGGAAGAGGGCCCGGGAGTATCTCTGGCTGGCCAGTCTGGCTGGCTCAGCCCATGTGGGCTCAGCATGCCTCATTTCCCTGGGCATCTGAACAGAAATCAGCAGAGGGCAGGACTTCAGGTTCCCCAAGAACAATAGTTCTCAAACTTGAGTTTCTGGGAATGGGTGAGAATCTGCATTTCTAACAAGTTCCTGGATGATGCTGGGGCTGGTGGTCTGAGAGCACAGTCTGGACACCACTGCAGGGGCCACTGCTGAGCCTATCCCAGGAAGCCCCCCACCTGACGGTCCCCTGAGAACCGAGCCACGCAATGGAACCATGAACACAGCACACCCAGGGGAAGGTGGGTCTTTTTCTAGCGTGTCATCAGGGCTTATGAAGCAGAGTTGAGGGAGAAATGTATACATATTAAGGGATTTATTATGAGGAGTCAGCTTGCTCAGTTGGGAGGGTTGGCCAAGCAAGTCGGAAGTCCAAGGGGAGGTAATCAGGAATGGCTGAGCAAGGAGAAGACGGGACCCACAGACACTAGCTGCAGCTCGTGGCACTGAGGCAGTGGTCAGAGGGAGGACCCAAGGGAAGGGAGAGCAATTGCAGACCCTACTACGGTTTGGTGTCTCTGGGCTCAGGGAAGACCTAAGTCCTCCTAAAGGACTTCCAGCTGATTAAGCCAGGCCCACCCAGGAAAATCTCTCTCTTGAGTAACTTAAAATCAACTGTCTTGGGACTTTAATGACATTTGCAGAATTCCTTCACCAAGCACCTAGATTAGTGTGTGAATGAACAGTTGGGAAAAGCTATGTGTGTATGCTACAAAACGGCCACTGCCCCCTTCCAAACTCTGAGAGAACATCCCTTGTGGCCCAGTGTAACCGGAAGCATACTAGAAGGGGCATTCGGGGCACTGTAGTCCAGCCGGCCACGCTGACAGGCACAGAGCTGCACAGTGGGCCAGCTTTCCCAGCCCTCCGGAGGCTCAGCTCAGGCCCTGCTTGGACACAGGTTCCAATATCTGCACCTTCCTGCTGACATTGCTTCCATGCGCCCTGCTCTTTGGGATGTGCCTACTGACCTGGCCTCGTGTCCTATAAAATAGCCTCCATGGTGGCAAGACCTTATCCCCGAGGGGGGAGCCTGGGCTGCAAACACCAGCAGGAGAGGCCCACAAGGGGTCAGGCTGGCCAAGGCATGCATCGGGAAGGAACCGTGTTAATCCAAGCTGGGCCATGGCATGGCGTCTTCCTCTCTGGGCCCTGCCCAGGCTCTGTTCCTCACCTGGACAGTGAAGTGTGGGAATCCATGATCCTTAAGGACAAGAGAGAAGATTCTTGGAACTTCCAGATTAAAAAGACCAGGTCAGATACCCCGGACTGAGAATTGCAGTAACGTCGGACGGCTAAGTGCAACATCTGATGCTAGGGAAATGGAGCAGTGGCTTCAACAAATTTACCTTCAAACTAGAATTCGATACCCAGCCAAATTATCATTTGGATGTGAGGGTCGAACAGAATTATTGTCATCCCTGAAAAACCTCAGAAAATTCAGTTCTCATCTACCTTTCCAGAGGAAACTACCAGAGGATGTGTGTTAGCAAAAGAAGAGTGGAGACTGACAATGAGGAGCCCATGGGCTCTGTGATCAAGAGGGTGGGGAAGGGGTGTCCCAGGATGACAGGTGAGAGGACACCTGGGGGATGACAGTCCAGGTAGAAGGGTATCCCAGGATGACAGGTGAGAGGACACCTGGAGGATGACAGGTAGAAGGGCACCGTTAGAACTGGGCTTGGAGTTTGAAAAAAATATATTGACTGACCTGTGACAGGCCTGTGGGGCATTCAAAAAAAGGAAATAGCAATAGGCAATAGAAAATTAAGCTAGGGAAAAAATATGTTAATTATTAAAGAAAAATAAAAGAGGACCAAGAAAGGAAACAAAATCATTGCTCTGCGGCAAATAATATTTATATGATTATAATGATGTAGGTAAATACTGTTGACTTAACTAGGAATAATGATATAATCATAATAAGGAGATGGGGCAGGGATGTGCATGAGGAGGGAAGAGAGCTTAAAACTCAGCTATCCTCACAGGAAATCACCATGTAATGCTAAAACGGATAAATCAAGGAACTCTATAGAAGCGCGTTGTTTACAAGAAGCCTGTCGACACCCGGAGGAACAGCTGAAAGAGTCAAGAATCAGAAGTAGTTGCCTGGGGCGGGGCGGGGCTTAAGGGACTGGGGTATAAGCCTTTCAGTAACAGTTCATTCACATACTGTATGCATATATAATTTTGGTAAAAGATAAAATTAATTTTAAAACAATGAAAAAATTAAAATTTAAAAACTGGGGAAGATGAAAAAATTATGGCTACCATACTGCGGGAGGCCAGCCATGACAACATCAGATCACGCCAACCCCCACCCCAGCTCTGCCTCTAAGACTGCCAGCCTCCCCTCTGCTGCCTGGGAAGTTGGTGGCCAGCAGCTAGAGCTCTTTGGGGAGGAGACTGCCAGCCCCAGCCAAGGACAGCGTTTTGATGTTTTGTTTGTTTGGGGCAAACAGTCAATCTGAAAGAGAAAACTTTTCAAGAGATGAATAAGGCTTTGGTGGATGATCCCCTCCCAACACTGGAAATAACGACCCTTGGTTAAACAGTCCTGCCAGCGCCTCCGACGTGTGAGAAGAGCTGACAGCGAATGGCTGTGTCAACAGTGGCAGCAAGTTGTCAAGTGGCTCAGTGCCTGGCTTTTCCCTTGCTTAAAAAGCAGGCGCTCTATGTACAGACGAAGGCAGCTGTGGGTTGAGTTGAGGAATTTCACATCATACAGGTACTAAATAGTCCGGCAAATAATGGTGCCTTGTACTCGGTTACTCGTGTTAACACTGCAAATACATGGCTCGCTGCCGTAGTGACATAGCAAGTAAAGTTTGCATGTTGACAGCTATGCAAACAGAGTCCCTCGTGAGAGTCTATTTGTCTGAGTCTCTCTTTATCTATCAAGCCCTGTATTTTCATATGAGGGGATTCTCTGAGATGCAAAGGTCATATGTGTGTCCTTGAAACCTGCACTGCTAGGCCTACAAACACAGCCATCAATGGGTTTTTGCAGGTACAATCGATCCTCATTATTTGCAAATTCTGTATTTGTAAATTCAACTGTCTGCCACAATATTTTTGGGAGCCCCAAAGTCAATACTCACAGCGCTTTTGTGGTCTTTTACAGACATACGTAGAGTGGCAAAAATTTGAGCAGCTCAATTCATACTTTCCCCGTGGAAGTCAGACAGGGCGACGCTCTGTCTCCTGGTTTCAGCTCTCATCCTGTAGACAAGCGTCCTTTTAGTAGTTTCTTTAGTGCTAGGGTTTTCCCATTTTTGTGCTTGTCGGTGGTGACTTCATTTTCTAAAATGGCCCTCGGGCGTCATCCTGCAGTGCTGTCTGGTGTTCCTAAGCACAAGAAGGCTGCCATGTGCCTCACGGAGAAAACACCCACATTAGATGAGCTCCATCTGGGCCCGAGTTAGTGCTGTCGGCCATGAGTCGGATGCCAATGAATCTACAGTAGATGTTAAAAAAGACGTCTTTAGACAGACACACTCATAGAACAAGGTGATGTCCTGACTGGTTGACAAAAGCATTCTGACTGGAGGCTCACAGGAACTTAATTCTGCATTTTCCTCTCGGAGCAATGGTTCAGTATTTGATAATTCAGTGTTTGCTGTGAGATTATAGACCACAACTGCTGCAAGGAGTGAGAACTGACAGTACTTAGTTATAATTAGTAATAGGCATCATGAGCGCCTCCCCAGCATCCACACCTCTCCTCCTCATGTAGAACAACCAGCCCCAAAGCTTGGGTGGACTTAACGTCACTCCCGGATCCAGGGTTGCCCCCTGATTGCTCCAAGCAAGTACTTGCTGTCCCGTCCGTCTTGTTACAGTGCTTTGGCTCAGGAACAAGATCATGTTCCAAGCTGGTCCAATCAGAGTGAAGTTTGTCTTAAATTAGGTTCCCCAAAAGCAGGGTTGCCAAATACAGCACACTCGGTTAAAATTGAATTTCAGATAAAGAACAAATATTTTTTAGTATGTATTTCGTGGGACGTACTTTATTGTTAAGTGAAATTCAAATTTAACTGGCTTTTTATTTATGTTTATTTTCTTCTTAATTGTTATTGGTATTTCTGTTATTATTATTATGAACTGTACCTTTGCTTGCTGAATCTGACAACCCTACCCAGACGCGGACCCTGAGACAAGGATTTGTCCAGTGCCTTATTGAGGGAGCGCTCCCATGGGAGAGCAGTGAGGGAACAGAGGGGAGCCCAGCCAGGGGGCGATTTCAGGCAAGTTCCTCAGAAGGCGGTTGGTCCTGCAGTGGAGCTCGGGAGTAAGCAAGGGAGCTGGGCTTTCCAAAACTCACACTAGGCACCTTTGGGCCAAGGACTGCCCCCTGGGACGTAAACTGTTAAGTACCTCCAGTTCTTTGCATGAACCTCTCCGGGGACCCAAGGTGCACAGGGTGTCAGGTGGTGGCGGTTGACAGCAGAGGCGCGCAGAGTCAGCGCAAGGAGCCCAGCACACACAACACGCACCATCAAGCTTTGGTTCAAGAGTTGGGAAAGAGACCTGCACGTCATCCAGGACCTGTACCCCCATTTGCTATGACAGCTGTCTAGTATCTGAAAGGTCAGGCAGATGGAGTGGGGTGAACAGTGTCCCCCAGATTCCTGCCCACCCAGAACCTCAGAATGTTGTTGGAGAATAGGGTCTTTATAGACAAAAACTAAGATGAGATCAGACAGGATCAGGGAAGGCCCTAAATCCAGCATTACTGATGTCCTTAAAGAAGAGAGCAGATGCACAGAGAAACACACGGAGGGAAGATGGAGGCAGAGATTGGAGGGAGGCACCTACAAGCCCAGGAACGGCAAGGATTCCTGGGAGCCACCAGAAGCTGGAAGAGGCAAGGAAAGGTTTTACCCAGAGTGTCCGGGGGAGCATGGCCCTGCTGACACCTTGATCTTGGACTTCTAGGCCCCAGTCTGTGAGCGACTAAATCTGTTCCTTTAAGCCACGGCATTTGTGGTCATTTGTTACAGCAGCCCTAGGAAATGGATATAGCAACCGAGGATGAAGTTGCCAGCGTGAAACACAGAGCATCATCATGGAAACACCTGGGCCCTCCAAGCCTGGACCAGCCCTCAGCTGAAGTTGGCCTTTCCGGGCCTTTTCAGTTATGGGAGCCAGCAAATTTCTCTGGGTAGCTCCAGCCAGCTGAAGCGGGAGCTGCTCCTACTCAGTGCCCTACCTGATGCTTACTTTCCAAAGCACTGTCTTTGGGGAAGGTGCTAGAGCCAGTCCATAAGGCATGTGTGTGCCATGCTGCTTGTGACAGGTTCCACGTTACCTCCACATCCACTCCACTGACAGCAGGGGCCGCTCCTGGGGCCTCCACCTGCCGGGCGTGTGATACGGGGATGAAACTCTCCTTCTATCCACTGTGAGAATCTGGGCTCCCAAAAATGTTCTGGTGTTTCCATCGGGGGGAACATCTTGGGGCCTAGTTTTTATCACATTAAGTAGTTGATACCATGAGAAACTGAGGAGGGGTTCTGTCGTTTGATCCTTTGAAACTACAGCTGTTCCCCTGCAGAACTGGCTGAAGTGCTGGCTCTGCGTGACGCTGATAGACACAGCATCTCTCGGGCACCCCTAACCTGGTGCCTCCTCCCACTTCCCCTGCAGTGCTCACAGCCCCTGGTGGGTCTGTGGCTTGAGCAATGGCAGCCTCATTTGACAGAGGGGTGGCCGGGAGGCAGGTCAGGGTCAGAACCACGGCCCCCTGCCCCTGCCCAGGGCTCTCTGCACCAGATTCCAGTGGGTAAGTACATCCTGGATTCTAATACTCCCTTCTCTCCTGAACTCATTAGCAGCATTTATCCAGAGTCTACAGTGCACGGAGCCCTCAGTGAGTACCGAATTTTAAATGGCATCTCTAAGTAACAGCCACAAGCGCCTTAGCAGGTAAGGAAGCCAGCGCAGTTCAGCCCTGGTGGACTGCCCCCCTGTGGGCTGAGCCCCCAGGAGACAGGGCGGGAGCCTAGATCAGTCGCCGGCTGAGACCGTACTGCCTGGTGGTGTGCGCCGGGTGAGACGTCCAGCGCTACGCAGGCATGTACGTGAAGGGGGCTCTTTTCCTCTACCTTCTGCAGCCCCAACTATTCTGAAATATTTATATGACTCCAGGAGCGGGAGACTTCTGGGGAGGGAAGGCCGGGAGAGCTGGGTTCCAGGTGTTGCAGAAATAAGCCGGAACATTCGAGCAATTGCACGTTGCTGGTCGAGGCTTTATCTGCGCTGATTTATACACAGAATTCTCTTTCAAGTCCATGAAATGTAATTGAGAGATTTAAAAAGTTTGGTTTTCTTAAATTTCCCCTCTTAGAATATAGGTTGTCTAAAGAGGCCTGGAATGTTTGGGAAGGGCACGAAGGACGGAATTTCATTTCGGTTCTGCCGCTTATTAACTGCGTCACCTTGGGCAGCCTAATTGCTCTCTTTGAGTCGGTTTCATGGCCTGTAAGATCAGGACGATCATTCCAGTGTTACTGGATTGTTGTGGAGACGGCAGAAGCGAATTCGGGAGCATCACTCCCCCCGCAGTGCTGTAACTAGGAGTCCCCAGGGTCTGGCCTTAAATTTGACTCACCATTTTCATTCCAGAGCAGCACAACGGACAGCAGCTCAGTGCCAGCAGTTGTCTATCTCTAACTTAGAGAGAACCTTAGAAACCCTTTCATCCAGCCTCTAACCTAATGGGGCTTCTTTCTTCTTTGCAGCCCCTAATGCATGGTCATTTGTCCTTGGGCAGACCACCTACCCAGTGGCGGAGAGCCCAGTGGTCAGCTCTCACAACCGCTAACATCTTGGTCCCCTGAAGAAGTGGCACCAGTTCCCTTTGCCATGTGTCAATCTTTAAAGAGCGTCACATGCCCCCCGGGAGTGTTCTCCTGCTGAACATGGCTCCCAGGTGGTGTCTAAGGACCCTCCTTCTCCTCCAGGGGCCTGTGACATGCAGGTTCCAGGGACTAAATTTCTTGCTTACAGATTCAAGTATTTGAAAACATATCTCCATTTTTGGCATCACTTAATTACATTTCTGATGCTGAGTGGCCCATTCTGTTTGATGGATCCTAGTTACTTACAAGGAAACTGAGTCAAATTTATTGATTTTTTTCACCATTGTGGGTTTAAAATTTCATCAATTCAGAATGTTCCCCACCCAAAACCCCTGGGACCAGGATGAGTTGGGGGAGGGAGAGGATGTTTGTCAAATGTCCTGAGTGAGGGTGTTTCCACTTCTCGGTGGTCATCTGGAGTGGGCCTGTATGGGAACAAGATGTGCCATGTCCTGACCAGCCTTGGCTCAGGCCTTGCCAGTGCTCTCCTGCCACAGTCGGTGCACTCCAATTTGACCCCCATCTATAGTCCTGGGATAAAGCTGAGCCCTCAGCCCATCTCCGCAGCACCTCCCTCTACTGCTTCTGGACCCAAGACCCCTGCCAGGCCTCAGGGGCCTGCTCTTAGAGTTACCCCATCTCCCCACTCCAGGCCCGTGTAAGCCCATGGGCTCTTCCATGCCACTCCACGGACAGGACATTCTCCAGGGTTGCCTGTGGCCCTCTCAGACCGAAATACCACCCGGCCACTCTTTTCCACCTTCTCTCCCTCCTGGCTATGTCGAGGAATCATTGCACTTTCTCACTCTCAGCAACCCCAAAATTCAGGGGACTCTATTGTGGTGCCCCTCCTCAAATGTCTCTTTGTTGACAGCCTTATCTTTATTTTAAAAATTTTATCAACGCTTTTTTTTTTTCACTTACAGAGCACCTATGGTGCACCAGGACTAGGTTGATGTTTCAAACCCATTCTCCTTGTTTTCACATGGCTCCCACAAGGGGAGCATTAGGTCCACATTGCTGAAGCTCAGAGAGGCTATGTAATCCCAATGGATATGGGCGAGCACACCCTGGGCCATAGCCCATCGTGTGGCACTCATTATGGGTCTTGCACTGGATGATGAGTTCATGGAGACAGAGGCCTTGCCCTGAATCCATGGTGTGGCATCGAGTGGAAGCCTATCACTGTCCCCTGGCTTGCAGGAGGGGGTACTAAGTAAACGTAGAGACAAGCTCCAACAGCCGAGGACACGAAACCAGGAAGAGCTGACGTGCAGGGGAACCGGCACTGGAGAGTCAAGCGCGAATGCCGCTCCTGCCCTCTCCTTGGCCTGTCCAATCTCCACTTCTGCCCACCTCTGCAAGGCGACTCTGCTCTCTCTGTGGACCAGCTTCTCCACACTGTGCGTGCTGTCGACTCTGGCTGACCACGCAGGAAGTGCTGTCCAAACCCCTCAGCATCACCCACACAGCGCGGCTGTTCAGGGGCTCCATGCCCATCGGATCAGCCACATTTGTCCACGACTCTACTCTTGGTCAAGCCAGTTGTGGCCGGGAGACAGGGCCCCCGTGAGGGGCATAGGCAGGCACGAAGTAGCGGGCATTTCTCCTGCCCTGCTCAGGAAAGGACAGTTGTATGAGTGCTGTCAAGGTCACTCACCAGTAACTGGTAGACTGGGAGCCAGCACCCATGCTCACACCTTTCCCTGCCACACCAGACCACTGCCCTGTGATTGTTTCTGCTGTTTCTCAGGCAGATCAGTTCTGTTGGCCGTGCCCCCGGGTCCGTATCTGAGCCTGTTATTGAGCAAGTCCACTCCTACCCGGCCCCTTTTCAATGACACTTCCCTCCTAGTCCCAGGATGAAGCCCCTTCCAGGGTAAGAGTTGTTCGCATGCAAATCCTCTTCTGTGAAATGGCAGAATGTCACTCTCCAAGGGCTTCCAGAAAGGACAGTTCTGGAGGTTGAATGGCAGGTTAATTCTGACCCACAAATTAATTTTGTCTCTTTGTATATCAAGGGTGTGCGAGACTTATTTAATTTGAAATAAATGTAATTATAGAAATGAATGAGCTATCAAAATTTTAAACATATGATCCATCAATATTGGCACAACGTGAGTGGCTGGTTATTATAAATAAAATGGGTCTTTGGCAATATGGAATTCAATTTCCCCCACAGTGTGTCTCATTATGTCTTGACATCTGGGTTAATGCTAAATTACAATCCTTAATTTCCAAATCGGAGCTTAATTTCTAAATAGGAGGTTAACATAAATAACCTCTCCAGATGTGGGGCTTCTGGGAGCTCTGAGAAGAGAAAGTTCAAGGCAGAGCAGTCTGTGGTTTTGTGCAATTATCTCCAAATTCTCTCCCACAAGTCAAGTGCTAGACTTGGGCAGAGGTGGGAACCATGGTGGCAGGGCTTTCCGGCCCCCGGCAGTTTCCATGGGCTCCGTCTGTTTGGTGTGAGTGCTGGAAGCAGTGGAGAGATTCCAGACAGAACTGCTTCCATGCCCCACCGCCTGTGCCCCCAGGGCTAGGACTGGGCACCATGTCCATCCACCCACACCATCCAGTCATCCCAGGGGGCATTTATCCAGCGCCACACCCATCGGACACAGCAGGGCAAGGGGCAGCGATTCCATCCTGCCATGACCATCCCCGAAGAGGACACAGAGGGACTTCATAACCCACGTCCAAGGGTGAGCCGAGAAAAGCAGACTTCTTCTCTACGCGACCTGTGGAAAAATGCTGCAGAGCGAAAGCAAGCCAAAATCCTCCTGACAACTCAGAGGAAGAAGCCTCTGGAAAATGGTCCATTGCCAGGGTCGGGATAAAATCTCAGCAAACTGTTGGGCAGTCTCAAGAAGATGGTCTCAGGGAGGTGCAAGGGGACACGGCCTCCACAAAACAAGAACAGGAACCTGGAGGTGAGGAGAGGCTGTGCCCGAGGTCAGCGGGTGAGGCGGAAGATGGAGGCGGCGCGAGGGAAGCCAGACCAGGAGAATTAAAGTCCTCAGGGGAGGCAGCGAAGAGCACAGGCACTGGGAAAAACAGAAGCGACAGCGTGGAGGACACGCTTGGCAAGTTCTCTCCCAGATTGCTGAGAAAAGGAAAAATAGATGCAAATGGTAAAAATTAATATACTACATATTGAGGGCAGAGAACAGGTCTGATTTCATCATGAACTAGAATAGAAACTCCTAAGGAAGGAAGAGGATTCTGCCAAAAAGCCACCCCCGCACCCCCCCAACCCCAAGTCAGGCCCTCCCCGCCCACCGCGTTCTCCACCCCCTCACGCTGCTTTATTTTCCGTAGCCCTGCCAGCGGCTGCCTGGAGCTCTTGTTTATTGTTTTCACTTGTTTACTGACTGTTTCCCTTACTCATCCGTAAGCTCTCCAAGGGCAGGAATTTTATCTTATCCACTGCTGTACTCCCAGTGCCTGAAAAATAGGTTCTCAATAAATAGTTTCTGAATAAAGGAAAGTGTAGCAGTAGCAATCAAATGTATTATCAGAAAAAGATTTCCCACTTAAAGAGATGTGTATGTGGATCAAAAAGGATCATTTCGAAGCAAAACCAACAAGAAAGCTATTTATACTCACATCTTGCAAAATTTTTGGAATCACATTATGAAGAATAAAAACCCTTAAGCCACTAGGCAGAAAAATGAGTTACATCTCAAGGAATGAGAACGGGGCTAGCCTCGGAGTTCTCTTCTGCTGCTTCAAGTGCCAGAAGGCAAGGGAACCCTGCATAAGCAATTTTGAAGGCGAAAGGTCACAGCCTGAGAAGTTACAGACAGATCGCCTGGCACAAGTGAAGGCGACCAAATGATGCCTTCTAAGGTGCCAGAGCTCCGGACCTCCTGTCTGTGTGCCCGGCCTCCAGAGATAAACGGCCAAAGACACGCCCTCTAGTCCACCCCAAAAGTAGCACATCAAAGAACTCCAGAATGAGGAAGTTGTGTTGTCAAACATCTGTGTCCCCAGAAGGCTGGTGAGCTGGCAAACCTCACCTGTCTGCACCTGGCACACCACTGTGGCTTCAAGAAAAGGCGGGGCTGGTGCCTCCTTCCACGAGAGCCTCCGGGTGAAATGTCAAGCACCCACCTGAGTTATGAGGGAGAATAATCATCAAGGTGAGAATAACTCTGTAACTGACTGTAAAGGAACGCACTGGAAACTCTTCTCCTGGGGGCAGGGTTTAATAGCAACCTCAGAAGTCCAATTAAAGATGATGGCAACTATGTAATGACCACAGTAGTAACAATGATTATGGTCATCGCAGTAGTAACAGCACTGAGAAGGAGGAGGAAAGGAGAAGACTGACATGCAATGGGCCTTCAGCGTGCTATTCCGTTCTCACCACAACTTTTAAATCAGTAATATCATCATTTCTTTCCGTTTTATATTTGGAGGAACTGAGGCTCGGAGAAGTTATGTTACATGCTTAACTCACACGGCTAGTACGTAGCAGACCTGGATTCAGGCGTGTGTTGTCTGCACAATACATGTTCTTCCTGAGAGCGTGGGAAACGTTCCAGAAGATGGACCGATTTGCTAGACCATGAAATGTCTCCATTAATTTCAACAGATTGAAATCTTACAGAATACGTTTTCTGACAACAATAGAATTTAATTAGGAAGCAAAAACAAAAACAAAAAAACCTGTGGTATATCCCCCAAGTATCAGCTGTTAACACACTCGTAAATAAATAACCAATAGCCTGTAGGTCAAAGAAAAAATCATGAGGGAAATCTAAAAAATTTCTGAACAGAATAATGAACGAATAACATCAAAATCTGTGGGATGCAGCTAAACCAGTACTTAAAGGTAAATTTCTATTAGAAATATATATTAGAAAAGAAAGAATAGGCCAGAGAATCATTTCAAAATTTGGGCATGAGCATCAATGAGGAAAACCAGGTCAGAGCCAGATTTGGTGAAAACCAAGGATTCATTTTTGCACATGTTACATTTGAGATGAGATGGGCAAATAAAGATGCCAACCAGGCAGTTGCGAGTGGGGAAAATGAGAGAGATTGAGGGGCTTATGAGTGGATGTGAAGGCAGGAGGGGAAAGGGCGGGGGCCAGGTTTCTGGCTTGGGTGACTGGGTAGCTGACGGGGTCCTTGACTTAGATGGGACCTCACAAGGAGGGTGATGTCAGCTGAGTTCTCTGCCCGCCTCTCCTGGCCCGGGGATCCTGCTGGGCTGCTCCTCCCTATATCACTGTCATGGCTGCCGTAGCAGAGATGCAGCTCTGGGTGGCCAGCTGGCTGGCTCCATTGGGCACCCCAGTGCTCAGGTCTGTGCCCTGAGCCTTCACTTCTCACGGGCAGCTCCTGACACACCACAAGCGTAGCTGCCAGGAGACCACTCTGCCTGCGGAGCCTGCTCTGGTGCCATGGGCCTTTCCTTACACAGCACTTTTGTGAGCTCAAAACATGGAGTGCTGACACACTGATTTGACAGGAGGCATTTGGATGCAACTGCTTGACACAGCCAGTCCTCCCTTTAACATTTTATTTGGAAATAATTTCAAACTTACAGAAACGTTGCAAGAATAATATAAAGAACACCCATATGCTCTTAACCCAGATTCACCTTTTGATAACACTGTGCTCCCTTTGCTTTAACACTTGTGCTCGCCCCCTCCACCAAATATATGTATATATACAGGCAGTTCTCATATTGCCAGTAGTCATGTCCCATCTCGTTGCCGTGAACACTGCATCCGTGGGGAAACACAGGGTCAGGTTCCTGTAAGCCTCTGGTCACAACGTTTTCATCAGCCGATCAACACATAACCTTTTTAATGTGTGTTTCTGTTTAAAAACACCTTATTTAATATATACTATTGATTCATTAAC
Organism: Equus przewalskii; assembly: GCF_037783145.1. Taxonomy (NCBI): domain Eukaryota; kingdom Metazoa; phylum Chordata; class Mammalia; order Perissodactyla; family Equidae; genus Equus; species Equus przewalskii. Next base: position 9,775,641 of record NC_091847.1, read on the forward strand.
ATTGAACCACAACCAACAGCCCTAACTCACAAGTGAACAAAGCTCATCTAACACGTGCGTTTTCTCCACGACCCTTCCGGCACTCGGGAGCGCCAGACAGCAGGTCAGGACCACCCTTGGGGGCCATTTTAAGCAGTGAAATCAAAGCAGAGAGCACAAGAAGGTGGAAAACACGGCACTAACTAGACCTCAAAATGGACACATTTACAGTAAGAGAGCTGAAACGAGAAACTGTCACCTCGTTTGACCTCAGCTGGGAACGTGCCCTGGTGACTCAGATTTTTTACCACTCTTTGCATGTCTGCAAAATGACCACAAAAGTGCCATATTGATTTGGGGCTACAAATAAATTTTAGTTAGTAGACTGATTCGCAAATACAGAATCCATGAATAACGAGGATTTGCTGTGTGTGTACATGTGTGTGTGTGTGTGTGTATGTATGTATATGTGTATGTCTATATGTGCGTATGCGTATATATACACACACATATAGACATACAGACATATATCTACACATACAGACATATATATACATGTGTATATATATATATATTAATTTCCCATGACTGCTATCACAAATTACCACAAACTTAGTGGCTTAAACAACACAAATTTATTCTCTTATAGTTCTGAAGGCCAGAAGTCCAAAGTCAGTTTCACTGAACTAGAATCAAAGCATAATGAGGGCTGTGCTCCTTCTGGAGGATCCAGGGAAAACCCATTTTCTTGCCTTTTCCAGCTTTGGAGGCCACCTGCACTCCTTGGCTTGTGGTCCCTTCCTCACATCACTTGCAACTTTCTACTTCTGTTGTCACATCGCCTGCTACTCACTCTGACCTCCTGCCTCCCTCTTATGAGGACCCTTGTGATTCCATTAGGGCCACCTGGATAATCCAGAACAATCTCCCTGTCTCAAGGTCCTGAATCATATTTGCCTTAGAAGGTAACATTCGCAGGTTTGGGCATTAGGCTGTGAATATGTTTTTGGAGGGGTCATTATTCAGCCTACCACAGTGTGTGTACACACACGTGCACACACAGAGTTTTTTCCTGAACCATTTGAGAGTAAACTGCATATACCATGCCCCTGTACCCTTAAACACTTCGATGGGCAATTCCTAAGAATAAGGACTTTTTCTTCCATAACTATGGTATAATTAGCAACATCAGGGAATTTGAAAGAGACACAATCTTTAAGCTACAGTTGCATTCTAATTTTTTCGACTGATCCAGTAATATCCCTTATGGCTTTATTTTTCCTTCAGGTTGGGATCCAGTCTAGGATCACGTGCTGCATTTAGTTGCCAGGTCTCTTTATGTCGTTTAATCTGGAAGAAATCCTCAGCTTTTATTTGCCTTTTATGACATTGACATTTCTGAAAAATTCTGGTCTTTTAAAAGAAGAGAATGTTGCTTGTTTTAGGCTAGATTCAGGTCTCGCCAGTCCAGCCAGAATCCTCCACAATGATGCTGTGCTCTCCTCAGGACGTCACATCTGGAGGCACATGTTGTCCATCCGCCCCTCGTGGTGACATTAATTTTGATCACCCGAGACGTGGCCCAGATTCTCTACTTTATAGGTTTTTGCCCCCGTGCAACAAATAAGCAATCTGTGGGAGGCACTTTAGACCATGCAGATTTCCTGCTCCTTGTCAACATGTCCCCCTGGAGTTGATGTCCATGGACGATTCTTGCCTGGACCAATCTTTACTGTCATAGCCACAGAATGATGATTTTCCCCTCAGGCACACCCTCCATGGTTTCCAGCTGGCGCTCAGTGGTCCTCTGTAAGCAAGAGGCCCACTGTCCCCCGTTTAGCCATTTCTTTGTTTATCTTTTTACGGTCAGGATAAACCAGGATTTCTCAGCTTCAGCACTACTGACATTTTCACCAGAACATTCGTTGTTGTAGGGGCTGTCCTGTGCACTGCAGGGTGTTTAGCAGCGTCCCTGGCCTCTTCCTGATGGATACCAGTAGCATCCCAGTTGTGACCACCAAATGTCTCAGACATCGACAAACGTCCCCGAGGGAGAAAAATCACCCCTGGATGAGAACCACTGGTATACATTCATGGATTCCTGTTTTTCCTAATGGTTCATATTCATTTTAGTGCTCAAATTATCCCAGATTGGGCCAGTAGGAGCCCCTTTGGCGTGGCTCCTGTGTCCTGTGGCATGCCCCCTTCAGTTTTCCAAGCGCCTCCTCACCTTCTGCCATGACCAGATGTGCCAGGCTCAGCCTTGCCCTGCCTCGGCCCTGGCAGCCGCCATTCCTCCCATGAGCCCAACACAGTTGTTTTGACTCAGCTTTATCAACAGAGCTGTGTCTAAATGTAGAATCAAGAATTGTGAACCGTACCCAGTGATGTTCAAGCAGCCCTGGCCTCTCCTCTATTCCTGACTTTGTCTCACTTTATCTCATGCCTTGCCTCTGCCCCAAGCATGTCCAGCCTCAGCCCTGCCCCTTCCACTCCAATCTACCGCCATTTGCCTCCCACTTGGGACATTCTGGCAGCAACTGTTTTTGTGTGTGTGTTCTGAGGGCAAGGACCCACCCCACCACTCTCTGGGCTCCCAGCTCTTTGAAGCTGTTTTGGCTCATCCCACTGGGCCCTGGCTTCCTTGGGGGCTGGTGCCAAGCCTCTCAGGGCTGGCCCTACCCTGGACACAGTAGGAGCATATACAGGAGAGGCTTCCGCTGTCCTGTGGCATCTCCCTCGGTGCCAAGAGGTGACTGCCCCTTCCCTTCCTCCTGGCCTGTTGGATAACACTGAATAGCCGGCTGTGGAGGCTGCTATCCTGTACTCAGAAGGCGAGTGCTGCGTCAGAAGTCATAAGGCTCCTGGCCTCTCCTTACTGCATCCCCAGGGCTGAGTGCGCCCGTCACTGGTCGTGTGGGTATTTAGCTGACCTCTTAGACTCTGTTTCTCTTGAAGATAGAGATGCTATCCTTTTATTTCCCCAACTTTTTATTTTTCAAAATTACAAACATAGAAAAAAAGTTGAAAGACTAGTACAATGGACACTTACAACCCTGCCCCCGAGATTCAACAATTGTTCATAACTTGCCTTGTTTGCTTTGGCAACATATGCCCACAGATCAATGAAGAGATTTCTTTTTTTACCGAGCATTTGAAAGTAAGTTGCAGATATCATGACGTTTCTTACCTAAATGCTTTAGGCTGTGTCTCCCAAGAATAAGAACATTCTCTTACAAAACTATTATCACACCTACAAAGTTAACAATAATTCTCTAATATCTTCTAATACCCAGTCCACATTCAAATTTCACCAATCCTCCCAGGACTGTCACGGCTGTTCTTTTTCTTCTGAACGAGGATACAGTCAAGGTTGACACTTGGTTGCTGGATGTCCTTGGTCATTTTTAATCTAAAATCTCTGCAGAACCAGGCCAGGTGCCCTGCAGAGGGAGGACTGCGCTCCTGTCCCCCGGTGTCCTCAGCGCCTGGGGCAGGAGCAGGGCTGGGCAGCAGAGGGGCTGATGAGCTGGTAGGCAGCCCCATGGGGAAGGGCCTTCCCTCTGAGCTGGCTGGGCACCTCCTGCCCCCGTGGGCCTGCAGCCTGCTGGGCTTCACACAGCCCTGGTGCCTGTTCCCACCCACCGCGCCTTCACACCCCACAGCGATGCGGGTTGATGGTCCGCGCTCACTCCTTGGGAGGTTTAATCTGTTTTATTGAATTTTCAGATTCTCAAATCAATACTCATAATAATGCCCAGCAGCAGAAATAAAATCCGACTCCAGGTATTTTGCCAAACGGAGCTGAAATTTACACGTAGCTGGTTTCCCTTGACGGCTTCAAACAGCTTCATAAGTCTCACCACATGGCAGTCCATCACCCGCGGTTAGCCAGCGCTGGGGCCTAGGAAGCCGCATGTCGCCACCTTCAGGAGCTCATTCCTTGGCTGGCGGGAAGGCAGGGCAGGGACGATGCAAGCGCTTGTCTGGGCTTGGGTCTCGGGGAGTCACTTTCAGCATGCCTTTGTGCGAGTAACTAAACTTCTCTACGTAAAACAATAGGACCTCCCTGCATTCGACAGGACAGTCATGTGCTGTCCTGGCCCTGAGCCCCCAGCCAGGGCAACTGCCTGGCACCAGTGGGGTGGACCAAGGAGAGACAGCTGGGTCGAGGGGGCAGGGGCCGCTGTCAGCCAGATTCTTTCTCCGGGATTTTGAAGTAAGAGCAGTTGCCGGTTAGCAGGGGGCCTTGAGATGGAGAGGGCCGCGTTGGGGCCAAGCGGGGGGTACAGGTGGGCTGGCGAGCAGGCAGGGGCTGAGGCCTGGAAAGAAGCAGGAGAGGAGACCTGCCCAGCTGAAGAGGAGGCAGGAGGCTGAGAGGCTCCTGAAACCCCCCCCCCGGCCCCCCCCCCCCCCCCCCCCCACTGTGGGTTCCAGGCCCGTCCAGGTGCAGCTGCTTGTCCTTGCGAGGGCCTCCTTGCCACTCGGCAGGTGGGAGACGGTGAGAGCGTGCTGACCTGCTGCACACCACTGCCTGGAAGGTTGTTGTGGGTCTGACATGACAGGTGTGTTTACAGCGCCCAGCGTGGGGTTAGGCAAGTAATAGGGGCGGAGAGGGCTAACCCCTCCCCCATCTCTTATCTGCCTGGCCTGCCTGGCCTGCCTGGACCCGGGGGTGAGCAACAAAGTTTATACACCTGGAAGGATTGGAGGGCAGCCCAGGCCACCCAGACATCTAGCCATTTTGCAGCTCCCACTGCCTTGGTTGCTGTCCTCTCATGAAGGGCTGGCCACCTTCCTCCCGCCTTCCCCTCTCGTTCAGCAGCCCTAACAGAGCACACTACAGTCACACGTCACTTAACAAAGGAGATATGTTCTGAGAAACGCATCCTTAGATGATTTCGTCATTGTGTGAACATCACAGAGTGTACTTACACAAACCTAGATGGTATAGCCCACTATACACTTGGGCTCTATGGCATTAATCTTATGGGACCACCGTTGTATATGCGGTCCATCGTTGACCAAAACGTCATGGTGCAGCTCATGACTGTATTGGTATTGGATACCGTTGGAACAGAACCAGACGCTAAGCACCTCCTAAGATGCACCTCAGGGTGGCTCAGTGCCGGACAAGCAAGGACCCTGGTGGAGCCCAGCATGACCCACAGGTGCAGCGTGGTGGGGGGCCTCATGTGCCCACATTGTAGAGAAAGATGAGGTCAGGCAAATGTCTTGAAGAAGCGGGGAGGGAGTGGGCCTTAAAACATGGGGAAGGCATGCGGCTGAGCTCAGGGCCCTGGGGTCCTGAGAGTGACTCATGCTGGGGAGCACAGAAGAAAGTTGGTGCTTCCAGAAGGCCAGCAAGGGGCCCTGCCTTCATCTCATCCCTTCAGCAATAGATGCTCAGACCTTAGGTGAGGCCTCCTCAGGACCAAGGGCGGGCAGTGGGAGGGGTCCTCTCTGGGCGCAGGCAGCAAGGGGTGCATGGCCTATGGAAAGTGTAAAAACAATAATAAAACAGACAAAGTTGGCCTGCTTTTTCTTGTTGTCCTGCACCAGCAATTCTAAACAATGTCCTTGATGACATTTTCCTCTGCAAAAAAGCCTTTTGTTGGTTTAAGTTCTAGAACAATTGCTCTGGTTGAGTTTTCATGATACGTGTGTAAGCTTCAAATGAGCTCACTTTTATTACTGATCCTTTAACAAACGTTGCTTTCAAAGATTTGAGAATTCCCCGGTCAGCCCCTGACGCACAGGGACTCAGCTACACGTGTTGCAAAGGTGAGTTCATAGGATTCACACTCATTTGAGCTCCTTTCAGGCACGGGATGTGTTTCCAACCTCTGGTGGAATAAACTGCTCAAGCACAGTGATGAAAAAGCCAGAATCTGAGAACCTGAAGTGCTAATTAGTATTCAAAATTGAAAACAGTGAAAGAGTGCAAACTGTGAGGTGTAATGTTTTTGTTTGGTAAGTGACGATTTTAGTTCATCCACGAAATATTTGGCAGAATTTGAATAGTGCCTTTAAAATCTAAATTTATATTTTTCGGTGTTCATTGGTTATTTTAGAATGAAATCATAAATCAAGAAAATAAAACATTACATCACTGTATGATTCAGTAATTGCCTAAATTGTACCCTTTGCAGATGTTTTTGTTTCATTAAAAGTCACTTATTAGTTATGAGACAATTATTTATATAAAATATTATTACCTCAGACTATAACTAAAGGATCAAAATTCCAACTGCTAGGTAGATATAAAAAGTATTGAATAAACAGTTGAAGTTTTTCCTTTGAAGCACTGCAATATTTGGGGTTTTTTCTTCTCCTTTCTAAGTTTTTCTTAATTTTCTTCCCCTGAATGATTGGAGGTGTGTGTGATGTTCAATGAGAAAAACGTCACTGTCAATATTCTGTGTGGTCATTTCTAGGCTTCCGTTACGGGATTCTTACTGAAGATGGTTCTGCCGTGCAGAGGAGGGAGTGTTAGAGCTGACCCCCCAACCCCGTGTCCAGCTAGGGACCCCACACGGAGGCCTTCAGAGGCCAGCACTCCCAGCGCCCTCACCTTGCCAGTCAGGCTGTGCTCGCCGTGTGACCTTGGGAACATCAGAGGACCTTTCTGTGCCTCAGTCTCTCTGCTGGGAATGGGGATGACCACTCTCACAAAGCTCCTGGGAGCTCCCAGGCTATCAGTCTCCAAAATCGAGCCCGCGGTGGGGTGAGAGGAGCAGGAACTCAGACCCCGAGGTCTGGGAGACCCGTGTTCACTCATAAAGCAGACCGGTCTCCACTCTCTACCCAGGTGACCTTGGGTCAATATTCGTCCATTCTGAGCCTCAGTTTCCTCAGCTGGAAGAGAAGATGATAACAGCTCCCTTTGAAGTTTGTTAAGTGGAGTCACACACACCAAGAGCCAGGCCCAGCCCCAGCCCATGGCCAGCGTGCTGTCAAGAGACTTTGGTTCTTATGAAATCACACACTTTGGGGAGAGGAGTATCTCCTTGAGGAGTGACGGGAGCTTTTAGGGGCTGGGGGAGGAGTACCGGGGAGGAGGAAGAGGACCTGATTTCCTACGAGAAGGAGGAGCCAGGACAGGGCTAAAGGAAGAGGACAGTCCAGTTCCTCTCACACGCAGACCACACTGGCCTCACGACATGTCCCACCCGCTCTCCCCACCGCGATCGGCCCCAGCCGGCCCTCCAGGGAAGCCGTCCAGACCTGGCCGTCCATCGGAACCACCGGGTGCTTTCAAGCACTTCAGATTCCCAGACTCTCTCTCTCATGATTCTGATTCCACAGGTGTAAGATGGGAACAAGGAGTCAGGTTTTTTCTTATTGAGGTAAAATTCACAACATAAAATTAACTATTTTAAAGTGTACTATTCAGTGGCATTTAGTACATTCACAATGTTGTGTAACCTTCACCTCTATGTAGTCCCGAAATATTTTCATCACCTAAAAAGGAAACTATGCCCGTTAAACACTCGCTCTCCATCCTCCCTCCCTGTAGCCCCTGGCAACCAGGAATATGCCTTCTGTCTCCATGGGCTTAGCTATTCTGAATAGTTCATATGTATGGAGCCAAACGACATGTGACCTTTTGTGTCTGACTTCTTTTACTCAGCATAATGTCTCCCAGGTTCATCCATGTTGTAGCATGCATCAGTACTTCACCCCTTTTTATGGCCGAATGATAGTCTATTGTATGGATAGACAAATTTTTTAAAACACATTCATCAATAGATGGACATTTGGGTTGTCTCCATCTTTTGGCTACTGGGAACAGTGCTACTATGAATAGCAGTTCCTTCACGTTCATGTGTAAGCTTTTGTTTGAATACCTATCTTCAGTTGTTTGGTGCATATACCTAGGAGTGGAATGGCTGGGTCATGTGATAGCTCTCTGTTCAACTTTTTAAGGAACTGCTGAACTGTTTTCCACAGCAGCCGCACCGTTTTCCCACCAGCAATGCCCAAAAGTTCCAGTTTCTCCACATCCTCACCCACACTCGTTATCATCCATCCTTTTTATTCTAGTCATTCCAGTGGGTGTGAGGTGGTATCTCATTATGGTTTTGATTTACCTTCCTCTAATGACTAATGACTTTGAAAGTCTTTTCATGTGTTTCTTGACCATTTGTGTATCTTATTTGGGAAAATGTCTATTCAACTCATTTACCTATTTTTAAAAATTGGGTTCTGGTCTTTTTGTGGTTGAGTTGTAAGAGCTCTCCATATATTCTGAATAATAGACTCTTATTGGACATATTCAAATATTTTCTCCCATTCTGTGGGTTGTCTTTTCACTTTCTTAATAATGTCCTTTGAAACAGTAAAGTTTTCAATTTTAATGAACTCCAATTTATATATTTTTTTCTTTGGTTATGTGCATTTTAGGTGTCATATCTAAGAATCCATTGATGAATTCAAGGTCACGAAGATTCACCCTATGTTTTCTTCTAAGCGTTCTATAGCTTTAGCTCTCACATTTAGGTCGTTGGTTCATTTTGAATTAAGTTTTTGCATGGTATGAGGTAGGGGCCCAATTTTATTCTTTTGCATGTGAATACCCAGGTGTCCCACCACCATTTGTTGAGAAGACTATTCTTTTTCCCATTGAATGGTCTGGTAATTGTCAAAAATCAATTGACCATTTTGAATTTAAATAATTTGAGTTTTCTCTCTTTTTTTTGTAGTCAGTTTAACTAAAAATTTTTCAATTTTGTTGATCTTTTCAAAGAACCAACTTTTGGGTTCCTTAATTCTCCCCATTGTTTTTGTAGTCTCTGTTTCATTTATCTGTGCTTCACTCTTTATTATTTATTGCCTCTGGTAGCTTTGAGTTTAGCTTGTCTTCTTTTTATAGCTCCTTAAGGTATAAAGTTAGGTTATTGATTTGGAATCTTTTTTCTTTTTAAATGTAGGCATTTATAGTTATAGATTTCCCTCTTATCACTGCTTTCTGCATCCAATAGGTTTTGGTATGTGTTGTTTGTTTTTGTTTTTGTTCGTCTCAAAGTGTTTTCTGATTTCCCTTGTAATTTCTTCTTTGACTAATTGATTTAAGAGTATGTTACTAATTTCCATATATTTGTGAACTTTCTATCTTTCCTTCCTTTATTGATTTCTAGCTTCATTCCATTGTAGTCAGAGAAGAGTCTTCGTACAATTTCAATCTCTTTAATTTTATTGAGACTTGTCTTGTGGCCTTACATATGGTCTATCCTGCAGAGTGTTCCACATGCTTTTGAGAAGAATGTATATTCTACTTTTGTTGAGGGGGGTGTTCCGAATATTCCTGTTGGGTTTAGTTGGTTTGTAACGTTGTTGTCCAAGTCTATTTCCTAATTGAACTTCTGTCTAGTTGTTCTATCCATTATTGAAAGCCGGGCATTGAAGTCTGCAACTATTGTTATCGAACTATTTCTCCATCCAATTTTGTCAATTTTTGTTTCATATATTTTGGAACACTGTTGCTAGGTGCATGTATATTTATAATTGTTTTACCTTCTTGATGGATTGACTCTTTTATCCATATATAATTTCCTCTTTGTCTCATAATACTTTTAGTCTTGAAGTCTATTTTTTCCTGATGTTAGTATAGCCACCCAGCTCCCCTTTGGTCACTATTTGCATGGAACATCTTCTTCCGTCCATTCGTTATCAACTCATTTGTATCTTTAGATGTAAAGTGAGTGTCTTGTAAACAGCGTATAGTTGAGTCATATTTTTCATTCATTCTGCCAATTTTTGCCTTTGGACTGGAGAGTTGAATTCATTTATATTTAAAGTAATTACTACTAAGTACTTCTGTCATTTTGCTACTTGTTTTCTATGAGTTTTATATCTTTTTCCCCTCAATTCCTCCATTATTGCCTTCTGATATGATTGATATTTTCTAGTGCACTGTTTTGATTCCCCTCTCATTTCTTTTTCTGTATGTTTTTTGGGTTTTTGTCCTTAGCAGTTACCCTGGGGAATACAACTAATATCCTAACTGTATAATGATCCAGTTTGAATTAATACCAACTTAGTTTTAGTAGTATGCAAAAACTCTGATCCTTCACAGCTCTGTCCTCCCCATGTTATTGTCACAAATTACATCTTTATACATTGTTAACACAGATTTATAATTATTGATTTGTGCATTTGTTTTTTAAATCATATATAGAAGAGGAGTTAAAAACAACAATTGCAGTGTAATTAGCTTTTATATCTGTCTATGTAGCTACCTTCACTGCTGTTCTTTATTTCTTCACATGGCTTTGAGTTACTGCCTAGTGTCTTTTTATTTCATCCTGGAGGACTCTTGGTTAGCATTCCTTGGAGGGAAGATGTTAGTGACAAATGTCCTCAGTTTTTGTTTATTTGGGAATGTCTTAATTTCCTCCTTCATTTTTAAGGACAGTAATTTTGGATATAGAATTCTTTGTTGACGTTGTTTTTTCCTCTCAACACTTTAAGTCATACTCTGGCCAATGCAGTTTCTGTTGGGAAAGCTCCTGTTAATCTTATTATGGATCCCTTGTCTGTGATAAGTCAATTCTCTCTTACTGCTTTCAAGATGCTCACTTTGTCTTTGGTTTGAAACAATTCGACTATCATGTGCTTCAATATAGGTCTCTTTGAATTTATTTTGCTTGGAATTTGTTGAACTTCTTGGATGTGTAGACTGATGTCTTTTATCAAATTTGAGAAGTTTTTGGCCATCGCTTATTCAAATATTCTTTTTTCCCCATTCTCTCTTTTCTCTCCCTGTGAGACACTCTTTTTGCATATGTTTGTATGATTGATGGTGCCCCACAGGTCTCATAGGCTCTGTCAACTTTTATTCTTTTTTTTCTTTCTGTTCCTCAGACTGGATAATCTCAAGTGACTTATCTTTAAGTTCACTGATTCTTTCTTCTGCCTGCTCAAATCTGCTGTTGAATCCCTCTAGTGAATTTTTTTTAAATTAAGATTATGATAGTTTACAACCTTGTGAAATTTCAGTTGTACATTATTGTCAGTTATGTTGTGGGTACACCACTTCACCCTTTGTGCCCTCCCCCCACCCGCCCCTTTCCCCTGGTAACCACCGATCAGTTCTTTTTGTCTATATGTTAACTTCTGCCTATGAGTGGAGTCATACAGAGTTCGTCTTTCTCTGTCTGGCTTATTTTGCTTAACGTAATACCCTCAAGGTCCATCCAGGTTGGTTCCACCTCTTGGCTATTGTAAATAATGCTGCGATGAACATAGGGGTGCATGGGACTCTTGGAATTGCTGATTTCAGGTGAGTGTATTTTAAAATGATTGACAGGTCATTCCTACCATCAGTGAAGTCTGGGGAGAATATTCCATGGTACCTGTCACAGGCCCCCCATGTGCCTAGCTTCTCCTGAACTCTTTCTACAAGTACCCATTCGATGGTGTGGTTCCCAGATCTCTGCTTTTCATGGTCAAGGTCCTCCGTGTCTTTTAAAATTTTTAGTATCCCTCTTTTTTTTTCAGTTTTTAAAATTTTATTGAGGTAATATTGGTTTATAACTGTGTAATTTCAGGTGTACATTATTATATTTCAGTTTCTGTATAGACTGCATTGTGCTCACCACCAATAGTCTAGGTTTAATCTGTCATCATACATATGTGCCCCTTTACCCCTGATGCCCACCCCTCCACCCTCTTCTGCTCTGGTAACCACTAATCTCTTCTCTTTATCCATGTGTCTGTTAATCTTCCACATATGAGTGAAATCATACCATGTTTGTCTTTCTCTGTCTGGCTTATTTCACTTAGCATAATACCGTCAAGGTCCATCCATGTTGTTGCAAATGGGACGACTTTGTCTTTTTTATGACTGAGTAGTATTCCATTATATATATATATACCACATCTTCTTTAACCATTCTTCAGTGGATGGGCACTTGGGTTGCTTCCACATCTTGGCTATTGTGAATAATGCTGCAATGAACATAGGGGTGCATAACTCTCTTTGGATTGTTGATTTCAAGTTCTTTGGATAAATACCCAGTAGTGGGATAGCTGGGACATATGGTATTTCTATTTTTAATTTTCTGAGAAATCTTCATACTGTTTTCCATAGTGGCTGCACCAGTTTGCATTCCCACCAGCAGCATATGAGGGTTCTCTTTTCTCCTCATCCTCTCCAACATTTATTATTTTTCGTCTTGTTAATTACAGCCATTCTGATGGGTGTGAAGTGATATCTTATTGTAGTTTTGATTTGCACTTCTCTAATAGTTAGTGACATTGGACATCTTTTCATGTGCCTATTGGCCATCTGTAGATCTTCTTTGGAAAAACGTCTGTTGATATCTAGCACCCATTTTTTGATCAGGTTGTTTGTCTTTTTGTTGTTGAGCTCTTTATATATTTTGAAAATGAACCCCTCGTCAGATATACGATTTGCAAATATTTTCTCCCAGTTGGTGGGTTGTCTTTTTTATTTTGTTCAAGGTTTCCTTTGCTGTGCAGAAGCTTTTTAGTCTGATGTAGTCCCACTTGTTTCTTGTTTCTTTTGCTTCTCTTGCCTGAGTAGACATGGTGTTCAAAAAGATGCTGCTAAGAACAGTGTCAAATAGTGTACTGCCTATATTTTCTTCTAGGAATTTTATGGTTTCAGGTCTTACACTCAAGTTTTTAATCCATTTAGAATTAATTTTTGTGTATGGTGTAAGATAATAGTCTGCTTTCATTCTTTTGCATGTGGCTGTCCAGTTTTCCCAACACCATTTATTGAAGAGACTTTCTTTTCTCCATTGCATGTTCTTAGCTCCATTGTCAAAGATTAGCTCTCCTTAGATGTGTGGTTTTATTTCTGAGCTTTTGATTCTGTTCCATGGATCTGTGTGTCTGTTTTTGTGCCAGTACTATGCTGTTTTGATTACTATAGTTTTGTAGTATGTTTTAAAGTCAGGGATTGTGATGCCTCCAGCTTTGTTCCTTTTTCTCAGGATTGCTTTGGCTATTTGGGGTCTTTTGTTTTTCCATATAAATTTTAGCGTTCTTTGTTCTATTTCTGTGAAGAATGTCATTGGGATTCTGATTGGGATAGCATTGAATCTGTAGACTGCTTTAGGTGATATGGACATTTTAACTACATTTATTCTTCCAATTCATGAGCATGGAATATGCTTCCATTTCTTTATATCTTTTAATTTCTTCCAATAATATCTTATAGTTTTCAGTGTATAGGTCTTTCACCTCCTTGGTTAAATTTATTCCTAGATACTTTATTCTTTCTGTTGCAGTTGTAAATGGGATTCAATCCTTGACTTCTCTTTCTGCTAGTTTGTTATTAGTGGATAGAAATGCAACTGATTTTTGTAATTGATTTTGTATCCTGCAACTTTGCTGTAGTTGTTGATTATCTCTAATAGCTTTCTGGTGGATTCTTTAGGGTTTTCTATATATAGAATCATGTCATCCACAAACAATGAGGGTTTCCCTTCTTCCTTTCCAATAGGGATACTTTTATTTCTTTTTCTTGCCTAATTGCTCTGCCCTAAATCTCCAGTACTATGTTGAACAAGAGTGGTGAGAGTGGGCACACTTGTCTTGTTCCTGTTTCAGAGGGATGACTTTCCCTGTTGAGTATCATGTTGGCTGTGCGTTCGTCATATCTGGCCTTTATTATATTGAGGTACTTTCCTTTTATACCCATTTTATTGAGAGTTTTTTCATAAGTGGATGTTGGATCTGTCAGATGCTTTCTCTGTGTCTATTGAAATGATCATGTGATTTTTATTCTGCATTTTGTTAATGTGGTGTATCACATTGATTGGTTTGCAGATGTTGAACCTTCCCTGCACCCCTGGTATAAATCCCACTTGATCATGGTGTAGGATCTTTTTAATGTATTGCAGTATTCATTTTGGCAATATTTTGCTGAGGATTTTTGCATCTATGTTCATCGGCGATATTGGCTTGTAATTTTCCTTCTTTGTGTTGTCCTTGTCTGGCTTTGGGATCAGGGTAATGTTGGCCTCATGGAATGAGTTAGGAAGCATTCCATATTCTTTAATTTTTTGGAATAGTTTGAGAAAGATAGGTATTAAATCTTCTTTGAATGTTTGGCAGAATTCTCTAGAGAATCCACCTGCTCCTGGACTTTTGTTTTTTGGGAGGTTTTTAATTACTGTTTCAATCTCTTTATTTGTGATTGGTCTTTTCAAATTCTCTATTTCTTCTTGATTCAGTTTTTGGAGGTTGTATGAGTCTAAGAATTTGTCCATTTCTTCTAGGTTATCCAATTTGTTGGCATATAGTTTTTCATAGTAGTCTCTTATAATCCTTTGAATTTCTGTGGTATCCATTGTAATTTCTCCTCTTTCATTTCTTATTTTATTTATTTAAACCTTCTCTCTTTTTTTCTTAGTGAGTCTGGCTAAGGTTTTGTTAACTTTGTTTATCTTCTCAAGAACCAGCTCCTAGTTTCTTGATCCTTGCTATTGTTTTTTTTTTTTTTTTTTTAAAGATTTTATTTTTTCCTTTTTCTCCCCAAAGCCCCCCGGTACATAGTTGTGTATTCTTCGTTGTGGGTTCCTCTAGTTGTGGCATGTGGGACGCCGCCTCAGCGTGGTCTGACGAGCAGTGCCATGTCCGCGCCCAGGATTCGAACCGACGAAACACTGGGCCGCCTGCAGCGGAGCGCGCGAACCCAACCACTCGGCCACGGGGCCAGCCCCCCTTGCTATTGTTTTTTAAGTCTCTATTTCATTTACTTCTGCTCTAATTTTTATTATTTCCTTCCTTCTGCTGACTCTGGGCTTTGTTCTTCTTTTTCTAGTTATGTTAGGTGTAGTTTAAGATTACTAATTTGAGATTTTCTTCTTTGTTGAGGTAGGCCTGTATTGCCATAAATTTTCCTCTTAGGACCACTTTTGCTGCACCCCATGAGTTGGTACGTTGTGTTTTCATTTTCATTTGTCTCCAGGTATTTTTTAATTTCTCCTTTGATGTCTTCATTGATACAATGGTTTTTCAACAGCATGTTGTTTTGTCTCTACAAATTTGTGACTTTCTCAGCTTTTTTTCTTGTAGTTGATTTCTAGTTTCATAGCATTTTGGTTGGGAAAGATGCTTGACATGATTTCAATCTTCTTAAATTTGTTGAGGTTTTCCTTGTTTTCCAACACATGTTCTATCTTTGAGAATGTTCCATGTGCACTTGAGAAGAATGTGTATTCTGCTATTTGTGGAAAGAATGTTCTATATATATCCATTAAGTCCATCTGGTCGAGTACTTCATTTAAGGTCAATCTTTCTTTGTTGGCTTTCTGTCTGGGTGATCTATCCATTGATGAAAGTGGGGTGTTGAGGTCCCCTACTCCTATTGTGTTGCTGTCAATTTCTCCCTTTATGTCTGCTAATAGTTGCTTTATATACTTTGGTGCTCGTTAGGTGCAAGTATATTCATAAGTGTTATTTCCTCTTGGTGGAATGTCCCCTTTATCATTATAAGGTGCCCCTCTTTGTCTCTCATTGCCTTTTTTATATTGAAGTCTGCTTTGTCTGATATAAGTATGGCAGCACCTACTTTCTTTTGGTTGCCATTTGCTTATAGTATCGTCTTCCATCTCTTTACTCTGAGCCTATGTTTATCTTTAGACCGGAAATGTGTTTCCTGGAGGCAGCATAGTGTTGGGTCTTGTTTTTCAATCCATCCAGCCACTCTGTGTCTTTTGATGGGAGAAATCAATCCATTTACATTTAGAACAACTATTGATATATGAGGGCTTAATACTGTCATTTTAGGTCTTGTTTTCCAGGTGTTCTATATTTCCATTGTTTCTTTTCCCTTGTACCTAAGACTGCCTTTTCAGTTTGGTGGTTTTCTGTGATAGTTTTCACTTTATTTGTGATTTGTGGCTCTGCTCTGATTTTTTGTTTAGTGGTTACCATGACATTTGTATAAAAGATCTCATAGATGAGATAGTCCATTTTCTGATGGATGCTTATCTCCTTAGCCTAAGCAGTTTCCATCCCTTTCCTCTCCCTCTTCCCCAATTTGTTGTCACAAATTGTTATTTTCTGTGTTGTGAGTTTGTGACTAAATTGAAGTGCTTATATTTTTTATGTTTTCTTTCCCTTTGTCTTTTATGTTATAATTAAGTGTTTTCTAACCTATTCTGATATGGAACTGCAATTTTCTAATTCTATCTGTCTATTTATCTCCTTGCTCAAGTTTTGTAAACCCTTGCTTTTTAGTTTCTGATGGGAGGGCTCCTTTCAACATTCTTGTAAGGCAGGCCTAGTGGTGATGTACTCCCTCAGCTTGTGTTTATCTGGGAGAACTTTCATTTCTTCATCATATCTGAAGGATGGTTTCACTGGATAGAGAGTATGCTTGGCTGAAAGTTTTTGTCTTTCGGTATTTTGAACTTATCATTCCACTCTCTCCTAGTCTGTAAGCTTTCTTCTGAGAAATCCACTGAAAGTCTGATAGGGGTTCCTTTGTATGTTATTTTCTTCTGCCTTGCTGCCATTAATACTTTTTCTTCATCATTTACTTTTGCCAGTTTTAATATTATATGCCTTGGAGAAGGTCTTTTTTCATTGATGTAATTAGAAGTGCTATAGGCCTCATGTACTTATAAGTCCAGTTTCTTCCCTAAATTTGGGAAGTTCTCAGCTATTATTTCTTTCAACAAGCTCTCTGCTCCTTTGTCCCCCTCTTCTCCCTCTGGAATATCTATAATCCTTAAGTTGATTTTCCTAATTGAGTTGGATATTTCTCAAAGAATTTCTTCACTTTAAAAAACTCTTAGTTCTCTCTCCTCCCCCATCTGAAGCATTTCTCTATTTCTATCCTCTAAGTCACTAATTCTGTCCTCCATAACATCAGCTCTATTTTTTAAGGATTATAGATTATTTTGTATCTCTCAATTGTGTTCTTCATATCCAGAATTTCTGTTGTTTTTGTTTTTTAGAGTCAATCTCCTGGGTGAAATATTACTACTGTTCATTAATTATATTCCCAAGAGAATTCCCTCAGGTAGACATGGGAAGCCACTGGGGTGTGCAGAAACTGTACCTGGGACCGCCAGGGTGGGCCAAGGAACTGTGAGTGAGACACTGACAGTATCTGTTGCACTCTGTAAACATTTCTGGAACTCCTACTATGTGCTAGAATAGAGATGTAGCAATGCCTAGGACATGGAGTTTGTCCTCTGGTGGGGACAAGGGTGGCAGGCAACAAATCAGTAAACAAGCAAGTAACAAGATGATGTCATGTTGTGGTGAGAGCTGCAAAGAAAATAAAGCAAGGCTATGAGATGCAATGACCAGGAGGGCTGGGGACTGAGGCCACTTTAGAATGGATGTGGGGACACTGTTTCTGAAGAGGGAAATTTGACTGAGAGCCCCCAAGGAGGCAGCAATGGGAAATTCTGGACAGAGTATTCCAGAAGAAGGAACAAGTGCTAATGACCCAGGGAAGAAATAAGTTTGGCTTGTTTGAAGAACAGAGAGAAGGTCAGTTTGTGAATAAACTATGGTACATCCACACAATGAAGTACTGTGCAGCTATATTAAAAAAAAAAAATGAGAAAGATCTCAGTGAACTGATATGGAGTCATTTTTCAGGATATACCATTTCCAGAACACTCTCTGGCCCTGGGAGCATACTAGGCCCATGTCAGGGCCATGCAAAAGAATGTCTATAGTATACCACCTTTCACTGAATAAAGAAGAGAAGTAAGAACATACACGGGCATCTGCTCATTTGTGCAAAAGAAATATAGGAAAGATAAACCAGAACTAAAGAGATTGTTTAGGGGTGGAAAGAAGGGGTTTGAAAAGGGTGGAATGGAAACAGGGTGTCAGGTGTCAAGAAGGGAGTGGCACTTTCCAGAGGATGTCTTTCTAATTAGCTCTGCCTCTTAGAACCATCATAACATTTTATACCTCCTTCACGTGCCCAAAAAACAAACAAATAATTGAAACCAACTAGGATAAGGGGTTAACCTGAGATGAAGTGCAAACAGTATGAACTTAGCTGTATTATAAATGAATAGCATAACCACACTGTAGAATGTGGGGAAGAAAAGAAATAATCTAAGTAACTGTGGAAAAAGAGTATCTTGATTGGATATTGAAAGGCTAAGACAAAAAAAAAGTGTACATAAATGTTGTAACCTAGTTCTTAAATGGGTTACTTTCAAGGGTATGATTAGCAATTCCGAAACACTGTATGTGTACACTAGAATTGAGCAAATAAGTAAGTAAGTTATAGATAATGAAAGCTGGGTTTCTCACTGTTGGAGAAGTTACAAACAAGGAGAGGGGGAAGACTAAAATAAACCTGTAATCTTGGATTAAAATCTGAGATAGCAACGTGAACTCATGGTATTTAGTAAAAATACAAAGATAAATACAGATGTGTGTGTATGTATGGGTGAGCATACATGCATATATTTCCTAGCTTTATCTGATGAGAGTGTCTAGAAGCAATTGTGCCCCACAGCAATGAGCACACCCAGTGCCCAGATTTTGGTTTCTAAAGGAGCCAGGGATCCATGGAGAAATGGTTGAGTCCAGGGCTGAGGCAGGAAAAATACAAGGTGAGCCTGGAGGGGCCAGAAAGTAAAGAAGTCCTCCAAACAAAAAAAAGCAAGAGTGAGGAGGCATATGAGAAGAATAAAGGAGCTGACCTTCAGGAGATCCCGGTAGTTAAAGCTAGAAAAATTTGAGCAACAAAATAAGTGACGGTATCAGATTTAACCCAAAGAATAAAATAAATATTCACATGTCCATACTGATATAAATAAATGAGAGAGAAGAGGCACCTCTTTCCTACAGGAGAATTCCATTAATAAATGCAGAAGAAAAGAAAGAAATTATACATGCATTTGAGAAGTCCCAAGATCTACAGTCAGAAGGCTGGGGACCCAAGAGAGCTGAGGGTGCGGTTCTAGTCTGAGTCCAAGTCTGAAGGCAGGAGATGAGCAACGTCCCAGCTTGAAGACAATCAGGCAAGAGAGGTATTCCCCCTCACTCTGCATTTTGTTCTATGCAAACGTTCAGTTGATCAGATGAAGCCCACGACATGGAGCAGGGCAATCCGCCTTACTCGGTCTACCAATTCAAACGTTCATCTCATCCAGAAACACCCTCACAGACACACCGGGATAATGTTTAACCAAATATCTGGGCACCCTGTGGTCCAGTCAGGTTGACACACAAGATTAACCATCTCAGATGACTCTTGGGTTCTCGATTTAGTCAACTGGTAAATGGTGATGCCATTTACTGAGATGAGGAAGACTGGAAGAGAAGAAAGTTTGGGAATGAATATTAAACTAGAGATGCCTATGAGACCTCCAAGGGAATATTGAACAGGCAGTTGAACATGAGTCTAGAGTTCATGAGTGAGGTATACATCTGAGAGACATCCACACACAAAAGGCATTTAAAGCCTTGAGATGGGACAAGAGCACGGAGAGAGAGAAAGTAGAGGAAGAGGCTGAGGACTGAGTCCGGGACCCTCCACCATTCAGGGGTCAGTGGGGTGAGGAAGGGCCAGCAACAAGACCAAGAAGAAATGGCCCTGAGGCTACTCACCTGTCCTTGTTTTCAACACTGTCTAGGATGGGATCTACCAGTTGCAAATCCATTTAACTGGACAGTCATGTGACCCGCAGATCTCTAGATTGTTCCGTCTATCCCAGTCCAGTCCACATTTCTAAGTTCCTCCTATGTGACAGGGCCTGTGCTGACAAAGGTGGGGCACCTGCCAGCAAGAGGCTTGCTGTCTAATGAGCGACTGAGTCTTGGGAGGCCGCTTCAGTGCCCAGGTGGACAACGCTCCCGATTCAAGCATCGATTCAGTGACATTGACTGAGCCCAGACTACAGTGTCAGGTGCAAAAAAGAACTGAGAGTGCAAAGTCAAACGAGACATGGCCCGCTTCCCGGGACCTGGGAGCTCACAGCCTAGTGAGAAGATAGACCTTAAAAGACATTTCAGTCAAATATGGCAAATATTCTCATGGGAGACTTTATCACGTGCTCTGCTGGAAGCTAGACATACCTAGGGAGAAAGGAATCCAGCTTGATTTGGCAGGAACCAATCAGCCTCTGGTCACCTGCCTCTCTCCCAAAAACCCCATTGTCAGTGTGTGATGCAAAGGCCATATCCAGCAGGAAATGAGTCATTTTATTTCATTTCATTTTTATAGCCAACATATGTAACAGAGCTGTTCCTGTCTTCCGATAGCTGGTAAGTCAGGCAGATGAAGCTGAGTGGCCACAGACATCGCTACACATGTGCTTGTGTGGTGTACCATACACATACACATACTTACATATGCACGCACACACACATATGTAGTTTTCTGACTTCCAAATTTCTTAAGTGTTAGGTCATTTTCTTCCCTGGCCAAATGGCTGGCTGTCTGCCGAGTGCTGGGGCAGCCCATAAATCGTCCCGCCCGTAATATAAAACACAGCCCTTATTGACAGCCGGTCTGCTCGTAGAAGCCGTGCTGCCAGCTCGTAAAGCAGGGCCCGGTGTCACTCCCACTGAACAGAGCCAATAAAGGGCGCGGGGGAATTACCTCTCGCTCCAGCAGCTGGCCGCACTGCAGGGACGATGGCAGCAGGCCTAATGGGTCCCCGCCTCCCTGCCACCTTGTAAAGCATTACAGTTAGACGTAATTCCTCCCCCGCCCCAGAGCAATTTCTTTCACGGGGAGAGGCAGCTCCCTGAAAGATGCTCTCTCCCCAGATCCCAACCTGGCACTGGAATCTGAAATGCGTAGTGGGGCTCGTTTCCATAAGGCTCGCTGCTGCCACAAACCCCGGGCCCCTTCACCCCATCGTCAGCCCTCAGCCAGGTCTGCCAGTGTGGGCGACTCCAGCTCAGCTGTCTCTCTCCAGACCCTGGACAGCTCAGCCCTGCTGGAACAAGACCCCCAGGGGGCAGACGGTTCCCCCACCAATTGGTGATCACCCTCAGAGGGTCCTCAGGGCCAGCTCACTCCCCCGTGACCAACTATCCCAAACCCCTTCACTCTCTTGAGCCTCTGGTCCCCCTTCTCCTAGCAGACCACCTCAACTCCTGTGTCAAGGGCAACGATGGAAGTTCTTCACAGTGCCAACCCTACAAGGCCACCTCCCTCTGCTACCCCCTGTTTCCTTCCCTCTAGTTCCAACAGGAATGTATAGTATCTGAGGAAGAGTATTCCAGGTAGTGGGAACAGCCAGTGCAAAGGGTTCGAGGCAGAGTGTGCCTGGAGTATATGTGGGACAGCAAGAAGGTCAGGGCGGATGAAGTGGAGGGATAGGGGTAGGAAAGACAACCAGGGCTGAGAGAGCCTTGTGGGCCACAGGACTCGGGCTGGGTGGGATGGGGGCACAGGGTCAGTGCTAAACAGAGAAGGGACATGATCTGAAAGAGGGTCCAAGTGGAGAATGAGAATAAGTTGTAGGAGACAAGGGTGGGAGCAGGTGGACCAGTAAGGATGCTTGGGATAAGATGGGGATCCAGCATGGAGCAGAGTGCTGGTAAACCAGCTCTCCCGGAGGGAGCAAAGAAAGCCCTGATCTGAGCATTACACGGTGGAAACACTCCTACCACGGCAGAGTCAAACTGCCAATGGTCTAACAGCCGGCTGGCCAATTTCTCGTGAGCTGGTATTTGCAGGCTCCAGCACACCACAGAGGCCCCGGGCAGTTGTGGTGAAAAGTGAACAGATTCTGGACATTCTCTGAAATTAGAGCAAAGGGATTTCCTGACTGGTTGGGTGTGGGATGTGAGAGGAAGGCAAGGGTCGAGGGTGACTGCGGGGCGGCCCAGCCTAGGGGTGTCAGGAGCATTCGCCGCCATTGCTGCCCCTCTTGGAAAAGCTCCCTCCCTGGGTTCTGGGGCACTCCCCTGCTCTGCCCCTTCTCCTCTGTCTCTTGCCATTCCTTCTAGACTCCCTGACAGCCTCACCTTCCTGGTTCCGGCCCTTGATTGCTGGGATTCCTCAAGCTTCCTTTCCAGGCCCTCTTCTCTCTGAGGCTCCACTGCACCCCTGGGGATCTTGTCCACGGCTCCCGTGACTTCCTACACGCAGCTGGCATCACGGCCCCGGCTCTCCTCTGAGCCCCAGACCCATAAACCCCAACACCTCTCGGTCATCTCTTCTTGGATGTGTCAAAGACACAGAAAACTCCACATGTGCAAATCTGAACTCACAATGCCCCATCCCGCCCTGACCCACACTGTCCCCAGCCGGTCCCACTGGCCCTCACCCAACCCTCCCCGCCTCAGGGCAGGAGAGTCAGAAACCGGGACTGCTTCCTAACACCTCCCGCTCTTACTCTTCACGAGGAACCCTTCACCAAGTCCTAGAGGTTTCACCTAAGTGCTCCTGAATCCACCTGTCGTCACTGTCCACTTCCACCACCCTCCTCCCTGGTCGCCTCCAGTGGTTGGTGCCTGGGCTCCTGTATATCCCTTGAATATCCTGCCAAGCCCTTCTCCATCCTGCAGCTAGACAAGGTTTCCAACATGCAAGTTTCATCACGTCATTTCCTTGCAAAGATCTCTCTGATGCTTTCTGATGCTCTTCGGAGAGAGGTAAAGTTTCGCCCTGGCCTACAAGGTCTTGCACTGTTGGCCTCCTTCCTTCAGGCCCCTCACAGTGTGCCCTCACCAGCCACGCCAGCTTTCTTTGTTACTCTCTGTCCTACACTACCCCATTCCTACCTCAGGGCCTTTACACATGCTCTTCCCTTGCGTAGAATATCTCTCACCACCCTTTTTGCAAGTCATCCCTCAGAAGAAGGCTGTCACTGCTTTCTCAGAGAAGTCTTCTCTGACCTCTCTGGTTTGGTCAAATCTTCACAGAACCATGAGCCCCTCCTTCACGACCCTGAGACCCGCACTTGTCCGTTCGCTTGTGCAGGCGTTTGATTCGTGCCGATTTCCTCCACGTGTCTGTGAGCCCCATTTTGTTCACCACTGTGTCATCACGGTGAAGTGAGGCCACTGGAGGTAGACTGAGTTTGAATCCCATCTGCCACCTAGTGCCAGTGCACACTTGGATGAGTTATTTAACTTAACTAGAGAGGATGGTAAACCTATCTTGTAGGGTTGTTGTGAGAATTACAGGATTCAGCCAATGTAAACTGCCTACAAATTGCCTGTCACAGAGTGGACACCGTGTGTGGCAGATAGAAGCACTGGCCCCAATTCTTCACCTTGCCCAGCACTGGTGCACTGGCCGTGGCCTCCCTGTGGACAGAGTGAACTTCCTTGCCCCTTTAACTTAGGGTCTGGTCACGTGACTTGCTTTGGCCCATGGCACGGGATGGAAGTGACAGTGTGCCAATTCCGAGTCTAGGCCTTAAGAGACCTTGCAAGTTCCTGTTCGTCTTCTTGAGCTTCTGCCATTGCCACGAGAAGAGTCTCCCTTGGGTCACCGCTGCCCCTGCAGCCTGGGCCCCCACATGAGGAGCAGGCTCACCTAGCCAAGCTTGGCAGAGACCAGCCAATCCCCGGCCCGCCTGTACGTCAGGGAGTACAAGTGACCATTGTTTTAAGCCTGTGAGTTTGGGGATGGTTTGCTCCCAGCATTTTGTAGCAATAGATAGATAACTTGCTCCAAGAAATGTGATGTGCCGGTAAGTGTCTGTGACAGAGTTAACACGATTATGGTCGTCCCCTGTCCACGGCAAGTATGGCACGTCCCCAGGCTGACTCTTGAAAGCCGTGCTAGACCTGCAGAGCTGTCTGCTCTCCACATGTCACGGATCAGTCAAGGCCCAACCAGAGATGCAGAACCACTGTGAGAAATGATGGAGAGAGAGAGAGAAAGATGATAGATAGATAGATGATATATATAGATAGATAGATAGATGGGGGGAGAGAGATAAAAGTAAATATAGATATGTAGACAGATATATATGGAGATAGATAAAGGTAGATAGATAGGTAGACATAAGTAGATATAGAAAAAGATAGAGATATATAGAGAGACTTATGGATATAGATAAAGATAGATGATAGATATAGATAAGTAGATATATAGATAGATAGATAGATATGGAGATGATAGATGATAGAGACGGGTATAATTAAGTAGGCATAGATATCTATAAAAAGAGATATATGGAAATAGATGATAGATATAAATAAGTAGATATAGATGTATAGAGAGAGAGATATGGAGATAGACAGATAGGTGGATAGACAGACACAGACAGACAGACAGAGAGAAAAGCGGATCTGTTACAGGGATCTGGCCTATGCGACTGTGGGGGCTGGTCAAGCTGGCTCTGTAAGGCCCTTGTCCCGTGTCTGACGCTGGAGCTTGAAGCCCACAGGGCCAGTGGTCAGGAAGGGAAGATGGATGTAAAGTGGGGAGAGCAAGGACAAGCTGGAGTCCATGAGGACAAAACCCACGTCAGTTCTTGTGGCCTCTTCCCTGGTGGTCTGAGTGTCTTCCAGAAGCCAGGGCCCCTCATCACGAGACTAACTCACACGCTCGGCCCAGGAGTGGGGGAGGCGGAAGCAGGATCGGCGAGGTGAGTGGCTGCAGCCCAGCTCGCCACCCTGCAACACCTGGGTGAGTCAACAGGTCACTGCCAATGTGTCTGTGCCACCAAATGCCTGCTGCTTCCCTCCGCTCCCACCCCTGGATCTCCCACACAAGTCTCTCTTGTGACCCACCCTAACCAGAGACCCCCAGGAGAGGGAATTCTGGGAAGTGCAGTTAAGCCTAGCCACGTGGATACATCAAAGCTACCACCCTCATAAGCACCCCTCAGACTGAGTCTCAGGACGGAGCAGCTGATTAAATGAGTTCTTGCAAAGGTGGGACTGAGAGTAACTGTTTGCAAGGGTGCTTGTGCTTAGAGCTGAGTAGTCAAAGGACAGTTTCCGTGATGGTGACATCTCGGGGGCGTGGAGAAGGAGGTGAGGCTGTTGAACCCCTGCTAAGGGTCAGGGGTTTTACTCATTTGGTCTCATTCAATCCTCAAACAATTTTTGAGGTGGGTAATGTAGCAAACCTATCTAATAGGTGAAGAAATCGGGGTCCTGGCCTCTTATTCCTTCCTGCAGGCGGGCTGCGAAGATTTATCTTCACTGTATGGAGAAGAGCAGATGAAAAGTGGAAGGCCAGTTCCTGGTCTGAAAGCAGGCCCACACGAGGCGAGTCACAGGACACTCTGAGCAGGGAGAGAGGGGCCGCCAGGTGAGCATTCAGTAGGCACACTGTCGACCCAACAAAATCAGGGTGTTGTCACAAGGGAAAGCGGCACAGGTGGGCAGTGAGGAACTAAGGAATCTTAGCAGGTCTTTCAGTCGAGCTGCTCACTAGAGGACCTAAGATCTCATTGCTGGACGGCAGCTGTGGGCACTGCAAACACCAACAGCCCAGACACCGAGGCTGCGCAGAGCGGCTGGGAGGTTTGGAGCCTGGCTTGGGGCTGGGGTCTTGGGAACAATCTCTGCCCATGTGCTCTGAGCATGCCGCCAAGAACAGGCCAGACTGTTGAGCAACATGTGGATTGTTGCGGCTGGAAGCCTGTGGAGACGGGAGAGGCGTCGGTTCATTCCACAGAGGGAAGGGACTGGCCTTCATCCAACCCTGCAAGGACGGATGTGGGCGTCTCCCAGCCCCGGAGGGTCTCAGGGCACTTAATGTCTGCAGCACCTGTCGGGCCCCCAGTGGGCTGCCAGAATCGTTGTCTTGGTCATTATTTGTTTGTGCACTGGTTCCCTCAAATGGATAGATCTCCCCCACAAGCTCTTTGAGAGTGGGCCTCTCACTTACACCCCGTTCCCTCCCTGGGTCTGTCCCACTTTCCCTATTCCATTTCCAAGACCATAGCCTCCTAGCTGGCCTCTCGCTTCAGTGTAACCAGCCCCTTCATCTCTAACCTGGGAATGGAATGTAAAGTAATAGTCCCCAGCTTTTTCAAGAATGAACCAACCTTCCTTCCTTACTACCTTTCTTCCTTCCTTCCTCCCTCCCTTCCTTCCTCCCTCCCTTCCTCCCTTTCTTCCTTCCTCCCTTTCTTCCTTCCTCCCTTTCTTCCTCCCTCACTCCCTTCCTTCTTTCTTTCCCTCCTTCCTCCCTCCCTCACTCCCTTCTTCTCTTTCTTTCTCTCTTTCTCAATCTCTCTCTCTCCTTCCCTCCTTTTCTTTCCGGTATATAGTTTCATGAATTTTAACACCTGTATATCCCTGTGTGATCACACCACAATCAAATGAGCTCCTCATTCCAAAAACCCCCTCCCTATGCTTCCTCTTCATGATACTGTTCCCTCACCCCAGTGCCTGACAACCACCAGTCTGTTCTCTATCATGACAGCTTCGCTCTTTCAAGGGTGCATATAAAAGGACTCGCTCAGTACGTAACCTTTGGAGACTCAGCACAATGTCCTTGAGATTCGCTGGGGTCGTTGCATGGATCAGTGGTTCTTACCTTCTTACTGCTGAGTAATTCCATTGCACGGATGTACCACAATCTGGTTATCCATTCATTTGCTTATGGATATTTGGGGTGTTTCCAGTTCTTGATGAGTATGAATGGAGCTTCTGTAAATATACGAGTATAGGGTTTTGGGTGAACATAAATTTTCATTTCTCTAGGGTAAATACCCCACAGAGAGACCACCGGGTCATATGGTAACTCTATTTTCAGAGAGGCTGTACCATTTTGCATTCCCACCAGCAGTGCATGAGTTCCATTTACACCAGGCTTTTGTCAGCACTTGGTATTTTCAAATTTTGGCCATTCTAATAGTTGTGTGGTCATATTTAGTTGTGTATGAATTTGTATTGCCCTAATGGCTAATGATGTTGAATATCTTTTCATACGCTTATGCACCCATCCATCCTTTAGCGAAGCATCTGTTCAAGTCTTTTGCCCATTTTTAAATTGGACAGTTTGTTTTCTTGCTATTGAGTTTTGAGAGTGCTTTGTATGTTCTGGATACAAGTCCTTTGTTGGATACGCAATGAAAAAAATTTTCTCCCGGTCTGTGGCTTGTCTTTTCATTCTCTTAATAGCGTCTGTCAGAGAGAACACATTTTTCATTTTGATGAAGTCCACTTTCTCAGTTTTTTCTTTTTGTGGGTCATGTTTTTGAGGTCATGCATAAGAACGTTTTGCCTAAGCTCAGGTCACAATGATTTTCTATGTCTTCATCTAAAAGTTTTGTGGTTTTATATTTTATATTAGATCTATGATCCATTTTGAGGTAATTTTTGTAAAACATTTAGTGGAAGTTCATTGTTGCCTATTGACATCCAGTTGTTCCAGCATCGTTGGTGACAAAACTACCCTTTCCTCATGGAATTGCCTTTGCATCTTTGTCTAAAATCAGTTGGTCATGGGCCAACCACAGTGGCCTAGTGGTTGAGTTCAGTGGCCTCCACTTCGGTGGCCCAGGTTTGGTTCCTGGGTGCAGACCTACACCACTTGTCTGTCAGTAGCCATGCTGTTGTGTTGGCTCACATACAAAAAGAGGAAGATTGACAACAGATGTTGGCACAGGGTGAATCTTCCTCACCAAAAAAAAAAAAAAAAAAAATTAGTTGGTCATGTTTATGTGGGTCTATTTCTGAACTTTCTATTCCAGGGATTGTCAAATATTTTCAGTGAAGGGCAAAAGAGTAAATATTTTAGGATTTATGACCAGATAGTCTCTGTCTCACATCCCTTTTTTTTTTCCTTGGGTGAGGAAGATTTGCTCTGAGCTAACATCTGTTGCCAATCTTCCTCTTTTTTTTGTTTGTTTGGTGATGAAGATTCGCCCTAAACTAACATCTGTGCCAATCTTCCTTACTTTGTAGGTGGTTTGCCACCACAACATGGCTTGACTAGTAGTGTAGGTCTGTGCCCAGGATCCGAACCTGTGAACCCAGGCCACTGAAGCAGAGTGAGCCGGACTTAACCACTATGCCACAGGGTCAGCCTCTCTCCCCTCCTTTTTAAAACTCTTTAAAAATGTGAAAACTATTCTTAGCTCATGGGTCACACAAAAATAGACCAACCCCTGCTCTGTTCTGTTCCATTGATCCGTGCCTCTGCTGTCACCACCACCACGCCATCTTGATATGGCAGCTTTATGATAAGTCTTAAAATCAAGTAGGGTGAGTGCTCCAGCTTTATTCCCTGTCTTTCAACTGGTGCTTTTAGATCACTTTCATTTTATGTAATTATCGATATGTTTGGACTTAGTTCTATCACTGCATTCTCTGTTCTTTTGTTTCTGTTTTCCCTTTCCTGCCTTTCTTTGGGCCATTTGAACATTCTTTGTGGTGTTCCATTTCAGCCTCTCGACGATATCTTTGCGTGCATCCTCGGTATAGTCTGTTTACTGACTGCACTCGGGGCGACCGTGGACATGCTGGACTTTCTCAGTCTACTCAGACTCCACACTTTACCACTTTAAGAGGATGCTGTGGTCTCACCCCTTGCAGGCCCCTTACCCATCCCCTCCTTCAGGGCACTTCTGCCTTCTGACATCTCTGTACATCAAAAGCCCCATCAGACAACGTCATACTTTCTGCGTTCAACTGTTACACATCTCTTAGTGAACTCGAGGAAGAATGGTCGACTCTATTTACCCACAAACTCACCATTTCTGCAGCTCCTCCTCCTGCCTGATGCCCTCAATCTTCTTCTGGGGTCATTTCCTTTCTGCCTGTAGAGCAGACCTGCTGGCAATGAATTCTTTTCATTTTCCTTCACCTGAGAGTGTCTATTTTACCTTCATCTCTAAAAGATGTTTTCATGGATCCGGAGCTCTGGGTCGACAGGTTTCTTTCTTTCAGTATTTTAAAAACATTTCACTTACTTCTGGCCTCCACGGTTTCTGGTGAGAAATCTCCAATCCTCTCAGACAACCTCCTATCGTCTTCAAAATCTGAATCAAGTCTTACTTCCTATTTGAGCTATGCTGATTTTACATGTCCCCTCCCTGTCCCCTGCTATAAGCTGACCACTCCTTCCTGTGCATGACATTATTGCACACATCAGTCTGTGCTGTGGTGTCTCAGTCACATGCTGGGCTCACCCACTTGTTCTTTGTCATGTGCACTGAGAGAGAGAGAGGAGAGGGAGAGAGGAGGAGGGGAAGAAGGAGGGGCAAGGGAGGGGGAGGGGGGAGGCGGGGAAGAGGAAGGAAAGGGAGATTAAGAAGAAGTCGAAGACCGATCACCTTTCAGGGAACTTCAGAAGACCTCTGAGTTCAGAGAATGTTTCTGGAATTGAATTAGCAAATGAGGGTCCCCTGCGCGGAAGAAAGCCAGTGTGCAACCACATAGGTGGGCCTTCCACGCCCATCAAGTGGCAGGAAGTTCCAGGTGTTTCAGGAAAAAATTGATGCTGGCTTACAATGTTACCATGGGCTCATTCATGCATTCATCAAGTTGGAAAGTCCTGGATACCACTAGCATCTTTTTCAGCAGCCTTCAAAGCTTGTCCCCAAAGGAAACACTCTTTACTGCTAAGTTTCTGGGACCCAAGGCGGGCCAGGGGAGTGTATTTTGGAAGGGCCCCTCCGAGACCTGTAGCTCCCAGTGACAAGGCAGCTATTGGTTCTACCATGATGCTCTGCCCCAAGGCCCTTGGTGTCTGCTCAGCCCCCAGCCTGTCAGATCACAGCCTTCCTCTTCCTCCTCCCTTCTCTCTCTCTTTCCATCTAGTAAAAACCAAACCAAACCAAACCCACTACCTCTAGGGGCAGCCTCAAAGCTCCTGCAGCTTCATCTGTGCTCAGAGTTCTTTGTAGACAGACACCTTTGGACGTGGCCTCACATTCAGACACATTCTGAAAGGGTCACTTACAAGATCCAATTTCTGCCCGTCTCTCACGGTTTTGTTCAGCTCCCCCTCCTCCAGGAAGCCTTCTAGAACCACTATATTTGGAAAAGACTGAGCAGAACTAATGAAAACTGCGATGGATCCCACGTGCTAGACACAGAGACCAGGTAGATCAGGCATAGCTCCTGCCCTCCAAGAACTCAGCCTCCCGGGGCGGAGAGAAGGAAAGGGTTGAACAGGAAGACGGGCTGTGCCTGTGTTTTTCAGCGTGCTGGGAGCCCGCTGACTTCTGGGATTCCAGGAAGAGAGGCTCTAGTTCTTTCAAAACTTGCTCACAACTTTTCTGGGCCTCAATTCTTTTGGTGTTGAGCAAGATACCTGGTTTTCAGACTCCATGCTGGAGACGCCTGTCTGTGCTGCTTCTGGGCAGCTACAGGGGGGATCGGGGAGTGGAATGTGGAATGTGTGTGGCTCTGGGTCTCCTGCTCCCAAATGCAGCCAGATGAGCTCCACTTTTAATTGTGTCCTTAAAATTGGCTTATAGAGCCAATTTCGTGCGAACAAAAGATTGCATGGCTTTTAAAGTTTGAAAGCCACTAAATTAGATGATGAG
This sequence comes from Equus przewalskii, assembly GCF_037783145.1. Taxonomy (NCBI): domain Eukaryota; kingdom Metazoa; phylum Chordata; class Mammalia; order Perissodactyla; family Equidae; genus Equus; species Equus przewalskii. The sequence continues at coordinate 9,806,015 of NC_091847.1, forward strand.
GTAGCCAAGCCCAGGGCACTCTGGACTCACAAGGTCTCCACAAAATGGGTTTTGCAGACATATAAACTCGGAAAAGACCTCTGGGCATATCAGGCTATTGGCAACTGACAGTATTTTAGTATGTTATTAGGAATACTGGCAAATGCTTAGCAACCAGCTCTCTGCAGGTGAGAAGGGAGAAGCCCTATTTGTAGTATTTGCTGACTTCCATGATGTAAATCCCCCAAAAGGGGAGATGTCGAGTTATCAAAGTGAAGTCTCTGAATGGAGAGCTGGGAAGAGATGCACGTAATAGGCTCAGGAGCGGGCTTTGGCACATCACTGGTTATGGGGTACCAACTAGTGACCCTGCTGTCTTCCCCTTTTGGGTTTAGAACCAACTAGGATACAGACTTAGGAGACAGAGGCTACAATGTCAGTCTTATTATGATCAAAGCTGGGTTATAGGATGTGGTTGGCTGGATTACGTTCAGATAGAATTATATCTTATAATTGCATAGGAGCAGTGTACTTCTCTCTGCCGTTGAGCTGGGGCTCAGTCACGTGACTTGCTTCCTCTTCCAAGCCTAGGCCTTAAGAGGCCTCCTGTGTTTTTGCTTGGCCTTCTGTACTTGCACCATCACCCTTAGATGTCCAAGCAATGCTCTGGTCCCAAGGGAGGAGGCGCAGAGAAGAACTGAGCTGCCTCAGCATCCCCAGCCCGGCAGGCCCCCCCTCAGCTGACTCGTAGACTCCTGAGCTAAATAAATGTTAATTGTTGTATGCTTCTGGGCTCTTGCGGTTGTTATTAGATGGTATTATTGGGCTATAGTTAACTTATTCAGAAAATGGTACCTGGGATGGGAGGCTGCCCTAATAAAGGCCTAACACATGTAGCATAGGTTTGGAACTGGGCACTGAGGAGATTTACAAGAGGTTGAAACAGGGCAAGAGAAAAGGTGACCCGTGCTATGTGGTGAAGAAATACTTGGTAAAATTATTGCCTATGGTAGTTCAGGAGGGAGAAGATGTACCTAAGAATCTGTGGAATTGGGCAGGCCAGTTTCCAGGCAGAATATTGTAAACACGGGCTTCCTTGCGCTGTAAATGATAAGGTACCACAAGGAAGAGAGGAGTTCAGGAAGGAACCAACCGGTTTACATGCAGGATCCAGAAAATGAAATGATTTCTCATTTCCAGTCCCTCCAACCACTAAAAGATCTTCAAATTAAGATTTGGCCTGGGGCACAAAGACCAAACCCGGGGCTGTGCCAGGGAAACACAGCCTCAGAGTAAAGATGAAATCAAGGATGCACCCTGGATTGCAATGCCCTGTGTCTTAAGGTCTGAAAGGAGTAAGGTGGCTCCAGAACACCCTTTCAGTGACAATTAGCTTTGAGTTTGAATGTCCTCCATGTGGCTTTGGAGGTGGGTGTCAAGGTCTTTCGCATGGAGAGGAGAGAGGGCCCCAGGCTGGGATTTCAGATGTTGAGCATGCCTGGCCCTAGAGAAGGTGACTTCTATGCCCTCCAACTCAGTCCTGGCACACACCACCCCCCTGGCACACACCACCCCCCCCCACCCTGCTCCCCCGCCCCCGCCCCCTCCCCCCACCCCCCCGCTCGGCTGTTTTCCTGTCTCAGTTCCAGAATTTGTCCCAGGCCTCATGCCCTATTCACATGCCCCCCTGAGGTTGACTGCAGGGGCCCAATCTCTGCCAGTGGCCAACTGCTGGCCCACTAGACCCGAGCCCCCCCAAGCAGCTGCCAGGGCTGCCTCCTAGGGCTGAGCCCCTGCTCAAGGCTGCTCCCCACGGGCCGTCTGCCCAAGGCCGGCTGCTGGGTATTCTGGGGCTCCACCTGCTGGCGCTGACTCTCTCCTTTTGCCTGCATTAGAGCACAGGGGTCTGCCCGTCTTCTCCCAACCCCATCCCGACTCAGATGTGCTCACCAGATTGCCTGTCCAGGCGGACTCGGCACAAGGAATGCTTGGGCCGCCGCCTGGATTTGGTATGCATCGTTCTCAGCAAATCAATGAGATGCTCAGACCAGCTCAGCAAAGAACAGCCGGACATTCACTGTGAACGTCAAACTGTGCCCGCCCCCAGCCCAGAGAGACAACAAACAGCCAGTAAATGCCTCAGCATTAAACATTTCTTGGTGAAGGCGGGACAGTCAATTTTGACACGGTTGAGAAAAAATACAGCCTAATTTCTGTTCAAATGCACCAAATTTACTGCTCAGGTTCTCATTAACTGCTGTCAAGGAAGAAGTAGACAGACCAAATAAATTATGAAAAAATTACTTTTTTAATGTACAAAAAGACTTATTTACAAGTTGAGCATGTCATCTCAATTCATAGCATGTAGAAAAAGCTAAAAATGTCTGGAATATAAATTTGGCTGGATGGTTCACCCATAGTATTTTCAGGGCTGATGTCTTCTGTACAGACTATATACAGGCTGGGAACGGCCATAGACATCCTAGGTCAGGGATGAATGAGCGCCCTGCAGAGCCGGGACCCCTGGAGGGGCCCAGGGCTGTTACTGGAGTTGGCCTCGTCTTTGGACCATAACAATGAGTTTGACGTTCTGAGAGGCAGAGGGCCCAGGGGAGGCGTGGGCCCTGACCTGGTTGAAGCCAGGGTCATAGTCAGAATCAAGCTCATAGTGGTGCAGTTGGTTTCGGTGAGGCTGCCCCAAATTCGGCACGGAAAGGTGTGTGTGTATGCGTGTGTGGTGGGGAAGATGCATCAATTCACCCAACAGCATGTTCAGGAACGATGCCTTCTGATGCTAGTTCCAAATGCCATTTCCAGGTGGGGCTTGGTCACGCTGAACAGGAAAATTCAGTGCTGGTCCCACAGAGTCCCAAGAATCGACCCCCTCACCCTCCCACCCCCACCCACAACACCATGCATGTCATCGTTCTCCATGAAATGCACAGGAGGGCCGAGGAATGGTGTGCAGACGATACCACGACTGCACGTTGTGGCCTGGCACAGACCACTGGGCTGCCGGTGAGAGGACAGCAAGGCCCGGAGGAGCCCGAGCAGAGGCTGCCGTTGAGCCCTGGGGCTTTCCACGGTAGGTGGATAGTGCAGTGGAGAAACAGGACTGGGTAAACAGGCGACTTCCTCCTCCTACTGGGAGACCTCAGGGTGGCCTCAGGCGGGGCCCCGGGTGCACTCTCTTTCCTGAGTCCCCATCCCACGCTCTGGCTCATCTCGGTCCATCCCTAACCCGCAGCAGCTCCAGCAGCCCCGAGGTATTTAGAAGTAAGTGTTTTCGGGAAGGGCTACATTCTACATGCACGGACACAGTAAACACGGTCTGGAGAGGCCAGGGCAGTTCTGGGCTGGCCCCGAGTATTACAATTTTTTCTTTCCTTTTTCTGGCAATAGTTCCATACTTTACTCATCCACATACACTTGGACAGTTTGCCAGTTGCAAACTCAGCTTTGCAGAGTAGAGATGCCAGCTCTACCAACCTTGGAATCAGGATGTGCTTCTGAACCATCCACATAAAATCTCTTTTTCCTCTGTGGCAAGAGACGTTCGAGGCCTCAAGAATTAAGCTTCAGTGAAGAGTTCTGGTGGGCCAGGGATTTCTTGTCCTTGCAGGTACTGGAATGAGAAGCTCCTCTTCCCAGATGAGAATATCCAGTATGGCTTTCAGATTCAAACCCAAATGTGGTTCCTCTACCCTCTTTCCTTGTGTACTTGTAAAGCCCTTGGCCAATGTAATCCCTCATTAGCCAAATGACAGAGGCAAAGCAGCCAGAACAGAGTGGTCCTATAAACACCAAGGCTGGGAAGCACTGTGTAAATGAAGTTTTCATTCCTGCCTTGCTTTTCCTGTCGAGATTTCTTTCAGTGTTCCCCGAAAAATAATCCAAAGGAAGACCAGACAGGATGCACATAAACCCACCCTTAAAGCATTTGTGGTCTGAACCAGCCATTGGCAAACCCCCTCAGACCTATTTAATACTTTTTTGGAAAAAGACGAAATGAACAAAAGCCCTGTGCTCGGGGAAGGGATGGTTCCTCCGGGTCCGCTCAGCACCAGAGGCTGGGGCCCTAGGTCATCATGTTCAGGAACTTGCTCTCCTCGGCCAGGCTGGTGAGCATGGAGCTCATGTCCCCGACCGCCATGTTGCTGATGCCCGTGGGGATGGAGGGCAGAGTCAGGGAATTCCGGGGGGTGGTGAGACGGGAGGAGCTCTGGGAGAGGCTGTGGAGGAGGCTCGGGCTCAGGGCACCCGAGAGCAAGCTTGAGTGATCGCCATCATCCATGATGGCATCAAAATCAATCTGGGGGGCCTCCAGTAGCTGGGAGTCCACGGTGCTGGACACTTGGTTGACCCCTGGTGAGGGCAAGGACTGGGGCGGGACGCTCTCCGGGCAGGCCTGTGGCTGAGGCGGCTGGGGCCTCATGGCCGGGCAGCCTACGTGGTTCTCCAGGCCTCCATTCTGTTCATACATGTGGATCTGGCCATAATAGTACAGCATGCTGTGGTCCTGGGCCCTGCCCGTGTCCTGTGGGGGCGGCTGAGGAGGCAAGGACACCATGGTGCCCATAACTCCTTTGGGCACAGACTCTGCCATCTCCTGGTTGGCCGATATGGCAGCCATGGCGTGGCCAGTGGCCCGGGCATAGGCCAGCTGCTGCCCAGCACGCACCCCACGGTGGCGGCCAGCAGGGTTGGGCTCAGGGGGTGGTCGCGGTTGCACTAGGCCAAAGCTTGATGCAGCCAGCCCCATCGTGCCCTGCTGGGGCTCCATGAAGCCAGGCTGGTGGGAAGGCAGAAGGTTGGGGCCCTGGCTGCAGCCCTCCTGGCTGATGGCGGATGCCAGGTGATGGCTCTGCTGTGGGTAGCTCTGGGCTAGGTGAGGCAGTGGCATCCCAGCCAGAGTGGAATTGGGGACCCCAAGTTCCCTGCGGCTGTTGCCCATCATAGTGGGGTCGGGAGCAACTTCCATCTGCTGGGGAAGCCCCAGGTGGCCTGGCTTGGCTGCCATGTTGCTGCAGGATGAGGGGAACTGGTCCAGGGCCCCACCCATGGTACTGGGGCTCAGCTGCGGGTGGGTTTGGCTGTAGCTGGTGTGGGGGCTCACAGTGGTGGTCATGCTGGGACACGGGCCACCTGTCCCTGGCTGCCTCAGTTGCTGCATATAATTTACCCTGGTGGTAGGGGGAGCTGCACTGCAGGGCTGAAGGTGTGGCTGCGTGCTGTCCAGGCCCCCAGGGCTCAGCTGCAGGCTTTGTGGACTGAAGCCTGGATACTGGCTGAAGGCTGGCTTCTGCTGCACCACCGCCAGGTTGCCCTGTGGAAAGGGGGGCGGCTTCACCTGGCTGGCCAGGGTGTCCATGGTGCCGGAGCTCACCTCGTTCCACTGCACCGGCATGCTGTTTTTGTTCAGGCTGGAGGGGGCCCCATAGCCCAGCTGGCAGCCTCCCAGCACGGGCGCTGAGGGGCCCACGTTAGAGTCGGCAGCCACCATCCTGCGCTGGCCATGCAGCCCGGGGCTGGGCAGTTTGGGGTTCTCGGAGAAGCAGGTGCTTTGTGGGGCATAGACTTGCTGGGTGCTCTCCTCCAGGGTGCCGCCGGCACGAGCCTTGATGTACTGTACCACGTCGTCGGGCAGCACCAGGTCGTCCTCGGGCAGCACGAGGCTGGCCTCTGGCCCTGCGCCGTCGGCCCCCGCCGCCATGGCCTCTAGCACCACGTTCTCGCTGATGCTGGGCGGCCGGGGCGAGTAGGCGCCGCAGGCCAGGCTGCTGTCGGCGCCCGCGTGGCCCTGCAGGCGGAGGCCGCGGCGCTCGGCGCAGGGCGGTGGGCCCGGGTGCACGCTGTGTGCGCTGTGGAAGCGCTGCACCCGCGGGGGCGCCAGTGCCTCGGGCCGCCGCCCCGGGTCGCTGGCCCGCCGTGCGCTCCCGCACGGGGCCTCGTGCGGGAAGGTGGGCGCGGGTCCCGCGGGGCCGTATGCCGGCCCGTCGCTGCCCCGCCGCGGTCCCAGCAGGCGCGGCCCGGGGGCCGGGAGCGTGCGCTCGGGAGCGTCCAGCAGCGCCAGGCGGGTCCGCAGGCTTGCGTGCTCGAGGCCGGGCAGCGGCGTTGGGGGCGGCCCGCCGGTGGCCGCCGCGTACTTGGCTCTCAGGCTGTACTGCTGCGCCGGCGTGAGTTGCAGCAGCCCCGCGCCGCCGCCGCTACACTGGCTGGCCTCGCTCGAGCGCCGCGACGCGTCGGTGGAGATGGGGTCGTAGGAGTCGGCCGAGCTGGCGTGGTGGGCGCGGCCGGCGCCCAGGGGCGAGGCCTCACTGGAGCGGCGGCTGGAGAAATAGGGGGAGATGCCGGAGGAGCGGCGGCTCACCGTGTAGGCCGAGCTGACGGTGCTGGTGGAGCTGTCGCGGCGCTCCTGCAGGTGGCTCAGCATAGTCACCTCGCTCGCAGACAGCTCTGACAGCCGCGGGTTGGGCAGCAGCCCCGCCGGCCCGCCGCTGCCGCCAAAGTTTTCCAGGATGGAGCCTGCGGGGAAGGAGAGGGGTCAGCGCGGGAGACAGGGTGCGATGCACTGCCTGCTTTGACCCTAAGAGCCCTCGGCCGGGGCCTGGCACACAGCACGCACTCAACCACTGATTTCTGAATGAAAAAAGGAGGGAAGGAAGGAAAGAATAGCGAGTGAACAAAGGATGGACCTTATTGCTAAGGGTGGGCAAGTGGAAGTCAGGAGGCCTGACCCCCACCTTACCTCTACCACTGCCCGGCTGGCCCTGAATTCTCATGACATTGGGTCCTCAGTTTCTCCAGCTCTAGGTAAAACGTACCTCTCCATAGGGCTGGGTTACTGAGAGGAGGGCCCGGGTGCCCAGCAAGGGCCCTGGGCACAGCCTCCCTGCACCCTCACCATCCGTGGATGGGTGTTGCCAGTCGGGCTCCCTGGAGCTGAGTTTATGAGCAGGCTGCTCATAGGGACCCCTGAGGTCCACACTCAAGGAAGGGAGGAAGAGCGGCAGCCCAGCCAGGGGAAGTGAGCTCCCACCCACGCCTGACGACAGCCTCCGCTGATCTCACAGGGGGCTCTGGGCCTTGAATGGCCTCACACCCTGTGGGGATCAGCATGGGATGGGGGCCACCCCGGGAGGGGTGACCTTGGGTGAGGCAGCTGTCTGCAACCCAGGCCATCTCTGTATGAGGCTGAGAGTTGAAGGCCACTGGCCAGCAGTTCCCTCAACAGCTGGGGCAGCAAACCCTCCCTTCAAGAGAGAGCTGGGTGGTGCATCTCAGCGTCCACCGCAACAGGCCGTTGGGTCCTAGAGGGCAGCCTAATGGCTGAGTGCCCAGATGTGCCTGGTACCCAGCACAGAGTCAGCACTCAGGAAATGCTCCTGAAGACGTTTTCCATCTCAAAGCCTGGCCAACACCTCCTGAGGCTGAGCACAGGGCCGCCGCCTCCATGAAGTCCTCCCTGCTCTTCCCCAGCTGATGTGCTTTCTCCTTCCTCTGCACAGCTCTACCCTGAGCTCTTGTTCTGTGGTTGAGTGTGTCTCTGGTGGCCTCCTACTGTCGGCTCCTCTAACCACAGGGGCCAGGATTATATTGCTGTCCTGCCCAGGACCTTTGCCACAGTGCCCACGGCAGGTGCCTGATACGTGACTGAATGACTGCCAAGGAAGAGGATGATGTGAGCGAGATCAGCTGATGGGGACGCAGCATGGTGTAGTTGAAAGAGCATGGGCTTTGGGGCCACTCAGGCCTGCGCTAAGTCTCAGCTCTCACTGGTCTGAGGTGGCACTTTTGCGTCCGAGCCTTGATTTCCTTATCTGTGCAATGGCTGGTGAGATCTGTCCTACTGTGGGGATCCAGGGAGACGTACTGTGCTCGTTGGAGGTGAACCTGGTGGGCGCTGCCCCAGGCTCTCTCTCACCCCTGCCCACATGCCCAAGGCCTCAACTCACCACTTCCCGGGAGGGGAGGCAGCTTGGTGTTCCGGGCATGTGGAGCCGGCCCGGCCCATGAGCAGGAGTCCTTGAGTGACTTGAGCTTCTCCTTCTTGAGCTGCTCGAACCGGTGCATGGCGGCCATATGTTTGCGCAGCTGCAGGCCACCCGCGGAGGGAGTGGCCAGGGCTGAGGCGTCGGCCCCTGGGGGCGTGTCATCCAGAGCTGTCAGGTCTCCCAGGCTCCCAGGCCCTGTCCCCGGCATCTCCACGCCACTGTCATTGTTGGGGGCACTGCCCAGGGGAGAGGGCTCGCTGCTGCAGGACGACTGGGCCCCGGGGCTGGACTGACACAGCTGCAGGGGGCGTGGTGAGAAGGCACAGCCTCAGAGGGTGCAAGAACCCACCTGGCCCTACACCCATGCCTGCACACACACCGCATCCTTGCACACCCAGGGGCAGGAAGGAAGCTGCCACGAGGAGGTGCTTTCGAAGCATCGCTTCTTTGAAGCTTGGCTTCCCTGAACTGCCTCTGGGACAGGGTTAGTGGAGAGATGGAAAGCATCTGGCACACAAAAGGCACCCAGTGACTGTCAGCCCTCATCCCCGGTGCTCCTAAGCTCCCCCAGTGGGGGTCTGGCCAGAGCTCTGCCTGTTGAGCTTTGCGTATGTGGACACTCTGAAGCTGTGCCCCGTGGAGGCTGCCACAGCCGCATGAAGTTGACATGAATGGGAGAATTAAGCATTCCCAAAAGAGCGATGTGCTGCACGACGAAGCAGGGAACGCTGAGAGGCTGCGAATGTGGGGTCTTCTCAACAGACCAGAGACAGGCTGTTGGAAGGGAAAGGATGACCCAGGAGGGCAGAACTGCTGAATGATGACCCCAAACCAGCCCTCCCTCTGGGTCGGGGTGGAGTCGCGCAGAGAGCCCGTGGTGCATGTGTACAGAGCAGGGCTCCACAGAACCTGGGCTACCTTCACTGTGACCTGGGGTTTGAGCCCAAATGAGGCTCACCTCATTGGGTGGAGCAGACGTGGCACCCCTGGGCTCATTCCTAGGCTGAAAGCCCCAAATTCAGGACCTCTCCTGGGGAAGCTGCAGTGCTCCCTCCTGCCCGTGGCACCACCCACATTCCCCCTCTTGGCGCTCAAGGCCCCCTGTAGGTCGGTCCTGCTCTCCTCTGCAGCCTGAACTCGCACCTCCACAGCCCTGTCCCTCCTGCAGGCTCGGACCCCACCGCTCACTCCTGCACCTGCCGGCTTGGCTCCTGCTGCCAGCCTTTACCTGCTCCGATGCTCCCACCTGCAGTGCCTGCCGTCTACCTATCCAAACCGACCTGCCCGGGCCCAGGAGGGGCCTGGCCTGACAGGTCAGTGTCCGCCCAGGCAGCCCAGCCCACCCTTGCACAGGCCAGCCCGCCCTCACCGCCCCGGCTTCTCCGCTCACCTCAGTACCGTCTATCCTTAGGGGAGGTACAGTCGGGAGAAAGAGGCGGAGACAAAGAACAGGTGGTTAGAACAAAAGGAGTGGAGGCCAGAGGGGCGAGGACGCAGAGACAGGACAGAGGGAGGGGCCGGCTGCGGCACTCGGCTGCTAGTTGGAAAGGCAGATGCCAGGGACCACCCCCGCCCCCTTGCAGACTGACCACATGGTGAGGCGGGCATTCCCATCGCCCACAGCCTGCCCAGCAGAATGGGACCTGGCACAAGACAGGTTCTGTGTGAAGCTCAAGGGGGTGAAAGGAGGAAAGTTGAGCTGGAGAGGAGGGACATTATCATGTGCTTAGAGGGGGGAGCCCGGGGCGCAGCCCACAGCTGTAGTTGGGGCTCTGGGCCCCCGAGGGCCCTCGTGCCAGCTGGGCTTGGCCTCCTGGGAGCCGGAGGGCATGGATGGGGCCTCTGCTGCCCAGCTCTGCTTACCCCGGAGCTCTCCGTCTTGATGGCTTTGACGTGCAGGCAGTCCTCCACAGCCTGGCTGGTGCTGCTGGCCTCGGCACTCTCCTCAGAGCCCTGGCCACCAGGCTCAGCGCTGGCCTCAGTGTCCCCATTCTCCTTGAGCAGGGGGGCGCGGAGGTGCACGTCATTGCGTTGCTTCTTGGTGACATGGGCATCTGGGCCGTGGACCGTTTTCACATGCTTCCGGAGAGAGCTGGGGTCCGTGTATCGCTTGGTGCAGCCTGGGATCTTGCAAATGTAGGGTTTCTGGGAAGAGAAGCAGGCCTGCATCATGGACGGGATACGAAGACAGCCTCTGAAGGGGGCACTGCCCATTCTCTTGCAGCCATGCCCGACGCTCTGGTAGAGCCTGGCCGGCACAGCGGGGAGGTGCTCGACCTATTTGCAGCCAGTGCCCTCTGGATGGAGCCGCTCCCCACCCCGAGGCCTGCAGGAGCCCAGCCCTGCCCCGCCTGCCTGCCACCTTCCCCTGAAGGTAAGCATGTGGTCCAGGAACTCCCGCCACAAGCTGGGGACATGGATCAGACACTGTGGAGGGATGAGGGACAGAGTCTGGTGTGGTCACTGTGCTGCCTCCCCTGTAACGAGGGCGCTGGGATTTTTATATCAGAAGCAAGTGTATGATCTCTTTAAACCTGTGAGACAGCGCTAGGACTCTCTGCCGAAGACAGGTTCAGAGAGGCAAAGATACGGGCTCAAAGTCACCCAGAAAACCCAGGCTTTCTGAACCTCAGTCCTGAGCTGAAACACACACACACTCACATCCACATACAGACACACACCCTGAAACCCACATACATACATGCACACACATGTATACACACATGCTCACACAGCTACGTGCACACTCACATGCATACACACACTTCCACTGACACACACTCAGTATATACACAGATACACATGTGCAGATACACATGTACAGGCACACTCATATACACACACACAAATATGCATGCACACACCCACATGATATATCCACATGTACATGCACACCCACATACATACACATACTGATACACACCCACACACGTGCATACACATAATTGCTAATACACATACATACACCTCTCCAAGGCTAGCTCTTGTCTGTAGAGACTATGGGCTGCATATACATTTGGGAAATCCTCTAATTTCTTATAAGCCTTGGAGCAAGTCCCTTTGGGTCTAAAATGTAAGCTTTTAGAAACCTTCTTTCCTGAGCCTACCTGACTGACAGCAATTGAGTGGCTGGGTTGGGACCAGGACAGCAGACAGCACAGGCTCCCGCCCGACTTCCCTCCCTGGGCTCTCTCAGCCCTGCTGGGGGTTCTGGCTCCCTGGGGAGACAAAGGCTGCTCTGTGCCCCATCAGCGGGGGGGCTGACAGCTACGCCAGGCCCAGGTAGCACTGGTGGCTAGAGCATGTCATTGCCAGCTGCCCAGGCCACAGGGGCAGGGGCCTGCTGATGTGTGCTGAGCTCAGACAGCCAGTCGTTGTGGGGGGGGCGGGGAGTGGGACCTGGCACCTGGCTACCGAATGGCCTACAGATGTCGAGAAGCCATGGGGTGATGCATTCATGCACGTGTCAGCAGGGCCCCTGCACAAGCCTGGTGCACCCCCAGCCGAGGTACCTCATTGGAGTGGGTGCGGTTCTGGTGCTTGGCACGGTCTGAGGCATTGGAGAAGGCCTTGTTGCAACCCTCGTGCTCACACACATACGGCTTTTCCCCAGTGTGGGACCGCAGGTGTGTCTTCAGGTTCTCCAGGCGAGAGTAGGCCTTCGAGCAGCCCTCGAACTGGGGAGAGGTGGGTTCGGTCAGTGAGGGCTCCTGGATCCAACGCAGGGAGCCTGCCTCCTCCCCAGACCCCTCCTCCACTCCACCCCAACGGTGCGCACAGGAGTCTGTATTTTAACATTGACATTTACCTTCCTTTCTGATTATAAAACTGACATATGGCAATTCTAGAAAACTTGGAAAGGACTGAAAAGTACAAAGAAGGAAATGAAAACCATTGGCTGCCCACGGACAGCCACTGCTGACATCCAGGCAGGTCTCCTCCTGGTGGCTTTGCATTTCACCCCCACACGATTTTTTAAACCCAAATTGCGAAGATAGCAATTATTTAGGTATGTATTCTGCTTGTTAAAGTTAACAGCACATTGTGAGAATCTTCCCATATCATTAAAAACTCTTAGAAAATATTATCTTTAACTGTTTCCCAATGCCACACCCTGATTAGAACTTTCCTGTGTATTAACATGGGCTGAGAGGAAAATCGAGAGACCTCCACGTCCTTGAGTGAGCTGGCCACCCTCACCCTCGCTCTGGCCATGCTGGTCTCCTTTCAGTCTTTTGACTCCACTCAGTTCTTCCCGGCAAGGGACCTTTGCACACACAGTCCTCTCTGGCTGGAACCTCGCCCCTGTCCCCACCCCGGCCCTGACCTGGCTCCCTCTCTCAGTCTTTTAGGTCATCTGTTCTGAGAGCATTTCTCTGATATTCTTAATCATAACACTCCACCCTTTTTCATTTATACTCCCTAACACAATTGGTGATGAGCTTAACCATGTTGTCATCTGGCCTTCCCACTAGGATATACGCTCCATGAGAGCAGGTACCTTCTAAGCCTCGTTCATTTCTGTGTTTCTATCATTTAGTGCCTGAGAAAAAGAAACATTTTCAGCACTCAAGAAACATTTTTGGGAAAGAAGGAAGGAAGAAAGGAGGGAGCAAGAGAGAGAGGCAGGGAGGGTAGAAGGAAGGAAGGGTCATTGCAGGAAGCTGCACCTCTTCCAAAGATACTGCAGGTGCACCCACTATCTGTGAAAATGGCCCTCAGGAGGCTATGGAGACCCAGCAGGAGCTGGCTCACTCGTCACATCCTCCCCTCTATTCCTGAACGATCTGACTGAGCGCACTTGGATCCAAATGCCTTTATCTGTTTCCACCATGTACAGCCCATATCAGAGAGCTAGGGTTGCTACCACTCGCTCGGAGGGCTATGTTCAGAACTTGCTGCAAAGGACCAAGGGAGCCAAAACAATCTTGAAGGACAAATTTGGAGGCCTGACACTTGCCAATTTCAAAACTTACTACAAAACCACAATAATCAAGACTGTGTGTGGTACTCCCATGAGGGCAGACGTAGAGATCAATGGAACAGAACTGAGAGTTCAGAATTAAACTTGTACATGAAGGGTCAACTGATTTTGGATAAAGAGGCCAAGACGATTTGGTGGGAGAAAGAGCAGTTTCTTCAACAAGGGGATTGAGAGAACTACATAACCACAGGCAAAAGAATGAAGTTGGCCCTTACCTCACACCATAGATGAAAATGAACTCAAAATAGATCAAAGACCTAAATGCAGGAGCTACCCTATAAAATTATATACGTATTTTATATTTACATAAATAGAACTATGTATTTGCAAACTATAAAAAACTCTCTGAAGAGGGGCTGGCCCAGTGGCGCAGCAGTTAGGTACACACATTCTGCTTCGGCGGCCTGGGGTTCACCGGTCCGGATCCCAGGTGCAGACATGGCACTGCTTGGCACGCCATGCTGTGGTAGGCGTCCCACATATAAAGTAGAGGAAGATGGGCATGGATATTAGCTCAGGGCCAATCTTCCTCAGCAAAAAGAGGAGGATTGGCGGCAGATGTTAGCTCAGGGCTAATCTTCCTCAAAAAAAAAAAACAAACAAACAAGTCTCTGAAGAAAACATAGGGGTAAATCTTTGTGACCTTGGATTAGGCAATGGTTTCTTACATAGGACACCACAAGTACAAGCAATTAAAAAATTGGACTTCACCAAAATTAAAAACTTTTGTGCTTCAAAGGAAACCATCAAGAAAATGAAAAGACAACCCACAGAATAGGAGAAAACATTTGCAAACCATATATTTGATAAGGGTCTAGTAAAACTATTAAAATTCAACAATAAAATAACTAATAACTCAAAAAATGGGCAAAAGATTTGAGCAGACAGTTCTCCAAAGATTACAAATGGCCAATAAGCACATGAAAAGATGCTCAGCATCATCAGTCATTAGGGAAATGCTAGTCAAAACCATAATGAGACGCCACTTCACACCCACTAGGATGACTATAGTCGAAAGATAGTAACACGTGTTGGTGAGGATGTGGAGAAACTGGAACCCTCACACCTTGCTGGGGGGAATGCAGAATGTGCTGACTTTTGGGAAAACAGTCTGGCAGGTCCTCAAAAGTTAAATAGAGAGTTGCCATATGACCCAGCAATTCCACTCCTAGGTATATACATAAGAGAATTGAAGACACATGTCCACACAGGATGTACCTGAATGTTCACAGCAGCATTATTCATAATAGCCAAAAAGTGAAGACAATGCAAATATCTGTCAACTGATGATGGATAAAAGCCCCATGTGCTGGCCATACAATGGAGTATCATTTAGCCATAAAAAGAAAGGAAGTGCTGATATGTGCTACAACATGCATGAATCTTGAAAACATGCTAAGTGAACAAAGCCGGGCACATTGTAGATTCCATTTTCATGAACTGACCAGAACAAGCAAATTCCTAGAGAGAGGAAGCAGACCAGTGGTTGTCAGGGGCTGGGGAGAGGGGAGAACGGGAGGGGACTGCTAACAAACACAGGGTTTCTTTTTGGGGTGAGGAAGGTGTTCCTGAATTAGCTAGTGGTGATGGCTGCACGACTTTGTGGACATACTAAAAATCACTGAACTGTGCATTTTTTAAAAAGGGCAACTTGATGGTATGTGAATTTTATCTCAATTAAAAAAATAATGAAAGTTAGCATATTTCATTGAATCCTGGACACCACCGATTTTAAGGCAGCTTGATTTCAGAGATATTAAAATGAGAACAAAATATATGTCTTGGAATCTATGAAGGATGGTAAGTCACAAAGAGGCGTTCCCAGACGCTTCAGCTGCGGCCCCACCACTGCATCACTGGACCACAGCCCCTTGAAGAGGGAGCAATTCTCTGTGCTAAAGGCTCACCAATTACACTCACAAATCCTGTGGCCTCCATAAGGCAGACTTTCCAGAAGGTCTCATCTTTGTGTTCACTTTTTTTTTAGCTTAACCAACGTGATTTTTAACCCATCATTGCTCACGCTGTGAAGCACTATGAATCTGTCCTCTCTGTAGAGGACACAGACCATAGAGTGCTTCCGAGCTCGGGGTTATCCAGCCAAGTGAGCTGTGGGGGTATAGCTGTGCCTCGGGGCCCACGGTCACGCAGACACAACCACAGGGACACCGGCACACACCCCCACCGCAGTTACAAGATGCACGCCCCCTGAGAAAGAGTAAATCAAAGGTCTGGGGCAGCAGGCAGTGAGGGGTCTCAAGGACCCGAGACAGGCAGAAGGCCCTCAGGGAGGCACAGACGCTGCAGTGAGGAAGGACTGTGCCCGGGCGCCACTCACCGTGCACTTGTGGGGCTTCTCGCCCGTGTGCCGGCGCATGTGCACCACCAGCATGTACTGCGCCTTGAAGGGCTTCTGCTCCCGCGTGCAGGCCTGCCAGCGGCACACGAACTCCTTCTTCTCCCCGTGGATGTGTTCGTTGTTGATGTGCTGTCGGGAACAAGCCATGGAGCGGGGTGAGCCCAGCCACCCAACACCCAGGTCCCACCTAGGATGTGCAGACCACCCACTCCACAGACCACCCCCACCTACTATGTGCACACCCCCACCTACTATGTGCACACCACCCACCCAACAAGACCACCACCGACATGCCAGGCCACACCTCATGAGTTAGCCTTAGCTGCCATTAAATGAAGATGTACTGCGTGTGACTTGTCTCGGCTGCATTTTCCAGTTAGTCATCAAAGGGACCATCAACGATGGTCAAGGGCATCCTGCTCATGCCAGGCCGGGCTCCAGGCTCTGGTCTATGGGGAATTAGTGGTTACGACGATGCTCCCGGGCTGCAAACAGTAGGCACTAATTAACTGCAGCGAGGCAGACGTGCACACAGTGGGTACATGAGAAGCCTCTCCTGAGCTTGCCTCCATTGTTCTAGAGATTCTTAAATAAAATTTTATTACAATGGGAACATAAATGCATCCTCATCTCTATGTTTGACAGTAACCCATGGGATGATGGCTTTGTCTCCTTTTCACAAAGGCCAAAATTGTTAAGTTTCCCACCCAGGACCCGGGCGATGAGTGTGGGTAGAGCTAGATTCTGACCCTGACACTGGGCTCTGGGCACAGTGTGACGCTGCCCCGGGACAAACGGCCCAGGAGAGTCAGGCAGGACAGCCAGAGACAGTGCACCCGAGCCTGCAGCACGGCCTTCTCAGGGCGGCGGGCGTCTCGGGCAAAGCTGGGCAGCGCACAGCGAGAGGGCTTCCCTGGAGGAGCGGTCCTCAGACCCACCCCGCCAGCACCGCCCTGGGCCAGGAGGGTGGGCTCACTTTTCTTGATTTCCGCAGTCCTGCACCCACACCTTCTGGCCTCTGCCCCGGGACCATCACCCGTGTGCCCCCGGGGTAGTTTCTCCTGTGATGTGGAGCAGTGGGCCACCGAGGCTTTCCATCACCCGTGACAGAGCAAGCTGCCCTGGGCGGCCATTCTGGATGTCAGTCACTTGCTTTGATGATTTAAGTGAAGGCTGCAGTCCTCACTGGAGCAGGGATATTACTGCCTCTGCGCTTGGGATGTGCTACTATGTGTGTGGGGCCTCAGCACCTTTGTGACCCATAATCCTTTGGGCTGCTTATTTATCTGGAGAATGGGAACAGGTGGTATTAGTCACTCACGTGGTAGCGTGAATAAGTATACTGCTCCTCCTGCTTCCGCTCCCACTGGGGCTTCTCTCTAAAGGCCACCAGGAGCCTCCTTGAGCCCATCAAGGTCGCTTCCCTGTCCTGCCTGAATTGGGGGTTAGGCTGGGCTTGCTTCCCCGCAGGGAGCTGGGGAGGGTGGAACACTCAGGTCTTGGAGGCCCCGCTCTCTCCCTGCTCCAGCCTCATTCCGTCTTCTCTCTGTTCTCAGTTCCCTCTCCCAGCCATCACTTCCTCCCACCCACCCCTCCCACAACCTCCGGACCCCCACAGTCCAATGCAGCAGCCACTCGCCACTTGAGTCTCTTGAACCCTTGAAATGTGGCTGCTCCCAACTGGGATGGGCTGTAAGTGTGAACTACACACCTATTTCAAAGACTGAGAGTGAAAAAAAGGGATGTAACGTATCTCAACAATTTTGTTTTATATGATTACATGTCAAAATGATAATATTTTAGATATATTGGGTTAAATACAATATATTATTGCAATTCATTTCATCTGTTTCCTTTGACTCTTGTTTTTGTGTGTTCCTATGTATAAGAAAATTCCATGCACGGCTGGCGTTTGTGGTTTGTGGGTCTTTCTCCCAGGCAGTGCCCCTGTAGATCTTTGCAACCTACACTGCTGTCCACGAGCTGGGCATTGGGGCACTGGCAGCCCGCACCCTGTAGGACAGGAAGCCGCGGCCTCACGCCCCGAGTATCAGGCCCAACTGTCATGCATACAAATGCCAACGCTGGAGCAAGTAACATCTACAGCGCTTTGAACTTCCAGGGAAATCTTATCATATTAGCCTCACTCTCCATTTTTAAAGTCTTTCAAATGAAAGAAATGCACCCTGACAATGCCTTTCATTTTTGTCTCACTGGTTTACTTAGCAACAAATTGTTAATAATCGACTGGGGGCTCCCATTCGCCCGTGTGCTGCCACCATCCATCTTCTCAGGGAGCAGAGAGAAAGACAGAGCTGGGCAGAGGGGAGGCTCCCCTCTCTCACAGGAGCCCACTCTTTCCAGGGCCAGGTGGAGGTGACCACCCATGGCCACAGGGACAGTCCTGGGCACAGGTGGGAGCCTGCAGCTGAAGCCCTCCTCCCCAGGTCTGGACCCCTCTGCCTTTCCTTGGGGAATTTCCTCCCTGCTCTTTGGGGCCGACCCACTCATCACTGAGCTCATCTTTCACCTTTTCACCTCCTCGTCTCCCCCCTTTGCCTGGGCCCTCTCCCGGCCTCAGAGGCTGTGCCCTTTCTCCTCCTTTAGTCTGATCCCATCCGTCCTACGACTCACAGCTCCAGCGGGCCCTTCTCCATCTCAGACTTGTTCCCCCAAACAGGTGGCACAGGTTGAAAAATTATGTTCAAGTTCCAGAAGGGATTAGATAAGACCCTGCTTCACAGGTCCTATGTCAGCTGTTATGGGTTTGCTGGGAAATTCTGGTCTTCTGCTGAGAATTTGGGGAGAAAAACACAAACACAAGAGAAACCTACAGTATTTGAGAGCAAGTCACAAGAATGGAGGAAGCAGAGGGAGGGGGCGGTGTTCTAAATGCTGAGTTCACAGAGCTGGGGAGCAGCAACTCCTTCTGGATGGCTTCTGGGTGTGAACTGTGTGTGAGTGTGTGTGTGTGTGCGTGTCTGTGTATCTCCTCTACTACTCTACCCAGCAAGTGAGCTGCTAGTTAAGTGGGGCTTCATCTTTACATATACTCATTCACCAAGTATGTGTTGGGACGGGGTGCTTTTCTAGATGGAGAAGAGAGCTGCTCAGGGCTGCGGGGGGAACAGGGAGGAGGAGGCAGGAGGGAGCTCCCACGGACGGAATGCTGCCATCTAAGTATTGACGTGTGGGATCATCCTCAGTCTCCACCCGCTGCAGGGTAGGCCTCACCTCCCGGCACAGGGGAGGAAACTGAGGCTCACGGAGGTTTTAAGTCACTAGCTCAGAACCACTCGGCAAGCTGTGGGGGAGCCAAGTTGGAAGCCAGGAGCCTCCCGTGCTGAGCCCCTGCTCCCCCCACTGCACAAATTAGCCCCCGACTGCCACCCTAATGGATGATGCTGTATAAGGGTTTAGAGGGTGGACCAAGAGGCATACCCTGAAGACCACACCTAGCTCTGTGGTCTTCTCTGGTCTCCTGATCTGTCAGTACCCAGGAGCCCCCTCTTTGATACAGGTGTAAACACCTTTTGGCACCTGTGTATACTGGGTCTCTGTGAATGGTCTCCAAGAGGAAATGACCAACTCTTTCCTATTGGGAGAAACTTCTTTCAGGTTCGGGTTTGATATTATCTTTGGATGCTGGCTGGTTTAACTCATCTTATTTCCCTCTTTGCATTGGTTGCTAGGAAGCTCAGAAAAAAAGATTTATATGTGAACCATAGCTCAGGGCCCTTGGTTTTTCATACAAACTTGACTCTTGGCTTGATTTTCTTGTTCCTTTCCCCCTAGTTTTCTCATTTACTTAATTTTCTTTCAATCTCTCGTATTGGTAACCCCCCTTTTAGAAACAAGCAGTGCACAGATACATAATCATGCCTTCCACGTGTAAAAGATGTGGCCCCAGCACCTCCTGGAGCCTCATCCTCCAGCCCCTTCTCTCCGACATAGGGCTTGGAAGGCGCAAGGCCCTGTGTGGCCTGGCTCTATCCACGGTGGGCAGGTGGCCGGGGCTCGACGCTTACATGCACCAGCTGCTCCTGCGTGTCGTACTCCCTGCTGCAGTCTTCCCAGTGACAGCTCGTCTCGTAGACGACCACCTCGGCCTCCTGCTTACAGTCATCCCTGTCCAGGTCGTCCTTGAGGTCAGCCAGCTGCTCCTGCGGGGGGCAGAGCACACCCACGTGAGCCACATCCAGACACCTGGCCCCGAGGAAATGTCGCTATTAGCCCCCTGAGGTCTGTGAAAATACGCTGGGCTCGTACAGGTGTGGACACACACACACACATGTACACACACCCCCGCTCGCCAGCGGTCTCAGCCCCCTTCCTCAATTCGGCTCCCAGCCATCGCTCTTCCTGTCACACAGCCGTCCTGGGGACCCTCCCGCCTCTCTAACGTGTCCCGTCACATCCTGGGTCAACTGACATGGCCAGAACAGGAGAAAGGAGGGCAGGGACTTTTGCTTATGTGGTTTGGTTTGCTCTGGGGGGAGCAGTGTGGCCCCACAGACTCAGGGGTGAGGGCATTTTTATTTATAGGGTGTCCGGGGTCTGCTCCTGCCTGGAGGCAAGAGAAAACCTGACAAGGCCCTGGCTTGGCCCTTCAGATCTCTCTCATACTGTCCCTTCCTCCCAGGGGGACACAGCGCGCCTGGCTTCACACCCAGGAGAGTGCTGAGGATGCTAAAGGCCCTGCAGAGGCTCCCAGCATCACGCCCCCCTGCAGTGGCCCTCAAAGGAGGGCGTTTGTATTCTCATCTCACAGCAGGGAAACAGGGAGCAGTCGACTCGCCCTCCCCAGAACGCAGAGTGAGCTTGTGGCAGCCTGGATCTGGGCTCGAGTCTCCTGACCATGACGGGGCCCACATGCACCCATTTCAAGGAAGCCCAGGAAAGACCCCGGAGGTAGTCTCTACCCGACCACAGGTGCCTGAAATCCCTTTCAAAGAGGACACAGACTCTTAATCCCAAACTAGCAGAGACTAAGAAAAAAACCCATGGAGCTGCCCCACCCCAGCTGATGCTAACGCAGAACCGGCCACGGGCAGCCTCTGAGCAGGGGACATGAGGACAGGCTGGGAGGTACCAGGAGCTGGGGCAAGGGAGAGGCACAGGTGCCCCAGGTTGGGAGGAATGCCCAGCGAGGACCTCCAGAGAATGTCAGGGGCTCCCCAGTATTCCACGGGCCTGCTAGGCAGACGGGGAGCAAAGCTGAGCCAAGAGGCAGATGTCAGAATGACTTGCTTTACATTTCAAACTACCTACCAAACAGCAGGAAAGTTCTGTCCTTCAAAAGAGCCTCTGGGGGAAGCATTTATTGTGAAAGGGGGACAACCTCTCCCCACAGTGAAGAGCCCCAGCGCCCACAATCTCTGAGACTCAGAGACGCGGAGGCTGCGGCTCCCACATCGGCCTCACTCCTAACGCTGAGTCCATCTCTAGGAGCGCAGAAATCGGCCTCCCGTCTCCCCACGGCCGGCTGCAGACTCACAGCCCTGACCACTTCCCATTGGAGCTGCAAAGGGCTCCTCCAGGAGGGGCTTCTGGCTGTTGATCAGAGTACTTTTCTATTAACCACGTGTTCCGAAAAGGAAAATGATGACATCTGCGAACCAAGGCCACAGGCAGCACGGGGTCACATTAAAAGGAAGGGGCCAGAGTGCTCTGCCCTGAAGCTTTAGCAATGGGAGATCTGGGGGACCGGGGGCCTCCTAATGCCCACTCTGCACTTTCAGAAAAACTGGAGCTAGACTTATTTCCATAAGCTGCATGCTCTGTTTATTTCAAAGAAGACTGGAAGAAGCTGCCACATTGACGTGTGAGAGGAGGATGGCACAGAGGCGGTGGGCACACGTGGGCCTCCAGACGGAGCCAGGCATCATCGCTACCCACGATTTTCAGAGCTTAAGCAGAGACAGGATTCATTACACTGCATTTTCTGCCAAAGGAAAGCACGGCCATCCACCCTGCAAATGAGTCAGGGAGCAAGTGAGTCAGGTCACTGAATCAGGACACTGAGTGACACGGTGACAACCTCCTCATGATAAACAGCTTTCCTTCCACTGACACGAGTGAGGAGCCAAGCTGGGCACGAAGAAGGGCTGTGTGTGGCCCCTTTGGGCTGGAGGGGATGGGCCAGGGGGCCTGCAGGTGCTCAGCGCCGGCCTCCCCTCCCTGTCCTTGCTGCCCCCACATGCTTATCTCCCCTGGCTGTGCGCCCTTCTCATCCATTTCCACAGCCCTCAACGATGGCCGGCCTCCTCGAGAGCATGCATCATGCTGAGATGCTTTGGTGTCAGGGAGGGGAGAGGAATTTGTCACCAGCCCTCTGTTTGCCTGACAATAACAGGACCCAATATTTCATAAAAATTAAGTGCCTAGAGCATGCCCGATGGTTTACAGGTTTGATAAAGGATGGTCCGGCAGATGTAGGGGAGACGGGGACAGGAGGCCCCGAGCATCCTTGGTGTCAAAGCTGGTGATTCCATAGTAACAGATGGGGCCCAGAGAGAGGCGGGAGGCTTGCCTGCAAGGTCGGCACTCACACTGCGCCCTTCCCATGACAGGCCTCTGCTCCAACAGCTGGGACTGCCTGCCTGCAATCTGCAGTGTGGAATAAGCGGCAGGATGGCGAAAGGGACCTGCATAAGGGCCTCAGCCCCGCAACAGACCCACCCCAGGATCTGGGCTGCTCCGCCCCTCGCCTTCCTGCCAGGAATCATCTCCCCTTCCCTCCCTTCCCACACCACTCACTCCCTCAAATGCATCGAGTCATAAGAAAAGACTATTTCACAGCTACTGAGCACCAGGCCCCACGCAAACCCTGGCGATGTGGAGCCAAGTCAGGCACTTGTCCCAAACTCCACCTCTCCAAAGCTTACGGCGCAGTGCTGGAGACAGACCCACTGACCCAGAGGCTAGGAGGGGTGTCTGGGCGAATGTGAGCCCTATTATCCAGGAGGGTCAGGCAAGGCTGGAGTGGCGGCAAAGGGGACAAAGCGGGGGATGAAGTTCCAGGGAGAGAGGGCAGCTGGACAGGGGCCTGAGCCATTTGGAGACGGGAGCAACTCAGTTTGTCCGGGGCTTGTGCTTCGTGAGGGTGAGGAATGGGGCGAGAGACGGTGCAGCCCCAGACACTCACTCATTCAGCAGGTGTCTGATGAGCAGGTAGCAGGTGCAGGCTGTTGGGGACCCAGCTCTGGTCCTCCCGGAGCTCCCAGTGCACCCACCCTGCCCTCTCTAGTTCACTCATTTGCTCATTCATGCAGGCAGCCACCTACTCAGCCATTCGCCAACAGGGTTGCCGCCCCAAGTCAGCTGACCCAGAGGAGACAAGGCCTGGCCCAGCCCGAGGCCACCAGCACAGCCAGCGGGTTACCTGCGTCAGGGTCAACGGGGAGGCTGGTCGCAGGCCCTCGGCTTCCGTCTTGACCTTGCTGCGCTTGTGAATGACGATGGGGTTGACGGTGCTGCTCACGGCTGACTCGCTGCTTGGCTTGTTCTGAGGGAGGGTGAACAGGGGAGCCCGTCACACAGGGGCAGGGTGGGGACACCTCAAATTCTGTCTGGGCTTTACCTTTGGGACCCTCCCCACACAGACCATCTGGGCCAACCCTGTGGTTTGAAGTTTCAGAAACCAAGTGCCCCCAGCTCAGTCCTTTGGCCAGGGGCACGGCCAGGAGAGGGCCCAGAGCTCAGCCTGCCAGCACCTGCCTCCCCACCATGCAGCCCCACCTCCACTCCCATGACTTGAGGGAAATGGAACAGAGACCCTCTCTTTGGGAAGTGCTGGGTGCCCTCGTTCCTGTCCCAACAGCCTCAACTTCTTGGCCCTCCAGAGCAGGGGCGGCTCTGGGTCTGAGGAGAACAGGACCAGCCGGCCCAGGGAGCAGGTGAGGAGAGCCTGGAGCTGCAGTGTCAGGCAATGTGACAACAGCCGACAGCCACTGTCTGGAGAGAGGTGCCAGGTGACTGCCTGGAGCCCTGAGCTGGAGGGAGAGGATGTCCTGGAAGAGGGCTGCTTCCAGACTGTGTGGTGTCTTGTCTTCCTCACCGGCACGTGCTCACATCCAGGTCTGCCTTGCCAGGTAGGTGGCCCAGGGGTTGCTTCACCTCAAGAACTGTCATTGTGAGTGCTAACAGGTTCCGCGTTGACCTGGGGCTCTGTGCTCACAGAAGCTCAAGTACATGCACGATGACCCCATGCAGGTGGCAGGCCCCCCTTTTCAGACTCAGGCCGAGAGGTAAAGAGACTTGCCGCTTTCAGGCAAGTCAGGGTCAAAAACATGGTCTAACTGATTCCAAAGCCTGTGCCCTTTCCTCTTTCTGGTACTGGCTCTCTAACTCCACTTCCTCATCTGCAAAACAGGACTTGACTCGCTCACCACATACTGATGGCACCCAGTGTGTGCCAGGCACTGGGCAGGCATGCCCACACATGTCAAGGGCCTGTTGGAAAGGTCAAATAAGAGGGCCTTTGGTAAACTCAGGCTCTAAAACTAAATTGCACAGTATTATTTATTATCCATTAATCCATTTCAAATGCTGTGCACGGACTGCCTACACTATGCCAGATTCCATGAATTCTGGGGTTTCTCTAACTACTTGTTACATTCACTGGATGGGAAATGGCAGAACTGAGGCTAGGCACCTGCTTGTGGTAAGCGAGGGCAGTGTTAGGGCTGAGCCCCGGTCTCCTGATGCAGCCCGAGGCCCTTTGGATCACACGGCCTCTGCCCACTGGCCACATCTGTGCCGAGTTCCTCCACAAGTTCCCGGCAGAAACAGTCCTCGGGGGGTCCAGATGAGCACCTGGGGGCCCACCCTCTGCTCCTGCACCCCCATACCTGGCTGGCATCGCTCAGACAGTTGCTGCTGCTGCTGAGCTGGGTGGGCGTGGCATTGATGGAGGCGAGGGCCATGGGCTGCTGGGCCAGGAAGGTGGGCGAGGGCTGGATCAGGGGCGGTGTGTGTCCGAAGGCCGAACCCAGGCTCCTCTGCTGGCTCAGGATCTGCTGGTAGGCCACCGGGTTGAGGGGGTGGGGGAAGGTAAAGGCTGGGCTGCAAAGAAGAGCAGACAAGGTCATGGAGCAGCCTTCGTTCCTGGCAAACCGGCCCTCAGGAGCTGCCAGGCTCCATCTTGCCCCCACATCCTGGCCCTTCACGCCTGAGAGGCAGCTCTGCGTCACTGCTCCTGACTATCTGAACCCCATTCAGCCCCAAAGCTAGTTCGAATGTCCCCTTGTCCAGGAAGTGTGGCCCGAGCCGTCCAGCTCACACCAGCCTCTCTCCTCCGTAACTTCTACTACACTTCTAGGGCCCTACTGTGCCACTTGCATATGAGCCACCCTCTCCAGAACAGGATCCTGAGGAAATAAGGGTGACCTCTGAGGCTAAGCCATAAATACACTGTGGCTTCCTCTTTGCTCTCTCTCGGATCACTTGCTCTGGGGTCACGGGGAGGGGAAGCCAGCTGCCATGTTGTGAGGATGCTCAAGCAGCCCTGTGGAGAGGCTCCCGCAGGAGAAACTAAAGCTCCTGCCAACAGCCGTGTGAGTGAGCCAACTTGGAAACAGATCCCAGGCCTGGTCAAGTCTCCAGGTGACCACGGCCCTGGCTGACATCTTGACTGCAGCCTCATGGACGCAGGGCTAAGCCAGTCTCACCGTCCTGGCCCTCAGACATGGTGAGAGATAATAAATGCTTATCGTTGTTTTAAACTGCTAAGTTTGGGAGTAATTTGTCATACAGCAAAAGATAACTAACATCCTTGTTATCACTTCTATCTCTGGGTCCCCGGGCCGAGCTCTCCTGACATTCCTAACGCCTCCTGGCCCTTCAGGAGGGTCGGGGAAGAACATGTCTTCAGTCAAGTTGGTTGGGGTCTCAGTCCTTAGAGCAGTCAAGGGCTGCACAGGGGGGACTAAGGTGTCCATGAGGTTGGCTGTGCCACGCCGTGACCACAGTGGGGGCCTGCTGCCAGCCCAGAGACTTGTGTGGCCCAAGTCTGTGTCATGCCTCCTGTGGCCCCCGCTGCTGGTCAACGGCCTGGCTGCTCCAGGACACCTGCTGAAATAGCAGGAAAGTCACCTTTGATTTCATGATTGAACCTTTTGTGACAGACCTGGTAAACACTACTCCTCACATCAGAAATTGTGTTTGGAGGATAAATAGCAAGCACATGAAGACGTTCTCAATGTTGGCACATTTCAACTTCACCATTATTGGTTTTTGAATTCAGGAAAAACTTGCAAGTATGCTGATTCCCAAATGCAACAAGTCCTGTCTTCTCGGATTGAAAGCGCGGACCGTCCCCATTTGGCGCCCAGCCCAGCTCCCAATCCCCAGCCCCCTGCTGGCGGGCCAGGCTCACCTCAGGGCGCCCGCCGACAGGTGCCCGTAGGAGCCGCTGGCCGCTGAGCTGCTGCGCGAGTTGTTGATGTAGGCCACCAGCGAGCTGGGCGAGGTCCGGATCATGCGCTGCAGGTCGAGGCTGGCGTCCGAGAGCGGGGAGATGGACAGCGCACGCTTGCGGCTGAGACGGGGCGTCACCCGCGGGCTGGAGAAACGTGACACTGCGGAACACCCGACCCAAGGCCTGTCAGCCTCACCGCAGTGTTTGTAGGGGGCATGAAAAGGGGGCGGGTGACTGGAAGGCAGGGGACAGGAAGAGCCTGTAAGGATGGCCTAATGGGAATCGCAGCTTGGCCACTTTCCAGCTGCAGGCTCTTGGGCGAGGGACGGAGCCTCTCTCAGCCTCATTTACTCATCTCTTAAATGGGACTGATCCACACAAGGTGTGGGCAGGATTCAGGAAGCACAGGGCAGGTGCTTGAGCAAGGGGATATGAGCCTTGAACACACAACAGCAGCTTTACCATCAGGTATGCAGACACCAGGGCTGGGCCCAGCAATGCTGACAGCACAGCACACGAGCCCTAAGCTTGGTGGCCTCTCCCAAAGGGAACCCACCTGCGAAGCCAGCAGCAGGTCAAGTAATAGGCCATGGCCAGCGCCCAAAGCCCCCTCTGCCCCTTCTGGACCCACCCCGTGGGCAGCCACTATCCTGGCTTCCAACACTCAGCTTAGTGTTGCGAGTTTTGAGCATTTTCCTGGTATGCAAATAGAATTATAAATACTCTTTCTTATTCAGCTTCTTTCATCCTACATTATCGGTTTGTGAGATTTCTCCATGCCGTTGAGTGTGGCAATAACTGGCCCTTTTTAATTTGCTGTAGAGAATTCCACCGGGTGGCTACTCCATGGGGAGGACCGTGAAAGGAGTTAAGTGTTCCAAGGTCACGGATCACGCTGCAACTAGGATCACCCCAGATGCCCCCTCTTAGGGCACTTGCCAAGCCCCCAGACTCCTAGCACAATGCCTGGGCCTTTGGCTGGTTCTCTGGGGCCTGCTGGGGAGGCTGCCGATGGAGTGGGGAGGTGGTGGGAGCAGCAGTGAGAGGCAGCTTGGCCACACACAGATGACTCTCCAATTCTGAGCCCTTTCAGTCCTGGAGTCGCCTGAGGCTTGGAAAGCCTGTTGCCTTAAACACACGCGCATACACCACCCCCCACCCCCCGACATGCACACACACACACACAAGCACACCACCCCACATGCACACACACGTACACCCCACACACATGTACCCCCCCTACATGCACTCATGCACACACACTGCACCCGCCTATCTGACAGCCCCTTGGACGTGCTCTCAGCCCTCCCCAACTCATACATATGGATCCGTGGGAGCGGGAGAGGGCCTGCCCCAGACCGCGCTCCCTGCGCCCAGGGCCACGGGCTCTCCCGCCATGGCTCCAGACTGCTCCTCCCCACGGTCCCTCCTCCCTGATCAGGGCTCCAGGTCTTTCCTCTGGACAAACAGTGGCCTCGAAATGGTCTCACGACATCACCGGACAACTCCCCACAGGCCAAGGTTTCTGCCTTGTCCAGACCCTCTCTGAGCCCCCGCTTCCTCTTTGTAACAGGGTCTACTGGTGCCGACCTCCACGGCTGTGGTGAGGAGTAATTCGGTGGCATATGGGACATGCCTTGCACACGGCCATGGCACATAAACGCTCTGCTGGGACCCTGCATTTCTGGACACCTGCATGGAAAAGGGTCTTCCTGGGCCCCGCTGGCCCTGCCCAGCCGTCCTCCCGTCAGTGGCCCCCGGGTTCCCCTTGGGCTTGGGGTGTTGCCTGTAAACAACTCTAGCGGCTGCTCAAACACCCCCCCACTATACACAGCCCAGCCCAGCCCACCTCCGTGCCTGTGCTGGCTGTTCCTGGGCTCGTGATACCCGCTTTTCTCCCTTCTGCCTGCTCAGACCTGCTCAGGGCTCATAGGTCCCCCTCCTCCAGGGAGATGGCAGGCTGTTCTGGCCACAGCGTTGGTGTGTTGGTGCCTTGTCTCCACAGCTGCAAGGAGCACCGAGGGCAGAAGTGATGGTCTGTGAATCTCTTGAGCCCCGATCCCCAGTACCAGCCAGCCCCTGAGAAAGCTCGGGGCATATCTGGCCTGTGTGACTCCAGAGCCACCTGGGATCCATCTACTGCTGGGCCTGGGGGGTCAACCACCTCTGGCCCTCCCCAGCCCTCCACTCTGGGCTGGCAAACCTGGGAAGCCCTGGGAAGGCCCTTTACCGCTGCGCTACCAGAGAGACATCTCTCTGAGGCTGTGGAGAGGAGAGGGGAGGCCCCAGAATCCTCGGGCTGGAAGGGGATTCCAGGGTTTTCTCTGCTAACTGTCTTCTCCGTGGATGAGAGACCCTGGGTACAGGGACAGAGACCTGGGCTGGACCAGCAGCCGTGTCGGGTAGGGTGAGGGTGCACACAGGCTGCCTTGGGCTGGTGCCACAGGTCAGCTGCGTGGCCTAGGGCAAATCGCTTAACCGATGGGAGACTGAGAACCTTCGTCAATAACCTGAGCATAAAAACTGATCCCCTGCCAGGGTGGGTGGTCGTGCTCCTACAGGATGACAGACGCTGAGGGGGCCTGTGCACTCGGAAATGCCCTACAACTGTGGTGCCCAGGTGACCGTATACTTTGTTCTCAACAAGAAGGATGAAGTGCTCTTACGCAAGCACCCAGGTGGAGGAAAATCTGAGCTACTCAGAGTATCCTTGTCCTTGAACATCCTCGTCAGCTGAAGTTGTTGTATTTGGCTGACTGTTTATTCTGTTGGGTTCTGAGGCCAGAGGTTCATGCATCATTCAGCAAGCAGAGCTACGGTGGGTACACAGAAGGCGCTTCATAGATGCTTTTGGGGATGCAGGCTCACTCAGCTCACAGAGGACCCCAGGAGTGTGACCAGCACCCAGGCCAGCAGGGGACGCACTCGGATAATGCCACCTTTCTGCTGTGGCAGGAAGGATCCCAGGCCGCATGCCTAGGGGCAGAAGGTGCCTGACCATGTGCTGCCTCAGAGGGGCCCCACGGCGCAGGCCCACGCCCCAGTGGGCACTGAGGCTGCGCCACAATACAACCGCCCTCTCAATGAGCAGACGACAAACAGACGCACCCTGGGGGTCAGCAACTAGAGAAGGTGCATGTCCTTTTGGTGTGGTATTCGATAAGCACCTGCCTCTGAACTCTGGAGTGACTAATAACCCAGTGACAGTGCTATTTAGTGACATTTAGAGCCAGTGTCTCAACTGACAGCTACCACCACCCTCCGAGACGCAAACCCAGCTTTGCAGATGAGAAAACCAGGCGTGGGGAGGGGAGGGACTTGCTCAAGGGCGGGATTTGAACCCAGGTCCGCAGGGGCCCTGATGTGTGGCTTTTCTGGGCCCTCAGAGTCCTCGAGTCTATCTTCAGAGAGGCAGGGAGAGGTGGGGCCAGGAAGACGCGCTCTCATCACAGCTTTTCACTCCCCACTCTGTGCCCCCCAAACCTTTCCAAAGCTGCCCACTGCTATTAGGAAAAAGGCCCAAATCCTCAGCATGGTTTGGTAGCCCTGTGGCCCCTGTCCACATCTCCAGGTTCATCCTGCCCTCGTGCCCTGCTCTGCTCCTTCCAGCTCCCCTCATGTCCCCCACCCTCCTGCACAGGGCCTTTGCACATACAGCTTCCTCTGTCTACAGTGCTCTTCCCTCCTCTCTGTGCTCAGATCTCAGCCAGATCATCGCCTTCTGGGAAACCATGCCTGACCTCCTCGATGTGGGCAGGTCCCATGGCATGCTCTCCAGCGCTGCGGTCCCCTCTCTCCAAACAGGTGTCCCACCATGAGTGCGCATCCACCTGTGTGGCTAGCCAGTCAGTTCTGTCTCTCCCACCTTCAGGAATAAGGGACTTGGGTCTTTTCCCCTCACCATTGTATCCCAACCCTCGAATACGGCTGGCTCGGTGGTGAGGCCAAGGTGGGAGATGCTCAGTGCTGAGCAACCAGCGCAGGCGCGGGGCGGTGAGGGAGGCAGAACCACAGGCCCCGAAAGTCCGCATCGCGTGAACGCCCCGCAGTGGCTGGGGACTGTTCTAAGCACTTTAAAGTATTAAGCAGTTTAACCTTCACAACTGTGCTACGAGGAAGGGAGAATTATTATCCATTTTACAAACGACAGAATGAGTAGCTGGCCCAAGGCCATAGAGCCAGAGGAATTGTAGAAAAGGACTGGGAGGCAGGCAGACGACCAGCAAAATGACCCCCCCCCCACCACGGCCTCTGCTCAGGGCGGGCAGGGAAGCACCTCGGGGAGGGCTCTCCCGGAGGGGCAGGGGCTGGGGCAGACACACACACACACACACACACACATACACGCACCATGGGGGGCACACAGCCTGTGCCGGCCGGCCACCCTGAGCCTGATGCTGAGTGGCTGCCTTGGGGCACGTGATTCAGGCTCCTGGAGCCTCTCTCTGCCCGTCTGTACAAGGGGGCAGCGTGGCTTGGCCTCAACACAGGACACAGGAGAGCACCGAGGATGGTGCCTAAAACCTAGCAGCCCTTCCAAACGAGACTGTGAACGGATACAGCCCTCTAGGGCTAAGAGGACCATTCTGACAGGCAGGTGAGCCCAGGGCAATAACGGAGCCGGGGACCGCAAGTCGAGAAAAGAGGACCGGGCCACACAGGAGGACGTCTGTCACCGACAGTCAGTCAGCCCACTCGCCCGTCCTCCACGCTTCTCGGTTCTTATCTGCTGAGTTCACTCCTCGCCAATCCTCACTCAAAGGAAGACCCAAAAGCGAATCTCCCAAAAGACGCCTGTTACTTACGAACTGAGTGGAAAACAGGGAAATAAAAGGGAGAAAAAGATGTAACATCACGTAAAGTAAGAAATACACTTCGTAACATTTTTAAAAAAAGGTTTTACTGCTAATGTTTGGATTCCCACCCTCTCGCACGCCCCTAACAAGAGGAAACAGGCCAAATCTGACAGTGATATTCATCTCTGTTATTCCCACCCCTCAAGGGAAATATGTTTATTAATGTGCCTCTTCCCTTGATAAATTACTAAATAGAAAGAAAAGTCTGGCACTCATTTCCCGTGGCTTCTGCTGTGATTTATGACGAGGGGCTGGAGGAGCTGTCGCATCCATTCCTCTGTGGATGCGTCTGTTCTGATGTCCGACAGCCACCGGGTGACCAGCCACCAGCCTGCCCTCACCTAGGGAGGGGGCTGGTGCCACCCATTCTGTCACCACTTGCTCCTGGGCCCTGTTTCATCCACTAGTTCTTTCTTTTGCTCATTCATGCGTCTGTCACTCATCCGCCACACACCCCTGCAGTGTTGACAGTATGCCAGGCACTGGGCTGGACACTGCGGGGACTGCAAGGAGGAGGACTCTCGCCCCGCCCTCCTGGAGCTCACTGTCTAGATGAGAGGTGAAAATGGCACCCAGAGCACCAGGCAGAATTTCCTGGGGGCCACCTGAGCAGGATTACCCCAGAAATCCCAGAGTGCTCAGGTGGGTGGTTGCTTTCTCTGGGGCAGCTGGGAAGGAAGGGCAGGAGATGCGAGAACGGGCCCTGGACCCAGGCAGACCTCGGTTCCGACCGCGCTTGACGGCTCTGAACTGGGCAACTTTGGGTAAGTGGCTGAACCTCTCTGAGCTGGTTCCTCATCCAGAAGAAGGACGAACAGCACCACCTCAGGCTTGCTGTGGGCTAGTGACCAGCATATCATCTGCAGCTCTGAGTGGACCTCCCGTGGACATGGGAACCTGGGCTGAGGGCACAGGAGGGCTGCAGGGAGCCTGGCTCTGCCAGGCCTGGGCAGGGCAGGCGTGGGCACCAGCCGCCAAGGGAGCTGCTTGAGGACCTTAACCTGCCCCACACTCAGCTGTCCACAGCCCCCTGAGCCCCCTTATTGGGGAGTAGAAGTGCCTAGGCCTGGGAGCCCAGAGGCTCGGGGTGGGGCTGGCCACACCATTTCCTAATTCTGTGATGGACACAAAGAACTGGGGCTCTGGGTCTCGGGTTCCTTACCCGTAAAGCGACTTCACAATGCTCGTCTCACAGGAGTTTGTGCAGGTTTACCAGACGACCCACAGGCACTATTCAGTCAGCGCCTGCCCACAGCAGCCCTGCCCCTCTAGGCCCTGCGGCCTGCTCTCCTCTGCCTCAGTTCCCCTCCT
Source organism: Equus przewalskii (assembly GCF_037783145.1). Lineage (NCBI taxonomy): Eukaryota > Metazoa > Chordata > Mammalia > Perissodactyla > Equidae > Equus > Equus przewalskii. The sequence continues at coordinate 9,837,918 of NC_091847.1, forward strand.
GTCTGCAGGCTGGGCACAGACTCCCCGCCTGACTGGGGCCTCTGGCAGTCCCCCCATCAGCTCCTCCTGCCTCTCTGTGGTGTGATCAATGTAACTGGTTTCTGAAACCCCCCTGGACCCACAGGCGGCATAAAGAACGCGCATCGGGACGGAGGTGACATCCGAGTCAAATTACTGTCAATACGACAATAAAATATACAGCTCGGAGGAAATATGGGCTGTAAACAGACATTTCAATCGGAAACACTTCAATCTTCTCAATGTGGTGGTGGGGAGGGGGCCGCGCTGCTCTGCTGTTAAATCACTGATATTCAACAGCAGAACACAGGAAAACTCCATCTCAGGGCCCTGGTGACAACCAGTGGATTCCTGTCTCTCCAGAGGCCCACTAGGCAGAGCGAGAACCTCAGGCTCCCTCACGAGGTATCTATTACCTCCGACGCAGCATCCCTCCTCGCTCTTCCTGCTATAAATCAGCTCCTTTAAGAACAAGCGGCGACGGGCCTACATCAGCCACCCCGCGGACAAGCAGCTCCGGGCAGTGGGAGGGTGGGCTTTCACGGGAAAGGGCCCCTGTCCTGCCCAGCCTGGCCCTGTGCCTGGAGGAAGGCAGGGCCCGGTCCTTCAGTTCCACGAGAGCCCCATCAGAGGCCTCTCCACCCTCCAGCCTGCCCTCCACTGCTGCGGGGTTGCCCTCAACCCAGGACGTACACACGACCCAAACGAGGTTATTTTAGGCTGGACGGAGACAGACACAGGGCCATCTTCCTTGGGTATTATCAGGTTCCCCATTTCAGAAAAAAATAATAAAGTTCCATTTTAAGATCCATTTATTTAACGCCCAAAAGTGAGTCTTTTAAAAATATAATCTTAAATAAATAACGGTGCAGATGGCACTCGGCTAAGGTCAAAGTTGTGCTGGTGGTTTGCCGGTGAGCAGGCTGGGGACCCTGCTCTGCTGGAGGTGGGCCCAGGTGGCCTTCCTGCACACTCCGCCTCAGGTCACCCCACAGCCTGGCAGACCCCATCTCCATGCCCCAGCTCGATGTTCAGAGCCTCTGGAAAGTTCTCTCCCCCACATCTGTGCCTCCTCTTGGAACGTGAAGGGAAGGTGCTGAGAAAGGAGGCTGGGGCAGGCGGGGTGGCCTCAGGATGGGCTTACACGCTGGAGCGTGAGCACCACGAGGGTGGGACTTGGCATCCTGTGCACTTCTGTGCCCCAGCACATGGCAGGTACTCAGTAAATACCCCGAGAATGAACGAGAGAGAGAGAGAGTGAGTGTGTGTGTGTGCGTATGAGACACACACAGACACACACACACACACACACACACACACACACACACACACACACACAGAGGGAAGGCCCAGTCTCCCCAACCTCCCGCAAGCTCTGGACGCCCCTGCACACACACAGGGCTCATGCATCATGGCCATGGTTATGGAGCCTTCCTAACATGACAACACATGTCCCCTGGGAGTCAGGACCTTCCGCAGGTGGTCTCCGGAGTTGTGCTGCCCGCCCCCTGGCTGCACAGTTTTCTCTGTGAGATCCTGAGCAAAAGAAACTCCACGGGAAGCTCCACGCACACCTGCCTCGGTGGACTGGACCTTCCCGGGAGCGTCTCTCCTCACACGTGCAGCCGGGACCAGCGGAAGACACAGGGCCGTCCCACAGTTCACAGGAGGGGAGGGACCGGGGACAGCCCCGAGGCAGCCTGGGCTCCGCCCGGCACGGGCCTCTCAGGGATACATGGGAACAACACATGATGTGGGCACTGGGGCTGAACAGAAATGCCTAAAATGTTCTAAAAAGTGGAAGCAAAGGTTCTGATTCCAGTTTAAACTGGTTCAGAAAAAAACCAGATTAAATAACGACAAATAACAGGAGATCAGGCGGGACTGCTCTGATTTCCTTGGATCAGAACTGATTGGGAACAAAGAAAAAGAAATCGTCTGTGGCTGAAATCCATCGGGGTTCAGAAGACCCCCCACCCCTACCCCATGCCTCAGCCCAAGAAGTGGAGAACCCATCTGTTGGCTCCGGCTGAGGCTGGAAGGAAGCGGGATGCTGCCCTCTGTGCCCTGAAGCCAATCACGTCCCCCAGGCGCAAGGTGGAGACAGGATCACAGGTGGGTCTGATGAGTTAATCGGCTGATGGGGAGCCCACTGGTGAGCTCACCTCACTCCTCCCGCCTTCCTGGTGGTTCTCAGATGCTCAGCCCCCACATGCTGCCAAACGCAGAGCGGCTCTGAGAACAAAGCTGCTGTGTTCCAGCCCCTTCCAGGCTTCCTGCAAGCCACAGCTGCTTGCCCCGGCAGTTTCTTCCTAATTAGCCTGCATCTTTCCATTCCAGGTTCTTTAGCGACTGTCACTCACTCACTCACCCTACAGACACAGGGCCTGCCCCTTGGCAGCCCTGCTCCGAACCTGTGGGGCTCACTGGTTTGTTGACAAAGTACCAGCCAGTCACAACCGGAGTGCCTCGGGTCCCGCAGGTGGGCACCGAGGGAGGTGCAGGAGCCCGAGGGGAGCTGACGTGGTTGGGCGGAGGCTGGACTGGGGTGGTACCCCCGGAGAGGCGCCGTCTGCCCTGAGTCCTAGGACATGGTGCAGGACAGAGTCAGGCAGGCCTGCCGGGAAGGGCACTTGGGGAGTGCTCTGGGAACTGCATACGCAGTGAGGCGGTGGAGCACAGGGTGCAAGCGCTGGCAGGGTGGCAAGTAACCAGATGGCCAGGACGGTTGACAAGTCAGACACGGCAGGCCTCGGGGATGGGATGGACGGGATGGAGAGGAAAGGCGTCCAGAAGGACTTGTGGCCCTGGGCTTCGGCACAGGGTGGACAGTGGTGCGGACAATTGAGAGACAAAATCCTGCAGGAGACGGTAGATTTGAGAGGGAAAAGGGTACTGGTGGGAAGAGATCGGAACTAGCATTAATTGAGCACCTACTGTATGCCAGGCACAGAGCCAAGTTCACACTAGGCCCAGGTCTAGACCTGCCCACAGCTCCCTGTGCAGCCCCTCTTCTCACTGTCACCCCTGCAAGCACCCCAGCTCCAAGCCGGCTGCTCTGGGCTAAGCTGGAACACATCTGGCCCAGCAGATTCTCGCTCTCACATGCACATAGCAGGCACTCATGTTTGCTGACCTGGCCTCTCCTGTCCTCTGGGGACACCTGCCTGACCAGACCCCTCGGCCATGGATTCTCTGTGTCTGCCCACTGTCCACCTGGCCTGGTGCCAGCCACCCCGAGGCCTTGGAGGGCAGGCCCTGCTTGGGGGAATCTGACGTTTGGATGTGGCTGTGGGAACATGGTATCAGGACCGCTACGCACCGTATTGTCCCTGTTGTCTGGCTTCTGATTTTGGCAAGTAGCAAGTATATAAGCTCCCCCGAGCCCTCCCCTTGCCATGTGCTGACGCTGCTCCCGCTCCCCGCGGGAGCACCAAGGGCTGTTAGGAGGAGGAGAGAAGAGAGCACTCGAGTGAGTGTGCTCAGGGAGCCGAAGGGCCCCACTTCACACCCTGCACTGTGCGCCTGGACCAAGCCCCATCCTGGGAAGGCATGGGGGGCGGGGCCAGACCTAGGGATCCCATTCTGGTCCCTCTGTCACACTGTGAGCTCCTCTCAGGGACTGTCGGGCCTGATACCCAGGAGGGCTGGCGCTAGAAGGGCTGCAATGCTCTTCCCCAGTGATACTCTTGTAGGAGCACAGGGAATGCTCAGGGGGCGCAGGGACCACATCAGGTGGCTCCTGTACGTGTGAGGTGCACAGGGCAGACAGAGAGGGAAGTGGGAGCCAGAGGGAGGGGGGCTGAGGGAGGGGCATCTGGGAAGACTTCCTGGAGGAGGTGAGCTCTCAGTCAGGCCTTAAGAAGTGAGGGGCTCAGCTTTGCTCCAGCCAATAAGGTAGAGTTGCCGTGGCTGGTGTGGACAGGAAGCACAGGGCAAGGTACTGGGGGCACAGGCGGGGGCTGAGGGGTGCAGGTGCCCCCCTGAGTCTTGCACCCTGCCTGGCCCCACAGACACCAGGACTCCCCTGTGGGGTGGGTCTCCCTGCAGCCTCTGTCTGCTTCCTGCCATCGGGGAATGAAGACAACGTCCCAGGCAGGGGCCACCTGCCTGCTTCGGTGTGGTTCCCGGCTCCATGGTCTGGCCTGGAGCCCTGGGGACCTGGCTGGGCTCCAGGACCAGCAGGTAGAAGGGCACTGACGGGGGACAGGGGAGGGACCCTTAGCTCCATGCTGACCCCCAGGGGCTCACGGTCGGGGCTGCAGGTGCCCTGTGACAGCTGCTGTGAGGATGGCATCTGGTGGGAGGGAAGAACTTGTCATCTAATGGGCATCAAGAACTTCATCTGCTCAGAACACTGATGCCCCACCCCACCAGACATGCCTGCCTGCAGCCTCCCGTTCATTAACCGACAGCTCCGTCCGCCCACTGCTCAGGCCGAGACCCTGGGCTTGTCCTCAGCACCTTTTTGTCTCTCTCACTCCACATCCGATCTGGGAACAAATCTTGTGGCTCTACCTTCAAAATCTATCTGAAATATGACTGCTTCTGCCCACCTCTATTAACTGGAGCCCCTGCTTCCACCGTGCTCCTGAATCTATTCTCAGACCTGCAGCTACAATGGGATTCCTTTTAAGAATAAGTCAGATCTCATTACTCCTCTGTCCAACTGGCTCCAAGGGCCCCATCTCACTCCGAATGAAAGCTGGCATCTTGCCACGCCGTGCCCAGCCTGCAGGCCTGGCCCAGGAACTCCGGCCCCACCCTACTCCTGCCCCTGACTCACTGGGTGCCAGGTACACTGGCCTCCTGGGTGTTCTTGTGTTCAGCAGGCACCTTGCTGCCTCAGGCCCTTTGCACTTGCTGTTCACGCTGCCTGGATTACTCTTCCCACACACTTCTGCATGGCTCACCTCTTTCAATTTTTCACTTGCACAGCGTCTTTGCAGTGAGGATTTCCTCACTCAAGATTGCACCCCCACTCCCCCTAGGGCCCCCACCCCATTCCCAGCTTTGTCTGTCTCTCCCCTAAGCTGTAGGCTCCATGAAGGCGGAGATTACTATGCTTTGTTCCCTGGGGTGTCTGCAATTCCGAAAACACTTCCTGGCCCATGGTGACTCACCAAGCATTTGTGTGTGTTGTTCAGACTCGTCCCTGTGGACAGCAGTCGTGGCAGGGCTTGGGGTAAAGCCCAGACCCCTCCTCAGGGCTCCTTACCCCCAAAAGGAGCAGCGAGTGCCCCCATCAGCCCCAGCCAAGTACCATCAGTCCCCATCTTCTGTCCGGCTCCCTGTCCCCACCCGGTCCAGCACTCACCATCCACTGGATTGAGGTAGTCGTGGAGATGGGGTGCACCGGCGGCACCCCCACTCTGCATCAGCAGGTCCCCGTAGGGAGCGGGATGGCCTGCCATGAGGGTCATCTGGTGGTAGCAGTCTGAAGGGTGGGTGCCGGGGGCAGGAAGGCCAAACAGTCCCCTCTCCTTAAGGTGCTCGTGGGCCACTGTCGGGGGAGGGAGAGAGAGAGGCCGTCAGAATGGGCAACAAAGAGGGGAAACACACCCCTGGCCTGAGGAGTCTGCTCAGTGCCATCCTCAGCCCCTAGGTCCCTGTGTCCCCTCCCCCGCTGCTCCCCGTGGCACCAAGCAGACAGCGTGGGCTGGGGTGTGTTTCTGCTGACGGGGAGGCCAGATGGAGGCCTCTGCACCCCTCATTCCTCCCTCACCTCGAGGCCGCGAATGATCACTCGTCCCCCCACTCCAGGCCCCACACAAGCCCAGAGCTCCAGGCTGACAGGCTCCATGGTCCAGGACAGTCTTCAAAGCAACAAGAAGATGCAAATGGAGGCATCATGGTGGCCAGACAGTTGGCCAGGTAAGTCTCGCCTGAACACGCAAGAGAGCTCGCCCAGCCTGGCCAGATAAAGCTGCTCGTCTGTCCCACAGCTGCAGGCCCCGGGCTGTCCACCTCCAGCCCTGCTGGGGCCTCGCAAAGAGGCAGGGGGCCCGGCTCCAGAGGATCCTGAGGGGGCCCGGCACATAGGGGTGCAGCGGCAGGGGAGGAATGGAGCTTGGAAACCAAACATCCCCGTCAGGAGTCCTGGCTTCATCCAGGGGTGAAAACTGGGCAGGGGCCACTTCTGAGCTGGCTCAGTTTTCCACCTGTAAAATGGGGGCAAGAATATTCACCACCCAAATTACTGTTAAAAACGACAGTGACAGCTAACACTGCTGAGCGCTCGCTGGGTGTGTGCAGGTGCAGTGCTGAGGGAGTCACGCTCATTCTCTAATCTCACTGTCCCCACCACACTGAGCCGAGGGGCACTGGTGCCATTCCCCTTAGAATAGAAGGACTCTGGCACTTAGAGTTAAAGATCTTGCCCATGGTCACACAGCAAGGAGTTTAAACCTGGAGCCCAAGTTCCTGACCCCGTGCCTCACGGCCTCTCAGCTATTAGTCTTGGCAAATATCAGAAGAGATCTCAGTGCGCTGGGCAGTGAGAGGAAGCCGGTCAATGGAGCAGCCATCCCCCTTCACCCTCTCCTGCTGGATCCTCGAGAGAGCCTGGCCTGCAGCCAGGCTGACGCCCACAGCCTCTGTCTGCCCTGTCCCTGCCTGAAATGCCCTCCTCCCATCTGCCTGCCTGTCCGCCTCCTCCTTGAAGCCCTCCTGGATGCCCATTCATCCTCAGTGCACACACGGTCTGCCTCAGATCGCTGATGAACTTTCTAGGCCTTTTGTGGGTAGGCTCTGGGGTGGCACAGAGGACGCACGGGTCTGTCATGCTATCTCTACTCACTTGGGAGCTTGGTCCAAGGCCAGCAAGGCCTCAGGGTATCTGGTTCACCCCTTGCTGGGGTCAGGGCCATGCCAATTAGTCCCTGCTGGCGATGAACCCATCCCTGCCATCTCAAGGGGCTGGGGCCGGGGTAAATGGGTGCGGTAGGAGCCCCATGGATGTTTATGTGGAGGTCAGGCATAGAATCAGTGGTCCATCAATTGAAAGTCTCTCCTTCAAGGGCCGCCCTGTCTCACCACGTGGCTCTTCGTGGGCTATACCACTGTCGGCCGAGACCACAGTGTCCTTGATTCATCGGATCTCCAGGAGGGCCCTCTTCCTCGTCTCTCCTCCAGACATCGTTCAGGACCCTCTCTGACCCGGGCCTCGGGACAGCTGCCAGGTTCTTCCTCCCCCCTAATCCCACCTTTACCACCTGCATTAGTTTCCCAGGGCTGCTGTAACCTGTTAGTACAGACGTGGTGATAATTGCTGTTACAACAACCGAATTGCATTCTCTCCCGGTGCTGGAGGCCAGAAGGCCCAAATCCAGGTCAGCAGGGCCACACTCCCTCCACAGCTTGCAGGAGAATCTGTTCCTGGCTTCTTCCAGCTTCTGGGCATGCCCGCTTCCTTGGCCTGTGGCCACATCACTCCCGTCTTTGCGCTGTCTTCTCATCTATGTGTCACTTACAAGGACACTTATCGCTGGATTTAAGGCCCACATGGATAATCCAGGATGATCTGTTCATTTCAAAATTCCCAACTGAATCATATCTGCAAGGACCCGTTTTCCAAGGAGGAAACGCTCTCAGGTTCGGGAATTAGGACATGGACCGTGGAGCCCAGTATGCCATGTGTAAACGTCGAGGCTGAGACAGCATGTGGAGCCTGGCCTGCATCCTCACACTCCGGGCGAGCCCATCGCCTGCTGAGTGGTCAGGAGAGGTGTGGAGAAGCACGGTCCACTTTCCAGGAGATGGTGGCTCAATGTGGACACAGCCAAACCCTTCAGGGGACCCCAGCTCACCCAAGGCCACTCAGGAGACCCAAGCAGAGTTCAGAGCTGGGTTCCAAGCCTAAAGGGCCATGTGAGAATGGCCACATCTTGGCTGGCTGCTTTCACGTCCTGTGGCTGCAACCATTCGCCTTGTCTGGTTTCTCTTTGGTGGCAGCCAGGCAAAGTGCAGACTGCATGGCCAGGAAGATGGGCCCAAGGCTTCAGGGGGCCTTTCTGCACAGTCAGAGGCTGGAAGCCTTTCCTTTGTGAAGCTCCAGCCTGAGCCTTCTCTGATGCAGGCCTCGGCTTCAGCTTGCGGTCACGCTGAGCTGGGAGAGGACATATTCCCCTTGGTGAGGATGGAGACGGTGATGAGGGACCCACTGCTACATGTGTCCTGAGCCTCTGCCCACGGGCTCAGGGGCACATGCTGCCCACGTCCTCTAGCCTGGAACTGACTCTTGGCCAAGAGGGAAGGTTTTAGTGGATAGATTTTGAGAAGGGGCAGCCTGGTTGCTTTTGAAGATGGCAATGAGGAGCTGGCGGGGCACTGTGGGGAGCACGGGGCAGTAGATAATGCCTACTCCATGCTGGGGGTGGGGTGGGAGCACTCCCCAGGAAGACAGCACAGGCGGGCCTGCTCCCAAATATGCTGACCACTGTCTAGTATGAGCGTGCGTGCGCATGCATGTACGCATTGGTGGGGTGGGGGCAGGGGCTAGAAGTATATAAAATTTTATACCATATTTTGAAAAACATGAAGACCATATTTGCACCACGTGACCCTGCCCTTTTTTGTTTCAAATTAATTGGATGGGGTGGCCATGTGATCTCCTAGCTGGGCCAATCAATTCTCTCCCAAGCATCTGACCCGGGAGACAACGAGACACTGGTGCTCATCCGGGGAGCCTTCCCGGGAGCCATGTGGAGGCCGTGTTGCTCTGCAAGGGGCCATAAAGCAGAGAAGCAAGCAGAACCAGCCCTTCCTTCTGCTCTGGGGCCCAGGAGACACCCCAATACAACATCCCCTTAACTTAACACCAGATTCTGCAGACTCTGGTTTATTGCAACCAAAAAGCTCTCACTTAGGATAGGACCTACATGGTTAAACAGACCTTACTATTATTATTCTACAATTTGTAGGAAAAAGGGTGTTTACAAATAGCTCTTAAATGAGGGCAAAACCCAAATTCTCTTGGCTTTCACCATCATTCACTTAAAAACCTGTTGTTCATGGGTAGCGGGGAGGAATGCCAGCCTACTCACTATCCAGGGGGCTGAGGCTGGGAATCCACAGTGTCAGAGTAGCGGCCCGGCCGCCCAGCACCCCAGGCCCTACTCACCGTCAGCGGGGCTGAGGCCCCTGGCCGCAGAGATGGCGGGGAGCGTGGGGCTGCTGTGCACAGCACGGAGGTAATGCTCCATGTGGGGGCTCACGTACGGGTGGGGGGTGTTGAAGGGGGACTCCCCAGGGCCGGCGGGGTGCGGGGAAAGCCGGATCAACGAGATGTCGGAGATGACTGGGCTGCCGCTCAGGGCAGGAGGCCTGCGGAGACAAAGCGGGGCATTCTAAGAAGGCATGCCTGCTGCAGCGGGCGTGCAGAGAAGCCCGCCAAGCAGCAGAAGCAAAGGGGCAAGGTGCACTTTTAATTTATACACTGACACCCCTTGGTCACCCTTCATATAGTCTGAACTCTTGTACACTAGCCAGCGAATGCACTGACAGCTCCCGCATGCTGGTGCGGCTGCTCACCCACCAGTCTTGCGCTGGAGATAAAATTCTCTGCACACGTGGGTGGATTTGCTAGACCACGGGCTCAGCGGGACACACACGTGTGCAAGCTGTCACTCCTGCTTCCCCAGTGCCTGCTCAGGGCTGGACAGATAGCAGTAATGAATAAATCTCTGTTAAATGAACGAATGCATGACTTCTACCGACATGTATGCAAAAGAGAACAGGAAAATACGAATACCAGGAGTAAGATGCAAAGAGCTCATATCCTTAACAGAACTGAGAAAAAGAGAGGGAGAAGGAGAGGCCCTGAAGGTGGAGAGTTTTTGGCTTCATTGGATAATCACTGGTATGAAGCGCTCAGTCACGGATCAGCTGTGAAGGAGAAGACCAGGATTCAAGAAGAGTTTTGAAACGGTGAGCCACCACTAAAATTTTGGAACATCCTTTTAGCTCTCCTTACATGAAATTCCTTCTAACCCTAACAGAGGGTCCCTTCTCGGATGCCTGCCACCAGTCAGGTGAGCACCTGGCTTGGTCCCCGTGGTCCGGGCTGGCGTGGCCGCCGCCCATCTCTCTGTCCCCTGGTCAGCCCTGAAGGAGGCACCAACCGCATTCAACACAGAACGGGCCTTTCCACCAGGCCTCTCGCCTGGGGCCTCTAAGCAGCCATCAGCATGCTGACCGCGGGGGTGTTCCGGGTCGTCTACTCCAAAACTCGTCCATTAAAGAAAAATCAGACTTCAGGGGCGAAGTAGCTGTGAAACCACAACTAAGTCCGCGGGAACCACATTTACCAGGTTTTAATTTTCAATTTCTCAGACAATAGGGGTCTCTCTGTGGTTTGACATAGCGCAAAGAAAAGAACATTTGTTCGAATCAGACAAACTTGCATTGGAATCTCAGCCTTTACCGGCTCCGTCACACTGAGCAAGTAATTCAACCTCTCCACGCCTCAGTCACCTCGTGGGGAAAATGGGGATAAGAACCACGTCTGTTTCCCTGGGTCGCCCTGAGGGTGAGGTCCCCAGAACAGTGTCTGAGACGTGGCCTTCAGGGAACAAATGAGAGCTGTAATCAAAACATTAGCACCGCACTTTGGGGCAAAACCCAGATGCGACCGGGAGGCCCTGGAAGTCCCCACGTGGGCCAGATGTCGGATGTGTGAAAGGGCGCCGTTAGCACCGGCCACTTCAGAGAGGGAACGGCTTGTCCACTGGCTGGAGCAAACCAGAGATAATTACTGATTATGTTCAATCGTGCATGAAAACTGCTTACAACACGGTGCAAAGCAGGACCCAACAGGTGACATCCAGATGTCCTGACGTCTGGGTTTCACCGGCTCCCCACTCAGAGGCTGCTCCAGTGGGCCTGGATACAACAGTCTGCTACCCTTGTTTCTGTGTTTGCAGATGTGAAAGTAGTGGACATGCAGATCCAACGGCCCTGCCCAGCCACTTCCACGCTCTGCACTGGTGCCCACGTCAATTCTCAGCTCACATGCCTGCCTGGACCCTAGACCTTGTTGCGTAAATTCTTTCTCCTCCCTGTAAGCCCAGGTGAGGGGACCCCTTGGTGACACCCTCCCTGAGGCCCCTCTCCCAGTATGAGCTCTCTGCTCCCTGCTCGCCCGGGGGTGCGGCTGGGAGGTCCATCTCCCAGGTGACCCGTTCTGCCTGGGAGCAGGGCGTGTTCCAGGCACCTCTGCATACCAGCACCTGGCAGGGAACTGGCCCCCCGCAGGTGCTCAGAGGTGTTTTCAGGACCAGTGATGGCTCCCTGCCTGTGTGCCAGGCACTGAGCTTGGGAGGAGGGACCCTTTAGGCTAAGTCCCGAGTCACAGCCCCAGTCACACCTTTAGAGGCCAGTCCGCCTGTGCGGGAACTGCCTTAAGTGTGGTGGGCTTAAGACATGGTTTGCTCTGGGCAGGGGTGCCATGTTTCTGGTGGGGCGGGCAGAACCAGAGAAATTCTCCCTCTCACCAAGGGTGGGTCCTGCTGGCTCGGGCCTGCTGACCATGGCCTCACAGACACACATTCCTGCAGGGGGACAGGTGTTCTGTGAAGACGAGACTCAGGGAGACACTGCCTGTGGGTCGAGCCTGTGGGGCAGGGAAGAGACCTCTGTCTGATCCCAGGCACAGATCTGGGGTTGAGGGGTAAACTTCTGGAAGGCTGCGTGTAGTTCAGTAAAAGGCAGGCCTTCTGGAGAAGGGTGAGGCACTCCTGACCACACACCCCTCGCTCCTCCCCGGACACTCGAGACAGGGGAGGTTCTGAGGGCCTGCAGGACGCTGGCCAGGGGGAGGTCAGGGCAGCCTGTGGTCACTGAAGCCAGGGGCCCTAAGTGGCCTCCCCGGCACCAGGGTTACCCTGGGGGATGCACAGACCATAGTGGAGGCGCCACGAGAGAAGCCAGTGACTATATGGGGATTTAAAGGAACACGTTTAGGGCACATGGCAGCCCTGGTCTGTCCAAGGTGACCGCATCCCCTGGCCAGAGGAGCCTCTCCCAGGCAGGAGGCAGTGACGTGTTGTCATGGCAACATGCACACCCCCTGAAGGGCTTCCCTGCGTGGTTGGAATCCGGTCCCTCTTCAGAACTTGGTGGGGGGCGGCAGGTGAGGCCTGAGTCCCCTCAGGGAGGAACTGGGACTTCTGTCTCCACAGGTCACCACCGTTTGGGGGAGGGTGAGCTCTGTTGCCTCCTTCCCACCGTGAGCCGTCACCAAGGAGACAGGGAACGTTTCTTCCAGGGCACCCTCCTCCCTGTCTCGGGCCCGGGCTCAGGGGGAAGCACCAGGAGCTCCTTGCAGGGTGCCCGGCTGACCTCGGATACGTCCACTGGGAGGATGCGTGAACACAATTGCCCCTCGCCCCTGAGGACTCTGGTCCAGGGAGGAAGTCACGCCTCCATGCCGTGCGGCCAGAGACACAGCCATGATTCAACCCAAGTCCATCCCATTCCCTCCCAGGACGGTGCTCCCCCATCCCAGGGACGGCCCCACCCAGAAAGAGAAGGCTGCTGAGGACTCCCTGCCCGCCTGGTGTGACGGGGCAGGAAGCTCGCAGAGGCTGCCCTGCCCGAAAACAGATTCGACACGGGACGGCAGTGAGACGGGTCAGCTCACAGGCTGATGAAAGGGTGTGCCAAACAACCCCTTGCCGGGGAAGGCACAGCAGCACTGGGTTCTGGAGACTGCTCAGGGGGCAGGGGCCTGGAAGTGCTGGGGCAGGACCCTGCCCCTGGGCACTGCCTGCACCTTCCAGAGCACTGGTCGCCTCATTAACCCTGATCCTTCCCACGTAGCTGGGTGGCCTCCGCCAGGATGCTGCCCCTCTCTGGTGCCTCACCAGAGTGGTAGAAAAAAGACCAGTGCTGAGCACTGAGCTAACAAGCGTTAACACCCTTCCCTCCCCTCTCAGCAGCAAACCAACTGGGAGTGTGGAGCATCTACTGACCTGGGGACCCAGTACCCAAGGCCACAGGCCCACCAGCCAACACAGCCACAGATGACTGTTCAGATACCTCCTCCGGGAAACCTCCCCAGATGTCCCCTCTGCACAGCATCACTTAGCTGTGCCCTTACCTGGTACCTCCATAAGATAAAGCTGACTACATGCCAGCCATAACGGGCCACATGCATGTATTTCCTTTCTAAATCTAGGTTAAAAATTCACACAGTAGGCACTTTTTGCCCATTTTACAGATGAGAACACACCAGAAAGGCGTGGCCTCTTGCCCAAGGTCACTCAGAGAGCAGGTAGTTGAACCACAAACCAAGCTGGTGGGTCTGGGCTGGGGCCTGTGCTGTGGCCATCCCCTCAGCAGAGAAGTGGGTGCTCTTGATGACTGTGGCTCTGTGTGAGTGGGGCTCGGGCGGGTGCAGGGTCAGGGAGGGGCAGCACCTGAGAACAGAACGGCTTTCTCCCCACCTGCTTCAGCTCCCTTTTTTGTGTTCAGCCCCCTCCTACCCCATCACCATGCACAGTCCACTCCAGCTCTCAGGAGGGAGTTGAACCTCTCCCTCACACTGTGTGGTGAACGACTGATAGGGATCCACGGCCACACATGTTCCAAGAGTTGTCATTTTGACAGACCAAACAAAGCCAAAGGAATGAATCTCAAATGGCAGAATTCCAAGCATTATTAATGCATGTGGGGGAACAGAGGGCTTCCCAGCGGCCCTGAAATCACACCAACATTGCCAAGCTTCAAAGCAAGTCCCTCAGGGACTAGAGCTTCTCTTTCTTGGATGCTTAGGCCCATCCCAGGCGCAAATGAGAGTCCCCATGCACACCGGGTGCTGCCAGTCCTTGTGAACAGATGACGGTGCCCTGGGACCTCATCAGGAAAGATGGCTGCTAGTACAACCTGAGCCACTGCAGCTGACCCCCAGCGGCAACCTCCCACTTTGCTTCCATTTCCATGCCATCGGCTGTGGGGGCGACCATGGTCTTGGCTGTGGCCCATCCAGGCCTTGAATTCTGGCAACTGCGCAGAGACTCAAGGAGGTGGGCTTGAGGATGGGAGGAGGGGCCAGCTGTGTGAGCTCATTTTAAAAGATGGTCACAGTCTCCTACTTTGTAGATATGCACGTGCACACACTCACACACTTGTAGGCTGCAATTAGCTGGACTAGCAAAGGCAGCCTGTCTGCAAGCTGTTCAGCCTGGATACTACTCTTACGTGCTGCTTTCTCCCCCTCAGTCCAACCCTGAGCTCACCTGATCCTCAGGCTACCAGTTGTTTCTTTGTGTATTTGTTCATATTCCTGGCAAAATTGTCCTGAGCACTTGCTCTGGCCCAGGGACCTCACAGCCCAAGTGGAAGAGGCAGATCTGCAAATCAGGTAAGCATTGGGCAGTCTGATAAAGGCTTCAGCAGAGGAACAAATTCCCTAACTCAGCCTGTAAGTGTGAGAGAGGCTTCTCAGAGGAGGTGACATTTGGGCTGGGTTCTGAAGGATGAATAGGAGTTCATGAAGAAGTGCATTACAAACAAAGGAAACAGCATGTGTGGTGAAAGGCTGGAGTGTACGGACGTATGTGTGAAGGTTATGCCTTGAGGGGTGGCGCAGAGCCCACAGAGCACTTTGGGCTGGATCTGTATTGGACCCTTTCTCTTCTTCTGCTGGGGGTGGGGCACATATGACCCAAGCCCAGCTGATCAGACCATTCCATATGCCCCGGCACTGTGATCAGTTCAGAAATGCGAATGTGCCCAACAGCAGCTCTGGCTGGAAGCTTTGGGAAAGAAGTGTTCTCTGTCCACAGGAGGTGCTCTCTAGGTAGGATGATGCAAGCATGGAGCTGCGGGGGGCCTTGAGGGGAGGGCCCAAGAATGAAGACTGAGATGACAGATAATCAGAGCTGAGAGCTGTAAAACCAGCGTCTTGGACTGAGTCTCTGGCTACAGATGCAGCTTCTCTAGAAGTTAGTACCCTTGGCCTTTTCAGTTATCTGAGCCAATACATTTGTTCGTGTGTTTAAGCCAGTTTGAGCTGAGTTCTTCTGTCTTAGGCAACTGCCAAGGCCGGCCACGGCAAGCCTTGACTAGGACACCACCCCCTGCCCGGTGATCCAGGCCCAGCATCCTGCAGAGACCCGAGCCATCGTTCCTGGGGCTTGTCCACCCTCCTGCCTGCAGGCCTGAAGGAGAGGGCGGAGAGGTCCTGCCTGCAGCTGCTGGGGCTGGAGAGGGCAGCTGCACCGCCCTTCCATGTGTGGGCACAAGGCACAAGTAGGAGGGTCTGGGAAGAGGAACCGTCAGCTGCCTCCTGGCCTCCTCGTGTGTGGGTGTGCACACACACACATGCACATGTTGGTGACAGGCAGCAGTGGCTGGTGACAGGCTGCACCCGGCTGCCTCTGTCGCCGTAGAGGACTCCTACGCTTCCCCCTCCCAGTTGGCGCTGGCCTGCTGGCCGGCCCGGCTCCTCTCCCTGAAGGCAGGCGGCAGCCCAGAAAGGGCTTCTCCTTACAAGGGCTTTCCTCTTCCCTCTTCCCTCCTCCCTCTGGGGAGGGGGCCTGGCAAAGCCCCTGGACAAGATTTTAGGGCCAGGCCCCAAACCAGGCCCCAAATCACGGCTGCGGGGACGCTGCTGCTGAGGAGGCCGTCAACGTTCGCCAACCGCGCGCACCGCACCCACAACTCTGCAGGGCAGCCTTTACACCTCCACCTTAAGGAGAAGTAAACCAAGGCCCAGGGCAGTAATGAGGTGCACTCGAGGCTGCAGAGCCAAAGTGGCAGGGCGTATGGAAGGTGGCCTTTCTGCCTGCGGATTCAGACTCGGTACTTTGACATCTCCAACGGCCCCCGAGAGGCACGCTTCTGCCTCTGCTGTCTCTGCTCTTGAGGAGTTCAGCTTGGTGACCCTTTGCTGATGTCACCTTAGCTGGACCTCACGCTGACCCTGGGGGTGGTGGCGGGGGTGCAGGCTTGGGGAGCCGCTCACACACGTGAGTAAAGCCTGGACTTCCTGGGTCTGAATTACGGCTCTGCACTTAGTGTGGACACTCGCCATGGTGCCCTTGCCTGCAGGCCGGGGCAGTGGAACACACGGAAGGGCAGCTGTGGGATGATGAGCCGAGTAGGGAAAGTGCGGCACTGGGCCCTCAGTAGGTACTCAGCCAGCGCCCACATCTCTTTTCTTAGATTTAGCAGATGAGCAGACAGAAGGAAATCAGAGAGTGGAGGAGTGGACCCAGCCCACAGCTTCCACATCAAGTCCTAGGCCCCTTCCACATGTGCTGGCTCAAGACTTTTGGAGGGAGATGAAAGGAGAGGCCAAGGTGATGAGAACTCTACATGGCCACATGTAACTCAGCGCCCATCTGGCCGGACCAGAGCGAGCACGCCTAGACCCTTGGATACGGGCGCCAGCCCCGGGAGCCGGAATGGCGGGGATGTGTTCCCAGAGGGCGTGTGGCTTCCGCAGGACTGGAGGAATGAGTAAGACTTTGCTCAATGGGAGGAGCCGGGAGGGCATCTGACCCAAAGCACAGCCTGTGCCAAGGCGCACGGGCAGGAACCAACGTGCTTGAGAGGAGAGGACAGAGGCGCGGGGATCTGGCCTGGTACCCCACCCACGGGGCCTGTCTGGAGAGGTGGAACAATGCAGAGCTGAAGGGTGCAAATCCCCCGGCTCAGCATGGCCATCGGGGCAGGTTCTCCCACATGGGGGGCCAGGAGCCGGAAGCAGAGACCCTTGGCAATCCAGAGACACTCCATCCCACGGCTTTGTTCAAAGACCTTCTCCCATGCAGGTCAGTAGGGCCAGAAACAGGAAGGAATGGGCCCCTTGTGTTCCATTGCAGAGACAGCACTACTGAGACCCAAAGCGTCAGCGGCACACCATGGTGAGGTCAGCGGCAGCAGCAGGACTGGAACGTGAGGACCCAGTATCATCCTATCGCAGCCTGGTCGAGGCTACAGGCCTACACACCTCACCTCCGGCCTGCCTCCCGGGTGACCTAAGGCCTCAGTGGCAGCAGGAGAGAGCTCACAATCCTGTGCGGTCCAGAGGCAGCTCTCTCCTCAGCATCCTGGGGGCCACTGCCTTGCCTTCTCTCTAGTCCGGGGCACATGCCACGCCTGCTCATCGCAGCTTTGCCCCTCCATGTCTGTGCCTCTATCCTGCCCCTCTCCTCTTCATCCCTGCTCTGCCCCATCCTCCCCCTCAGAGGTGCCAGCTCAGGGGCTCCTTGCCCAAGAAGCTCCCAGCCCCACGCTGAGGTCAGGTCCTCACGAGATGCTCCTGTGGAAGGCAGCTCCTTGCCTGCACCCTGAGCACATCCGTCTGGGCTGATCATCAGGCACCTGCGGTGATGGGCTCACACGGGGCCTGTCTCCCCACTGGACAGGCAGCCCCAGCAGCAGGCTCTGAGTCCACTTCTGCTCACTCGCTCTCCCAGCACCAGGGCCTGTGCCCACCAGGTGCACAGAGAGCATGCTCAACATGTGTCTGCCGATGAATGAATGGATGAATGAATGAATGAGGCAGTGTATGCATCCAGGGAAGAGCACAGGCATTGTAGCGGGAGACCTGGGGTCCATCTCAGCTCACTCTTAGCTGTGTGGCTTGGAGCAAGTCACGTGCCTCTCTGAACCTAACAGTTCTGCAAAGAGCAATCCTAACAGTGCTCTTACAAATATGGAGTGAGGAGCAGAGGGGAGGGTTAGTGTGGGAGCTCATAATGTCTCTCAAAGATGCATCCACGTCCTAACCCCTGGAACTGTGAACGTTACTTTATTTGGAAAAAAGGACTTGGCAGATGTGATTCAGGTAAGGATGTCGAAATGAGGCGATTATGGATTATCACCCACATAGTCTGAAATGCCAGCACCAGTGTCCTCAAAAGAGGAAGGCAGAGGGAGACCTGACACAGAAGAGGAAGAGGCAGTGTAGAGGGCTGGGGTGGAGGCTGAAGGATGCGGCCACAAGCCAAGGAATGCTGGCAGCTCCAGAGGCTGGAAGAGGGGAGGCATGGATTCTACCAGAGAGCATGCAGAGGGAGCACGGCCACACTGACACCTTGATTTCGACCCAGCGAGACTGATTTTGGACTCCTGATCAGAGCTGCGAGAGTATAGATTTCAGCTGTTTTCAGCCCCCGAGTTTGTGGTAATTCGTTAGGAGCTAACATAGTAGGTAAAGGCTGGAGTGCGGTAGGCCCTCAGGAAGTGGCAGGCATCGCCACCCTTATTACTGTCATCTTTCTTCTGCAACAGTCAGCTCTTAGAGAGCAGGGCCATGTGTCATTTCTTGTAGCAGCCTGGCCCCCAGTAGAGGCTCCATCAGTGGCAGGCTGGCAAGGCAGGGACTGCCCCCCGTGCCGGGCAGGCACCCAAGCGCTGCATCCTCCTCACCGCGCTCGCAGGCTCCGGAGCGTGCCTTCCCGCCCGTCCCCTGGATTCCACGCCCACTGGCTGCCCAGAGCTGAACGCGCCCTGCACGCAGCCCTGACACGCCAACCCCTCCCCCAGGGGACCGCCTGCTCACGTGCACTGGTCCTGCCTTCGGGCTGAGATGCTACCACCCACCAGGATCACAGGGCCATGGGCAGGTCCGAGGGCTCAGAGTGGGGAGGCCGTGGCCCCTCTGCCCTTGTGGGGCTGCTCAGGGCTAGGCACCCACTTTTAGCCACTGGGCGGGTGGCCTCGGGCCCACGATTCCCGGAAGCTGGCCTTGCTGCTCTGAGCTACTCTCCTCCCCCAACTGGGGCCCCCTAGTGCCAGGGTGGGCAGGGCGGGATGCATCTGCTGTCACCAGGGCGGCCCCTGCAGAGCCGGGTCAGTGCCTGCTGCCCTGGGCCTCCTGACAAACAGAAACAGCTCCATCCAGCCCCTCGGGGTGGAGTTCAATCTCCTCTCCAAGGGTTTTGTTTGTTGATTTTAGTTTTGGTTTTTGGTCTTCTGGGGGTTTTTTTGGTATGTGGAACTGTACATTGCCAAGCTTGCTCACCACGTTTTCCACACATTAATTTTAAAAGTCCCAGAAATCACGTCCTCTTCAAAATATACTAAGGGGTTTGCAATCATAAAGGGATGTACAGTGCATCCTTTTGGAAAGCACTGGAGAAATGCCCCTCCCCAAACTGAAGCCCAATTCATTTTCCACATCAATCGGCATGTTGCTTCATGTCAGGGCTGCGCTCTGTCCATGTGGGGGGGAGGGGTCTGTAATGCAGCAAGGAGGAGAACTGTAAACAGGAGCTGGACCACAGCCCCCAGCCACTCACTGATTTGTTGCCATGTTCATGCGTCATTGCCTGGTCAGCCAACGTTCCCTGAGTGTGGGCCTCTGAGATGGCGGGGAGATGCGTGGGTCCGAGGAAGGCTCAGCCAGGACCCCTCAGCCAGGAAGTGGGGCAGGTGGTCGTAAATCTGACTGATAAGTATTACACCAGGTGTGTCTGGTCAACCTCAACATTCCCAGGGTCCACCCTTAATCCACACATGCCCAGATCTTAGCAGAGGACATGAGTGCCCATGAGGCCATAGTGAAGACAGCTGTTAGGGTGATGCTGCTGAGTGGACAGCCCCAGATCCAGCCATGAGCTCAGGAAATTACAGCCCTCCCAAACCTATAGTCCACTTCGGTGTCTTGATAAAATCACTGTTAGGACCCCTGGGGTCACAGAGGGAGAGTGGACACTGATTTTAGCCTGCAAACGGTATACAAGGTGCTGAAGCAGAAAGAGGAATGGGAGGGAAAGAATTCATTCACTTTGCTGGGACAATCAGAGAAGGCTTCCTGCAAGAGGTGGCATCTGAGCTGGGCCTCGACCCTTATATGGGAATGCAAAGGAGGCAGTGAGTGGTGCGGGCCTGGTGTGCTGAGACAGGAGAATAGCTGCACAAAACGGAGGCCATATTGGGGAATAGTTAGCAAAGTCCAGGGCTGAAGGTCAGACCAGACGGCTGGGTGGGAGGAGAATGTGTGGGGAAAATCGTAAAGGAAATGTTGATCACCTGAGTTGGGTTACAACAGGAACTTCTCTTCATCCAGACACTTCATTATGGGAGTGAAGAGACCAGGCACAAACTGGGAGAGGATATTTGCAACACAGATAACTAACCATGGAATGAGTAGCCTTAATATATAAAATGCTTCTTCAAATCAATAGCAAAAAGACAACTCCATAGAAAAATGGGCAGAATAGCTGAACAGGCATTTCATGAGAAGGAAACTTTATTGGTCAATAAACATATGAAGGATGCTCAGCTTCATTAGTAATATGAGAAACAGAACATTAGAATCACAGGAGATACCATTTTGACAAAAATTTAAATGTTGATGACACCACCCTGGTAATAAGGACATGGAGCAGGCTGAGCCCTCAAACCCCACCAGTGGGAGTAGGTGTCGGCAAAACCAACCAGCTAAAGTCTGGCAGCACCTAGAAGGTTAACCCGAGACACCCTATGACTCAGCAATTTCATTCTCAGACACACACTGATTCCAAAGGACGGGCATACATTAGGCCAGGAGGACGGCACAGGAGCGTTCACTGCAATAACTTCAAAACAGCACAAACATAGATGCACCCGAGACACGCGTCAATGCAAACAGCTTCAGAGCAGCGAGATCTAATGAATTAAGAGCCCGTGCATTACCGGGTGAATCTCTGGAACATAATGCCACCGGTGAAAAGCTGGTTCCCAAAGAAGAGTCTGCTATGATATAAAGCACACAAAGCAAAGCTAAACAATGCATTGTGAGGGGAGTCCGACACCAGGGAGAACCGTTACAGACGTGAGGGGATGATGCACGCCACATCCAGAGCACGGCAGAGGGGTGGACCAGGGCAGGACAGCGAGGGGCACGTGGGACCTCCAGATGCTGTCACAGCCCCTTGAGCAGGCTGAGCAGGGAACTCACCTTGGCCGGGGCATCTGTCTGCTGCCCAGGCCCCCTCCCGGCAGCCCCAGCCCGTCCGAAAGGCCTGCCCTGTGACCGACACACATCTGTGTACACATGCAGTCCCTGGGACCCCCGCTCCCCTTACAGCCCTGCACTCTCCAGCAGACCTCGCCGAGCGCCGGCTTTCAGCTGTCACTCCCTGCAGAGCCGAGCCGTAATAAAGACATCACTGTTTTCAGTTGACAAAGAGCAGATTTCTTACTAAGTAAACATTGACGTTCTGGGACGGAAATTAGGTTATAAAATTGCGCCTACAAAGGAGGCCATACAGATGGACTCGGTTAAGATCTAGCCACACGGGCAGCAGGGGTTAATTCGATCGCCCACCCTTTATCACTTTTTTTTTTCCCCTTGGAGCAGAAGGATAAGAAGGTTATCAGCTTTTTCAAACATAAAAACCAAAAAGCATAAAAAACAAGAGGGAACTTTCAAGGAGACTTTTTCCCAGCAAAGTGAGGACCTGAGCAGAGCTCGGGTGGGCGGAGACCTTGGATCTGATCCATGTGTCTGGGGGGCCAGGAACACAGCTGGCCCCGGGGACGAGGCCCTGGGGGAACGGCCTGCGTTAGGCCCTTTCCAGGTGACCTGTGACATGGGCTAACCTTGGGCATGTGGGGCCTTTCTCTGTAAGAGGAATTGTCCTTGGCTGAGCACAGCTGAGCAGAATCTTCTGGAAAGTCATGGCTTTATGGGGACCGTCACATCACAGAGCAAACTCGAGGCAGCTGGAAGGAAAGCCACGGGTGGGAATGAGACATGTGGTCTTGGGGTTGGGGATGGTCTTCAGAAAAAGCGGGGTTTCATTAGACGTCACTTGGGCTCTGGGTTTAAGCATAAGAAGAGGCCGGGGCGGGGGGGGGGGTGGGCACATGCAGGGAGCCACCTCCACAGTGAGAACGCTTAGCTCTGGCCCGGCTGCCAAAGCGGTGTGTGGAATTTCCTCTCCTGGACGCCTGTCAAGACTGGATGGATAATCCCAAATAGTTTAGATAAACGTCGTTTTAGAGGTGGGCGTGCTGCTGATTTTGCTAAGCTTCGAGTCCATTAGCCTGTGCTTTGAAAAGGGCCCCTCCTTCATCCTGCGTCTGCTTGGGAGCAGAGGCCCCTCGCTGGAACAGGGGCAACCCCAGAGAGGCCGTGGAGCCCCTGGTGGGCTGGGGCGGGGCTGGGGGTGGGAGGGGGGAGCCAGGCCTCCCACGCCTCCCTGCTCTCCATTCCAGTTTCCCGACCCCTCTTCCAGCCAGACCCCTCTTCCAGCCCGCCGCCCTGTATCTGCCCACTTTCTCCCCCTTCCCCTCCCAGACCCTGAGCTCCAGGCGGGCAGCAAGACTCTGCCTCCTCAGGCCCGTATCCCCAACCTCGGGCACAAGGCTGGCACATTACAGGCACTGGGTGAGTGTCCTGAAACAAGCGAGCAAGGAGAACTTTCCCCAACTGAGTTGAGCAGCCACACTCTCCTTTGCTTGGGCGGGACAGGTCACATGCACATTTCAGAGATGCTGCTCCTGGAAGGAGAGGATGAAGGATGGGGCTCCCAACGTGCCCAGCGGACTTCTGCTTCATGGGCACCAGGACACGTAACAGATGCAGCGCTGCCGGCTGTGGTAATGGAGGCTCAGAGAGCAGCAGAAGGACCCACGAATTCCCCCAGCAAATGTTCACTAAGGCTGGCAGAAGTGACCCCGAGTGACAGCACTTGGGACACAGATCCAGCAGTAATGAAGCAGGCTGAATAAATGAATGCATTCTGGGCACTGGCATCAGTTTCCACCCAAAGTGCATGGACACATGCAGTGTGAGAGGGGCCTCCCCCAAAAGGCCAATCCTCCCCACCAACACCTGAAATTTTACTCTTAGTGATTAATTCCTTTGGGCAGATTACTGTTCTGCTCCCATGCTTGCCAGTAGGGTTGACACACTGTAGCCCTAGAGCTGTAAATGAGAAGCCCTTTCCTCTCTGAGGACAATCATGGCACAGAAGAGAGCTCAGGCCTGAGGGCAGATCTCCCTCGTTAGCTGAGTGATCTTGGGAGGCTCTTAAATTCTGGGAGCAGCCAGCTTCCTGTTCTATGAACTGGAGAGAAGAGCACCCACATTATAAGGTGCTGGGAGGACTGGACGTGATACCATCTGCCTAGCACCCAGCAGAGTGCCTGGAACAAAAGGTGAGTGTCCTTCTAGTGTCAACACAGCAGTAAGGAGAGCAGACAACCATCCAGCCCTCACTCTGTCCCAGGAGCTGTTCCACGGGCTTCTCAGGCACTCACTAACCCTCACGACCACTGCAGGGGGGCTGCTCTGTCCCCACTTTAGAGATGGAGAGACCAAGTCTCACGGAGGTTAAACAGCCAGCCCAAGGACATAAAGGGGACAAATGGCAGAGGCAGGATCTGAACCCCAGCCCCATCTTGTTCTGTCTACAGATGATGGGGGCCCAGTGGGCAAGGAGAGGAACCAGAAAGATCGCCCCTCAACCTCGCAGGACCTTCCCCTCCCCGCTGGCCGGCCCCTCCCCGCACCTGCTCTGCACACCCGCCCCCTGCAGAACCGCCTCATTTCTGCACATCACGCTCTGCTTCACCCCGGCCCCTGCCCTCAGCTGACCACACGGGCTCTCTCCAAAGCCCAGAGCCAGGCAGCTCATCTTTGGCGAGGGGCCGCCCATCAGCAGAGATCAAAGAGCAGGCCGCCTTATCAGACACGCTCCTCATGAAACTTTTACAGGCCAGATTCCATTATAAATGAGCTGTCTGTCCCCCGCCGCAGAGCACGTGCAGGAGCTGGGAATCTGAAGCTCCCTGAGCCAGGAGAGTCTTTAGCAGGGAGGTCAGGGCAGACAGGGGGCCTCCAGGGTCAAACTGCCTGGGTTCAAGTCCCAGCTGGGCTACTCACTAGGAGAATGTCACCGGAGACAGCAGTCAACCTCCCTGTGCCTCGGTTTCCCCACTTATCCAGCGGAAGTGACAATGCTGCCTCGCTTGAGGGTGTTGATGAGGGTTAGAGGATACAGTCTAGAGCGCTGGACCCACGCTGCTGTGAGTGCTTCTCAGTCGGTCTGACCCCAGCATCCTGACACCTAGAGAGGGGAAGGGACCTGCCTGGAGGGGTCTCTAAGGGCCACTCACATCACCGTGGGCCAAGGCTCCACAGCTCTCTCACCCGGTCCTCAGCCAGCCACGGGAGGAGTGTGAGCACCCTGCAGACTGCTTGGTCTCGGGGTTTCACAGGCTCCGTGTCCACCTGCCGTCCAGCTGCTCTGAAGAAGGGGTCAGCCACGGCGGGGTGGACAGAGCACTCCCCAGAGAGGGCAGAGCAGCGTGGACCCAACCGGGGAGGAGGACAAGGCCCCTGGTGGGCGGCCCTGGGCCCACCCAGCATCTCGGCCCAGCCCCGGGCAGACATGCCCTTCGGAAGTCCCCTTTCTCTCCACAAGTCTCCAAGAAGAAGTGTGCACGTCTGCCAAGGGAGAACCTTCTCTGCAAAACGCAAACGAAGCCAGTCCTGAGAGCCAGGCGGGTTGGGCCAAGAATCAAGAAGAAACTATCCACAGATCTTCCTGCCGGCCTCGGTGACCAGCTGAGGACCGGCTGCCAGGGGCCCAGGACAACGCAGGTGGGCTGCAGCCTGCACGTTTACTAATCTCGCAGCGAGCCAGTGTGGTCTACATGGATCACTAACCTTGGAAAAAAGCATCTTCGAACCCCCCAGACTACAAAGTTCACGAGCTCAGCCAGCGGCAGCAAAGAAACGGCTTTCTGACGTGGAGCACACGAACAGAGAGCCAAACGTCCCCATTGACATGCTGTTGCTGTGCGAACCAGGGTGCAGACATCCCCAACAGCTCTCTCAGGGGCTCTGGGTAATCCACATGAGGGACAAAGTGTGCAGGTGATGGCGGGGGGCAGAGGCCTTCACACCTGCCAGCTGGCATTCCTGCTCTTTCCTTAAAGCACCTGGGCCAGCATGGTGACTCTACGTGGATGGAAAGGTAAGCCCCGGAGCCATCCGTCCCCAGCAAGAGCCCCTTCCTCTCTCCTTCTCCAGGCAGGGTGGCCTTGCGCCATGGCTGCTGAAGCAGTGCTCACCAAGTGCAGCTCAGGATCAAGCCACTGGCAGGGGAGCGATCAGTGGTGGTCAGGTTCAGAATCTAGGCAGGTGCTGGGGTCACAGATATCAGAGGTCAGGTACGGAGCCAGGCGAGAGGAGGGAGCAGGGCACCCCTCGTGGCTGAGATGTTGTATCTGTCCCCACTCTGTAATTCTCACCCCCTTCTGCAAGCTGAGAATACGAATAGATTTACGATCTGTGAGTGGGTGATGAACAGGAACCAAGGGGTTTTTGACACCCCATATTTCGGAGTTGTTAACCACTGAGAGAAAAAAGCCCTACAGCCTGCTGGTTTGGTGACTCTGGAAAGCCAACACACAGCTCTGGGCCTTCTTTCCTGGTTATACAATAAGCAGGGTGGCCTGTGGTAGTCCCCATACTCTGGTCTGTGGGCACCTGAAAATAAGCAGATTCCCGGGCCTCACCCTAGCCTAAAAGAACCAGAACTTCTGGGGTTGGGGCCTAGGAACGGGCATCTTTAAGACACACTTTAGCTCATATCTGTGGCCAGGTTTGAGAACTGCTGCATGAGATGGCGTCTATAATCCTTGTGGGCTGGAAGCAGCTGGAATTGGTCCTCTCTGAAGCCCCAGGGCAGGGCTGGGATGGGAAAGAGCCTGCAAGCAACACGTGGAGTCAAAGGTGGACTGCAGCCTCCTGAACCAGGCGCGTGAGCTTCTACTGTCCCTACCAGGACACGAGCTAATCCCGGACCAGGCAGCCCACACTCCTGCTCAGGTGACTGCCTCACCGAGGAAATGGGGAGCTCCAACTGGGGGCCCTGCCATGCCATGCCTCGGCCTTGGTCCCCATGACACCTGGCGAGCCTGATTCCACAGGGCAGGGGCGAGGAGGGGATCCTCTTTCCCATTACAGTCACCAGGCTGTGGAGAGAGCATTTGGCCCCATTCATGGCCGGCCTTCTCTTCTCACCCTTGAAAATGGACTCTTGGAGATTCGGGAGCACGTCCCCATGGGAAGGTCACGAGAGAACCCCACTTGACCAGCAGAAACAACGCCCTGCCCATCTGTCTCCCCATCACCTATGGTTTACACAGATAAACAATGTTGCACGAGGAGCCCATGGCAGCCCATTTACTCTTCCAGAACCATCTGAGCATCGGTAAGCTATGCAAGTCGTGCTGTGGGGGTGCACCTCCAGGTGACCGGGAAGGGTGGCCCCGTAAAGGGGCGGGGTGCGGGTGTCTACAAGGAAGCCGTCCAGGAGGCTCTGCTGTTTCCACCCCCTGCCCCTCCCCTCTGCAGCCGCCTGTTTGGGGCTGTGTGTGGTCACCCCGGCCCTGCTTCTCCTCTGCCTGGACCACAAGGACAGCTCTGGCTGTTCTCCTTGCCAGGTCCCCCACTTCTCCTGGCCATCCTCTAACTGCTCCTATGGTTCCCCTGAAAACAAGCCTGACCACTCCCTCCTGCTCCTGGCTGCCAAAAGGATAAAGTCTAAATTCCTCATCTTGGGGGAGAAAGACCCCCTCCTCTCTCCATCCTCAGGGGCACTTCTTCAGACCCATTTCCCAGCCTCCTATGTCACAGCCACCAGACAGCATCCTCCTCCAAGGTCATGCCATGGCCTGCCTCTGCCGCACAGGTCCCTCGGCCCGCAATGAACCTTTCTCTAACAGGCAAATGGAAATAAAAATAGCAATAATAACCATTGTTCACATCTATTGAATGTTTCCAAACTCTTCTAATGCTTTACTAACTTTATGCCCCTTAATTCTCAAACTAACTCAGTGGATGGAGTAGGTACTATTATAATACACTTTCACAGATGAGAAAACTGAGGTTTATCCACTCAGGTTGGTCAGCTCTCCCAAGGCCAGTGAATTCAGTGCTGGGGTCCAGGCCCAGGCAGTCTGGCAGGGCTGGTGACAGCAGCGCTCCTGCAGGCAGTGGGGAGGACCGAGGAGAGCATGGAGCACTCTGGCCGGAGCCCAGGCACACTGGGCATTCAACCACCGGAGCTATTAGGACCGTGAGAGCGAAGGGGCAGGGTCCTGGGCAGCTGAGTGGCGGCCCCATGCACGGAGCAGCAGGCAGAGGCTCCAACTCGGGCTGACGAGGGATGACATCGCACCTCATTTGCTGCGCAACGTTTGTGTAATTAGACACATTTGGCGCCGGCAAGGAGGAGCGGGCGTCAGCAGGGGCGTGATGGATCGGGCGCTCCACCAGGCTCCGACCATATTAATCATGGGAGCCCAAGCCACGGGGGCCATTTTTCTCAGAGGCTTTGTCCTGTTTCCCTCCTGGGGCACTGGGGGGTGGGAGAAAGTGTGGGCTTTCCAGAGCCCGAGGCCAGCCCTGCAGCCCTCGCCTGGTCCCCCTGTGGTCCCGGTGGGGATAACTGTCCTGAGGATAAGGTGGGGCAGCTGGAAGCCCAGCCCAGCGGGACACAGGGCTCTGGGAACACAGCGCTGCTGCCCATCACTGTTGTTAACTAGACTAGCCCATCCTTGGCTGGGGAGCGGAGCCTGGGCTCCCCGGACCCTCGAGCAGAAGTTAGCACACCCCTTGGCAAGGCCGACACTTGCAGGTCGGTGCACTTCTCTGAGCCGCAGCATCCGCATCTGTAAGATGCAGGTTACAATCCCATCTTGCAGGGCATCAGGGAGGTGAACCAAGACAGCAACCAGGCTCCAGCGCAGAGCCGGCCTGCTGCGGGCCGGCACCAAGACTCACACTCCTGATTGCATTCTCCTGCCTGATGCCAGACTCGCCGGTGGGGCTCGGTGACCCCAGACAAGCTGAATGGTCACCCCCAGAGATGTCCATGTCCCCATCCCTGGAACCCGTGAATGTCACCTCCTACAGGAAAAGGGCCTCTGCAGACATGACTGAGTTAAGGGTCTTGAGACAGGAGGATTATGCTGGATTCTCCGGATGGGCCCCTAAAGCAATCCGGGTGTCCTGATAAGAGAGGCAGAGGGAGAAAATTCCAGAAGAGGAGGAGGTGACGTGAGGACAGAGCAGGGGAAGAAAGGCCATGTGAGGGGAGGTAGGGGTCACGAGCCAAGGATGGCAGGAGGCCTCCAGAGGCTGGAAAAGTCAGGAAATGGATTCTCTCGTGGAGCCTCCAGAGGGAACCAGCCCCACCAGCACTGGGGTTTTAGGCCCACAAGACCTACTGCCGGCTTCTGGCCTCCAGAACTACATGAGAGTAAGTCTGTATTGTTCTAAGCCACCAAATTTGAGGTAATTTGTCACAGCAGAACAGGAAACGAATACACTGCCAGCAGGTCTCAGGTCTAGTGACAGAGCCACGGAGGCTGCAGTGACAAGGCCATTTCCACAGGTGCCGGACCTTGCCTGCTGCCTGCCGTCATCACTTTCTACTTCTGCAGGTGCTGTGCCTACGTCCCGCCCCGCACGGGCCAGGAAGGAAGCAGATCCAGAGAGGGGACCTGACCCTCGTCCAGCCCAGAGCTGGGGAATAGAAAAGAGGGGCTGCCTCCTGGCCCCAGTTGTCCACTGGCCCAGGGAGGGACAGCACTGAGGGCCCCTCATCCAGTGACAAGGCCCTGCCTGCAGCCAGAGGGTCTCCAGTCTGGGCCTGCAGCAGCATGGCCAGATAGGGGCCCTGCCCCAGTCTCTGATTCAGCAGATCTGTGCTGGGACCCGAGAACCTGCATTCCTAACAGGCTCCCAGGGGACCCTGATGCTGCCAGTCTGAAGGTTTGGGGAACCACTAACTCAGGGGGTGGTTCCCTAACAAAGGGCTGTATGTGCTTTCAAGAGGAATCAGCTGGGACCATCCAGGGGACCTGTGGTCAGACATGTGCTCCCAAGAGACAGGTCAGCACGCGGCTGAGGGCCTGGGCTCAGGGAACAGTAAGTAGATTCCTAATTCTCCCCCTCCCTAAGTGGGTTATGTTATTTAACCTCTCTGTGCTGCTTCAGTTCCTTCATCTGTGAAATGGGGATGGCACGAAATGCCCATCTTATAGGGGCAAGAGGATTAAGTGAGATGAAACACAGGAAGGGTTTGCAACAGAACCTGTGGACAAGGTCACAGCTACCGTGAGAAACGGCAGTGGTTAATGGTGGGTCTTACAGCTGTCGCAGCTCCTGGGGATGTGGGGAGAGGTGAGCCAGGACATTCATCTGCAGAGACAGACCTGCGTGGACTCCCCCCAGGGAGCTCTTAGCACTGCCCACGTCGAGACCAGCACTGGCCCCTGCAGGGAGCACTTCACTGTAGCCCTGCTGTGCCCAGGATCTGTGTCGCTGAACCAGCCAAACACTTCTCGAGAGCAGAACATCAGCAATTCCAATCCCCTTCCAAATGGGGACTCAGATCCCTTGATTCTCCCATGATTCTCAGAGGCCACCAACAGAGCAATTTTTGGGTGACTCATGGGCTCCAAACGTATGTGCCTTCCAGAAGCTGCCGGAGCTGTGGTCTCCGTGAGGCGGGCCCACTACCTGCCAGGTGGACACAGGCCGCCAGCAGCAGGGCCCAGTCAAATGAGAACCCGCTACAGGCACAGCAGTAAAATGAGAAGCCCCAACACGTTGAAAGCACACAGAGGACAGCTTGAAGGGACTCCCAATGCCCGAACCTGGGATGATTTGAACAAGAAAATAAATAGCGATAACAATAGAGTATAATCATAGAATAACAGGAATATCCGCATATTTATTTGACATAAATAAACAACCAAATATAAATAAAGAAATGAGGAGAAGGGATAGCTCTTCCTGACAGTAGAATTCCTATGGATTAATCTGGAAGGAATGAAGGAAATAGAAAATCACTATTTGGCAAACACTAGCAATGACTATTTTTGGCAAGAACCATGGATGGATGTTAGAGTTAGGGGGTGAAAATACGATGAGAAACAGGATATTTACACATTATCAAAGTGGTACCCCACAAGATACTTACTAATTCCAAAGGGACCAACTTTAAAGAGGAGAATCCCAGCAGACCTCACCTTAACTGAGCAATCTCCAGTGACGAGAAATGTGACACCATGGGTCCCTGGACATGCACTAGGGAGGGCACAACACTTTTATGGTTTATTCTCCAAGACGCATAATCTGAATTTAATCATGAGGCCACATCAGGCAAACCCAAATCGGGGTCATTTTATACAGTGACTGGCCTGTCCTCCTAAGTGTCAAGGTTGTCAAAGACAAGAGAGACTGAGCCACTGGATTAAAGATGACTAGAGATAGGACAACCAAACGCAAGGCTGCGTCCTGAACAGGAAAAAAGACACCAGCAGGCAATGGCCAAATTTGGGTAAGATTTCTGAGTTACTTAACAGCACAGTATCAGTCTTTGGTTATGTAAGACGGGAACATTCGAGGAACTGGGTGAAGGGCACACTGGAAATCTCCGTACTATTTTTGCAACTGCTTTTATATGTCTGAAATTATTTCAAAGTTAAAGATATTTTTAAAAAGAAAATAAAAGTCCCAGATTTACTCTGTCTTGGAGGCAATGAGTGCCCAGAAATAGGAGCCACCTGAGGGCTGGGACACCTTGTTAGTCACCTGCCTCCTGATCAGGCGTGGTACTTGGCTTTGCATACAGCGCGTGCTCGGCAAGTATGTCCTGACTTCATTCGAACAGGAGCTGGGAGAGCAGAGGGTTTGTCTTCAACAGGGGGATTGCGTGGGGAGGGGTCTCCACTCAGCAAACACTGATCGTGCACCTATTATGTGTCACTCATTGTCAATGCGGAAATGAGCCGGAAGCTCAGAGCCTGCTGGGCGGACGTGTGACAACAGAGGATTCTGGTGTGCCAGTGCGGTGAGAATCCAGGAAGGGCCCACCCAGCATGGGGGATCCCAGTGCCCCCAGGAGGAGGCGGCTCCTGCACTGAGGCTCAGAGGATCAGGAGCAGGTGGCCAGGAGGAGGAGGCATCCCAGGCAGCCTGGGCAGCAGGGGCTCAGGCACAGGCGCATGTGGTGGCCTGGACAGGTGAGGAGGCTGGGTCAAGAGGGGGCCAGCTGATCCTCTGCAGTAGGTTCCCTCTGAGGCAGGTGTGGGCAGCAGTGGAGGTGTTGGGGGTGAGGCAAAGGTTTCGGCCTCTCTTCGAGAAGCAGAACAGATGGGGTAGCAAGGAAGTGAGCCTTCGACTGATAAAGACCGAGAAAAGTAACATCAGCCATGAGCTTCCAAGTCCAGATGAGAATGAAGAGAGGTGGGCTTTGGCACAGAGAGACAGCACTGGTGACACACTCCTTCTACCCAGGAGTGTGGCAGGCAGTAGGAAGAAGCCACAAAGTATAACTTTGAGCTTGCCCTTATCAGTACAGTGACCCTATAATTTACTATCCAAACTGGGACACTTGTGAGAGTGAAAGGGGCACTATGAATTATTATGCTGTGACAACATGTAACTAAGGTCACCGTACTGACATGGGACCTTTGGCCTGGAGACGACTCCCACTGCATGGGAGTAAAGGGCAGGTGAAGAGCTTCAAGGCACTTATGTGGCCACAGCAGGACAGCCTGCAGCCTCGGAGGTGGTGATGTACAAGACGCTTCCTTCTTAGGTAACCAGAGAGGAGCTGGATGCTCGCATCCCAGCCACACATTCACTCATGGTCCCGTGTCAGTGCACTCGCGGGTGCAGAGGCGACTGTCCACTCGGGACGATGCAGATCAGGAACTCCAAAAGGAAAGACAGAGTCAGGAGAGGGGGCTGAGGCTGCAAGCCGGGCTCCCCAGTGGCAGGTGACAGCACACTGGGGCGGCGGGCAGAGGGCAGAACTTACCCGTGCACGCCATGGACCGAGTGAGGCTCGTAATGGTACCTTCCCTCCTGGTGTCTCATGTCAATCGGTAAGGGAGCATGAAACGGTGGCAAGAGATGCTGCGGCACTGCGGAGGGGAGAGAAACAGGAGTTCAGAAACTTTCCCCTCCTTGGAAAAGCAATTTTCAAAGGACTTTAAAGCTCAATGAATTTCAGAGCAAGAGCAGTCAGGACAGGGGCCTCGCTGGTGCCCGGCTATCACACACCCACGAAGGGGGATGAATAAATAATCAAAGTCAGCCCCAGAATCCTATATCTTTCACATAAAAGATCCCCAACCGCGCTCTTGACAAAGACAAGCAGCTAAGCGCTCTTTGAACTCGGGGAGATTACAGGCTCGGCCACAAATCAGGGCTGACAGAGCCGACAGGCTTCTGCCCATCCCGGCCTTGGCGGCGTGTGGCTCCAGCAGCCCTGGGTTACGGCATGTGGACGCCGCTGCAGTTACACAAGCTGGAAATGTTTACCTAGAACCATCTGTGAAGTCAGGGCCCGCTCCCAGCTGCGGCCAGCCTCAGGAAGGCCAGATCCCACCGCGCTGCCTGCCCCGTCCTGTTGGTGGCATACAGAGGGCACCTATGTGGGTCTGTTAATTTTCCAGCTCTTAATATTAATTACTGACCCCAAGTGCACTGGCGGGGGCCTCTAAGATGCAAACACCGACAGGTGAGCATGGGTTTCCAGAGGTGAGTGAGCCTCCTGTCTGCACTTGGCCTGCCCTCAACAAATCAGCATAATTGTAGGATGCTCTTTGCTTATTAAAAAAAAACTCCTGGGTACCTTAGAGGCAAACATAATTATAGGCTTTAGGAAAACAAGGCTCTTTAAAAAGTAGTTAGACTGGGAAAAGGGCTAAGAAGTGGAGATTTCTCAGTCAACTCTCACTCAGGCTGACAGCCATGGGCCAGCGGGGATCAGCGTCAGGTCTGAATGGCTGAAGCGTCTAAAGAAATGGGGCTGGGTTCGTTTCATGTGAGCACAGGTCAGCTGAGTGCCAGGCCTACCGTCATAAACGCACACGAATAACGCTGCTGTTTCTGTGCAAAGAGGTTCTGGTCTGTATTCTAAACACTATGAATTCTTTTTTTTATTGTGGTAAAATATAAGTAACATAAAATTTACCATTTTAACCATTTTTAAGCAAAGTTCAGTGGCTTAAGTACATTGTTATGCTACCGCCATCCATCCCCAGAACTCTCTTCATTTTCCCCAACTGAAACCCTGTACCCACTGAACACCAACTCCCCAGCCCTCCCCTCTCACCCCCGCAGCCACCATCCTACTTTCTGTCTCTATGAACATGACTGCTCTAGGAACCTCATATGAGTGGAATCATACAGTATTTGTCCTCTTGTGACTGGCTTATTTCATTTAGCATACTGTCCCCAAGCTTCATCCATTGTAGCCTGTGTCAGAATTTCCTTTTTCAAGGTTGAATAATATTCACTGTATGGATATACCACATTTTGGTTTTCCATTCATCTGTCAACGGACACTTGGGTTGAAGGCTATGAATTCTTAACAGGAGGCTTTTCTCCTGACATTTTAACCTTAATTTTTACTTGTTCAATTTTATCTTCGTAATCCCACAATACTGGGAATGTCCATGGGGACTAGGAACAAAGCTAGCAAATTTTCTCACCCTGATCAAATCAACTTGCCAAACCCAGACTCAACAATTCTTGGGCTCAAAGGGGAATTGGCTGTGGGACACAACACACGCGTGCTGTCCCATTCCTCTGGTGGGGCAGTTCAGGAGATGGCGATTACTGGAGCGAGTGCCCTCACCCCTGAGGCCCGTGTCTTCTGAGGGGTGAGGCTGGGCCTGCAGCTGTGACTCTGGCAGCAGCAGAGGATGACCAGAAGCCTCTGGGAGTCAGAGACCCCGAGGGCAAACCTGCTATCACCAGTGTGTGGCTTTGAGCAGCCTCTTTATCTCTCCACATCCCCGTTTGTCCACTGGAAAATGGATCCCAATAACCACCTTCGTGGTTGCTACGAAGATAAAAAGTTCCCGTGGGAGGTGCTGAGCCCACGCCTACACACAGAGGAAGTGCTCCATAGGTCTCACTACTGACAATGACAATTATATGACGATAGTATTTGGAGCTCCACTGTCTGTAACCAAACTATGCATACACCATTTCCTAGCTGTGGGGCATGGGACAAGTTGCTCACCACTCCCTGCAAACCCTGGGGAGGGCGGAAGGCCAGTGCTGGCCTGCTTGCACACGGGAGACAAAAAGGCCGCCCCTGAACCCCCAGGGGAGTCGGCAGGGAAGCAGTGTTCGTCTCCCCAGAGGGGCAGGAAAGGGGCTTTATGATTTTTTTTTAACGTGGCCAGGCAGACCCAGATTGCTGACAAAATTAACCTGGTTTGCTTTCGTGTATTTCTGAATGTTTCGGCACAACCGAAAGCCCCCTGAGGCAGCCAGGGTAGGTGTTACTGCACCCATTTCACAGATGAGGAAATGGAGGCCAAGGGTGATTTCAGCCCAAAGTCATGAGGCTGGAAAACGACAGAGCCAGGAGGAGAATCCAAGGCCCTGGACAGCTGGTTGTGGGCTTTTCCCTCTGCCCAGCCCAAATGAACACCCAGAGACACCTCCTGGGTGCAAGGGTGACCCCTGGGGTCCTCCCATCCCCACCTTGCTTCGTACTGTATTTAACAAATGCACTCACAGTGCCAGGCCCTGTTCTAGGCGCTTTGCAAATATCAACTCCTGGGTCTTCACAGCAAGCCCAGGCTGCATTCACCCCAGAATTCCTGGTCTTCCCATTGACCATCCCCCAGCACAGTGGTGTGCTCCTTTTCCCTCCAAGGTTGCACATGCAGAGGTTGAAGGGGGTCCCCTAATGCAATCAGAGCTCAGACCCACCCGACCCCGACTTGGCCCCTGTCTCACCAGCTGTGAGCAGAGATGTTGCTCTGAGCAGGATTAACGCAATTTCATCCAGGTCTAAAGAACTATCAAATCTACAGGAATGAAGGGCTCACGGTAGTTTACCAGGCAAACATGAAACGGAGGTGGCTCTGACGCTGTGTGTGTGTGCGCGTGTGTTCACGTGTACATGCACCGCATGCTTTGGGGGAGGAGGAGCCTGGGGCTTCCGGGAAGAAGCATCAGGCCAGCCACCCACAGAGTCCTGCTGCAGCTGGGCCTGCTCCCTGCCTTCGGCCAGGTCCCTGGGGTGAAGGCTGTGGAGGTCACCAGGGGAAGTGGCTTTCTCTTCCCGCAGCCCTACTGCTCCCCAGACGGCTTACACCCACGGAATGAGCAGGCAGCAGGGGCTCTGGCCACATCCCCGCACCCCTCACCCTCACCCCTTTGGCATCCTCTAAAGGAGTCTGGGAACACATGTTAGCAGTTCCTCCCATCCAGGCGTTGGTGTGTCAGGCAGCCAGCAGCTTGAGTGTGGCAGAGTCCCCGCCCGGGTCAGGGAGGGGAAGCGCGGCGGGCGCTCATCTTTACCGACGGCTGCGTCTCACGGGTATCTGCTTAGGACACCTCATTCAGTTTTACCATCAACCCTGTTCTTATCGCCATTTTTATCTCCACGTGGTCTGCCTCTACTTCTAGGAGAGCACGGACTAGGCAGTTTGTGACTGTGGTTTCATTCTCTCCCCCTCACTGAGCCCCATGTGGTTTCCCAGAGCCCAGCCCAGCACACAGCACACAGCAGGCCCTCAGCAAATACGGCCTCTGAGCACTTCTGTTCCAACATGGCAGCACCCAGTGTTGGCCCAGGATGAATGGACATGCCTCTGATCAACTAGCAGGAGCAAGGAGTCTAATCTGGGGACCCAATGTCCAGATCCCTCTGCCCACTCTCTGAGAGGCGACCCAGTCCATTCACCCCAGTGGGGCTAAGTCTGGGCAGCGGTCACTGTAGGAACAGTCATTCTTTCATTCAGTCATTCATTTATCTGCCTTGTATCAGGTGCTTGCTATGTAGCAGGCACCATCGTAGGTCCTGGGAGCAGCATAATGGAAACGCAGCCTGCACCACTGCCCTCATAGAGCCATAGAGCTTCCCTAAGGGAGAGCAGACAAGTGGCGAACAGACCAGCAAGTGCATTTATAACATAATGTCAGAAAGTGATGAAGCTAAGAAAGAAACCAAGTGAACAAGGGAGCAGGGAGGGGACTTGGACAATGCATGAGTAAGTCAGGGCTTTCTGGAGGAGAGGGTGTGCCAGGCCAGGGGAACAGCAGGTGCAAAGGCCCGGGGAGACCTCGGGTGGGGACCAAGGTGGAGAGACCTGGGCACTTCAGCAGGAAGGCGAATGTGGCTGAAGCACGGGATGGAGGTGGGGAGACAGGAGAAAGTGTCCTGTGAACCGGGTGGGCTGTGCAAAGGATTTTGGGGTCTTTTCTCTGGGAGATTTGTGAAGCCCCTGAGGTCTCCTGAGCAGACATCACATGCTGTGATGAAACTTTTCAAAAGGCCACACGAGTACACTCAGGTTGTGTCGGGCAGGGGTGTGCATTGGCCAGGAGCCCCAGACTGGCCCTGCCACTAGGCAGCCCTGGCACTTTGGGGAAATGATGTCCCCTCTCTGGGTTTCTCATTAACCCTCTGTACAATGGGGATTAGATGAGCTCTACGTTCCTTCCCAGCAGGACTATCCCACTGCTTGTGAATGGCCACTCGCTCTCCCAGGAAAGAGACACACTTTCCCCAGCCAGTGACACACTGAGGTTTGAGGAGGGATCCCCGAGCAGCTCACAGAAGGGATTCTGTCTGGGCACAGGCACAGTTTCATCGTTATGGCTGTCAACTTAAAAAGCAAATTTGCCTGTTATTTTATCCTCAAAACAAGTTTATTAGGGAATAGCCAAAAGAATTGCAATTTGGGATATGCACACTATGGCAAACCATGGGCAACTCCAGAAAACAAAGGAGAGGGGCTGCTTTTATTCAGAAGGAGTAGGGTGGGGCTGTTCCAAACAAAAGCCTACTGGGGGAAAGTAATAAGTTAGGGTGGCAATGGCTTCTCATTGGCTGAGCTGCAGAGTTTCTCATTGGCTGAGCTGCAGTGTTTCTCATTGGCTGAGCTGCAGTGTTTCTCATTGGCTGAGCTGCAGTGTTTCTCATTGGCTGAGCTGCGGTTTCTCATTGGCTGAGCTGCAGTGTTTCTCATTGGCTGAGCTGCAGTGTTTCTCATTGGCTGAGCTGCAGTGTTTCTCATTGGCTGAGCTGCGGTGTTTCTCATTGGCTGAGCTGCGGTGTTTCTCATTGGCTGAGCTGCGGTTTCTCATTGGCTGAGCTGTAGTGTTTCTCATTGGCTGAGCTGCAGTGTTTCTCATTGGCTGAGCTGCGGTGTTTCTCATTGGCTGAACTGTAGTGTTTCTCATTGGCCGAGCTGCGGTGTTTCTCATTAGCTGGGCTGTTGCTGGGTGGGGAGAGAAATCTTCCTTATGTAGTAAAGCAGTTTTAGGTCTTCTAAGATGCAAGTGTCTGTCACTTCCTGCTTGGTGTGCTTGATGATGTGTGATGGGGTGTCATACCCTATATATATATATATATATATATATATATATATATATATATATATAGGGTTCCCCCATAGGCCTTTCTGACTCCAATTTAGTTAAGGTTTCTTTTATTAATTTCCACATGGCCTATGTGTACAACTCACTGATCCAGTGGCCCCTCTAAATCCACACAGCCCACCAGCCCCAGGCCCAGTCACCTGAGTCTACTTGTAGGACATCAGCCCCTACCCCCCAGACTGTCTCTGGACCAACTTTGCACCCCAGGTAAACTGAGGGATGAAGGTTGCGCCTGGCTCATCTGAGGTCTCCGGACCTGTGCAGAGCAGCACGGGTGGTACCCACACACCCCCGATGGAAACATTCCGAGATGAATGCTTTGCTCAGAGCCTCTTGGCCGGGTCGAGGGAGGGGGAAATTCCACTGTGGACTCCTGCAAGAATCAGTCCGTCTAGAGCCGTCAGCAGCACCCAAGGAACACGAAGAGAAACATCAAGAACAAGAGCTGCTGTCAAGGGACACACCGAATGAGATCCTTCCACACATTGTTTTCATTGTGGGCTCTTTTTTTAAGTTAAATAAAAATCCAAACTAAATCATGTCCTTCCGGCAGAGGGAGAAAACACACACACCATATGCCATTTCAAAGAAATGGCTCTCTTTTCAAGTTTCTGAGGAAGAAACTCTGAGATTGGAATTTTCTATGGATCACCCCCCACCCCCGAAAAAAATGCACATTTGCTTTTGATCCCACACAGAAACCCCAACAGGCTGAGAAGCTGAGGATGGTGCATGATGGCTTTTTTGTTGTTGTTAAACTCCAGAATTTCTCTGCTAAGGTTTAAAAGCCAAATGCTCCTTGGCTGGTGGTCCTAGGGTGAGGGGACATTTGCATCGGCCGTGTCCTTGCTGTGGGAGTGAGCAGGGCCCTGGAGAGGCGGCGAGAAGGGCTGGCCCCTGGAAGCCGTCTCTAGTTAATGCCCTGGTAATAACAACTCCAGTGAATCAGTGTGGGAGAGGATGGGGCAGGGGTCAGCAGAGAGTTCAGACAAAGAATCGGGAAAACTGGGTCATCGAAACATGACCAGGCAGCCTCATCAGCACCGGAGGAATTCTCCTTGGATGAAGTCATGTGTTGCTACAACTTGGAGGTGCTGCCCTGAGGACTAGGTTCAGAGAGAGCCCGAGAGGCTGGCCCACGGCTGGAGGGGCATGCAAGGTGGAAGCAACCATCCCCCAGGAGACACTGGACGTGATGGGGGTGCCTAGCCCTCTGGGCTGTCCTGTCCCTAGAGATTAGCATGGTCTCCAGACACTGTGATCATTCCCATCAACACTGCAGGAGGGAATTAGCTTGGAGCACGTGAGTGTGCTCTGGGCCTGGGACCAGGGAAGAGGAGGGCTTCCTCGAGAAGAGCTGCCTTGCCCTGGCACCGGCCGAAGGAAGGTGCAGGCAGCTATCTCTGGAAGGAGGCCTGGTTCTGGCATGATACGGGTGTGAGTTACGATGAGGCACCAACCCATCTCAGTGCAGCCCGTGGGGCCTGGGAGGGAGGTCGGGGCCAGGGCAGGACATGGATCCCCATCCTGCTTGGGCAGCTGGCCCGTGCCCTGGGGTCACCGTACAGGAGGCCGGTGCCGTGGCTGCATCACGGACACTTGATGGGCTCCAGGTGGTCTCTGGTACGCTGAAATGGAGGCATTCCAATTTGGTACAGCTCTGGGGGACCAGGAAAGAGCTTCTTGGCCCCAGTTTCTCTCGCACTAGGAGGGGCTCTGCTTGGGATTCCCTGTTAATGCTACTTGATCGTATTCCTTTCCCCTATGATTCCTTGAATCCTAAGTAATATCCAGTGTAACTGTTTCATTATTTTTCTTAAAAGCAAACAGACCTTGGGAAAGTCATGGAAGCAAATTTACACGGAAGTGCAGATGACTTACCAGGTCACTTTCCCTCAGCAGAAGGATCCAGGCAGCAAGACATCTGGATCTTTGGAGAAGGAAGGTGCCAGTGTGGAGGGGAGAAGACACGGCAGCCAGGCAGGCTTGAAGTCAAGCATGGTGAACTTTACAGCTGGATTGAAATTCGCCTTGCTCCTGGGCTGCACAACAGACACATGACAGTCCTAAGGGGGACAACCTGTCCCCCTGGTCTAAGGTGCTTGGAATAGGAGTAAGAAGCATGTGAGCCATAAACCCAGACAGACCTGGGTGTGAACCCCAGTTTTGTCATTTGCCAGCAAGTGACAAGAGCTCTGAGCTTCAGTGTCTTCATCTGTAAAATACCAAGGACACCGGAGTGGACTATGGTGCAGCAGATTTGCAGTGTCTGCACAGAGCAGGAACTCAGTCAGTGTGGTTCCCTTCCCACTGCGGTGAACCTCGGGGCAGACATGAACAAGGGCCCCAGTGCTACGGCCATGACGGGACCCTCTCCCTCATCCCTGGTGTAAGGGACACCGAGATGCATCAGACAGGAACTCAGATGTGGCATCCCCCGCCACATGTGCACTCCATGCAGACTCGGTGCTCCCTGACTCGCTGCGTCACAGAGCGGGGACGGGCAGAGATGACAGGTCACGGCCTCTGGGCTTTGCAGGAAAGGTCCTCTACAAATTAGTCCCTGCTGGCCAACCCCTATTCCTGCGTGGCCCATCCACAGGAGGCCCAGGGCAGCTACTCTGAACTCCACTGTTCTTTCGCTGGTGTCTGTGCCTGCATCAGCCAGGACAAAACGAACAGGTAAGGGGACTCACAGGTGGCCTGGTGAACATCGTTACGAATTTTGTTCAAAAGATGGGTTTAATAAAAACTGCATCCCCTCCTCGTCTGCCTTCAGCCACATCCCCCTGTGCTACAGCAGTAACTCAGCTCCCAGAAAGTCAGAGGCAAAAGAGGCCAGAGGCAGAAGAGCATGTGACTGGGTCGCAGGTGGGGGACACCTCCCGCGTGCTGAAGGGCAGTGGTTCAGAGGATGGTATCCCTTTTATGATGCAATTTCCTTAAACTGAACCCAGCTCTCCCCTCTGAGAAGTGAGGGGGGATCGATGGCCCAGACAAGTGCACCTCTGGGGAGGACCCTCCCACCCCAATAGAGAGAGAGATTGGTGCTCTCAATTCCACTCTGAAGGCCTCACGTGGTC
The DNA here is from genome assembly GCF_037783145.1 of Equus przewalskii. Lineage (NCBI taxonomy): Eukaryota > Metazoa > Chordata > Mammalia > Perissodactyla > Equidae > Equus > Equus przewalskii. The sequence continues at coordinate 9,878,409 of NC_091847.1, forward strand.
AACTAAACCATGAGGGAATGGGAATGGGATGTGAAGAGGCTTTGCACACTTAATCATGCAGGGAAGGGATGGCGATGGCACCTTGATGTTGTGCCCGGATGAACCCTGAAGATCAGCCAGCCCTTCAGCTGTGATGGACACTGGTCATTGTCTGCACGGCTAAGGTTGTGTTGCAGCCGTTGCAGCTGGGCTCGTCACGAATCCCACAGTGCAGGACTCTTCCCGCTCTCTGATCCTGTGGAGATCCCAGGCCTGCTCCTCAGGGAAGGCAGAGCTAAAGGCTTCCCAGAAGATACCAGAAATGACGGCGCCAGCTCAGAGAGACCAGATCCTCCTCCTTCAGCTGCACGGGTCTGACCTAGGGACGTGATGTAGTTAGACACGTGGCCCCTCTAACATGGCCTTGACCTGCACAGGCTGTGGGCCCTACCAGGCCCAGCACCTTGGCTTTCTCCAGAATCCACAGTGGGACTGCCCATCACCCAGGGCAGGGCTCTCAAACCCCTGCCCACCACAGCCCAAGGATGAAGTCACACCCATGGCCTGCCGGCCCACCTATGGCTTCCCCGACTCAGTAGATGTAGAAGGACCCTGCTCAAGTACTCTGGAGGCCCCAGAGAACAAGAGGCACAATTCGTGCCCCCAGGGAGTGCACTAGGGGCACCTCTGTGGAGGCCGCCTGCAAAGCTGGAGCACCTGACCCTACGTGACTCAGCGGGGTCCATGCAACACAGCCTGCCAGGACAGCCTCAGAGTCAGGGAAGAGAGATTTCTGGGGCCCAGGGCAGCCAGGAAGGCTCCCTGGAAGAGGCGATTTTGGAGCTGGGTCCTGAATGGGCCAGGACTTGGAGCACTGGAAGAAATGGGGAGGATGACAGGTTCTTCAGGCTCAGAGGCAGTGTGGACAGAGTCCAGAGGACTCAACTGTGCCCTGGCATGGAGCCGTGCAGTGTGAATCCTGGCCCAAGCCATGTGGCCTCTCCTGTACATGCAGGATTAGGAAAACCTCTTCCCAGGGATTAAATGCTGTGCTACACGTAAGAGGCACACGACGGAGCACCTACCAGGCACTAACATCAGCGCTCCTCAGACCCAAGAATTACCTGCAGGCTTGGTTAAAATACCATCACTGGACCCCATCCTCAGAGTTCTGGCTTCAGTGGGCCTGGGACAGGCCTGAGAATCTGCATTTATAACAAGTGACCAGGTGGTGCTGACAAGGTTTGTCAGGAACCTGACTGGCAGAACTGCAGCCCTATCGTACCCATTTTACGTTTCTAGCACCTGCTGTAGCACCAGAGCTCCTGCTGGCACTGGTCAGTGAGAAGAGATTACTTTGCACATCCATGCCTACTATCCATCATGCTAGCTGGAGAGTGTTTGGAGTTAGAGAAACTCAACACAGCTGATGAGAGAGACAGCCCTGGGTGTGACATTCATATCCTGGTGACACTGTCCCATTTACCATGGCTTCTGACGAGCAGCGACAAATGGCCTGAGCCTCATGAAGAATGGGGGCTCTGAAGGGACCCAGAAGAGGGTGCTTTTCCATGTGGCCAGCTCGGAGGCGCATGCCAGGGCCGGGAGAAGCCGCAGGAGTCGGCACGTGTCCATTCCTCCCTCTGCTTGTGGTGGCCTCAGTCCACTCTGAGACTTGGACAGTGTCAAAGGTCAACCCTTCAGACTTGTATACTCAGAGGGCCAAGTCCTCTCCCAGCAGGACAAAGTAACAGTCAAAGCCTCAGAGCCAGGAGGCGTGAAAGTACAGAAGAGTCCAGGAGAGCCTCCTCCCCAGTGGCCAGGCAGGTCGGCCTCCAGGCCTTATGCAAATAGCGCTATTATTCCCCGTAATAAGCCCCAAGACAGGCTGCTTCCAGAGGCCCCTCCTGATGCCCAGGCACCACCCACAGGAAGCACTTAATAAGAATAATAATATCCTGAATGGCACTCCACAGCATGCAATTAAAAAAGCGTTTCTGTCTCACTTGCGGGAGAAAAAAAGAGGGGGGAAATTAAAATCAGACAGGAAATTCCAACACCACAAGCTGGCTGGTGTCCGGCAGCTGAGGCCCAGGCCGCTCGCGTTGTCAGACCTGCCCCCACAAGGAGCTTGGCAGGACCAGGGCCTCAGCTGGGCCCGCCAGCGCACACCGCCCACCCCAGAGCAGCAGGCTGCCCTTTCCAAGAAGGTGTTGCTTGACAAAATAGCTGCTGGAAACAGAGAGAGAGAGAGAACTGGGCTGGGGCCAGGACAAGTCAGTCCATGTGGAGGCAGGGCCCTGAGGCTGGTCTTGGGGGGCAGGGGGCAGGGATGCAGAGAGAAGTGCATACTCTAGGGGCCAGCAGTGTGTGTGAGCCAACGCCATCAGGAGAGGCCAGACTCGAGTGCCACATGGCCCTTGCCGCATGGAAACCAGGGCAGACTGGGATCTGTCCACTCTGCTATGGACTGAATATTTACATCCCCTCAAATTCACATGTTGAGACCCTAATGCCTGATGTGATGGTATCAGGAGGTGGGGCCTGTGGGAGGTGCTCAGGTCATGAGGGTGGCGCCCTCGTGAATGAATTAATGCCCTTATAAAAGGGACCCAGAGAACTCCCTCACCCCTTCTACCACATGAGGTCACAGTGAGAAGAGAGCCATCTATAAACCAGGAAGGGGGCCCTCGCCAGACACCAGACCTGCTGGTGCCTTGATCTCGGACTTCCCAGCCCCAGAACTGTGAGAAATCAACGTCTGTTTAACGCCTCAGCCTTCGGCACTTTTGCTAAAGCAGCCTGTGCTGATCCCCTCAGATGGTAGTGGTAAAGATAAGGGGAACAGGCCACAGGAGGCAGATGGACCTGGGCCAAAGGCCATGGGGTCATTATGGATGGCACTGAGGCTGCAGCCAACACCATGGCCAAGTCTGTACCCCCTGCTGATTCGCTTATACTTCCTGTGCCTCAGTTTCCCCATCTGTAAAATGAGGGTAGTGACAGGACCCACATCAGAGGGATACTGTGAAGTGGAGATGAACTAGCACGTGCCCAGAGTCTATGCAGGGCCAGGCACACAGCAGACCCCTGGATGTGTGGCCACCTCTGTGGGCCTCTCTGTTGGGCTCCTGTCCCTTTAGCAAGGGGGAGCGCTCCTGAAGAGATCCCTGCTGTCATAGGGAATGGGACGGGGGGGCCCACCTGTCGGGGTAGATGCGTGGGGTCCCACAGTAGAGAATCTTAGGACCAAAAGAACCCTCAGACAAGGTCAAATCTGATTAAGTTTGAAAACTGTGTTTGCCACAGAATCTACTCCAAAGAAAGCCATATGCAGGACCCCAAAATCTACAACAGATTTGAGGCCCAGAGGACTGTGGCTCCAAAGGTCCCCGTGCAGACCTCCGAAGGACCTTGTCAAAAGCACAAATGTAGTGCAGGGCCCTGGAGAAGAGAGTGACCAGAGAGCCAGTGCCCATTTCCCAGGGTTCCTTGCACCTGTTACAGAGGCCAGGCTGGCACGGACGTGGGCTCTCCAGTATGGACCCAGCACTACCCAGGTTTGCCCCGCACGGGCATACCCCCAAGTGAGACAGTCACCTGCCACTTTGCACCAGCAACCTCATCAGCTGGCAGCTTCAGTGTGGTCCTGTGACTGCAGAAAGCTGTCACCTGCCACTGTGCTTCCTTCACCAGCATCTGCCGCTCCCCTGCAGAGCGCTAGCAAGAGGTGTCCCCAATCTGGGGCCTCGGTCCTGCCTCATGCCCTCCAGAGAGTGCTGAGAGGGCCTGCTGTCACTCTGTTCTGTTTGAAGGGGGCCAGGGCGCTCGGTCCCCACTGGGTACCGTTGATGGTTTCCTGGCTGGTGAAGGCACCCCTTACTCCAGGGTGCACTGTGGGGCAGAGCCAGCCAAAGCCAGTCCGCGAGATCCAAAGCTGGGCAGAGGACTCTGCCATGAGCACAGCCTCCAAGCGCCTCTGAGCACGGCGCCCACGTTCATTGACTTTCCTGTGACGGACAGCTGACTACAGAACGCTCTTCCTTCCCTCACTGAAGCAGATGTCTTAAGGACCACTTCTCAGGAGCCCCTTGTCAGCCTGGTCTCAGTGATTATATGTTACTCAAAGGGATGATTTTCTTGAAAACATTCTCTATGTAAAACTAGTCTCTTCTCTAAGTGCCCGCTTATCAAATGCAGGCCTGGCCGACAGACATACAATGCAGGACACATAAGTTATTCTAAATTTTCGAGTAGCCACATGAAAAAAAAACAAAAAGAGGTAATAATTTTAATAATGCCATTTCATTGACTCAGTATATCAAAAATATGATCATTTCAACATATCATCAATATAAAAATTACTAACAAGATGTTTTAGCTTCTTTTATTTGTGCCAAGTCTTTAAAATTGGTTGTGTAGTTCATATTTTCAGCACATCTCTCGTTGAAGAAGCTACATTGGCTAGTGGCTGCCTTATTAAACAGCAGAGGCCTGACCAGCGATCATCACTGAACTTGGCCTGTTTATGGAATTCTAGGCTAGGTTAATAAAAGTGTCATCAGGGGCCAGCCCCATGGCATAGTGGTTAAGTTCGCGTGTTCCACTTCAGCAACCCGGGATTCGCCAATTTGGATCCTGGGTGCGGACCTACACACTGCTCATTAAAAGAAAACCATGCTGTGGTGGCATCCCATATAACAAAGTAGAGGACGACTGGCACGGATGTTAGCTCAGGGCCAATCTTCCTCAAAAAAAAAAAAAAAAAAAACAGGGTCTCATAGATACATAAAATATGGTGATGAGAGAGTCCTCCTCAACCTCACTCCTTCCTCACTTCTGGACCTTAGCTCCCTGAAAACATCTATTTGGTCACTTAATTTAACCAATTAACAAATAGTTATGCTTTCTTCCCTCCTTTCTCGCCTTGCTTCCTTCCATTTAACTCACAAGGGCTCCCAGGGTCCTGGGGAGTGTTACATGAGATTCTGTGAGTGAAGCCTGTGCCCTGCCCACGGGAGTGAGTCAGCGTTGTGCCCCCCGCCCCCACCATCCTTCCACAGCCTTGACCCGGTCAGGGCCGAGCAGAGCACGTCAGCAGCATGGCTCTGCACCCTGCCCTGGACCGCTGCCCACAGCCTTCCTCACAAGCTCGGGGTGTTCCCAAACAAGGCAGTGGGCGTGTGGACTCCTGAGGCCTGCTGACAAATAAGAGGGTCCCCAGAAAGCAAAGTGCAGGCAGGGGGTCACGCAGGGCAGGGCCATGGGGAGACCCTGGCCAAGCTATGTGACACTTCTGGAAGCCTGGCTCCCTGGGCACTGGCTCCAGGTACTTGTGGACCCAAGTGACTGAACTATGCTTCCAGCACATGCCATTCCCACCACCCCTCCCCACACTCCAGCTCACGACCTCCCACTGATGCTGGTGGAAACAGTGGTCCCCTTAACTAGGGACTCAGGAGGTCACCGCAGGCCTGAAGGCCAGTCCACAGAACCCCTGGGAAAGGCCATCACCCCTATTTCACTGGTGGAGAAACAGACACAGAAAACACTGCCTCATGGCCCATCCTGCTGGCCCAGAATCTTGTTTCCTAGAATAAAACTGCATAAGAGTGGTAAGAGAGAAGGAAAAAACTCCAAAGGCTTCCTAGACATCAAAACAACCTCTTGCAAAACAATATTTTGATGAGCTAAGTGTGTGAATTAAAAGCAGACGGAGTCTACTTCCTTTAAAGTAAACAGGGTTTCAGATCCAGGGGCACGCTCTCACATACAATGTGTTTCACGGCCGGAGAAAGCAGAGCTGCCCTTCCACAAACCCGAGAGCCTGGCTCATTTGTCCCACACAGGGTTCTGTGGGCAACAGCCCTGCTCTGTGGGTCCAGTTCCACCCCAGCAAAGGGGACCAAGAGGAGGGGTCCGACTGCTCATCTGACAGCCACCAGGTCCTGCCGTTGCCTGCAGAGTCGGGTGCAAAGCCCAGCCTAGCCCTAGCCCTCTCCTGATCGTGCTCCACAGACTGCCCACAGGACCAGACAGTCAGTCTCACAGACCCCAGAAAGATCCCAGCCTGCTACCAGGGCTTACCCTGCCTGGAAAGTCCCTCCCACCACGCCCATCTCCTCATCATGCCAACTCACAGTGCCCCACTCTGGGACACTTCCAAAGCCTTTCTCCTGCCCCCACTCCAAATCAGGCAAAAGAAGCACCCTCTGCGCCATTTGGTCAAGCCAGAGTCCAGGGCCTGGCATCAAGGGAGAGAGGAATAGGGGCCAAGCGAGTGAGTGAGTGAATGAGTGGGTGACCCTTCCCACCACTGGAAAAGAGACTTAAGGGGAACGAAGGTGGCCAGTAGCCACTGACATTCTGTACAGATTAATTTAGGATCTAGGAGAGAAAGCCCTGCTGCACAGAATAGTAGCAGACAGAACAGTAGGAGACAGGGTAGTAGCATATAGAGCAGTAGCAGACAGTGCAGCAGTGAACAGAGCAGTGACAGACAGAGCAGTAGTACAGAGCAGTAGTGGACAGAGTAGGAGTGGACAGAGCAGTGATACAGCAGAAGTACAGAGCAGTGGCAGACAGAGCAGCAGCAGACAGAGCAGCAGACAGAGCAGCAGTAGACAGAGCAGCAGACAGAGCAGCAGCAGACAGAGCAGCAGACAGAGCAGCAGTAGATGGAGCAGCAGCAGACAGAGCAGCAGCAGACAGAGCAGCAGACAGAGCAGCAGTAGACAGAGCAGCAGTAGACAGAGCAGCAGACAGAGCAGCAGCAGACAGAGCAGCAGCAGACAGAGCAGCAGACAGAGCAGCAGTAGACAGAGCAGCAGACAGAGCAGCAGTAGACAGAGCAGCAGACAGAGCAGCAGACAGAGCAGCAGCAGACAGAGCAGCAGCAGATAGAGCAGCAGCAGACGGAGCAGTAGTAGACAGATCTTCAGTAGACGGAGCAGCAGTAGACGGAGCAGCAGTAGACAGAGCAGCAGCAGACGGAGCGGCAGCAGACGGAGCGGCAGTAGACGGAGCGGCAGCAGACGGAGCAGCAGCAGACGGAGCAGCAGCAGACAGAGCAGGAGCAGACAGAGCAGCAGACGGAGCGGCAGTAGACGGAGCGGCAGCAGACGGAGCGGCAGCAGACGGAGCGGCAGCAGACGGAGCGGCAGCAGACGGAGCGGCAGCAGACGGAGCAGCAGTAGACAGAGCAGCAGACAGATCTTCAGTAGACGGAGCAGCAGCAGACGGAGCAGCAGCAGACAGAGCAGGAGCAGACAGAGCAGTAGCAGACAGAGCAGCAGCAGACAGAGCAGCAGCAGACAGAGCAGTAGACAGAGCAGCAGTGAACAGAGCAGCTCACAGAGCAGCAGCAGACAGAGCAGCAGTAGACAGAGCAGTCAGTTCTACGAGTACTCACTCTACTGCTGGGACCCTCCTCAGAAACGAACGCAGAAGTGGCTCTAACTGCGAGTGCACAGGCTTCCTACCTGCGGGAGCTTTCCTGAGCGGGTGACCTTGTCTTCCGATTTAATCCTCCCAGGACTTGAGGAATGTATTATTATTATCCTCCACATTTTACAGATGAGGAAACTGAGGCACAGAGCAGTTCAGTAACCTGGCGGAGTCAGTCAGTGTTCCAGCAGGCCTCACGGCCATCCCTGGAAATTCCAGATACGTTCTCACAGGCGGGACAGGGCAGTGAGAGCTCTGCTGGGACCATGAAGAGGGACCGTGAGGCCCAGGAGGAGGCCCAGCGCCCTGTCCCGGGTGCCCAGCTCCCCTTCGGGGCAGCCTGGGCGGGGGCTTCGTGTGATCAGAGCCACAGGTGTGCGGTGGACGAGGGGGAAGCACCGTGCCCTGCTAAGGAGGGGTCCAACTGAAGGATACCGGGCTGGATTCTGTTTGTGGCCTTTCCAGAAAGGAATGCAACCCCTCAAAACAGAAGGGGTACTTCCCACAGCAGCTTCTAAGTGCTGCCCGGGATCCAGCAAAGTTGGAGGCAAGTCTGGGAAGGACCCGCGGGAGGGGGTTATCTGTTTTCCCCAGCTGTGTTCCTGGTGCCTGCTAATAACCCCCATGGATCATTCTGCCTGGCTTGCAAAACGTGCTGACTGGCGTTAAAAATGGGCCCCTTTCCCGCCCGTGGCTCGGCACGCCCGCAGCACATGCGGGATGCTCATTGTTAGCATGCTGCTGGTGTAATTAGGGTGGCGAGGATGGCAAAGGGCCCAGCCCGGGTCCCCAAGAGCGATTGCAGTTCAGAAAAAGCACCCACCTGGTTCTGTGCTGATTAATGAGGGGCCCCACTAATAGCCCTGCTTAACACAGGAGTTTGTCAAGATTAAGTAATTGCCTTAAACAAAAAGTGTATTATCTTTAAGGCCCCGCTGACGAATGACTGGTGCTGGGGAAGGGGGTGATGGATGTCTGTGACTCCCTGCCTCCACCCCTCCCCCCTCTGCATAAATTAAAACGAAGCCTTTGATTAGGACAAGAAGCCCTGGCAAACGACGCCAAGGGACCGGGTGGCTGAGGGCCCTGCCATCACCCCTCCTTCAGGCCTGCTGGCCACTAGGAGACCCCAATTGCTTGCTAGCATTACACACTTCTGGGATGAGTGGAGGCCCCACTGGCAGGGGTGGACCAGATGCCCCAGGGGGATCAAGGTTGGGACAGGACAGCGGGAAGGAGGAAACCACAGCGTAGGGAAATTGCAGATGCCGTCAGTGGTCCTGAGGAGACCAGAGGGAAATGGGATGGACAGCCCACATATGGCTAGACTGGTACTTGTGCACCCCCTCAGCACACCCTCCTTGGAGAAGCTGTCGCTACCATTAAAGGCATAAGCATTTCATAAAGCTCTGCTGCCCACAGGGTTGTGGGACCTGCTGGGGGCCTGGCAGGAGCTGGGATCCGCATGTGAAAAACGGGTCTGAATGAGGTGGTAAGTACGACCTACCAGCACTCCTGCCATCAAGGGGGGTTTGTATTTTTATGCCTCTGAGCATTGGGTTCGCAGGTCTGGGGCCATGAAATCCATGTCCCTTCTCCTGGCCCCTTGAGTATTCCACACTCTTTCCCTCCAGAAGGTACTTTAGAAGAGACAATTCACGGAAACGGACAGAGCCACGCGCAGGGGGGATGGCACCGACAGGGGTGGGGCTGGTCAGGGACAGTGACCACTGGAAGGGCAGCTGGGGAGGGGATGCAGAGCTTAAAGCAGGGGGATGGTAGGGCCACATTTGAGAAGAGGCTGGCGGAGCCCAGCCAGTCTCCCCAAGTCTGGGAGGCACCTCCAGGCGGTCTCCCTGTGGGACCCTCATCACACCAAACCAGCCAAAAGATGGAGGATGTGTTTCTTCCCAAGAAGGAAGGACAATGATCATGCTGCAATCCTGTGGTTTCTTGTGACTCAGGGGACAGGCGCTGGGACCCTTGCAGTCACTGTGCTGGGGGTTGGATCTTCCACACAAACCATGGACAAGCGTGTACCCCAATTCCCCGTACTAGGTCAGAGATGCACTTTCAGGGCAAAGGGGGAGGGGAACTTTGGCACTGACCAGAACCCTCATCCACCTGCATCGTGCTTCTGCACACAGTCTGTCCCCCCAGCCATAAGCCACACAGGGCTCTACTCAGTGGTGGACGCCCCTTCCTTTCCAGCAAAATAAGATTCCCAAACCAAACCACCCACCCCGAATCCGCCTCCGGGCTGGAGCGACACCAGTCAGAGCCAGGAGCTGTTCCCATAACACTGGTTTCCCCCAAACCACAGCTTCGGGGCAGATGCTATGTGTGGCCGGTCGGAGGGGAGGGGTTGGAGCCAGGGGGCCGCAGCAGTGGCCAGATCTGGGTGGGGGAGGCTTCCCTCCCTGGAAGCGGAAATGGTGCCTTCTTCCACATCCCAGATGGCCCACAGGGTCCTGCCACCTCGCAGTCCTGAAATGTGCGGAGTCTTAGCCCAGGGCCCTGGCTTCTTTGCCCCACAGTGAACGATCTAGAGAGCACAAGCCTGCCGGGTGGAGCAGACCAAATGCTCCGGAGACAATGGCCCTGACAAGGTGTCCCCACAGAGCTGCCAACCAGAGGGAAGGCCCAACGTCGCTTCCTTGTTCCACTACAGACGACCCTGCTCACCCCACAGTACCATGGGGCAGGTTTAATGATCTACCGTGTGGGGTCCCACGTGAACATGAGGCCACGATGTGTGCCAGCCTTCTTAGAGCCAGCCCCCACCCCAAAAACATGAAAGAAGATCAGTAAATGCCCATGAGGTCACAACCTCCACGTCCGTATTGTTCACCATGGTTATAATATTATCTTTCCTACTTCAGCAGCCCAGTGGGAAAAACTCAAGAGTCTCTATTGAATGACACACGATGACGGAAATTGTTTTGAGTGGTTGTGCCAGGCATAATTCTGTGCACTTGATGTTTCCATTCATTTGCTCTTCACATCAACCGTATGTGTGGGGGCACTCTCACTACTTCCATTCTACAGATGGGGAAACTGAGGCTTGTGAGTAAGAGACTTCTCCAAGATCACACAATGAGTAACTGGCAAGGAGGATTTGAACCCTTGTCTGTGATTCTAGAGCCTGAGGCTTGACCACTTCCCACTCTGCCCATCCGTGACGGCTGCTTTCTTGTTGCAGTAGGGCTGGCAGGAGAAATGCAGGAGCATAAGTCCCTGGCGGCAGAAAATGTACTCCCCATGGCTGTGTGTAAGTCAGCGCCGTGGGGTCTTCCCAACAGAGCCCACTTCTGCTCAGAGTCCTTGGGGGGTCCCCAGCTCCCAGTTCAGTCTCCTCCACCGTACAGGCCCCGGCTCTGCTCTGGAGATGCGGCGAGGGAAACAGTCCAGCTCTCATCTCAAGGACCCCCAAGCCAGCAGGAGACACACAGGTCAACAGGTGACAGGTGAGCAGAGGAGCGGGCCAAGAAGGCACAGAGATGAGAAACAGCGGGAGCGCTCTGCGTTGTCACAGCACCAACGGCAGGGCAGCAGCGAGGGCTGGGGCGTGCCACATCTTCTATGATGTTAAGCACACTGGAAGTTAGCTCGCTGGTGGTGGAGAGACGCCAGGAGGTTTTACGCACGGGAGTAATGGGGTCGGATTTGCATTTTACATCCAAGGGCAGGGAGGATGGGGTGTGTAGATGCTGCTGGAGGCAAGAGATGAATTAGGATGCAGTCTGACGTTGCAGCAACTGGGTGAGTGACAGAGGCCTCCACCAGGGCAGTAGGGGCAGAGAGGGAACAGATCCTGACCAATGCAGGCTGCAGGGCATGGGGCTGAGCAAGTGCAGGGGTGAGGGAAGAGCGAGGCTGGCCTGGCCAAGCATCCTGGGTGGGCTGCTAACGTGGGGCTTAGGTGGATGGTGGTGTCCCCAACTATGAGAGGGGACACAGGAGAGAAAGGCTGTTTCGAGGGCCAGAAAATGGGTAGTTTCTGATGTGCTACATTTGAAATGCCTATGGAGCATCAGGTAGCCATGTCCAGGGACTAGTTGTAGAAATGAGGCCAGAGCTGGGGGACAGCTCTTGGGGTAGGCTATGATCTGGGAGACACTGGGTGATGGCCGGAACCCTGAGTGAGAAGGAGTTGTTCAAGGCGAGTGTAAAGAGTTGGGGGGAGCTGGAGCCACATCCTGGGAAACAGGGCTTGGTCTCAGCCTTTTGCTTACCCGGCCTCTCCAGTTTTTTGACATTCGAGTATAGTCTGTGAGCTGCTGGCCTGGCCCACGAACTCAGATCTTGGGTGCTCTGCTCTGGATCCAGCCTGCCTGGCATCCACAGTAGGGGGAAGGCTGACCCCATCGTCTGCCCCAGCACCCCTGGGCTCAGTTCTGACTTGTCCAGTGAGCCTCATTACCCACACACGGGTGCAGGCGGGGAGAGGGGAACCGCGATGGAGATGCGCCCCCCGCCTCCCCTGGTCAGAGGTCAGGAGCCCCAGTCAAGCCCAAGTCCTTGAATTCCTTTTGGACACATAGCCCAGGACTCACCTGCTCCCACCGTGTACTGGAGGAGGGCCCTGGCCTGGCTCTGAAGTGGACGTCACCACAGGAGGCCGGGCAGGCAGGTGGCCCACCCATGGTTAGCACAGGGTGCCCTCCGAGAGACCCACCAGCCCTTCTCTGATTGCACACCTCCATCCAGGCCCCCAGGGGACTCAGTGGGCACTCAGAGCCCAGTGAAGGGCAGCGGGCAGGATGAGCCGGGTGTACAGAGTACCTGGATAGAAGCTTGGATGGAACAGGGGGCGGTGCAGCCCACCCCCATCAGTCCCAGGTGACCTCGGGGAGGCAGCCCACACCTGATTCACGAGCACCTACTGTGTGTCCAGCTCTATGTTAGGTCTGGAGTGGAATAAAAGGAGCAGTAGAGGCCTGAGTATGCCTCGAAACCCCGCCTTCCTGATGAAGATCCCTCCAGATGCAGGCAGGAAACCATTCCTCAGCCTGAGTTGCGCCCCAGGCCCAGCCTGCCCCGGAGCAGCCATCAGGTGGCAGGCAGAGGCCTGCCTGCAGCCAGCCTGGGCCTCCAGCAGCCACCCAGCTCCCAAGCACAGTGAGAACTCATCCCAGGCTCCTGGTGTCCTGAGGAGAGGAGGGTTTTGTTTTCCTAATCCTGGTTCTTCCACTGACTAGCTGTGTGACCTTGGGCAAGTCACTTAACCTCTCTGAGCCTCAGCTGTCTCCTGTGTAACTTCCTTCCCTCTCAGGATCATTGGGAGCAGTCAGTGAGATCGCACAAATGTAACCTCATGCCCTAGCTGGCTGTCAGCACACCTGCCCCACAGGTGAGCAGCCCTCTCACCCTCAAAGCAGCCTGGTTGAGGATCCTGCACTTTCCCCACCAGCAGCAGGCCAAGCTGGAGCTTCCCCTCTTCTCCATCTCTCCCTTCCTCCTCCCCCCTCCTCTGCAGGAACTAAGAGCCCCCTTTTACAGCGCCACATGCAGGCCCCGGGGGAGCCCAAGGCTGGCAGAAACGACTGCTAATACTTCCAGGCACATTTACTGAAACCTTTTGACACGGAGGATATTTTTATGAGATAAGTGCCCTGGGTCGGTATCAACTGGCAAGTTTCATTGCTCACATTTCAGTCCTGCAAAAAGCCTTTTTCAATCACTGTCCGTGGCAACGATAAACTTTAATGGCTGAGGGAAAGCCTGCAGCTCGGGCGCTGGCGGTCCCACCTCCCTGCCCCACACCGGCCGCCAAGCTCCCCTGCCCGAGGGCCAGAGGCCCAGACGGAGGGGCAGACAGAGGGGCTGCCGTCATCCCCCCTCCCAGCCTCCCGCTTCTCAACCTCAGGGGAACTGCAGACCCTGAGAGCATGTTAGAAACACCAGGGAATTAAAAATGCCAACACCCAGCCCAGCTCTGACCAACCGAGACAGAGTCTCTGGGGTGGGCTCCAGGACAGCAGCACTTCTAAAAGCTCCCCCGAGAATTCCAGTGGGCAGTGGGCATGGAGGACACTGTACCTCTCCCAGGAAGGCGAGTCCTGGGTCACAGTCTGTCCTCACCGCCAGGCCACTCCAGTGCTTGGGCACATTCACACGGTCACCCCGTCCCGCACCCAGGAGACGCCAGGCAGATGTGCTGCTCTCTACTTGATGGCGAGAGAACCAAAACTGAGAGGTCGCGAGGTCACACAAAGGGCGAGGAACTGGCATGCTCTCGGAGCCCAGGTCCCCACCCTTTCCATCTGAACAAGTCATGTTTGAAATGAGCATCCGAGTGGAAAGAGGGTCCAAGCTGCCACACAGCAGGCAACATTAGCGTTCAAGGGATAAAGACGAACGAGTGAAACGACGAATGAACGAATGGCTTCTACCTCCAGGAATCTCATTCGACCACCTTGGTGTCCCAAGGTAAGGACAGTGCTTGGTGTTCCCGAAATGCTCACTTTCGAGAAGATCCCAGCATGTTCCAGAACTCAAGGCAGGCAGGGCCTCCATCCACCCTCCCAGTCACTCCTGGCATCACTTACAGAGCCATGCCCATTGCCCAAGGCTGTCCTCACGGCATGATCATGCTCCTGGGACTGGGAGGAGCTGAGGAGGACAGCTTCCTCCCCACCCCTGTATCATATTGAGTACCATGCTGGCCACACATCCCCCACCAAGGCTCTCCTACCACCCACCTGCCTCTCCCCAACCTCTCCTCCCACCAGCCCCTACACACCCACCTGGCTCAGCAAGCCCCTGACTTCCCTGGCCCACGTGAAATCTCCCCCTCGGGTTTCTGACCCTCTGGAACATCTCCTACCAGCCCTCTCTCTTAGGTTCTTTTGTCATAATCCTTCTGGATCCTTTGGGAGGAGCAAATGTGGGGTCGATAGGAAAGAAGCAGGCAGAGCAGCAGAGGCAGGTGCATGATGGGGTTTGGAAGGTTCATCTCACTTGGTCACTGCTGCCAGCTCTGCTGGCGTCTGACGTGTGGGTCTTTGTGCCTCTCGAGTGTGAACAGACTCTGCTACACCCTGTACACCACCTGTGGCAGAAATGAAGACATGAAATGCAACAAAGGACCAACCAGCACTGAGTCTGACTCTCAGAGGCGGGCTGATTTTTCTCACGCATCTTCAGCCAACCTGTCTTCTCGGGTTGTGCCAAAGTCAAAGATTCCAAGGCAGAAGATTCCGGGAAGGATGTCTCAGAACTGAGAGTGGGATCTCAGCTTCCTCACTGAGGTCTCCTAGGCAGAGGGTCACCGGCTCCCAGCACCCACCACCAAGAGGCTGGTGGGCGCTTTAAAGAAACTGTATGAGTTGCCTTCTTAAACCAAACCAAACCAACACCTGAATATTTCCCCCCTGGCTGTCTGGCCCCAAATTCTGCCATGGAGAACTGGCCTCCATAAATCCTTCCTTTGCCATCCATTTCTTGAGTCTCACTTCCCTCCCCTGCCTCAGCTTGAACCATTTATTACACACAGAGTCTCAAAATGAACAACTTCTGCAACTTCCAAAGATCCTCCCCAGCTCCACCTGTCCTCCCCCATCCATCAAGGCAACAAAGCTCCTTTCTCCTTGGGAGATGAAAAAAGCCCTGCGCTGAGGACCAATTAAGCACTGCCTTTGAAATGCACGCGTGCTGTAGATCGCCGAGGGTGAACTCCAACCTCTGACGAATGGAACCAGATGCCAGGAGTCGGAGGCGCTCAGTGTCCAGCCACCACAGCCCGACACCAAGAGGGACATGGGGAGGGCAGCGCAGATGCTGGAAGGGCTCTGGTTAGTGTCACAGCCAAGGTTCACGGCACCAGCTGGGATGTTAACTTCAGCCATCCCCTGTGACTGAGAAATGGGCCTCCTGACAGCCCGCGAGCACCTCCAGCCTTTCCTCCTCCTTCCTCCTTATCCCGCACTCTCTCAGAAAGCTGGCTTAAGCTCTGATTCTTCCTCAAAGCCTTCCTTGAATACTCGAGCCTGAAGGGAACACTATCCTCCGCTCAGGGACCAGGGGGCTGCAGAGACGGAGCCCTTGGTCACAGAGGGTCAGGCACTGTCAGTGGCACTGCTTCTTCTGTGATTGGAGACTGTCATGACCACACACGCCCTCTGCACCCAGGTGTTCCCTCGTGGCAGTGGTGTGCCCATAAACGTTAACAAGCAGTTGCTGGGGAGAGGTGGGGGCCCTGTCTTGAAGCCCTTGCCAATTTCCACGGTGTAAATGCTCTCCCGGTGGCTGATTTCAGGCTATCCACGTGCGAGCACCACACTGGGAGTCGGGACACATGTGGAACTGGCTCTCACGAGCTGGCCTGAGCTGGCTCCAGCGAGCTGCTGCCAAATTGGGTCTCCACAACCCCCAATGCTTCCCTAAGCAAGGACTTTCCTCTTTTTTCAAAAGAAAATACAAAAACATCTTAATTTCCTGGAAGTTCAAGAATACCATGTTCTACCTAAAAAAATTAGCAAGGTTTTTCTCGTAAGGAAATACCCCATGCTGGAAAGGGGGTTGTGAAGCATCCTATCGGGAAGAACTGTTAGAGGTAATTTAGTACATCGGAGAGTCAGGCCGTTTGACTCAGTAATCTCACCTTTAATCCACGCCAGGGAAAACCCTCAGCGCTGAAAAGGGCCAGGCAGGGATTTTGATCACAGAAGAACCTATAACACCAAGCAACTGTAGGCCATCTAAAAGTTCCACAAGGGGGACGTGGTTCAATTAAGTCTAAAATCAGCCTTCAAGATGCTACTGAAAGGTTTCCTTATAAATAATAAGAAAAAGGGGCGTGCTCCCTGTTGATGCCTCCTTTCTGAAGCCGGTTCCTCGCACATCATCTGTCTCCCAGGGTCTCTGCAGACCTTTGCTCTCCTTGCGCTCCCAGAGGTCTAGCTGGGGGCTGGGCGAATGAAGAACCTCCCAGCAGAAGCTGCCTCTCCACCAGAGGCCTGAAGTAATGGGCTGGTCAAACACATGGGATAAATCAATGCCAAGGACGCTGTCACCCCGGGCAATCCCGCACCACTCAATTTTCATGTGAATTTAGCAGCTCTGCATGGTTTTTAAGAACCCAATTGTATCCTGACACTTTTTAAATGATGCCTCTTTACATCCAGCCATAATTTATCTTTTACTTAGGAGCAGCTCTACCTGCACAACCATTTGGGGGGGGAAAAAACCCACAGTGACTTCACTTAATTTACAATAGCCCACATTCAGTAAAACACGGATGACAGAGGTTCGCCAAATGTGAATTTCATGTCAGCAGCTCATTTTGGTAAAGCTTAAGTGGCTTTATTTTGAAAGAAAATACACATTGCAAAAATGTTTACAGATTGGAGTGGGGGTGAAGGTGAGTGTATGGGTGTGTGAGAAAGAACTCATGCTGGTGCAAACCCTCAGAGCTAAGGTTTATACCCATCAGGCAAAAAGGCTCTATTTTCCCTAAAAAAGAAAAGTAAAAATGATATCAAATTCTTGAAAAGTCCAAAGGAAAGTGAGACACCAGACAGATGCTCTGACGGGTCTTCGCTCATCACTCTGAAGGCACAATGCTGAACCCGAACTTGGGGATCAGCAGGCACGGGGTCACCCTGGGGCGTCCTCCACCATCCTGAGCAGAGCACTCAATAGCGCCAACTTGCACTATCTGGATACAACTATCACCACACACATCCTTGCTATTTTACCCAGGGGCCGAGACAGTAAAAGACAATCAGAGGAAGGACAGCAGATAATGTTTACCCAGAACCTCGAAGGAAGTGGCCACTGTCCCTTCATCTTGTTTAATCCACACAAACTCATGGGGCCAAGTTTATCAGCCCTCCTGTACAGAGGGGAAACCGAGGCAGAAAGTGCTCAGATTCTTGCACAAGGTCACCAAGCTGGTTGGTGAGTTGCTTTCAGAGTTCACAGAGAAAATAACAACTGGGTTTGCCAAACAGAAATGACTGTAATCTTTGGAAATGGCCTCTCGTAGGCCTTGCCAGTCAAAGCGTGGTCCAAGCGCCAGCAGCACGGCATCACTGGGTGTGCGTTTAAAATGAATCCCGGGCCCTACCCCAACCTACAGATTTAGGAGCTGAATTTTAGCAAGATCCTGAGGTGCTTATGTGGCACATTGAAGTTGGAGAGGCACTGGTTTAAGGAATATATCCTGTTAACAAGGAACAAGGAAAGGCAGGAAAGGAAGAGCCAGGATGCAGATGGATTCGCACAGCAATGGGGGCAGCCAGCGAGCTGGGGCCCATTTTGCATCCAGCTCCCCAGGAGAACCTGCCTGCCCGACTCAGAATTTTGCACTCCGTGTGGCCCCTGGGAGCAGGCTAGAAAGGCATACGCTTGGCCGCACCCCAGACCTAGGGAATGAGGAGCTGGGGATGGAGCTCGGCAGTCTGTGTTCCACAAGCCTCCTGGGGACACCGAGGTGCTGGAGAGCCACGGCACACACCCCCACAAAGGGCCACTGTCCCCTTGCAGAGCCATTTACATTTTACTGCGGGCCCACACCTGGGTCGGACACGAGGAAGAAAAACAGCCTGCATTTGTACTCACTGTGCAAACCTCATTTCTAAAGCATATTTTCATCCAGTACCTCATCTAACCCTCACTGCAGCCACAAGAAAGAGGCAAGATGGACACCGGCGTTCTTGTTTGGCAGACGGGAAACCGAGGCCCCATTATTTACAGGTCCAAGCCGGGCCTCAGCAGACAGCTGGGCCACAGGCTGCAAGTGTCCAAGCCTCTGCTGCTGCTCACACAGTTGCCCTCAGTTCACCGCAAGCTGCACCCACATGGCCGACGAGGCCTTCCAGAGCCCAGGAGGGCGATGGTCCCTGCTGGCCCAGCCGGGAGCACACTCAAGGGGCCAACCCATCCCTCCTCCAGCGCTCCCCTTCCACAGCTGCAGCCTGACGAACAGTGAGGCTGGCGGGGGGGGGGGGGGGGGGGGCGCGGGGGTGTGTGTGAGAGAGAGAGAGAAACGAACACATTTCCAAAAAAGGAAGCCCTCAGAAGCGAACCCCTGAAGGGAGAGATGTGTTCTCCGACTGATCCCAGGGTGTTTGCTTCTAAATTACAAGAATCTGCAAAACCCATCTCCCCCCGAGAGGCCTGCTCGTAAAACACAGACACACAAATGAGGCCCAGCTGCAGTTTCCCTCACAATGAGCCCAAGGAAAGAGCCGTCCTGGCAGGGCGCAGGGGGCCGGTGTCCGGAGGCGGGTCCACCTCAGGCTGGTGTTTGGTGGAGAGGTGGGAACCTGCGAGCAGCCAGGCCTCCGCGCGGAGGCAGCAGGCAGCGGAGAGAACTCCGGCCCTTCTCGCCACAGAGCCTTCCAGGCTGCCCTGCGTCTGGAGCTAACAATTGCCCTGGCTCTGGGTTTAGAAACTGCTGCCCTGGTGAGCGTGCCCGCATCGGTCCAGCAGCCTGCTCTCTGTCCTGGACTGGGGAAAGATCCGGCTACACCAACCAGTGGCTGTGTCATATGGAACAGGTTACCTTACCTCTCTGAGCCTCAGCTTCCTCATCTAAAAACTGGCAGGAATAATTCTTACCACCCAGCGCTGGGCAGTGATGGACTGAGGCTCTCTGTGTAAAGTGTCGAGCCCACAGTGCATGTTCCACAAATGTTCAACTTCCCTCCCTAAAGCCAGGCTCTGCGCTGCGCGCTGGGGGGAGAAAGACAAACACCCCACAGTTAGCAGCGAGAACAGGAATGCACGCCCTGAGTGAGGAAGCCTCGTGTACATCCATTTGCACTGACTTCTGCAGTGCTCCGATTTTAAAAGCTTGATATTTGTTTAGATATTTATTTTTCACTGTAAATACAACATATGTTTACAGAGATATTTATTTTTCTCTGTAAACACAGCAAATGTCTGGGGAAAATATAATCCCAAGCTCACAGGATTGGAGGGGATTTCCTTATGACAATCATTTTGTTTTTTTAAAAAAAATCTATAGCAGTGCATTATACCATTGCACTTCACTCTTACTGGCAAGGAGGGGTGTGGACAGGAACCGCATTACACAGTAACAGCGAGAAAAGACGACACAGGGGCTGGCCCGGCGGCTGAGTGGTTAAGTTCACGTGCTCTGCTTTGGTGGCCTGGGGTTTACGGTTCAGATCCTGGGTGTGGACCTACACAACACTCATCAGACCATGCTGTGGCAGGTGTCCCACGTACAAAATAGAGGAGGATTGGCACAGATGTTAGCTCAGAGCAAATCTTCCTCATCAAAAAAATAATAATTATGTGTATATATATATATATATATACACACTAAAAAAAAACAGATGACACGTAAAGGAAGCCTGCTTGAGTAAATAATAGTGCAATTACTCTGCTGAATGGTGGAAGCTGGAGAAGTGGGATTCTCAAGATCGGCATCAGGACCAGTCTAATCGGACAGGACACTGACATCGAATGCGTGATAAAATGTGACTCCCCTGGGTGGGACTGTCAGACAATTTCGAGAAGCTGGGTGAGTAAAGCTTCGTAAACTTTTAGGGCCTAAAAAGATGGTCAAGTTACATATGTACAGTATCAAAGATATCGTCAGTTCAACCTAAGAGATTCTCCATCAAACCCACCCCTTGCACTGACAGGGAAACTGAGGCTCAGAGATGTCACCTGGCTTCCTGAGATCACAGGAGTTCATGGAAAAGTCTAAGACAGCGAATTTTCTTTGTTTTCTTTCTTTGTTTTCATTTTTTCCAAAATAGAGAAAGTGGTGAGGTAGGAGTCTGAGCAAGTATTTTCAAGTGTCCTTAGTTACGAGACAGGGAAGGATTCTAGGTTGGTGGGGACATTTCCTGCAGGCCAGTGGCTCGGCTGAGAAAGGCTCGCAAAATACCAAGCGGGTGTCATCCAGAAAGAGACTGGAAACCCCACAGAAGCCACCCTGAAACCCTGTGCCCACAGTCTTGACACCCTCCTAACAATACTAATATTTCTGTTGGCTTTATTATTTTTAACTTTATTTTTACCTCCTAGTAGGAAGGAGGAAGCATTCAGCCTCCTCAGCGTGGAGAGGCGAAGCTGACAGAAGACGCAACTCTCTAAAACCGTGAGGAATCTGCAGAGTGAGGGCGCAGAGCCCACGACTTCCGGACGGGCAGAGACTTAGGACCCCAAAGACGGAGCCCTATTTCCCCTCTCAGGAAATAGACTCGGTGTCTCCTCCCTCTGAGGCTGACACAGACAAGATCGGGAGCCTGGGTGTATTTGTGATGGAGAGGGGTGCGATGGAGCGTCAGTGGGAGAGGGGTTTCAGGGAGAGCACCCACATTTGCAGTAACCTAATGGGGGGGAGTCCTGTTTTCCCACAGACACTCCTGGGGCCTCTGCCCTCCGTCTCACTCACACAGGCCACCTAGGAGAGAAGCAAGGACACCATCCTCCCCAGCCCCTGCCCCCCAACAAGCACTGGTCCCCACTTTGACTTGGTAATTTTTATTTTATGAGCTCTTTTATTTCTTTACTCTGCTCTCCTCTTTTTACTTGGCCCCAATAAACTACGTGCACTTTTGGAGGCAGCATCTAGGACCACACGGGGTAAAAATGAATAAACAAACCTCATCAAGGGTTAACTCTTGTTGACTCTTGGGTGATTAATTCCCAAGCTGGGGGATTCCTTAAGAAAGAGAGAAAAGAAGACGAGGCTTCAAAAGAGACCAGTTTGTGTGGGTTTCAAAGGAAGCAGAGACTTGTTGACACTCCCACCTTTGCGACACAATGTCAGTCGGTGGGGGTACAATTTTGCCTTGGAAACTCCTGCTGCTGTAACCATGGCAGTGGCATCTCTCACCTTCAGTTTCATCCTTTGGAAAGGAAGGCCACCGCCCTTGCCTCTGCACTAAATCCACACCCCACCCCAACCTGGTGGCCTGGCTAATGCCACACCTCAAACTCCACTCCCCCTCGGCCTGAGCCCTGCCGGACCCCATCCCATCTCCGGTAGGGAAGATGTGGCCCCTCTGGGTTCCCTCTGGACCTCAAACAGCCTTCTGACGGCCACGGCCCCATGACTTCTTAGACTCTCCGCCTGCACCTCAGCCCTGTGAGCACTGGGAGGAGGCCTGGAGGGGGGTGGGGGCTGCCTTCAGGCCTCCTCTCTGGGGGACAGAGAGGGAGGGTGGGGAGGAAGAAGGGAGGGAGAAATCGGAGCCATACCTAATGCTGAGAAGATCCACTGACTGATGAGGCAAGTGAGAACCAAGCTGTCCAGGCTCACACCAGGAAGGAGGGGTGCAGGCAGGAAAAATTAGCCATTGTAACTCTCAGCTTGACAGGAGCCACATCCCTAGAACCTGAACACAGTTCAACCAGCCGGCGTCCCCTTGTGTGCGGTCCCCCAAGCTCAGTTTCCTCATCTGGACAATGGGAGGGAGGAGCCCCATCTGTCCCACAGGGTGGTAATGGACAAGAAGAAGGATAATGATTTCAGAGCCCTTTGCAAATATTGCAGTGTTGGTGTTGGAAACCTTAGTAGCCACAGAAGGATCAAATCCTTCACTTTAAAAAGAGCAAAGAAGCAGGTGTGCGACTGGGAGACCAGTAACGAGAAGCCGGTCTCCCATCTCCCAGACCCACCTGCGTCCATGAGGCCCGTGCTCTCTTGCAGGACTTTGTGAGCAGCAAGTATTTCTTATTGATCAGTTTTGCACCCCAGTTCTAAAAAGAAAATGCTTCACGTCCCCTTCTTCCCTCCTAACATTTCCCCGGTCCTTCCATAAATTCGTTCTGTGCCAAGTCCAAGCGAAACTCAGTGGGCCCCTCCCACAGGACATGCTGACAGGGAGGGAAGGGGCTCCCTAGCGGGGGCTTTGGCCACACATCTGCGGACACCGCACTGACTCCCACCAGGCCAGCCTGGGCTTCCCTCTGCTGCTCCAGTTTCTCTGGGAAACTGGAGGAAAAAGACAACAACGATGATGAAAAAAAGAAGGAATGCGTTTTGCTTGGCAAAAGTGGGGAGTGCGTATTGATCTGTGCGTGGGTTTAAAACCAGCTCATGCCCCAACCCCCACTTCTCTCATTTGCTGAAATTCCTCCCCCTCCAAGCCTTACCAGAGCAGAGATTTAGAACCACCGAAATGGATGTAAGTGGCTCTCTAGCCCCTACACCCCAGCAATAAGGGCTGAGCCAGCACTGGTGCTCTAGAAAGACAGCGGAAAGGGAACAGAATGCAGGGGGGATCAGAGCAGGCGCTTCTGAGAGGGAGAGGTTAAAGGCCTCCAGAGCACAGTGAAAATCTAGCCCCTGTGTCAACATGGCAGTCACGTGGGCCCCAAGATGTTCTCCTTTCTAAGCGGGTGGGCATCAGGCACCAAAATTGCATGAAAAGATAAATGAGCTTTGCATTCAAAAAGTGCACGGATTGGGGAGACAGGCGAATGCTCGGGAAGAACCAGAAAGGCAAATTAAGTTCAAGAATGAGACTCACACCCTTTCTGGCCAGTTGGCGTTTCAGACAAGCAGCGCAGAGAAAGGAAACATGAATGAGCTCCCCAAACTCAGCTCGGGTGGCCACAAAGCCCCAGGAGGACCCCGGACAGCCTTTTCAAGACTTCTGTCCCCAGCACGGGCCTCCCTGGCCTCGGCCGCCCCGATTAGCATGCAGGGGCTGTGGAGGAATGCGAGCGCGTTCTGCAGGGAGGCGGAGAGGCCCAGCGGGTCAGGTGGCTGCTGTCAGCCCCACACAATTCTTCTCCCCTCAGGCTCGGTCATTACTCGGGTTTATGCAAAATAAACAGCTTGGCTAAATATTCCCCTAGTCGGGGCCCACAAAGGCCTGGGCGAAGGAGGCCGAAGGCACCAGAGACCCAGCACACTGACTGCCTCCTTGTTCAACGGCTCGGCCGGGCGTTTAGACGTCTCCTGTCCATCTTTTCTTAGTCTGCTGCAAGTTCTCCTTTCTTCTTTTTGGTCGGTTTTGTGTTTGGCTTTTCTTCTGTCTTTCTTGGTAATTCCTCCCAAGACACTGCCATGAATACTGCTAACTTATTCTTGTCTGGCGCTGACTCTCTCCCTTCACTCTCTTTCTCGGGCTACGTAAGACTTACAATTCCCACTTTTCTATAGGGGAACTGAGCCATGAGAAATCTCTTACAAATGCTCCCAGAAAGGAACCAGTTCTCAGAGGATCCTTCAAGACAGGCTCGGCGGAGGGGGCCGTGGGGGCCCAGCAAGAATCCTAATTATCCCAGAGCCACATACATACCCCAGGGCGGGGAGGGGAGCCCAGGGCGAGGCCACTGGACTTTGAAAACAACTCTCCCTTTCTTGGGGAGCTGGCTTCAGTTGTTCACCTTGAGCCCACCCTTCTCCCTCTACTTCCGTCCATCAGCAAGAACAAAAACTAAAACAGAAACATGAAATAGAAGACCCCACTAGCCGAGGCAACCCAGCCGCCCTCCCAAAGTCCTTGGGGACAGGCTGGGCTACAGAGATATCTAAGCTGGTCACTCCAAGATGCGTCAGTCAAAAAAATAAGACCTATGTGTGCGGGTGGCAGGAGCTCAGCCAGGCAGGGTCCTCGTCCCCACTTTGCACACGAAGAGATTGAGGGATGGGAGATGGGCTCGCTCCACTGTTGGTGGTGGTCTATCCTGCCTGACTTCAGGTCCACGGCATCTGTCAGAGAAATGGCATCAACCCCATCGAGTCTGGTGCCCAAAAAGCAGACCTGGAGACAAGGACGTGAGTGCAAGTGGTTTATTTTGGAGGTGACAGCCACCTGTGGGCACCAGGGACAAGCCAGGAAAGACGGCTCACCAGGAACACCAGCACTCTCCTTACTACTCTGAGCAACTGGGCTTGACACCACAGGGGCACGCTGGGAGCCAGGGCAGACCCAACTGAGGGGTGAGCCAGCCAGGGTACTGACACTCCAATTCTGCCACAGCCATTTGTTGAGTGCAGTTGTCGATTTGGGGTATTAATTCCTGGCACCCAGGCCTGCCACCAGGACAGCAGCAAGAGAAAGGCCTCAGGCACAAACATGCGGTGCCAGGACGCCCTGCAGTGGTCAGAGGCGGCGGTCAGTGCGGGGCACAACGTGCTCTATGCAGACACCAAGGGTGCCAAGCTGGCGGGCCAACCTGAGAACTCTCTCCTGGCTGGGCCCCCTGGAGCTGTGAGCGGCCTGTACATACCCACTGTCCTGAGGGGCAAACAGAGGCCTGTTTCCTGCCCACGGCCCCACGAGGCCTTCCTGACTCCCTACCTGGCAAAGCCAATGCTGAATGGACCGTGTGGCTCCATGGCCCCAGCCTCAGCCCTCCCAGACCTGGGGCTCTAGCCCGCCACCTGCAGAAACCCCTCCTGAAACAAACTTCCCCTTGCAACCCAGGAGAACCTGCAAGAGGTCAGAACAAGGAGGGGACACCCTGTGACCTGGGCAGAGACCAAGTCTTCCCCTCCCTCTCGCCCCCTCTTCCCCTCAACCCTCACGGGTGGGGGCAGGGGTGGGGCGCACTACAACAGGACAGGACTTGTCATGAACGCCTGTTTGCAGCGTTGGGGGAAAGTGGTCCAAGGAGGCGACAACACTCTGCAGAGCCAAGCATGAGGTCACAGGGCAAGGAGTTGTGCAGGGTCGGGGGAGGGGGGGGCATTTCACCCACCATGCCTCAGGGGGTCTGATGCTGGCACACGTCGGGGGTGCAGTACAAAGAAGACGTCCCTGTGCCAGGAGTCTTGTCAGTCCAGTTTCTCCCAAATCTCCAAGGTCTCAGTCCTCAGCAAATGAGGACAGCCTGTGCGAAAAGTCCCTTCCTGCTGCTTTCCAGGCGCAGTCAGGGTGCCCAGAGGGGCGCCAGTCACAAGGAAAGAGAAAGGAACAGTGCCCTCCACGGTAGAGAAGGCAGGTGTGTCCTCTCCAACTCAGGGCTGCGGCCAGCCCCCCCGCCCACTGCACACAGCTGGCCCGGCCCTGCTCTCCCTCCCTCTACGGCCCTAATTTCTCCCCTCCCCAAGGCCCAGGCTTCATCTCCTTGTTTTATTTATCAAGCACTCACACAGCACTGACTACAGACCAGGCACTTGCAAAAGGCTACTCCTTTATCCCCCAGAGCAGTCCCTATAAGGGGGTCTCCTTCCAGTCCTTTTCTTGTTTCACAGAGAAGGAAACTAAGGAAGAGAGAGGATAAACAGAGACAGAAGTCAAACCCAGGCAGTCTGCTCTTTTTTTTTTCTACTTTTTTTTTCTCTCCCCAAATCTCCCCAGCACATAGTTGTGTATTTTCAGTTGTAGATCCTTCTAGTTGTGGCTGGCAGTCAGCTCTTAACCATTAGGCGACACGATCTCTCAAGGAATTCCTTCTTTGCCTATCGCCCACTTGTTCTTTGAAAGCTGGCTCAAGCAGCACCTCCTCCAGAAAGGCTTCCGTATTTCCTGCTTCCCCACCTCAACCTTGTCCCCAGACGCTACTCCTGGCTGAGGTCACCTGCCGATCTCATCATTGCACCTGACGGTGCGGCATCTGTGCTTGCCCACTCCTCCACCGCCCTGTCAGCTCCCTGAGGCCAGAGGGCCCATTGCTTCATTTCTGTGGGCCCCCTGCCTGGGGCCCAGTGGATGCCCCAGAAATCTCTGCTGACAAATGGATTAATCAATGAAGGAACCAATGGGCACGGTCCTGGCAGGACAGCAGGAGAAAGCCATGCCCAAGGAGCAAACACCAGCAGGTGCAAGTGTTTGCTAGGTGAAGCTAGTGCTTTGGTGGAGCGGAGGATGCTCATCCTCGCTCCTCCCTTTCCTGGCTGCCAGGTTCAGGGAGCCAGGCCTTGGGGATCCCTAACCTCAGCTCTGCAGCTCACCAGACTCCTGTAAGTGCACATGTCCCAAGGGAGGCCTGACCCCTAGTAAAACACACAGCTCGCTTACTTGGGGACAAGCTAGTGATGACATGCGACTTAATCCACATTGCATTTTTTTATGAGATAATTACGAGATAATTTTAGATTCAAATGCAGTTTTAAGAAATAATAGAGATCCTGTATACCCTTTACCTAGATTTCCCCAAGGTTGGACAAAACTGTAATGCAGCCTCGGAACCAAGATACTGACATTGCTACAATACCTCCATCTAGATTTTTCCAGTTTTTCTTACAGTCAGCCTGTGTGCGCGTGTGTGCGCGCGTATGTGTGTGCGCCCAGGCCCATGTATCCACCGCCTCAGTGAAGATACTGAGCCATTCCATCATCACCAGGATGCTTTCTGGGTCGTTTTATAACCACATCCACCTCCCTCCTGTCTCCCCAACACCCACTGTCTTTGACTGGTGCCAACTACTCCTCTGTTCTGCATTTCTAAACTTTTGTCATTTCAAAAATTTTATCTAAATGGAATCATATAGTTTGTAAACTTAGGGATTGGCTTTTCCACTCAGCAAATTTCCTAGAGATTTATCCAAGTCAGAGTGCACATGGAAAGTTTGCTCCTCTTCATTGCTGCCCAGTATTCCACAGTACGGACAGACCACAGCTTAACCATTCAACCACCGCAGGACCTTTGGACTGTTTCTGGTTTTTGGTTATTACAAAAAGCTGCTATAAACAGTCGTGTACAAGTTTTTGCATGAACCTAAATCTTCACTTCTCTGGGATAAATGCCCGAGAGGCAATTGTTGGGTCATATGGCCTTTGCATGTTTCATTTGATGAGAAACTGCCAGGCTGTTTCTAGAGTGGCCATCTCATCTACATTCCCACCAGCACTTCCCACCAGGACGGAGCCACTTGCTCCACATCCTCTCCAGCATTTGGTGATCTCACTGATGTCTTATTCTAACCATCTGATAGCTGTGTGGGGATATCTCACCGTCGTGTTAGCTTGCATTCCCCCAGTGGCTAAGGAAGCTGAACATCTTTTCACGTGCTTACTCGCCGTCTATATACTTCCTCTTTGGTGAGATGTCTTTCCATGTCTTTTGCCCATTTTCTAATTGCATTGTTTCTTTTTTTACAGCTGAGTTTTGAGAGCACTTTATATATTCTAGATACAGTCCTTTGTCGGATATGTGGTTTGCAAATATTCTCTCCCAGTCTGCAGCTTGTTTTTTCATCTCCTTAACAGGATCTTTTGAAGAGCAAAATTTTTAAATTTTGATGAGGTCCAATTTATCAATTTTCCTTTTGTGGATCACGCTTTTGATGTCAAAACCTTGTGCCCGGCCCTGGATCCTGAAAACTGTTTTTTTTTTTTCCACGTCCACATTGTGTTTTGATTTCTCATTCCTTCCTCGGGTGGAGGAACTTGCACTCACTCAAGGTGGCTTATGAGTTGGTAAGAAAGACGAGATGAAAAGGAAAAGCCATTTCAGCTTCCTTAGAACATCTTAACAGGCTACACCAGCCCCACACACCCTCCGACCTCTCTCGACAGCCTTCTTTGATAGGCAGGACTAGAAAAGGGATGAAAGAGAAGAGGCTTTTTCCCTGTGGCCCCCACCTTCCTTCTCCCTGAGGACCAGGTATAAAATGCGCTCTGCTCCCCTGGGGTCCTACAGTGCCCGACCCACTCAACTTGACCAACCCATCACCTGGGACTCAGGGAGCGTCCCTTCTCTGGAGCAAGTCCTCGCAGCCATCTAACCTGGCATCTTCCCCACCCTGGGGACAGGGCAGACTTGGTCCCCACCTGCTGCTGGGCTGGCAGCTCAACTGCCTCCAATGTAACCTTAAACGAAGAGAATGAGGAACATTCAGTCATTGCTAACTGATAATCCCGTGAATTGTTGGGTTGTCTTGGAAAAAAGGATTCGCTACTGAAGTCTGAGCCAACGCTGGCTGGTCTGGGTCACCCTGAGCACCTCTCCATGCAGCCCCGATCCCGGCTGTGACTCCCAGCCCCGAACTGGGCCCCTGGAAGTAGCAACTCTGAATAGAGGCCCATTTGAGAAAAACTGGAATCATTGATGACAGTCAAGTTATACCTCATAGTTCTGACTGCGACAAAAGAAAACCCCTGATGGTTTGGAAGATAGATTGTAATCAAAAAAAGTCTCACCATCCTTTACACCCAGACTGAACCCAACCGCAGGCGCACGTCTACACTGAACAGTGGGCTTCTCAGGGGAACGCGGCCCTGTGGTCTGTGAGTCTCTGATGGCTGCCCACCCCTCCCCAAATCTCACAGCTCGGGGTTGAAGTCTTTAGTGTCTGAGGAAGAAATGAAAAAGAAGAAGATAAAGTGATGGGGAGGTTGTTCCAAAGGAGAGATTCGGAAACCTTGGGTCTTCTTCCTAACACTCAGCAACACGTCTCATCGAGAGAACACATGGAGTCACCAGGCATCACAGATGTCCCAGGAAGACACCAAAAGTAAAACCAAAATCATCGCCGCCTCGCCAAAAAGGACGGCAACCACACTAGGTGGCAGGGCGTCTTGGCAGCTGACAGTGTTTACTCTGGTGAAGGGGCGCCCTCCCCGCAGTGGCCAAACAGCCTGCTGCCTCCCACCCCGGGCCCACTCCCTTCTCCCTATAGAGGTTTCTTTTCAGCATCCAGCCAGACAGAAGGAAGGCAGGTGACAGGGCAGAGGTTTAAGGGGGACCACGCTGGGCCACACTGGAGGACAGCCACTCCAAATCACTCAGGCAAACTTGAACTGAGCCGCAGGCCACTGTAGCTGGCAAAAAATGAAGAGCCAGCCAGCCAGGTCCCACAAGCTGTGTCTAAGCCGCTGCTGCCTGGCCTCTCCCTGCCTTGGGGTGGACTTCCCGGGGCCCTGGCTGAGTGGGCAATAAAAAGGGTCTGCGAATGCACGTCCGAAGCTTCGGGGCCGCCTGTCATATTGATCTAGCACCGCGCTGGGATCTCAGCCCTCTCAAGGACCTGGGCAAACGTGGGTATTAATGCTTCCCTTCCTCTTAAGGGTTTGCTCAGCAGCCACTCCACTGTTTCCCAAGGAGGAGACCCCCCGACCCTGACAATCCATCAAGTGAATGCAAATTGTGTCCCAGACAAAACCAGGCAAACAGCACCCCGCTCTGGAATAATGGCCTCTGTGGGCGAAGGGCCCTTGCGACAATGATTGCTGTGTACACATCCCGCTAAACACCCGAACTTCTGATTAGCCTCATAATGATCCGTGTGTGCGCCCGCCTCCTTTGAAAAGCTCCCAAGTACACGGCGTGAGTTGACTCAAGGCTAACCTCAAACGGTGGCTTCCCGGGCCTCACACGGCCGGAGAGCGGGCTGCGCATAGCTCTGGCTGCTGTGGATTACAGGCCTCTCGGAAATCCAGCACTCAGCCCAGCAAGGAAGGGAGCACTTGGAGAGGGTGCAAATCACAGGCTGGCTGCTCTGGCTGGAACTGATCTAATTTGGTGAGCACCAATTCAGGTTCCCTGTGGGAGGCTGTTTCCAGGTCCCCCTGAGCTACATACTGACAGCACAGGATGCTCCCTCCCCCTGGCACGGAGGGGCCGCCTGCAGGTCTCTGGGGCTGGCACTGTCTATCAGTGGCGCTGTGGGAGTTTTCAGGTGGGGCATCCAGCTACGTGCTTTTAGGAATGGGCTCAAAGCACAGGAATCGATCAGAGCTAGCTTCTTAGGTTCACTTGAGAAGCCAGGACTCTTCCTAGGGTGTCTACAGAGGAACACACGGGTGTCTCGGGTGTACAGATTCCACTCTGTTTCTGGAGCTGCGTCTTGGGCCCAGCCCTCTCTTCTGAGCACCGGATCGCTCTGCCCACCCCTCGCACAAGCCCCAGGCCTCTTAGATCCAGCATGTCCAACAAAGACAGAGCTCGGCACTTCTCCCCATTCAGCCAGTGTCATCCTGGACTCCTCCCTGCCCTCGGGTCCACACACGGGACTTGTCTCTTGCCTAAGTCTGGGCTCTCCTAAGCAGTGCCCTTGCTCACCACTTCCGCCCTGCCCTTTCACGACCCTCAGGAAGGCTGGCGTGAGCTTTGCAAAGTACAGGTCTCACCGTGTCACTCCCCTTCCTCAACTCTTTGGCAGAATGGGGCTAGGACTTCCTGCCTCATGACTGTGGTGCAAGGACACGTGCAGATGGGCATAAACAGATCTGGGATATAACACATACTCAATAGACAGCAGCGGGTTCCCTCCCCCGTTTTCTTAGAGGCACAGAGAGAGAAAAGCACAGTCTGAGCTCCCAGTCGGTGTGATGATAACGGTTACTCGAATGCTAATGAGAGCAGTCCACCTTTGCAGCACCGCTCCCTCACACGGAGGAGCGGAGTCCGGTGCCACCCAACGCTTCCTCCTCCAACTCAAAGCACGGGGCCCTCGGCTTCCAGGGAGCAGAGACGATCTTATTTTTAATCCTCCCCGAGGCCTCGAGCCTGAGTCACTCTGCCCACCTGCTCGACGCCCTTCTGTGCCAGCAGCCACCTCACATGTTCTGTTTGTCCAAGTGGGCGCTGGACGCTGCCTGTTGCTATGGTCTCCACCACAGCCCTCTGAGGCAGCCAGTCAGACAAACATGGGTTCAGAAAGGAAAGGGCCGGGAACCCACGCCACCCCGAAGAGAAGAGGAGCAGACGCAGCCTGCCCAGTCGAGGGGCAGGCGGGGCGAGGCCTGCGGGCAAGGCCTGGCCGGTGTGTCCAGGCTGGGGCAGCCAGGTGCAGCAGTGACACCGCAGGGACTGCTATTCCAGAGCCCAGACACACTGAGGCCGGTGCCCTGGCTGTGAGCGGGACTGTCTGAGAGGCTTGAGCCTGCCCTGTTTGCTGTTGGGGGCATTCACAAAGCCTGATGGGGTTGGCAATGTGACCACATCCTTACTCTCTGGGGCAGGAGGCTGACAACATGGCCCTATGGCAAGGACAATGACAGTGTCCATAATAATGGGTGCCTTCTGTGGACTGGGCCTGGCAGTAACTGGACATACAGAGGTAGGCTTGCCCTCAAGGCCCACGGTCCACTCTGGGCCGCAGACTCTGACAGGCAGTAGGCTTCATGGGGACAGCACCTGTGGATTTTATCAATAGTGCCCTCACGGTTCTCAGAAGGAGATCTTTCCTGCTAGGGAAAGGGGATCAGGGAAGGCTTCCTGGAGGTGGTGATGTTTAAGCTGGACCTTGAAGGGCAGTCGTATTTGAATGGGCAGAGAGATGGGAGAGGGCATTCAGGGGGAAAGGCTTTCCTCCAAAGAGGAGAGCCAGAAACGGGCAGAGAGAGAGCTGAGGAGCAGCTGGAGGAATGCAAAGCGAGTCCAGGAGTCCAAGCTGATGGCAACAACAGGGAGGTCGGGGGACAATGGGAGAATATGGTATAGGAGCCCTCCTTCTGGCCTGGTGGGGTGAGCGGACACCCAGCAGGGAGGTGAGACAAGGTTTGGGCCTGGGCATGTGGCCGGCAGGATGAGTACCTGCTGACTCCACATTGCCCATTCTAGATGGACTCCGATGGCTAGTCTAACGTCACTTGGCTTAGAGGCGGGTGAAGTGCGGGACCCAGCCTGATTAAAGCTACCATCTTAACCGGGGCCCACAGTTGTATATCTCCAATGCGGGGGAAGTGACAACTCACAGCCTGCACACAGCTTCATTTCCGAAAAGAATGTGAGAGAGGGGGAAGGTCAGGAGACAGGCACAGCCGTAAATTTGATGGAAGGTTTAGCTGGAAACCCCATTAAATCCACACACGGCTCAGTGCTGGGCAATGTCCTTCCTCCGAGTCTGCTGAATGGGGCCAGGGAGGTGAGGGACTCACTAAGTAATGTCCTCATTTTTTGGTGTCTCCTATTACCCAGGGGATGAAAAACCCATTACCCATAAGGTTTAGTGGCACTTGGTCCCAGGACTGCAATATTGTCCTTTACCCGAGCCCTCCCCTGGCCAGCACATGTGGTGGTCGGCCTCTGTTGGCCTGTCTGTCCACCCCACTGTCTGTGGGGACAGCCTCGCTCTCCCCGCAGCCCCAGCCCCTGCCTCCTGGCAGGTGGGCGCTCTCTCCCCTGCGTGGTGGGCCCTGGCCAGCCTGGCAGCAGGGCAGAGGGTGACTGTGAACCTGGCCAGGAAAGCCTGCGCATGTGGCTGTGAGCCCAGCGCTGGGCTGCCTGCTGAGAGCTGCCCTCAGTCCTTGGACCGCCACCGAGCCCCACCCTGGACCTCAGGGGGCACTTTGCAAATGACAAATCAGAACACAGGAGTGGCCTGCAGAGGAGGAAAACCCCTGTTCCTAAAAGTCATGCCTCAACACACGCATCTCCTAGGGAGGGCCCGAGGCATAGCCGACTCTATCCAAAGGAAGCCCCCCTGAGAGACAGAACTGGAAATACGGGTCTGGGGCCTCCTTCTAGCCCCACCACCCACCGGGTGCCAGAACCTCACCTGTCACCAGTAAGTAACATCTGTCCAAGACTCAGCTCAAGAACCACACAAAATAGCGAAGACGACAGAACTGGGCTCAAATCTCAGCTGTGCAGCCTAATGAATGACTTAAGCTCTCTGAGCCTCTGTTTCCTAGATATGTTAAATGGGATCACAAGATACCTACCAGGTACCAGGCACAGGGACTAGCCCCTCTGCAAGGGGGCTAAAGGGCCCTGTTCTTTGTCCTTCAAAAGCCCAGCTAAACATACTTTATGATGCCATTTGTAAGATATTCTGGAAAAGACAAAATTACAGGGCTAGAAAACACAACAGAGGCTGTGGAGGGCTGTGGGTGAGGGGTGGGAGAGACTGCAAAGGGACAGGATGAACGTTTTGGGGAGAGGGAACCGCTCCAGACCTTGACTGTAGCTGTGGTTACACGACTATGTAACACGTTTTACACATTTGTTAAAATTTATGGAACTGTACACCTCAAAGGGCGAATTTTACTGTATGTAAATTATACCTTAATAAGCCTGACTTAGAGAAAGAAAAAAGAAAAAGGAATAAAAAGCCAGTTAAGACCAGATGTGGGACCAGGCGTGAGACCAGACCAGGTGTCTCAGTCCTGGAGGCAAGAAAGAGGGTCCTGAGTAAATCAAAGAACACCAGTAGGACCCACGAGAGAACACCCTGGAAGGCAGCGGGATCCCGCTGTCCCAGGCAGGATGACCAAGGGAGGTGACAGACAGCAGGGAGGACCCAGACCCCTCACCCTCAAAGACAGCGGGGCTTGCCCTTCCCTATGGCCCGCGGCTCGGCACTGTGACAGCAGCCAGCGCCCTCTCCCACCTTCTCGTCCTCCCTCCAGCTGCATTTCACAAGTCCAAGAACTTCAGGGACACCTGCGCTTCACAGGCCAGACTGAAATGGAGACGGGCCCCACCCCACCTCCCGGCTGGGTACGCCCACCCTGAATGTCATTCTCCTTGTTCCCTCCTTTGCCCCTTTTCTGGGAATGAGGCGTCCTGGAGGCCTTCCAGGAGCTCCCACTCCTCGGTCCTCGATGCCTGCCCCTGCCCACCCTTCGCCCCACCCTGGGCTCCTTGGAAGGTGTGGCTCCTCGGAAGCGCCCAGGGCTGTCCCACTTCCCTCCTTCCAGAGGTGGTGCCCCCTAGGGTCAAATTAACTGTGGGCAGCCACACGCATCCAGAGACTGGCTGTGAGCTCAGTCAAGCAAAACTCCTGAAGTAGGGTGAACTGTTTGATTTCCACACTGTATCTCCCCAACTCTGTACTTGAACAGTAGCGTATGCTGGAATCGACCTGTAGGGCCTGCCTGGTCCCTTGTTACAGTCCATCCCCAAGGACCTGGGTCACCGTGAGCTATCTTTGGATGCTGGGTCACTGGGAACCCCGGCAATTCCTCACCACTCCACATGGTAGCGCTGCCAGCTCCAATCACCCTCCCACCCCCTCCTCACCCCCTCCTTCCTCTCACCTGCCCTCCCACGTCCCTGGAGAAGGGGAGAGGAGTAGGACCTCCTCAGGCTGGACACTGTCCCAGCCCTAGACTTCCAGGTGTGGCATGGGTAACTCTGGCAGGGCATTGGGGAGTAGGGCCCAGAAGCCCTGAATCTGAGCTGCCTTTCCCGAAAGCATCACATTCAAGGTCTTCAGTGAGGATGTGACAACACTATTGGGACCTCTGAGCCCCTAACACACGTACTTGCTCAGATAATCCTACTAAACATTCTATAAGGTTAGTGCCTCACCCTCACTTAACAGATGTGGAAACTGAGGCTCTGAGAGGTCATGGTTCCATGGTAACAAGAAGCTCTTTCCACCAGGAGGGGCTGCCTCTTAAGGATGGCTGAAAGGAAAACTAAGTTCATGTTTTGCTCCCTGGGGTAGAAATATCTACATTTCCATCCATGCAGCCAGGTAGAAACTGTGCCCGGTCTTGTTTACAACAATGATGGCTAAAAACAATGATTCAACACCCCAATTAATCTCAACCTCACCTCGCAAACCAAAATTTTATTTTTCAAAATGAGGACAAATCAAATTCTGTTTGAGAGAGACACAATTTAGCCATTTAGAATCTCTCTCCTGTGCAAACATTTCAATTGTCCTAACCCGGTTCCTACCTGCTTTTTCTGGCTTATTCCTGCTGTCTGGAGTGTTCCAGGGCGTGGACGGAGAAACCACAAGTTTTACCTCTTAGCGGGGCAAAACAAGGTGTGTGTCTGTTTGTTAATAACCACATAGGTGACCTGGGTTCCCCTCCGGAGGGCAGAGCTGGGGGGCCCAGGGCAGAGGAGGAGAGAGGGCTCCAGTTTGTGGGGAGGGGAGGAGAGGAGATTTGAGACAACAGGACAGAACCGCAGAGACTGGTCCTAGACAAGGTGGCCCCGCCCACGCTGGAAAAGATGGGGAAAAATTAATCGCACCCCCCTTGCCTTAAATCTGAATTAAGTTTGCCCAATACTCTAATTAAAATTCCCAACTAGCAACACCCCCAGGGCTGGGCGCTAGAAATTCATGCAAAACACAGTGAGGAAACCAGATATGTGGACGGAGGACTCAAAGTTGGCAAGCCCTTAACCTGCCTGTTTGGGAGATATTGCCCTCCCTCACACTCAGGGTCCTTAAAGAAAACCCTTCCCTTCCCCACAATAGCCCCCAACAGGAGGACAGTTGCAAAGTCAGGCACACCCGCCCATGCGATGCCCGCGGGGAGCTGGAAGCTGGAGGCTGCGTCTGCACGTTGTTACTCCCACCCTCCACCAGAGCACGATCTGCAGACACAGGAAGATGCGCACACATTTCTCCATATGGGCAGGTCAACCGGCCCTCGAAATCCTCAACGCTGAAATACAGCAGGCAGTGGCAGCTCACTAGATGCTGATGGAAATTATGGGTTTGCTCTGCTGGCTGAAGGGTCCCCTCACACAGCAGGGTGGCTCTGGCGGGTTAAAAGCTCCTCATTAGAGCAGGCGCGTGCAAACAGAGTTTAACACACTGAATTGGAATCTACTGGTTTTCGTCCACAAACTCCTAAGTAGTAATTATGGGTTACAGCGGGGTGACAGCCTGGCCATTAAGTGACTGCAGCCTGATAATCTCCCAGGCCTCCGGCCCGTGGCAGGGCTGGGCCAGAGGCAAACTACTGGACATGCACCTCCTAAGAGAGTGGCCTGGCTGGGGTGCCGTCTACCGTCTACACAGCCCTCTTTCTTCTGGCCTACTGATGCCAGCTCTCCCACACCCCGCTGGGAACCACAGCTCACCCCGCATCGGCCCGTTATCTCCAGCCTGGAGAGAGCCCGCCACAGCCTCCTAACAGCCATTCTCTCTGTCTCCACCAGAGCAAGATTCTAACACACAACCCTGACCCCACCCACTCACTGACCAACATCAGCTCCGCAGTGGGGCACTCCAGACGGGGGCCCTCCAGACGGCTGCAGCTGACCCTCCAGTCCTTCCCAACACTTGGTCTTTTCCACTAAGAGACTCCCTACTACCAGATCCTTCTCCATTCTCCCACTTCTCGGTGAGCTCCTCCAGGCGGGGCAGTGCCCAGCTGAAAGCCTCTCCCCAAAGCCAAAGCCGGCTGTGGGAAGGCCCAGGGCTCAGCACGAGGGATACACAGAAGCCACAGAAAGTGAAGCCCCTGCTCTTGCTGGGTGAGGAACCAGATCCAGCACCAAGATCTGGGAGGGGACCCCAAGTGAGGCCCCCAGTGCAGTGCCAGACACACACACACGGCCCCTCTGCGGCTGCACCTGTACTTTGGTGGGGGGTGGGGTGCAACAGGCCTGAACCGCACCAGAAGTGGGGAGCTTGGAGGGCTCCAAGCAGAAGAAAGACTTCTAAAACCAGAAAAATTAAACCAAATTTGCTTGTTTCTTTTTGCTATAGAATATGAGTTGTAAAAATGTTTCACACAGTGTATATAATTCTATATTCCGCCTTTAGTTTTTATATTGTACTCTGTCATAAGATTCTTCATAAACCTCATTTTAGTGGATTCGCACTGTCTCGTTCCATAGATGGGCATTCATTTATTTAAACTTTCCTCTTTATTCAGCCCAGTCTTTAAACACTATAAAGTGACTTTACTACGTCCATGATTCTGCTTACATAGCTCTTCACGGGCCTAATTATTTGTATAAAGAGATGGCCTTTCTCAGTTAGAGCCATTATTGGCCACAAGAAGTAACTCATATATTTGCCTGTAATATCGTTCAGGGGAAAGGATTCCGTCTTTCTTTCTTCCTCACCCAGCCCCTGGAGGAGGCGGCCACGGTGGATATTTGTGGCCGACAGAAGAACAAAGAGGTGAGTGAGGAAGTCAGTGTGTGACTGCCTATTTTTCTGAAGTTCACAATTCTTTAATTTCCCATCAGAGACGAGGGCTCAGCCAACACTTCAATGTATCCATCTCAATCTGAACAGTTCTTCCTAGATGTTGATATAGAAGAATTTTTTTTACAAAATAAACAAATAACAAATTTTAATAGAAAATTCCAGTATGAACACTGAGGCAACTGGTACAAGGACCCTGGACAATTGGCTGTTTTTATTAAAACTGACCACACACATACCTCAGATCCCGCAGCTTCATTCCTAGGTACGTTCCCAGCAGAAATGCATACACATGTTCACCAAGACTGTGCAAGGATGTTCACAGGCAGCATGGAATAGCCACCAAGTGCAAACAACCCAAATGCCCGCCAACCCTGGAACAGATCAGTATATTGTGCTGTGTTCACAAAAAAGGAATAAATACTATTTGACAACGAGAATGAACAAACCACAACTACATGTAACAACACGAACGAATCCCATAACCGTTAAGACAGAAGCCAGACACAAAAGTGCGCACACTGCATAATTCCATTTACATAAAGAACAAAAGCAACCCAAGCCAAGAGATGCTCTCAGAGGCAGGAGCGTGGCTGCCCCAGGGGGAGAGACTGGTAGCGGGCACAGGGGCTCCGGGGTGCCGGCCACAGTCTGCTTCTTGATCTGGGTGCCGGTTACACGAATGCGTTCTAATGCTGAAACTTCACCAGGCTGTACACTGAAGATGTGTGCACTTTAATGTATGCACCTTAAATTCCAATGACTTTTTGGGAGGATGTGTGGTCATTTTTAAACCTCATCAAAACAGCTCACTTAAAGACTTTCTTGAGTGTCCGCGTGGGAGGCCCAAGAGAAACAGGTAAGTGACACAGGATTTGTCCACCAGGTGGGCAGTCTAGTCTCAGGAATTTTTGACATGGCACAATGGGAAAGCAGTCGGCGGGGCCCGCGCAGGGCCGGCAATGCTCAGGAGCTCGCCAGCCACTCTGGAAGCAGCCCCTGTGGTCCCACTGGGGAGGTCCAGGTCAAATGCACCCCCTGCAGATCCAGGGCCAAGGCCCGGCCCCTCCAGGCCACACGCCCACGCTTTGCCAGGACTTCTCAGACCTCTTGCTCTCTAATACACTGCTGCCTGCTGTGTGAGTGACAGGTCCAGGTTCTGTGGGGCCCAAAGCTTATACAATGTGGGGGGGGGGGGGGGGGTGGGCGGCGGTCTTTAAGAGAAAGAATACCAAATAATGAATCTACAATTAAGCATAAGGCCATGGGAGGAGGCATACGCCTGAAGCATAAGCCTGCGCTGAGTGGGTCCACACCTGCCCAGAGCCCCAGCTGCCTGCCCCTGATGCCAGCTCACCCCACACTGTCCTCAGGTGCCTTCCAGAGCCTGCCTCAGTGGGATCAGTGGAGCCTTGCTCCTCCCTGCCGGCTGGTCAGACCTGGCCCACAGAGGCCCGTGGAAAAGGCCATTCCTGAGAAGGTACCACTTCTGCCATCTGGCCCTCCTGTATCCAGCCCTTCCCCTCCAGCCAGCTACAAACCCTCCGAAGACACGCCTCCCTCCCGCCCCGTCTGTCATCCCCCTTGATCTTATTTCTCTACTGACTATTTTAACCATATGAAGAGGCGTTCCTTAGGATGAGATTTGATCTCAGGGATCTCTGCAGCCGGGAGATGACTGGGGAGCTTTAGGGGGAGGCGTGGCTCTTTGATCAATGCTTTGCCGGTTTGTTGTCAGGTCAGGGCATGCCCAGCAGGACACTAGGGAGAGCAGCCGCCCATTACACTGCCCTGAGGGGTTTGTTTTCTAAAGGAGAAATGCTGGTCTTGCACAGACAGTAAGGCATCCTAGTTCCAGACAGACCCATGGAAAACTCTCCCCTTTGCAAAGTATCATGGCCCCTGACATTTCCCCTACCTCCTCCTCCCAGCTTGCCACTAAATCGTTTGTCTGATCTGCAACTGTATATTCTTTTAGATATTACAGTATTGGAATGAATCGCAATGTCTGAAAACTGAGAGTTGGGAGGAAATTAAGTTTCCTGAGCAATTACTAATCACAGGTACCATTTTTTTCGTGTCTGGACAAAGGGAATGTGTCGCAGAAAGAGCAACAGCTTTGGAGGCAGGCAGAGTTCGGATAGGATCCTGGCAAGACTCATCTCACTTTCTTCATCTGTAAAATGGGAATAATAGTACTACAGAGACTTCTTTTGAGGAACAGAGATAATAGGTGGAAAGAGCCAATAAGAGACGCAATTGTGTCAATAAGTGAAACAGCAAGGACCCGATGAATGTGGTTATTATTTTTACACGTTTCTGTACTCCTCATCACACAAGTAATAGATGTATCCTGTTTATGCTGCATTTAACAATGTTTCTTAGAGATCCCATTCCATGCCAGAATCAATAGACCTAATTCACTTTTAACTGCTACATATTATTCCTCCAGATGGAAATGCCATAGTTGGTTTAACCGTTTCTGGATTGTTTAGGTTGTTTCTAATTTTTTGTCATTATAAACCATACAATACGGGACCTTTCTGTGCATGCATCATTGGGTACATGTGCAACTCTTCTTCCAGGGTAGACCCTGAGAAAGGAAATTGCTGGGCCAAGGGGTTCAAAATTTTTATTACATGCTGCCGAATTGCCAAATGCCCCTGCGACTCGATGCTCAGCTGACACTCCATCAGCAACCATTTCCGCTCACGTGCTCCTTCATTAAACATCAGCTGACTTCTAAGTCTTTGCAAAGTTGATGTATACTCCCTAAACACTAAGAAGGTTGAGGGGTTTTTTCCTATGTTTAAATTACATTATAATTCTTTTCTATGAATTGACTATTCCTATGTTTTACCCACTTTCTAAAAACAGTCTTTTTCTCACCAAGGTTTCTGTCCTTTACTTGTGTTCCATGTGTGGGACATTCTTTCTCCCAGTCTGTCACTTGTCTTAACTTTGTTTAAGGCATCTTTTTCAGACAAAAGTTTACAATTTTACTGATGGCTGCAATCTACTTTGAGATGCATCAAAAATCAGATAGAGCGAAGAATGGAGAGAGGCACAGACAGAGGGACGTGATCAAGGTGAGCAAAACATTAATGGCAGAATCAGGAGCCGGGAATTTCCATGTAAAATTCTTTCAGCTCAGTTGAATGTTTGAAAATGTTCCTAATAAAAAGGTTAGAAAAAAGTATACAATTCTGATATAGTCAATCATATCTATCTTTTCCTTTATGGCTTTAGCATTTTGAGTCTTGTTTAAGGCTTTCCATGGCAGCCAACATGCCGGGGTCCATGAAGGGGTCCACCGTCATAAGTTGGATTTTTAAAAACAACTCCGTTCTTGAATCTCTTTCCAAGTGATTTTTGTAAAGAGTATGAGGTATGGATTTAGTTTTTTTCTCTCTATAACCTATTGTCTTAACACTACCTCCTTCAACACCCATCCTTGTTAAAAACAGTCTAGATGCCCACTTGTACTTTCATCTCTTTCTGGAGTCTCCATTCTGACCCACCGCTCTGCTTTCATCGCTAAGCTTTGTAAGATGGTTTACCTCCCACCCGCCATCACCGTCTTCTTTTGCAAAACAGTCTTGGCTCTTTGGGGTTTTGTTGTCTTCCACATGGATTTTACAATCAGTTTGGAGAATCCCATTAGGAACCTCCTGGGACTTGGATCATGTCTCACTGTACAGAATTTATAGGTAATAATATACCTATCGTAGGGAAAGAAGAGAGAGGGTGTCTGCAGAGGGCCTGGGCCACAGCCAGTGGTCAACACACAGGAGCAGCTACTATCATTGCTGCTGTTGTCACTGTGAGAGGGGAGGGGCTCACCCAGGACGTGCTGAATCCATCCCATCTCTTCTGGTCCAAGGAGACATTCCTTCCTGAAAACTGTTTTCAAATTCCTTCCATGCCCATCCCCTTCCCCGGCTGGGCCACTTTTCCACAGAAAGAACTTTGCTCCTTTAGCTCCTGCCCCACAGCCCTCCCACCAAATGAGCAGCATTACAGCCCCTCTCGCACAGAGGGCACGAGTCCATGGGCTCCAGTGCCCGGCCTGAGGTCATTCCTCAGGCTTTCCCTCTAGACTGAGCTCCTGGGGCCTGACTCAGCCTCCACTCTGCTCAGACACTGTGTGCTGACAGGTGTGGCACACGCCTGTGCCCAGGTCCCCGCTTAGAAGGCAAGCCTGCGTGCACAAAGTTAGCCACCATGCAGGCCCAGGCACCACCAGCAACCTCCCTGCTGCCATTTACCCAGCACAGACCCTGGCCACCACAAGTCTCATAACACCAGCAATGGTGGGTGTCACCTCCCTACTTTATGGATGAGGAAACAGGCTCCAACCGTAGAGAGCCTCAGGCCAAAAGTGGGGAACCTAGGACCCACAGCGGGGTCTGCCTGACACCCGTGAGCCACCTTCCTCCTAGGGATAACTGGCCCCAAGGTCCACAGTCTCTGAAACCAAAATCCCCGACAAAAGTCACCTCCAGGGAAGACCCTTGACTGGGCTGACGTTCCAGGGCACCAAAACCCCCACACCCCAGCTGCAGCTTCTCTCGCATCTCCCACTCCTTTTTCTTCTTTGCCAGGACAGCAGCTGCCAAAGCGTGCGGCTGTTGACAAACTAGTCAGCACGCTGCCAAGGCGTCTTTCCGAGCCGCTCAGTCCTCCTGAGCAGAGAGATACCTCATTAGCGTGCTATATTTCAGCCCCAAGAAAACAATGTACGCCAAGAGACCATAAACAACAAGGACAAATGCTACAGGTCATGCATGATAGATGCCACCCGCAGACGCTCAACGTGGGCCCTGCTTACACAGACAGGAGCGAGGCCCGCTTCTGGGCACATCTGTCTTTCCCAAAATGCTGACACAGGGAGAAGTCGGCACAGCCTGAGCTCCACATGCATGCACGCGTGCACAAACACACACACACACACACACACACAGACACACACAGGGCCCCCCTGCCCCATTAGCCTTTCTCCGGACTGGGGAGCCACACTGCTCTCTGATGATGCCGTGTTTCCAAACTCACTGTTCTACTTTGGCTACTGGTTCTTTCGATTATTATCATAACTTTTTTTTTCCTTGCCACAGGTCCAGGAATTTTTCTCTTTGAAAAATAAAGTTTCGAAGCACCCCAGCCAATTTTTTTAAAGGGCTGGCCCGCCAGTCATGAAATCAAGCCAAAGCCAAGGCAAACAGGGGCTCTCGCACAGACCCACCGAGCCCGCACAAGCTGGGCTCTGTCAGCCACGAGGAGCGGTTCTGGGAGGGAGGCAGCACACGGGTGAATGGTGTCACTCTGGCCACAGCCTGTGGCCAGGAGCCCCCGGGGGTGAGGACAGGCAGGGGCTGGGTGCTTCCCTTGTGGCCAGGGTGCACGGGCAGCGGACTGCAGGAAGAGCTAGGCCAACGGAGGCCTCCAGACTTTGGGAGCAGCCTCTGGACAGAGGAGTCTGTGTGATCTGGGCAAGGTGCTGGGCCAGCTGAGGACCCCGCGTGGTCCACCCTAAGGTGACAGTAAGGAAGTGTGAACATGCTCTCAGTGGTCACGCACTTGCAAACAAGTGAGACTTTACGTGGGACCCGTTTTACAGTGATGGGAAGGGAGACACACTGGCACAGCCAATCGCTCCGGCATGGATGAGGTCAGTGAGGGGCCAGGGAGCCTTCGACCCTGGAGGGACGCTCAAGGCCCTGCCTCAGGCGGACAGGTCAAAAACATTCTGTAGGCTTTAGAAGGGGACCAAAGTATAATCTGAGAACCTCTGAGGATCCCCAAGACCCTTCCAGGGGGCCCACAAATCACACGATTTTTATACTAAGACGTTTTTCCCTTTCTCCCTCTTGTTCTCTCACGAGCAGACGGTGGGGGTTTCTGGAGGCTACCAAGGAACAGATCAAATACAGAACAGATGTGAGAATGCTGCCTTCCCTTTTTTTCTTTCTTTTTTTTTTTTTTGTTGCTGAGGAAGATTCACCCTGAGCTGACATCGGTGCCAATCTTCCTGTATTTTGTATGTAGGTCACTGCCTCAGCACGGCTGCTGATAGGAGGTGTAGGTCCACACCCAGGAACCAAACCTGGCCCATGAAAAGGAGTAAGCCGAACTTAAACACTAGACCATGGGGCTGGCCTCAGAATGCTACCTTCCAATAGGTCAGACAGGAAAGAGGTGTGTAAAATTGAAAAACAGTGCCAGTCTTCTCATTTTTTTGTTGTTTTGGAAAATGTTTTTCATAAAAATGGCTTATTTTCGTTAACATGAAGCGGGTTTGTTCCTACTATTGTAAAATC
Organism: Equus przewalskii; assembly: GCF_037783145.1. Taxonomy (NCBI): domain Eukaryota; kingdom Metazoa; phylum Chordata; class Mammalia; order Perissodactyla; family Equidae; genus Equus; species Equus przewalskii. The sequence goes on from NC_091847.1 coordinate 9,921,837, forward strand.
CATTTGAGAAGGGCAGCTGTAGAAGAAGCTTAATGACGAGGGGTCGTTAAGGGGGCAAGATGCACTGGCAGATGAAAGGTTCCAAAGTAGCGAATACAATCTGATCCCACTCTGCCAAAAAGGAGATGGCTGTGTGTGTCTAACATATGGACGCAGAGAGGGCTGCCAGTGCCTAGGCCACAGTGTCACCACTGGCTCTCTCAGTGGTACAGTGGGATAGATTCCTTCACGTCTGTCCTTCACATGTGTTACTACTGCAATCAGATGAAGTGAATAATTAATGTTTAAAGTTTAACCTATCCTGTTCAGAAAAGTCCAGTGAATAGTAAACTGAACAAGCCACATTTCTGAGCCCTTACTATGGGCTAGGCACTATGCAGAGGGCTTCAAGGATGCAAGTTGATTTCATCTCAATGATACCTATGGATTATCAGCCTCATCTTATAGCAGAGAAACTGAAGGTCAGAGCAAGGTTGAGCATCTTGTCCATGGTCATGCAAACGGCAGGGGACACAGAACCAGGACTCCAATCTGGGCCGATCAGCACCAGAAGCCTGTGTCCCTGACCACTGGCTAGGTGGCCTTCCCTAGGGCCCCTCCAGCCTCGGGGACTGGCTGTGTGCCAGGGCCTCTGCCCACCCCTCCCTGGCACTGACGGCACATGGTTTGCTCACTCCACTGTGTGGACTTCATCTCTGGCAGACAGAGATCCAGCTCTCTTAAATGCATCCTGCAGTCACAGCATCCACCCCCAGACTAGGCAGGGGACTAACAGGCGGCACCAGGCAGCAGCGGCACCTCAGTGGGGGTCCAGCCATCTCTCTCTCTCTCTCTCTCTCTCTCTCCCCCCTCCCAGGAGCTCACCCCAATCAGAACCCAGACCCTCTGTAGCTGGACTGCCAGCCTGGAAGCGAGGTCACAGCTGGGGGGCTGCTCCAGGCACAGAGCTCCAACCTCAGCTCCCTGACCACACCGGTGGGCTTGGAGCAGGTGGTAGGGGTGGGTGTCACAGCCTCGGGTCACACCCCTGCCACCTCCTCCAGCCTGCTGACCCCCAGCCATCAGCCCACCCACCACTGACCACCTGGCACAATGACAAACTTTGTGCTCCCCTTCCCACCTGCGCAGGGGGCTGCCTGTCTCCTTTGCCTCTGGCACAGTGTGCTGTCTTGGCCAGGCCCTGCCTGTCCCCCTGTGCTCACCCTGGGAAGGGCTGGAACTCTCAGCTGATTTCTGAGCTGGTGCGCTTGCTGTGGGAGTTGAGAAACATAATAAATGGGCCCAGCTCCATGAGCAGCACCTAATTTGCAATAATATTGAAGTCTCCAACAATAACTCATTTACTCTTATAATAAATATATAAAAAAAGACAAATTGCTACATTGAACATGCATTTTCTTCACTGCAAGTAGCTGCTACCCCAGGGAGAAAGCCCTGTGCTGCTAACTAATAGTAAATCCTTTGGAAAATCATGTGTCATAATGATGGACAACCCGGGAAGGGGTATTAAATAGATTTAGAGGTTAGCTACTCTAACAAGAACAAAAGACGTCCTTTGCCAACCTGCACCTCTAAGAGCCCAGATCAGCGGAGATTGCAGTCGCCTCTGACAGCCCAGGTGCACAGAAGCAGAGAAAAGTTTCCAACCCAGGCGGGTGTGGCCGGCCAGGCATCAGGACAGAGAGAGCCAAGGGAGAGAGGGAGCACGAGGAGCCTGGGCCCTGCTCTCCAGCCCTGTCAGGATCTGGGGTGAAAGTCTCCCCTGGGTTCGCAAGGAGCCAGCCCACTCCTGTGCGTCGGGGAGCGAACGCTCACGGAGCACCCACCACACTCAGCTCAGTGCAGGCGTGGGGCACGCAGGGGGACACAGCCCCACCTTTAAGAGACAGTCATGACCTTGGAATAAGAAAGGCTCCTGGGGGCATCCGAGTCAGGGGCCCTGGGAGCAGGGAGCACAGGCCAGCCTTGGCTGTGGGTGCTGGGGACAGCTTCCTGCAGGGGCTGCCGCCCAGTTAGTGCTTTAGCCCAGTAAGCCTGGTCTGGAGGACAGGGCCGGGGGAAGGACAGCCTTGCCCTCCTGCTGGTGCGTGAGTAGTGCAGCCATGAGTCATTCTTTCCAATCTGTTACCCAAGTCCCGAGACTTATCTTCCTCAATTTGGGAATCCTGGCCTCAAGGACAGGGGTGGAGAGCTGGTCCAAAATCCCAAGCGGCCCCTTCCCTTCCAGTCATCTCCTGTCAAACTTCGAGTTCCTGCACCGGCACAGGGCCTGGCCCAGAGCTGGCTCCCGATGGCTGCTGCTTGAACCGAAGGGTGGGCATGGGGGCTGCATTTACTGCCTGCCTGCTGTCTGCCGACTCTGTGAGAAGAGTCTCTCGTGTGACAGAGGAGGAAGATGAGGCTCAAGGGGGTTGTGTGATATGCAGAAAATCATGCACCCACAATGGCAGAGACAGCGGTCCCTCCTGAGGGTCTGGGGCCCCAGGCGCTAGGCTCCACCTGGGAGGTGGAATAGCACTCAGGCAGGTGCAGGGTCTGGAGCTGGCATGCGCTCAGCCACTGGGAGGAATCGGGGGTCAGTGGGTCAGCCCAGCAGCACTTGGAGGGCAGAGGCACCCACACTACCTCACCATGGGTGTCAAGAGCTGCCCACCTTACACCCTGCCCTCCAGGGACGGGCTGGCGCACAGCTGACAAGGCCGTGAGTCAATGCTACCTGTGGAGTTCAAGTTCTGGTAGGCGTCACTGCAAATGGCACTGTGGCCAGGGTCCCACTCCAGTGGCTTTCACACCTTCACAATGCCCTATGACAGAGACCCAAGCCAAGTTGTCTCCTCCACAGAACTTGGCTTCCTCCCCTATAAAATGGGGAGCTGCCTAGATGCTACCCAGATCCCTCCAGTTTATCACTATTTATTCATTCATTCATTCCTTCCTTCATTCAGCCAACAAAGGAAAAGTTTTCCTCTAGAACTGATGAGACAAGTAGACTACAGTCATGAAATAACTCATGGAGACACAGGCAATCCTGTACAAACAATGCTGCAACCTAGCTTTTTCCCTAAATAGTCTTTTCCCTATTAGTCTCTCCGGCACCTGCTAATACTTAGTGGCTTTGCACTCCAACCCCAGCTGAAATACACAGGTGCCACTTACACTTTTGAAAGACTTGGCTTAAAACTCAATACTACACTTCAGGCCAACGTACTTATACATATTAGAAATTGGGAAAACTTCCAAAACTGTCTAGAAAGAGAAACAAAATACCAAACCAAGTGGAGAGAGCTGTGGGCCTCCTGCAGTGGGGAGCCCAGGAGGGGACATCCGTCCTTTGACCTTTGAGAACAGGTTTGCTGGCATTTCCTTCCTCCCTGAGCCACTCCATTCCTCTGACTTCAAAACACAAGTGCAGAGATTTCACTTCACTGCTGCTTGATGCCTTTTGCATTGCCAAAGTGTTCCTTTGCTGGCTGCCAGTATCCCACTTCTGCAAACCTTTCTATAGTTTAAGCAACACTGCCTGGTGATGGATGACTATTTTGTGGCTGCTATCAGTTTACTATTTTAACCAATATATCATAAATCAGGAAGAGGAATGCTGGGTCCAACTGGAGAGTGTAGCTTTCCCTCATTACCTGGGAGGATTATAGCCATTTCATAAAATCCATTATCTAGGGAAAGGATCCTATTGGCGGGGGCCAGCAAAATTCATTTCATGATTCAAAAGTTTGTGATGGGGTCCGCTAGAAAAAAACCTAAATTGTTTGGAAGCTGGGGGCCGTGATTTGTTTAAAAACCACAAACGGCCAAGACTGAGCTGTGTCCGTTATACCAAATGGTACTTTGTACTCAGATGCATGGATGCTGTTGTCCCACAGCCCAGCCCCCTGACCAGAGACCCCCCCCCCGCCCCAGTCTCACAAACAGCTGGAGAGAGGAAGAGCTGCTCCCCTCCCTGCCCCGACTCCAGGCCCCATCACCATCCCTGGCCTTCTGCTCTTGTCCCTCCACTCCTGCCTCACACAGCAGCTAGAGGGATATTCCCACACTCCCATCTGATCATATCCTTTCCACTGTCCTGAGGATTGCGGTCCCAACTCTCATGGCCTAAGACATCAGGTCACCCCATCTCCTCTCTCATCTCATCTCATCTCTACCTGTCTCCCTGCCCCTCACTACCCTTCAGGGACAGTGACCTTCCCTCTCCTCCTTGAGCATGTGTCCTCTTTCCCCATCCAAGGATGCCCACATGCTGCTCCCTCTGTTGGGAATGGTCTCCCCTCTGAAACACAGAGACACAGCTGACAGCTGCTGTTTCCTGACTATCCGCTACCTGTGGGTTTCCAGTCATTTCTCCTTTAGCACAGCCATACTGTGATTTGACACGTAGTCACTGCCACCATTTCCCCCAAAGGCAGCCACTAGGATGCCCTCACCTCCCGACCTAATTTTGTTTCCAACTAGCAAAGGGAAAAGGCAAGTGTTCCATGGACCAGCCCAAACAGGGACAGGGGTTGAGGGAGGCCTCTGTCCCTGCCTGCCCCTCCCCTGAGGGCACTGGTTCCTCTGCCAGGGGGCCACTGACAAGGCCCTAGGGGCAGCATCACCCCCCACTGGAACAAGTCCCTCCATTTTCAGGACCCCTGGGGTCCTCAGGTGTCTTTCCTGGGGCCCTGAAGGCCGGGCCAGGTAAGGGCTTTTAGAAAGCCAAAAGAAAGAATCAAAAGGTTTAAAAAGAAAAGGGACAATGAAGGAAAGTGTCTTCTCGATTTTGCCAAGCCTCTAGAACATTCTTTTTGAATATGATTTTGTTTCCTTCTCTCCTAAACTCAACTTTCCTCAAATTCATTCCTCATGCAAAAACAGCATCTTCCCCAGGGAAGCTCAGCTTTAACACACACATGTTTTTCTAAGTAACTCGGAGCTGAGGCTCAGCAGACAATAAAGATTCTTGTCTGCAAGTCCTCTGCGCTGCTAAGACCACCGGGGAATTGAAGCAGCAAAGACTGAGCTCTCAGAAGCTTGGCTTTGCCAGATCTCAGCAGAAACTCCCAGCTCAAAGTGCTCGCTGGCACCCGGAGTTTGAGGGGCTCTGAGCGCGTCTGTCGGGAGGGGAGCAGGGGAGCAATCCTCCAGTGAACGTGGATTTTCCTACCGCCCACTCCCCGACAGCCTCGCCCATCCCCACCACGGAGCAGGAGTCACTTAACTTCCTTTGCCGCTGTTTTCTCTTCGGGGCCTCCAGTCCTCCTTTGAAGCCCCTCTCTCCCCACCTCCAGTTCTCTGTCCACCCAGCTCTTCTCTTTCCCTCCCCCGCCTCCCTCTCTCCCCCAGCCGAGCTCCCCCGCCTTCCCTGCCTTGGCCGCCTACTTATTCTCCTGGCTTCAAACTTGGAGCGCGGCAGACACGGGGAAGGGAAGGGAAGGGAAGGGAAGGGGGGAAGCTGCAGGCCAGGCCTGTGCAAACAAGAGCAGCCGCCTCCTCATTTCCACTTGAAGCGTCGCAGGAAGAGCTGCCTTTCTCCTTCAACTTACCCTGCGTGGCGGGAGGGAGGAGGGCCCCGCCGAGGGGCGGCCGAGCTGGGAGGGCGCTGCCTGCCGGCGAGGGGCTGCTGGAGGGAGCCACTGGATGGAGCAGCGGGAGGGAACATCAAGTGGCCGCCGGGAGGGAGGAGGCGGGGCCGCATGAATCATTTATGACCGGCGGCGGGCGGCGGAGGGTTTAGGAACGTAAAGGCTGGCTTGACTTGGGGGATCTGGCTGTTGCTGGGGGGCCGCGTGTGCTCCTCCCGCCCGTGCCTTTCTCAGGCCGGGAGCTGCGCGCACCCTTCCTGCTGAGAGAGGCTGCACCTCTGCTTGTCCTCCAGCTGCAGGGGCTATCCCGGGGCAGGGGTCCGGAGCTTGGGTGCCATGGTGCCTCAAGCTCACAGCTCTGCAACCCCCAGAGAGGGACAGGGAGCTAGGTGGGAGCTTAGGGGCCATCCGGAGCAGAGGCCTTGCTGAGTAAGAAGGGGAAACTGAGTCCAGGAAGGGAGAGTGTCTCACCCAGGGTGCACAGTGAGGTTGTGAAAGTCGTGACTGTTCCCCAGGCCAATGTCCCCTGCCTTCTCTGAAAGGTTCCCTGGCTCCCTGCAGCTCCCTGCGGACCCTGAGAGACACAGAGCCAGGGAGCAGAGTTCTCGCAGGCAGGGTGGTCCCTCACACGCAGGGGTCACAGGAGGATCTGATGCCATCCCCAGCCAGTTGAGATGTCGCTCATCGAGTTTCAGTCTTCCGATGTGGAATCCTTTCCAGGCTGCAGAACATCAATCCCCACCTTTCCCTTCCACAGGGAGGGGGGACGTGGCAAGGACCTTGGGACAGGAGTTTCCATCAAACAGAAGGTTGGAAACTGCACAGCTCACAGCTTTTGGACCTGTCAGGTGAGGTCGGCCAGGACGCTGATCCTGCTAAACCTCCACCCACTGCCCCCATTTGCCTGGCGCTCAGCCGGTGGGAGGATACTGTATTTCTGCTACCAGAGTGGGGAGAGGCCTACGGAGCCAGGGAGGAGGGGTCAACATCATTGTCGTCTTCACCCCTTTCTACCCCCAGTGACATTCTGTACCCTTTTCCCATTTGATCTGAAAGCATCAAGAATATGAAAAGCAGCCCTTCTGTCCCCAAAAGGGAGATCCCGCCTTAAGTAATGAGATTAACACAAGTACAAGATGCTTGAGATTTACCCCAGGACAGCAAGGGAGGGGGAAGGGTCTGACCTGGAGGAGGAAAGCTCCAGAGCCCCCTCCCCAGGCCCTGACCTGTCCTGTCCTCGTCCCACTCCTCTTTAGAGGTCCCTGACACCACATCCTCACCTGAGACCCTCGGACTGGGACCAAAATCCAGCTCTGTCCATCGCCCCATGACCTTCCACACATGCCTTCAGGAACACAGCCTGAGGCCCTGAATGCAAGACAGGTTTCCTCCAGAGGAAACAGAGCCCGTGGGACCCACTCCTAAGCCTGGAAGGCAGCCCAGGCCTCCGTGGCCTCCCTGGACCTTGTAGGAACTGTGTGCAACCCCCTCAGCATGAGGAGCAGGAGTCAGTCCCATAAACCCCAAGTGCATCATCCACGCAGACTCCAGGCAGCACTGCCCACGGGCACGGGCGTCAGGCTGGACCCAGCCCACCTGCCCATCAGCTCCAACCCTCCTTTGAAGAGGGGGTGCCAGGTCCAGAGGGAGCGTCCCACCTGCCCAGAGACCAGGAGCAGAGCTCACAGCAGGCCCACATCCAGAAAGGGCTACCCTGGCAGGGCCTCCAGATCCCAGGCCAGCACTGTTCAAGCCCTGAACACTCCCTCCCGGGCCGCAGCAGCGGTCCTCGAGCTGACTCAAGGCTGCTTCCTGGGACGGGAGGGCGGGGGAGGAGATGGCCAAACCAGACGCGGCCTGTGGAGCTGCAAAGGGTCAGAGGTCTGTCTCGGTCCATTACACAAAAAGCTCATCCCCAAACCTGCTAGGTCAGCAAAACAAAAGCAGACCCCTTCTTGGGTGGTACTGCCTCAGATGGCACCGCAAAGCCCACAGAAAGAAAACAAGGGAAGTGACCCAAACTCTGTCCCAGCCTCGGGGGAGCGCGAGGCCCAGGGAGGCTTCGCGGAACGGAGCCTTCATCCCTCTCCCGAGGGAACCCTTGCCCAGAATGGATGCTTCTCAACACCATGAAGCTCCTTCAGTGACGCCTGCGGTTCAGAACCCGGATCCTTCTGCAGGAGTCAGGCGGCGACTGCGTGTGGGGGCAGAGTGCTGTGTAGAGACGGTTATGAGCTCCTCCAGCGAGATTCTTCTTGACCTCGGGCATGGGGCCATTCTGGAGGCTCCAAAACACTACAGTCGCACCTTCAGCACTCCAGAAGCTCAAGCTGCGTTCGTCCGGCCTCCCCACCTCCCAACCTCCACCCGTTACTACTCACAGGGAGAAGCAGGTGGCCTGATGGGGTAGAATGCCCCGGCATCCCTGCCTGCCTTTCCCTCGGTTTCCACAGGAGAATGTTCCAGGCCCAGAGAAGGTGTGACTGAGATGGAAGAGACTGTTCCTGGCTGACCCCCACAACAAGGGCTGCTCTCTGGGCTCTACCACTACCTCCAAAGACACCTCCACCCAAAGCACCCCTCTGCAGGCCTTCCACCCACAGCAAGACTTGGGGCTGGTTCTCTGTGACCAGGTTCACGGGGGCTTTAAAGAAATCTTCTTCTGTGACTTCCAAGTGCCCCAGAGAGCAAAACCCATGCTGTGTCCAATGCCTGTCTCAGGAAAGACAGGGTGGAGCCACTGCCAGGAAGCCCGCCTCCCACCTCTCTGTCACAGACACACAGGCACACCTGGGTCTGCACAGAGCAGGGCTCACGGGCCCAGAGGGTCACTATGAGCTGCTGTGGCCCAGGGAACTCATATCAGAGCTAGCAGGTAGAAAACAGACCCACAGCCACGGCCAGCCTATATGCTCTCTCCCACCTATCAGGGCCACCTTCCCCAGAAGCAGCTCCCCACCCCGTCGTGTGCAGGTCCTGCAGGAGGATGGGACAGTCACCAGGGTCCCCAACTGGCCTCCTGTCCCACTCCACCCTCACGGAGCCTCCTCCAGCCAACAGGCTCTCCCTCGGACACCAGTTCTCCACCCCCTAGCACGGCGGCCCCACCAAAGCCCAGTAGATGACGTCCAAATCTAGCCACCCCTCCTTGGAAATCTGTCCCCTTCTCCAGTCGCCGCCCCACCCACACACCCCTACCACTCCATGTGGGCCATTCTGCTGCTAAACTGGCATGTCACAGACCTAATAAGCCTGTAGGCCCGATAACTCCTGCCCTGGGCCCTCCCCTGCCTTTCCAACCCCACCTCCTCTGAGCATGAGCCTGCCTGCCTAGGCCACCGTGGCCTCGCCCTCCTGTAGCTTATCTGTGCCTTCGAGGGACGTGACACATCAGACCCTTTATTTTATTCTGAATACAAGTTATTCCCACTTAAAAATGAGCTGTGTTCTCAAAGTTCAGCACTTTGTAAATCAATGATCTGGAACTCAAATGCATTTTTCCCATACAAAACAATGTGACGTGGGTAGGTTTCCAGGTTAGCCCACAACTGCCGAGGAACCCACAGTGTGGCTCAGATACTGCACATTTGCAGTTAAAACCTCTATTTTAAAAATACAGCACTAGCAATTAAGCAGACTGAAATCCATTAAGCATTTAATTAAAACAGAATAAAGACTTTGTGTTCTTCATGTTGAGTCCTAGCGCTTGAAGGAAAGCAGACACTCACCATAAAAGCAGAGACAGCTGCGGAGGATGCCACAGCCAGGCTTGTGCAATCTTGGGGGCTGGGGAAGGACAGGCACTGATGGGTCAGACAGTCCTCCTGGGGACCATGTGGCCCTGGCTGGAGCCACAGCGGGTTGGGGGTGCGGGGTGCAGCGGACAGCCACCCCTGTGATGGCTCTTCTCAGGGACACTCAAAGCAGCCTTTGCTTCCAGGTCTCCCAATGGCCCATCTGGACCCGCCGACAGGGACACTGTCTTCTCACCAGCCTGCTGGCCTGAGGCAGGAAGAGCTCCTCAGCTTTAATGAGGCCAAGTCGTGAGCGGTCCAAGCCGAGTCCTCCCGTGGCCCAGCCACAGCAAAGGCTGCTTACAGACTCCCGTTGTCTTATGATTTGAGGATGCAGATACTGTTAACACCAATGAAAACCAACGCTCACTGATAAAAACAGCCAGAAAGTGGCAGAGCCAACAGCCAGCTGCATGGCTGCCCTCACAAAGCCCTCTCAACACTTCACATCCACAGGCCAGGGAGGAGGCGGAGGCTGGCCTCTCCTTCCGCTGGGTGGGGAGGCAAGGGGAGACAAGGGCTGCAACCTCATGCTTCCAGAGATCACAGACAGAATCCCCAACGCACCTTATCAGCTCTAAGTCTGCTGCCTTCTCAGGCCCAGCGCAGCCCCTCTCTGAGCCAGGGCTGGCCTCACACTTCATCTGGATTGTTAAAAACCTCCTCATTCACCCAGAATCAGGGAGAGCTGGCTCATCACGGGCACTGGCTAAGCAATGATGAATAAGATATCGTGCATCTTCTTAAAGATCTGAGAACGCAAGAGCTCGGACCCTCCTGCCTGGCGAGGCACCCTTGGCTAGCCCACCTGCGTACTATGTGCTCATGGTGGGTCCCCTGCAGCTGCACAGGGCTTGTGGCTCTCAAGTCCACCCCATGGGAGAGACAGACAGGCTGACACTGCTGAGCACATTTTTCAGATAAGGAAACAGGAGTGCCTGAAATCACAAAACCAGCCTGGTGGTAGGACAGACAGAACCCAGGACTCCTGGAAGCTCCTGGAGAGCAAGGACTGCCATGTCCCCAGCACCTCACACAGGGCCTGGCGTAGAGTGGAGCACTGGCCAAGTGGCAGGTGAATTACGTCCCTCTGTTGGGAGGCATCTCCTATGTGGGGCATTTGTTCATTCCACAAACGTTTAGAAAATGCCTTTGGGCCTGAGCTCACCCAAAGTTCATTGCAGGTCTCCTCTGAGGCCTCTGGCACAGACACTGCTCACTCCATGACTTCCCTTCGTCTAGGAGGTGGGGGGCTGGCTTCCCCCTGTTCACTCCCCAAGGCAAAGGGAAGCAGAGACTTTGAGCAGACGAGAACAGGGAAGAGCGGCCACAGAAAACTCTACAAGGCTGCAGTCCACAGGAAAAGGATCACTCAGCCCCCGGGCCACCTTCCCTTTGCCATCACGCAGCAGGTCACTCCAGTCATGCCTGCCCAAGACAGGCAGCTTTCCTACTTGTTTTCTTTGGGGAGAAAGAGGAAGAAAAGACTCGCACACGGGGCCACGTCACCCCTTCCTTGGCAGCTGTGCGTCTCCGTGTTCCTCCTCCCCATCTGGGGTGGCTCACCCCTCAGATGTATAATGAATCAGGCACTCACTCATTAATAAAAAATGACAAGCGATCATCTCATTGAAATCCGCCGAGCCGCCGGAGCCTGCAGATACGATCCCCGCCTTGCTCTGCAATTCCTCTGTGGTCCAGAGGTAATGAGTCTGTGGGGTGGACGCACCAGCCAGCGAGCGTCTTAGCGCTTATTGTGCAGGCGGGCAAGTCATGGTTCTGGGGCGGGCGGCGAACGCCTTCTTCTTCTGCATTAACAAAGGGGCTCAGCTCAGCAGGCTCCAGCTCCCCAAGGTCAGTGAGGCAGGAGAATGTCACGGAGCCATGGAGAGCTACTCCTGCTGTGACATTAGCAATCCACTGAGTCCATGGACGCAGGGGGGCCCCGGACCTGGCCAGACTTGGAGACTGAACAACGTGACTGCCTTTTTGCCTTAAAAAGCAAATGAGTGAGCAAAAAGACTTGACAGGAACCCAATGGCTACAGGATGGTTGGTCCCCAGCCACAGGCCGGCACCTCCAGGAAGCCTGCCCCCAAGCCACCAGGCTTCTCCCACCTGCTTGCCAGTACATTCTGTGTTTTAGACTCACTTCGGCATCCACTACATACAGGGTCCTACAGCCACTGCGGTGTTACACAGGCAGTGCCAGAGACTCGCAGGACAGGAGATGCCTTGAACACAGACAACCTTGGGATGGCATTCAGGCTCTGTCACTCACAGGCTGTGCGGCCTCAGGGACATCAGGAACCTTGGGTTCCTTATTTGTACAATAGGTGATGAAACCTCTCATTCAGAAAAGAAGAATTTATTTTATTTTTTTTTTTAAAGATGGGCACCTGAGCTAACAACTGCTGCCAATCTTCATCTTTTTTTTCTTCTTCTCCCCAAAGCCCCCCAGTACCTAATTATAGATTCTAGTTGTGAGTGCCTCTGGTTGCGCCATGTGGGATGCCGCCTCAGCATGGCCTGATGAGCGGTGCCATGTCCGCGCCCAGGATCCGAACCAGCGAAAACCTGGGCTGCCAAAGCGGAGTGTGTGAACTTAACCACTTGGCCACGGGGCCGGCCCCCAGAAGATGAATTTATAGCCTTAACTCATCACCCATCTTTGCACAATAAATGACAGTTGTTATTATTGGGCGCATGAGTCTTGGGTCCTGTGGTCCAGCACTCAGCCTCGCTCATCATCATTTATATCAGTTACATCACCACCATCACTGCACACTTCCCACCTGTGGGCATTGCATCAGGGCCAGCTCCAATTTTCACAACAATCCTGTGACGTAGGGGCATTCACCCCTCCAGGATTAGAAGTTGGGTAATTCATCCAGGATGCCCGGGAACCGAGTGACGGGGCCTGACTCCCTCCTCATCCCCACGCATCTGGCACCTGCTTTCCCACCACTGCTCTAGAGCCCTCGATGACTCCATCCTAACGACGGAGCCGGGCCCAGGCTCCACGACAGGCCTCGCCTACACATGCCTCCTCCACAGGGCCTTCTTCCACAGCAAACAGGTTACACCCAGGCCCCTTGCAGATCATTCACCCCCCAGGACAGCTGCCTGAAATGCCCACCCCAGGTCCCTCCACATTCATCCTCGGCCATCCGTCCTTCATGCCAGCCACCTCTCCAAAGTGCGCCACGACCGCTCCAGGTCACAGTGAGTGCTGCTGAGCTCCGCTCTCAGAATCCTGACAGTGGGCCCAGTCCCGGGGAGCTTCTGAGCTTCTGTAAATGACACAGACAGCGGCCTGAGCACAGGCAGCTCCAGAGCCTGGGCCGGGGGCTTGAGGGAACCTCAGCACCTGTGATGACAGCATGGCAAGGAGGACGAGTCCCACTGTGCTGGTGAAGGAGCACAGGTGGCAAGATGGGGCATGAAGTGCCAATGGGCACATGGCTCTTTGGTGGCACTGGGACTCGTGCCTCAGGGCACATTGCAGTGTTGAAGGACACAGAAATTCCTGGCCGCGGGTTGATGGCTCAGCCTCACTCTCACCTGTAGATCACGACATGAGTCTGGACACCGCCCTGGTCCAACCCCACTGCCTCCTGCCTGGAGGACCTTCATAACACCCGCCCAAACCTCAGTGGTCCTCCCAATCCATTCTCCACACCGCAGCAGGAGGAGGGCCCACACCTGCCCCACCCCCACAATGACCTCTGGGAGCACATGGGGTGCGGTGAGGCCTGCCTTTCCGTATGTGCTTCAGCACTGTTTGCACATGTTCTAGAAAGTATGTGTAAGTTTTTAATAACAAAAAAGGGAGATAATCTATAGGGTTGTTGTGAGGCTTAGCTGTCTTCCTTCATCACCTATTCATTCATCTGGCACTGCTTCCCGACTCTGGTTTCAGGAAACAGCCCCTTCCGAGAGAGGGGAAGGGGCCACACTTAGGTGCCAATGACATTCCCAGACGAAGGAAGGATGGAGGAGAGAGAGCTTTGGACTCCCAGGCAGGAGACCCGGGCTCCTGCTTTCGCAGCCAACTCAATGTACGACCTCAGGGTGGCCCCTGCCCCCTCAGGGCCTAAGTGGCCTCACCTGTAAAAAAGGACAAAGGTCCCTCCCATCTCCGACATTGCTGGATGTTTGGGGGACCCAGAAAATCGCAAGTAACTCGGGAGGCCCACCCCTGGGCAACCTCCTTTAGGAGACGGATGAAGAACATCCTTGTAATGAAGCTATTAGCCAGGCCGTCTCGGGGTGGGGGAGGCGACGCCCCGCTCTGCTGTACCTCAGCAAAGCTTGGCTCAGCCGGAGCCTCACGCGGAGGCACTGCCAGGGCAAGAACGCTCCGATCCTGCCCGAGCCTGGAATGCGCAGGAGACAATCCATTGCAAAACCCATGCCTCGGGGTGGAGTCTGCCCTACATTAAGAAACACTTTCCAAATGAGATAATTATTTAATAGCTAACAAATGGAGCCAGGGAGGGGGCAGAGGGAATCTAGCCGGTTAATGCCTGTGGCCCCAGCACCACACGCCTTCCCCAGAGCTGAGCCTCCTGCCCTCACCTCCTAATGTCTTCTCATGTCTAGCTCACCTTTGCCACTGCTCAGGTATTGAGAACCAAGCCACTGGCCACTGGGATGCACAGCCAGCCCAAGCCCGATGGCCCACAGCAAGGTGCCAGGCTGATCTAAGCTGTCCTGCCCACCAGCAACTCAGTGGCTTCCCCCAACCCTCCCTGGGAACTATAGGGTCCAAGAGAGAAGACAGCAGGATACAATGAGACAAGGGTAGAGCCAGGAGAGGGCAGAGGGCAGAAAAATCTGAGGCTCCTCATTGTTGTTTACAGCTTGGCCCTGGCCCAGGAGTCCTGCGTGCTCAGAAAGCGTCATCTGGCTCTGCCCATCTCAACTCAATGAGGTGGAGGAGGAGTGTCAAAGGAGACCTTGATCAGTGTGCAAATCTAGGGGCATGGGGGATGGAGGGCATCACCCACCCACCACATGCCAGGCACCACGTGGAGTGCCCACATGCACATTTTATTACACGGATTTGTTTATATCTTGTTCTTTGACAAATAAGGACACTGAGTCTCAGGGAAGTTAAGTGACCTGTCCAAGGTCATCAGCCCCAGGAATCAATCCCACCCTTGTCTGGCTCCAAAACGTGCGCTCTTTCCACAGCACCAGGCTCTGCACCCTACCCCCACCCCGAGCACTTGGCAGGTGCTCTCCAGATGTGAACCCCCTTCCCACCTCAACCACCCCAGACAGACACCAGGCACTCCCAATCTCAAGGAATTTAAGTGTCTACAGTAACCCTTCCACCAACCCACAAAAGACGCTCTGAGGGACTCCTCCAAGGAGAGCTCTAAGAAAGGTGAAAGAATTAGAAGCAACATGACTCGAGTGAAGGGGCATAGAATCTCTGAGTGAGTCACACAGAGAAACTAGTAGAATCATAAGAAAATGGTAAGCAGGGCTTACAAGGGCCAAGGGTCAAGATCAGGCTGTGAGTACAATAAGAGATCAAAAAAATGATGAGGGGGTGGCTGTCCACTGGGGGCCACATTGAGAAGGTGGGACCTAAATGAAAATGGTTGGAAGATAGTAGGTGACTGACAAAAAATGTTTTGGATAGGAGGTGAGTGGGTGGATAGATGGGTAGTTGGATGGATAGATGGATGGGTGGGTAGATGTATGGGTGGATGGACAGGTAGGTAGATGGGTAGATGGATGGATCGGTAGATGGATGGGTGGATGGACAGGTGGGTAGGTTGGTGGACGGATGGGTAGCTGAATAGATGGAGGGATGCGTGGGTAGATATATGGGTAGATGGATGGGTGGGTAAGTGGGTGAGTGTGTGGACAGATGGGTTGTTGGATGAATAGATGGATGGGTGGGTAGACAGATGGGTGGATGGGTGTGCAGATGGGTGGGTGGGTAAGTGTATGGATCAATGGGTAGTTGGATGGATGGATGGATGAGTGGGTAGATGGATGGGTGGATGGGTGGGTGGGTGAATGGGTAGATGACTGGGTGGAATCTCTATAGTCAAGGCATTTCCTCTTCTCTCTGTCTCCACATCTCCTCCCCACCTCACTCCTCTCTTTCCTCTCCTCCATAGCCATTTCAGCTCAGATCTTCTTGGTCTTCCAGAGGATGGACAGTAGCTTCAAAGACTAAGATTCACAGTGCTGCATGTCTTGGAGTGCGTCACAAAGTCTTCCCCTGGTCTTCAGACTAGCACTGCCAAAAGGCATGGAAGGATAAGCTCTTCCGCTCTGCCTTCTCCCACCCCATCTTCCGCAAGCCCCCAGCCCACACGTTTATTACTCCTGCCTGCCCAGACAACTCCCATCTGGATATAAATCAAAGAGCCACTGGGCCCAGTTCAACTCAAAGAGAGCCTATTCCCTCTGGGCCTGAAAATGAGCCAAGTCCGCCAACGGTCAAGTTTCCCATCAGGGGCCTATCTGTCTGGATTTTCATCCCCATTCCAGCCACATGAGCCTTCTTCAAACTCCCTGAGGAACGCACCGAGACAGGCAACAGAAGCAGCCCAGGAAAACACTGGTCTGCAGAATAATGGGAGCGTTGGGGAGAGGCAGGTATAATGGCTCAGGACTGCAGCATCCTGGAGCTCAGAGGGTCCTGGGGATTGTTGGTGCTGTGGGGGTGTCCTGTGGGCAGCTTGGCCAGTTCCCTCACACACTGAGTCCAAAGCTGGGCCCAGGCACTGCACAGCTTGAGGGCAGTGGAGATCTGCAGAGGGTGCAGGTCCACTTTAGAACAAAGCTCCCGACTGTCCAATCTCTCCCCAGCCCACCTTCCCCCTCATGGGCCGTTCTGCCTCCTGGCCCAGGTACAGCTTCCAAAACCTGCCATCGTGGGTAGCCCAAAGCCCGATCTGGGGCCTGGCATGGAGGAGTCAGGCAGGTGCAACCACGCGGGATGAGCTGGGCAGCAATCACCGCTCTGAGGCCAACACCAGAGCCAGCATCAGAATCTATCAAAGATGCTCGAGGCAGGCATCTCTGTCCTTGAACACGCCAGGGCAGCATCACGCGAGGGGCCCCAGGAAGTGAAGGGAGCAGAAAGCAGGAGGAGAGGATTCCTCGAGCTCCTCAGCCTGCGGCGGCAGAAAAGACATCCGGATGGAGGGCAGGGAGCGCTCAGGCTCTGAGCCCGCAGCCCAGGGTTGAGTCCAATCGGTGCATCCCTGCTTAAGTGCCCCGCCTCCCAAGCCTGGATTCCCGCTTCATAAATGGTGACAAGCACAGTGACCCTGCTATTATCAAGAGGACTCGAGATAAGGCAGGTCAAAGGAGGCGTTGTGTAAGTGGTGGCGGTTAGGGTTTTAAATTACATAACTGACTTTCCTCAATGAACTTAATAGAACACATGCACGCCTTGAAGAGGAGAGGTGGTCCAGCACAGAGGGTAAGAGTGGAGGCCTGGGGTCAGATGGCAAGGGTTAGAAGCCTGGCGCCACCACTTACTGCTGTGGGACCCCCGGCCAGTCACACAACCCCTCTGGGTCTCCCTTTCCAATGAGGATCATGAGACTATTTTCTAGGGCTGCGAGGAGGATTAAATAAGCAAATGCATGTGAAACAGAGAAGTGCCTGGAGTATAAGAAATGTTAGTTCCCAGTATTTTATCATCTCGACCTGCCTGGGAGACTCCGTCCCTTCTCTGGATGCTGCCTTTGGGGACAATCCTCTGGGGACCCCACACTTAGGGGACTAGTCTCAGACTGTGAGAATATCCTTAGTGATGGGAAAGGAGTGGTGCTCCAAGGGTGCCCTTCGCTCCCCCTTTTACCTATCCTGTAAAGTGCGAGCCCTGGAGGCACGGCCACCCCTGGGACCAGTACTGACCGTGACCGGGCTGGATAGACTATTTGGGTAAAAAGCGTAATGCAGCTGTGACCAATTTTCTTCAGTGGCTCACTCACTGGCTTTGAATATGACTCCAAGGATGAGGATGGCCCCAACGGAGCCACCTCCAATGGCAGCACGCAGCCATGGACCTCCAGGAGCTCCCAGGGACCCGCTTTCTGACAAGATCGGCGTCTGCATAAACCCCTTCCTGCAGCAGCTTCCCTGATCAGCTGCACACTGTTTCTCTCCGTGAGTTTGCATGTCTGGTGGGTTCTATGCTTTCCTCTCCTGATTTGCTGTACTTTTCAAAATTCTGGCATCAGGGCCGGCTCCGTGGCTGAGTGGTTAAGTTCGCATGCTCCACTGTAGTGGCCCGAGGTTTCGCTGGTTCTTATCCTGGGCACGGACCTAGCACCACTCACCAAGCCATGCTGAGGTGATGTCCTACATAGCAGAACTAGAAGGACCTACAACCAGAATATACAACTATGTACTGGGGGGACTTTGGGGAGAAGAAGAAGGAAAAATAAATATTGGCAACAGATGTTAGCTCAGGGCCAACCTTAAAAAAAAAAAGGAAAAAACATTCTGGCATCAATAAACCTCCTCTACTATGAGGAGTCAGGGTCATTCTCTGATGGCCCCGAGAAGACCTTGCCTGGGATGGACAGTGAGCATGGCTCCTCCCGCCCATGATGGGGGCCCACTCCTTGAAGGCCTGGATTGCCCAGCATCAGGCTAAGCCAGGGGTCTCCAAGTGTGGTCCCAGGCCCACGGCAGCAGCATCGGCGTCAGCATCGTCTGGGACTCCTCAGAGATGCAAACTTTTAAGCCCCATTCCAGGCCTATTGAATCAGAAACTCAGGGTGGGGCCAAGAAACCTGGGTTTTCACAAGCCTTCCAGGTGATTCCGATGCATGTGCAAGTTTGAGAAGCCCTGTGCTAAGAAAACAGCGGGCACTCGAAAAGTGAGCTCCGGTAAATAGGCCTTCTAGCTTCTTCTCTCCTTGGATGTGTCCCAACACTAAAAATGGAAAAACTCAACATGCATAGTGGAGACCAAGCTAATGGGGCGACATGTAAAATGAGCCCTCATGCAGTTGTAGGCCCTCAGGATTCCCAAG
Organism: Equus przewalskii; assembly: GCF_037783145.1. Classification (NCBI taxonomy): domain Eukaryota; kingdom Metazoa; phylum Chordata; class Mammalia; order Perissodactyla; family Equidae; genus Equus; species Equus przewalskii. The sequence goes on from NC_091847.1 coordinate 9,940,229, forward strand.
GCTGTTTAGGGACCCTGGTCTCATCTGACTGTCACAGCCTCTGGGGGAGGAGACAGCCACATACTCAGCAGATGGTACTGACTAGGAACAGCACCCCCGGGAACCCCCTCTGAAGCAGGGCTGTGTGGCCGACATGACCTGTCCTCCAGCCCTCAGAAAAGGGTAGGCTGCATGGCGGGGCTGGTGGGCCGGCCCTCCTGGAGGTGGGACCCAGGAGAACGAGGAGGATTCAGGCATACCTGTCAGGGATGCTTGTGTGCCTGGGCCTTCGCACCTGCTGTTCTCTTTGCCTAGAATACCTGCCCACTTTAGCAAATTCCTTTTCACCCTCTGAGACTCAACTCCGGCTCTGCCTTCCCCAGGAAGCCTTCCTTGACTGCAGGCTCCACCCCCTGGGCTGCCTTTGGCTCCCTTGTTCTTACCCCTACACTTTAACTGTCTACAAACCTCACTGTTGTTTCTACAAGACTGTGAGCAATCTGAGGGCAGGCATCTGTCTTACTCCCCACTGCAGTCCCCGTGTACAACAGGAACTCAGTAAATGCCAGTTGAATGAAGGAGCAGACAGAAATGGGCTCAGGGAAAGCCATGAGCCACCATGGACTGGAAGTGCCCCGTGTGTCTTTCCTGTCACGGCCGAGCTGCAGCCTCCCAGACCCACTCCACGCCAGCCACGCCTGTGACCGTGCGGCCCAGCATCCCTCACAGGTGCTCACAGGAGGGGACAATCACAGCAACGGGCCAGTGGGGACCCTGAGCCCTGGGCTGTATGGAGAGGGGCTCAGTGCCCGTGAGCAGAAAACCTGTGCCTCTCCTTCCGATTTCAACCACTTGGAAAAGCAAAAGGGAAACTTTCATCGGAAAATGTAGAAAAAAACACAATAATAGTTTATAGGTTTTCCTCTCTTTCCTTTCCCTTGATAGACAAAGGCCTAGTGACTCAATATACTTAGAACACCCAATGCTGGGTGCCAGCCAGCCCTTGGAGATGGGCCCCAGCACTCTCACTAAGCAGCAGGCCGGGCCCTCCCGGGCCGTGCCTGCCCAGAACCCCAGCCAGGCTACGGGAAATTTTCTACCCAGATCCAACGGTGGAGCCGAGTCCCAAAGCTTCTCCTCCATGGATCCCACCTCCCCTTCTGGGACTCCTCCCCACTCATGCCTTCCCTCCTTCCCTCCCCAGGCCTCGGTCCCTACCCCAGACAGCAGGTCATTCTCTGAACTCAAACCTCCCACTCTATCTTGGATCAAACTGCCCTGCTCTTGGCAGCCCCATATCTCCATACTTGTGCCTTCTGTGTGCCCCTCAAAGTCACCTGGCCATCCTTTCAGCCTCAGCTTAACCCATACCTCCCCTTTCCCAACCCCTCAAGTACAGCAAACTTTCCCATTACTGAACACCCTCCTGGGCCAGCTCAGGGCTGGCTCCTCAGTCACCTTGCAGAGAAGGTGCCATCTATCGTCTCTTGATTGATCATGGGGGCAGGCACAGCAAGGGTAGGAGATTTGCAAGTTGCCCAAGGACACACAGCGAGGAGGAGGAGGAGGAGGAGCGGGAGGAGGAGCGGGAGGAGGAGCGGGAGGGGGAGAGGGAGGAGGCCGGGCTGGAAGGCCCTCAGCCTGCACACTTTCCAATCCAAGCTGTCTTCTTCAAGCTCCTCCCACTCCTGGCCACCTCTCTCACAGCACACACTATACCCTCATTATCCCTTTCCGTGTCCTTCGGCCCCTAGAGAGTGAGTGGACAGAGTCTGATCCGTCTTGGCACACTCAGGCGAGCACAGTGCACAGCTCCCAGGGCACAGTGAGTGCTGGCTGTTCCGCTGAATGGCAAAGGCCCTGATTGATGCCCTGCAGAAGCATACAGGGTGCTCCATACGGCTGATGGCTCAAGGGTCACCTCCTCACTGGGACATTTGTATTTCGACCCAAAGGAACGAACCTGTAATGGTGGAGTTCCAGGCTTCAGCCCCAAGTGGGCTGGAAAGGCAGGAGAGGTGTCTGCGGGCAGCGAAACCTTCCTCAAACCAACCACAGAACAGCTGCTTCCTCTGTCTGCGTTTACGGGTGGCCCTGCCTCTGGAACACTGGCACCAGCTCCCGATGCCATCCCTCAGAAACGCACTTGTCCCTCTGTCCTGTGTTGACTTCACTGGCGCCCACACGGCATGTCATCTGAGGCTGGGGTGTCGGGGGGGGGGTGGACCTGGCTCCCGTGGGGCAGCACTTGCCAGCCCAGGGAGAAGGCAATGCTTCAGCACCTCCTCTGGCCTGAAGTGGCCTCAGCCAGGCCCAGTGCAGAGCCGGCCCACGAAAGGGGCCCAGGAGGACGCCCACGGCCCGGGAAATGCCTCTCACACGTCTGTCTCTGCTTTCCATCACCCCAGGCAGACGGGGAGGACTCCGCACACTCCGGTCTGTCCTTCTCTGTCAGGATTCCCTGCAGGAACCCAAGCTCAGGATTAGCCATCAAGGGCCCTCCACGCAGGCGAATGTCACCCAGGCTCCAGGGAGAGCAGGCTCTAATCCCAGAGCCGCTGAGACTCCCTGTGGGGCCTCGTACACTGGCTCCAGGGCTGGGGCTTCTGACTCTGAGCACGGAGTTCAAGGCTCCTCAGGGCCCCACTGCAACACGCCTTTCCAGTCTTACTGCACTTGAGAACTGACCAGCATATTTCCCCAAGAGGCGATGATGCTCCCCAACTCTGACAATGCTCGGGGACCTTCATGGTGGGGCTTCTCACTCTACCCTGACTCACACTTAGTTCAGGACAGGACAGGCCCCAAGGGCAGGGACCAGGCCTAACCCATCTGCAGGTCCTCCCAGGATCTAGAGCCGCCCCACAAAGGCATCCTGGGCAGGGATGCATTTCGGAGGAGCCCCGTGCAGACACTACAGGTGACAGTGCCCACGGGCTCTCCAGTGCAAGGGGCCACTTCCATGCCACTGGCTCTGAACTCACCCGGGGCCCATTAGCTGCTTTTGCATATTTGTTTTCCAAAAAAGTAAAGCCAAATAGAGCAACCAAACAGAATCGAAAATTCCTTAGCTGGGAGGCTGCCCCGGCCTGCGCCCAGCCCTGTCTTCGTCGACTCCCGAAAGGGGCTCAGACTGGTGGTTCCCCAGCCCACCCTGGACTCGCCTGAGTCATCGAGTTCCTGTTGCAATGTGGGACCCATTCTGTTGTTTCATTTTAATGTTCGAGATTTTTTTGGCTTTTTAAAAAAAAACCTAAGCAATTCTGCCCGTGATTAAAAAAATCACATAGCACAGAAGGGCTTCTAATGAAAAGCAACAGTACCCCCCCCCCCACTCCTGTGCTCTGGAGGCAACCACTTTCAAGTTTTTGAAACTTTGTCTACTTTTAGTTCCCCCAGCGGCTATCTGATCTATAGAAGGAATATATTAAAACACCACGTTTTGATGCTTTAATCCTATGAGCGCAATGTTTCTGATTTATCAGTTATTTATACGGAAGACAACTTGATTGACTTGAGCCTCCCCTGCCACTGGGTATAAGGCCACCCCATCCTCCTGGGGTAGTGACGACACAGCCTTCAGGTCTTCCAGGTGTGCAGACTCTCTGCTGATGCCTTTACCCAGCTCCCCGGGGTCCCCTTCACCTGCAGCAGTTCAGGAGGTCGCTACACAGCGAGGCCATCACTCTATGTCTGCTGGGGTCCCAGGTCTGCCCTCCCTTCATCCACTCCCTTACTTGGCATTAGAGGATCCTTAAGTAAGTGTCTGAGAAGGCCGTGTGGAAGAAATCAGTTCTGAGTCCCTCCCGCACGACTGAAAACGTTCTCAGCCCTGAGGGACAGCAGGCTGAGAGCCGGACGACCTCCCGCATGTCCGCCCGGGCACCGGCACAGTCATCACACACAGGCCGCTGCTCATGAAGAGGGACGTACAGTCTAACCCTCCCCCTGGAAGACCACCTGGGGTTTTTGTTTGTTTTTTCCATTATCTTGAAATTTTTGGAAGCATTTCTTCATTCTTGGTTATCTGAAATTTCACAAAAACATGTCTAAATGGGATTTTTTTTTCTTTGAAAGTGCTGGGCTCTTTCTGATAAGGGCAATTTTCTTGTATTAATTCTTCTATAACTTTCTCTGATCTGTTTTCTGTTTCAGCTTCCGGAACTTCCATTACTTACACACTCAGTCACCTGTCTTAGTAGTCCAGCTTTCTCAACTTCCCTCTCCTATTTCTCTTTGGTTTTGCCTTTTATTCTTCTTTCCATGATATTTCCATGAGTCACCTTCCATCCCCTTGATGAACTTCTTATTTCCACCATTGTATTTGTACTCGAAAGCTTTTTTGGTTCTCTGAATGTTCTTATTTCAGAGCACCCTGTTCTTGTTCTGTGGACGCGGTGCTTTCTCACGTCATTCTGAGGATGCCAATGCGAGGGCGACTTTTCCACTTACACTTTCGTCTCTTGAGTTCTGTGCCATCTCGGACTGTACCTTCCCCATTGTTTATGCTGACATTGCTCTTCCACATAGCAGGCGTCCTTCAGATGTCAGACTTTGGACCTCCATTCCTATTTCAAGACGAAGCACTAGAATCCTGGCTGGAAGTTCTGCATAGCTGATTGGGCTTGTCCAGGGGAAGCTTTAGCTATTCCACTGAGGGGTCCCTAAATGCCAGAGTGCATAATAAGGCTGGGCTCCAGGGCCCAACACCCATGTGGCCTGCCCTGGTCACCCAAGAGATCAGTTTAGTTTCTCTGCAGAAGAATCCAATTACCTTCAGCATCACTATTGGTATGAAAGATCGACACCTGACACCAGTTATTGTTATAGGGAGTCAAGAGGAAGAGAGGGGTCAACCCCCCTTTAATCTTTTTTATTTGACTGTTGTAAAATATACATAACATAAAATTTACCATTTTAACCACTTTTAAGAGTACAGTTCAGGAATGTTAAGTATATTCACCTTCTTGCGCAACCATCACCACCATCCATCACCCTGAACTGAAACTCCACACCCCTTAAACACTAACTCCCCACCCCCTCCTCCCATCCCTGGCAACCACCTTTCTCCTTTCCGTCTCTGTGAATGACTATTTTTGGAACCTCATATAGGTAGAATCATACAATATGTGTCTTTTTATGCCTTGCTTATTCACTCAGTATAATGTGGTCAAGGTTCACCCACACTGTAACATGTGTCAGAATTCCCTTCCTTTTTAAGGCTGAATAATATTCCACTGCATGTATACACCACATTTCGTTCATCCATTCATCCGTTGCCCATTACTCTTAAAGTAACTTTGAGTAATGTGACAGAGAACACAGCCCTGTCCTCGTCACACAAAGGCAGGGGTGCTGCCGGGGCCCTCAGAGATAGCACCCAGCCCTTTCCCCCGCCTCCCTCCCTGACTTCCACCCAACATGTCCATCTTCCTCCCTATGGCAGGTGGGGCCCAAGGCCCACATCTCGCGTTCCCTGATCCCCAGCTCGTCAGTGTGGGTGGCCTTGACAGAGGACTAGCTATTTTTAGTGGAAACACAGAACTGCCACCAGTTTTAGCAGAAAAGACAAAGGAGGCACGGAGACTTCTTTCTTCTTCAACTCTTCCCTCCCCAACGTCCCCTTCCTGCCAGGTCCCTCTCCAAAAGTTGCCAAGAATAGAACGAAAAATGAAAAACAGACTTAAGTTCTCTTCTCTGTCCTAAATACCCTGCCTCCACCCAAATTGAAATGGAAGCCTGGGGCCAGAGGGACAAACCCAGACCAGAGTCAGGGCGCAGGGTCCCCCTCGGCTGCTAACTCGCTATGTGACCATCTATGCTCTGGCCGTCTGTCTGATGAGACGACAGATGGGGCTGCAGAACTCCAGACATCACAGAATTCTTAAAGGAGGAGCCCCAGGTCCTAGCTGGTGCAAACCACAGGCCAGGGCCGGGCCTCCCCTTCCCAGGGCTGTTCCACCAGGCGACTCGGGGAGTCTGTCCTGGAGCTGAGAGAAGCTCTCCTCCACGGTTCAGAGGCCAGGCGCGGCAAAGCCTTGCTCAGGTGTGTACTGGGGCACTCCCGACAAGCTCCATCAAGATGCAGCCTGTATTATTTATGCCTTCTTCTCCCTGGCTTCTGAGGGAGGCCGCCACCCAGCCCGCTGGTAAGGGCTGCTCTGAGCACTGCCCCTGCCTAGGCGCCTGCCATTAATAAAAGATAAACAAGGAGCGGCCGTGCGGGGGGTGGGGACATCTGCTGCTCTCCCCCGTGCGTCTCCCCCTTTCTGGGCTTCGCAGCCCCATGTGGTCGGGGCAGGGGAACTGGCGGGGATCCAGCTGCATTCTGAGCCTCCACGCTGGGTCCTGGCCTCAGCTGGATTAAATCAACTCCCTGGCTCCAAAAAGGAGCCCCCACCCCTGCCCCCCACGCAGCCAAGGCAGGAGCATCTGAGGACCAGAATCTCCCTCTCGCTCTGGGCTCCAGGCTCACTCTGGAAGGGAGGGCAAGCGGCAGTTTTCAACACTAACACGCCCCCGCCTCTATCAACCTCCTCATCAAAGTTCTAGCACTTGGCAGGCCCAGGAACAAAGCCGTCACTTCTCCTCCACCCTGGAACCTCAGGAGGAGCCCCACCGCCCCAGCCGCATGGTGGCTGCCTGTCCACTTCTCCTCGGCCCTCGGCCATCTACTCTTCCTCCTGATCCCCAAAGAGCCCTGGAGGCAGGGGTCCTGGGGCTGAAGCCGTCTTCCCCACAGCCGCACTGAGCACTTTTGCCTTTCTGGGCCCCTTCCTCCACAAAACATTAAAATTTCTATTTTACAAATGTCTTGGTTTAAAGATGAATACAATCCAGGCTCCCAGCCTGGATTTTTTTTTTTTTTTTTCATTAAAAAAAAACTAAAACATTGTTGTGGGCCCCAACAGCACCATGGGCCCTTTTAGGCACCCACAGGGCCTAATAGAAGCCAACCCTGTTCTGGCCCGACCCCAGGGCCAGCCTGTCCCAGGTGGGCCAACTCATGACGGTTTGCCCAAGACTGTCCCAGAATCTCCTCAGTCTCAGGCAAACCAAGACGGTCGGTCGCCCTCCCTGCCCTTCCTGTTTCAGGCCCAGAGCCCCGCAGAAGCATGGACAGCCAGGACGGTGTAACCATCACAACCCCAAACCTGGAGACTAAACAGGGTGGGCCAAGCCCTTGCCATGGGTCAGGACCTGACAGGAGGTAGAGAGACACAGCTGAAACCTGTGTCTGCTCTACGCAGCCAGGCTGGTGGATCAGAGCTGGGAACAAACCCTTCTGGAGCACCGGCTCCATCCAAGGCCTGGGCTGGAAACGTGGTCCACTGTCAATCCTCTGAGGACACTGAGCGACTCCAAGATGCAGTCATGGACGTGGATTTTCTGGGTGAAGAAAGTGCATCACAGAGAGATGAAGTAACTCACCCAAGTTCATCGGCTTTGAAGGGAGAGGGCTGAGGATCAGCCTTGACTGGCCGGCTCCAAGCCTGCAGCATGCCTTTGCTGGGGCCAGACTCTTCAGGGGACCAACACTGCTGCTGCTCCCACCTCTTGACCTTGCACAGGAGGGTGGGCTGGAATGGGTGGGCAGGATGAGCACCTTGGCATGACTGGGGGTGACAGGGGATAACCTGAGGGAGGAGCTGGCCCCTCACCGCCCCTTGCAGAACAAGTACAGTGCTGCCACCCAGAACATACTCGCCAGCAGCAGGCCACCAGGAGGCCAGAGACCCAGCAGCTGTGAAGAGTCCTGGGGAGCACATTCTCTACCAATACAGGTGCCAGGGCTCCTCCCAGATGCAGCCAGTCGGGTTTTTACAAAATCTCTTCTGAGCGACTCTGTCCAGCAGCCAGAAACTGAGAGCCCAGAACCCAAGCCCTCTCTCTGCTGATGGCTGCGGCAAGGAAGGTCCAGAGCCCAGACTACAGTTCAGCTGCTCCATCAGGAGACCCAGAGGCACCATCTGGACAGGGACTTTCAGGAAGGTGGGGGAGGTCAGCCCACAGCAAGAGAGCGGATCACTGGGTGGGGAGAATCTGAAACGTCCCCACCTCTGAAATGACAAAACACAGGCTGGTCTAGTCTGTGGTCTGCACCAGCATGGTCCCCAGGTGACCTGGGGAAGGAGAGTCACCCATTGACACCCACTCTCCAGTCAGCCCGACCCAGATCCTGGCTGTGTCTTTAACTGGCTGTGTGACCTTAGATATTATCGCTAAGCTTCAGTCTTCCCATCTGTAAAATGGGGAGGGCTGTTGTGAGGCTCAAATGAAATAATTTGTGTAATACTTTAGGCTGACCCCTGGTCATTCGGAAGACCTCAGCAACAACAGCTATGAGGCTATTATATAAGTCCTGGCACAGTGCCTGGAACCTAATAATTAATGAAGATTTACTAAGTGGGTGATTTACCGCAGAAACGTAGGTATCCACCCAGGTATCACCCACCCCATGATTCGATCAGGAAACTAGAGCTCCCAGAGTCCCACCCGTGCCGCAGTTCGTTAGTGGCGGAATGGGCCAAGCCAGCATGAGAAGCCGACTGGAGCTCCTAAGGGCTATGCAGTTTCTTTTCCAGGTCTCCCAGGGAGCGCGCCTCCCATCCCCAGGCCACCCAGGGCTGGGTGGGGTGTCTGAGAACGAGGAGACAAGACAAGGCAGCCAACCCGGCCAACTGGCAGCGCCGCGTGCATGCACCGGCAGCAGGTCGGGGCCAGGGTGGGTGTTCCTGGGCCTGAGCCTAGCAGGGAAGGCACCAATGGCCTGAGCTAACCCGCCCCCTGAGCGACATCAAGCGTGTTTCCTCCTAGGACAGCACAGCTTCCCTTGGAACCACCAAAGGATTGGTAAGTGTGATAATCATGCTTTGCACCGGCTGCATTTCCAACGCTCCTCCTTGCCATTTTCTCATTTGCTCCTCCCGCCTGGCTGTGCAGGGGCCAATCTCAGGTGGAGGACAGGACAGGGGAAAACATGCTCCTCACCTGGGATCACCCAGAAACTCACAGGCGAAGACATCCTTTCATGACACTATGTGGGCCACACAGGCACGAGGATTATCCACCCAATTGGCTCCTGCAGGTTTAGGGGTCTCCTAAGATGGGGTGCCACAGGAGGTAAGTGCCTCTTGGGGTGCAGATTACAACACAAAGTTACCTTTTCCACTTTGTCTTGGTGACCAAAGACACAGACCGAAACCACAACCTCCAGGGAAGAGAATATTCATTTCCTTTCTAACTCCGATCAGAACATTTTGGAGCTGGGAGGAAGCTCCGAGAAATCACAACCTTCCCATTGTACAGATGGGGAAAGTGAGGCTCAGAGCAACAAAGGCTGCTCCAGCTACACAATCAGCTAAAAGCCGGTCTTCTGACTCCCCAGCCAGCACTGGGTAGTCAAGTTTCTGGTCTGGGAGTGGAGACCCTCCAAGCCTTCCCCACCATCACCAAGACACAGCAAATGGGGTTGGTACCCAAGTAGGGCTGGATTCACCCGTTTTATGTAGATTCAGTCTAACGTGATTTATCAACGAGAGCAGGGTTGGCAAATCCCAGCCTGGGGGCCCAATCTCCCCACCCTTTTTAACTGGAACACAGCCCTGCCCCATCCTGCAGGCGGTGTCACGCTGCTTTCACGCTTCCGCAGCAGAGGGAGCGGGTGTGAGAGAGACCAGCCGTGTGTCCTGCAAAGACTGAAATGTTTACTCTCTGGCCCTTGACAGAACAGGTGTGCCGACCGCGGGTTCAGAGCCTGGGAAAAGGTCAAGCTCATCTGGCCAGGAGACACTCAGGGCTCCTCTGTGACATCAGCGAGGGCCCCAGCCCCCCTGTAACAGACAGGGAAAAAGGTCCAGCCCAAGGTCCCACTGTAGGCTCCCTCAGAGCTGTGCTGCCCCTACCCCACCTCCACCCCCACCCCCACTCCAAAGTCTCTCTGGGGCCCTCGGATGGTGAGCAGAGAGCCTGAGGAATCACAGCTCTCCTGTCACTCACTATGCTGACCCTAGTTGAGGTGGGGGTATTCAATTTGCTTTTCAAAATAGGGGATCTAATGTCCTTAAACAGCACCTCTGATGCCCTGTTAGGAATTATTTTTACTGACAGCAAAATATGGACTGGGCACATCTATAAGTATAGACAGATCCCAGTCAAAACTAGCCACCTCACATCTCAGGTGGGTCCAGATGCCCCAGTTGAGAGGGGGACCTGGGAGTCATGGTGAAGGGCTCAGCTCTCAGCAGTGCGTCCTCGTGGGTGTGCGACCTGGGCGTGACTCCTGGCCCTGGGACCTTGGGCAAGTTACGTCGCCCCCTGCGCCACAGGTGTCTGTTAAGTGAGGATGACGACAGGGCTGTTGGGGGACTGAATGACAGCATCCCAGCAAGGAGTTGGGAGCGGACTAGGCTGGCCCACAATGCAAGCTCAGTATTGCCGTCGTTCATTGTCCCTACATCTTAGAGCGGAAGAAGGAAAACCAGGCCTTGGTTACAGTTATGTTCCGGCACACGCAGCAGTTTACAACGAAAAAGTCTTAGGTCAGGTGAAATTTCTACCAGATTTGACACTCATGTTATTTTAGTGCCATCATAGATCTCATCATCTTTAATGTGGTGAGCCAATTTCTACAACACAGTGAATCATTCCTCAACCAGATTTCTACCTGCACCACCGAAAGTCTAATTAAGCAGCTCTCGTGGAATGTGTTCATTTAAAAACAATTAGAAAACCCCTCTTTGAACTCATTTGCAGATAATCTATAAAACTGACAAAACTGTTTCCTATGCCTTCTAGTAACTGTAATTTCTCTGAAGTATAAGTATTTTCACTCATTCATTCAGAAACTATCCACAGCGTGTCTGTGGATGAAGGTCTCAGGACAATTCCTACAACTACAGGTTCAGCCCATAGGAAGCCCAGGAGGCCGAGGCCAGCCCACCCTGTGCCAGGCAGCCTCCACCTGGAGCATCGATTATTACTTCAGGAGTTAGCAGCTCCCTGTAAGCTGCATTCTCTATCCTGCGAATATGCTCTCAAATGTGTGAAGTAACTTGGGCACGAGATAATTTCTCAAAGCGTTGTTTGAAAATAGCAGAAGACTGAAATCTAAATATCCCTCAGAGGGGGGCTCGTTAAATAAATTACAGTCCGTCCATATAGTGGAATACCAAACAGCCATAAAAACAAATGAAGGAGCACTTCGGGCCTGATATGGACCAATTTCCAAGATGCATCGTCAAGCCAAAATAGCAAGATGCCGACAATTACGTTAAAAAACATATATATGCATGTATGTACGTATGTATGTGTGTAAATTTATAGATATGCACACATATATAAATATTCACGAATATCTCTCTTATTTACACATCTACATCTGGAATATCTCGCAAAGGATGTGTGAGGAACTGGGGACACTGGTGGCCTCCCCAAGGAGGGGCACCAGTTGACTGGTCGGGAGACAGGGCTGGGAGGGAGATCTTTTTACTATTGTAACTATTGAACTTTGAATCATGAAAGTTACTCTATTTAAAATAAAATAAATAAAACCTTAACAAAAAGCTCCAGCTGTCCCTGATGAAAGGGTGACCTGGAACAAGGGAGAAGGGGCTACATTTATCCTTCCCAGGCCCCACCACCAATCACACACACACACTCCCTCCCAACTGGATTTATCACGGCCCCTCCCCACCGAGGACCTGGAGACCCTGCTGGTCCCTCTGTTAGCACACCTGCTGCCTGCTGCTCTGCACAGGGCTCTGGGTACCGCCCCTTCCACCACATCCCGGACAGGTCAGGAGGCAAGACCAGTCCTTTGGCTTCCCAGCACCTGGCAAACCAAAGGTAGAGAAGCAATGTTTTAAACAGTGCCTAGAACAGCACCTGGCACACGGCAGGTGCTCGGTAAATATTGCTTGAATGAATGAAGACACAGAGGAAACTCAGGAAGTAATAATCAAGAAGTCAGCATTTCAACCTGAGGTCACCTTAAGCCCCTGCACTCAGTGTTGGGGGGAATCAGTATCACCAAGCTATTAGTTCATAGATAAGGATGCGCTCACAGAATGCTCAAGGGACCTGCAAAGCGGACTCAGCAAGGCAGTGGCCAGGACAGTCTGGCAGGAGTTGAAATGAGATGATGGGTCCTCCTGTCTCTTCACCAGGCCTGTCATAACCCCAAACACTGGGCCTCAGTGTGGTGTGGAGCAGCCTTGGTCCCATCCGAGAGGGCTTAGTCAGCCAGTGCCTTAGCCAGCGGATTTGGGAATTAGGCAGATGCCAAGGATTTCCTCCCCAGAAAACTGATCACTTCATGGGTCTTTTGCCCGGAGTGGATAATAATTACAGCTTTTTCCTGAAATCTGGGTTTCTTTCCCCATCAACCTCGTTTTGTATCTTTAATTTTGCATATGAAAAACAATAATATAGTGACTTGACAAGGTAAGGTAAAGGCTCTCCAGCTAAATATAATGAATATCTATTTAGACGCACGTGTGATCTGGCAAGAAAAGAAAGACCACCTGGGAAGCTAAAGACCAAAGCAGGAGCAGGTGAACTGATGCTGAGATGCTGGGGGTGGGCATGTCTGTAACCTAGTGGTCCCGTCTTAGCGACTTGCACAGGGAGAGGACGGGAGAGCTGGAGCCCATAAGAGATGAGAAATGGGAACTGAGACCCTCATGTGCAGTCAAGACACTGGAGGGCTACAGTTTTTGTAAAAGAATGGACACCCTTCACTGCCCACCGTCACAGGGACACAACAAGAATTATACTTCTGCCTGGGAAATGGGTGAAGGAGTTTTCAAAGTCTCCTCTGAGTGTCTGTAGCCACCTGTCTGCCTTTTCCTTGGCTGACGGTTCAAACTGACAGTCCCCACAGCGTCCAGGAACCCCCAAGCTATGAAAAGAATGCAAAGTTGATCCCACACTGGTGTTACTTCTGAGGAACCTGACAGAGTCACCCAGAAAACCACTTTGGAGGGAGGGAGCCTCAACATAGCCACGTAGGCTTCCTGTGAGCAAATCTCCGTTCACAATCCAAAATTACAAAACACACACACACACACGCAACAATGAGCAACAGTCAGCAGAGAACACATCAAAGTCAGCTTAAGAGAAGATGAGTGAACACATAACAGAAAGATCAAAAAGATGGATAATACAAAAAAAGAGTTGAAGAGACATGGAAGATAGAATGAGAAAATTCCAGGAGAGAATGGAGAAAATAGGGGGAAAGGCGCATTGTGAAGAGATAACGGTGGAAAAATTTTCCCAAACTGAAAAAAACTAAGGTTTTAAAATAATAAAACTGCCACATATCAGAACTCTTGGGATGTAACTGACGCAAGACTCAGACGCACGCTCAGACTCAGGGGAGGGGCTGGCAGAAGGATGGAAATTAATCATCCAGGTGCCCAGCTCAAGGAATTAGGAAATTAACACTGATACAAACCTAAAGAAGGAAGAATGAGGACACAGGATCTGGGAAGAAACCAGCGAGAGAGGACACAAACAAGAAGGGATCCAGTAGCTCGAAACGACAAGTAAAGCCAACAAGCTTCTGTTAAGACCGATGGAAAAACAGAGAAGGCACAAATAAACACCGTTAAGGATAAAAAAGAGGGACGTTCACTACAAATGCTGCCAATAAACTTGTAACAGGAGAAACAGACACATTCCTAGAGAGAGAGACTGATTTAATGAGAGACAAAGAGAAAAAGAGAAATAGAAAATTGGAATTACCTCTAACCGTTGAACAACCTCAATTAGTAGTTTAAAAAAACTCCAACAAACCAACAAAACCAGCAGAGGAGGTTTTGCAGTTCCAGTTTTTCCAAACCTTCGAGGAATGGATAATCCTGAACACAAACAAATATTTGAAGACAATCCATAACATATATTTAACATATACAAACATGGACATGTACAAATATACACAAATACGTTAACATAAATATTTTAAGATAATCTTTAACATATACAAATATTTGAATATTTGAGAAAGGAATATTCCTTAGCACATGTTATGATGCTAATATGGTGGATACTTCAACTAAATAAGGGCAGAAGGAAGGTAAATTAGAGGCCAATCTCATTGCTGAACATAGACTCGAACATCTTAACGAAAATATTACCAATTAAATCCAACAAGGTAAATTCAGGTGGGTTTATCCCAAGAATCAATGATGTTACAATAACAGAAATGTATTAATATAAAAGTCGTCCCAATAAGAGGCTAAAGAAGAAATTTTATGATTGTCTCATTATTTGCAGAAAATCATTAATAAAATTCAACACCCATACACAATTAGGGAGCTTTAACAAAATAGGAAGAAAAAGGAAATTTTAACCCTAATATAGGAAATCTACCAAAAACCATTAAACATTATCCTTATGGTAATACTTCAGAATTATTCCCTTTCAAGTCAGGAACAAGAAAAGGATGCCCACTCATCGAGCTTCTGTTCAACACTGGATTGCAGATTCTACAGGGCAGTCCAACACCATAACCACTCACCACTCGAAATGAGATGTGCTCTAACTACAAAACACACACTGGATTTTGAAGACACAGATGAAAAGAGAATATAAATGATTGCAACCATTTTTTATATTGACTGCATATTAACATGATAATATTTAGCTCCAATGGGTGAAACAAAATATATTATAAAAATTAATTCTACTTATTTCTTTTTACTTTTTAAAATGTGGCTACCAGAAACTTTTAAATTAAGCACATGGCTCACATCACATTTCTGTTGAAGAATGTTATTCTGCATAGCACAGGAAGACGCAGAGAAGAAATAAAAGATACAAGAATTGGAAGGGAAGGGAAAAAAACCTTGATAACTTGTAAATGATATGACTAAGTAAAATATCTATAAAATCTATATGGATCCATTTAATAAGGTATCGGCAAGATTGCTGGAAACAGGATCAATATAGAAAATGCAACTATATCCCTAAACACTAGCAATAAAGAATTAGAAACTGTCATTTTTAGATATATATTTACCACATGAAACAGCAACAAAACTGTAAGGTAGTCAGGAAGAAATTTAACCAAAATGTGTATAAGAGTTTTATGATACAGATTATAAAGCAACTAAAATATATAAAAGAAGCATTAAGTAAAGACCATGATCCTAGGTGGGGAAAATTCAATATGACAAAAATGGCAACCTTCCCCAAACTAACCACATCAGTTCAATTCAATTCCAATCCAATCCAATCAATTCAATTCCAATCAAAATCCCAACAGGGATTTTCATGGAATCTAAAAAGCTGATCCTAAAGTTCTCATGGTAGAACAAAGGCCAAAGAAGAGCCAAGACAGTATGAAAGGGGAACAAAGGAGGGGGCCTGCCCTATGAGATGTGACTTCACAGCCACAGTGACAACGGCAGCGTGCAACGGCGTCTGAGAAACGAACGGGCCAAGGGAGCAGAGCGGAGAGGCCAGAAACAGACTCACTTGTATATAAGGAAAATTGACATGTGACAGCTTTTGCACTTAAAAAAACATTTAAAAATTAAGAAACGCAGTAACTGCTACTGTGACAACTGCTTATCCACACAGACAAATAAAACAAAATTTGATCTCCATGTCATGGCAAAGACAAAGCAATTCCAGCGAGGTTAAAAAACTATATGTAAACCTACAATTTATAGAAGGAAATTTAGGAGGGTATCCTTATGACTTTAAGGGAGGAAAGAACCTCTTAAACAAGATACAAATACATGCCATAAAGGAAAAGAATAATACACTTGATTATGTTGAAGTGTACAACTTTTGCCCCATTAAACCATACCATAAATAAAGATAATGGCCAACCGAAGACTGGGAAAAACTACTGATCACACATCTAAACAATAAGTGATTGGTATCTCTTAAAATAATAAGAAGAAAGCAGACACCCAGTAGAAAGCTGAGCAAAGGAGATGCATAGACCAACCTACAGGGGAGAACCCAAAATGTCCAGTATGCAAACGAGGGGGTGCAAGTTTAAAAAGATCATTCACACTTATTAGATTGATTAAAAATAAAAAGTCGAATCTAATAATGTAAATCACTCTTTGAAAAGTGGAGGGTAAATTTGCCCAGCCACCTTGGAGGGCCATTTGGCAGTGTTGAAGAAAGCTGAAATGCAGGCGCCCTGCAGCCCAGAAATTCTACTCACGAAGACGCAGGGGCTTGTTCTTTCAGACCGTTCCACGTGACGCAGAGAAACGCACTTTACGTGCAACGTAGCCCACGTGTGCATGAGCACGCAGACCCACACACGGGCCCACACTCAACTTCACCTTTACTACTCACAAGGCACTGTGATATCTTCTACTTTTTCAAATGCTGTTTGTTATCCACAAAACTGATTTCCTAACCCCCCGCCTTGAAGAACTCCTTGCACAGGTACACAAGGAGACACGGTCCACCCATAGCAACGATGTTTGCCACAATACAAAACTGTAAACAACCTAAATAACCTCAGCAGGAAAGTAGATAAATGGGTTGTGGACTACTCATTCACTGTGGAGCATGCAGAGCTTTCAATGAGCAAATCAGAGCTTCAGGAATTGACGTGGATACATCTCAAAAACATAAGATTATGCACAAGAAATACAGCTCTACATACAGTAAGACAGCTTCTTAATTCTTAAAACACACTGTATGTAGATATGTACATATATAGTAAAAATATGAAAACATGCCTGGGGACGATAAACATGAAATTCTCTGGACCAAGGTCCCCTCGGGGGGACGGGGGGGACAAGTAGGGGTTGGTAATGGACTCAAGGAAGGGCAGGAGGGGTCTCAAGTGGTGGTGAAATGGCGGGGCCCTGCGAAGGGTTCTTGGTCCACCCCAGCGGGGACGGCTTCATCACTGACAATGTTTAGAATCACCAGAATTGGTAAAAATAAAAAGTGGACTCAGTTTTAGACAATTTGTTGTTTGTTTTTGAATTCTCTACAAAGTGCATTCCCTTTTGTCTGCATCCAGGGGAGACCAGCCCCGGCTTTGATGTGTCACTGACTGAAAACAAGGCAAGAAAATGTGTGGGTATTGGTGACATCATCTTTGTGTGCTTAAAATATTACACACATTACATATATATATAATACAGAGCCCCATTACACATCAGGTCCAAACAGTCTGCAGCCTGTCTAGCCGGGGCCTGGGGCCTCGGCTGACACCTCACCAGGGGAGGCCGGCAGGCCCACCCAGACTGTGCTCTAAGACTCCCTCAGATCAGCTCCCACCAAAGCCTCATGCTGGGTGGGGTCAGCTCCTGGGCAGCTCTGTGAGACTCTTCCTTAGCTCTCCTTTCCTGCATCATCTTCTTCGTCTGTTATGTGGGGACAGTGACATCTCCCCTATCTCGGAGGCACGGAGTGGATCAAATGGACAACACATGTGAAACGGAGACTGCGATGGCATGGAGAAGCCCAGTGTGTGGCTGCTGCTGGCCAGGGAGGCCTCAGGCCTCACTGAGGAGGGGCTGCGTCCACACTGGGGACAGCCCAACACCCGCTGAGGAGGCACAGCTGACCCGCGGCACACCAGGCATGCTCCTGATCTCCTTTAACTGCCACAGCACCCTGCATGGTTGGTGTCATTATGCCCAGTACAGACGGGGAAACTGATGCTCTAGGTCATTTTCCCAGGGCCACCCAGCTAACGCATGTCCCAGCCACCATATGAACCGAGCCTTCCAATTGGGACTCGGGGCAGTACTCCTTCCTGCTGCTATGGCCACCTGCAGCTCAAGGACCAGCATCAACCGCACACACGCCATCCCCAAATCCTGGCCTCCACCATTATGAGCACCTTCCCTTCTTCAGGGAGATCTGCTGCTCCTCGATGTGGTATGTTTACTAAAAACCACAGTTGCTCTACCAAAATTAGAATGTCTGCTCTGAAAATAATGTTTGCTCCAAAAAGTCCGCCTAGTCACAACTGTACCCAAGTGCCACATGGAACCAGTGGAAAACTAGCTGAAAACCTGCCTGAGTTTAACCAAGAAAGCCTGGGACAGGGGTCACTGAAATGCCCATATGAGGACTGCACAGCAAGGTCCTTCCTTACACGTGACCTCCCAGCCCTGGAAACCAGGACAATGCCGGGAACATGCCTTGCCCACAATCCCCCACAGAAAATTAACAATGACCTGCACAACTGGTAGCAATGACTGCGTGGCAAGGGATAGTCACCAGAATCAGTGTGCAAAGGAGGCCAGGGAAAGGTCAAGGGGTCTGCAGGGACCGGGACCTCATCTCATGGCTCCTGACTATTATTAATTATATTTTCTTATTTTCTGTCTTCTTGATGCTTTGGCATCTGGGGCCTCACTGACTGGGGAGAGACTGCCCCTCCCAGCACTAGTCAAGTCTTAAAGACAGCAAAGGACCAGCAAACCCACCAATCCAGAACCCACACGCTGGCCCCCCTCCTCCACGTGGCTCTTACACTCCAAGAGGCAATTCTCCTCTGCCCCTCAGCCAGCTGAACTTATTCAAACCGGCCAACCCGAAACCCGCTTACCTTGCCTCGCCCATTCCTTCCCACAAAAACCACAATCAAGCCTCCTGCCCACGCTTTCCCCAGCTCCTTCTGCCTCCTGACTGACCCTGGCCCTTCCCTGTGGCCCTGCATGGTGGGCCGTGCCCCCTCCTCTTGGGAACTGTCAGTGGCAGTCGTCTCCTCATCTGCTGGCCTCACCATCCCTGAACAATATTAACTCTACATTTTAAACCATTATTGTGCACGTTGCCGAGGCCCCAGGGTGTGAGGTGTGGGGGAGCGAGCACCCCAGAGCCGTGCAGCGCATTCAAACGTCATTTTCAAACAGGACAGGGAGGTAGGCCAACGCTCCCTGGACTTTGGCCGAGCCAGACAAGCCAAGCACAGGCCCGTTCTGTGCTCCTCAGGAGACCTGCTCTGTGCTCCGGCACCAAGAGGACTTTGGAGGCCTGGGGATGGCTTTCCAACTGAATTTTAAACCTTGGTTTGTGGATTCTGCTGACAGAGAATCTTAAATTCAAATGTGAGTGTCCCTAAATGGCCCGCACATTTCTTGACTGCCAGTGGGGAGGTTTGGGGAGCCGAAGGATTCTCCTAGCCCAAGAGCCTAGGCAGTCCTAAGCTCCCTGTGGGCGACCAGCGGGTCGAGGGAGGTGACCTCGGCAGTGGGAGGTGGCTGCTGTGATGTCCACGGAATGGAAAAGACTCCGGGGCAAGCGGCCGACCTGAGGGGGCCTGCTCATCCGAGGTAGGGGGACAAGGCTTCTGGTCAACCCCATGGCAGCCCTGTGAAGCCAGCCTGATGCTCTAGGTTCTGCAGACGGGAAACCGGGGCCCACAGAGGTGCAGTGACTTGCCCAAGGTCACACAGCAAGGGAACAGCAGACGTGGGTTGAAACTCAGACGGGGGGCCCAAAGTCTCTGATGTGCCCTTGAGCACACACTGTCACGTGGTCATTCCTTGGGGAGGACAGTCTTTTCCAGCTGTCCCCACCTTTCTGGAGGGTTACAACACAGAGTTTCAGGGGCTCCAACCCGCCTGCTGCTGCCTGTGGAGGACCCCTCCTCCTGGCCTGCAGCTCCTAACACATGTCCTCCAAGCACGCAGCAGCCTGAGGCTCAGGGAGGGAAGTGACCTGCCCAGGCCACACGGCCGGGAGGCCACAAGGGACAGAGCTGCCTGCCAGCCCAGCTCTGGCTCCCTTCAAAGCAGAAAGTCGTTTACTTTCCAATTGCCCAAACACGCTCCATCAGTCAGGGCCAGGCACACACCCGGGGACAGGGGCAGAGGCCAGGGGTCACGATCTGCTCAGACCCAGGCTAGAACCTAAAGGTAGACACCCCATTCCCTGAACGGGGAGACACAAAAGCCAGCCCCGAACAGCCCAGTTTGTGGCTGAACACAGCTGTTTGCCCCGAGTGCCTTGGGGGAGAAGGAACAGAGGTTTGCAATCCGAGCGCTCATAGAGCTGGTGGCGCCAGGCACGCGGCTCAGTCCGCCCCAGGGGACACCAGGTCATGGCGCCCCGGGCTCCCTGCGGGGCCATCAGCCCGCCCTGGACCGGCTGGCACAGACCGGGGCCCCACTCCGTGCCGACTCTCTCATCACCAAGCAAACACCACACTGTGTTCCTGGGTTTTCCTGCAGCTGAGAACCAACTAAGAGCTCGCAGTGGTGCCCGTGAGGGGTGATCCCCTCCCAGACGCTGCAAAGATGCGGCCCAGCATGGGCCATCCCCCAGGCGCTTTACAGCCGAGGCTCAGGGAGACAACACTCAGAATACTCCGACCCCAGCGCGTTAGCGAAGCCGTAGTCCTCGTGGGCCCTTCATGAGCACGGCCTCATTCAATCCCGCAGCAGCCCCGAGCGGCGGGATCAGGACCAGCCCATCTACAGACGCAGACGCAGAGGCTGGAGAGGCGAGGGGACTGAGGAAGTGTCCGAGGGAGATTCAAATCTGTGCTCCCAGCCACCACAGCAGCACCACTGCCCTTGCCCACCCTCCCGCTGCCACTATAAAATGGGACAAGGACATGCACCATCAGGGGCTGTGACACTCAGAGACAATGTGTGTAAAGCTCAGTTCACAGGTTCCGGCATGTTGAAGATGCTCTCAGGATGGAAACTCTTATTTTGTTTAACACCCCCCAACCAGAAAAGGGGAGTGAAAACACTCTGAGCGAAGCCTTCACTTCCCGGGGGCGAGCCTGTGCAGCTCATGAGCACCCGGCCCCTCTCTCAGGAAAACCCGGGGCCTTCCCAGGCCTGGGTGGGCATCCCGTCAGCACCCGGCCACCCCTGGGCACCTGTCCCCACACGGCAGGGAGGTCACGGCACCGGGTGGGTTTTCCTTGGAGGAGCTGACTGCCCAATTAGAACATTTCCAGGGCCGGACTGAATGCCCTGAGGAACTTCCAGTCTGCTCCAGAGGCCCCGGCAGAGGGCGGGCCAGGCGTGAGCACAGCCACTGCCACCCAGGAGAGACCTCGGTGTGCAGAGAGGGGGAGACACGGGGACAAGGGCCAGAGACAGATGGGGGAGGGAGAGAGGAAGACAGCCTGGTGGAAGGACAAAGAGGAGCAGAGAGAAAACGGACTAAAGAGAAGAAAAGGGAGGCAGGCAGACAGACAGACAGATGCAGAGAGTGAGACAGTGAAACGGAGAGACAGAGAGGATGAGAGAGACAGTGAGAGACAATGAAGAGAGACAGAGAGATACAGGGACAAGAACTGAATAACAGGAAAAGACATGCAGACAGACAAGGAAATAGAGTGACAGAGACACGAGGAGGAGGACAGCGAGAAAGAAAGGAGGCAGAGGCAGCCACCCAGAGACGCAGGGAGAGCTTGATGGGGACAGAGAAAGGCAGGGAGATGCCGTCTCACAGCCTGGCCTGGCCAGGAATGTTCTGGAGACAGATGTGCCCACAGCCTGCATGTCCTCCTGAGGGCCCACACGCCCTCTTCAGCACGTGGCACTGGCCTGGGCTGCAGGAGCCCCAGGAGACAAGCTCACTGACTGGCTGTCTGCCCTGAGCTCTGTCATCGCTGACTGGCTGAAGTGGGCTCCCAGGTCCACGTGGAGCTGCTGCTGCCACCACACAGGGACACGTGATGCCAGCACTGTGCCACCCTCCCCACAGACGAGGTGGGGCCTGGCAGGTGCCATGTATGTCTGTGTGTGTCTGCCTACACACAGGCACAGGCTCAGCAAAGCAGCTGTCTGGCGCAGCCCAGCCTCCCCCTCTGCTCATCCAGCGCCCTAGAGCTGAGGGTCTGCTGGGGGCTCGCACGGCGCAGGGGCAGGGGGCAAGGGAGGGACCCTCTCAGGGCAGAGGGAGCTAAGCCACTAAAACAAACATGGCAACAAGGAGGGACGTAAGACACTACCTGATAGTGGCACCAACACGGCCCACACAGCCACACCACAAGCCCATCAGACGCTCCCCCTCCAGGACGGCACGCACTCAGACTGAGGGTGGAGCCAAGCTCATCACCCGCTCAGGGTCTTGTGGCTGGTTAGACAGGCCACCACCCACCACCACCAGACTCCCCCGGGGTAACAGCAAACACTGACATCCAAACCTGCCCAATTTTCACCCAAAGCTCTTACATGCAAAAGCTACCTCTCGTAAGCACGAACATGTACACACACAGCGGTAGGCCTCGCCCTCCCGAGACACGCATCCCCCACCCCAGGGAAGGACTTCCTCAGAGGAAAGAGTCCTGGTGAGCAGGCAGGACCCCCAGCCCACACGGCCCCTCCTCCGGCCACCCTGGAGAGGCAGGTTCTCCTCCACCCCAGGCTCTGGCCCCCAGCCCCAGCCAAGGAGGCACTGGGCAAAGGGATGCGATGCCAGGCATTATGGGATGGTGATAAAGACAATGATGCTGCCAGCTGAAGCAGATAAGAACTTCCTAGGAAACAGCTGCTCTGCACAACCTGATTTATTCCTCGTGAGCATCCTATGAGGTCCACACGTTGTCATCCCCATGTAGAGACGGGAAACCGAGGCTGGACGTCATGCAGCTGGTAAGCGGCTGGACCGGGGCTCAACCCTAACACTGTTCAACTCCCAGCTCTGCGGTCTTAATCACTAAAGTACCTGTGAGTACCCCGGCCTCGTAAAGACACAAACTGTGGTCAGAAACACATTCAGAGACTCCCACAATGCTCCCACTCTGTAAAACACAGAAAAATAGTTCACTGAACTACTAACCTGCTTTGGAGCATTCTCTGTTCTCCACGTACACACCACTGTGCGAGAGTGTGAGAGTGCACATGTGTGACTATCAGCATGTGTGCGCTAATATGTCTGTGTGTGTGTGTGACCACGACAGGGTGTGAGGGACACGTATAAGTGTGTGAGTGTGCATGTATGTGATGGTATACGTGACCATGGGTAAGCGTGTAAGTGTGTGTGTGACTGCCAGCATGTGCATGCATACATGTACAAGTGTGTGAGGTGTATGTATAAGTGTGTGGGTGCGAGTGTGCGAGCGTGCAGGAGCGTGTGCCGCGTGCCTCCTGGGAGCCCTGGGCCCGGCCTCAGCCTGGTGGGCGAGGCTGACCTCTCGGGAGGTCATGAGGAGTAGTGGCCATGGACAAGGCTTCTCCAGGAGCCGGGAGTCACGGCCTCAGCAGAGCATCCATTTTAGTAACAAAAGAAGTGGAATGACGCGGCAAATTATAGTGTCTGACCAAATAAATTATTCCTTTCATTTTACCGTTTTGTTTGGAGGAGAGCCTTAAACCTCATCTCCGAGCATATTCAGCAAGTGCTTACTGAGCAGATTTAGCTGTAATTAATATGAATTTCACTCTCCTTTCTTTCCCAAGGCGCGGGTCGGAGGAGCGGGCAGGGCAGCCTCCCGGGGCTGTGCGCCGGGTGAAGGTTTAACAGCCCTCAGACCTGTGTGAGCGAGCAGCAAGGGCGAAGGCAGAGGAGCAGAATAAAACCTTTAATTGCTGCTTCCCAAAATAACCTCAGCTGCCTGTAATAAGCTTATGCTGGATTTTAATTCTTTTCACAGAGAAGAAAAAAGCCAGATTGAAATTTCTCAAACCAACATACTTTCCGCAGGCCCCGCCCTCAGCGTCTGCCTGGGGGTGGGAGCTCCGCCAGCCTGGGCACCTCGGGCCAGGTGCAGATGGGTCCAAAGGGTCCCTTCCTCAGAAAAGCCCAGGGCAGGGGCCCAGCCGGCTCTCTTTTCTGGAAAACAAGGCAGGTGGGGGCGGCGGGGAGGTGGAGGGGGGGTACTGGGGTCCACGTTCGTCGCAGTTTTAAAAGTCCACGAGTCTTTGGACCTGCTCCCCATTGACTTTTTCAAAAATTATTTAATTTTGAAAATTGTGGTAAAATATACCTAACATGAAATTGACCATTTTAACCATTTTTCAGTGCACAGCTCGGTGGCATCAAGCACATTCACACTGTTGTGCAACCATCACCACCATCCATCTCAAGGACCTTAT
This sequence comes from Equus przewalskii, assembly GCF_037783145.1. Lineage (NCBI taxonomy): Eukaryota > Metazoa > Chordata > Mammalia > Perissodactyla > Equidae > Equus > Equus przewalskii. Next base: position 9,964,210 of record NC_091847.1, read on the forward strand.
TTCACATTCCCAAACGGAAACTCTGTCCCCATTAAACATACACTCACCGGTTCCCCCTCCCCCAGCCCCCAGCAACCACCATTCTGCTTTCTGTCTCTGTGAATTTGACTGTTCCAGGGACCTCATACAAGTGGAATCATACAGTATTTGTTCTCTGTGACTGGTTTATTTCACTGAGCACAATGTTCTCAAGGTTCATATATGTTGTAGCATGTGACAGGATTTCCTTTCTTTCTAAGGGTGAAAAATAGCCCATGGTGTGAACACACCACATCTAGTGTATCCATTCATCTGCTGATGGACACTTGGGTTGCTTCCATCTTTTGGCTGTTGTGAATAATGCTGCTATGAATATGGGTGTGCAAACACCTGTTCAAGTCCAGCTTTCAATTCTTTTGGGTATATACTCAGAAGTGGGATTGCAGGATCATACGTAATTCTGTTCAATTTCTTTGTGTGTGTGTGAGGAAGACTGGCCCTGAGCTCACATCTGTTGCCAATCTTCCTCTTTTTGCTGAGCTAACATCTGTGCCATCTTCCTCTATTTTATGTGGGACACCGCCACAGTATGGCTTGACGAGCAGTGCTAGGTCCACACCCTGGATCCAAACCTATGAAGCCTGGGCCGCCGAAATGGAATGCACGAACTCAACCACTACACCACTGGGCCGGCCCCTATGTTTAATTTTTCGAGAAACTGCTACACTGTTTTCCATAGTATCTGCACCAATTTACATTCCTACCAGTAGTGCACAAAGTTCCAATCTCTCCACATCATCACCAAAACTTGTTATATTTTCCATTTTTCTGCTAGTGCCGTCGCAGTGGATGTGAGTCCCCACTGACTCTTCACCACTCACTCACTCACAGAGGCCCTGGCGCAGGTGGGCTGGGCTCACGCTTAGCAAGAAGTGACAATGGCAACCTGCACATGGGCCACCGCAGCATCCGGAAAGATGGCCATGGGGCCAGGGCAACTTTGCCACAGGTTTGCACTTCTGGGCTGGCTCTGGATGAGTCTATCATTGGGTCACTCAACAAACATTATCAACATGTACACTATTCTAGGAGCTGGGAACACAGCGGTCCCTCATGGACTCAGGATGAGAAAGTGAGATGGGGAGAGCCCCCCTTGTCCTGAGAGCCCCAGTGGTTCATGTGGCTGAGGCAGGGGAGACACAGCGTGAAGGGAAGTCACAGTGAAGAATGTGCCCAGCGTCTGAAGGGAGGACAGAGGAAGGGGGAAGCCAAGGAAGGCTGGATGGGCTGATCTGAAATGGGCTCTGGGGGCTATCACCAGGGACAATCATCACCCGGGACAATCATCACCCAGAGACTTAACTGCCCCATTCTCCACTCCTTCCCCTGGGTGACCTGGAGTGGGGAAATCTGATGGGCCTGGGTTCAAATCCACCTCTCCCACCTGTGTGACCCAGAGCACCTGCTCTGTCTGGGTTTCAGGTCCCTCATCTGTAAATGGGGATACGAGGGGGGGGGTCCCACCTTTTGCAGGACTGGAGGCTACAGTGCGTACATGAGACAAAAACCTCCATCAGCCCAAATCGCCCCTGCACACCTCCAGGAGGGGCCCATGCAGAGGTGGGCCTGATCCTCACGAGTCCAGTTCAGAGGGCTCTTCCATGCGGAGACACACGCTGCCCCTCGGCCAAGCAGGAATGGCACGAGCGGGCTGCGTTCCAAGGCCCGTGAATACCTCGGCGTGGGGAAACACCAGAATCAAAAACTGGCTCCGAACTCCTGACACAGAAGGCAGGAGTGCACGTCACCTGATGGATACCACGGGATGCTCACCCCACCTCCCTCCCAGGCCAGCCCTGGCAGGCTCAGGCTGCGGAACGGTGGGCAGGGGCAGCACTCGCGCCCATGCTCCATCTCCCTGTCTCGGCCTCCCTCCCTCTCACAAGCTGAATTTGCTAAGTGGGTGCATGCAGGTGCATGCCAGCCACAGCTCCTCCTCGCCCTGCCTGCCCGCGGGGCTGGCTGCAGGCATTGTCGCAGCTGTCTCTGGACAGAGCCTGGCTGCAGCCCAGGGCTCTTCTCTGTCATAACAAAGGCAGCCGCCTCCCCATCATGCCCAACAGTGAGGGCCTGTGGGGTTCTCACCTCCAGCATCCTGTCCCTTGCTGGGCCACTGCTGGGCCACAGCTGGAGAGCAAAGCTCTGAGCTGCTGAGGCTCGTGCTGGACATCCGTGAACCAGCAGACGCAAGAAGGAGGCGACCCTGTGATCCACCGCCTGGCTATCCAAACATCTCCGCGCCAGCTGGAGCTCAGTCCTGCGGACAGAACACAGCCCAGGCTACGGGGGAGACCAATCACCAGACAGGAGACATGCAGGGCTCTGAGGGCGACAGGGAGGGGAGGGAGGGGCATGTGGAGGAGGGCTGTGATCAAGGAAGGCTTCCTGGAAGGGGCGGGCAAAGGATGGGACAGGTGCATCAGGGAGCTGCACAGCTATTCTCCGGTGAGAGGTGTTTTCCCGTGAGGCCAGCGAGTGGCTACAGAGGCCGACGGGGCCAGGTCTTGGGCTTTATCCTGTGAGCCAATGTTTCTAAAACCTGAGTTGATAAACAGGCTCCTTCAAAAGCAATGAATTCTTTCAGACTCTTAGCTGCAGCTTTAATTCTGCCCAAACCCCAAAATCATACTCGTGTGGTACCAGAGGCCTGGGGACTCCGCTGTGAGAAATGCCAGGGGGACATCCCCCTCAGTGGTGTCGCTGATAAGGGAGCTCTAGTCCTCACACCTCGCTGTGGTTTGGACATCACGCCTCACGGCAAAGTCCCGTAGGGCGGGCTTAAATTCTCAAAGGCGTTCTAGAACACCTCCTCAGAGCTGGATCGAGAGACACTAGTGCAGGCCCAAGGTGGGCAGGCAAGGGTCTTCAGCCAGAGAGCCAGCGATGGGCGCTGGCTAGAGGCGAGTATGGGGAGGGTCCCTCTGGAGCCACAGTTTCGCCATCTCTGGGGCCCAGTACTCATGACATGGGAGCCAAAGCTCAGAGGGCAGGCCTGAGGACCACCAGCTTCCTCGGGGCGGAGCAGACAACTACTTGTGCAAGAGACGGGCTCCACCGCAAACAGCCTCCTCTGGGAGAGCTGATAACCCTCTGGATCCGCATTCACCCCACTGTCCCCACCGCCCTGCTCTGAGCTTGGGGAAAAATTAAATTATTTTTTGCTTCCCTGTTCACCTCTCTCTATTACCAGGTCACCTCTCCCACATGACAGCCTGACAGTGAACTCAGTGTTCACACTCATAGTGTCCTCATGCGTGTGCCTTATCTCCTCCCACCAGCTGTGTGATGTGGGGTAAGTGAGTTGACCTCTCTGAACCTAAGTTCCACTGCTTTTTTGTATGGGACACACTCCACTGTTATAAATAAAAGTCACCCCGATGTAAGTCACCCAAGATATGAACACTTCAGAAAAGCCTGTTTTTTCTTTATTATTTAAAGTAAATTCACCATGGAACTCCACTAATTAACTGCCTTTGTGCAGAGAAAATACAGATATTTTGATCTGTGCGTGGTTTTACAGGAAAGGAGTGAACTGCCCAGCAAAATGGAAAGCCCGGAGGCACCACACGTGTAAATCCTGCCGTGGGTGCCGATGCCGGGTCTGCGCAAGGCGGGCGCAGAGAGGAGAGCCCCTCCCTCAGCCTGCGCCGTGGGCACTGTTCCCCGTCCCTCCTGTGGGAATCCCACAGGCCTTTGTTTCCATGTGCTCCGTCAGCTCCCAGCCCAGAGGAGGGCCTTGGTCACCCCCCAGCATTCCCTGGGCCCTTCCCTAAGGCCCATTTCTCCCCTCCAGAGCCCAGTGGGGGAGCTCTTGTGATCAGAGAATCCGGGGGACCCTGCCTCCCAATGCAGATGTTCCAGAGACCTCCCCGGACCACTCGCTTCTGTGTGCTTCCAAGTCCACAGCAAAACTGCTACAAGCAGGCAGATCAGAGGGATGTTCAACGACCCACGAGTCCTCTCCCAAAAGTCAGCTCAGGACCAACCCCTCCTCAGTGTAAAAGCAAACTTCGGCATCTCTTGAGCCAGAAGTGTCCCTCTCTGCCTCTTCCACAATTGCCCGGTGACTAGAACCTACACCCAGAAACAGAGGCTAATTTAATGATGGTGGGGGGAGGGTCCTTTCTCCCCCAGCCCCCACATGGCTCCAGCACCTTCCCCCCACCACTATGGCTAAATTTATAGATTTGGGATTGCTGTAAATTATAATGTAATTAAACTGCGCCAGGGGTAGCTTCCCACAGCAGAAATTAAAAAGCAATTCAGGTAAATGATCTTTAGCTACTGCGGAGTGTCCCTGCAGAACTCATTAATTTCAGGGACCAAACAGCATACCAAAGACGGCGGCAGCCCGCTGCATGTCAGACACCGCCTCACCCTGGAAACACCAGGCTGCCACCCTCCACCTGCCTCTCAGTGCAGACTGTGCGCACCTGTCCAGGGCCCCCACACCCTTCTGGCCTGCCACTCCTGGACCACTCCATGAAGACACCCATTGGGGAGGGGGGAAGTTTTGGGAGTATCTGCAGAAGAGCCAGGGTAAGAGGCAAAAGATGGATTTGGCATGTATTTAAAATAAAATCAGATAGGAAATTAGCTATTTTGGTTGCATCAGTACCATTTCCTCTGAAGCTTTGGATTCCCAAAGCCCAAGGAGGTATTTTTTTTAATTTTCTTAATTGCACCTAACACTGAAAAAAGAAATGATTGCATAGAAAGAAAGAACTGGAAAGAAATACGCTAACACATGAAGGATGGGAGGTAGAATTGGGTAAGAATGCAATAATGTTCATTGTGCTTTTCTGAGTTAATCAAATTTTTAGATTGCTTTAATAATCAGAAAAAAACATGTAATTTGCAGGCGCATCCTTGTCTTCTGTCCTTACGACCTTCAGCTGTGTAGTAAGGGGCGGAGGAGGGGGATGCCACCATCTCTCTCGATGTTATTTGTGGCAAGTGGGCTCCAGGAGTCCCTGTGATGGGGACAAGGCTCAGGGCAGGGGACCTGGCGACATGAAGTTCTGGAGCCCTCAGCCCACCAGGCTGCCCGCTAACATTTTTCCAAAAACCCATTTTGTCCCTGTGCCTCGAGCTATAGCCCACATCTGCTTCCCTGTGTTGCCTGGAGCACCTGCTGTGTGCAGGGCACTGCAGCCACGGTGCGGCCGGGGGACCAGTGATGCTCTGGAAGACTGTTCCCAGACACCAGACTTCGAGCATCTTTCCTGCCAGGCCCTGTTCCAAGAGCTTCTCTGATAACAGCCTGTAGTAATCGCTGCCCCCACCAGCTGGGCACTTTCAGATGGACACTGAGGCCCAGAGAAGCAAAGCTACTTGCTCCAGGTCCCGAGCAGCTGGCCAGTGGCAGAGCGGGAACACGAACTAAGCCGGGCCTGAGCCACAGCAGCCTCCTCTCCGAGTCGGAGGCGTGGGACACAGCAAAGACTGGTCAACCAGCAGTCTGCTTCCCCAAGGCCACTCTCTGCCCTGCCCCATGGAGTCTGAGCCATGACACCCACCGGGTACCATGGATGGTGGCCCGGCTACGGGGAAAGGGCCTGCTGAGACCAGGGAGGCTCCACGTGACCCACCCCACTGCAGTCCAGCCGGGGAGGCCACCTAACAGTAAGATCCTCGGCTCCCCCATCTGTAAAAGGGGAGCATCTGCCCCTGGGGTCTCAGCACAGACTTGAGGAACCTCGTACAGGGCTGGTTGGGGAAAAGCAGAAAAAAGGGTCTTTCCAAGTAGCTGTGATTGTCAGTCCCCCATCCCTTAATGAAGGAGGGGCAAAAGAAGGGGGGTGGGCCAGGCACCTTCTCCTCCTCACCCTCACGTCTACCTCTCAGCCAGGTGTCCGGGGGACCCCAACATGCCTGTGCGGCTGGGCCCGGGGGTCAGATGCCTGCCAGATGCTGTTTACCAGCCCCTCCGCGGGTCTGACAGCCTAGGCCAAAGCAACAACAAACACCATTCCCAAAGCTGAGATTCCCTCTCAGTCTCCCTAAAAGTCTGTGGGATCTGCTGGTTTCTTCCACAGTGGAAGTTCACTCATTATGCTGCTTGGCTGAGCCACGGGCCCATCCCTAATTTGGACATTTTTCTCCCACCATGCAGTCAAAACAGGAAAATACATCACACACCAAGTCTAGCAAACTCGATCCATGAAGTCCAGGAGCCAGTTAATCACCGGGCCGTGGGCACCTTTGCAGCCTTCAAAACCTCCCCGGCACAGGCGTCCCCGGGAACGCCGGCCAGCCACACCGAGCCCAGCTGCCAGGCGGGAAGGAGCGGCCGGCCCAGGCTGCTGTGCTGGGCCCCGCACACACTTTTCCCGTTTCCCGGGACGGGGCTGCTCCTGCCTCTTGGCAAGGCATCTGAAACCACAGCGAGGCCACACACCAGTCCATGAGTCTGCACATGGCAACCCCTTCGAAAGGCCTCCTGGTCACAGACAGATTGAGAAAACATGCACTTAAGCCACCTCAGCAAATTGCTCCTTCGGCCGCTCGCTCGGGACTGCACACCAGGGTCGGCCGGGGCTCCTCCTCCACGCCCCATGCTCCCTGCCCGCTCCGCCGCGTAGATGGCACAGGCCCCTGGGCGAGGGACACCTGAGCATGTATCTAAGGAAAGGTCAGTCCCCCCCCACTGGGAGAGAAGCCACTGTCTCCTGCACCCACTCCCTTTCCTTCTCCACGGAAGTTTTTGCCCCCGCGGCAGGCGAACTCACAAGAAGAATGGCAGGCACACACAGCGCGCGTAGACGATGGCCCGCTGACGTCCCACGGGTCATCGGAGGCCCACACGCCCACAGCCAGCCTCCCTGGGGTTGCAGGGCGCAGTTCCAGGCCAGGAGCCCACCCGGGGGAGAGCGGCAGGCAGCCCTGGGTCTTCTCTGCCACCAGCTTCTTTCCCCGGCATCAGCCTCTGACGTTAGCGCCTGGAGAGGGGACTAATGCTCACCAGCTGGCTTGGTGGGTTAACCCTCTCGGCTTCCAGGGCGTCCAACTGGGAGGAGAACTCACAGTGCCCCTAACAGGGGCCCCGGAGCCGAGTCGCTGTGAATTCAGCAAATCTGAGGGCAACAGCTGAGAGTTCAGCTTAGAGGAGACAGCGGGGCCTGGGCGGGTGAGGGGAAGAGAAACGGTTCCTCCCTCATTCCACCGCCCTGATTCTAAGAGAGCCGGGAACTCAGACTCAGCTGAGAAAACCAGACAGAAGGCAAAAGGGACCCCCTGGACATTTCTTTCGCCTGCCTTTGTCAACCTCAGTCTCTCTGGGGTGTGATGCCTCAGGAGAAGTTGCTAGAGAAGGTCTCCTCAGCAAAACGATCAACAGTATCCAGATTCACATCATCTCCACTGCCACCCTTCCCTCTGCTTATGCTCATGTTCTGTTTGTATGCCCCCCCCTTTCTGCCTAGTGAACTCCTACTCATCCCTCAAGACCCAGCTCAGCCATGCCTCCTCCAGAAAGCCTTCCCTGCCTCTCCTCCTCCAGGGGCAGGAAGAAGCATCTGGAGCTGACCTCTCAAAGCCCTAACCATTCTGACACCCTAACCTCCTGGCTGGTGAGCTCCCTTGGGGCGTAGATGGTGGGGTATTTGCACAGTGACTGACACAATGACCAGTGAATGCCTGAAACTAGATGAAGAAACCGCCTGTTGCAAAGCTCCTCTGAGGCACTGTTCCTGAGACCAAGGCTCATATAGTGGAATTCTCTGGCCCTGCCTCTGGGATTCAGCTGCTGGCAGAAGGATGGTGAAGGGAGAGGAAGACAGCGGTGGACATAGGATACAGGAGCGTTCTCCAGGGCTGCACGCTGGCACTCTGATCACCTCCCGTCAGGTCTGAACAGCCACTGAACAGCCGGGTGGGCTTGGCAACATGCTACCCAGTAGGCCTTCCATAAACATCCAAATGCTTTTTGAATGAAACAGAACTGACTAATTGAATTCCGCCTTGAAGGAGCCTTGGGATTTGAGAGGCAGAGGGCCTAGAGGAAGACACTCAGGCGGGAGAGGTCCCCTGCAGAGACTTGCCTGGGAGCACAGACAAACACGGAGGCTCCGCAGGCCTTGTGTTTGGGTTGGGGTGCAGGGAGGGAGCAGGGGGCATGGAGGGATGGACACAGCATGCTGGCAGACCCTGTTGGTCTTGCAGTAAGAGATAGCCTCACTCCCACCTGCAGACACCCCCTCTGTAAGGAGGTGGCTGGCGTCAGGGCCCAGCCTGGCTCCCTGCTCTGTGTGCCCCAAATGCCTGAGACCTTCAGCATCTGCTGAGGACCCAGCCAGCTGAAAAGATCAGCACACACCCTGACCTCTGCTAGGGAGCAGGGCTGTGTTCTTAGAGATTTCTTCTCGGATGGGAAAAAAAAAAAAACACCTCAATGCAAAAAAAGCAAAAAGCAGCCCTGGTATCAGACACAGGCCTGTGAGTGCCAGGGCAGGTGCTGTCACCCGCCTCCACCTCCTCAGGCTTGGAGGAGGTGCCGCCACCCCACGGGGATGGATGCTGGAGCTCTTTGGAGTGTTCTGGCTCTTCCCGCCGCCTCTCTGCAAGGGGCTGGGCCCAGGGCTCAGGCAGCTCTGGCTTTTGCGAGACACAGGCACAGGGCCAAACGGTCACTTGAACCGAGAGCAGGATGCCTGGGAAGGCACGGGGCAGGGGAGGAGCACAGGCTCTGTACCCAGGACCCCATCGAATCCTAGTCTTCCCCTGGCTCATGGTGACCCGTGGGCAGGTTGGGGGACTCCTCAGAGCCTCATGGGTAAGAGTGGGGCACAAAGGCTTTAGGACGGTGCAGCCACGGTAGGTCCTGGGGCATCCTGACTGCCGGGCCATCTGGGGCTTAGGTCTCTTAGTTTTCCCCTAGTCAGGGGCTGATGATGCTGTCCCCTCAGAGGAGGCCCTGGAGGGGAACCGGTGGTCTGGGTCGGGTGGAGAAGGAGCATTAGGCAGCCAGCCCAGGATACACAGAGTCCGAGGACAGGTGAGCTGTCGGGTAGGCCATCGGGTGAGCCAGTCTGGAGGCAATGACATGAGCATGGGAGTCACGGGGCAGACACCTCTGACCCCCAGATGAGGAGGTGGCCTATGGAGGAGGCTCCAGAGAAGAGGAGGGAGCTGAGGACACACCCCTGGGGCCTCTGGTCAAGGGAGAAGGGAAGGACAGGGGAGCACACAGCGGGCGCGGGGTCCAGAAGCCAGGGAAGGAGACTGCTGGAGACTGTAAGAGGAGGAGTGCAGACCACCCACTGGACCGAGCAGCACGGAACCTCACGGAGCCACCTGGGCGAGGGGCTGGGACCTGGTCCTGACAGACGTGGACTCGTAGACAGGGAGCACAGACGGCCCCATCAGGGATGATGCTACAAAGGGGAGGAGAGAGAGGGCAGCCAGAGGGCAGGGGGTACAGGGGTGCAGGGGGAGCTCCAGGGAGAGACCCGCGGTGGGTGGCGGGGGCGGCTCTGCGCTGTGGCAACGTAGCCACGCTGACACTTCATTTCCCACCACTCCCTTCTCAGCAGGATTGCGGCCAGGGTTGGCCTCATCTGGATTCCGAGTGAGACCTGGAGGACGGAGGGTGTAAGCAGGGTCCTCGTCCAGAGCAGCGGCAAAGTCCCTGCATTTCATCATAACACCAAGACCTGATCGGTCTCCCTCTCACTGCCTCGCTGCGCATCCCGACATCCGCACGGCTCTGTGAGCCAATATTCCCAAACAACCAAAGTGCGGCAATAGAAAATAACACATGGGCGAAAAGGATCCATTCAAAGAGCAACACGGACCGCCGATGTTCATGGACAGAACAGGGCAAGGTCTTTGATGCAGCTTCAGAATCCACGTGGCAAGTAACGTTTAAGAAACAACCCACTTAAAGTTTTGGTGGATTATCAAAGAAGAATATTGGCTGAAAAGGTTTTTAAAATATCCCTTCCTAACTTTCTATCTTGTGTGAGGACCAATTTCTTCTTCATATTTCATTTAAAACAACGTATGGCAACAGACTAAATGCAAAAGCAGATAGGAGAATCGAGTCGTCTCCTATGAAGCCAGAAATTAAAGAAATTTACGAAGTATACTCCCATTCTTCTCACTAAGTTTTTTTTATTTTAATAATTTGGTTGTTTTTCATAAAATAGTGGCTTTATCACTGTTATTTTCAAATGAATAAAAATTCAAATACTTTAAAATTCTCTCACTTTAAATTTCTAGTAAGGTAAGTACCGATAGATATAACCCACATAAACAAAAGTTCTGTGGGGTCCTCTGTAACCTTTGAGGGAGCTAAGGGTGGGGAAGCCTCGGTGGAGGTGGGGCAGGAGGTACGCCCACCCTCCGCTCGGGGCATATTCGCTGCTCAGGGCACCCTGGCGCCGCAGGCAGAGCTGGCTCTTCCAGCTCCCAGAGCTCCGGCCAGCCGCAAACACAGCTCCCAGGGAAGGCTCCTGTGCAGCTCCCCGCCCGGCGTCTGTCCAGTGTGAGGTTGGGCGGCAGCAGAGGGAGACAGACATGAGCCCTAACTGTCCCCACGGGTTCTGGGTTGTCCACACTCTCCTCCATGTCACGCCCAGCCTTCCCTCCCACTGCAAATCCCATCGACCCACAGCAACTTTGGCCCAACACCGGATGCAGAGGCCGCAGCCTTCCCGAGATTCCACGGCTCCCACCGCTGGGCGCGGCCCGTCCTGTCACAACTCCGTCGTGTGTCGCTCACAGTGGCTCTGCACCCCTGATCAGACTGTACCCAGTACAGGGCTGGGTGTCTAGGGCACCATGAGGAGTGTGCACATGGCCCTGAAAGGACAAGCAGGGTCCCTCCTGGTAAAGGGCAGACGAGGGCATTCAGGAAAAGGAGAGCCGCCCCAAGGGGCAGAGGCACGGACGGCGGGCACATGGAGGGACGCCATGCGGCCGAAGAGGCGGGCAGGGGCTGAGTGTGCCCAGAGCGTGGACTCAGCCCATGATGCCGGCCAGGGAGCCACCGCAGACACCCATGGTCCCCTCCATGGCTGCGGGAGGGGAGTTGGGGGACTGTCTGGAGGGCTGCATCAGGTTGAACTCACTCCCACCCCAACTTCAGGATGGGGCGCGGTGATTTGTGGCTCCTGTTACAGACAGGCTGCGGCTCCATAAAGGCCAAGTGGCCGCCGGCTGGGACGCCTTCTCGCCCGGGCTTCCCCACGCTTTTACGAGTCAACATTTCTCCAAAGACTTACTGTCCGCACAGGCCCCTTTATGCCCCAAAGGTAAGGGTCGAAGCGGCCTTATAACTGCCGTTACTTATCTTTACAGCGGCCGGTGAGAGCCCGCGCTGCCGCGGCAGAGCTTTCATTTCACTGTGTATATTTTTAGTGACGGCTTATAAATCAGGCTCATCCCTGGGGCTCGGGGTCTGGGGTCTCCTCTATTCCAGAAGGCCAGGCTGGGAGAACCATCCCGGTCCCCCTGTCCCTGCTTCTCTGGGCTTTGGGCACTAATAGTCCTCAGGAAGGCAAGACACAGGAGCTTGTCTCCGAGGATGCACCAAGGGGATCGTCAGGACCCTCAGTCCATTTCTGGCCCTTTCTCTGAGCAGCAGCAGTCCTGTCCTCCTATCTTCTTCCCCATCAAACCCTGCTCTCAATACAGAATCTGATAAACTCATTCTCACTGAGGCACTGATGTCTGACAACAGCCAGGTTGTTTACCACCTTCCCAGGGCGTATTCATCGTACCACACTCATACACTCTTAAGCCATCAGAATTCATCCCTAATGATGAAATCACTGACAGGGACACAGGAAAGGATTCCTAAACTCCCAGAAATCATGACCTGTAAGTACCCACACTTCTCTCTCTGTGTAGCAGACGCCATTGGTACCCCCTCACGTCCCCTGTCCTTACCAACTTCCAACCACTAGTACCTGTGGTTAACTGTCTCAGGGTTTTCCCTGCCTCCAAAGCCCTTTGGCCAACTGCACAGCAGGCTGGAAGTGCCACTGCAGGCCTGGAGCAGGGGCTGACGGGGCTGGTGTTCAGACCTCGGCTCCCGGGCCACTTGGGTGGGACAGATCCCAGGGGCTCTCGGAGTCTCCTCATCGGATGACACTGCTACAGTTCTTGGTGGTGACTGGCTTGCCAAGGCTGAGGAGGCTGGAGGTGACCTTCTTTCAGGACGAGGTGGCCCAGGGGCTGCCACAGCCTGGTGACCTGGTGGAGAGGGGACTATGCTCAGGAAAAACGAGAGGCAGTGGAGAGACAGGTGGTGAGGCCAGGGTGAGAAGGGGCGCCGGAGGGTGAAGGAGCAGACGCAGCTGTCCCCATGAGACCACTGGCGGGAGAAGTGGCTGGCAGTGAAGCAGGTCCATCTGCCCCCGGCAGCCCCTAGCTGGAACGTTCTAGCACCAGCAGGGCCCAGAGGCTCAATCTGACTCTGGGCTTGGCCCTCTCCCTCCCAGACACAACCCAGCTGAAAGGATCAGGCTGTCCCCTCCCGGGACTGGGGTGCGGGCTCCAGGACAGGCGAGTCTCCACCCCCCTCCTCTGGGAAGAACCTCCCAGGCCGCTCTCGCCCTCCCCTCAGCCCCAGTGACAGAGCCCCTAGGATCACAGCACAGGGAAACGTTGATTCTGAGTTTTGTTTTGTTTCATTTTTCTAAGTTTCCGGACGCTTCCAATTCCTCCTTGGGGACGCGAGCACAGAAAACCCATCTGACCCCGCAGCCCCGCCAGGTCACTCAGCCAGGCACCCACGGCAGAGTCCTGACACCTGGGTTCCCTGGCGTGCTGAGAATTCTTCAGAACCGTCTCACAGACATTGCCCAGGGACTGCGTCGGCCTCCTCGGGACCTCACGGTGCTTCTGGGGCATCACTGCCCCCACGGGTCAGAGGACCCTGATCTCTCACGCCGACTTCCATAACCCCCCGCTCCGTCTCCTTCCCCCAGGGGAACAAGGCTGATACAGGCTCCACCACGGCCAGGTGTCCCCCCCGTCCCAGGGTCAGGGCCTGGTGGGCCTGAGGAACCACCATCGCTCCTTCCAGCCTCAACCTGCTCTTGCTGCTGACAAGGACTCTCACCTTCATCGTCACACACAGGTAGAGGAGGGACTCACAGACAGACACACAGACAGGTAGGGGTGAGGTGAGAGCCCAGCTAGGCCAACCACACAGGTGAGCAGGATGGTCCAGGAGGGAACATTCCAGAAACAGAGGGAGGACAAGGCCTGTATGTCAAGGATGGGGATAGGAGAAGAGGGATCCCAGCAGCCTGAAGGCCTGGGAAGGGTGATGACCCCAGACAGAGACCAAGGGGTGCCCTGGTGTCCCCCTGAGAGCTGGAAATAACCCAGAGGCCCACTCTGAGGGGGACAGCCTCAGAAACAGAGGGCAGGGCCTGAGGTCCCCGTGGCTGCACCACACTCAGCACGTCCAGAGCCCCCGTGAAGACAGCCCTGTCGTGGGGCCTCCACCTCAGTCCTGCCCTCAGCCCAGCAAGGGAGGGCATGCCGTGCCCCCATGAAACACCAGGCCTCAGGGACCGCCCCACTCCCACCACCACAGCTCTGAACCCGGGTGGCTGGCTCCATAGGCTCCACTCCAGCCACGCCTCCCGACACAGGATGGCAGGACCCGGCCGTGGCACACACGGGTGGTGGCACTGCCCCTTGGCACGAGGACGACCTGAGCAGCTCATCAGCCTCTTCTCCCCCAGCTGAGGAAAGGGCTTCCACTCTGCCTGACAAGCACGGCGGAAAGAGGCAGCGGATCCAACAGCCCTGGGAAACGCCACCGCGCCCCCATGCCCAGGGCAGAGCACTCATTTTCCATCTCCTCCGTGTGGTCATTCCTGTGGGTACCTGCCTGTCTCACCCCTAACAGGACTGTCGGTTGCAGGAGAAGTGGCCCTTGCCGGTGTGTTCTCTGCGTGACCCAGTGATAGAACCTCGCCCGGCACGCACGAGGCCCTTGATAAACACTTGTCGAAAGACAGAGAGAAGCAGGCAGAGAGAGAGGGAAGGAGGAAAGAAGAATGATCTGGAAAGCAAAGAAATCCAGCAGGAATGACCTGCATTTCATTGTGGGGATGGAACACTTCAAGTCGCAGGGTATAGGTCAATCCAGCAAAAAAGCGAGTTTCTTCTAAACGTCCTTCCCCTGCTCAAAGCCCTTCGATGGCTCCCTACTACTCATATTTCAGACTCCAAGGCTCCCTGGTAGCCATTCAAAGACCCCCTTCCAAACGCATGTCTCGTCCCACCCCCGACGTGACACCTCCTCTCAGGCAGGCACTGTGGTCCCTGCCCTCCACGTGTGCCACCTCACGCCACTCCAGGCCTCCACTCTCGTCCCCTTCTCAGGGCCTCTCCCACATGCCCCCTCTTCTCTGAGGAACCCTCCTTAGAGGTGCCACTCTGGAACTTTTTGGCATTTCTGCTGTCAGGCTGTCACTGGGACCTCTCAGGAGCACTCTGTGTCCCCTCAGGGGGAGCTCAAAAGGACAACAAGGGAAGGGGGACAGGCCTGGTCACCCCAATGTGGCCCAAAGGAGGAGGCTGCTCCTGGAGCTGGAGCTCTGACTCCACTCATCACTCACCGGCGAGTGTCCACAGCTGCTCTCTCCTCCCTGAGTCCTCCCACTCTGCCCACCAACTGCTGCAGTGAAGTGGGCAGTTTTATTTGGCCCGCCAGGCATCGCATGGGGCCGCCCTCCCGTGCACAGTCCCTGCAGGTCAGGGAAGCTGACCCTCCTTGTACCACCAGATGTCCACGAGATCCATGTAATAACACGCGGCCTAGGCACAGTGACTGGCGCACAGGGTGCAGGGGACCCAGGCTAGGACAACAGGAAGAAGCCCAGGACTTCTGCTGGAATCACCCCAAAGGAGACCCTTCCCATCAGAGCCCAGGGGTGTCAGGCCCACGCTTACCTGCAGCCACTCTCACCACCAGGGGAGGAGAAGCCGCCCGAATCCCAACCCAGAGGAAAGCCGTCCCAGAGTACAGGAGAAGGAGACAGTGTCCTGGGGACATCATTGGAGCCTCAAGCTCAGCTAGTTACACCTTCCCCGTATGGAGGCCAAGAGCTCCATGCAGCTTCAGAGGCTCCAAGCTAGTTTCTGTCACCTGCAACCAAGCGTCCCGACTTGGTTTCCATCAGGGAAGAACCATCCTCTGAGGCCAAGGAACGGCCTCTTCCTGTATCCTCATACACCACGAATGTCCCTCCTGGGCCTCAGCATTAAGTGTGGCTGCCTGCCCATCCTCCACGGCCTCTGGCTGAGAGCTGGCCTGAGGGGCGGGCACGGGGCTGGGGAGAGGAAGGAGGAGTGCAGGAGTCACTGGCTGAGACTCACTGAGCACAGGGTAAGCCCACGGTGTAGACGGAGAGAGGATATGAAGGGACAGCGCAAATTGGGGGCCCCAGGCCAGGACAGGGAGGCAGGAGGGTGCGCTAGACAACCACTACCCTACTCTTGCCAGCCCTGGCCGACGCCGACACTCCCCGGGAGCTGCAGTCTGCCTGGCACTGCCCTCTGAAGATGCTGCTGAAGGGGCTGGGACACCACGCACGGGATGGGAAGCCAGTGAGCATCTAAGGCCCACCCCTCCTGGGCAACCCGCCTGGTGCAGGACAGCATGCTGGCGTGGGAGTCCCAGATCTGCTCCTTGCTGGGATCCATCACATACTCACTGTGTGGCCTTGGCAAGACCATTTCCCGTCTCTGAGCCTCAGAGAACCAGATGGCCCCTGAGGCACCTCCCACTCAGAAGTGCAGCAGAATCTGGCCCTCTCCGGCTGGGGGCAGCACCAGGCCCTGGCCCTTCCCAGCAAAGCATCTCGTGTCCAGCAGGACAGGGACCCAATGCCTCTCCCACCCCCAGGGCACATCCCCCTGGAGTAGTAGGTGGGGCCGGGGGCCACCCTGGCATGCTGGCAGGCCATCTCTCTCAGCCCCACCCGACCCCGCAGCCCCACTGCTGCAGAGCCCACGAGCCCCGGCATGATCAAGTGTTCGGAGCTGGAGGGAGGCAGTATCTGGTGATAAAGGCCTGGAAGTTAGCTGGAGGTGCTGCTCTTGCTATGGTGATTTACTCAGCTCCCATCTACACTCGCACCCTTAACGTAATTATTTACTTTGTCATTAAACACCCTCCTTCCACTCCAGTTATTTTTAGAGCTCCTGGAGCCTATAGAATTGGCTGGGGAGGCTGCTCATTGGCCAGGAGAAGCCAGGGCCTCCCTGATGGGCAGCGATGCTCACATAGCCTGGCGACTCATGCTGGGGTTCCAGGCGTGAAGGGGCCAGGCCCAGGTGCCACAGGCCAGAGGGATGACAGCCTCTCCCAGCCCTGCCTCGCTTCTTCCCTCACCGTCTCCCTCCCACCCTCCCTTCATCCTTTCTTACACTCCCTCTCTCCCTTCCTTCCTTCTTTTGTAAATCTGAGATATAATTCACATACCATAAAATTCATCCTTTTAAAGTACACAATTCACTGGTTTTTACTTTATTCAAAGGGTTGTGCAACCATCACCACTATCTAATCACAGAACATTTCATTGCCCCAAAAGGAACTCCATAGCCATGAACAGTCGCTCCCCCCTCCCCTCAGCCCCTGGTAACCACGAATCTATTTTCTGTCTCCATGGATTTGCCTACTGGGGACAGTTCATATAAAGGGAATCATGCACACGTGGCCTTCTGTGTCTGGCTTCTTTCACTGAGCATAACATTATCAAGGTTCATACATTTTGAGGATGTATCTGTATTTCATTCCTTTTTATAGCCAAATAATATTCCATATGTGGATATACTGCATTTTGTTTGTCCATTCATTAGCTAATGGACATGTGGGTTATTTCCATTTTTTGGCTATTATGAATAATGTTGCTATAAACATCCAGGTACAAGATTTTTTATGAACATATGTTTTCAGTTCTCTTGGGCATATACCTAGAGTGGAACTGCTGGGCTCTCCCTCCCACAGTCAGCCGAGAGCTGGGGCCCGGCATGTGGGTACCGCTGTGGGTGATGGGCAACTGAACAGCTCCACACTGCTCTGGCTGCTAATGATCCACCCAGGAGTTGCCACAGGCCCCTCAAGCAGGTGAGGCCACTATCCAATGAGAATATGACAGGAGCCCCTGGTGGCCCACCTGCCATACCCTCACTCCTACAAGCTGGCAGGTGAGCTTCATCACGCCCATTTTACAGATGAGGCCTACACTTGTACCTAGCTATGGACCCACACCTGCATGCCTCTAACTGAAGGCACCTGTTGCCTTCCTTGTCCCCAGCACAGCCAGGAGGGATGTGACCAGTGTGTAGACCCTGGGGTCCCCCCCGCGTCCAGCCTGAGAACTCACAGAGGCAGCAAAGTGCATCCTTGGCAGTTTGTGCTCCCTTTCTGAGCCTCTGCTCCCGTGGGTCAGCTCTCTGGCCAGAGGCTGCCTGAATCCAGGTGTCACTGGGGAGGAGCTTGGTACCCACTAACCTAAGTCACCAAGACAGAAGAAGGACAATGTGGACCTCTGCACAAGCCCAGAGGCATGGTGACAGCTAACGGGTGGATTTCAGGCCCTCACTTTGGAAGGGATGCTCTCCTGGTCTGACCATCTTCTCACCACGCAGGACCACCTGCTCTGCCATGCTTCCCTGCACGTCCCTTCAATTCCAGAAGGGCAGGGATTGAGGAAGGTGTAAGGCCTGCGCCTGGTGTCCACGGCCCAGCACCACACCAAACCCAAACCCTCCTCCAACTGTCGCTGCTCAAAATGGGATGGACAATCAGATGCAGAAATCACCCTCCTCGGACCAGAGGCCTTGCTGCCTGGTGTCAGGGTTACAGACTTCCCACCCCACAAACCCAGGCCGCAGTCCATGCCCACTGGGAGCACGGCAGCCAGGCCACAGTCACAGCAAAAGAGCCAAGGGCAGTTTCTCAAGAGGGAGACCCTCCAACCCCCTCCCTCCCTGCCTGCCCAGGAGGAGAGGGAAGATAAGCCAGCTGAAGCTGGAGGGGGCTCCAAACAAGCCACGCCCACCCAGGGCCAGGCCGGGCCTCCAGCATCCACGCATGGCTGTTTAGCAGCCAGAGGACACAGACCCAGGAGAGATCTCTGGACATGGCCTCACAGGACATCCCAGCCCAGAGACAGTGGCTTGCGCTGGAGCTGCAGAGTGAAGGGAGCCCCTCCCCAAGGGCTGACAGGGCCAGCCTTGCTTGCCAGCACTCCCCAGCCACGTTGGATCATTCTCAGACCTCAGGACTTTTGCCCATGCTGTTCTTCGAGCTAGAAAGCCAATCCTCCTTGCACATCACAGGCAAACTGCTACTCCTTGTGAAGACCCAGTTCAGATGCCTGTGCATTCATTCATTCATTCACTCACTCTCAAATATTTATTGGAAACATACACGCCACTCTCAGAAATAGTTCTAGAATGACTAATCATAGTAACAGCAATAACAACAAAACTAATAGCAGCAATTCCATATACAGAATGTCTACTACATGCTAGGTACTATCCTAGCACTCTGCGCTGGTTATCTGCAATCCCAGCCCTCCAAAGGGAAGCATTTGTCCATTTCTTTTTTTTTTTTTTAAAGATTTTATTTTTTCCTTTTTCTCCCCAAAGCATCCCCAGTACATAGTTGTGTATTCTTCGTTGTGGGTTCTTCTAGCTGTGGCATGTGGGACGCCGCCTCAGCGTGGTCTGATGAGCAGTGCCGCGTCCGCGCCCAGGATTCGAACCAACGAAACACTGGGCCGCCTGCAGCGGAGCGCGCGAACTTAACCACTCGGCCACGGGGCCAGCCCCAGCATTTGTCCATTTTTAAGGTGAAGACCCTAGGGTTCAGAACAGCAAAGGATACCCAACTGGTAAGTGGCAGAGCAAGGACTTAAACCTCGTCTGTCGGAGCCTGAGCCTCCGCCCCCGGCCACGCTGGCCACCCGGGAGCTGGCTGCTCCGTGCACCATCCCCTGCGGCTTCCCCTAAGCCCTGGCTTCCTGTGCCAACACCCCTTTGGTAACCTCTCCTCAACCATCTGAGCAGAGCATGCGCTTCTCCCTGTAGGATCCTAAGGGGTCAGAGAGAACGCACGGCTGCAGGCAGGGGCCTGGCCAAGGCCCTACTCAGCTGGTACAGCCCTTCAGGGCCACACTCCTTCCCTGTGGTCTTC
The DNA here is from genome assembly GCF_037783145.1 of Equus przewalskii. NCBI lineage: Eukaryota > Metazoa > Chordata > Mammalia > Perissodactyla > Equidae > Equus > Equus przewalskii. Next base: position 9,983,423 of record NC_091847.1, read on the forward strand.
CTGATCACCCAGGCATCAGGCACTGGCCGCATCAGCATCGCAAGTGGGAGTGTCTGGTTTCTCCATGGGGACCACAGCTGTTGGGCACAGGGACTATGGCTCCTGCTTCTTGGATGCCTCCCCTCAACCCAGCCCCACCTGCCCCCTCTGGTTCTGGCACAGGGTTTCAGAGAGGGCGGCAGCTTTGTTCAAATGCACTGCTTTTCTCTCCTTACCCATCAGTGTGCATAAAAGAAGAGGCTCCGACAGAGCCATAGGACCTCAGCCTGCAAGGTCAAGCAGCCACACACCCCCCTGGGAGCCCCAGCCACCCCTGGGCCTCACTCTAGGGCAATCAGGAGGCCTTCTCCTTCCCCGGTCCCATGGGGCCCCAGATGCCACTGCCCCTCACTGCCAGGCCTGGCTGCCAGACCTCGGGACCTCTCCCTGGACTCCTTGCCTCCAGCCTCTCTGCCCAAGCCCCCCTCCCACTGCAGGCTGCCCTGCTCTCTGATGTGGCAGGGGTCTGCCTTAAACCTCTGTAGCTGATTCCCTGAAGCCTGGGGGGCGGGGAAGGGGAGAATCTGAATGCTCCACCTGCCTCCAAGGCTGGAGCCCCTCTCAGGCCCCACCCCAACCCCCACATTGGAGCTATAGTGGTCAACACGCTGACCCCCAAGCTCCCACACTCCTGAGGGGCCGTTCTGCTGCTGCCGCCCCCCAATGCCCACCCATGCGTGTGTCCTCCTGATGAGACTCTGCACGTCTCTAAAGGCCCAGCTCAGACGCTGCCGCCCCATGAAGCTCCCCGGGCAGGACATGTCTGGCCTCCCACGTGTCCCCGTAGTGTTCTGCTCTCGGTCCCCCGACATGTCCAACTGGGAGCTCCCAGAGGGCAGAGGCAGGGTCTCTGCCATCACCGCATCTCTGAGCAATGCTCTGGAACCATCTGTGGGATGCACATATGGGCTCAGGGAACCCAGAGGCACCCAGGCCACCTCGGGAAGGCCAGGGTCCCCTTCTTCCTCCAGGTGTCCCACATCCACCCCAAACACCAGGCCTGACTTCATTATCTTCAAAATGTTCCTAAGATCAGAGGCGGTGAGACCTGGCCACAAACATAAAATAAATTATCCTCCCCACCCCCATGATAAATGGTTCTATTAGCAAACCAGATTGTTAAACTCCGACGTAGCAGAACGCAGGAAGCTGGGGCCCATCCATTCTCCCTCTGGCGCACGCAGAGTTGTAAATAGGTTATTTTGTGTGTAAATAACACATTAAAACACAGCATTAGCTGTGTCTTTTGATAGAGAGGAAATTGTTACAAATAAATAATTCCGGACAGGAATGTAAAATAAGCCAGATTTAATAGTGCATGCCTGTGCAGCCGTGTTAAACATGACTAAAATGATAAACCCCAGAATGTACTAATAGTAAACTATGCACTGACATCAAAGTAATGAGGCTGTATTTCTACCAAGCTTTAGAAATGCTAAAATTAGTTTTGACAAAACCAAACATCAGAAAAATGTTTCTAACATAAACACCGTCACTTTGGGAAGAGGGGGTTTGGGCCAGGAGGGCGGCAGGACTTGGGGGCAGCTGTGTCCCATCCCATGGGCAATTCCTGGGAATTTGGTTTCCAGACCCAAGGGAGTCTCTCGGTGACCGTTTATGCTTCACTGTCTCTGGGCCTCAGTTTCCACCTCTGTAAAATGAGCAGATTCGAACTCGATGCTCCGTAACGCTTCTTCCAGTTCTATGTTGGCAATGACTGTAAAGCTTCCCCCGGCTCTGCAGAAGCTGCACGTCCACAGTGAACCATGAGAACTGAGGCCATGTCCGCAGGGGGCGCCGTGGCCCCGGGGAGCGAACTGGAGCGGGAGCCACCACAATGCCCTCGATGCTTCTGTTCTGCGTGGACAGAGCTTGCCAGCTGACGTGCATCAGCCAAAGCACAGCAACATGGGTCCGAAGTACAAACATCTGTGCACCAGCCTCCACCACCGAGGGGAGCAGCAGGCAGGGCCAGCGAAGGCTCCCAGAGCACAGACCCTGGGCTGCACCTAGAGCGCCGTGGAGGGGGAGGGAACACAGCTGCTGTGTCAGGGGCAAGCAGGGCATCTGCTCTGACTTTAGACGGCAGCCGTCTTGAGTGGCGTTCTGAGCCTGAGGGCTCAGCATGGAGCATGAGCCTGTGATACACGAGAGAAAAGCTCACCCAGACTTCCATCACTAACATTTACTTCGTCCTGCTCTCTGCAGGCACTCTGCTAGCCACTCTACAAATGCTCTCCTGTTTCACCTCACTGTAGCCAGAGTAGTCACCATTATTATCTCCACTTGACGGCCTTCAGAGAAGGTCTGATCTGCCCCAGAGCACACAGTTAACACGTGGAGAGCTGGGAGGAGGCCCGGCCCCACTGGCCTCAAGCCCCATCCTTCCCCCAACATTCTGCCACCCTCCGCCCCAGGCCCCTGGCTCTCCAGTACACCCTCGTGCCTGAGACCACAACAGGACGTTGTCAAGAGTCATTCAGAAGCACCTGAAAAACACCTGGGTGGCCATGCCCTGGGTTTGTGAAGCTATCAGGGAGAAGCATGTCCTGCTCTGCTTTCTGGAGAAAGTCTGATGGGAACTGGTGTTCCACGTGGCTGGGCCGTAAAAACAAGCTCAGAAGCAGCATCCACAGCAATCCTGGAAATCACTTAAATAAGAATAATTGCCCACTTAGTCATGCCTGAGTGCATCCTCAGGCCCAAGGCAAAGGTGTGTGGCCCCAGCCGAGTGGCTCAGGTAAGTGAGGGAGGCTGGCCCACCCAGCAAGGTCCCTGCTGTCCAAGGGGCCTCGGGAGGGCAGCTGGGGCCAAGGAGCAGGCAGCCCCTAATGACCCTCGTCCCAGGGGACCTCAGGGCCTCAGAGGCAGCTGGCCGCACCAGCCCATGGGCACACACCTGCCATAACAGCATCAGTCTGCTTCCATTCCCTCCACAATCATTTATCGGGTGTCTGCCTTGCTGGGGGCGCTGGGGTGACCAGACACCCTGCCCACAGGGGCATCCCGGGGTTTGGGGGCCACAGACACAGAGAGGGAGCTAAGAGACCAGGGACTCAGAAATATCCATCAATGACAGGGCACAGTAAGGTCCACGTGACTCAGGGGGTTTCCTGGCTCTGGGCAGCTCCGCTGGAATGGTCACCTCCTGAGTCGTTTCTGTATTCTGATATTTGCACAGCATTCCAGGACAGACGTGGACGCCTCACCTCAAGCAAAAATGGGCCTCGAAGAAACTTTCAAATAAGCCCACAGGGCCAGTGAACAAGAGGAAGGGGTGGCCGGTGTGAGTTTAGGTGGCACAGAGGCCTCCTGCAGTCAGGGAGCACTGTGCTGAGAGTCAGACAGTGCTCAACCCTAGTTAACAATAACCCTGCCAGTGCGAACCACTGCTAGTTCACCACCTCCAGGATCTAGTCATGCCTTGGACCAACTACATCCAACGACCTGGGAAGCCTGTTAGACACACACACGCCCAGGCGCAGCCCGGGAGAATCCATTTCAGCAGGTCTGGGGCAGCCTGGGAGTCTGTATTGACTCCAGCGGTGTCAGGAGATTCTAAGGCCTGGCAGCTTTGGCACCCTCTGGTCTGGTCTCCCCCTCCAGTGTACAGTGGAGGAAGCTGTTAGGAGGCCAGGGACCCGCTAAGGCCACCTGGTCTGATTCCCAGCCCAGGGCTCCCTTCTCCACTCTAGAGAGAAACCCAGGCTTCCGACCAACCATCCAGCCTCAACGGGTCAGCTAACAACAGTTACCGGCAAAGAGGAGACTTTCTGAGTCAGGCAGAGGCCGCAGACCCAGGAAAGGAAAACTGGCAATAGTTAACCAAGCAAACACTTAATGTGGACCTCACGGAGAGCCGCCTTTGTGCCCAAGACTTCAGCATGCTAACTCGAGTGATTCTCACAACGCTGGGAAGCAGGTTCCATTACGTCCACTTTACAGATGAGGAAACCGAGGCACAGACCCGCCCGGGGCAGGGGCGCTCGGCCTCACCCAGGTGGTCCGGTTCCCGAGTCTGGGCTGCTGCTTCCTCTTCCGTGGCACTGCTGTGAGACGAGAGGCGGCAGGAGCAGCCACTCTCCACCAAGTGCCTGTGCCGGGCAGGTGGGAGCACGTGATATGTGTCCCATCATTTCTGCCCAGCAGCTCTGCATATGATTCCCACTTCACAGATGGAAACACCCGCCCGCCTCGTGCACTTGGAACCCCGGGGGCCCAACGCTGCAGTCATCAGAGCCACTTGCTTGGCCCCATTCCCAGCAGCTCTGCTTCAGGAGGTCTGCATGGGGTGGGGCCCAGTTCACAGGAAGGCTGCTGCTGCTGCTGGGGTCCCACGCCAGGAGGACCCTGGCCCAGTACACAGTAGGCACTTCGTGTGACCATTAGTGTTGGCCACTGCAGGCACGTCACAGGATTTCTAAAGCTGTCGGGCTGCCTGACTCTGGGACAAGCAAAGCTCATCAGACCCAGACCCAGCTCTGAGTTTGATGGCTCCAGCCTTCCCCATCGTCCCAGCCCGGAGGCTCGGAGCGGCTGGGCCCCCTGGTACACCACTGAGGCACACAGAGGGGTTCAGAAACATTTTTGGAAAGAAAAGCCGCTGTTGGGGAGGAAAATACGACAGCATTTGGGCAGTGTCGGTATAAAGCAATGAGAAACATCTGAATCAAATTGCCTTTAAAATTACACCATTTTAAAAATTAAAGGGAAAAAAAGCTCTGGGCCAAAATGTGTTTTTAAAGCTTTACGGCCTCCAAAGTGTTAGCACAAGGGCTAGAGAGACTGGGAAAGAGCCCACCGGCCGCTATCCGGAGCTGCGCCGCCAGGTGCTCCCACGAACCCCCCCAGGCTGACCGCCGTGCTGCCTTCTCCCTCGAACAGGCCCTGCTCCGCTCCACACAGGTGTTTCTGCCTCCGTTCTGGCTCAGGGAGATGGCGACTCTGAGGGAAACACCCAGCCCCCAGCAGGTGGAGCTTGACCTAAGGGAGGTCAAGCAACAGGGGCCAGTCGAGCCAGGTGACTTTTGCAAATAAGTCACAGCACTGACCTCAAAGAAGTGGCTGTCTGGAAGAGAGCAGGTGCTGTCTGCCGTTGGACAGACAAGGGAGCTGAGGCTAGGGGACAGACGAGGAGACCCGTCTCAGGCTAGTGCAGAGACTGGACGCTTCCCAGAGTATCAGCAGGCTGGGGTCTAAGGCCCAAATCACCTGCCAACAGTGCAAACTCACAATCTAAAAAGTAAACATCTGAAAGAGACTCTCCCCATGGGAGGGGCGGGAGCCCAAGCCCCAGACCTGGCTCTCTGCTGAAGCAGCTGGCGGCCTTGGGCAAGTCCCATCGCCACCGCATCTTCGCCTCCTCTACGAAATGGAGAGGCTCCAGCCCCACTCAAGAATGAGACATGCCTGCCACTTCTCCCGAACACCTAGAAGCTCCCATCTGGGTTCCCAAGCTTTGCCCCCAGGGACGCCACCTCCCTTACATCCTATCTCCTTGCTTTGGACTCATTCTCTTTCTGGTTCCTAAGGGGGCTTCAGATCAGGTGGCTGTCAAGGATCTTGGGTGAGGCTTAAGATACCATCAGTCGTGTGCTAACAATGGGCTCTGGCAGCGGGGACGGGAGGAGGCAGCCCGATCTGTAGAGCTTGCCAGTTTCGTGGTGAAAATACTCCCGTCATGCCAATTTCAGTTACCAACCTCAGGTCTTACATGGCAGAACTAGACGGAGACGCACTCAGCTCTCACAAGCTGGCACGGGCTGGCTGCAGCACACCCCTGCCTCCCAAGATACTTGCATTGTAACAGAGAGTTCTAGAAGGCTGAAGTCCTTAAGAACCAAAGGGGTGAGTTTCCTGCATGCCACGTACATCACCCTGAGTTCCAACATCTGGACAAGCACTGCTAAGAGAACCTCGCTACCTTATAAAGTCGTGCTCACAAGATAGAATTTGCATCCTGCTCTTTTTCTCTACTAATAACTACTATAAACACATCCCTCCCCATTATTATAAAGTCTTGATAAACGTTTTTAAATGGCTACAGAATGTTCCATTCAATAGATGTTCCACAGTTTGATTAATCAATCTCCTATCATTAAACAATTAACACTGTTCTCAATTTTTCACTTATAAATAACGTGGAAATGAAATCTTTCTGCCTAAAGGTGTGCTCACTCCTAGAACCAAAGTCATAGAATTCCAGCGGTGGAACTGGAACACCTGGCACTGGTGGCAGTCGGGGAGGGTTGGCTGAGGAGTCAGAAGCTGGCCTGGAATACAGGTGCCCCCACATGTGGACACCCCGCAGACATGGGCAATCACAGCGCTGCCAGTTTGCAGGATCTGGTCCGTCTGTCATTACTGCCCATTACTCACCAGAGTGCCCCTGACGTCCTCAGACAGGACTCACCCCACCCCTTGACAGATGTTTAATAAGCCAGGAAAACTAAGCTTGTGTAAGCCATCCCATCTGGGTGAGGTGCCGATCATGGTGCAGACCGTGGGGACAGTCTCACAGGCTTTGAAGAGATAAACGGGCGTTGGAGGAGCCAGGTGTCTGAGCAGTCACCTGCACAGCAACCGGGGAGTCAGCTCAGCCACACTCCTGCCGCAGCAAACAGGCCTCAGACAAGCCTCCCTGGACTGGGATGGTCACTCTATCTTTTCCAGAAATAGCTGAGGGACAGGGTCCCCTCAACAAGCAGTTCTCAGCTCCCTACACCCTTGCTCCAGTCCAGGATGCGCAGGGCAGCACTGCCCCTGTCGCAGGCCTTTGTGCAGGCCCAACGGCCTGTCCGCAGCGCCTGTCCACACCCAGCCCCATGCCTGCAGGCTGGGCATCCAGCCTCCTCAGGAGCTAGGCAAATGCTGCTGCTCCACCAAACCACCCCTCCTCGGCCCAGCTCCTCGCCCACCACCCCCTCCCTCCTCACACTGCTCAGGTGCACAGGACACACTCAGGTGCCATCTCAGGCCCGGCCCAGCACCAGGACCCGAGACCCAGAGCTGAGTGCGAGAACGTCCCCACCCCTGAGGGGGCCTCTGTGTCGGGGACCTGTGCAAACCACCTTCTCCCACCTGGCATCTCCTTCCATGCATTCCCCTCACCTGTCGGCAGCTCCACACCCCTGCGTGCAGGAAGGGGCACGTCAGAGGCTCTTTGGAGCCTTCCGGGACTCGATTTCACTGAGTAACTGAGGATTCTTGCTAACAGCACCTCCGCCACCATGGATAAGATGTAAGCAAGATCCCATGTCTCAAGATCGTAGAGACTTTGAACACTATCTGTCAAATGCCCTCAGGACACAGATTAGGAAAGCAGGGCCCAGAGAAGGGAACAAGATGCCACACCAGGACCCAGGATGTTGCTGGAACTAGGAACCAGGCCAGCGCCCTCTGGGCCGCAGCACCGGGCCTCCCTCACCCCATCCGCAGAACGCAGTCGTCAAAGTCCACCAGCACCGGGATACCCGCTCCAAGATGCTCTCCGCTTTGCTCCATGCAGCAACAGCTGCTCTTCTCTGACTCCAGGAAGGCCCTTCCCCAATAGGCCTTTCAGCGAGGGGCAAGGGAGCGGGGGCCTGAGGAGGCTCTCCAGCAGCAGCGGAACCCGACTCCAGCCTCTCTGAGGACCGCAAGCCACCTGCCCTGGGGCAGGTGGGCTGACAGGCAAACCCATCCTCTGCCGGAAACTCATCAGCCAAGCTCCCCTGGGGTCGGGCAGTGAGGAGACAAGAGGGCCTGCGGGGGTGGGCAGGGAAGGCACCCTGGGGTGGGTGTGGGGTGGAAAGGGGTGAGCGCCTCCGTGGAGCTGCTGTACTCCAAGCTATAGGCCTGCTGCCCATCCCTCCTAGATCCAGAACCCCTCAAGCACCTGTCATGATTGCACAACTGGGTCTGATGCTGGAGGGGCTTCCCCCCAATTACTGTCTAACTACTGTCTAATTACTGCCTAAGTCTGTTCTCTGCTACTGTGACACGCAGTAAATTGTGCTGTGCAGCAGCTCATGATTCACTCACAGCTCTGGAGAGCACGACCCAGGCTGAGGCGGGAAGAGCTGAGGGGCAGGCCAGAGATACACAGAGCGGGCCTCAGAGCCCCAAGCACCTGTGTGTCAGACAGAGGGACAGCCTGAGGCATCGCCACAGGCCAGGGTGGGCCCTGACCCGGGGGAAGGAACAGACCATGTGCAGACACAGCCAGGCCCAGGACAGCCAGCCCTGGGAACAGGCAGCCGGGCCTCTGAGCCACCGCCAGCCTCCCAGCTGGGCTTCCCCTCACCTCGTCTCCTGGCTCCCTGACACCACCCTGCGTGGGGAGTCCACCCTGGGTTCGCTCCTCCCATGCCAGGTAAGAGCTCTTCCTCCACCCCCGCCCCACACCAGCCCCTCCTCACGGAGGAAGGGCCTGAAGACCCCATCTCCAAGAAGACAGGAGTCGAGGGGCATCACCCAGGTCAGGAGGCCAATGGCCCGCCTCCCTGTGAGAGCACAGAGGTTGGGCTGGCATCTCCCTCTCCTGACTCGGGCCACACATCCTGATAATGACCTCCAGCTGGGCAGCACAGGGGACCTGCAAATAAATATGGTAACAACAACCCAGAGGTCCTCAAGTTCACTCTTGGGAGCAGGGACACCTATACGCTCCAAGTATCTTCGCTTCCCTGGGCCCCGGCCCCAAGCTGCACCCAGCATGGCCCAGGGACTAGCAGCACCAGTGTCACCTGAGCGCTGGTTAGAAACGCAGAAACCTCAGGCCCACCTGACTTGCTGAAGCGGGTCGCACCCTAACAAGCCCCCCGAAATGTGTATGCGCATCACAGGGTAGAGGCACTGCCGGCCTTGCACACCCACCCCAGCGAAGGCGGCTTCTCCCCACTGCTCTCCGGGCTGTGCCTGAGCAGCGGGAGCAACAGGGCATGACTAAACGCACTTGAATAAAAAGGGAATGACAAGAAATCTAAGTCTCTCCATTCCTTGGAGACAGAAATAGTTCTGTGGCCTCCAGATGGACTGCGCAGACACACGGGAGGTCTCGCCTTCCCGCCAAACTTTCCCAACGGGATGCTGGCAAAGACCAGTGGAAACCAGAGTATTTCTCTTCGGGGCAGTAAAATGAGAGGCTGTGGCTCGTGTAGTCCTTCTGTTATAATTAACTTGGCCAGAAATTCACCTAAGGATACTAAGTTCCATACCTGACCCTCTAATTACAGCCAGAAGGATCGAGAGACAATTACTTTCCAAAATAGACCTTGGCGGGCCAGAGACAAGAAGCGGCATAGCTGGCCCATCTCGAATGTGCCAACTGAATGCAGCCCAGGGCCGCCCAGCAGCCACAGCGCCTCCCTTCCGCTCCCTCTCCCCATTCTCAGACCCCCACCCCCTGCCCGCCAGAGTCTGAGATGACAGCCCAGCCCCCCAGATTTGGGGTGGCCAGACCTCCGAGAAAACCTACAGGCGACCAGCACAGTGCCTGGGATCCCCAGAAGCAGGAGGCCCTCCTCTCCGCCCTCCATAAACCCAGCATGCCTGCCTGATGACATCGGCCACCAGGCTAATTAAATGCTAATAGGCTAATGAAAAACACCCCTCCTGCCGGCACAGGCGCAGAACAGCGAGTACCTCCTTGGGCAGCGACCGCCGCCGCGGCCGCTGTGGCCACCGCTAGAGCCGAGGCCTTCCTGGCCGGGTCGGGGAAAGCGGTGGCCTCCAGGATCCCACTTTTGGCTTCCTTCTTCTCTGAGGCAGCGGCGGAGGCGGACGTCTCCATCTTAGCAGCTCATAGTCCCAGGTGGCAGCCCTGAAGGAGAAGACAGAGACAGTCACCCACGCAGCCCCAGACCGGCCGGGAGCGCGACCCAGATTCCTGCCCTGTTCGCCTCAAAAGCGACCAACTTAATTCGCTCATAATTGGGAAGGAGGGTTTAATTAATTTTGAGAATTATGAGTTCTGAGATTCATCTGGTCTTTCGGACGACCTCCCGGACAACAGCCAAGCAAATTCGTCGTCTTTTACCCCAGATTTTTAAAATTGAAGCAACAAGTCCCTGCTGCTGTAAGCAGTGAGCAGCAGGAAGACCAACAAGGAGAAATGAAGTCAGGATCACGGGATGCTCCAACTCGGAATCCCAGGAAAATAAAAGTAAAGACAGTGACAACTACTCAGAGGTCCTGAAAGAAGAGCCTCGTGTCCTTTCCTCCCTGCTCACCAGGATCCATGCTTCATTTCTTCAGGCATACGTTCATGCGCTCATTCACGCACAGATGTATCATCATTTATCCACTGGCGCACACACAGTCAACCTATTTTTAAGATTAAGATGTTAAGAGCCTAAGATTTTAAGCTCTATGGTGCATGAGGCATGGTGCCTGGTGCTAAAGGTACAATCTTGGAGTTTACAGTGTCCTTAGGAGACAGATAATAAATGGGGGGCTGGGGGGATTCGTGCAGATTTAGCTGCAGTTGGTGAGAGGTGGAAGGAAAAGAACACAGGGTGGCGGGGCAGAGCAGGGTAGCAGGGCAGAGCAGGGTGGAGGGGCAGGGGGTGGCCACCTTGCTTCCTGGAGTAGGGACGGGATGCCACGTGGAGCTCCGAGGAGCCCAGGGCAGAGGCGGAGCCATGGCCCAGGCCCAGACGGGAGGAGGCTGGCTTGTTTAAGAAGCAGCAAGAAGGCGTGTGCAGGCCCTGGGCGGGTTTGGGCAGAGGGGGGACATGACACGACTCATGGTGTAAAGGGGTCCCTCTGCTATTATGTGGAGAGCAGATGGGGGAGGAAGGGACATGGCTGCAAGGACCCAGGGAGATCTAACAGTGGTCTGGGTGAAGGGGGCCATGGTACAGCGTGGACACACTCTGAAGGCGGGGCCCACACACCGTGCCAGGGCGGGGATGCTGGGTGTCATGAGAAGAGGGGTAGAGGGAGGAGGCTCAGGGGATGCGGGCACAGGTAACGCTCGTCTCCAGCAGGGTGGTGGGACACAAGCGAGCATTTCACTAACTTGCTTCATCCCTTGCAGATACTGCTAACCGAGTATGTGTCAAATATTACAAAACAGAAATTTGAAAGACAATTTTTTTTTAAAGAAGGGGGGTCGTCAAAGATGGCTCATATTTTTGGCCGAGCACCTGGATGATGGAAGGCTGGTGCCATTGGCTGAGATGGAGCACCATGGCGAGAAGCAGGTGTGAGGCGGAAATCAGCTCAGTGTGGGCCATGTTGAGATGCCTATAAGACATGCAGAACTGCTGGAAATGCAAGTCAGAGGTCAGAGGAAAGATGGAGGCTAGAGATGGGAATATGGCAGCCACTGGGCAAGATCTCCAAGGGAAACGCGGAAGGAGAAGAAGAAGAGAAAGTTCTAAAACTGAGACACAGGGCATTCCAAAATTTCCAGGTCAGGAAAAAGAGGAGAAACCTGTCAGGGAGAGTGAGCAGCAGTGGTCAGTGGGGGAAGGAGGAGAAAGAAAAGAAAAACACCAGCAGAGGGCGGGGGCTGGGAAGCCAACTCAAGGAAAAAATCCCTAAAGAGGAGGGGCAAGCAGCTCCATCACTGAGAGATGAGATGTGAGGCCCGAGTGCCGAGTCGCTGTGGTGGCAGGGGGCCCAGGGCCCAGGTGGCTTTTAGGGAGAGAGCAGAAGAGAGTGGAAACAGAGGCACAGACAATTTAGTCAAGAAGCTTTCCTATAAAAGAAGCAAAACATGTGGCGACAAGTGGAAAGAGTCAAGGAGCTTGCCATTTCAGAAATGAGGCAGGGAATGTTCCAGAAGAGAGCTCCAGATCACAGCATAGCAGAAACCAAAGGCCGTGGTCAGCTCCATCCCCAGGGGCCTCAAGGCTAAAGCGACATCCACACGGCCCAGGATTTCATTTGTTTAATCCACAGAGGACTCTCATGTCTTTCTAAGTAGAAAATGGGAGCATACGAGAATGATGAATGTGACACGCGACATGAGGACCAGGGTCCTCCTGGCCTGCCAAGCAAACGGCCCGGCTCTGAACCTCCTGGTTTTGTCAGCACACGCTGGCCTGTCCAGTTTCCACAATCTTTCAAAACTCCCTGTGCAGAAAACCCAAGGTGGATGAGGGAGAGAGAAATGTCCCTGAGGATTTTGGCAAGTTAGTGGGTTTCCTCTGGCCTCGAGATTTAGGGATCACCGCCTGATCCTTTAAGCCTATTTGTATAATCTGTTCTTTAAGACTCTGGCTATCTGAATGGCCCACTAGCAACACGCCCTGGCCCGTGCCTGCCCCCCTTAGCCTGGCCACAGAAACCACCCACCACCCCACCAGCCACCTTCCCGACCACCTGAGCTGCACCACTGGGTCACCTTCCTCTCCTCGTTCTCCTCCCACATCTGACTGGCTGCAATCGCCAGAACTTCACCCCAAAGGACCCCAGCAGCGGTGCCTCTCCCAGCTGGCTGCTCTGTGCCGGCTTCTTCCCTTCTGGATCCTGGGTACCGTCTATACCACCTCTGGTCCCCCTCCAGTCATCCTTTACCCGACAGCCAGGCACCTTCCCCAAAACCAAATCTCAACACCTCCCTGCCCTGGCCGCGGCCACCTTGTTGAGCCCCCTCAGCCTTCACATCAAGTCTTGCTGGTTCTCCCTGCAGCCTCCTCTAACCTCCTCCCCTTCACACCCAGACAGGCATGATGGTCCTGCCCTTGCACGCCACAAGGCCTCTGCTCACGCTGTGCCACCTTCCAGAAACCTTTCATCCTTTCTGGTTATCACAGACTCCTACTCTTCCTTCAAGATACCATTCAGACGTCACTTCCTCCAGGAAGCTCCCCATCACAGTCACTCGTGCTTCCGGACTGCTGCAGCAACCCAACATCCCTGTACTGTATTCATCCCCTCCAGGTCAGGAGCTGCTTCCCACGCAGCACCTGCTCAGGAATGCCTGGCAGAGAAAGTGGAACTCTGAGGCAGGAAATCACGGCTCTTTGAAAGGCAAGTGATTTTGTAAACAACCTGGGGTTTACTCCCAAGAAACTCAGGTGAAGGAATTTAGGCCCAACTTTGAAACACACCCTGAATTTGGAAGTAAGGACAAAAAGCAAAGTAACAGCTGGAACAAGAAACCTTTAATAAGCATCTACCAGGTGCCAAGCACTTGACAAGAGTGACCTCATTTAATCCTCACAACATTTTACATAGGGAGACACCAATGCTCAGAGAGGCTGAGTAACTTGCCCAAAGGCACACTACTCAGAAGTGACTGTGTGCCAGGCCTTGAACTCAGTCTATGTGGTCCTAAAGCCATACTCTCAAGCATCACAGTGAGCTGTCCTTCACATGGGGATCCCTCACTGCTAAGGGATTTGCCCCCAAATTCCCGGGCAGGCATTAAGGTAACTGACTATGGAGCTCTTCAGGTATGGGGAGCACTGTGCAAGGAACCAGGGGGGCCCCAGAAGCAGGATTTGGCATGGCCCCCCAGCCCTAGTGCCATGTCCAAGGTGTCGAGACCGGTGGATTGGGACCTCCAGCCAAGGCCAAAAGCTGAGGCTCTGTCCAGGGCTGCTTGCCAACACCATGGTCATACAGTGGCTCCTGTCTGCTGGGGCTGATGGGGGGTGGGGGACAGGGGGCAGCTGTACATCGTTCACTAACTCTTTATTTTCTAATTCTTCATTGACAGTCAGCCTCACGCCTCGCGTTGAGCTAGGCTGGGACCTGGCTAGGCCCTGCACATCCCCAAATGAATCAGGTGTCCCTCTGCTGGGTTTGGACACTGCCCACCATCACAGCACCTCTCCCACAGCCTGGTCATAATCTGCCACACACCCAGCTGGCTTCCTGCTCGACTGTGACCTCCCCCAGGAAGGGCTAAGCCTTGTACCCCTGGGTCCCCAGGCCCAGCTTAGCAGGTGCTCAGACCCCTTGCAGATGGAATAAAGTGGGCGCAGGGACCCAGGCCTGTGTCTGGAGGGCCCAGGGCTCCACGGACCAGAAACCAGCAGAGGACTCAAGGCGCCCACAGGGCCAACGTATGGGACCAAATCCCAGCCCCAACCCGAGAGGGGCAGGTGGGCTCCTGGGAGGCATCAACTCAACCCTTTCTAAATGCAGATGGGGAAACTGAGGCCAACAACTCAGAACCCTTGGACTTTAGTGTCAGGGATGCCAAGGAAAGAAAGAGGCTCAAGAAGGAACTGTGACAACTTCTGCTAAGGGACTGGAGGAGACTGGAGTGGACGGGAGGGAAAGGCTGTGGTTTTCTCAGAAACAGCAGCTGCAGCTCCCTCGAGCCAACATCCCCGCCCTGTTACGTTGTCAGAGTGGGTGTCATCGTCCCCATCCTTACAGAGGGCAGGGAGCTGCCCGAGGCTACTTCACGGAGGGAGAAGGGCCGGGATTAGAGCCAGGTCCTCTGGCCAAAATGCCACCCGGAAACCTCAGGGTGCGGCCGCCACAAGACCAGGGTGAACAGAGCCTGGGGAGGGAGGGGACTGATTCAGATTCTCATCACCCAGACTTCTGTGGGTGGCGGGAACAGGCATGCACGTGGAAGCACCCGGGGTCCCGTGAGTGCATGTGGGAGCTGACCCTGCCGGGGGAGCCCCTGCCGTGCCCACTAGGCACAGGCCTGTCTTCTGCAGATCAGCTGCTGCCCCCTCCTCCCTTCCAGGAGGCAAAGGCGGTAGACAGCCGAGAGGCTGCGTAAATCACAGGAATTAGCAGGATTAGCACAATTTCTGGGTAAACACCAGGCACCCAGGGTCCCAGGCAGCCACTTTCACTCCCTGAAACTCCTCGAGGCAGACGCCTGGGTCTCATCAACAGCCTCACATGGGCGCCCAGAGGCCAGCTGGGGACAGCAGGGAGGGGTCCCGGGGTCCCAGACCTCAGCTGGGGGCCTGTTTCCCACAGGCTCCCAAACAAGAGGGGCGGGAGCACAGCATCACCAGGGGAGGAGGCGAGCTGGCACCCCCTTTACCTAGGAAACTCATGCAGCTCTAGTGCCCAGGCAACTCACAGTAGAGATGCCGCCACACTCCAGGGGCGCCCTGGGCCCAAGTCAGGAAGAGCACCCTTCCGCCAGGAGACTGCACAGGCCACCTATCCGCCAGCCCTCAGCAACATGGGAGGCCTCCCAGGCCTTCCCCTGGAGATGCTGATTCCACAGGATAGGGGATGACATATCCACACGTTTTTTAAAAAGTCCCATGGGTATTTCTGATGCGCAGGCAGGTTTAGGAAAGACTGCAAGGGGTACTCATAAGGTCGCATCCAGCTTCCAAATAATTTATAAGTTCCAACTGAAGCAAGGCCACAGACCCCGACGAAAAAAATAAACTTTTGTCTTTGCTAACTCGGAACCAGAAGTTGGTATCTCTCTCAGGATCGAACGTGGGAAACAAGCCACAGTGCCTGTGCGCCTGCCGCCAGCACAGTCACAGGCGTGCTCACACCAGAACACAGGGCATCACTGTGCTCACCACGGCACAGGTGTGCTCACACCACGGCACAGGCATGCTCAACTATGGCACAGGCGTGCTCACACCACGGCACAGGCATGCTCACACCATGGCACAGGCGTGCTCAATCACAGCACAGAGAATCACTGTGCTCACTACACGGTGCACTTGAGGTCGGCCTTCGACACCCTGCCCATGGCCCTCATGCCAGCAAAGCAGACGTGTCCCCACAGCACAGACGTGGTGCCCTGAATGTTGACGGCTGCATTCAGTACAACTGGTTTCTCTCGTAATTCTGTGCATTTTATTCCATGCATTTACAGCATTATTCTGAGGAGGGGTCCATGGCACAGAAAAGGTTAAGAACTCTGAGCGGAAGGACTGAGAGAATAAATTAATAATCAGAGCAGAATGAGCAAATCACTCGGAAACCTGCAACCCCAGGCACCCTCCGCCACCTGGCTGCTTTGAACTCCTCTAACAAGGCAGTCGCAGGAATTAGAGTGGCTTCCCGGGCTCCATCGATCTCCAGGAGAGACGAGCCCTCAGCCACCTTGGGGCGTGGTGCTCTCACCTCCTCTCTGATCTCAGCCGTGCAGCACACATGTCCACATGCATAGCGCACACGACATACAGCAACAACCACAACCACATACACAGTCACACTGCCACGTGTGTGTGCAGGGGCGCACAAGCACACAGCCACACGTGCATACAAGGTCACACACCACGCAGACATGTACTCGCATACACAGCCACATGTGCACACAGCATACACACCGTTACATACAGAAATGCACAGAGCACATGCACACATGCACATGTGTGTGTACAAAGATACACACAGACCCAGGCAAACACACACACGTACACCAGAGATAAGAAACACCCGCCCTGCCTGGATCATGGACTTATTTTTAAGATCAAATGAGATGAAACACATGAAATTTCCTGGAGTGAACTAAATGCTGCCAATGCAACACAGATTAAAGGTGATGACAATTATAACCTCATCATAACTAAAAAGAGAGCAGCTGACTCCCTCTCGCTCCCTCTCTCTCTCATGGCCCCAAGGTTTCGAGGACTCGTCCAACATCCTCCCTGAGTGGCCGAGCGCCAGTCATTTCATCTCCCATCACCTCCGTGTTGCCATCTGGAAAATGGACATGCCAAAGGGTGCTCTCGACCTCAGGGGCACCAGCCCAACAGAACAGTGCAAAGGCCGGCCATGTGAGGGGGGTGTGACTCCCCATGTCAGAGGCGTGAGACAGCCAGACCTGAGCTTCCACTCCGCCCCCTGTCCTGCTGGGATCAGAATCGACACACACTCCCCACCTCGAAGGGGAAAGGGGACTGGGGGAGGTGAAGGTGCCCCAGGACTGCACCAAGCTGGGGATGCCCTGCTGGCCCTTCATGGCCGGGAACAAAACAATCGTATTTTAAAATACATATGCATTGCATTCCCCCAGAGTGAGAGACACTCTGTGCTTGGACCAGGCAGTCTACATCAACTGTGTGTCTTTGGGCACATTACTCCCCCTCTCTGAGCCTCCGTTTCCTGCCCTGTCACATGGAGCATCCTCCCTGCCTCCCAGGCTTTTTAGGAGACAGTCAACCTGCCCTGCAGGTCGGTAACACACAGGACAGCAGCAGCCCCACAAACACCAGGCCCCCGTGGGGCTGAGCCCAGGGCTGGCCCGCAGCCACCTTCCTCCAAGAAAAGGTCACTGCCCACAGGCTGCCAGGGGTAGGGCCGGGGCTTCTGCCAGCTACACACATGGCCTAGGCTGCGCCTGTTTCCAACTTCTCTGTCCACCTGCCCTGTCTCTGTCCGTGCACGGCTGCGTCAGGGCCCAGCAGACACCAGCCCCAAGGAGGCTCGGACAGCAGCACCAACAAGGGCTGCAGGCCTGGGGCCAGGCAGGGCTCCGGGAGACGAGACGGACCTCCCATCACTGGGGGTGGGCAGAGAGGGCGCCTGTGCCACAGCCCTAGTCCCCTGGCTCCTCTCTCTTCTGGAGCCCCGACACGGGGGCAGGAATCACACAGCTCCTGCCTGGCCCGGTCGCTCTCGTGCCACCCTGGCCAGGGGTTCCCACAGCCCTCTGGAGGGAGACCACACTCAGGAGGGGAACCCACAGCCTGCAGAAGCCCCTTGGGATCTTGGGCTGGTCAGATATGGGAAAGAGGCGGGGCCATGGGGCCCCAGCTCCCCCACCATGGACAGTGAGGGGGGACACTCCCCGCAGGTGATCGGGAACCTCGGGTGGGGGATGCACACGAGGAGCTGCTCCTCAGCCCACACAGACCTCCGTCTCCACGGGTGCTCGGCACACGGCCTGCTCCTGGCCTACTGCCCAGAGGGCTGTGGGGACAGCAAAGGGAGACGCCTCTGGAAAACAGTAAAGCCTTCTTCTGAAACCCCCCGAGGTACACCAGTGGGGCCCTCGTTCTTGTGTGACTCAGCAAGCAGGGTCCCCTCTAGCTGCTCCGTCGCTCCATGGAGCCCCTCCTCTGCCCGGTGGCCCCTGCACTGGGAGGCTCATTATCAAAGAAAGGAAAGAACAGAGGCTTCAAGCACCTGTGGTGCCCACACCGGGCCAGTTCCTCTTCTCGCAACATCTCACCCTTGCCATGGTTACCCCAGCAAGGCCGATAACATAATCCTCACTTTACAATAAAATAGAGGCCCAGAGAGGGTAAGTAACCACCCAAAGTCACACAGTGAACATGTGATGGTGATCCAATGTAGGTCTTTTAGATTCTGAGGATCACACATTTTCTACTTTTTCCATCACAACTAAATTCTGAATGTGTAGATGCCTGCCACATGCAAGGATTATTACAGAGCTGTCAAAAGGTGCTGTTTGTAGACAGTTAATAGAAGTTAAGGCAGTATATGCTAAACATCAAATAAGCAGCAGACATTTTATGCCCATGGGAGCTCAACAAGGGAGGGCGACTGACAGGGGATGCCAGAGGGGACTTCCGGATGACCACCCCATCTGCCCTGTGGCTTCAAGACAGCGAATCAAAGGCCTTGCAGTTGGCCTGGTGCGAGGAGAGGGAAGGGCATCCAGGGGCAGGGAACGGCAGGAGCATCTGCCCTTGGCCCATTCTGGAGAGACAGAGCAAGAAAGGAGTGTGTTCGCAAAGGGAGAAAGCAGCGGCAGGGCAACCATGTTGAAGGGGGGCTGTGTGGGCCAACAGGGTCTCCTGGAAGGGCAGGCTCGGGGGAGACCAAGGTTTGGGAAGAATGCACCGCCTTGCCTCCCGGGTCTCGGACACACTTCTGCTGCACAGCCCAGCTGGCCTGGCTCCCACCATGCCAGCTGCTTCCAGGAGCTTCGGACCAGAGCCCAGAAGGTGGGGGGCGCTGTGGCCAGGGGTGGGCGGCACACAAAAATCACTCTCTAGCAGGTGCACCTGCTTCTTGATCACCCCTTGAAAGTACTTTCCCAAGAAGGAAAGCTCCCTAACTTGCCCAGCCCCTGGGCTTGCTGGTGTGCGGGAAAACAGACAAGGAGCCCTCATTCACTGACTTGCCGGGTCGGAACAAGCCAGGGAGGCCCTGATGGGACGTACGGCCCCTCCTGTACAGCCAGCCTCAGATAATGGTGTCCGGGGGCCTGCCGCTGGGCAGGCGCATTTTTTGCCGGAGGGTGTGGGTAGAGCTGGGGCTGACTGACACTTCAGAGGGCATCGCAATTTCCATTCACGTATTCTCCGGTTTATTCCCTGAAAACACCAGGCCAGATCCATCCACACTGCCTTTGCATGCCCATGCTTTCCTGCCCAAAACATTCTTTCCTCTCTGCTCTACCCAAGGAAGCCATACTTTAACACCAGGGAGCCTACCCAGTGCCCTGCCACCCAGAGTCCACGAACCCTCCCAGGCTGCTTCTGAATCTCTCCCACCCTCCTGCACACGTCACAGGGAGCACGTCAGAGGGAGCACATCAGAGGGAGGACCAGAGCCCAGACGCTGCAGAAAGAAGGCCCACATCAGCATCCCAGCTGCACGGAGAGCTGTGGACAAGGACCAACTTCTCCCTGAGCCTCAGCTTCCTCGTCTGTCAAATGGGGATGACAGTAGCACCTCCCGCATGATGCGGATTAACAGCACGGCCCCGGCACCCACGAGCGCCCCGGCTCAGACAGTCACCGCCTTATCATCGCTGCAGCCAGTGAGCTGGCCCAGCCAGGGAGGCAGTGCAAGGGAGCCAATTGGAGGCCTGTCCGAGACTGGCCGGGCAGCCGGGCACCCCCTCTCCCCTAGCCCCGTGCCCGTGCCCGTGCCCCTGGCGTTCACAGGGCCCCGTTTTGTAACATGCCGTCCTGCTGGATTGCAAACACCCATGGTCTGTCACCTTAGTCTGGGGAGGGCCCGAGGGCCGGGGCGCCCCGAAGCCCCACAGCCCCGCCAGCAGGGCCCTGCCGGGTCCAGGGGCCAGGAAGGGGACAAGGGCCCACTGTGTTGTGCAAGGGGCAGCCCCAGATGTTTTCACAGCTGCATTGTGTGCGGCCGAAGCCGAGGCTGTAGCTGGAGGAAATCAAGCCCTGCCTGCGCCCAAGGAGGGAAAACAGGGCAGACTGTGCGGGAGCAGGCTCCAGGCAGTCTCCGAGGGCAGGCCCAAGACAGCCAGGCACACGGGACTGTGGGCCCCAGGCCTTGCAAGTGCCCCAAATCCAAGACTGGGGGCGGGGCAAGGACGGAGCACCCCTGAGAGCAGAAACCCCCAGATGGAGGCTCTGAGAGGGGAAAAGAATTGGAAGGCAGGACCCCACAGGATAAGGCCGGACACCCACCTGCCCCTGCAGGCTCACATCCATTCCAGGCTGACCCCAGTTCCCGCCCATCACGCCGTTTCACACCCTCCAACTCTGGTCCCACTGCTCCCTCCGCCAGTAACACTGCTTCCCCAAAGCCCTCCCTGCCAGCCCCACACCGACCCCGACACCAGGCAGGACAGGGGCTCGGTCCTGTCTCAGCCCTGAGGTCAGGCCCCCACGTCACTGTAGCTTCAGTACAGTTTACTTGCCTGCTCCCCTTTAGGCCTGCCCCAAATGCAGGCTCAGTCAGTGTTTGATGACCGACTCAGCCTGCAAATGCTTCTCTCCCCTTAGGCCCCCTCAGGCCTCAATCCCCACAAGGTCAGGGTGCCCCCTGGGATGCACTGGAAGTCTGGAGATGGGGGGGCGAGCAGAAGCTGTCTCTCAGGACGGGGAGATGCTGCAATCCACTGGTACTGTCTGCCCCAGGCAGAATCTGCCAGTACCGCCATGAAGACAGTCTTCAGGGCAAAGCTGCCAGTGGCATATGAACACACCTCTTTCCTTAAAACATGAAGTCCTGAGAGTAAAGCCTTTGCTATGCCCAGCAGCACTCGGGTCTGCAAATCGCTGAGCACCTACTGTGCTAGAGGCACACGCCGTCATCGGGATAAGTAAAAACTCCAGTGCTTGTTGCTTAAAAGGTGCTCTTTGAGCCATTATGCCAAGGGGCTGTTTTCTCCCAGTGGAACGGCAGGCTGGAGAGTGGCATTTTGGGGTCAGAGGGACGGTGCAGGTGGCTTTCCCACATCGTTCCAGTAGTCACCCAAACCGCAGCCTCAAGAGGATCAGAGACCCAGGGCTTCGCCCGGGCCAGGGAAGGAGGTCTGCAGACCCAGGACAAATCCCGCCTCTTCAGACATCCTGGCGGAAGTGACACAAGTCACAGAGGCGCTCCTGCGGAGGGGCTGGGCAGTCCTGGACCCCACCCAGGCAGTGGAGGACGCTCTGAGCTGGCTGTGGTGAGAGGAGGCTCCTACCCCACTGCTGCCCCTCAGGCTCCGGGATGGGCTCCGGGATGGGGTGA
This sequence comes from Equus przewalskii, assembly GCF_037783145.1. Taxonomy (NCBI): domain Eukaryota; kingdom Metazoa; phylum Chordata; class Mammalia; order Perissodactyla; family Equidae; genus Equus; species Equus przewalskii. Next base: position 10,004,756 of record NC_091847.1, read on the forward strand.
GCCAGCACAACGGGGACAGAACCTCGGCTTGACTTCTCTGCTTCAGCCCTGCTGAAGCCTCCGGAAACTATGAGGATGCTTCTCAAGGAGCCACCCCCAGGCCAAAACTACATCTTTCTAACCCTTCGGTCGTCTCCCTCTGATCCCGGAGTCTGGCACCAAGAAAGGCCTCCAGAGGTCATCTGGTCCAGTCCCCTGTCCAGGCAGCTCAGCTAGAGGGCAGTCCCTTGCCAAGGAGGCAAAGGGGCTGTCCTCAAGCTCCCTACCTCTTTATGCCTCAGCCAGCTGGTCTGAGCGGGTCTTACCACATCACACCCTCAGCCCTGAATATACCCTGACACGCTATGCAACTCTGGGTAAGTGTCTCTTCATCTCTGGGCTCAGTGCCCCACCAGTGAGATGGGTAGTCTGGACCCCCAGGGAGTGCCTGTCATGCCACAGTTGGGTGGAAACAGGAATTTCGGCATGTAGGGAGCACAGACAAGATGCAAGCAAACAAACCCAAGCCACCTGCCACCTGCATGCCTGAATCAGCAACTGTAAACTGAGCACCAGCAATCTCCAAGGACTGAGGTCACCCCTCCACGATGGTGCTGGGCCCGGGGCAGGGAGCAGGGAGCAGGGCAGGGGGGAAGGCCGGCTACAGGCCTGGGGCAGCTGGTCTGCCTCTCAGGCTCTGGGGAGAAGCAGGCCAGTGGGTGGCCTGGCATCTCCCAGTTCGGTCTGTGCAGCGCCCTGCTCTGACTTGCCCAGCCACGGCCCTCCCCACGCCTCCCCGGTGACGCCTGCACCCAGCTCTTCCGTCTGTGCCTCTGCCAGGCTCAGGCACCAGATTTCCCCAGACTCTGCCAGCAACCAGCAGCCAGCACCACCCTGGCAAGTGAAGCCAACAGGAGTGTCCTGCCTTCAGCTGGTATCTGTGCGTGAGGCGGGAGGAGGGCACCCCAAGCCTGCCTGCTAAGTGATACCCCCCAGTGAGCCTCGGCTCAGCCCGCCCAGCCTCTCCTCGGCCTCGCTCTTCCTCCTACATGCCCAGGAGCCCAGACGCCCTCTCATGCTCTCCCGTCTCTGGGTAGGCCCGCATCCCAGCCTAAACCAGGCATCTGGGGCCCCAGGCCTGGTGACCTGACATGACCGCAGCCCTGTGAAGGTCACCTGCAGCCTGAGCACCTGCCCGCCCCAGGAGGCCAGGGAGGGGGAGGGGCTCCCTGACTCAGGACAGGAGTGAGACTCTTCACTCAGGTGGCACACATTTCCCGAGGGCCTATTGTGTGCCAAGCCTGGGGCTGCAACCTTGACTACCGAGGTGAGTTAAACACAGTCCTGCTCTCCCAGAGCGCTCAGCCCAAGGGGGGGCACAGTCATCAAGGGAAACAGACAGCGACAACCCAGAATAAGCTTCCTAGAGAGAGATAAGCTCAGGGGGCTTCAGCGGGCCTTGGCTAGCCCGAGGGAGGTCAGGGAAGGCTTCCTGGAGGAAGGGGTAGATAAACATTTTCAAAGGGAGGACAGGTCAGGTCCAGAATGGTCTGTTAAAGCAGAGGGGACCACAGAGGGTGGAGAGAGCACAGCAGGTGGAGAGCAGTGTCTGGGCAGCAAGCAGGAGCCAGGGTGAGCGAGAGGCCCTGCGGCTCTGAGTCCTGAAGGACAGTGTCCAGCGACGGGTGAGCACCTGCCCTGGTGGCTCCCAGTGTCTGTGGAAAACGTCTCACCTCCACATCTGGGCACAAGAAACCCCCAAGACCTCGGCCACCCCTGCCTCCTCGGCCTCCTTCCCACCAACTCCCACCATTTCCAGGGGGTGCTTCCAGAAGCCTGTGCCCCCAGCCACTGCCCGTCAGGCCTCTGCCCCCACGCTCTTCCTCTCAAAACACCCGTCCCCCTACCCCTGCCCGATTAACTCCACTTTATACCTCTACGGCTAAGGCCGGTGTCACCTTCCCCAGGATGCTGGGGACCCCGGCACCGTGTTCCTGCAGGTCCCCATGTTCCCCTGGGCAGGCCACGTACAGTGCTCGGTGAGAAGTCTCAACTCTCTGTTAACCATCTGCTCCCCTGGGTGGCTGGGCTGTTTGACCTTCATTCCCAGCCCCTGGCACACAGTCAGTGTCCCACAAATGTGCCACGATTGAGAGCCACCCGCGTGAACCCAGGGCACTGAAGTCAGCTGTCTCCTAACCATCCCCCACACCACGTCCACTAGGGGCTGCCACACAGTAGACAGCTAGTCATGGTTACTTAACTGACCCCGGGGACCCTGGCTGAAAGATGCAGCCTAGCTGGTTGCTTGTATCTTAGAAGGTGCCAGATGTTAGAACTCACAGGCTAAGAAAGACAGTCACCCCTACTCGCTACCTGAAATTCTACCATTAGAGAGTCACTTCTTTGAAGCTTTTTAGTTTTCAAGAACAGCCTACTAAAATGCAAACTGCCCTGGAATACGGTCAGGCCTTAAGTGGTTGTTATACAAAAGTTCATTTCTCTAAGCAGAGGGGGCACAAACAGACAGGGAGGAGGAGGAAGGGGAGATGCTATGGGGACGGGGTGCCAAAAGCCTTGCCCCGTTTTGCGGATGCTGTCCTTGGCTCTGCCAGCCCACACCCTCTGATAAGAAGGAGCCGGTCCCTCTGCTCATCCCTGCACTGCCGCAGTCCTGGCAGGCGCCATCCGCAACATTGACTGGCTTTGGAGTGCGAGCTGCTCAGTTCACCCTCCTGCCGAGGCAGCTCTCCAGGCGCACTCGACTGGCCCCTCTGTTCTGGGCCTTCTGAAGGCTTCCAGGAGGAAACGAGGGCGCTCTTTAAGGCCCAAGTCCTGGCCAGCCACCACCATGGCCTAATCTGTCCGTCAGGGTGCTCCCAGGGGGCGGGCAGGGAGAGGGCTGGGCTTCCGGGCCCCCCACCCAGGACTGTCCCAGGGAAGACACTCAAGGATGTCCCCAGCCCATGAGAGAGGCCAGGGGGACACATGGGACTTCCCCAAATGAGGGGTGTCCTCCAGACTGGCAAGAAGCCACAGGGGGGTCCTCAGTTGAGGTGCCCCTTGGTCACAGGATGTCACCGCAGTCATTAGTGGGAGCAAGGCTCCCCACCCTGGGGCACGTCTGATGATTGTGAGACTGTGTCCCCCAACTCTGGGTCTGCACGTGGAATAGACAGCCAGGCCTCCCCCTTAGCCTGGAGCCCATGACTCCTTCCGTGATGGCGCCAGGCCTGGGCCCTCCAATCACCTACCCACTGATGGGGACACAGTCTGCCAAGGGGTCCTGCCAGGCAGGGAGCCTCGTGGGGGTCCCAGAGATCCTCAGAGATGCAGCAGCTAGCCTCCCAGACGGCTCAGGAATCCCCTACAGCACTGTTCTCAACTCGGGGTGAATCTGCCCCCCAGGGGACATTTGGCAACATCTAGAGACTTTTTTTTATTGTTTCCAAAGTGAGCTACTAGCAGCAAGGGGCTAGAGGCCAGGGATGCTGCTAGACATCCTACAATGACCAGGACAGCCCCCATGACAGAGAATTATCCAGCCAAGATGTCTACGACACCAAGGTTGAGAAACCCTCTCTAGAGTATTCTAGACACTTCCATCATCTAACCTCGGCTTGAATACCCCCAAGGGATGGGGAGCTCACTACCTTATGCTATCGGCGAAGCAATGCAATGAAGCACTGGATCCGAAGTCTGGGTCAGCCTCTTGCTGGAAACTGTGGGCAAGTGACCCAGCTTCCCCTCCCCTCAGAATCTCTCGATGGAAAATGGAGTTAGGAATTCGATGTTGCAGGATTGTTATGAACGAGTTCACGACCACAAAACATCTAGCGCACAGCCTCACACACAGAAGGACTTAAACCAAAGGCGCCTGCTCAGTGGTGTCTGGCTTTAGAATCTGCCGGGGAGCAGAACTCCAGCCATCCCCAGGACGGCTGGGAATCCACCCCTGCAGGAAGACACCCGCTAGGGCCCGGGCCCGCCTCGCCGACAGTCACAGATAAGGGACGCGCCAGCTGTTCCCTCAGGGTTACCACACTCGCAAAACCCGGGCAGCAACCTCCACGCCAACAGGAGGGGAACGTTTTGAATACATCGGTCTTACAGCAGCACAAGGGAGCAGTATGCAACTATTGTGAGTCACTGTTGTAGAGACACGGAAATAGAGGTGTTTGAGCTCACAGGGTGGGTGAAAATAAAACCAGGGGGGACGCAGGCTACAATTGCAACTAGGAGAACGAACCACATATACAAGGGGCGGACAATTTATAGGAAAAAAATCTTGTGTTAGGATGATTGGATTTGGGGTGATGCTGGGTTTTTGACAATGTTCTTTAATGTAAAGTTTATACAGTTTTTTCCATTAAAATGCTCTTTATGAATGACTATAGAGAAAATAATAGGAGAAACTACAAACCAAACCTTACTTCTGACCATGAAGGAAAAGGGTGTGGGAGAAATCTCAGAAGGTGAATGTGTCCCCGGACAGTTCCAGGGGCAGACCCCCGGGCCTCAGAATGAGGGGGCTGCTGCTTCCAGAGCCCCGACCCCAGCAGGCCAGAGGAGGCAGGTCTGCCCGCCTGGGTCCTCTGCCTGCAGAGAGGACTCACCCTTCGGCATCCACCAGGGCAAGCTTCACTGCCTACAATGTCACTCGGAATTGTCCCCACCTCCCTCTTGACAGAGCAGAAACCAGGACTGGGAGAAGCGAGGCAGCACAGATGCAGCCTGGGGGTCTGATCACTTTCCACACCCCATGGGGTCCAGCGTCCACCAGGGTGCCTGGTTCCCCATCAGAAGCGAGGACCCTCCCCTTCGGAGGCCAGGATTCCCTCCAGAGGGACGGCTGAAGGATTCCTCCTGAGGAGGCTGCGACTCAGAGACCTTGCCCCAGGCTGGCCCCAAATCTTGGGGAGCAATAAGTCGAATTTATCAAAAATATTTTGAAGAAGCTTTTAAAATCTCAGTCTCCCCAGAACACAAAGAGATAGCAACTCCCTCTACATCTCCCCTCCCCCAAGGGCCCCCTCCAGTCATCCCCGAAGAAAATGTTTAAAAGCCGAGAATTGTGCGAGCTGCTTTATTTCTCCTTTTGTTCACCCAGACACCAGAGCCAGTGCCATCGAACCATCCTTGCCTGCGACCGAGGCCCCAGGACGCCTGGAGCACGGCCAGGTTAGGCAGGGCCTGTGCCGAGCCCCTCGGAGGTGGAGGTGGACCCTCGGGACCCCTGCCCATCGTCCCCCAGCACCTCCTCCTTGTTTCCGGGAGAAAGAATGGACACATTCTCTGAGGTGGAAGGGGCTGGAACAGAAGCAGAGGATTCGGCAAAGGCAGAGAGGAGAGGATTCGGGGAAGAGAGGGCAGGAGCTGAAACAAACAAATCCCGTGCTTCCTTCCTCAAAGGGGACTGGGTACGCCTCTCCCGAACCCGATGAGGGGAGGCCAAGAAGGATAATGCATTTGGGGACCGCACTCCCACTCCCCATGGGATGACAGAATCACTAAGGGGGAAAGGAGGGCCCTCAACAACAAAACTGAGCGCGTTGTTCTTGCCACCAGCATCCCAGTGCCCATCCATCCACAGCCAGGGGGCACCTGCAAGGCGGGTACCCTTATCCCACCGCACAGGGAAGAAACTGCGCTCAGAAAGACCCAGCAACATGCCTGAAGTGACATCACACTCAAACCCAAGCCTCCCACACAAGCGTGAGTGCTCCTTCCAACAGGCCCCCCCCCTCTTCCGCAACTCCCGGCGGCTCCCGCCCACCTGGGTCTGAAATCCCACAGTTAAGAGGTTCTCTGTCTGAGCTCTGTTTTTCTGGTTCCAAGAGGCTTTGTTAAAATGCTGACAGCTTTGAGATACCCAGAGGAAAACCGAGGTGGGGTATCCATGCCGACCGAGCCCCTTCTCGTACAGGGGTCCCTCACACGTCCCCTCACTTCGACCTCCCACAAGGATGGCACTCTGATGATCCCGTTTTAGAGACCAGGAAACTGAGGCTCAGAGAGGCTGACAGTAAACTGCCCAGGGTCACAGAGCCAGGGCCAGTGTGGTCAGGTTTGGCGCCAAAGCCCCCGCCCTGTCCTCATCAGGAGTCGTGACACCCACCTCCTCAGAGGTCACTTACCACACTCCTCCCCACTCAGCAGGCTGACCCTCAGGGATGGCGGGGAGGCTGGAGAAGGGCCAGCGGCAGCAGCTGCAGGCCTGGCCTATGCTGGGCACTTGGTTTCCCATCTCATCCTCCCAACAGCCCCAGAAGCAGGCACAGCGAGTGTCTCCTTTTCCAGACGAGGAAACCGTGGCAGAGAGAGGCTTCTGCCGAGGGCCAACGGAGGCTGTGAGAACTGTGTGAGTGAAAATTCAAAGCTCCTCAGGACTCAGGGGCTCCGGGCAGACGGTGATCCAGCTCCAGGCTCCAGGACAGATGGGGACATCATAGCTGTGGTCAGCCGACAGCCTGGCAGCCATGGGCAGAGGTAGGGTGAGGGTCACCACACTGGCCTCCTGAGACTGTAACATTGCCCAGAAACAGGTGAGAAAACCCTCCAGAGAGCTTGACACCGGGTTTCCCTGGGAGACGGGGAACCGGGCTCTGCCCTGAACTGCTCAGAGAAGCCACATCCCTCTCTGGGCCCGTTTCCACATCTCCAGGATGTGTGTGTCAGACTGGATGGCCTCCAGGCCCCACGAGCTTTACACGCTGGAACCGAGGCACCAAGAGAAGGGAAGGAGCATGGCGGCAGGGCAGGTGTGGGGAGATGGAGGCTGTGCTGATGGCAGCCCATGGAAACCAGGGAACCCGAGAGGCAAGGTCTAGTGGAGCTGGACCCCTCAGCCCATGGGCGCAGCTCCCAGCAGTGGCACTGAGGAAGAACCAGCAGGGAGCCAAGGCCCGGCTGCCGGCTCTGGCCCTGGCACATCTCCAGGACTGTGGGCCGGGCCCTGGGGACAGAAAGGACCCCTGGAGCCTGCGCACAGGGCACTCACAGCAAGACCGCCTGGCAGCAGTTGGGAAAGGTGAGACGGGGTGCTGAGAAGTACAGGTGGCAGGGGACAGCTGGAGAGCAGGAGCACAGAGAGGGCAGGGCCCGGCCAGCCAGGGACCAGGCTACAGGGAGGGGGAGCATGTGCCAGGCCAGGAAGTCTGGGATTTATAGTGAAGGGACTGGGGAGCCATTGAAGGCTTTTGAGCAGAAGGGTGATAAGATCAAGGTGATTTACACAGCAAGCCTTGGCATCATGACACAAATGCTCCTGGACACTTGGCAAACCAATGGCATATCCCAGATGGCCCTTGGGTCCCCCACAAGCTCCTACACTTTACTTCTGCTGAGCCAAGGCCTTGACCTTGCAGTTTCTAAACCCTGCAGGAGGTATGCAGCTGTGAGGGCGGCTGGAGGGCAGGTCCACCAGCAAGTGTCACTATCATTGTCACTCCTGTCGAAGGAAGGGCAAGTCACTGATACTCAGCCTGCTGCCACCCAGAGTGTATGGAAGAGGCTCAGCTGAGAGGGCCCATCAGAGAGGGCCACGGGTGCCTGGACCAAGGGAACAGCGTCCTCCTACTGAGAGGGGACGGCTTGGCCAGAGTCAGGCGGATGAGGCTCCTAGGCCCCGCACTGCCACTAACCAGCTGGGGGACCCTGGCAGGAGACTCACCCTGTCCAAGCTGCAGTTCCTGTCTGTAATTGACAGCGATGCCATCTACTCCGCAGGGCACCCGGGCTCCCCACTCAGCCTCCCCCGCAGATCCCACGCCCCCTGCCCGCTGGAAGCTCCCTCTCCAGCTGGGGAAGCAGAGTGCGCGGCAGGCACCCCACTGCCCTGTGAAGACTCCACAGGTTCTGCCTCCATCTGTCGTCTGTCTGTCTCTCTCTCTCTTTCCCCCTCCCTTCTCTCTCTTCCCTTGTTTCATTCCTTTCTCTCTCTCTTTCTCTCTCTCTCTCTTTCTCTCTCTCTCTCCCCTCCCCTCTCCCTCCCTTCCCTCTTTCCCATCCGGCAATGGGCTAGACAGCCAGGACCGTGCCTGTCAGTGGGGACGGCTGTCTCGGCTTCTCAGAAAGAAGGAATGGAAGATGGCATGGGGCTGGCGTGGCCTCCACCCTCCTAGCCGGAGCTCAGCAATTAAGACTTTGGTGTCCACATATCTGCCTCATCTGAATTCCAGGAGGGTCTGCTCTCCGGCTGCTAAAGGGTGTCTGTGTGTGTGTTCACACCAGGCCTCCTTTTTCGTGATAACTGCTAAGTAAGACCTGAGTAATAGATGCCTTTCTGAGAACTGAGAAACCCCAAGGTGTTTATGTACTATGAAGAAAAAAATGTTTTGCTGAACCCACATTCCTTCACCATGCAGTGATGTCTACTGGGCTGGAAAAGATGTATGTGTTGTTTTCATTCCCACTTGCCCAAACACAAACACACCCAAGACACACACAGAGACACACAGACACACACACACTCAAACACACGCTCTCACACACACATACTCTCTGACCCGAGACAGCACAGACCTGCACGCGGCTGGGTTTGGAAAGAAGAACGGAGCGTGAGGCGGCAGGTCCCAGCGTGGGGAGGCAGGAGGGCACGGCAGTCAGGAGCAAGGCTTAGGACCAGGCTGCCTCAGAGTGGAACCCCCGCCCTGCCCTTATTTGCTGTGTGCCCTTCGAAAGTCGACTTATCTTGTCCATCAGTTCCCCCCCGGTAAAGGGTGAGTTGGAACACAGACTTGTGTCTAGCACCCAGAAAGCCCTCAGTAAATGTCCACCATGCCTAGTCTTGAACCACAAGGGTCTAAATCCTCTTGCTAGGCAGGGAGGGTGGGAGACACATTGGGTCTGGACCCTCCTGACAGTGGCCCCAGATCTCCCGGGCAGTGTCCAGGCTGGTGTGTCCTAACTGCTTCTCCAAGGCAGGGGTTCAGACCCTGTGGGACTTTTCTTCCAAGCACCAACCTGCTCAGTGCCTGCAGGTTTTAAGGCTGACCGCAGGGGCCTGGGAAGCCAGGGACTGGCTGCAGGAGGGCCTGGGCCCCCTGGCCAGTGCTGGCCGGGGTCTCACACACACTCCTGTGCAAGACCCACGGCCAGGAGGATTTCATGGGTCGTAGCTTGTCTTGGGAGGCAATGAGACCCGCTGGCCTTTCCAGAGGGGACCTTGAGAAACTGCTCAACTGTCTGAGCTGATTTGTAAAATGAAATGATAACTGTGCTGGCTTCATCGGGTAGAGATGTGTCCGTCTGTCTGGCAGTACATACCTTACACATCCAGTGCACATTAAGTACTCAGTGCAGCACTGGCACATGACTGCGCACAGTGGACAGCACCTTGGTCTTTATTCTCTGGGGGGGACATGGATGGACATGGGTGGGGAGTACAGGGAGGGGAGTGTGTGTTCTTCCCTGGGCCTTGCACTGCCCTGAGAGCCTGGCTCCCGGGACAGCCACACTGGGGCCTCTGAACCCAGATTTTCCACCTTCCATTTCCCCTGAAGCATCCTCCATCCCGTCCCTCAGGCAGGGCTGGTGGCCCAGGTGCCCAAGCCCATTGCAGGCTGCCCCCAGGGCTCCGCCCTGCCTCTAGTTCAACCCAATACTTCCAGGCACAACCAGGAGCACAGTCTACAAAACTTCTGGTGTTTCTACCCCTACCTGGCAGCTTCCCTGTCACAGCCCCGAAGAGCAGGACGAGCAGGCCAGAGGCCCTGGGTTTGCATGGCGAGGGGTGCCAGCTCTCCAGCATCTCACCTGGCCTATGTGGAAGGCCCCAGGCCATGCCCCGCTGCCTGCGACGCACCCACTAAACACAGGTCCTGAGGCGACCTCCCGCATCGGCCACGTGTACGACCTGAGTCTCCCATCGCCTGCCCCTCAGATGCCCCAGGAGTAGCAGAGCACACAGACCCCACTGTTCACCGCCCTGTCACTGCCCTCCTGAGGCACCACAGAGCCCAGGGCTCGGCCCGGCCCTGTGTCCCCTGCCCGGGGGAACAGGGCAAACAGCCCGCCTGGCTCCCCAAATTACTTTCTCCAGCTGTGTGGGCAATGGCATGTGCGGCAGAGACGGAATCCCGACGACGAGAGGAGCAGCCTGAGTACCAGATGGTGGGAGAGTGTGAGGAGCTGCCCACGAGATGCTTCTGAGAGACCAAGGAATGGCCAGGAAACCCAAGAGCTGCCCAAGAAACGGGCGCCCCGTGACAGCAGGAGGAGGCCCAGCACCCGCGCCAGCCGGGGCCAAGCCGGCCCTTGGAGGATCTCGTCTCTCAACAGGGAAGGTGCGGCTCACAGCCGCAGCCACGGGAGGAGAAACTTGAGGCCGGGGGCCGGGCAGCGCGGTCGGCAGGCACCTGGCCACCATCCCTCCTCCGAACCCGTCCAGTCCAGCAGCATCAGCACCACACTGACACAATGGCCTAGGCCTCCAGCTCACACCTGCCCTGGCCTGGCCTGGCCCGGGAGAGCTGCCCGCCCCACGACCCCCAGCAGCTTCTACACCCCAAGAGTCTCTACTGTCACCACCCTGTTCCTGCTGAGCTCAGACGCCCCACACTCGCCACTGCCCCCGAACAAGGCGTCCACCTGAAGGAACCATCTGCCAAGAACACCAAGTTCTCTCTCCAGCTGTTGCCAAGCTCCCCGCCTGCCCCCAACCCCAGGCTATGCAGGCGCAGGTCTGCAGGTCCCAGGGCCCCCCACCAGGCCTGTCCCAAGCCCGCGCTCCAGAGATGCCCTGTGGGGCAGAGAGCACCTGCCCGCCCTCCCTCCTTCCAGCACCCAGGCCCACAACCCCCTCCCTCACACATACTCAGAAACTCCCACTTCACTCACACACACTTACACCACACACTCACACTATCACTGACGCACACTCACATGCTCATAAAGCCACACACTCATCTGCACTCGCACACACGCACTCACACACACACCCCTGACAGCACGGCTCCGGTGCTGGACACCACGGTCCCTCCCTGCCGACAGAGCTTCTGCTCACTGCCGGGGTGGAGGCGGAGGTGGGGTAAGGCCCCTCTGGGGCAAGAAGCTTCCTGGCTGGGAGAAGAGGGGGTTTCCGGGTGGGAGAGGCCCTGGCTCAGGGGCAGAAGAGACAGTCCCCTGGGTCCCGAGCCCCACCCACACACAGGCTGGCCCCCACCGGCTGGCCCCTTCCCTCACGCCCCCATGAACCCTTCTGGCCCCTTTAGGGAGAACATCTGCCAAGATGCCTCCACCCGCCTCAGCCCCAGGCTCTGCAGCCCCCACACCCCACCATTTCCTTGGAACTCACAGCTTCCTGCTCACACAGAGGTGGGCTAGACTGGGGATCAGAGGCCGGGGTCGTGGCCAGGCCCCCTGTATCCTACCCTCCCATCCGCAGGACCCAGCTTCCACCCAAGATTCACTGGGTGTGCCCAACCCCCACCAGATGCCACCCCCGCCCCATGCAAGCATGTCTAGGGCCAGGGAGCAGGCCCAGGGCCTAAGGAGGGCCAGGAGTCTGCTGGGAATGCTGGGAACCCGCCTGTTCCAGCCACCAGACCCACTGGGGCCAGTGGGTGGGCCAGGGCACTCCCTACTCTTGTCTGTCTTCCCTGGGAGGCCAGAAGGCAGAGCCAGGCCTCCAGCACACACCTGGAACCCTGACAGGGGACCCACCTTCCCAGAATGGCAACCTGGGGCTGGGACTGCATTGGTCACTTCTGAACCCTCAGCACAGACCCCATGGCTGGGTGGGCTCCCAGAGGAGGTCTCCTTCAGATTTTCTGAAGGAATGAATGCAGTCTCTCTCCCATTCTAGAATGCACCTCGGTTCACAACTCCTTCATCAGGCCTCACGACCCCCTCTGTCTTCAACATCACACTGCCAGCTCACAACCTAGTATTTCCCAACTAAAAGGGACCTGTGGAGCCTCTCGCCCAACCCCTTCTCTTACAGATGAGGACCTGAAACCCAGAGAGGAGAAGATACTTTCCCAATGCTGCACAGCAGGACCATACCAAAACTCATCACATACTCCCAGCCCCAGCCCTCCCTTCACAGCATATGCAGGGCCCAGGGTAGGAGGGAAGACAAGGAAATGAAAGGTAGGTTGGGGTCTAGAGCTGCCTTGTGGCGCCTGACCACCCATCCCAAATCCCTGAGGCCTCATCACCATCCATCCTGTGTCAGATGAGCCCACAGCACACAGCCACAGGTACACCAGGGCTTCTCTCTCTCCCCAGAAAGGGGTACAGAGCATGGCCAACATCCCAGCACAGCAGGTGCCTTGAGAGGCAGTGGGGGAGCCCCATAACTGGGACACAAACATGCACACGGCCCACAGATGTTTCCTAGGAGTGAGGCCCCACCTTTCACCAGCATCTCCATGACCCACCGCCAGAGACCGTCCTGGACCAGAGCCCTAGGTTCCAGAAACCTTGACCCCCACTCCCATGCACCTGTCTGACCTTCTCAACAACACGGGGTCCTGACCCCATCCAGCCCCTCCCCAGGGCCTGAGGCTGCAGGCCTCTCAGTCCCCACCAGACCGCCCCTGAAAAGGTGACACAGAGGAAGGAGTCAGCCAGAACTGGATTCCCAAGTCAACAGTACCTCTTATAAGCTGTGTAACCCAGCCTCTAGGAGCCTCAGTTTCCCTCTTCTGGAAATTGAGCATAACATAACCTGCACTGGGAAGATTCAATGTGTTGCTATGTGTCAAACTAGAGCCCAGCAGGTGCTCAATGCCAGTGCCTTCTCCCCCACCTGACTGGGCACCTGACGGAGGTGGCCTGGGTTCAGGAGCTGCCATCGCTGGAAAACCAGCACCGGGTGCAGTCCCCATCTCAGAGGGCCTGCTGGGGCGCTGTCTGGCTGAGAGGACAGTCCTAGCCCCAAGCAGAGCTGAGCCAAAGAGAGGATTTGGACCTGCCTGGGCGAGAACATAAAGGCCCAGGGGCCAAGGGCCAAGGGCCATGGAACACTGGGTGACAGGAGTCTAGGAGAAGGGTCAGGTCTGCTATTCCATGTGCTGGCATGCCTCTGCCTCAGCCCAGCTGCAGCCGGTCCCCTGGGCCAGCTCCGGGCCAGCATCCCATCTGTGATCCGGCCATTCCCACGGTCTCCCCGAGGGTCTCCCAGTTTAAGGGGAGGAAGCTGGGGCGACTGGCCCAAATTCACACTTACAACCCAAGTCTACAGCTACTCAGATCCTAGGCTCTCTATGGCTTTGCTCTCCTGCCTCAGAGGATCAGAACTCCTAGCCAGAGAGGCCCTGGGCATTTGGATGAGAGGGCACAGGCAGCAAGGTGCCCCCACTCCCCAAGGCAGACACCACACCTCCAGCACCATGAAGGCGCTCTTGCCCACTCATGGAGCGTGAGCGTCTGCTCACACCTGCAGCCATCGCGCTGGGCACGCGTGAGAATACCACCCGCTACGTCTGAATGGAGACCACCAAACGGCACCAGAAGAGGTAAAGTATATAAATAACACAAGCGTCACGGAGCATAATCATTAAACGTTGTCATTTCTGAAGAAAATTAATTAGCAATAGCGGTAGCTGTCTTGTGTCTGCCTAAGCGGCGTGCATCTCAATTAAAATTTAATTGCCACAGCTTCAATCACAGCAGGTTAAACGGCTCGAGAGGCCAAGCGGGCTCATGTCTACACAAAGCTTGGATCAGCGTGGAGTGGAAGCCGTGTCACGGAAGGCGAGGGCAGGTGGCAGGCGGGGAAGAGAGCAGGACAGCTAGGCCCTGACATATGCCGGTCTAGGCATGGACAGCATTTCCACGCTCAGAATTGGGCATGGAGGTTAGTTCCTTGACATCCCACACAGACCTGCTCTTGGGAAAACAGATTTTAAGCCTGGCAAGAGTTGGGTGAACTCTCACGGGAGCCCTGACGTGAGCAGTGGGCCACATAACAGAACAGAATCTAGGGTGCAAAGGTCAGGAAATAGCTGACAGTGTGCCATCTGCTAGAGGAGGCAGAGATCTAGGGCAAGCACTGCTAATTCCCACGCCTACAGGGTCACACAGGGGAGCAGCCCAGGCCAGAGGCAATAGAGAGTGGTGAAGACTGTGGCAAACTGGAACGCGCAGGCCCACGGTGGAAAGCAGGCAGCCTCTGCTCCCGTCTGGCTGGCTCTTCCCATGCAAGGATGAGGGCCGGTGTGCTGGACTCTCAACAGAGTCAGGGATGGGGATTTTATTTCAAGTTTCATGAGTTTCAAAACACAGTATAGGCCTAATCTAAGGGCGATCAATATTTGACCTCTCATCTAGGAATGTCTGCAAATAAACACACACTAAAAGGTGTCATCTTAGAAAGTAGCTTAGTGATTGCCAGGGGCTGGGGACTAGCTGCTAACTGGGTACAGGGTTTCTTTTTAGGGTGATAAAAATGCTCTGAAATTAGATAGTGGTGATGGTTGTTCAACTTTGTGAATATTCTAAAAATCACTGAAGTGTACATTTTAAGAGGGCGAATTTGACGGTATGTGAAGTATACCTCAATAAAGCAGTTATTATAAAAAAAGAAGTACAGTCTTTACCTCAAAAGCACACAACAGCTGCCGGATTTCTCAGCAATGCATCTTTCACGCCTCTCTCTCAGATGTATCTGAGGGCCTGGCACAGGCTGGCCCAGGGTTAGGATCTGGGCAGACAGCAGGGGAGCCCTCCACCCATGCCCGATGTCAAAGGAGCTTATGATGCTCTTCAAATCATCAGATTGTACTGGCGAGGCTGCCGCCTCTCCTCAAAATTAGGACGCTTGTAAGCAAACGGTGGTGGGAGATAGGAGGAAGGGTCGCAGGGAAAGGAGGAGGCCAGGAAGGAAGGAGGGCGAAGCGCCCCTGGTCAGGAGCCCAGCCCCAGCACACCCCTAACGGGCCTCCGACACCCCGTAAAAACTCATCTCCTCCTTCACAAAGGCGGACGCTCTGTTTTGCGCCCGGAAGCTGTGCCACCCGCAACACAGTGTTTACGGCCCCTGCACAGGCAGTGCTGTCAATGCGGCCACTTCCCCCACCGCATGCCAACTGGGAGCCCCCTGAAGGCAGACGCACGCACCAGGGGCTCCTGGAGGCCACACAGTGGACAAGTGGTGTTTATCAGCTCTCTGTGGCACCAACCACACCCCGCCTGGCATGGAGGGCATCCTGCCAGGGGTGAGTATGGTGGCAGACAGCCGTGGGGGGCTGGCATGGCATCCACGAGCAGTGGACAGGAATGTGTCAGTGCCTCTCCCTGAGCAGCCTGGCGAGACACACAGAGGGCTTTCCCATCTGACATGCCGCATCCACCCAGGCTGCCTAAGCTGTCACCACAGGTGACAGGATGCCACACAGAACGCTGGATCCCTCCCTACTCAAGCTGCAGGCTGTGCCTGTCCTTTCCAGAAAAGCAGAGTCTCAGAGCATCGCCTGCCGTCAGGCACGCTGACGTCCTAACTCAGTAACTGACTCCACAGGTCTACACTCTGAGACCATCTCTCTCACACCTTTTCCCCAAAAGTAGCATAAAAACATTCTCCAGGTCTGAAGAGCATTCCTACTCTGACCCATTTGTTCCACTTACATTTCCCTACCCCCCCAGAGAGACCCCACAGAAAAGTCACAGAAAAGTGCAGAACTCCAAAATACTGAGAACAACTCCAAATGGCCCAAAAGAATAGTTAACTAATCACAGCTTGTCCAAATGATGGAACATTCATCACTGAAAATAACATTTACAGACTTATTTAATAACATGGGAAGGGGTTCTGTTAAAATATCAAGTGAAAAAATCCAGGATGCACAGTGGCAAATGCAGCCGGATGTCTTAACCAAGGTGGCATCCTGGAGGAGGGGTCCTGGAAGGAGATGTCCCTGTTGCCACTAGTTGTTGCTGGATAATGAATGGCATTGTTGATGGCCTTTTTCGATCTTCATTTATACTTTCCTGAACTTTCCACATTAATACTTTGTGCATGGTTTGTTTATAATTATTAAAAACAGACTCTGCACCATTTTCCATGGCAGCAGATAGTGATCTCCCCTCCCCACCATGTGGCAGGTGGTGGGTACCTGGAGCTGGGAGCCTGGGAGCCTGAGGCCAGGCCTCATGGGCCCCACACGGCTCCTTCCTATGGCTCAGCCTGGAACTGGCCACATGGGTGTTCCTGGGGACTCAGAATGAACTGTTTCCAGTAAAACATTCACTCTGTCATTTACTGAATGTACGCTAGGTGCTCAGTGCCCGATCAGGCCCTGTGGATGACAAAGTGAATGTGGCCCGGACTCTCAGAAGGCTTTGCTTCGTGGAAGTAAAGGACAAGGCGACAGTAATGAATTGTAGAACAGGACCTGAGTCTCTGGGAGCTGGGGAAGGAGTGGAGAGAGGAAGGGAAGGCTCCCCAGAGGAGGGAGGCCGTGGGCGTTACCAGAGGCATGAACACTATCCTGTACCAAGGTTTGCATGAGACCAAGAGCGCCAAAACCTCTCCTGATCTATGGCGGACACTGCTAATCATCACAGCACTTCTCCCCAGCGGCTCTTGGGGTCCTTCTCACGCAGGACGTCAGACAGTCTCTCCCAATCAAGCCGCCCTGGCACGGGAGACAGACCCACCCTCCATCTGTGCATGTGGGCCATACAGCATGTAAGCAAGGGCGTGGCATGGCCACATGTGACACGGATCACTCTGGAGACAAGAGCAGAGACGAGGGTGGCCGGGCAGCAGGGACACCAGGCAGGAGACAGGTACAGAAATCCAAGCACTGGAGACATAAAATATGAGAGTGGAGGCTGCAAGCAACGTGGAGGTCCTCCTCGGGGATGTGATGGGGACAGAGGGGGCAGAGCCACACGGCGCACTCCTACGCCAGCTTCCTCCCTCCCTGTAACTTTGAGGATGCCTGGCCGGCAAGCCCAGCAGCCTTCTGGAAGGAAGAAGACTCAGCGCCTGGCGGAGCAGCTGAATGCACAGAAGGCCTGCATCAGGCAGCTTACCGTTGGGACGGGCAGAAGGTCCCCCAAGACGGCCCGGGCACCTGCCCAAGGACTCATGGCCCCCAACTAGGGCAGCAGTCTGAGCTACACTCACCCAACCCACTCTTCCAGGGCCTGTGCTTCTGGCAGCACATGTCCTGTCTTCTCAAGGAGAACGCAAATGTCTCTGAGAAAGGGACAGGCCCCCGATTTACCCCTTAGACTCACAGGACGCTAGGCTGGAAGGAAGGGCCCTTGGAAACCAGCCAGGCTCACCTGGTCATTTTACAAACCTGGAAGCTCAGGCTCAGAAATATGGAGCCATTTGCCCAAGGTCACAGAGCTGGTGACAGGCAAAGCAAGAGTCGGCCCCAAGTCCAGCGCTGTCCCACCGTGTGGTTCTATCGCCTGAGTCCAGCAGACACGGAACACAGGAGGCACCCCCAAACCTTCGCGGATTGGCCCACGGATGCAGGGAAGGGCAGTGGAGGACCAGGCACCCGCCTGAGTGCTGGCCCGAGGCTGCCAGCCACCACCCTGCGGTCCAGCCCACCTCCTCGCACGAGCGCACATGGAGAGGCTGACGACCTTGAGGAGCAGGACTCACGCAGAGCCCAGCAGCAGCCCCCCATGTCAGGACTGGACGGCTGCCCTGTGTGTTCACTCGGGCGTGCTTTCCAAAAGACTCTCTCTGATTCGCTGCCATGGAGCCATATGTGGCCAGGCAGCACGAGGACTCCTGGTGGGCTCGGGGCCTGGGCACGCAGGGCAGAGAAGGATGACAAACTAGGGTCTGGGCTCCAAAGATTAACTCAGACTCAGCAGGTGGGAGTGTAAGGGGTGTGGAAAGGATGGTGGGCTTACTAGGAGGCCTCTTTCCATCTAGTCCCAGCAGCCTGTCAGGCAGGTGGAGTCAGCACCGATGGCTGAGCCCTGATTATTGCTACTGCGATTATTATTATTATTAGAGAACGCCGACCGTGCACCCGGCACACTGCTGAGCGCGGCCCATTGGTGACCCTTCCTGAGCCACACAACACACAACGCTCCTAGCCCCTAGCCCCGTTTTCAAGCCGAGGAAACAGGATCCCAGCTTGCCCAAGACCACAGAGCAGGAGAGGGGCAGGCCAGACTTCGCACCCAGGCCCCTCCACGTATCATTCCTGTCTCAGATCGCCTGCCCATCAGGAAGCGGAGAGCACGTGGCCATCCTCCAGCACTGATGTTCCAAATGCGGAGCCCTCCCCAGTGCCACTCTGTCACTCACCAACACTCCTGGAGGCCTTCATGTCTGTACCGGGCACAAGCCAGGACCCAGAGAAGGGCTGTTCCCCACCCTCAGTGCGCCCCTGGTCCAGCTGGAAAGACAGACAGGTAAACGGTCACCAACACTGGAGCCGTGCCCAGGGGGCCCAGAGGTGGATCATGGAATGGAAGGTGACAGGGCAGGGGAGGCATTCCAGCAGGAGAAGCTGGCCAGTCAAGGGCCTGGAGAGGAGGAGGGTGTGAGCGGCAGGCGGACAGGCCAATAGTAAGCCAGTATTAGCAAGCACAGAGGACGTGAGTGTTTGGTCCAGGGGGCTGGGAACATTGAAGTGGAGAGTCAGGAAGCTTCAGATGGGGCCACCAAGTTGCACAATTCCAGCAGGTACCAAAGAGTGTACTCTATGCGAATTTGGCACCAACCAGAATACAGCATGAGTGGTACCTCAAGTCGGACCATCAGGGGCTGCAGCCTGGGGAACGGAGCCTGCTTGAGTTGGAAAGGCATGGTGAGATGTTTTCACCTCCACTTTGTGTGGTAGAGCCTCCCGACCAGGGGAAGAAAGGGGCCTGCCCAACCATGCGTTCAGGGTCCCAACGATTCACAGACACCCTCGATGCTCCCTCCCACCAACAAAGCGCCATCATGGGCCACAGATCAAATATCAAAGGCCAGGCTCTCAGAGCTTCCAGCCAAGTCCTGAGCACCCCACCCTCCCAGGTCTCTAAGACCCAGCAGGAGCCCTGGCCAAGCTGGTTTCAAACCAGCATGCTCCAGGCAGCCCCCTCCCTCTGCAGGGCCAAAGGGAATGGACAGGAGGCATAGGCACCCACTGGTCAGCCATGTGGACTTACAGAAGCTGTGTGTGTGCACGTGCACACACACACACACTGTGTTTGTGCACTCAAACCTCCACACATTCTCACATACTCAAAACCCATGCTCAGTCAGACACACACTCCCAAACAGGAAGATCCACACACTCAAAACCTGTGCACAATCAGACATACATTCCCAAACAGGAAGACTCACACACTCAAAACCCGTGCACAATCAGACATACACCCCCAAACAGGCAGGGCCGCACACTCAAAACCCGTGCACAATCAGATATACACTCCCAAACAGGAAGACCCACACACTCAAAACCCGTGCACGATCAGACATACACTCCCAAACAGGCAAGGCCGGGCACTCAAATCCCGTGCACAATCAGACATACACTCCCAAACAGGCAAGGCCGGGCACTCAAATCCCGTGCACAATCAGACATACACTCCCAAACAGGCAGGGTCGCGCACTCAAATCCTGTGCACAATCAGACATATACTCCCAAACAGGAAGACCCACATACTCAAATCCCATGCACAATCAGGCATACACTCCCAAACAGGCAGGGCCACGCACTCAAATCCCGTGCACAATCAGACATACACTCCAGAACAGGTAGGGCCGCACACTCAAAACCCGTGCATAATCAGAAATGCACTCACAAACAAATGCATGCACACACACACAATAACACAGACACACTCCTACATTCACAAATACAGTGACACATAACATGCACACCAAACAGACACACGCTCACCTAGCAGCACACACACGCACATGCTCGCGTGCACCCGTACACAGGAGCATCACAGGGCCAAGTCTCTGAGTTCCTTCTATAACTCAGGGCAATAATTTCCCGGGAGGCGAGCACAAGATCTCAGCATCCACGTGGTTTACATCTGCCTCGGCAGCAGCCAAACCTGGTGTTGAACTGTCCCCAGACAGGCAGGGACGATCCCCCAGCACTGGGAGGGCTGGGCCAGGTCTCCAGGGTCAGGAGCAGGGCTTCCTTCAGACAACTTCCCAGAGAACGGGCTAAATGCACATGACCCTGAGTTTATAGGGGTGCCACTAGGCCCCAGAATCGGGAGCCCTGGAACCTTCCACTCTGCAGCAGAGAGAACCCACTGGACTCAGGCAGTGCTGGCTGCCCAGCACTGGCCTTGGGCTCGCTGTCGAGCGAGGGTCTGCTGGCTCTTGCCCCCGTGGCTGCAGAAGCCCCCAGGGCTGAGCGCATGCCCCAGGCCCAGGAGCCGCTCCTGATTTCCCTCCATTCCTCCATCTATGGATGCGCCCATTCATTCAACCAACACTGGCTGTGGGCGCCAGCGCCAGACACCAAGCTGCGGTGCTGAGGGGGGCTCCGAAGTCAGAGTGGACCCTGGGGGCAGGAGGTGGCCTCCACGGGAGGGGAGAGCTACTTCCTGTCACAAATTGCTGTGCTATTGGGTCATTTCCCAATGAGGAACCCTCGTATGTCTCCTCATCACTGAGAAGCTACAGGAATAAGGCCCACCAGCCTCGGAGAAGCCTTCCAATTTTCTGACCGAATGAATGAATAGCAAAAAGAATGGGGACCCCCGCGTAGCTCCCCCAAGTACATTACCCATCTGTCGAATGTTCCTGGCTAACTTCTCCTGAGACCCCCCCACCCCAGAGACAAGCCTGTCCTAATGTGTGGTGGGGGGGAGGGCGGGACGGGGACACAGCCACAGGGACATAGGGAGGATGCACCCCGCTGGGCCCCACAGGCATGTGGGAAGCTGCTGTGGGCAGGCAGACCCAGGCCCCAAGGTCCCGGCAGCACTGCCCCAGGCCTGGGGAGGGGCTCTGGGGGCGTGGTGCAAGGAATGAGCTCATCTAGCCTCAGGTGGCAGGCGGAGAAGGGGCTGGCAGATCCGCCCAGGGACCCAGGGACGGGGGACCCCACCCTTGCGGGGATGAGGCAGAGCCCTGGGTTTTCCTCTCAGCTCTCCTGATCCTAGCCACTCAGAACGCTCTCGAGGTCCAGGCATCATTCAAGCGGCTACTGTTATTTCATCTTCATGACAAGCCCATGAGGCAGGAACAAGACCTCCATTCCTTGTGAGGAAACAGGTGCAGAGGGACACAGAGAGTTTGTGTCACACAGCTAAGCAACCTGGTTGGCCTGACCCCAAAGGCAGCGGAGGGCAGACTCCCTCCTCGTCCCACAAGTCCCTGC
Source organism: Equus przewalskii (assembly GCF_037783145.1). NCBI lineage: Eukaryota > Metazoa > Chordata > Mammalia > Perissodactyla > Equidae > Equus > Equus przewalskii. Next base: position 10,026,001 of record NC_091847.1, read on the forward strand.
GTAGATGGAGCCCGTCTGAAGCAGCGGGTTCTGTGGGCTCCACCCTCCAGCAGCCGGAAAGCCCATCATGTCACGTGCAGTTAAACAGGCCCAACGTCAGCACCCGGAGCCCCACAGTGGTCCCTGGAGCCATGCTCAGTGGGCCTGCCCAGAGCCCTGGCTCTGCCAGTCCCTTCGCCTCTTGGAGCTGCAGGGTCTTCCTTGTAAGTGGGGATAGGCAGCTGTGTGGCGCTGGTAGAATGATGCATGGGAGGGCTGAGCACAGAGCCGACGCTCAGTGAAGGCCTGAGCATTAGTAATATTATCCCACCACAAGTGACGCCACAGCTTTTCATAAAGAAACGCCAAATACGTGGTTGAGACAGGAGTAAAAGGAGTTTAGAGAAGTGCCTGGTGGATCTGGGTCCCAGGAGTGCCACAATGGGCATGGACTGAGCCCTGAGCAGCACCCAGCAGCATGACGGAGGTAGTGGCAGTGACGGTTGACGGTGGTGCCAGCATCACCAGGAGAAGCGCGGCCACCAGTCATTGAGCCCTTTGACACGCCTGACACAGGGCCCAGCAGTTCCTGGGTGTCACCTCCCTCACACCTCCCGACAGCCAGGTGAAGGGGAACTGGACCACCTCTGTTTCCAGGTGAAGAACAAGAGGTACCGAGTGGAGCAGCACTGGAGGGTCAGGCAGCTCGCGAGCAGGAGCCGGCGGTGGAGCCCGAGCGGGACCCAGTGACCCAGGCCAGGCAGCCGGGCCAGGTGGGGTCTGCTGGAGAGAAGACGGTAGCGGGAGGGGCGGAGGGGCCGTGGGGGAGGTGGGGAGAAGCCCGTGTGGTTCCCATGCCCCATGCCAATTTGGTGAGGGTATTAAAAAGTTTCTTTCAATTACTTCTTTCTTGAAAATTACTAATAGTGCTCTGATGGAGATGCGACTTAATTTCCCAGTTGGTTTGGAAATGAGGAGACCCATAATTGTTTGACCCTCTCACCAGCAGCAGACGGGGAGAGGGGGGCTGGCTCCTTAGAGGCCGATGGAGGATAAAAACATCCCCGCTGAACGTGCTCGGCGTCCGGCGCCAGACGGTGGTGCGGCGCAGGCAAGAGTCTCCCCTGTGCGCCCCACGCCTGCTGGGTGCACCGAGGCCCTGGCCCCACACTCTGCTCTACCTTGGAAGAGCTCTGAGCCCACCGTGCCCGGCGACCTCCTCAGGGGCCCCAAGCAGTGCTGCAGGAGGAAGTCTGCTCCAAAGCAGCCGGGCCTGCCCGTTCCCCCGCAGGGAAGCAGCTCCAGAGCCTAGGGCATGAGCTCCAGGCGGGGAAGCAGCTCCAGAGCCCAGGGCACCTGCTCCAGGCAAGGAAGCAGCTCCAGAGCCCAGGGCACCGGCTCCCGGCAGGGAAGCAGCTCCAGAGCCCAGGGCACGCGCTCCAAGAAGGGAAGCAGCTCCAGAGCCCAGGGCCACTTCTGGGCAGGTGGGCAAGCCCAGCACACCCTACAGAGGAAAGGAAAAGTGGAGCAACCCTTTATTAGAGCCTGCATCTGTCTGTCAGGCCTTTCAGCCATTTCTGCATCTCATTCTTGCAAAGCCCCCTGATTGTACCCGCTAGACAGGTGAAGAGGCTCCAAGCCAGCTGCCCCCACTCCTACGGTGAGGCCTGGCCTGAGTGCGAAGGCCGAGTCCCACCCGGCCTCCTCCACCTCCACCACCTTCTCATGGACAAATGAACGCTCGCACCCAGGGACACTGCAGCCTGGGAACAGACCCCACACAGCGATTCCCGTGAGCAAAGCCTCCAGAACCAGCCCAGCAATTTCACTGGAACTTTTTAGAATCTATCCATAGAATATAACGATGATGGCCATTGGTTTTTTAGATGCCAACTCTGTCATGTCACATTATCTAAGTGACTCATAAAAATCACCCTGCAGGCAAGCACTATAACATCCCCATTTTACAGGTGCAGAAACTGAGGCACAAACGTCTTAAAGAGCAGAGCCAGGATCCCATCAGGCCAGTCTGAGCACAGAGATGCTCCTCCACAGTCCTCACCACCTCTCTGGCTTTCTCATACTTACGAGGAACAGAGAACTTCACACTACAGTGGAAGGAACTTTCTCCCCCATTCCTGAGGTATGGTCCCTTCTGGCCACGGTCTCTTCTCTACAGAAAGCAGCCTCCATCATGCCCTCCCACCCTAGGGCTCCTCCCTGAATCCTCTCTAGATTGGCTGGGAGACGCTCCAGGAACCACATTCCTCCCCAGGGGAGAGGGCTGGGGTCAGAGGCCAAGGGCGTGAGGCCCTCTGCCTCCCCGTCAGGTGGGCTGGGGCGTGCGAGGACCTGCTGGCCGCCCCTCACACTGCCCGGGGGTTGGGAAGTGACGCACTGCCCGCCCTGTCTCCTGGAGAGACTGATGTGTCCAGACCGAGGCGCCACAGCTGGACTGAAGGCTACGGGGTCAGGAAGGGTCAGCCGCTCCAGACGTGCTGAGGAACAGAAGGAAGAGCTCATGCCAGGCCAGCCTCGTCCCAGTGAACCTCTGAACCCTCCGTGGCACGATGTAAGGAAACACCCAGCGGCCACGCGGGAGAGGAGCTGGGCGAGAGTCCCGGATGCCTGAGACCCGTCCACAGAGGAACTTTTGTTTGGAAAAGAGGCGTGATGGCTGTGACAAATGCTGTCTGGATTCCAGGAGTGTTCTCCTGCTGCTTTTTACATTCTGAACACTCTCCCCACATCCACATCTCCCCTCTCACTCCCCGTGTCTCCTCGGGCCCACGCTGGCACACGCCAAAAGGAAACCAGGCAGCGGGCTTCAAAGACAAAGGGGTCAGCGTCTCAAAGACACCTGAGGACCTTCCTCCCACCTCCGCCCTGACTTTACTGGGGCCAGAGCTCTGCCCGCCCCAGAGGCCCCGTCTCGTCCTGCAGAATCTGCTTCCCTACAGCCTGGGCCACAGATCGGCCCTACTGGAGGGAGACAGCTCTGAGCTTTCCCCAACTGCACGGGCGAGGGCAAAGGTTAGGCACCGCCTCCCTGTGCTGATGGGCAGGCAGGTACTAAGGCCCACTGCCCAGCCAGCCCCGCACACCCCACCAAGGCCCCAAGGCCATCCAAGGCCCTCTCCCTTGGCACCTCTCTGTTCCTCACTCTTGCAACATCTGCCTTCTCCCCCACCGCTAGTTCCCACGGCTGCCTTGGCCCTACTGCCGTATTTGGCTCCTCTGGTTTGGCTCCCTCTACCACTCATTCATCCATTTCGCATTTACTGAGCACCTACTGTGTACCTGGAAACACTGCTCGGGACACAAGGGGCAAGCCACACGGACCTGGCCCTCCAGGAGCTCACGGCACATGGAGAGAGACAACAAGGCCAAAGGGGAAACGCAGCAGTAGAGAGAATCATGAGGTGCTCTGGAAGCCTGTGGGCACCAAATTGAACTTGGGGAGTGAAAGCAGGGAAGACTTCCTGGAGGAAGCAAAGCCTGAGCTGCACGGGCATTGAGCTGAGCCAGGAGGAGAGCTTTAATCATCCCTGTTCTCTCTCTGTCCCTCTGCTTCCGGCTACCCCAGCCGACCTCCCACCGTCGGGTCCCCAGCCTCCAAGACCCACCACCCGTTACAGATCCAGAAGAGGAGATGCTATTGCCCCTGCCTCAAGAAGCCCCCAATCTGTGGGGAAGACGAGGCTCAATACTGACCCTCCCAGCACGGACCCCAAGGGAGGCACAGCCAGGCCAAGGCTGAGCGTTATCAGCTGCAAATGCTTTAGGACCTGCCTCCCTGCATGGAGGGAGGAGGGAAAGAATGACATGGGACAGGGAGGGGTGAGGGGCCACTCCACCTGCTGCAGGGTGATGACTGAGAGCATCCCCCACCCCCACAAACGCCCTCCCTCACTCAACCCTTGGTCACACTGGGCCATGTCTTCTAGGGGCCCACACAGCCTGCAGACAGCAAGAGGGCAGCCCCGAGCTGGCCCACCCCAGAGTGCAGGCCCTGGCAGCAGCAAGCGGCTCCGTGGCGGGACAGCCCACTGTTCTGGTCTCACAGATTACCCGCAAAAGAGAGATACAGAGGAGGGTGGGTACTGCAGGAGCCTGCCTGGGTGTCAGGGAAGGCTTCCTGGAAGCGGCAGCATTGCCCCTGGCTCTCCAAGCATGAGGAGACTTGACAGGTAGAAACTAGGAGGGATGTAAGCATAGGGTAGTGCACGGTGTTCTATTTCCACTAGAGGGAACTCCACTTTCATCACCAAGAGCACCCCACGCTACTGGATCCCCAAACCCTAGCACAAGACGCAAAACCTGCAATCCTGAAGCTTTCTAAGGGCAGCGTAGACATACTCCCAACACACCCCCAAACCTCAACCCAGCCACTGGGACTGGCCTCACGAAAAGCGTAAAGGCCACAAGGAAGGACTCATCAATGCCTCACACAAAGGCCACCACCAAAGTCAGCAACAGGCCATGCAGTAAAAGGGGGCTCGGTCCCCAGAGGTGCAGGAGAAAAGGCACAGCCTGAGGTCACCCTCCACCTTCTCCCAGGGGCGTCCAGGACTGGGTTCAGGGTGTGAACAGTAGGGGAGGGGACTTGCACCCTGAGGGCACCTGGGAGAGGGCCAGTGGTGCCAGGCAGGGATGTCTGGAGAGAGGGTGGGACCGCCAGAGATGAACGTGGGTGCCAAAGGCAGGAGGGAGGTTCAAGGTAAGACCCCTGGAAGGAGGGCACTGGACTGGGGCCTTGGGGCAGGCGGGGGCACCGTGCCCGGAACCTCAGTGTACTTACTGCACCCCGGAGAGTAGAATCAGAAGCACTCAGCTACTTCCACTGGCCGTCTGCTGCACGAACAAAGGAATAAATGTTACAGCTCTTAACTTCCTCAGGAGAGACAAAGCAATAAACCCGAGCTAACTTAAAAGCCTGTCACTGGAGAGACATCTAAAAACAGGGAAACAACAGCTCCGGGCTCTGTGTGTTTTCGAAACGCTGGGTCAGCGTGAAACAAGGTTCTTCAGTGCAGGACTTCTCAAGGCCTTCAGAAGAGCACAACATGCATGGAAGCGCCCAGAAAGCCAGAGGAAGTGGCTTGTCCCAAGCCTGCTGGGCGCCGGCCCTTTCTGCCTGCAGCGCCTGTGCAAAGGGGAGCAGCAGAAAGCAAACTCCGGCAACCTTCCCACCATGCACGGCGCCCGCAGGTGCTCACCCTAGGTGGGCCTCAGGCTGAGGCCCACCTGCTGCCCAGCTGTGACCCAGCCCCTCACTCCCACTCAGGATGGGGGTACACATGAGTGAGGGTGACATCATGAAAAGGCTAACCTGGAAGCATCAATTCTTTAAAAAAAAAAAAATTTACATCCACATAAACACCTGTAGGGTATCTGGTGTTATTAGCAAATTCCTGGGACCCACCCGGCAATCTTGTCAGAGTGTGTTCTGGAGGTGAGAACCCTGCTCCTGACAACTTGGGCAGTGTGTCCTGGGTTACTGGGCTGCCGCCCAGGCCTGCGATGCCCCCTCTCCAGCACAGCCTCAGGTAGCACTGTGGAAGGGTCCCCCACAGCCCAAGCCTGGCTGACCCCGACACGTGGGCACCTCCTCTGTGCTGGGTGCATACGGACATCTGGGCAACCCTGAGGGTCAGCACCACCAGAATGGCTCTTCTTGGGACCCAGTAGGAAAGTTCTTAGAGCGCAATGTCCTAACAGGGCTATGGGATTATGTCCCTGGACAGAGGGACCGGCTTTGCAGAGCCCTGGCCAGCCAGCTAGCCTGGGAAAACCTAACAGGCCCTCTTGTTGACAAAACCCACTCCTACAACAGAACCTGCCACCAAATCCTTTACAAATGATTTTGAGTTTTGGCCCCGACTTGCCTCTCACAGCCCCACCCCACAAACACATTACTGACACGCCAAATCCATGCTCCGCGCCTTTAGCAAAGGCGGTCCCGAGAGGGCATCAGAACTTCCTCCAGGGGACAAGATGGCACAGGCCGGCTGACAGAGTGTGGCTCCTTGTCATTCTGCCAGAGGCTGTAATTAGAAGGCGGTCCCCTGTCTGCAGGGCTCTGCAGCACCAGGTCTCCCAGCCGGCCCCTCCCTGATCCTTCCTGGAGAGCTCTCCCCAGGGGCCAGACAGCAGCAAGACCCCTGAACACCCACTGGATGCCCGGCCTTGCTGTCACCGGGCTCCCTGCTCAGGACAAGCCGCCCACAACCTTCACAAACTAGATTCTCACCAAGAGACAGGTCCTCTCCCTTCCCTCAGACCCTGGACCAGAAGCTCAGTTGCAGCGGGTCCTCCCAGGCCTTCAAGTCCCCTCAACCCAACCTGTCCCCTCTCCCTACTTCAGCAAACGGTGATGATGGCCAGTGGGTGCCAAGGCTCCACCAGGTGAAGGGGACAGAGACCTGAGACCCAGTTAGTCTATCAAAAGTGTGACAACAGTCAGGAGTCTGTCCTGGGGTATGGGGAGGCCCAAGGGAAGGGGGCCTCTGGTGGGTGGACACTCATGGAACCCAAGACCAGTCCAGCTGGAGCAACAGGTTCACACCAGGGCACAGTGGTAATAAGGTCAAAGAACAGGGCCGGGCGAGACCCTGAGGCTTCTCTGCCAGGCTTCAGAACCTTCCAGGGCCTTGCCCTGTGGACCCCTATCTGGAAACTCCTGCCTCTCTCTCCATCCAGTGAAACCCTAACCTTGGCCTCAAAGCCTATCCAGTTCCCAGCCAAGGACGTCTCCTCCTCAGATCCCTCCAGCCTCACAACACTCAGTCAAGGACCCTTGGGGTGTCTCTTTAGCCCCACCCCATCGTTCTCCAGATGGAGGAACCACAGCCAAAGGGGAGCTGGGCTGCTTCTCAGAGGGCCTTCCCCTTTTCTGGAAGGACAGGGCAAAGACGGGGGCCAGGAGGCCTGGGTTTGGTGCTGAGTCTGGACAAGCCATAGGCCCGACAGCCCTCTCACAGGGGAGCCTCTGTGTCCATCTAAGGGTGAGGCCGCCCCCACTGCCTGTGCCACCTCCAGCACAGCCCCTGCCCCTTGGCATCCTGAGGGTCCATTGATTTGCCCACCTTCCCCGGCCCCGGCCCCCACACTGGGGGGCTCTGTGAGGCAAGAACCAGGTCTTATTCAGTGTTGTGTCCCCAAAGGCCAGCATGCTGGCTCCCAGTGGTGCTCAATAAATGGTCACTGGATGGCTAGAGGGGTGGATGGATGGTGCAGAGAGAGAAGAAAAAGAGGGGGGGCAGAGAGGTAGGAAGATGGTGGCTGAGTCAGTCACAGACGATGGCTATTGTCCTGAGATCCTCACAGGATTCTTCTCCTACTCCCTTCTGTGTTTCCATCTCGGTCACTGAGCTGGAGACCATGTGGGGAAGGAGCAAAGCCCCTGACACCAGCAGGCCTGGGTTCAAATCCCAGCAGACGTCCTCGCAGCTGAGGCCTCCAGCACGCTCCTTACAAACACGGCACCTCTGTTTTTCCATCTCTAAAATGAGCCCGCCAACAGATCCGCCCCGCAGCCAGCTGCTGAGCTAACTCCACGAGAAAGCAGGCCAAGTCGCAGGCGCACTCTGTACACCTTGTTCCAGCCAGCCTTGTACCCTCTGCCTCCCAGGGCAGGGACCCCCCCCCGTTGAGCTCCCTAACCTGGAAACCCCTCCTTAGAGGCCATGACTGCCACCAGCGTGGGCTACCCACTCTCAGAAGGGCACCTGGGTGCCCGTGACAACTGCCTCCTTGTGCCTGCAGCCGCTCATGGCACGAGACGACACAGCTCCGTGGGTGCCACTGTGCACACCTCTGATCACTTGAATCTCAGCCACCAGCTGTGCTGCAGACACGGCACCGAGGCCTGACTTAATCTGCTATTTTGCCTAATTTGCTACTTTGCCCCTTCATGAGAAGGGAAACAAACCTTTTCTGGAGGCCGTGCTCTCTGGCTGAGGGAGGATGCCACGGTCCAGACCCAGCGGGGGTGCCCCCAGCAATCACTCCTTCAGCTGAGCCCCACCCCAGCATCTGCCTGAAGCCACACACCAGGAAGGCTGTCCTCTGCACCGGGACACCCCAGAGCCTCAACGAGGGCAGGCCCGGCATCCCTGGAAAGCAGGCAGCTGACCCACCGGCCCGCCTCGAGGGCCCTTCACTGTGCAGCCCTGGGCGAGTTCCTCCTCCTCCCACACTGCAGAGCGCCCTCGGGGATGGGATACTCCGGGGGTGAGGTGCGCCAGCAAGATGGGTGACGGATGCTGGACCAATGGAGGTGACAGTGAAGACCTCAGAAATGGCCAGAGGGCCGGCACTTTCTCTAAGGACCCCTCCTGCACTCCAAGGACAAAGAGGCAGGCATTTGGGTCCGCAAAAGCCCAAAGTTCTAGGAAAAACAGCAGAGTTAACTTGAACCCTAGGACTAGAGGGAGCACTGGCCTGGTCAGTGATGGGGACCCCTGCCCAGACCTGGCGGGCAGGGAACCAGGGCTCTAGGGAGGGGCCCTAGGATTAACGTGACAGCTTTCTGGTACTAGTGTCCAGTGGCGGAGACCCAGGCCATCATAACGCACAGACATCTCCATGATGGATGCGTGCACCAGCAAGGGCCAGGTGCTCCCTTCCCTTCCACCCCCTGCCTACATATACCTGTCACCTCTGATGGGGCTGGAGGAGGGGGGACGCCCACACAGGGCAGGCGTTGGGCTGAATGTGTTACACACTGTCCTTAACCCTCCAGAGACCCCTCAAGCAGTGGCACCACCCAAAATGCCACGTGGCCAGTTTAGCACAAGCATCAGAGGTCAGAAGGGAGGCTGACGGCCACACGAGCGCTGGCGCATGTGGGGTGGGTCAGTCCTCTACAAGGTGCGGACACAACCCCAGGGAGGGGGTGCCATGTCACAGGCCGATGTGGGGCTGAAAACCAGGTCGGCCCAGCCCACGCTGGTTTTGTCGGTGAGAAGGGAGTGGAGGAAATGAGCACCAGCAGGAAGGTGGAGGGGCAGAGGAAACAGTGGGCCAGGGGCTGGAGGCAGACAGACGAGGTGGCTCCTGGGCTGGGAGCAGGTGCTCCTGCACCCCTGTGCGCCCCTCTGCCCCACCCTCCACACCCCTCCTCACTGGGTTCCAGCTGCGACTCCCTCTCGCCCCAGCTAGCGACAAACTGAGGAGGGGAGGGGAGGGGAGGGGAGGGGAGCAGCTGGCCGCGGGCTGGGACCGTGTGGCCAGGGGATAAAGTGCTCCACGATAAAGACATCCACCACCCTGGCTCCAGGATCCCCACAAGCCCCAGGCTGCCTCTCTGGTTCTTTCCTCCACTCACCAGCCCAGCCCAGCCAACACTGTCCCTCCCGGGGTCATTTCCCCAAGCTTGCCATCTCGCCCAGACTCTAGCCTGGAAGAGGCTGCTGAAGTCAGCTCCACAAGGTGAGCTTTCTCCTCAGTGACCTACCTTTCTCCGGACACCCATTCTTCTTTATTTTGAAAACCAATGAAATTGTACCAAGATCCAAACCAGCAATCTGATGGGAGGAAATGTCTGGCAACAGCATTGGCGGCAACCAAGCCGACTCGCGGCCTGTCTAGACCGTCCCGCCTCCCCCGGCCCGCTCTCCCCGGCCGGGACAAGGCCCGGCTCAACAGATTCCAGAGCGCCCTTCGGGATTGCACAACAGGGCATTCCGGGTCAGAACTTCCCAGGACAGGGTTTAGAGAAAAGTATGCCTAATGAAGAGGAACGACAGGGCGGGATTCCAGAAGGACCTGGAAATATTATGGCGATTTTGTTTTGATTTTTGCAAGGAGGTAAACACAGAACTTCAGGGCATGAGAACAGAGCAGAAAGAGACAAGGGGGAGGTCTGACGAACCGCCGAGAAGGAAAGATTGACTCTGTGGTCCAAGCGCTGACGGAGGCCGGGGGTGGGGGTGGGGGTGGGGGTCGTCCCTGGCCCGGCCAGCGGGAGGCAGGCAGGTGCTATTAGAGGCTCACAGGGACAAGTCAGCACAGAGCTCGGGTGATGATTAAAATGTGGTCACCTCCCCAGAACAACCTCAGGACAGGCCTCCCCACACAGGTGCCAAAGGGGAAAGTCCCCAAAATCTCCTAACACAACCTCAGAGGTCACTCCAGGCCCTGGGAGGAGCTCCCACTCCACCTCCTGGCCCTGGGAAGTCCAGCCTCTCCAAGCCTGGGAAGGTGCTGACTGCCAGGCATCCTCTCAGGGACACAGTGATGCTCTCTGGGAGGCCCCAGACCCTCCCACAGTCCCTCCAGGGCCACCCCCCAGCCTGGCATCCCCAGGAGGGCCCAAATCCCAGGTCAAAGGGAGCCTCTGAGAGTTTCTAGAGTTGGTACGGGCCCTGGGACAATCCAGCACATCCCTTCACTTGATAGATGCAGCAACTCAGGCCCAGAGAGGCAAGGGCCTTGCCCAATGTCACACAGCATGTCTCAGCCTGCCCTTTGGAAGCTCACCTGACATTGCCCAGGACGACCTCTAAGACCGTGAGGAGCAGCCCCAAGGGCTACATCCCCTCATCACTCCAAGGGCTCCATCTGGGTCTCTCACCCGAGAGTGCACAGGCTGGCCTTCCAGTTCTGCCGAGGCACTTGCTGGCATGTGGCCTCACAGAGCCGATGGCTCCTCCATGAGCCAAGAGGCAAACCTGCAGAGGGGCCGGAGACAGGGAGAACCACGGCGCTCGGGCGCGGACAGGGCCCTGCCCAAGGCGCTGTGCCCCTGTCTCCCCACTTCCTCCAGCGGAGGAGGGAAGGCCAGGGGTACCCCAGCCTTGGATCAGGCTGCGTGTCCCTGGAAAAGCCCCTGCCTGGCCTCAGCATCCCCTTTAGCATGACGAGAGGAGTGGCAGGGCTCTGAGGCCGCCCCCTGGCTCTGCCCCTCCATCTGGGTTTCTGGCCCCACAGAGCGGCCATGGCCAGCCTGGTCTTGGGACGGTGGGCTGCCCAGGGCCTGACCACAGACCTCTCTCGAGGCCAAGAAGTGCCGAGGTGGATGATTTACGGCCTCTTCAGCCGCCCTTCCCAAGGCTGCAGACCCAGCGGATATTTTCCACAGCCGCAGCGGAGTTCAGGCGTCCAAGGGGGCCCAGGGGTGGGTCTCGGCCGAGCCCCGGCTCCCCACCTCCTGAGCGCACAGGCAGGCCAGGGGCCCCGGCCCCACATCTGTGCCCAGGAGCCAGCACTCCACCACAGGAGGGCGGGACAAAGGCCAGCCCTGCAGCCAGACCCAGAGGCCCGGAGGCCCGGCCGGCCGGGGCGGGAGCCAGGCCTCCCAGCCAGCGTGATTCACACCAGGCCCTTCCCACTTCCGTTCTCCCCTCTCTCCCCATGACAACATCTTGAACGGGCGCCTCGCTGGCAAGCCCGAGCACTCTGGGGTTTCCTGCCCTGACGCGGCTCCCACGCTCGGCTGTGCACACAGCCCTTGGACAAGCCACTGAGACTGTGTGTGGTGCTGGGAGTAAAACACAGCCTCCAGCCCACACAAATGTTCTCGGAGGCTCGCTCCCAAGGGGCGGGGCCGGCCAGGGCGACCAGTGAGGTGTCTCCGCCCCTCTGAGCACCAGGCCCTGCCCCAGCCACCCTCTGGACCAGCCAGACTCTCCTGTCAGGTCATGAATACATTCAGGGTAAGGACTGTCTGTACTGTGGAATTCTCTACACCGTCTTACGTGGGAAAGGTCCTTCTAAGGAGAAAAATACCAATTAAGCTCTCCGCTTCCAGCCAGGATGGAACAACATGGACTAGAGTTAGGTTCCCACCCGAAATCACCAAGTAACCAGACAAAACATCTGAAACAATGGTTTTCAAGACATCGAACATCAGGTGACAAAGGGACAGTGGTCACCAAGAGACGGAAACAATGAGAAGGTGAGCCCCAGCATGCCCCAGGCTGCACGGCAGGCAGGGGGCCCACAGAGCCTGGTGGGTTTCCTGACCTGAGGAGATGGAGCTGAAGTCCAGGGAGACCAGGACAGCCAGAGTTTGCCTGACAGAATGCCAAGAGGAGAGAGCTGAAGAGAGAGGGAACGCTGGGGATCCACAGGGGGTCCCGCTGGAATTCTGCAGAACATAATCAGCACATGCAGTTCCTTCCCCAGGGCCAGGGAAAGATCCAGAAGAAGGATGAGGGGGAACAGTGCCCAACACACACAGGGCCAGCACTGTCCCCACCAGCCAGGCTGGAGAACCTCAAAAGTCACAGGGCAGGAGGCAGCCCCATGACGTAGTGGTTAAGTCTGGCGTGCTACACTTGGGCAGCCCGGGTTCGTGGGTTCAGATCCTGGGTGCAGACCTATGCCACTCATCAAGCCACAGTGTGGTGGTGACCCACATGCAAAATAGAGGAAGATGGGCACAGATGTTAGTTCAGGGCGAATCTTCCTCAAGGAAAAAAAAAAAGGAACAGGGCATTGGGTAGAGAACTCAGAAGGATTTTGCCTCAATAGCAAGAAATAATTAGTCGCAGGCTCAAGTCTCATCTAACTAATCTTAAAAGCAAGATCAAACTTTCCAAGTAAATCCCCTATGTCCCAGAGAAAGCTCAAGACTCTTTATAGGAAAACAAAAATATTTAACACCCAGTAAGATAAAATTTACAATATCTGGTATCTGTCAAAGATTACGAGGCATGCAAAAAAAAAGCAGGAAAATACAACCCAAAATGAGGAAAATTGTCAATTAATCAAAACTGAGCTAAAGCAGACACAGATGTTAGAATGAGAGGACAAACGCTTTAAAACAATTATTATAACTGTATTCCACGTGTTCAAAAAGTTAAGTGGAGGCACAGAAGATGTAAAAAGACCCAATTCCTCTTCTAGAGATATAAAATACACTGGATGGATTAGTTGCAAATTAGATACTGCAGAAAAAAGATTCATGAACTTGAAGAAATAACAATAGAAAACATCCAATATGAAAAGCAGAGGGAAAAAAAGAATTACAAAAGAAAAGAGCATGTGAGATGTGGGACAACTTCAAGCTGACTAATACACGTGTGATTGGGGTCCCTAAAGGAGAAATGGGGAAGAGAGGCCGAAAGAAGAAATATTTGAAGAAATAGTGGCTACAAATGTTCCAAATTTGATGAAAACTTATAAATGCACGGAAAATCTTAAAAGCAGCCAGAACAAAGAATATTACCTGAGATCAAGAAAAGTAATTTCACAATGACACAGAAATGAGTTCATCAAGCAGAGACAACAATCTTAAATGTTTATGTACCTAAGAACAGAACTCCAAAATACATACAGTAAAAACTGAAAGAATTGGTTTAACATTTGAAAACCAATCAATGTAATTCTCCATATTATCCCATCCGAGATCAAGAACAAGACAAAGGTGTCTGTTCTCACCACCCTCCCAGTCTACACTGTACTAGAGGTTCCAGCCAGTAAATCAAGTCAAAAAAATAAATAAAAGGCATCCAAGATTGTAAAGAAAGAAGTAAAACTATCTTTATTCTCAGATGACACAATCATTTATGTACAAAATCTGATAAAATCTACAAAACAGGATAAAAGAACAATACACAAACATCAATTATATTTCTAAATACTAGCAGATTGAAATTTTAAAATACCACTTAGAATAGCATCAAAAAGCGTAAAATATTTCAGGATAAATCAGAATAATATATACAATACCTGCACACTAAAAATCATAAAACATTGCTGAGAGAATTTTTAAGAGAGGTAAATAAATGGAGGGACGTGCCTCATTCATGAGTCAGAATACTCAATATTACCAGGATGACAATTCTCTTCAAATTTATCTGTATTCATCACAATCTCAATCAAAACCTTAAAAGCAGGGTTTTTGAAGAAATTGCCAAGCTGATTCCAAAATTCATACGAAAATACAAAGGATCTAAAATAATCAAGGCAATTGTGAAAAAAGGAGAACAAAGCTGGAGGGCTAACACTACCTGGTTTCAAGATTTATTATAAGGCTCAGTAACGAAGAAACTATGGTGTAGGTGTCAACACAGATCAAAGGAACAGAACAGAAAGCCCAGAAATAGGCCTACAAATATATGGAAAACCCTTTTTTTTCACATTGGTAGAAAGGCAACTTGGTGCAGAAAACAACAACCTTTTCAACAAATGGTCCTGGAGCAGTTAAATAGCAATATGCAAGTAAATAGATAAGTAAATAAACTTGATTCATACTTTGTACTATATACACGTATTAACTCCGTATGAGTCACAGACCTAAATCGAAAACCTAAAACTTTAATACTTCTAAAAATAAAAACGGTAGAAAAGTAAAAAAAGATTATATATTCATTTTCATGCTACTTCCATAAAAGTTATTTCTGGAAGGATACACAAAATAAGAATTGTGACTTCAGTTTAGGCAAAGATTTCTTAGATACAATACCAGAAGCATGATCTATAAAAAAAAAAAAAATTTGATAAAATGGAGTTCATCAAAACTAAAATTTTTTTTTTTTGCTGGGAAAGAGTCGCCCTAAGCTAACATCTGTTGCCAACCTTCCTCTTTTTTTTTTCACCTCAAAGCATCAGTATCTCATTGTGTACTCTAGGTGTAGGTCCTTCTAGTTCTCATATGTGAGCCACCACCACAGCACAGCTTCTGAAAGACGAGCAGTGTGGTTCTGCACCCAGGCTGCGTATGAACCAAACCCAGGCTGCCGAAGCAAAGCGTGCCAAGCTTCAACCACTAGGCCATCAGAGCTGGCTCAAAATTAAATTTTTTATTCTACAAAAGACACTGTTAAAAGAATGAAAAGATAAGCCACAGACTGGGAGAGAATATTTGCAAAGCATATAACTGATAAAGGACTTGTATCCAGAATGTACAAAGAACTCTCAGAACTGAATAATAAAAAAAAAAAAACCCAAGGTGAAAAAAAAAAGGGCAAGAGTTGATCAGACACTTCACCAAAAAAGATATGCAGATGGCAATAAAGCACACAGAAAGAAAGACAACATCATTCGTTAGGAAAATGCGAATTAAAACTACAATGAGGTACCACTGCATATGCATTAAAATGGCTGAAATTCAAAAGATTGATCACTCCAAGTGTTGACGAGGACGTGGTGGAACTGGAACTCTCATATACGGCTGGTGGGAATACAGCATGGCACAACCACTTTGTTAAACAGTTTTGAGGTTCCTTAAAAAGCCAGTCAAACCAACCTCCTGACTCAGACACCCCTACCGTATGAGCAAAATATTCCACTCCTCAGTATTCACCCAAGAGAAGAAAACCCACATGCGCATACAATGACTTGTACAGAAATGTTCAGACCAGCCATATGCGTAATAGCCAAAAATCAGAAACAACCCAAATGACCTTCAACAGGCATCTGGATAAACAAATTATCCATAGGATGGAATACTACTCAGCAAAAAAGAAATGGACTACCAACACGTACAACGTGGATGAATCTCAAAATAATTGCACTGAGTGAAAGAAGCCAGACCAAAAAAAGAGTACATCCTGTATGGGTCCATCTGACTCCAGAAAATGCAAACGAATAGACAGTGACAGAAAGCAAATCCATGGTTGTCGGGCGTGGTGAGGGGGTGGGAGGGACAGATTACAAAGGGGCCGGAGGAAACTTTTGGGGATGATGGTATATGTTCACTATCTTGATTGTGGTGATGGTTTGCATACATAAGTCAAAACTTATCAAATTTCACATTTAGAAAATTCCACCGAGATGTAGTTTTTCTTCCAACTGTCAGATGGGCAAAGATCAAAGATTTGATAATAACACTCCGTTGGCGTGGATATGGGGAAATTAACACTCTTATAAGTTGCTGGTGGGAGTGTAAACTTCCATAGAAAGTGACTTAGCAATGTTTATCCAAATTACAAAAATTCCCAACCTTATACCCAGAAATTTCACGTCTAGGAAGTTATCTACAAAGATATACTCATGTGTATGAAATGACACATTATAAGGTCATTCAACGCAACACTGCTTACAGTGGCAAGAGTCCAGCTACAGGGACCAGACTAAAAAAACTCTGGTACAACCATACAATGGTATACCTCCCAGGCACGAAGAATGAGGAAGCTCTTGACATGCTCACATGGAATGGGGAGTGAAAAAGGCAGGTTATGATACAGGTTGTCTACTATGCTTCCATTGGGTATAAAAAGGGGAAAAAAGATTATATTTTCATTTTCATGCAACTTGCAAAGAACTTATTTCCAGAAGGACACACAAAACCATTATCAGACTATCAGACTGGCTCTGGGAGAACTCTCTAGGTGGCTAGGCTACCACAGTGCCAGGAAGATTTTACATAGTATATAGAACCCTTTATGCCTTTTGAAATTTAACCATGTGAATGTGTTCCTATTGTAAATAAATACATATAAATAAAAATTAAAGACAAGTGAAAAATAAAATGAATGAGGTTGATCTATACGGACAGATGTGGAAAGAACACCAAGATATGTTGCTAAGTGAGCACAAAGAAGCAGGTTGCCGAACACCACTGGCAGTATGACCTCCCCTCTGTAAAGACAAATGCTAACAACAATAAAATATCGGTCTCTGTCTATTGAGAAACACTGGAAAACACACACATACCCGTTCCCAGAAGTCATCTCAGGGAGCTGGATTCGGGGGGAGCTTCTCACTCCACATTATACATTTCTGAATGTTTAAACTTTTTCACCTGTGTTAGGTTTGCATCAGAAAAAAACTAGCTCTCTGGGCTGCCCTCCCCTGGGACAGTTACATTTTTAACTTCTTGTCTAGAAAACTGAGTAAAGAGTCTTAAACATGACCTCACCTTTGACCGGGAATTCTACCTCTGGAAATTTACCCAAAGGATGTGATGAGCTATGGTCAAAGATTTACATCTTGGAGAAACATACACACGAATGAGGTAGTAAGCAAAAAAAGTAGATTACAAAACAATAGTGTGACGTGATCCATGAGTGCAGAAAATATTAGCAAACATAATTAGGAAAGGTCTAGAAAGACATCTGCCAAGGTGCTGAGGGGGTTCCCCACTGGGAATACAGGCCTGAGCTCATGGGCGGTTTTGACTTTCTTCTTTTAAAATCTTTTTGCATAATTATTTAACAAACGATCTCTTTTCGTTTAAAAAACAAACACAGCATGGGGACTATAGTTAATAATACTGTATTCCATATTTGAAAGTTGCTAAGAGAGCTGATCTTAAAAGTCCTCATCACAAGAAAAAAAACTTTTCTCACTACATTTGGTGACACGTTAACTAGATTTATCGTGGTGATCATTTTGCAATACGTACAAAAATCGAATATTACGTTGTACGCCTGAAACTAATAGAATATTACATGTCAATTACACGTCAATTTAAAAGAAAGTTAAATACACTAATGATCTTAGAGCATTTATATACAAAGGCGTTTTTAGAAGAATTACTTATGATAGTGAAAAAAAGTAAAACACAACTTTTATGTCCAAAATAAAGGAACCAACACACACATTTCCACAGAGCCTACAGCAAACGCTTACCAAAAAGTAGTAAGTAAAAATTACAGGATGTAAAACTACAGACCATACAGTATCGAATCTGTAAAATATGGGGGAAAGGGGAATACTAACAGAAAAATGAAAACTAGAACTAAATCGACCAAAAATCAAAAAAGGATTTTTTAAAAATCCAGAAGAATAAATCTGTTGTTTTAGTATTTGGCCATGATGATCCCTAAGTCAGGGTGGGGATGGGGAGAGGACGATTTGGGGCTGGGGAGCCTCCCTCTGGCTGTCCTGTCTGGCAGAATGCCCGCTGAGCCGCAGGAGGCAGCTGGCCACGTGGGGGCCATGTGGTCACCAGCCTCACGAAGCCACAAGTCTCTTCTCTGACTGGCAACTATCTCCTTCCTTGAGTGGGTCCAACGGCTGGAGAACACAGCCACTGCCCTGGCTTCTGGAGGGAACCGGCCAGGAGCCCCTCTTTGGAGAGGCCTCTCCAAAGCCAGACAGGGCAGAGGCGGCACTGTGTTGTCACCCTCAGGCCCAGCGCAGCCTCTGGTAGCCCGGAGGTAAGGTACCATAGGTGCCTCGTTGGTCTGAGACGCAAGAAAATCAGGGAGCTCTTCGAAATTCCCTGCTAATGAACTAATCCCTTTCTCAACCAGGGACAAGGGCACAAGAGTCCAGGTTCTGGCAGGCACAGGCCCTGCCTCGCCAAGACGTCTTCCAGTAGAATCCGTGCTCTTAAGGCCCAGAAGGATGTGGACTATGGTTTGAAGCAGCACATTTAACACAGGGCTAAATGAAAATTAGAATTTGGGTTGACTGGAGCCTAAATGAGTTGCTAGCATGATACAGCTACAAATAGATGGTGCCCACTTGGGCTGCCGTAATAAGCATCAAGATTTATTAGTATGGACCATGTCCTTGACAACCCCTCAAAACCCCTGGGAGATGGGTCCACAGTCACCCTCACTTCACAGATGAGAAAACCGAGGCAGAGGGGATGTGCAGTCTGTCTCCACTGCCTGCTCTGAGCCCCCTGCTCCACAGAAGCTTCCAAACTAAGGGCTGATGTGACCATCCCTTCCCAATGGCCATGCCACAGCCACCTGGGCAGTCCCCTTCAGGAGCGCTGGCCAGAGCGCCAAGCAGATGCCAAGCTGGGTCCCATGGAACATGCAGGGCTCAGATCTGCCCAAAAAGGGAGTGGGGGGGCTAGCCTGGGAAAGAACCAGCCCAGGGAAAATGCTCACTGTCTCCCTCGGAGAGCTGATGCCTAGAAGAAAGAAGTGGGCGGACCTCGACTTGGAGCAGGAGATGGACGAGGCAGGCCAGGACTGAGGACAGGACCACATTCCCAACTGCCAGAGCTGCCAGGAAAGGGCCTCCCAGACAGAGGGTGGTCTCTGCTGAGACAAAGGCTGTGCCTTGCCCTCCCCCTAGAGCATATGGCAGAACCCCACTGTGGATGGGACACCAACCCTGGGGAGGGGAAGGGACCTGTGACCCCACCTGTTCTAGATCTGGGACCTTGGGTAACTCCAAAAGAACAGATAGCATCCATAGCATCTTTAAAATGCAAATGAGAACTGCTGCTGCATCGGTTGTTATCCTGGCAGGGAGCAGCGTCCCATACCCAGTGGGGGTGGTGCTAACACAGCGCATGGTCTCTGAGGCCCTTCCATCTGAGCCAGTGCAACAGTGTCTACAGACACGAGCACTTCCTGTGGGAACTCTAAAGGCAAGAGCTGAGTCCTTTCTCAAGTCAGTCGGTGAACTGACCATCAATGAGTCTAAAAACCCCAAATGCAACCCTCTAATCACTGAACTAGAGAAACTGTGATCCCAGGCACTGAATGTCACAGCTTAAAGACTGCTGGAAATGATCTACTCCAACTGCCTTGTTTGACAGACAAGGAATAAACTAGAAGCTCAGAGAGGGATAATGGCCTGCTGGAGGTCTCTTATTAACATCTGGGCAAAGGCAACCTAGAACCCTGGTTACCTCACCACATTTCCAATGCCTTGTCCACCAAAATATCCCGCCTCCCACCTAAAAACCCCTCAAAGTAGACATAAAAGTACTGTACTAAGAGATAATGTGTGGGGCCCAAATGAACTATAACACATGTTTAGATTATATAAAAATATGATTCCGCTCTATCACAAACTAATCATTTTATAAACAATTGCTCTTGCTGTCTCAAATCAAGGAGGCCAACCTAGACACTGCCTGGTTGGCTCACATTTCTTAAGAGAGTTGTCAAAGGAAAGTGAACAAATGCCATTTTCTCCCATTGAAAAATTTGCTAGAATATATCAACAAACATTTCCTAAGCACAAATAAACAGACAATGGCAAGACAGTACTAATGAGTATTATAAGCAAGGGAAACCCCAGGGACATGTGAGAGCTGAGGTCTGAGGCAGGAAAGACTCCATGGAGGAAGTGACCCTCGAGTTACTGGCTTTGTGGATAGGAGAGAAAGGGTAGGCCAAGGACCAAAGGCAAAGACCTTTAAAATCCCTGTCGCCAATGGATGGATGGATGGATGGGTGGATGGATAGATAGATGAATGAACAGAGGATGGATGAACAATGGATGGATGATGGATAATGGAGGGATGCATGCATTGGATGGACAGTTGGATGAATGGATGGACGGAGGGATGGAGAGATGGATGAATGAATAGAAGATGGATGAACAATGAATGGATGATGGAGAATGGATGGATGGATGCATTGGATGGACGGTTGGATGAATGGATGGATGGGTGGATGGAGAGATGGATGAATGAATAGAAGATGGATGAACAATGAATGGATGATGGAGAATGGATGGATGGATGCATTGGATGGACGGGTGGATGAATGGATGGATAGAGGGTGCACGACAATGACCACCCTTAAATCACTCAAAGTGTTCCTGAGGATCACCGTGGATGTTCTGAGAAACAGGTTCATCTTCTCGTCCTTTTCCACTAGCCATCCCCTCTAACAGGCCCAAGAGGTGAGCCTGAGGGGGAGTTATCTTCAGGGAGCAGGTCGGGAATGGGGAGGGGAGGAGGGGGCAGACATCACACCCTTTGCCTACAGATGGGCCAGGGCTGGTAGGATGACAAGAGGTATGTGCACATTTGCCAGGAACTCCCTCTGTTCCATAGCTGTGTCTGCCTACCTGGCAGGAAAAAACTTGGAAACTGAGTCAGCCCAAACCTAAGAGGGAGAGAACAAAAAGGCAAAGCCAATGATACTTTGCTGTACATCAGGATCCCAAATGTTCTGGCCCCAGAGAGAACCTGGGTCCACTGCGCACTTATGTCTCATGACCTGAAGATAAACCACAGGTGACAATAAGTTGGTGGAGCCATCCTTGGGATCACCAAACCGCCCCTTCAGGGCATCCCAGTCTCTCATGAAGGGCCCCCCGCGCAGTGCTGGACGCCCTCCTCACACTTCACCCCCGAGGAACACTCACTTCCTGGAGGTTGCCAAAATGCCACACCTGTCCATCATTTGCCCAATTTCCTCTGCCTCGACTGCCCTTCCTTCCCCTGCCCCTCTGTGGACAAAGTCCTCATCCCGGAGTCCCAGTTCTGGTCTTCTCCTGCAGGAAGCCTTCCCGGACTACTCAGGCACAACAGTTCGGTTAATTAAATGAGCCACTGCCAAAGGCCCGCACCCCAAGGCTTTTCCTTCTTCTGACCCAGGACTCTACAACCTCTGACCAAGAGCTGCCAGGAGGAGCGTGGCACAAAACTCATTGTGAAGTAGGAAACGGATCAGCCTGGGGCCAGGAGATCACATATTCAGGTTCTCTTGGATAAGAGTTTGGGGCGATATCTGCTCCTGGCCAACATCACACGCTGGCCAACTCATGAGTGTCCGCCCCATTAGGCAGGGAGGATATCGGAGAAAGATGCACACTTGAGAAACCTGCTGGGATTCCGGAGGCCGTCGGCTCTAAACCAAGTTAGCAAGGAAGATGTGCGCCCCCAGCCGCAAGCTCCATAAGTGCCAGGCGCATCACAGATGTTCCAGTAAGTGCTGGCGGACTGACCAACGGACTGCACAGGGAAGTCCTCTTGGTGGAACTGCTACACTGTTTCAGGTTCAGGGCATGGAGAAGTTTAAGATTTCCAGCCTGGTGTGAGAACCAGGTGTGAAAAACACACAGCCGCCCGCTGTGACAGCGCCAGTGAGAAGAGGGAGCCCCCCTACCCACTGGCAGGGTCCTATTGCGTCAGTCGGGGAGGGAAACCCCACACAGGCCTTGATGATGACCCCCGTCCAGGGTCTCCCAGTCGCAGCATTGGTGACACTTGGGGCTGCATAATTCTTTGTCATGGAGGCTGCCCTGTGCATTGCAGGACATTGAGCAGAAGCCCTGGCCTCTACCCACTAGATGCCAGCAGCAACCTCCCAGTTGTGACAACCAAAAATGTTGCAAGACAGTGACAAACGTCCCCTGGGGAACAAATAGCCCTGGCTGAGAATCAGTGCTGTAGCCTTTGTGTGTGGTGACGGGGGCACTCAGAAGCCAGCTCCAGGAGAGGAGCCTGGTGCAGCAGTCAGCAAATCTGGCTCTGCTCCAGGCTCCACCCCCACCGCCAGGACAACGTGCAGATTCTCTAGTCTCTGAGACTCAGCTCGCCCATCTGCAACACAAGGACATATTTTCCAAATGATGAGGTTCTAGTGCAGCCCTCAAAACAGCTGCCCAAATATTTTGGCCAAGTTATTTCACTTTTAAGAATCTATTCAAAGGAAACGATCAGAATTTCAGGTAAACATTTACACAGAAAGATGTCTATTCTAGCGTTACCTATAACAACAAAACTAGAAACAATCTAAATGCCCACAATATAACAAACAGGGTGAAATAAAATATGAGAGGCAGACAAAGGAATATTACGTAGCCAATAAAAATCACATCAGGGCCCGCCTGGTGGCGTAGTGGTTAAGTTCACGCACTCCGCTTCAGTGGCCCAGGATTCGTGGCTTTGGATCCCAGGCACAGACATACACACGTCTCATCAAGCCATGCTGTGGTGGCGTCCCACATACAAAATAGAGGAAGATTGGCACAGATGTTAGCTCAGGGCCAATCTTCCTTACCAAAAAAAAAAAAAAAAAAAAATCACATCAATAAAAATTATTCATTAAAAATGTAGAAAAACGTCTGTGCTATAATGTTAAGTGAATCGACAGTTACAAGACTATTTATAATGTAACTTCAACTTTGTAGAAAAATATAGAATGAAAAAATATTTCATATAAAAAAATAGAGACTGGAAGGAAATCCAACACAATTTTCCTTTTAGTGCTGTTGCCCATTTTACAAGTTTTCTGTAAAAGAGCATGTCTTAGTTTTAAGATCTCTCGGGGAAAATAGTCGTTGTTGTTTTTCATCTTTTTACATCAGAAGAGAAGGCTCTGCTTGAGTCCCCAGGTGCTAAACTGAAGTCCGCACCTCGAACACAGAGCCTGGAGCCAAGCAAAGAGAACGATGTTCAAACCGAAATAAAAGGAAACAGAAGCAGACGAAAGAGGGTCTGGCAGGGCCTGGCCACTGGAGAAACCCGAAGTACCCACAGAATGGGCTGTGCTGGGCAGAGGAATCGGGCAGACCCAGGCCTGTCCCATGCGCTGTTCTGTGGGCCTGGCCAAGCAGGTGGCTGGGCAGCTTGCGGGGACATGGGGCTCCCTCAGGCAGCTAGCTCCATGAGCGGGCTAGCACATGCCCACGGCTGCGCCTTGGTCTCAGTCTTGCTTCTCACAGCCAAAAGCATCACAAGTAAGACCAGGACTCACACCACGGTGGGGCTGGGGGTAGGAGGGAGGATGTCCCTCAGGTCCCTCAAGCACTCCAAAGCTTCGAAGTGAGATTCCAGAGGAGCCATCAGCCTGATGCCCCCTCCAGCTTTCTGCCCACCAGGGACCACCCATTCAAGGCGGGCCCCTTGAAGATGGGGGGGGGGGGTGGCAATGAAGGACCACCGCACTAGAGCACGGGGCCTGAGCCGTTCTTGGTAAAATAGCTGGGCTGGGCGCTGGGCACCAAGGGTCTTGGGACTGAGGGCTGGATCTGGAGAAGGATTCTGCACCTGGGTGTTGCACACCAGAAACTTGGAGACGGAAATGTCACCAGCCCGCATCCCACTTCCCATGGGGCTCCCGGGCCAGGGGAGCTGCTGGACGGTGTGCCCTCGATCTGCTTTATAAGTCCGCCCTCAGAAGTCTAGACCAAGCAGGGAAACTGAGCCAACGTGGACAGGAAAGCACGCCACACCTTCAGAAAAGCCCAGTCCCTCCACACGGCCACCATCCGAAGCAACTGCAGAGCGAGCGAGGACTGATCCACCAGACCCAAGTTGGAACGTACAAAGGATTTCTCTGCACACGCTCTCTTAAAGTCCTCGCTCATGTGCCCTTGAAATATGAACATAAAGCCAACAGCATCTGCAGTGCGGGGCAGTACAAATCACAGAGCCCCAAAAGCGGCCCCCACCATCAGAGCCCGAGGGATTCAAGAGCCCAAGTCTCCAAGGCCAGCAGACCTCAGTGACAGGGAAGGCCACCGTTCCCGGGACCCTGGCCTTGAGCGACAGCCATGCTGGGCTCCCACGAAGAGCCTCATCAATACCAAAACGCGTCTGTAAGGCAGCCGCCAGGTCTCCCTCTCTGAGCTCAGAGGCAAGGGCCATAGAGAGAAACCACACAGTCCTGACGTTCCAGTGGCCCCACACACGTCAGACTCCTTCCAGGCTCTTTGCTGCCTTCTCATTCCAAAGCAGACTCTAGTCAGAGCGAGGAGACAGGATGTTCTCGAAATACGTTGACACCAAGGCCAAGGTGCGGGGAGCAGGTGCCACGAGCTGGGGGGCAGGATACTGGGGGACAGGATGCTGTGGCACTGAGGACCCAATGGTGGCTGGTGACCTCCCCCTGTGCCCTCAGACAGGCTCCTTCCAGCTCTGACACCTGAGGCCACGACAGCATGGGCGCAGCAGCCCACACCAGCTCGTCTCTCCGCACCCTCCTCCCGCCAGTCTATCTCCTTTCTGTCCTTCTTAGGGAACCATAAAGACACCACAAGGTAGGCCCTCCAGCCAAACCTCAGCATGGGGCCGAACTCCCAAAAGGCCTGCTCAAACTGTGAAACACCAAACTGGACCCAAAAGAGTCCCACTTCCGGCCACTTGCGCCACGAAGCAATGAGACAGCTGTCACGATGCACACGCAGGTTCTTACACGGGAAAAGAAAGAAGCTACCCTAGGGACCCTCAGGCCAGAACCCACGGCATATAACCCAAGGGGCTAAGGGAATAAACTCACCGGTCTCTGGTTTCTCCTGGGGCCTGAAGGCTATCTTGCACAGCAAAACAGGGAAGCGTCAGAGCCACCTGACAGTCTCGGCCACTGTGCCACAGAAGAGCCCCTGCCCGTCCACTTCTCTATGACCTTCTGGAGCAGAAGCAGCTCAGTTCTCAGCTGGTTTGTCTGCCCCAACCTCCAGTCCAGCAAGAGCAGACTAGGCAGCTCAAAGTCTTAG
This sequence comes from Equus przewalskii, assembly GCF_037783145.1. Taxonomy (NCBI): domain Eukaryota; kingdom Metazoa; phylum Chordata; class Mammalia; order Perissodactyla; family Equidae; genus Equus; species Equus przewalskii. The sequence continues at coordinate 10,051,024 of NC_091847.1, forward strand.
AATCTGCCAGGCCAATCCTGGGCTGTCCGTCCAGCCTTACAGATGCGAATGCCATCCCTTTGTTAATGCAAAAACCAGAAAGGAACTGAGGGGACATCAGGGCAAGAAAACACTAATCGACATCACCCCACCCTAAAAGTCCTAAAAAAAAATAAAACGCAGATCTCAGGCAAGACCCCACCCTGCAGTAGGCTCCCCCTGGGGCCTGAGAATCTGCATATTTAACACGCTTCTCCCCTGAATCCTATCTGGGAGGCCCAGGAACCCGACTTGGAGACACTCAAGGCCTTATTCTCAGATTTGCCTCTGTAACTCATTTCCAGTTCTGACTTCATTCTCTTATGCTTTTTCTCTTTTTTGATTAAGTGCATCTTAAGAGAAGAAAAAAAATCTTCTAATTCATAAAGGGATCTGGCAGTTAAAAGACTTACTGATACACGTGTATCAGTATAAATATACACATCCCACATTCACACTTAACAGGAAGAGTAACCTAAGATAGTCTATGGCGGATCTAAGTCACGTACTGCAGTGTGTCCTCCGTCTTCCACAGACGAGACATCTAAATTACATTCGACCCGACCATCCTGCCCCATCCTACCATCAGCATACCTGAAACCCCTGGCTAGGTAACTGCTGAGTCTGGTTTCTTCTTTCCCTACATAAACAAGGCAACGCATGCACACCCTCAGCCTGTGAGCACCAGGGACGTCCCCTCACCTTGATCTTCGCAGACAGCGAGGGCCGGCCCTAAATACGCTGTCACTGCCTGGACACACAATGTATTACCACAGCCCAGCCCAGCGCCGGCCGTGGAAATGTCTGAGTGATGCGCCTTCAACCTGTCATCAGAACACCATGACCTCAATTTTTGGAGGAGTCAAGTCAAAACTCTACCTTTATCTTCAGAGATCCACGACACATTTATGTGTGAGCCCTCCCTTCAACTTGCCCGTAGCCTTCAGGAAAGTCTGAAAATGCCGTCACAGGCTGAGTGCTTCCCCCGCCCCCACCAGTGTCCCCAAGTCTACCCCTATCCACACTTACCCTGTGACCACACCCCAGAGGTGGCCCGAGCTCAACAGCTGGCTTAGGGAGAGTGAATGGCAGGGGACAGCAGAGGCATATTCCTTGAGAGGCGCCTCACCACACTCTCCCCAGAAGCAGAGGCAATGACAAGGCCCCACGCCTTCTCCAGACTCCGGTCCTCCACCCTGCCTGCCGTCTCACTCAGAGAGGGCACGAGGGCAGGTGTTCTGGCTTCAGGAGTTTGAAGCCGGAGGACCTGAGAGACCACATTTGCCAAGCCCCTCCTTCCACAGACAGGCAGAGCAGCTTGCACAGGGTCACCCAGCTCTTGAGTGACTGGTTTCGCTCTCCCAGAGGGTAACCCCAAAGGGTTCAAGCCAATTTCTCTTCATAGCGTACTCATTCATCACCCTTACTCTCTTCCTTGACTTTTTCCAGAGGAAAACAGCCTGAAAAGATGACACATATAAGAAAGTCTTCCTAGTAGTTATGAATGGGCAGAGGGCAATGGGGGTGGGGGTCCTCTGCCCAACTTTATACCATGCCACCTTCACAGGCAGGGGTTAATGACTTGCTCTTAAGATGGTCTTAACTAGCAAACGACAAAGATGGGGGCAGGGGCATCAGAGCCCCTTCACCCTTCTCCACCAGGCTCAGCAATACTCATCCTTCAAAACCAGTTCACAGGGAAGCCTTCCTTAGTGCCCAAAGTGGAGCTCGTCCAGTCCCATAGGACATAGTACCTCGACGGTCACTTTGGAATTATTTAAGGGCACTGGTGTCCTCCCCCAGACGGAACTTGGCAAGACTTCTATCCCCTGCTTCTTCAGCCACTGCTTGGGTGAAGTGTAGATTCCCAAAGAAAGACGCAACAAATTAAGAGCTATTTTCTGGCCATCAAGGCCTGCCTACATTGTAAATACCTGCATACTAATCTCCCCATCTCAGGTTTAAAAAATATGGACTTTTTTTTTTTTTTTAACTCCCAACATAATGAATGAGTTTAAATATTAGAAGTTGAAATTATTAAGTAAATCATTTCACCTGCAAAGCTTCTATTTGCATAACATTAATTCATGATGGCAGCTAAAACAAATTCATCACATTCTGTATATTAGAAGTTGATTTATGCAGGAATTGAAAAAAATCATGAGCTCAAAATTATGTTGATATGATGTACGTGCTCAACGAAGAAAGATTTTTCTCTTTCCTTCTTTTCCTTTTTTTTGAAAAAAATCATCTGAACTGAATTATGGTGAGAAGGAAAAGGATTTGAGGAGAGGAAAGAGGCGAAGGACCGGCATCTCAGAAAATGAATAATGCTACTGCCTCACGTGTGTGGCAGGCTCTCGGTGAGCGTGCGCGCACACACTCTCCAGTTATTAATGTCAAGTATGCCAAAGATACGCTGGAAAATCATTACCATTCATCGCCACTAACCGCCATTAAATTTCAATCAATTCAACTTAGCACAAGTGTACTCGAGCAGCCCTTACAGTTCCTTATAAATGTGGCTCAAAAGTCGGGCTGACTTATTGCATTGTCCACTACACAAAGAAGCATTGCTAAGCATCTGCTTAGAGCCCGGACGGATGCTCTTTTAACATCCTAAGCATTCAAAGATCTTTCTTTTCCTGAGCGCTAAGAAGTCTGGAATCCCGGGGCGGGGGCGGTAATTATTCTGAGCGACCACCATTTCTTTCCTAGCTTTGAGGTGGAGACAGGGCAAAAGGAGCCCTTCCTGGCTACAGTCAGTCTCGCAGATGCCTTGCGGAAAGTTTCTGACGGCCACCACAAGTTTGGTAACGTGGCGCCTCTCTCTCCTGGTTCTAGTCAAAGGCTCTCAATTCACTCTGCAAACTGTAAACTCAACTCGAATCCTCTTGTCTGGGAAGAGGGCAGACGAGCTGATCGGAAGTGAGAGGGAGATTCAGCAGCAGCCCACTGGCGAGAGCACCTTCTGGAAAGGGCGCCTTTCCCAGGTGGGCGCAGGCTGCGCGCACCGCTCCCCGTGGGGAAGCCGGCCCGCGTGCTCCCGGGTGTCACGCCCGGGGACAAAGGCGGCGACCCGGGCTGGTTTGTTTGGGTCTGGCCGGGGCTTTCTTCCCCACTCGCCACAAGCAGGGTCCAGCCTGCCGCCAGTCGCCCGAGGCGCCCGGTGCGCGGCAGGGACAATGTGGCCATTGTTCGGGCGCTGAAAACCAAGCGGGCGGGCAGGTGGGAGGAAGGCGGCGGCGCGGCCGGCGCGCGGGCACTCGGGGCACGGAATGTCCCCCGGACGCGCACGGTCGCCAGGGCCTGAGCACGCCGCCTCCAGGAGGCCTCCCGGGCCAGTCCTCCGCGGAGTAGAACATGGAGGAGAGAGAGCGAGGAGCGAGAGAGGACGGAGAGAGAAAGGAAAGACAAGACGGGGGCGGGGGTGGGGGGGAGACAGAGAGAGGAGAGGGAAGGGAGGGAGAAGAAAGGGGGAAAAAGAGAAAGACAGAAAAGAGACAAAGAGGAGAGAGAGGAAAGAAGAGTCAGGGGAGACAGACAGACAGACCTGTACAACAGAACTGTACCACAGGCTGCCTCGGACGCCCCTGGAAAGAGCAAGAGTTCATCCTATTTCACAGAGGGAAGCAGCTCCAAACCCAGCCGAGTCAGCAAAGCGTAATCACACCAGGGGCTTTGCTTAATTACGGGTTTGAGACTTGGGCTGGAGGAAGGGAGACACTTAACTGTGTCCCCAGGAAGGCCTAGGCACTCAGATGGTTTGTAAGGTGGGGGATTACAAATATCCCCAAGCCCACGGAGCCAGGATCCCAGAGGACGAGGCTGGGGTCTGCAGCGTGGTGCACTCAGGCCGACCAGAACAGCCATCGTGCAGGAGCTTTTAACGTTTAACTGGGACAGGAGTCCCGGCCAGGCCCGTGCCGTGCCGTGAGCAGCGAGGCCACAGGCCTGGGGAGGCCCCGCCTCGGCCCTGCAGCGAGGCTCCCCGCCCTCCCCCCTGCTCGCCTCCTTCCCGCGCCCACTCGCAGGAGGCCAGGGGCCCTCGGCCCAAGGGGGAAAATCACTCCCGTACTAATGAATAAAAAGTCCCCTTTATTTCACTGCTGTTTTTGGTTCATTAAATTTTCCACAGATTTGCAGAGAAGAAAACATAATCAATAAACCTTGACAAAAGTGAACGTGTGAAAAAGGCCAGAGAATGGAAAAGCGAGATAAAAGTGATATCCGACCACAGATTTCGGCGGCAGATGACGAGCCGGCGCTTCTGGAGAATCTCAATGGACCATCGCACTCTGCGGCTTCCCTTCCCTCTGCTGCAACTCTTCATGCCAGACAATAGCAAATGCACTAAAACTTTTTCTTATGCTAATGCATGAAACCGGGCACTCACAGTTAAAACACTTCCCAGCAACCTGGGTTTTTTTTTAAACAACACGCATGCACACACACAAAACCACATTAACTTTTTCAATTTAAACCAAAATCTGAAAAACGGTTTAGTGTGTACTCTGGTCACATCTTAAATGAGTTATTTTCCCCATCTGTATGGTTTTTAAGAAACTAGAATCAGATCACAAACTGGATTATTGAGGATGCTTTTGCTGATGAAGGAACTGGGGAAAATAACATAACGGAACATGCAGAAAGTCTGCTGTTCTCGTCAGTGCATTTTCCCAGGGTTTTATACGTAGTTCTGTAGGTTAAGGATGTTTTTGTCACCCTCAAAATCTAACAATAATGATCAATGATTTGTATTTTATAAATCCTTTATATTCCACAGCAAACACTCAAATTAATTTCAGAGAAAATGAGTAACATTGAATCTAGTGTCATGCTTATTTGAAAACCATGAAGCTATTGCTCTTTACCAAAGGACACCCTCAAACGCCAACCATGACCCCTGCCCAGACCATCTTTTAAGGCAGCCTGAGAGAGTTTCAGAGCAGGTTTCCTCCGGGATCTTTAAAAGCACTGAAATCTGCTGCATGTTCTGGTTGCTGGTACAGTCACCTATTCTGCCTCTCTGAATTTTCTGGAATCTGAGAAAAGCTTCTCTCTTTTGCATTCTTCACGTGCCTCATTTGTCCATGCCTGTGCCACTCACTGAAAAGAAAGGGGGAGCTGCTTCCCGGGGTTCCTTTTCAAAGGGCCCTGGCCCGGGGAACAGTGCAGCTGTCCACAGCGAGGTCCACCTGGCCTGGCCATCCCTGGTGCACCAGGAAACAGACCCTGGCACAGGTAGAACCCTCCCCACCCCCCAAGAAGTAAGGCTGGTTTGCTCCACCTCCCTGGAGCCAGAGCCAGCATCATGAGCAGCGTCACTGAGATGAAAGGAAGCCTGCTGAATTTCCCCAGGAAGAGACACGCGGCCCCAGCGCTAGAGTACACAAGGATGCAGGATTTGAGTTTTGAGCTTAAACAAGCCAGCTGGGTGTGTAGGGGTCACACAGGCTTTCAAAGTGCACATGACAACCTCCTGCTCTCATTTAAGGGGAAACGCTGGCATCGGTGGGGTGAAGTCCCCCCCCCCCCCCAGCCCCACGGTGGCCAAGGGAGGCCCCGATGGAAGAAGGGTGTTTATTAGGCAAATACCCAATTTTGTCTGCCTGCCTGCTGAATCCCCTGCTTTGCTAATCCAGCCCCAGGGGCTGCACTGTGTACAGGGCACTTGTGGGAGTACAAAAAGCATGAAGTATTTGTGTATTTTTCAGTCAGCAGTGCAAACAAGCCAGCTACAGTACACAGCCCCCAAGACCCCCGCAGCCAGGCAATGAGCCGCTGCTGCCCTGTGGCCCCCTCTTCCAACCAGGCAACTCAAAGGATTTCCTCTGTTCAATGCTCTCCCCACAAGTGGGCTGGAGCATCCCTGAGAAAGTGGAGTGGCACTCCACTCTATGGCCGCCTGCCGGGCCTCGCGGGCCAAGTCAAGAGTCCACTCTAAGGCCACGGCCAGGGTCAGTGTGAGCTGGGGAGCAGCCAGGCAGGCTCTGCTCAAGGAGTCTGAACCCCGTGCAAACTCCCCTCAAAACAACTCCCACGGAGGATAAAAACATCTCGGACAGTCCCACCTTGCTCCTGGCTTGGGAGTGTTTTTCTCCCTCTCACCCTCACCCACTGACCCCAAAACCAGAGTGCTCTGAGCACAGCCTCTCACTCAGATGCCAGACCCAGGGACAGCTGGTTCACCTGAGGGCCATTTCCTGGGCAAGGGGGCTCCTCACCTGGATGGGGATCTTCCTGCGTTAGTTTAAATCTCCCTCAAACGACTAAATAACCTCACGAAATTAGCATATTTCTGAAAGCAGAGGGGAAATACAAAGCCATCCTAAATATTACAAAATATAACTAACTTTGAAACTCTCAGACAAGTGACAACTTTCCCCATGTCTGGGTGTAAGGGGAACTTAAATCTGGGAGAGAACATCCCCGCAATTTCCTGTAGCCCACGGCGGTGGGAGGAGGAAGCAGCAAGTCTAGAAAACGAAAGCAAGAAAGATGCAGGAAGAAAGAGGAGCAAGAAGAGAGGTCAGGGGCCCAGGAAGGGAGGGAGGCCCTGGAGGGGATGCATCTGCATGGTGTAGATTCTGCTTTCTAGAATTACTCCCAGGGCTGACCAGAAGCTGGGACAAGCCCAGAGAGCATCAAAAGTCAAAGCAGCCACGCAGAGCCAGGGTGCCCTGCCCTCCCCTGGGGAGACCAGCCCAGGTAGGCACACAATGCCTTTCCTCCCGACTGAGCACTGAGCACTGCAAAGCCGCTCCCAGGCCCAGGGAGGCCTGCCCCCACACGGGAAGACGGAAGGAAACTCCCAGCCTAGGTAAGGAAGTGGGCGGGGAGGGGGCTCCTAGGTGAGGTGGCTAGAACAAACAGATCTCATCTGGGGGACTGGTGACAAGCACGCCTATTCCGCCGCTTTCCGCCGCTGTATATTTTGGATTTCACAGTTTATTTACTTTACTTTTTGGCACCGAGCCCCCTGAGCATGCCAATACAATATTTGTTTAAACACTATTTTATGCCGCTTGCGAGGGAAACGTTTACTTTCAAATTCTCCAACATCCCCCAGAGCCTCGTCTGCAAACAGCGTATGAGCGTTTTACAACTGCTCCCTTTATCTGAAGCTGTCGGGATTAAACCTCCACACGCCGGCGGGGGCGGTAGGCGGGGGCCCGGGACTCGTCCACGGCCACCGGGCTGCAAAGCCCGCGCCAGAGGCCGTGCACCGAGCGGGATGCCCGGGCGGGGTGGGGGCAGAGGAGTGCAGAAAAGACCCCCAGGGCCCGGCACCAGACTTGAAGAAACGGTCTACTTTCCCAGCCGGGATCAACTCTGAGAGCCACAAAAATTATACAAAAGAGAGAGGAATAGAGGGAGGCCCCCTGGGGGGACGGGGAGGGGGGACCCAAGGCCTGCCAGAGCCTCCGCGGCCGGTCACCCGGGGTGAAGCGCGAGGTCTCCAGTCCCAGCTCCTCCCGCTGTAAAAGTCGGGTTTCCTAGGAAATGACAGCAATTACTGCCAGGCTGAAAAGGCGCCGAGTTGGGTGGACTTCCAGCTCCCCGACGCGGCGGGCGCGCTCACACTCACACACACAAGCACACGCTCCCTTCCTCCTCCCCTCCCTGCAATCCCCCCCCACCCCCCGTCCCCGCCCAGGGAAAACGCTCCCCTCTCTAAACCCTTAATAGGATTGGCGCCCAACTCTCTCCGCGCCTCTCCCCATCCATCACACACAGATCAAGTTGCAGTAGTGGATTTTTCAAATTCCTCAGCAAATATACTTGTTGAGAGATTGCCGGGCGGGGGAGGCGGGGGCGACGACTATGAGTGGGAGGTGGGGATGAAAGTGAGGGGTGGGGGGACAGGAGGACGGGGCGAGGGATTACGTGACGATCCCTTCGGGAAGTCAAGCGGATCTCGGGGCGGAGGGCAGGAGAGGAGAAGGAGGAGGAAAGAAGCAAGAAGGGAGCCGGGAGAGGATAGCCTGACCGAGGGGGAGGGGGCGACAAGGCCGGACAAGGGGAAGGAAGAAGGGAAGAAGAAAGAAAGGCAGGGATCCGGGACGGATAGCGCGGAGAAGTGCAGTTAGAAGTTCGCAAGTGGCTGGCTGCAGCCTCTCCACACGCAGCACACTCCCCTAAGACACACTCCCATCGCCCACCTCCGGGAGGTTCGCAGCATCTCAGCCTCTGGTGCCACCGCCCCCCCGGCCCCCGGGCCACCTCACCTCACCTCCCGCAAAAACAACCCTGGGATCGGGCGCCGTGGAGATGGGGCGGGGGCCGGCCCGGCTGTGCAGCCCGAGAAGAGAGACTCTATTCCCCAGGTAGGAAGGAGGATGCAAAATCGCCCCCTAACCAAGAATTCCTAGCCCCAGAACCCCTTTTACGTCCCCGCCCGGCTTGGCCAGAGCATAAAACGGGGCCGCCCCACTAGACCCCGGGCCCCCTAAGCCCGGTGCCCTGATCTCCGCGCAGTGGCGCGAGTACTCGGCCGAAAGACCATCCGAGACGGCGCAGCATCCCACTCGGCCTGGGCTCCCCAGGGTAGAGAGCACTTCGCAACGAAAAGCAAGCAAAAGAAGGCCAATGCAACTTTACCGAGGGAGACAAAAGTTTGCCTCTAGCACGCAGGTGGCCGCTCGGGCGCCGGGCGGTGGCTGCGGCCCCCCATCCCAACTTGGCTGGTGCGGCGACCCGCCGCGGGCTGCCGTGTGCCGGGGCTCAGTCGGGCCGGGGCGGGGCAGGCCAAGCAGGGGAGGAGACGCAGAGGCGGGCGGGGGCCTGGCAGCCCCTACCGCGAGCGAGCGGGCAGCTCCCCGAGGCTCCGGGGCGCCGCGCAACCCGCGCTCCTTCCTCCGGCTCCACCGGCTCCTCCTCGCCTTCCTCCGCGTCCGCCGCCGCCGCCTCCCGCTCCTCCTCGAAGTCTCATTGATAGGAGTTTGAAAAAAAGTCCGCGGAGCCGTGCTGCCTCGGCTGGCGAGCTCCGGCACTCCTGCAATCCATCAGCGCCGCCCGGACGGCGCAGCGCCCCCGCGCGCTCGACCGCCGCACACCCGAGCGCCGCGCCCCAGCCCGCGCCGCGCGCACCCGCCCGGGGGGACTTGGGGGGGACCCGGAGGAGAAGGGGGCGGCCGAGGACTCTGCTCCCCTGCACCGAGGAAAGAAAGCACACGAGGAAAGTTCGAGCAGAGAACGAAAGAACGCGCCAATTTCCGACACTTTTTTTTAAGGCGCCAGGGTGGGTGGGGGGTCGCTAACTCAAGTCAGATGAGCTACGGAGCTAAGGCGCAGGGACTGATCTGTTTTCAATCTCTGAAATCACCCTCCCTCCCGACCTCCCTCTTCCCCTCCGCCGGGAGATGCCCGGGTCGCCGTTCCCAGTGCGCCCGCTTCTCCGGGCGCCGGGGCGGAAGCCGGAGACTGGAGGGACGGGAGGGGGGGCCCTGGCTCTCCGCTGCCCCTCTCTCAGCAAGCAGCGCGCGCAGGTGCCGGGGGTCCTGCCCTCGCCCCCCGCCCCCCCGCGGCTCGCGCGAGTCGCTATCCGAGCGCCTGTTGGCGAGAAGCGAAGCAGCCTTCTAGGTTTGGTGCATGTGTGTTTTGTAGGGAGGGTTTTTGTTTTGTTTTGTTTTGTTTAGAGACTCCACTCGCGCTGCCGCAGCCAGATGGAAATAATCAGAACCCAACAACAGAGGAAGAAGGAAGAAAAAAACCTCACTGAATTTTCGGGCCAAAATGTGTATGGGGGTGTGTGAAAGAACTTGCTTAAGCAAACTAGGTGATGAGCCCCAGGCGCTCACGCCGCGCCACAGCCCAGGACTGAGCTGCCCGTCTTGGAGAAGCATGGGGACAGTTGGTTAAGGGGTCCCCCTAGCCCTCGGGGGCCACCAGCCTCTGTAGGGCTGAGGAGCGTCTCCCAAAGGATGCTTCATGGGAGACTGCTCTCTTTCTCTTCCTAACGTTTGTGGAGGACTTACAGTGTGCTAGGTGACACAGTGTATTTCCTTTATATTTTTTAACCGGCAGAACTTTGAGAGGTAGGCTGGTAGGTAGGCTGTCTTCCCCGCCATTTTACAGATGAGAAGGCTGAGGCTGAAACAAGTGAAGTAACTTGTCCGAGGTCCGAGCACTGAACCGCCACCCTCCACGAGTTTCAGCGAGCTGGGCCATTCGTTCAAATTCGCCCCATGAGGGTGGCGGGGCCTCTCTCCCTTCAGTGCCTCTTCCTACAGTTGCGTCTTGTCCTCTTGTCAGGAGTGCAGAGGAGCCGTAAGCCCAGAGAGCCGGTTCTCCCCTCCTCGTGGGGGTGTGACCTCTCAGGCCCGCTTTCCTGACGGAATCCCTTTGGCCCCTAGCTCTCTCCTTAGATTGCCTCCAACTTCATTTTTCACTTTTTAATGGAAGAGGAGGCATTGTGATCCCCGTTCCCTATTACCTACCTTCCTTCCCTTCTTACATTCCTTTATATGAGAGAAGCTACATTCTTCCTGACCTAGGGAAAAAAATATGCAGGACAATATTAGAACAATTCGATGCTAATTTTGTTTTTCCCATCTTCTAGATGGGGAAAAGAACCTGCAGGGTTTTTAAAAAGCAAAACTTGCAGAAGCCAATGTATTTATTAAAGGGAAGAGAAGTTTGAAAGGGGCTTTTTCTTTACATGTGATCAGATTCACCATTCCTCCATGCAATTTGTTTAAATTCCTGCTGAGCTTTCAGAACACAGACTCTAAGGAGACAGAAAAAGTAAACTCTCCCTCCCGTCTTTGGCCATATTTTAATGACCCTATTCATATCTGCCCCATGAAATGTGGGGAATCATTTTATGTTACTGGAATATTAGCAGCGTCGGCTGATTACTTCATTACAAGCTCGTCTCTGTTGGTTTCCTTGTGTTGTTAAGTTTGTGAAGAAGTTTAAACAAATCAACATTTTGGGATATTTCCTTTTTCTCTGTTTTTCTTCTCAGACCAGCTCAACTCCTGCTGGAATCCAGGCACTCCCATAACCTTTCTTGGCTTATTTTGGCAAGAAGGTGGCTGTTGAGATGAAGATGGAATGTTTTCGGTTTGAGGAGAGGCTGAAGACACCGTGCCTTAATCTCTAGATGGTCAGAAGTTTGGGAGCTGAGAAAAGCAACAGGAGGTTTGAGGCGGAGGCGAACGGGTATAGCAGAGAAAGCCTTCACCTGAGTGTTGGGCACCGGGTCCTGGTCCCAGCTCTAGTGCTAAGTGGAGGATAACCTTGGGCAAGTCCCAGTTCATTCAGTCCGCAACTTTCCGAGTGCCAGGCTCTGAGCTGACTGACGAGACGTCACAGTGAGCGGGACTGACTGACAAGATCCTTCCCCTTCGGGAGTTTGAGGCTTCAGGAATAACCACAAACAAATGCATCATCACATACTGGGTGAAGAAATACGAAGTGCCTCAGAGCTTATGACCAGTGACCTGAGCTGCCATGGGAGGCGGGTGGGAGGCCCAGAGAAGGCTCCTCTGAGGAAGTAAGGTTGCACCGATGTGGGGAAGGAATGAGGCACAACAGGAGCAAAAATAAACAAGCGGAACTGCACCAACCTCAAACGCTCTGCACAGAAAGGAGGCAATCAACAGAGTGACAGGCATCCTGTGGAATGGGAGACACTGTTTGCAAACCAAGTACTGACAAGAGCTTGATTTCCAAAATACATAAGGAACTCTTAAAACTCAATGGCAAAAAGACAAATGACCCAATTAAAAAATGGGCAAAAGACTTGAATAGACATTTCTCCAAAGAAGACATACAAATGGCCAACAGCTACATGAAGAAATACTTGACATCTTAATCAACAGGGAAAGGCAAACAAAACCACAATGAGATGTTACCTCACATCTGTTAGAATGTCCACTCTCAAAAAGACAAAAGATGGCAAATGTCGGTGAGGTTGTGGAGAAATTGGAACCCTCAAACCCAACACTGTTGATGGGAATGTAAAATGGTTTTGCAATTATGGAAAACAGTATGGAGGCTTCTCAAAAAATTAAGAATGGAATAAGATCCAGCCATCCCACTTCTGAGTATGTCTCCAAAAAAGTTGGAATCGGGATCTCAAAGAGGTATCTGCACTCCCATGTTCATGGCAACATTCTTCACAATAACCAAGATATGGAAACAACCCAAATGTACATTGTCAGATGAATAGATCAAGATAATGTGGCATATACCTACAATGCAATATTATTCAGACTTTAAAAAGAAGGAAGCCCAACCATTTGTGATCACATAGATTGACCTGGAAAAAGTGTTAAGTGAAATGGCAGTCACAGAAGGACAAACGCTATGTGACTTCTCTTATATGAGGCATCTCAAGTAGTCAAAGCTACAAAAGTAGACAGTAGAATGGTGGTGCGCAGGGGATGAGGGAAGAGGAGATGGGGTGTTGTTGTTCAATGGGTATAAAATTACAGTTATGCAAGGGGACTAAGTTCCAGAGATCTGCCGTACCACGTAGTACCTATAGTTGGCAGTAAGATGTTATGTACTTAAAAATTCAAGAGGGTAGATCTCATGTTAAACGTTCCGACCACAAAAAAAGGGGGGGTGGGCATGCTAGGAAACTTTTGGAGGTGATGGGTATGTATAGTGCCTGGATTGTGGTGATGGTAACACGAGTATATACCTATGTCCAGACTCACCAAATTGTATACATTAATTATGTGCGATTTTTTGTATATCAATTATACCGCAATAAAGCCAGGGGATAGGGAGGAGGAATGAGGGAGAATTAACTAGGAGAGGGAAGAGGATGAGGCATGTTCCAGTTCTTCCTTCCCTCTTCCTGTGAAAGGAGCCTGAATGATGAGAAACTCTAGGCTCATAGAGAAATAGCTTGCCCATCACTGCACAGCATTCCAGTTGCTAGGGTTTTATAATAAATCGCCCCCAAACTCAGTGGAATAAAACAACCATTTGTTGTGTGCATGGATTATGCAGGTCAGGATTTTGGAGAGAGCATAATGGGGACAGCTTGTCTCTGCTCCACAGTGTCAGGGCCGCAGCTAGACGACTTCAGTGCTGCCACCGGGATCATCTGAACACACACTCACTCGCATGCCTGGTGGTCAGTACTGGCTGTTGAGTGAGGGGGGCCTCAGTTCCTTTCTGTCTGGACCTCTCCATGTGGTCTCTCTACTTAGGCTAATTTTAGACTGATTAATAGCATGGTGGTCACTGGGTGCCAAAGGTGAGGTTAACAGGAGATAGGCAGGTGGAAGCCCTATCACCTTTTAGGGAACCTTGGAAATCACAGAGCATCGCTCAGCCACATTCTCTTCATTGAGACATAAAGTTCTGCCTAGATTCAAGGCGACGGAAAATAGACTCTACTTCTTGATGGGGAACAGCAAGATTCTGAAGGGCATATGGGACAGAAATGGTGCTGTAGCTGTTTTTGGAAACATGGTCTGCCACACAAAGCTAACTGGAGACACAGGGAAGGCTAGCAGGTAGCCCACCAGGTGTGTTGCCTCATGGCTGGGCTAGAAAGCCCAGTAGCGAGCGCTTAGGAGCACTAGAAAGAAGTGAGACCCAGTCCCCACGCTCAGGGAGTCCACACTCCAATCAGGGGATACACAAACTTGGCCACAGTGGAAGGACACAAATGACGTACTAAGTGAGGAAGGTGCTGCGGCTGAGAAGAGCTGAGTTGTAGACTAAACAGCCAGCCAATGGCCAGGCAGGAGAGGGCGTGAGGGCTCAAACAGTAAGGGCCAGTCCCCAAAGTGGATTGAGCACGTGTTCTTCTTTGGGGGCTCCCACTTTCAGTCTCCCCAACCCTGCATCCCAGTGCACCACCCACAGGCTCTGGGATCAGCAACGCTGTACCGTCTGGAGTCACTCCTACAACTGAAGGCTGTGTCCATTATTATGGTGCAGATACACACAGGAGGGCCGACACAGAACCTATCTAGGTAATACCCTCTCCGCTGCGAGTAAATGGATCAGATCCTTTCCAGAGAACAAGCTTATACAGGAGGAGTACAAAACATAAGGATGGCACCTAAAGGGCACTGCTGGGGGACAAGTACACAAAAGGAGGATACCAGGCAGGCCAAAGACCAAGGAGCACTTCTCATTTGCAGCCCAAATCTTCAACGCCGTCCCAACAGTGTTGTGGAGTAATGCAACGTAGAAACGCATGCAGGGGTTTGTGCAATTGGGAGATGTTAGGAAAGCCCCCACCCCACCCCCATACAGAAGCAACTGGTGAAGATGCTTTTCCCCTCAGGGCTGCCCCAGAGGACATGGCTGGGAGAGATTCAAGTGCAGAAGGACCAAAGCTTTGGCTGATGGATTCACTCATGCATACATACGTGAATACATTTGTTCATTCATCCCTCTTGAGCTTCTACCGTGTCCCCTGCACTTTAGAGATAAAAAGATGAAAGAGGTGCAGTCCTTGCCTTACTTCACCCGCTGGTCCCTGGCTGGGCGGTGCTTCCACAGGCCCCTGAGTCAGCTCACAGTGGTAAGGCCCGTGAAGGAGGTTGCCCTGTGCAAGGTAGGTTGGAAAAGGAAGGAGCTGGGGAGGGGGGCTGTGGAACATTGATGCAGCCATCCTGGGGAGGGCAGAGGAGGCCAGGGCAGGGGGGGAAGAGGCAGGAAAATCAGCGGGGCTCAGAGATCCAGTGGATGATCTTCAGCCATTTTTCCCCCCTCAGGGCCAGCCCTCTCAAGAACTTTCCTCAAGATAGCTTGTGGGTTTCTTAACCAAACTGAAAAAGACAGCATCATCTCACAGCCTCTGGTGATTCTGAGAAATGTCAGTAGTCTTCACCAATCACATAACAATGAAAGACGTTACTTCAAGACAATTTAAAAAGAAATCGTTGCTCCCACATCTATGGACAGCTGATCTTCTACAGAGGAAGCCTGGAACATACAAGGGAGAAAGGAAAGTCTCTTCAATAAGTGGTGTTGGGAAAACTGGACAGCCACATGCAAAAGAATGAAAGTAGACCATTATGTTACACCATACAAAAAAATTAACTCAAAAGGGATTAAAGCCTTGGAAGTCTGACCTGAAACCATAAAACTCCTAGAAGAAAACATAGGTAGTACTCTCTTTGACATCAATCGTAGCAGTTTCTTTTTGAATATCATGTCTCCTCAAGCAAGGGAAACAAAAGAAAAGATAAACCAATGGGACCACATCAAACTAAAAAGCTTCTGCAAAGCAAAGGACACCATCAACAAAACGAAAAGACAACCCACCAATTGGGAGAAGGTATTTACAAATCATATAGCCTATAAGGGGTTAATATCCAAAATATATAAAGATCTCATACAACTCAACAATGAAAAACAATCCAATTAAAAAATGGGTAGAGGATCTAAACAGACATTTTTCCAGAGAAGATATACAGATGGCCACCAGGCACATGAAAAGATGTTCAACATCACTGCTTACCAGGGAAATGCAAATCAAAACTACAATGAGATATCACCTTACACCCGTCAGAATGGCCATTATTAAAAAGATAAGAAATATCAAGTGTTGGAGAGGATGAGGAGAAAAGGGAACCCTCATACACTCCTAGTGGAATGCAAACTGTTGCAGCCACTATGGAAAACCGTATGGAGATTCCTCAAAAAATTAAAAATAGAAATACCATATGATCTTGCTATTCTACTTCTGGGTGTTTATCCAAAGAACATGAAAACACTAATTCTAAAAGATATGTGCACCCCTATGTTCATTGCAGCATTATTCACAACAGCCAAGACTTGGAAACAACCCAAGTGCCCATCAGTGGATGAATGGATAAAGAAGATATGGTATATATATGTAATGGAATACCACTCAGCCATAAAAAAGCGAAATCTTGCCATTTTCTGCAACATGGCTGGAACTGGAGTGTATTATGCTAAGCAAAATAAGTCAAATGGAGAAAGCCAAATACTGTCTGACTTCTCTTATATGTAGAAGATAAAAACAAGAACAACAAACAAACACATAGACACAGAGAGTAGATTGGTGGTTACCAGAAGGGAGGGAAGAGGGGGAGGGGAGAGGGGAAGGGAGGAGGATGAAAAGGGGTAAAAGGGCACATTTGTGCAGTGCTGGATGGCAACTGGATTTTTGGTGGTGAACACAATGTAGTCTACAGAGAAGCTGAAATATAATGTTGCACACTAAAATTTATATAATGTTATAAACCAACGTTACCTCAATAGAAAAAAATTAAATAAAAACAAGAAATTATTAAAGACACCTGATTAAAATGTAATGAACTTATTATAAGATATTGGACTGACTTACACATTGCTCTTAAGGATAGCCACTTCCTGGGGTGGGCCCTGTGGCCGAGTGGTTAAGTTCACGTGCTCTGCTTCGACAGCCCAGGGTTTCACTGGTTCAGATCCTGGGCGTGGACATGGCACTGCTCATCAGGCCATGCTGAGGTGGCACCCCACATAGCAGATCCAGAAGGACCTACGACTAGAATATACAACTGTGTACTGGGGGGCTTTGGGGAGAAGAAGGAAAAAGAGAGAGAGGAAGATTGGCAACCGATGTTAGCTCAGGGCCAGTCTTTAAAAAAACAACACAAGGATAGCCACTTCCTGCTGGTAGTGTATCAAATTTAACTTAGTCAATTCTCTTAGGAGTTCCTGAGAAGGAACCGAGAGGCGGTGTGGGAGATGACCAGTTGCCAAGATATCGAGTTCCTCGGGTTCCATGCACGCTGTTCATTGTCTCCAGCAGAAGGAGGAGAATTTGGAAGTCACTTGTGGACTGCATTAAAAGAACATTTAAACTCAAATCTCCCCAAATGTATGTAGATCATTTATCTCCTTCGACACCTCCTTCGTTAGCCATTATTTTATTAATGTTTCAACGTGTCTTTTTAAATGTTGGGTGTTAGAGATTTGTTTGTGCCTGGGTTAGTTGGCGAGCCTCATTTTGCCAGAAATCAGCTGTGGAAAGGCAGGTTCCCATTGCCTTTGAATAATTTGAAGAAGGGGAGAGATGGCTGGAGAGCCGCCCCTATCAGTAAAGTGGAAGCAGGAGACTGGTTCTCGGAGGCCAGAGTTGGTGAGTAGCTGAGGCTAGCCCACGTGGGCGTGTTGGATAGAAGTCTTCCCTGCCAAAATTAACATACGAATCAAAAGTTTTCATATAGATAAGCAAAACCAGTCAGAAGATAAAATGGAAGATGAGAAAGGTTATGATGGCAAAGAAGAAAGTATCAACTATCTAGGCTTAAATGTAAAAAGAAATGTCGAAAACTTGTGTGAGAAAAACCATAAAACACTACCAACGCCCGTGGAGGTACACTCGAACGAATGAAACCGTGTGTTCTGGGTGAGGAAGGGTCAGCATCATGAAGGAGTTAGTTCTCCACAGGTCAAAGTCTTAAGTTATTGCAATCCAGAGAAAAATATTATCTTTTCTTGGTGGTGGGAGAGCACGGCTAGGTGAGTTAACGATTACAAAGTTTGTTTGGATAAAGGAAGAAGCAAGAATAGCCAGGAAAAAAGCCTGAAAAAGAAAAGCAATTGTGGGGAAGGCAGGCAGCCCTCTCAGACCTTAAAACATATTATGGAGCCTCTCTAAGTGAAGCAATTTAGTGTTGATGGTGAATAAAAAGACAGACCAATGGAATGGAATACGGAATCCAGAAACAGACCTAATGGGGCATGGAAATTTCGACTTTGATAAAGGCAGCATCGTGAATGAATGGGTGAAAGATGTGCTTTTTACTAAGTTGTATTGGGATAAATAGAAATTAAAGCTAGACCAAGACACCATTTTCTCACCTATCAGGCTGACGAAAACCCAAAACTTGACAATATACTCAGACAGCAAGGCTGTAGGAAAACAGGCACCTCATACAGTGCTGGTGGAAATGCAAAATGGACGACGCTTGTCAAGCGAAGTTGGGAATATCTAGCAAAATCACATATGCATTCACTCCTTTCACCTACTCCTCTCACTTCCAGGTACCTATCTCAGTCACAATATGAGACGGCATATGCAGAAGGCGAAATAATGGCAGCACTATTTACAATATCAAAAACTGGAAACCCCCCAAATATCTTCGTGTGAGGACAGATCGAATGAACTATAGCATATCCTCACAATGGAATATTATGCACCTATAAAAAGGAATGAGGAATATTTCTTATGCTATTGTATGTATTCTTAAGTGAAAGAAGCAAGGTGGGGCAAAGTGTGAATAGTATGCTACTGTTTATCTTAAAATGTGTGATACAAGCATGTACAAGATTTGTTTATATTTTTAAGTAGATAAACCACAACATGTTTTAAGATTATCCATGGGAGGAAGGAGGGAGTAAGATGGAGGGGCCGGGGGTGGAATCTAGACTTGTTTTAATAGACGTTGGGTTTTTAGACTTGGTTTTGGAACCATGAAAATATTTTACATTATTATGTAACAAAAATTCCTTTTGAAAAAGTAATCCCAAAAGTTGATAGTAAAGTGAAACAAATGAACGTAACTATGTGTCCCGTCAGTAGATACAATGAGACAGAACATCCTATCTGACTTTAAAACGGTAGTAATTTGACTGCACAATCATGGAGAGATATATACATTTAAGACAAAAAGAACTGAGAGAAAGAAACACATTGTTTTCAGTAATTATATTGTTGGTGGAGCGCTGGTATTGTTCTGAGATACTGTATGTATACTATGAAATAATGCACACGAGTAATTATGTTAGTGTCACTGACAAATGGGCTTTTTCCTATGCGAGAAAGGAGATACAGATGTGAGATTAATAAGGTTAAGTAAAATGTATGATTCTGAATCTGAGTTGGAAATGTTATAAACTCTTGAAATATCATTATAAATTCATGTAAAACTTTTGTTTTATAATAATATCAATCATTTCTTTTTAAAAAATCATGTTTTCTAGCTCTGTCCACTAAGAAGTCCTTAAAACAATGATCAATCCAATAGCAGGGAGCACCCGAGGGCCTAGAATTTGATTCCTAACGAGCATTTCCCCCTAGGAAGAACCAGAGCTCCTTGGAGAAATGGTCGATTTCAGGTCTTGGGAGGAAGATGCTTAAGAAGACCCTGAGACATTGTCAGACAAGAAAGCAAGGCAGCTGTCAGAGACATTTAGAGTGTGTCAAGGGCTCAGGATCAGGTAAAGAGGCTCCCCGGCCAGAGGTGACTGCGAGTTTCAATAAGGATAATAACAGCATGCATTAAAACACTTCAAACACGTTTAAATCCATGTGTATATAAAGGTCCTTGAAAGAAGACCCACCTCCCTGGTTTGCTTGAACCTGTGCTGTCCACTCCAGGCCTCACCTGCCATCCGTGGCTCCTGGGCACTTCCAGTATGGCTAGTCCAACTGAGGAACTGAATTTTAAATTGTATTTAATTTTAAATTTAAAATCTTATATTCAATTCACTTATTGAAAAACTTTTAAGTGTGTTTGGAGCAACCTAGGTATGTGAATCTACATTTTCCACTCTAAATTTTGTGATATCTAAATGCGGGTAAAGTATTTCTGATAAAAATTTAACATCTGAATTGAATGTAAAATACACACTTGATTTCAAAGACAGAATACAAAAAAAGATGTAAAATGTCTCTTTTATTTATTTATTTTTTTTTTTGCAGAGGAAGATTCACCCTGAACGAAGATCTCTGCCAATCCTCCTCTATTTTGTATGTGGGTCGCTGCCACAGCATGGCTGATGAGTGGTGTAGGCCCATGCCTGGGATCCAAACCCATGAAGCTGGGCCACCGAAGTGGAGCAGGCAAACTTAACAACCATGCCACCAGGCCAGCCCCTCAATATTTTGTATATTGATTACATGTTGAAATGATACTATTTTGAAAATATTGGGCTAAATAAAATATATTATTAAAATTAATTTTACTTGTTTCTTTTTTTTAACATCATGACTAGAAAATGTAATATTACATTTGTGACTGGCATTATATTTCTATCGCATTATGCTGTCTTAGAGAATGCTATTATTGTTTTGATAAATGGAAAATAAAGGGGCAAAAGAACAAGTGTTCATCCCTCATTTCCTATCCTACTGTACCTCAGAGGAACCAAATAGCAGTGAAGCTGAGTTTCTCTTTTTAGAAATGTTCTAGCTAATCAATGAGGAAAGAATTACAGAGTCAGAATATCACCATTGCACCGGTAACTCATTGGTGGATCTGGGCTGCCAATGCCACAAAAAGAGAGACCTCCCAACAGAGGACACCTTCTGCCTCCTGATAGAAGTGGACAGTGCAACTAGGAAATAGTCTTGTTAAAAAAATCAACCCTGTATCTGATTGAACCTCTGAATGTAACTACAATTTAGCAGACACTTAGGGGACAGAGGTACATGCTAAACACCACCAGAGAGATGCAGTCTAGACTGTGGGAAACTCCAAGGCCAAGAATGTGGTTTCTTCAACAAATGATTTGCAGGGGTGAGGCCCAGCCTTTGGCCTAGTGGTTAAGTTTGGCGTGCTCTGCTTCAGTGGCCTGGGTTTGGTTCCCTGGTGCAGACCTACACCATTTATTGGGAGCCATGCTATAGTGGTGACCCACATACAAAATAGAGGAAGATTGGCACAGATGTTAGCTCACAGCAAATCTTCCTCAGCAAAAAAGAAAAAAGAAAAGTTGCAGGAGGGAACAAAAAGTTGGAAGGGGTGCTGTAAATTAAAAGAGATTTAAGAGACGTAACAACCAATCACAATGATGAAGCTTGTTTGAATCCTGATTTGAACCAATATCAAACTGAAGGGGAAAAAAAGTATAAGACAACAGGGGAAATTTGAACTCTGACTGGAGAATTGTTGATATTAAGGAATTATTATTGATTCTTTAGATGTGATAATGTATTTGGGTTATTTTTTCAAGAATCTTTATCTTTTAGAGATACATACTGAAATATTTACAGGTGAAATTATATAATGTCTGGGACTGGCTTCCATATGATGTGGGATGGAGGGAGTTGGGGGGAGAGAGACGAAACAAGATCAGCTGTGAGTTGATAATTGTTGATCTTGGGTGACAGGTTCATGGGGATTTATTATACTTCTCCCTATTCTTGAAATGCTTGAAATTTTCAACCATAAAGTCTTTTTGTTTTTAATTTGAAAAAAAAGAAGAAGGAGAAGAAATGAAAATGGATGGGGGTTTGAGTAGGAGCCCACCGCTGAGTTGCTCAGCAGTCCGTCTGCTGGCTTCCTTCCACAGTACTGCCCCTCCCCCACCCCAGCCACCTAGACTTTCGCCTGACAGTGTCAGTCCCCTGCTCCAAATCCCTATCAGGGGACGTAAGGCACTTCAAGATGTGGCCCAAGCTGTCTCCTGCAGCACGCTGTGAGTCCTCTGTCCCACACCTTGGAACATGCGCTGCCTCTCCCTGGAAGGCCTGTCACCACCCTTTCTATTGGTAAGCTCCTACGCACCCCTCAAAACCCAGCTTGATGTTTACCTCCCCTGTTATGCTTTCCCTGACTCCCCTGGATGAAGTGAGGCAGTCCCCATCTCCTCACAGTGATTATAGCGACACTGTGCCGTTGATGTCTGGGGGTCTGTTTGCATGCCCCCATCCTCCTGCCCCCTCTTGCTCTCTGAAAGCAAGGTCCTGTTAGCAGTCAGCTCAGGTCTCTGGCTTGGAGGACGATGCTTACCTCCTGAGCGGCTCTCCGTGCGTGCTGAGTGAATGAACAGGCAACCCACTCTGACCAGCCCGCAGCCCTGCCCCTGCCCGCTCCAGCTTTCCATCTCCTTCGGCTGCATTGTTAATGCAATAGCTCTGTTACATCTCATCCCATTCCTATTTAGAAAACTTCGTTTCTTCACGCCTTGGCTGTATTGGGAGTGTTGAATTCACGGGCATGACTACAGTTTGAAATTCCAAAGATAGGGAACAGTGCCTTTCTACAGTGTGTTCAGGAAGACAAAAAAGAACCGGGAAGGGACAGAGGCCATCCCGGGGCCAGAGCTCCTGAGAGGGAATGGTCTCATTTACCTTTGTTTCCTGGATGGCCCTCAGTGGGTGCTCCATGATGGGTGATAAAGCAGATGGGGGGAGTGGGGAGAGAATCACCCCATTCTGATGTCACACTGTTTTAAACAATGCTAATGATCTTCACCCTGCAGGGGACTGAAAAAAAAAATATGGTTAAGAGGCAATTGACCCCAAGGTGGCTGAGCAGGAGTTGGAGAATTGAGCCGGGTTGAATAGTGTCTGGTACCCAGATAAATGACAGCCCAGAGAACCACGAGAGCTTGCATGAATGAATGCAGATTTGCACCCTAGACCTTTCCAGGAGGTGTGGAGCCTGGGAGAGGGGCCAGGAAACAGAACACATATCTGGGGAAATGCTGTCTGCTTCCCTAAACAAGGACATGATGGATTCTGAGAATGAGCGACCAGATGCTTTGGGGGAAAGTCCTGGCACAAGTCCGGGATGGAAGGGTGGTGGTAAGCCCTTCACAGAGACCGCGCACCTGGCCCAGAGCAGGAGCATGAGAGACCCGTCCGTGGACTTGTGGCTGGGGTGCTTCCATGGCCGTAGGTGGTGAGTGCCAGGCAAAGAATTGCTGCCCCGGGAGCCAGAGCAGCATGCACCGGACTCTATGCTCAGCCCGCCCGACTCTGCAGTTCTGTTGGTGACTCCCATGAAGACAGAGCAGGGCTGCGGATCACATCTCGGGACAGCACAAAGCTGGAATCTAATACTAGCAATGCAGAATCACTAGTATTTTAAAAGATAAGACCTCATCACCCTGGAAGAATGCAAAGAAATTGGCAACATGTAACCTAAGATTTTGAGCTTCACAAAATCTATCCCATAACGAAAGAGTAGAGAGATATGGCTTAGCAGCAGTGCTTGTGGAAGAAAGAGAAACAAAAGAAGAAAATCTGAGGGTGTTCAGTTCAGCCCAGACTTTTGGGGCTGTGGTCCTGAGCAGCACCCCCAAACCTCTGTTGTCATGGACCGCCTCCACGGTGTTGGTGACTGCAGACCACCTGTGCTCTTGGTGAGCTTTAGGTCAATCAATTCCTCACAAAGGAAACGCAAGACAAGACCACTATGCTGCCATAAATAGAAGGCACACAAGCATAAATACCCGATCACCAATTAGAAAACATTTGTCCTTGTACACCTATAAGCCGTCTCCCACGCCACCGGGGCTTGTGTTCAGCCAGGGGCTGCATTCCAAGAAGAGAGTAACAAACTAGAGGGTTCTGGGAGTGACGTGGAAGAGAGAGGTTCACAACCCTGACCCGTGGTCAGCAGCTGAAGGAACTGGAGATGTTCTGCCTGGAATAGAGAGACAGATGGGAATTCGAGAGCCGGCTCTCAGTACCTGACGGGCTGTTCCCAAGCGCTCCGTGCAGTCCTAGAGGGCAGAGCCGGGAACTTCCCCTCCCCGAGGGGCAGCTCAGTGATGAGGGCAGGGGGCACTCAGTCCCTTCTGGGTCTCTGACCTCGGGCAGATCACCCGGCTAAGAGGAGTTGGTCACCTCAGCCCTCCAAACCTGAGGCTGTTCATAGGGATCCCTGGGGGAATAAGACCCACCGTGTGCAGGCTAAAGGGACAACCTGTGCTCCCTGCCCTTGTCCCTCTTTACCAGCACATCCGGGCTCAGCTCTCCACCTCCCCTCCTCCGGGTGCCTCTGATAGAGAGATGGGGTGGCACTGAGGGGAGGCCACTGGGTACGGGGTCAGCTGAGCTCTGCTGCCAACTCACCATGTGATCGGAGAAGTCTCCACCCCTCCAGGCCTCAGTTTCCTCATCTGAAACACCACGGGGCTGGTTTGTAGGTACAGATTGGCTGCCACAGGCGGACCCTGACCCATAGGTGGATTTGGCTTGGCCTGGACAACGTTAACAATTGTTTTGTACTTTTAATTTCTTGACAACATTTAAAAATGAAAGCATTAAATATGTTTTATATACAATACCGTATAATATAGTATAGTACAGTATAATATAGTATGTAGCATAATATAGTATAGTATAATATAATATAACGTAATGCAATATATAAGGAGATTTCTGTATTCCCCCGAAAACTTCAGAAGATCTGGCGACCCCAGGCCCGCCTTTCCCACGGGACCCTGAGCTGGCCCTGAGAAGCACCTGCCCTTTGGAAGGGGCCACAGTCCACCCCCCACCTGCCCGGATCACTCAGCCAGTGCACTGCCAGCCCTTACTCACCGCGCCCCTGGGGCTCTGGGGTTTCTGGCCACCTCCCTGTGCACAGAGCAGCCCCTGAAAGCGCCCTCAGGGGTCATTTTTCTGGCCTTAAGAACTTGGCCGAGGCCGGACTGCATTTCCCTGACCCTCCGTTTCCAAAGTTACCAGGGCGATTGCGACGGCTGACGGGATGGGGGAAAGGGTTACTATCATTTCCAAGAAGTTCAAGAGTCGCGCTAATGTATGCAGAAGAAATTTTCCATTTTTGCATTAAAAACTTTTCCTTTAGATGACGTCCGCAAGTCCCGCAGCTCCCATTGCCTGGTCCCTAAAAACACATCCTCGCCGATGTGGCAGCGGCTGGGCCCTTGCCACGTTCTGCAGTTTTTAAGCAGCCAGGACGGCCTGTCTGCTCTTTCCGCTTCTTTGCCCTTTCACAGACGTCTCTCCTGGCTAGTTCTAGAAAGACTGTGTCGCTTATGCAGGCCTGGGCGCCCCCTTGGAACCTGCTCCTTGAGGAGCCCGTCCCCCAGCAGCCCTTTGTATTCAGGCTCTTCTTGATCCCGCGGGGCCTGAACAGAACCCAGCTCATTTCAAACACCCTGTGGCAGTGTTGCCAACAGCCTTTAGTTTCATCTACTCCATTGGTGACGTTTCCGAGCCGCCCCGTGACGTGCCTTCCTGGGGGGCTCACCCCTGCACCCCAGGGTCCAGCATGGTGCTGGCACGTGGTGGAGGCCCTCTGGAGGCTGATGGGGTGCATGAAGGAGCCAGGCCTTGGGCAGGACCCGGAGACAGAGACAGGAGAGCGGCGGCCTCTGCCCTCGCAGGCCCCCGTGCTGGAGCACGGTGATCAAGAGGAGAGGGACCCTTTGAATCCCCAGGGCAGCTTGTGGGTGGGGTGACCACATGATTTATCACTCAAACGGGGACCCAGAGTGAGAGGGAGCTCTTTCCAAAATGATTCAGGACTACACATTTAAGTGAGAAAAGTCCAAGAAGAGACGGGACATAGAGTCCCCTCTGTGTAGCAGAGGAGAACTTTCAATGGGTTCATGGTCTTAGACCCAACCATCCTTCTTCTAGGAAACGTATCTCAAATCTAGGGAATGATTTTTGCAAAAGATGTCCATCAAAATATCACTTACACTGACCGTATTAAGGGAGTCATTAGTCAGATACAGTGTATCCATCCACATGAGGGAATATTAGGTAGCCATTTAAAAAGGTCTTACAAATAATTTATTTCAATGTGGCAAAGAAATACCTAATGTAATGCTATATGAAAAAAGCAAAATGCAATTTTATTTGTATAATGATTATAGCTCCAGTCTTAAAAAGTCAACCCATGGGTAGAATGAAAGACTTGAAGGAAATTGAACAATGTGTTAACAGTGGTAATTTGAAGGGCTGGGGCTTTTTTTTCTTGTAGCTTTTTGTATTTTCCAAACTTTCTTTAACGTTCACGTATTTCTTTCCTAATGGAAAAGCCCACTCACTGGATGGCAGCGAGTAGCCAGGCGAAGGCCAGGGAGCCCCACGGGGCAGAGCCTGGGCGGTGGCAGAGCGGCAGCTGTCCCTCCGTGAGCTCTGCCTGTCCAAGGTGGCGGCACGAAGCTCTTGGCCAATGCTGGCAATTGATTCTTTTTTCGTTTTTGGCCCCCTTGAAAGTGAGCAGGGAGATGTGGGTGACAGAATGCAGCTCCCCGAAGATGCCCATGCCTTAATGCCGTGAAGCTGTGATTACATCACCTCACAGGGAAAAGGAGACTGCGGATGAGGTGAGGTTAAGGGCCTTAAGATGGGGGATTATCCTGCATTGCCCAGTGGCCCCAACCTAATCACGAGTCCTTAGAAGAGGAAGGGGAGGCTGATGAGAGAGTCAGAGAGATGCCCCTGGGAAGCACTCCACCCACCATTGCTGGCTGTGGAGACACAGAAAGGGGGCCACTAGGCAAGGAATGCAGGGGGAGCTGCTCTCAGTTTACAGCCAGCAATGAAATGGGGACCCTGGCCCCACAACCATGAGGAGATGAATTCTGCCAACAACCTAAACGAGCAGGGAACAGATTCCCCGCAGACCCTCCAGGATGGGACGCAGCCCTGCTGACACCTTGATTTGAGTCTGTACTGGACATTGGATCTACAGAATGGTAAATCAATAAATTTGTGTCATTTCAAGCACTGAGTTTGTGATCATTTGTTATGGCAGCAGTCGAAAATGAAGACAGTGTGGACAGAGCACTGGCTGAGGTCGGACACAGGGTCCAGGCCTGGCTTTAGCATCAGGTGTCTGTGTGCCCTGGGTTCTCTGACTCCTGCCACATGAGGCAAGGGTGAAGGCCTAGCCCCTGCCCACTCTCACCCTCTGTTGGCATGTATCCTTTATTTGCCCTGAATTTTGGAGAGGGAAGAGGGTCTCATGGAAGTTCCTCAAAAAATTATAGAACCACCATAGGATTCAGCAATCCCACTTCTGGGAATACATCTGAAGGACACAGACACACTATGTTGATGAGTTATCCGCACCCCATGTTCACTGCAGCATTATTCACACAGCCAAAACGTGGACGCAGCCTTGGTGCCCACCCATGGATGAATGTGGCATAGAGACACAGTGGAATATTATTCAGCCGTAAAAAAGAAGAAAATCCTGCCATTTGCAACAACACAGATGGACCTTGAGGGTATTATAGTAAGTTTGACTTATTTAAGCCAGACAGAGAAAGACAAATGCTGTATGATCTCACTCATATGTGGAATCTAAAAAGCTGAACTCATAGAAAGAGAGAACAGATTGGCAGTTGCCAGAGGCAGGGGTAGGGGTGGGGGAATTGCATGAAGGTGGTCAAAAGGTACAAACTTCCGGTTATAAGATACATAAGTCCCGGGGACATGGTGTACAGCATGATGACTATCATTAACAATACTGTATTGTATATTTGAAAGCTGATAAGAGAGTGGATCTTAAAAATTCTTACCAGAAGAGAAAAACTTTGTAACTATGTGAGGTGACGGATGTTAACTGGACTTAGTGTGGTGATCATTTCATGCTATAGGTATATATCAAATCATTATCTTACACACCTTAAATGAATACAGTGTTACATGTCAACTATATCTCAATAAAACTGGGAGAAACATAAAATAAAATAAATTTTCTAAAAAAGCACAGCACTGCTAGCCTCGTTCATCAGATGGGCTGCTGAGGTGGGAGTGAGGATGGGGGTGCTCTGGGGAGAGAGGCCGAGGCCTCCTTGTCCCAGAGCTGCCAGCAAACTCTGACTGCAGGGCTGGCTGTGCCGTGTGTTCTCTGCACCTGCACGTCGAGGAGGGGAGTCAGTGTTTGCTTGTCGGCCACTCCCATACCGCCCCACAGTTTGCTGGCAGCCTGGGCATGGGGCCGTGGGAACAAGCAGAAGCTTGGAGAGGGCGGGAAAGCAGAACTCCTGAAAGAGTCCTGCTGGGGCCTCCCCACCTCGTCGTGCTGTCCTCCCAGACCCTTTGCTGGGGCGCCGAGCGAGAGGGTGGCCCTGGCGTGGGTCCATGGCAGTGAGGGGGCTCTTTGCGGGTCGCTTGGGGCCTCCCTGGCCCAGAAGCTGCTGCTCTGCATGGATCTCCTCTGCAGCGCCAGCGCTGGCAGCCTCCCACCCTGGCGCTTTGATCCGGCATCAGACGGGCCCTGGGGTGCTCCCTGTCTCTTCCTGTTGCTGGGTCTGAGCCAAGGCGGAATCTGGGAGGCCTGTGTGTTTGGGGCTCCCCACCCTGCTAGAGCTGCACATCTCATCCTGGGGTGGGCCACGTGGGAACTGGAGCCCCTTCCTCAGACAGAAATCTCCCCAGAAGCTCAGAGCCATACTGGGGCAAGTTTCATTCTGAGCCTCAGTTTCCCCATCTGTCAAACAGATTGTAAATAGCAGTTACCTCAGAGGGTTGTTATGATGATAAAATCAGAAGTTTTCTAATGAGCACTTAATATACCAGTGCCTGGCATATTGTAAGTAAGTGTTCAGTAGGTCGTAACTGTTTTATTATTAATTGCAGCATTGATAAAATCATGAGGAAGTCATTCTGAGGACTGGAGCCATTTGCTTCTCTCCCTGGGCCTCTTTCTCCACTGCTGGAATGAGCAAGTTGGGCTGGACTACCCCTGGGGTGCTGTCGCTCTCTGAGATGCTGGGTTTCCTCACTTCCCCCGCCCTCCTCCCAGTCTGGTGGGCACGTGGTCCAGCACAGACAGGGCCCCGATGAGACAGCAGCACCCAAGGGCCTGGTTCCTGATCCACTGCCCGCGGCCTGGGGGGCCTCAGCTGGGAGCATTTTAGGCCCTCCCATGCGTGTCCCTGCCCGTCTTCACCAGGCACCCTGCTGGCTGGGCCGGAATGGCGGCTGAGGAATGGGGAAGACTGGGGAGCGATCATGGCCGTGCTGACACACAGAGTGAGGCCTGGTGCAGCCCCCTCCCCTCGTCTTCCCTAAGATAGAGCCCCAGTGCTCCAGCGGCTGGGCCCCACCACCCTGCTCTGCACCATAAGGTGCCTTGTGGATGCAGTTTCCCTCAGAGAAATGAGAGTACCAGTCTGGCCATAGTAGATGGGGAATATTTATCAGTCTGGACAGGGCTGGTGAGGACCAGGGAGTCTCAACACCCCTGAAGTCCAGTGTAATGGTCCAACTGTGAGTTGTATTCATGACTTGGGGGAGCAGGAGGCTTGGGAGTTGGGGCAGGGGCAGGGGTGACATGTTGCTGCCCTGCCTGCCCTCCCTTTCTTTCCATTTGGGGCACTCTGGCCTAGGCCTGACTTCCAGCCGCCAGCACCTGTGTCTGTTGGCCTGGGGATCTGTCTGGACACTGGGGACCACTCTGCCTGCTCCCCAGCTGGAAGCCCCAGGGGATTATGTCCTGTGGGAGCAGCCTCCACCACCGACAAACAGGGGCTGCTGGATAAGTGCCCCAGCGCCTGCACCCCTTGGGTTCCTCACCATCTTCCAGAATTCCCCGTGGGATTCCAGGCCCCCACAGTGGAGACCTGCTGGGTAGTATGCTCTTTAATGGCTCCCTTCCCTTTCATGTTTCACTTCTCCACCCCTGCTAGGGGCTGAATTGTGCCCCCCAAAGCTCATATGTTGAAGTCCTAACCCCCGGTACCTCAGAGAGGGACCTTATTTGGAAATAGGGTTGCTGCAGATGTAATTAGTTACGGTGGGGTCGTCAGGGGGGCCCCTAATTCAATACGGCTGTGTCTTTACGAAAAGGGGGGATTGGACACGGATGCACGCACGCAGGGAGAACGCTAAATGAAGATGAAGGTGGGAATCGGGGTGATGCTTCTGCAAGGCAAGGAACGCCACAGACTGCCCGCGAGCCACCAGGACCTGGCCCTCACGCAGAACCAACTCTGCTGACGCCTCGATTTCAGACCCCTGGCCTCCAGATCTGTGACAGGACGTTTCTGCTGTTTGCGCCACCCCGTTTGTTGTACTGTGATGGCAGCCTCAGCAAACTAATACTTCCCCCACATTGGTGTTTTCTAGACTCGCCAAATAAAGTATTTGCACTTGAATCTTTGTCTCAGGGTAAGGAACTCAGGCTAAGGGACAGGGGAGCAGAGGAGAGCAGTCCCCTAGGGCAGGAAGAAGCCAAAAGGGAACATGTTAAAATGACCCGGGGAACTTAGGGCAGGGGCGTATCTCAGGCCCCAGCGCACCCTCTTGATCAGGACCTGGGGATGCTCAGGGTGATCCTGGGTGTCGCCAGGTGGAGGGTCAGGGTGGGGCACCAGCTTCAATCCTTAAGGCAATTGCCCATTCAAAACCCTCCCTTCCCAGTCCTGGGCTCCTGGATGATGGAGAGAGGGCCGTGCGGGCCCCCGCCCTCGCCGGGGCAGGGTTAGGGCTTGGTGGTTGGCGTGTGTGCCGAGCAGGGGCTTCGGAGAGCTTCCTGCAAAGAAGTCGGCCTCCTGCTGCTGAAGACAAGGGGCGAGCGCGAGCGGCCGACATGCCAGCCCCAAACAGGGTCCCCTGAGAATATTACTGTTTTAGTAGGAAGAGACCACCGGCAAAAACAGAGGGGAAAATCTTACAGTAGAGTCATGGGAAAAAGAACAGTTTGGGTTTTGTTAAAAATAATGCTAATTTTGGGAGAGCTGCATGTTCATCAAGAGCGGAATTATTAAGCCCACAAGAGTTCATCTCTGTGACTTCGCCAAGGTCCTAGCTCATCCTGCCCCTGTCTCCTGAGTCCTGTCCCTTCTCCTCACTAGATCACATGGCTCCGTTTACTGGCATGGGTGACACACCTGTCCTGGGTGGGTATCGAGGGCTGATGCTCGGAGAACGAGTCAGGCCAGGAGCAGGCCAGGAGGCTTGGCTGTGCCAAACCTGAGTCCCCATAACTCGGACCTCGGTTCCCTCGCCTCGGCACGGCGTGCCCCTAGAGAGGCAGGGGCCCTGCAGAGCATGCCCGCTCTGGGTGCGGCGCCTCTCCGCCCTTTTCCGGGGATCCTGCTGCCTCCAGTCACACAGGGCGAGGCTGGGGAGGTCCCTGAAAGAGGCGTTTGGTGGGAGGGCAGGTGAGGGGCGATGTGGTGGGTGAAGGCAGGCTTGAGGCTACATGGGCAGCCTGTGGAGGCTAGAGACCAGGAAGGGCCCCTGGTGGTTTGGGTGTAACTTGAAGTTCTGCCATTTTACTTCTTATCGCATCATCAGAAGGAAATCAGACAAGAGAGCGTGAGCTCGTTCCAACAGAAGACGTTTTTCACCCTCCGGTGCCTATCAGTTAAACTCTCTCCCCTTTGTTGATGTCTTCAGAGATTTGAAAGGCCTTTCTGCACCCGATGGCACAGAGCGAATTAGGCCAGCAAGCGATTGTTGAGTGCTTTCCCCCAGGGGCTGCCAAACCGCTGCTCAGCCTTGGGCACCACTGGGCTGGGATTTGAAGCTCAACTCTGCCGTTGACCAGCTGTGCCACGGTCAGTAGAGTACTGAACCAATCTGAGCCTTAACTTTTCCATTTGTCAAATGGGAACAGTGGCAGTCCAGACCCATGTGTCCAAGCCTACTGGACCTCACTCCTTGGGGTTGTACATCAACCTGACATTCAACCTGTCCAAAATGGAGCTTGACACCTTTCTCCACTAACCTGCTCCTCTTTTGGCATTCTCCACCTCAGTAAATGGCCCACCATCAGCCAAGCCCCACCCCTGGATGCCTTAGGCAGAGAGCTGTAAACCTAACTCAAGTGTCACTTCCTCCGGGAAGCCTTCTTTGATCACTCTCCATCTCCTGGTGGATTAGATAACTCTCCAGCAGACTTCCGGGCCGTCGTGTGTGTGTCTCTTTGACACACTTGACATGTTACATTTTAATTATCCGTTGGTGTGTCTCTCTTACTAAATTGTGAGGCCCTTGAGGGCAGGGACAATGGCTGAATGATCTTGGAATCCCCAAGACCTAGTCTAGGCCCTACTTGGGATGGTTTGGGAGAGTCCAGACCTCTATTATCTCTACCACTCACACTCCCTCCAACCCCAAATACACAGGTAATTCAGATAAAAGTGTGTTTGCTCCAAGACGAGTCCCCTAGCCACACCCTTGGACCAGACCGCAGTTCTGGAGTCTTCCAACTTAAAAACACATTGCTGGCATTGAAGGTCTGGTAGGCAGTAGGAACTCAGTGAATTGACATGGAGCGATTAGCGAATTTAAGAGTTATCCTAGTGTTCTTCCTTTCTTTCTGTGCCACATCCAACTAACTACCTATTCCCTTGGCCTCTTCCTCCTAAACAGCACTGCTGTGTCTGCCCTCCTCTCGTCCGTCCTGCCCTGTGCTGGTCCAGCCCACAGCATTAGTGCGAGAGCCAGGTGCTCCATAATCGCACTCACCTCTAGCTGTGGGAAATGCTCGTGGCCCTCTCAAATGACCGGGGTTCCCATGAGGGGAGGGAACCCCTGCCCGCCCTCTTTCTCTGCCTAGGCTCAGCTCAAGACGCCATTGTTCCTGAGAGCCCTGCCTCCCTGTCCCTCTGCCTCGGCCCCTCTTCTAGGCTGGCCCCTGTTACATCCCCTCTTATGCATAGCCATGCGGCAACCGCACTTCTGTGTCTTCCTCAAAGACAAGACAAGGTCCCAGTATCTCGCACCTAGTAGGTCTTCAACACGTTTGTGCCCTTTTGTCATCATTCTTCTCTTGACTTCTAGGTTTACTCAGTACAGGACCTGCTGTGTGATTTCAGCAAGTCACCTGAGCTCTGTCCTCATGACTCACACTGGAAGGTACTGCGTGGCCCTTCTGGGCTGACACATCATAGGCCTATTGAGGTTTTTTTTGTTTTTTTTGTTGCTGAGGAAGATTAGCCCCGAGCTAACATCTGTGTCAATCTTCCTCCACTTTATGTGTGGGCCACAGAAGTGGAGCGTGCTGAACTTGAATACTAGGCAACTAGGCTGGCACCAGCCCTGTTGAGCATTTGTATCCACTTTACTGCTACCATCCGTGTGCCGTAGCGACAGGACAGCCCTTGTGGACCCACTGCTTCCTGGCTGTTTAGTGATGCTACGATGCTGTGTAGTCCTCCCCAAAACCATCTTCCTTCTGCTCTTGGCACCAGAGAACAGCCTCTCGGGGGAGCCTCCCCTCCCCTAGAGGGAGCCCGAGGTGGGCAGGGGACATAACCTCAAAGGGATATGCTGGGCTCACAGAGAAGGGTGCCTGCAGAGGTTCCTCCCAACCTTTCACTTTACGTCCCAAATGCACTTCTTCTAGCTGGATGCATACTTATCAAATCCTGTCTTCCAATTGCTCCCAGTTTCAGTTCCAACACGGGAGTCTCACAGAAATTTCAGTTTCTTAATCAAAGAAATAAAAAGGGATTCACGTGAGGGAGGCATTCTGCATTTGCCAAGGCCGCCTCGGGGGTTTGCTGCTTCCGGGCCTCTCCTGGTGTGCGGCAGCAGCAGCCGCGCAGAACCCGCAAGCTCGTTAGAGATGCACACCCCGGGCCCGGCCCAGACCTGCTGAGTCAGAGTGTGTGGTTTGGGATGGGCCCAGCAGTCTGTCTAACCAGCGCTCCAGGTGATTCTGGGGACCCTCAGGTTTGAGAAGCATCATATGAATCTAAAGCTCCAATAAGAATTCAGCTCACTTTCTCCTTAATTCAGGGCTAAACCAGTGGCCCTCAGATTTTAGCTGCATCAGAATCGCCTGGAGGGCTTGTTGAAACACAGCTCTCGGGCCCCACCCCAGCGCCTCTGATTCAGCAGGTCTGAGGTGGGCCTGAGGATTTGCATTTCCAACAAGTTCCCTAGCGATGATGACCTGGTGCTTGTCTGGGGACCACATTTTGAGAAGCATCGTTCTAAGCAATTTCCAAAAGAGATGCTTGACTGACTAATGGATAGCAACAGGGGTACTATATACTCAGCACCATATTGGCTGATATCCTACCCTTTCAGGGTTTTTAAAAATTCTGTTTGTTTTGTAAATAAGTTCAGAGGCTTTTAGTGGCAATTTCTCCTTGTGCCTTTCCTTCTCTTCTGTAAAATGGGCAGATCATAGTACCTGCCCCAAAGGATTGCTGTGAGGGTTAAATGAGGGAATCCACAAAACCGTCAGCCCAGAGCCTGCACCCTGGGACATCCTTTCTAGACATTCCTCATTACAATTATGATCTCATACTTGTGTTGGAGTAGCAAATAGCTTCCGTGACTCCTCCTGCAAACCCCAAATGCCATGAAGCGCACGCCTGCAAAATGAGCATGAGCTGCACGCTGCTCAAAGCCGTGGGTGGGAAGAAACATTCCCAGGCCTTGCAGGCAGGGGTCTCTGTGCCCGCAGCCATACCATCACGGGCCAGGGCCTGGGGGCCACAGACGGGACAGCTGCTCAGGTCCAATGTCTACTGCATCTTGGATTATAAAAGTAATACGTGCTCATTGTATAAAGTTGACAGGTTAACGGTCCCTGACAGTGACCACTGACAATGTGCACGTGTCTTTCTCCTCTGTCTAGGAAGGCGGAAGTGCACGGGGAAAACATCCTTACTGTTCTCCTCTGGGGCGAGTTCACTATCAGTCAATACTGATCCAAGATTATCTGCTTGGTCTTCAGAGAGCCACTCTAAGTGACATGAGTTGGTGGATTCGGTGGCTTTTAAGGCATGAAAAGT
Source organism: Equus przewalskii (assembly GCF_037783145.1). NCBI lineage: Eukaryota > Metazoa > Chordata > Mammalia > Perissodactyla > Equidae > Equus > Equus przewalskii. Next base: position 10,085,407 of record NC_091847.1, read on the forward strand.
GTGTGCTCCTGACACTTGCCCCGAAAACAGGACAACCGATACCGCCTCAGAGTGGGGAAGCCTATTCTCTTCCCAGAGGAAGAAGAAACGTGTTCCAGCCCAAGGCGACTGCATGGACCAAGTAGAGATCAGCTCAGTCAGGGAACAAGGGTCAGTCGGGCCCCCTGGGGAGAGGACTTTTCTTGCAAAAGAACCACCTGCTTCATCTTAGTGACAAGCCGCCTGCTCCTTTGAGCTACTTTCCTGATGCCTGACTCCCCTCTCTTCTCCCGCCTGCCAACCCCTCCCACAGATGCCCCTGCACTGCAGAACCTGGGGTCATGGGCACTGCACCTGCAGCCCAGCCCCTTGCAGGACCCAGCTGTCACTGTCGGGACTCGCCTGAGCCTCCCGGTCTCCCCGACGGCTCCTGCCCGCCCTCCAGCCCCCCAGGGGAAAGTGCTTCCGCCACTGCTTCACAACGCATCCGTGTATTTTTCCTTTTTATGCGAGAGAAATTACAACAATTTTTTCAGCTACACACTAGCAGTTCCACATTTTACCCTCTCATCCCTCCGTTTACACTGTCTCCAAGGACCCTCTCATGCTCTCAGGACACAGGTCCTGGGCGATCCCAGAGCACCAAGCTGCCCGCCTCTCTGGCCTCAGATCCAACCTCCCAAACCCCCCAGCAAGTTCCCCGAGGACTGACCGGGTCCCATGGCTCCCACCTCTGAGCCTTCACACTTCCGTTCTCTCGGCTGGGGATCTTGTTCTGCACACTCCCTATTTCCTCCTCTGGTGTCGGCTGAGATGTCCGTCACTCACTCCAGGAAGACTTCCTCTCCGGTGTGCTCCCACGGCCCATCATCTTCCCCTTCGCTTTCTAGAATTAGCCATCCTTTCAAAGTATCTTTAGACATAAACTGGATGATACCATAAATACTGTTCTGAAACTTGCTTTTTCCCCTCAACATGACTCCTGTTCTAAGAGCTACCTCACAGTGCGCTCGTAAGGGTGTATGTGATGTGTTGGCTGACTGACTCCCCCGTGGATGGACACTTAGGGTGTTTCCACTTTCACTATTGCAGAGAACGTTGCCAAGAACATTCTTGTGCACACGTCTTTGCAGAGATGTGAGAGAATAGGATAGAAATCTGAAAGTAGAATTGCTGGGTCAGATGGAAAATACACACTTTAAATATTGAAAAGTAATTCCAAAGTGCTTTCCAAAAATGTAAGGACCCTTTCACACTTCCGCCAACTGTGAGACGGCCCTCACTACTCGAGTGTAAAGGCTTGTCGGGAGTGAACACAGGCACATCCTTTTGAGAGAGCTATTCGGCAGGGTCTCCCCGCGGTCGAGGTTCCCAGCGACTTTCCCAGGGCTTTTTCCTACCTGCCCCCCCTACACCCCCCAACAGCAGTTGGAGCTCAGGTCTGCCAGGATCGAGAATGCTTTGGGGCGGGGCGGCATCTGAGATGGGGATTAGAACAGGAACCTAAGGCCTTTAGGAGTTAATGAAAAACCCTTTGTTTTGCTGATGGACCCGCAGGGGTTTTGCCATGCTTTTTGGTTTGGTTTTGTCATTTCTGGGGCTTTGGAGGCGGCAGGTGCCCAGAGAATGTGCATGTGAATCCGCTGGTGGGTGAAAGGATGTGGCAGGTGAGGAAACTGGTGGCGGCTGGTGGTAACAATGGCTTTAGCCCAAAGCGGTTGCTTTGGAGTCTTATTTCCTTGCATTCCCATGTCCATCCGCTAATCAATCCATTCATTCACAAAAAAAATTCTGAGCGCTTTCCATGTGCCACACACTGTATCAGGCTTTGGAGGCAGAGTCACTAAACAAATCCGGGTTTGAGGGACAGCAAGGAAAGGGGTGTTCTTAGCAAAGGCCCCAGAGTAGGCGGGAACACAGTATGGGGAGAGAGGACGCTCGAGGGGAGGCGGGGGCTGGATCCCGCAGGTTTTCAAGTGTATCACGAGAGCAAAGGGAGACCACTGAAGAATTCTAAGCAGGGGTGGAGTAATGGGATTTGATTTGTGATATTGGAGGATCCCTTCACTAGTACTGAGATGTGAGGACCTGGTTGACCAAGGGCTTGGAGGAAGGAGCCTGGCGTCAACCCTGGGCAGTAGACTCCCCGGGTTTCTAGTTCTCTGGATAGTTCAAATTCCTCCCTTGTCCTTGGGGGGCAGGGGAGGGGCTAGGATTAAATGACAGTGGCCTTGAAATTGGGTGAGTGCTGAGGGAAGGACAGGGGCAGGAGGCCTAGCTCCTGGTGGCCAGCCCCTAGCAATGCCAGGCCAAGGACTGCATGCTCCGTTGCTCCCTGTAGAAGGGAAGATGAGGGGCCGGCCCAGTGGTGCAGAGGTTAAGTGCATACGTTCCACTTCAGTGGCCCGGGGTTCACTGGTTTGAATCCTGGGTATGGACATGGCACAGCTTGGCAAGCCATGCTGTGGTAGGCATCCCACATATAAAGTAGAGGAAGATGGGCACGGATGTTAGCTCAGGGCCAGTCTTCCTCAGCAAAAAAAGAAAAAGAAAAAGGAGGATTGGCAGATGTTAGCTTAGGGTTAGTCTTTCCCCCAAAAAAAAATTTAAAAAAAGAAGGGAAGATGAGAGCCTGGAGCAACCACATGGCCAGAATAGTGGCCCTGAGGCACCTGGTCCTTTCACACCCACCGCCCCTCACTGCCACCCCCACTGCCCACCCAAAGGCCAAGAAGGATAGGGGAGGCTTTCCAAATTTGCTAGGCTGAAGTTTTCAAGATGCCATCGCAGAACCCACCTGACACCATGAAGTGGGCTAGTTCGCCACGTTCACAGCCCCTGTAACACTCAAAGCTGCCCTGCAAGGCGGCCACATGCCCCATTATCCAGAGGAGGAAGCTGCCCATCTGAGAGGCTGAGTTGTGAGGGTGGGACCTGGGGTCTCATCCGAGGTCCCTTCCACCCTCCCTAGGCGCTCAGAGGCTTGGCATTAAAGACCTTTCCAGATGTCTGATCTCAGGATACTTGTGGGTCCCTCAGGCCCCTCACCTCCCCCTCAGCTGGGCCGCCCATACTCACTGTCCAGACGATCATCAGAATGCAGGAGACCCTGGGGACCTTGCACCCTGCAGCACTCAGGGCGTCGGTGCCCTCTGGGTCACGCGCTGCTGGAAGGCCAGCGTCTGCTCTGGTTCACCTGTCCCCTCTCTCCTGCCACCCTGGGGCCTGACCTGCACAGAAAAGACACAGAGGGCAGCACAGCAAGTGTCGTGGGTCATGGAGAGACCCTGGGCAGAGACCCTGGTGACCTGGTGTTTTTCAGAGTGGTCAGAGAAAAGTGAGACCCCCCATTTCCTAGCCACAGCCAGGCTGTCCTAGATCCCAGGGACACAAAGCTGGAGGCACAAGCGTGCTGGCCTGGAGCGTAGGGGATGTGGAGGTTCATGCGTGGCCTCTGGGCCCCAATCCTGGCCATACGCTAACTCTGTGAGCTTGGACAAGTTGCTCAGCTTCTCTTGCCTCAGTTTCCCTGTCAGTAAGTAGAGATGTATTAATACCTATCTCATAGGGGTGGTGAAAAGGACATGAGTTAACACGTGTGGCATGCTTAGAATAGAGCCTGGCAAATGCTTAAACATGTTTCATTCTTGTCCTCTCCTCAGGAGACTCAGCGTCTGGCAGAGGGACTGACCCACGATGATGCTAGCATAGGACACACTCCGGAAGAGGGGACCAAGTACCCCACACAGGCTTGGACCCCACATTTTTGAAGCCACGGAGGCTCCAGGGACAAGTTCCCATCTTAAGCCTCTGATAGCTTCTGATTCATAATTGGGAAAAGGCTGCTCTTCGCTTTGGGAAAAATACTTAAAAGTTAAAGCCAGAAATTTATTCCTGAGCTAAAAGTTTTCACCTATGAGCTAAACCGTCCTGCCCCGCAGCTCTAGATGGTTGTCGTCACCGGGGATGGAGCTGCTTCTGAAAAGGCGATCTTGGTGACAAGCGAGCAGAGCCGAGAACCGGAAGGAGTGAGGGAGGAATAGTTAACTGCCCTTTTTGGGCCTGGAGAAGGCTGGCGGGGTGGGGCACGAGGATGGGTGTTTTGGAGGGTCTTGGTCAAGGGGGGGGTGACCTGATGGTTGGCTGGCCCCAGCCACAGGGCAGCGCACCAGGCCGGGAGAGCACCCTGGGGTCTGGTGGGGCGTGTCCAGCGGGCAGTCCACCAGCAGGGGCGCTGCTGTCCAATTTGCAGCTTTTCTCTTCTGCATTGTAATTCCCTCCTGCCATTCTCAAACCTTTCTGGAAAAGTTTGTTTCTGGTCCTAGCCATACTTTGGGCAATCACGGAGGATCCTATGCCTGTGGCTAGTGGTGGGAGAGCAGGGAGAGAAGGGGTAGTGAGGAGAAAAGAGACGACAGGACAGCGGAAGTGGCTCCAGGAAGGTGTGCCAGCCACAGCGACAGCAGCTGGGCTGGATGTGTGGAACCAGATGACGTCCTCAGAAATACTTCAGGGAAAGAAAGTGGGCAGATGACTAGCCCTCTTGTGGTCTCGGCCCATTGCTCCTTGAGAATTAAAGGGAAGGGTGACCTTTCAGGCTGGAGAAGTTGTGGAATCAGGATTGACTTGGCTGCAGAGTGAGGAAGGCCAGGGCTCAGGGAGGGCTGCACAGAGGAGGTGACTCAGGAGCAGAGTTCTGAAGGATGAATAGGAGTTTGACAGTGACCTAGATGAGGAAAGCGATTCCAACTGCTCTCCCCAGTTTCCACCCATCAAGCACCAGCTGGGAAATCTCCGCAGGCCTTGAAGAGACCCCCAGATTCCAGCAGGACTAGGTTCTCACCCACTTGGAGCAGAAGAAGGGGGCAACCTCTGCCTTTCTGAGTCATCTGTGGGGAGGGCCTGGATTCTGGCTCCCTTGGGCTCCGCTGGGCTTTCTGAGCCTGGCAGTCAACACCGTTCCCAATCCCATCACAGGCACTTCAGATTCAGTAGAGTGCTTATAGATTGCTTTTGTCAAAACGTGTGAGTTCTCCCGGGGGCCGGAGATTTATTCAGTCTTCATCTTCGCAGAGTTGGCTCTTATTTGCCGTTACCTGCAAAAATATATTTCTTGGGCCCAGTTCCCAGAGGAGCAATGTTAGGTCATTACTCCGTGAATTGTTGGGCTGTAAAGAGCCATTCCTCACCCCCTCGCGGCTCAGCAGTGGTGGCTCTCCACCCGGGTCATTGCAGGCACGCCTGTTACGACCATCTGTTGTGGTGGCAGCCGATGATGGCTCTGCATGTGCAGAAAGTGGACGCTTGGGAATTATTTGTGGGTGCACATTAACCATTTCTCCCCTGCCTGTGATTTAATGCATGATGCAACAGAGCCAGCCACACCTGAGAAAGGAACAGGACAGGTCGGCATTCAGAGTGTATCAGAAACTTCCACTGTCTCTCCCTGAGGACCCCTCGAGGGGAAATAATGGGAGCCTGGTGACCTTCTGCATTCTTTCCTCTTCCGAAGTATGCGTCAGGGTCTCAGGACCAGGACCTGGGTAAGTTGTCAAGGCTGGACAGGGCCCAAAGCAGGTCAGGAACTTGGGTTACCTGTGTTGCCATCACCCCCTCACCCTGCCCTGGTAGCCCCCTCCCCAGGGATAACCCCTTTGCATCCTCCCCTCCTCCATGAGAGTTCTCTTGACTGAGGCCCTGTTGCCTCAAGGCCTGAGTAGGGACACTGGAGATGCTAATGGCTGAAACAGCCTCATCTGTACCGCCTTCCCTGACCCCCACCCCCCACCCAAGGATGCCTCCATCTTAAGATTCGCACAGGTCTTTGCAGTTAAACCAGTGGCTCAATCAGAGCACTTTGGTGCCCTCACCTCCACCCGAGCACATTTGGCAGTGTCTGGAGACGTGGTAGGTTGTCATAACTTGGGGGAGGGAGGTTAGCGGCATCCAGTGTAGAGGCCAGGGATGCTGCTAAACATCCTACAATGCGCAGGCCTCCTACAACAAAGAATTACATGGCCCCGGATGCCAACAGTGCCCAGGTTGAGGAACCCTGGGTTAGAAAGAGCTGGACTCCAATCTAGCCAAAAAAGCCACCTCCATCCCTTCAGAGAAGGGTGAACCTGGGAGAAGGAGCCGGAAGGCAGGGCAGGGGAAGGGGGTCTTTCATCCCTCCCTCCCTTCCTCTATTTGCAGGACATCAGGGACCCCTTCAGGAGCAGTGCTGCCCAGTAGAACTTTCTGCCGAGACGTGAACGCTCCACCCCTGCGCTGTCCACTAGCCACCTGTGCCTCTTGAGTGTGGCTGAGGGCTGAATTTTTATCTTATTTATTTTCAATTAATTTACAATTGAACTTAAACAGCCACAGGTGGCTAGTGGCTACTCTATCGGAAAGCACAGTTCTAGAGTCCTGGAAACCGCCCCCACCGTGGGGGTCACACCCGCTGGGAGGACGCTTCATTCACAGCAAGGTGCTAATGGCTGGTGACCCAGTCCTCCTTCTGAGAAGATTTCTACCTGAGTGAGGGGCTCGGATGGAAAGTCTGAGAGCGAGAGAGGGGCAAGGCAGGGCCACCGCCCAGGCAGCAGGGCTGAGGGCTCCGTGCTCGCTGCAGTCTGTGGAAAGCTGGGACCCCACTCTGTCCCCGAGAGGCCTCAGGGCTTTCAGGGGCTTTCAGTCCTGGGCCAGGCACGGGAGAAGGTGGTGGATAAGAAAGGCCAGTGGGGGCAGGCAAAGGACAACCTCTGGCCAGATGCAGAAACTCAAGGGATGGAAAGGGATCTTCTAAGAGCCCCTAAACTGGCTCCCTGTAAGGAGACCGGCTCCAGCTTCACTGCTTCTGTCACCCCCGGGAGAGGGCAGCAGGATTCCTGGAGAAGCACAAGTGGCTGAGAGGTGACCCCCAGGCCCAGTGAGCAGAGCAGACCGGGAGTCCAGATGCACAGATGACAGCGTGAAGTCGTCTCAGGCTCCACTCACAACACAGATTCTTAGGAGATTTAGATCCTTTAGAAATCACTTCATTCTTACCATAATCTGTACACTTTATACTGAAGTATTAATGCTGACAATGGGGCAAGAGTTGAATTCCTGGGCAGAACTTTGACGCTGGCAGAAGTGTTTTGGTCAGCTCGGCCTGTTTCTATCACTGTTCACAGTCATAATTTTAAAATGACAGACAAAATCTATTGAAAGTCTGCAGATTTCTGCATAATTTCCCTTCCCTACCGCCTATAGGTCTTTGCTGAAACCACTTTCTCAAAGTCGCTGACCAGGACCACGCTGAGCCCTTCCCTCCCCGCTCTGTTCTCCCCACAGAGCTTCTCACGTTTTAGGTCCCTCTAAAAGCTGCTTCTTGATTTCAGTTGATTTCAGTGGTCTGCCTTGCCCCACGAGCACCTACTCTTCGAGAAGGCAGGATTTGGGGCTGTTTCGTCTCCTCCGCAGCCCAAGTGTTGAACAGCCACATCTGACGCGTGAATGACGCATGGCAGGCACCACGGGCACTGTGACCCGGCTGACGCTTGTTACACCTTTTGTCACAGCGGGAGGCAGAGCAAACAGCGAGGCCCAGGGCTTCAGTGACCTGCCCAGGACGACCTGGTGCCCGAGTGGCAGGCGGAGAGTGAAGTCCTCGTGCCTGCCCCCAATTCTCCTGTCTTGTCCTGCAGGGACAGAAGAGTCACAACAGACCATGGCTGCACTGTGGGCCTGACAGCCCACTAGCCCTCCTGGAGAGATTTCGAGCTTCCAGGGAGGGGCTGGGATCCTTTCCCTGACTTGTCCGAGGGGCAAAGGTGAGAGATGCTTCAAGCTAAGCTACTAGAAGCCCTTGTCCAGTGGAGCTTAACCTGAAAAAGCCAAATGAACAGAGCACACCCCTGCAATAAGGACAGAAATCAATGGGGAAAGAAGATTCCAAGTACAGAACTCTGAATTTACCTACAACCTTCCGGAGAAAGTATCTTTTTCCAGAACAGAATTCTAGACTTTTCCTTCATAATACAATCTAGGGTCACCCTCAGAAACATGTACTTCTTATGCATCTCTGTAGAAAGGTCCAGTCCAGGAGGAGTGCATGGGGAGAGGGGAGAATGTGCGATCTGCTCAGCTATTTCAAAGGGACACCCATTTTCAGGTGTGTTCTGTGTTCAGCCACTACTGCTGCAAAACCATAGACACTTAGAAAGTTGGCAGCTTGAAACAGCTGTTTCTCATGCTCATGGATTCAGCAGGGCCCAGGAGGGGATGGCTCGTCCCTGCTCCGTGCTCTCTGGACCTCACGCCCAGGACTTGAGCTGGCCTTGCTGACCAGAGCGTCCACACCAGACTGTCCATGGCTTGGCGGCTTCCTCACAGCATGGCGGCCTGCGAGGCTGTTCAGACTTCTTATGTGGAAGCTCAGGGATCTGAATACCAAGTGACCCAGCAAACAAGGCAGAAGCCAACTGGACTTTTGTGACCTAGGTTTGGAAGTCACTCCGTGTCACTTCTGTCACATTGTTTTGGTGACAAGCCAGTCAAAAATCTACTTGGAGTCAAGCTCAAGGGAGCCCATCTCTCAAAGAATCAGTAGCCACACAGGAGAAGAACGAACAGCTCTGAATCAAGTCACCCAGAGGCTGATTAAATATACATATATTTTTACTAATTGTCTTCAGTCTTTTATTGTTTATTTATAATGTGACCAATTTTTGAATTTTTTAAAATTGCAGTCAAATATACATAACATAAAATTTCTCAGCTTAACCATTTTTAAGTGTACAGTTCGGTGGCTTTAAGTACATTCACATTGTTGTGCAACCAGCGCCACCATCCATGCACGGAACTCTTTTCATCTTGCAAAACTGAAACTCTGTACCTATTAAACGCTAACTCCCCCTTCTCCCTTCTCTACTTCCTGGCAACTCCCATTCCACCTTCTGTCTTTATGAATTTGACTACTCATATCTCACATAAGTGGACTTATGCAGTATTTGTCCGTTTGTGACTGGTTTATTTCACTGAGCACATTGTCTTCAAGGATCGTCCACATTGTAGCGTGTGTCAGAACTTCCTTCCTTTTAATGCTAAATAATATTCCATTGTGTGTATCTGCCACATTTTGCTTTCCTGTTCATGCAGATGAACACTTGGTGTGCTTCCACCTTTCAGATATTGTGAATAATTCTGCTGTGACCGTGGGGGTACAAATATCTCTTTGAGACCCTGTTTTCAATTCTTTGGGGCATATACACAGAAGTGGGATGGCTGGATCATATAGAAATCGTGTTTTTAAATTCACACCAACAGTGCACAAGTATTCCAATTTCTCCATATCCTTGTCAACACTTGTTATTTTCTGCTTTTTTTGAGAGTAGCCATCCCAACGGCTGTGAGTGACTAAATGTATTTTATTTATATTTAATCCTGATAAAACCTCTTGAGATACAACTATGATTATCACCCCCAGTCTTACAAAGAAGAAAACTAAAGAGTGGAGAAGCTGGTGTGTGATGGTGCCAGAATTCAAACCCAGCCCCGTCACTCACCAGTCTCTTTCAGTGGGGCTGGTTGGAGCTGTGGAGCCCTCAGAATTCTCCATTTCTTTTGGGAAGCCAACCCTCGCGCCCTTCCTTGACTCCCTTCCCATCTCTCTCTCCTCACCCAGGCACCTATCCTGCTGTCTGAACTCAGGGACTGGCAGACGTGGGACCCAGGCTCTAATCAGATTCAGTGATGCCCAGCCCGACTTGACCAACCAGGGGAAGCAAGCTGGCACATGTAGTAGGAAAGCACGGGGGCTGTGAATCAGAGGCCAGAGTCCCAGTGTGAGACTTCAGGCGTTTGCCCAAGGGACTCAGCCCCTCGGGAATCCCTATTTGCTCTTGCATAAAATGGGAGGATACAAGGGCCCGGTGAGACCACAAGGAGATAAAATGAAGTGCAGACGCAAAATACAACATAGACCTAAACACTTGTGTTGTATGTCTTTGCGCTGTTTGGAGATATCCTCCTCATAAGGGCTTCAGGCATCCCGCTGCACTCCTGGCCGTATTCTGTCGCTGGGCTCCATCCCCTATGCCGCCAAGGAAGGGGAAGGCCAAGCGGTCCCTGTCATTTCTTGCTTTTCAGAGGCGGCACGACTTACCGCGAAGAACCCGAGCGTAGACTGCGCGTAGACGGCGGACGGCAGCGGGTGTGGCTCCGCGGCCGGGCAGCGGTGAACCGTGTAGCCTTCGTGGAGCCTCAGTTTTCTCGGCTCCAAAGCGGGGTTCAAAGTGCCATTTCACGGGCCTGCTGCGGTTTAACGATTTCACATCTGCACAGGGCCCAGCGCCGTGCCGGGCGCCCTGCAGACGCTCAAAATGCTGGGTTCATTTCCCTTGTCCAGAGGGCCGCGTGGCGCGGAGTCCCAAACCCCTCACAGACTGCGAAGCTGGAATCACATTGTTCCCCCTGCGGCGGGGTCCCAGTCTCGCTTTCTGTTCCCATGGAACGACTCGATTCTTAATTCTACCCTGCCACCTGGTGGTGGGTTTTTAAGATGCGCTGTCCGAGGTGAGGTCCAGTTTCAAGGTCCTGCCAGGAGCAAGGGCAAAGTTGGAGTCAGAGCGTCATTGGATGTCCCCACCCCCTCACCACCCACTTAATTATTTCCATTGCGCCTCCAGCGCCCTTCCCCTCCCCCAAGTCTGAGAGAGCGCCCCTGCCCCCAACAGACAGAGCTTTGAGGCCACGTCTATACAAAAGCATCTGGGGGTGTTCTTCCTCAGTGGGTTTTCTGTGCCCGGAGCGCAGGAGGAAGAGAGAAGGAAAGGGGCCAGGTGGGTCTGGAGGAGTGAGAAACCTGGACCTTCTTGGGGTCCGACAGTTCACTGAGGGGGTCTTTCTTGTTCCCATAGGGAGAAGCGACAGCCTGATTTGGAGTCTTCTCCTTCGTGGCACAGAAGCTCTGTCGGCCCTCCCAACGGAGTCCTAGGTCCTTTAAGCCCAAGAACGGAAGCTGGGGGGCTTGGACACCTTGTGGAGAGATGGAGATCTCTCCTCCCTTAACAGAGACAGACAGCACTCCGAGAGGGGCCAGCAGCCGAGCACCCTGTTAGTGCATCTTGGGGTCTGGGATGCTGTTAGCTGGTGAGCCTGGGGTGTCCTGGAGTGCCCAGTGGGCAGCGTTTGGACCTGACCCAGCGAGTCTCTACTGTCTGGTAGGACCATTCCATTGGGCACTCCAGGAGTGAGAAGAAGAGCGTGTGAGTCCCGAGGCACTTGGACTTCAGGCTGGGTCTACCTGCTTCACAGGTGAGATGCCTGTGCCCCGAGTCAGACTGTTGGCTGGAAGTTTCCCCCAGGACTGGAGGAGGTAGGGATGTGGGGGTGAGGGGCAACCCTGGGGAAGGAATACATGCTGATGCACCCAAGGAAGAGGGGCCGCCCATGGCTGCCCTGTTCACCTGAGCCCCCTCAAAGTCAAAAGCCCTTTCCAGGTAGCCTGGAGAGTGTCTCCTGGTCAGGATGTCCTGTGAGTGAAGTCACTCCCGTTAGCAAGGATGACATTACCAGGTATTGCAGTTACATTGGGAACTGCTGCTTCAGAAACCCAGGTGGAAGGATGCACTTTGCCTAAAACTTATTTTGAAAAAATCCAAATATACAGAAATGTTGAAACAATGATTCAATCAACACTCATATACTTGTTACCTACATTGGCCAGTTCCTGATATTTCACCATCCTTTCCATCTCTTTCCATAGAGTTGATGTAGATATAGATGCAGATATGTAAATACGCTAATCTGTGCATGTGGAACAGTTTGAGAGTTTCAGACCTAGTGACATTCCACCTCTGTTAAGGACTAAATGTTTGTATCCCTCTAAAATTCATATGTTGAAATCCTAACCCCCAGCGTGATGGTATTAGGAGGTGGGGCCTTTGGGAGGTGATGAGGTCGTGAGAGTAGAGCCTTCATGAATGGGATTAGAGCCTTATAAACGGGACCCACGAAAGTTCTTTTGCCCTCTTTATGCCCTGTGAGAATCCAATAAGAGATCCACCATCTTTGACTCAGAAGAGGGTCCTCGCCAGAACATAGCCATGCTGGCACCCTGATCGCAGCCATCTAGCCTCCAGAATGGAAGAAATAAATGTCTGTTGTTTATAAGCCACACAGAGCGTGGTATTCTGTGATAGCAGCCTGACCTAAGGCAGTCCCCTAAGTACTTGAGTAGGCATCTCCTAAGAATAAGGATGGTCTCCTATATAACTGTGATGTCATTATCTCACCTAAGAAAATTAGCAATCATTCAATAATATGAATATGCAATCCATATTCAAATTTTTATAATTATTCCCCAAATATCTTTGATGGCTGATCTTTTTGACCCAGGATTTGATCAAGATCACACCTTACATTTGCACATTATGGATCTTTATCTTCAGTCCCTTTAATCTCAAAGACTTCTCGAGCCCCCCTTTTTTTTTGTCTTTCATGACATTGGCATTTTTGAAGCATCCAAGACAGTTGTTTCACAGAAATTCTCTCACTCTGGATTTGTCAGGTCTTTTCTCCTCATGACTAGAATTAGGGTGAACGTTTTTGGTAAGAACACTATGTGGGTTCCTGGGGTCATTCTTAGTGCGCTGCATCAGGAGGCACGTGATTCCAGGTTGTCCCACTAATAGCGATGCTGAGTGCCATCTCTTGGTTAGGGTGGTGGCTGCCGGACCAGCATGTTATTTTCCGTGACCATCATTACCACTCTTGATGCCCACATGGCCCCACACTTGGTCAGTGGGGCCTTTCAGACCAGCTGCTATGTCCTTTTGACAGGACCCTGATTAACCGTTGGTGGTTCCCTTCTTTGTGGTGCAAGATAACCCAGGTTCACTGAGTACCTTCCAGCCCAGTCCAGGAACCAACCATTTCTCCAAGGAGGCCCACTCCTTGAGTGGAGGGGTATTTGCAAATCCAAGGTGGAGGCGCTAGGTGTGCTCATCGCTACCAGGCCCCTGAGCCTCCAGCCGTGTGTGTGGCTCCCTTGGGTGAGGTCTTTATGGCCTTCCAGGAGGCCCTCTCAGACAGGAGCTGTGAGGACTCCATGCCAGAGGCCTTCATCCCTAGGTGCTCTGAGCGCGGCTGAGCCCAACGCAGCAGCCTAACGGCCCTCCCTGCCGCCTGAGCAGGAGCAGTCCTCATCCTTCATTCCTGAGGTGTGTCTCAGATGCCTGTCTGCTGTCCCCAAACTATGGTGCTCCACGCTCTCTTCTAAAAGCCCCTTGCTTTCAACTTGTGGTAAAGGAGGGAGTGGCTACCCCCCAACAACGTTTTCCAGAGAAATCTTGCCGTCCTCCCTGACCACCTCTTTCCTCAAAGTCACCGCTTTCTGTGCCTCCTTTGCAAGTCCTTTGCGAGCCTGTACCCCTCACCTTTAGCATGAGGTGTCTCTTGTTTTGTGGCCCCAGCCCAAATGGAAACTAAAATGGCTCCACTTAAATCACCTTCACGCTGTTTGAAGCCGTGTGTCTCGTTCCTCCTCTGCACACTGCACATTCTCTCAACTGTGGGCTGGAGCCTCTCCCCTCCTCGCGGCCTGTGGAGGCGGCTATGAGGGGCCTTCTGTGGATAGATCAGTAAGAGGGGATCTGCCCTTGGAGGCCCCACAAATGGTGGCAGGTGGAGAAGGGACCTGGGTCAGGAGAGAAAGGGCTGGAGGAAGCTGTGTCCTCAGGGGAAGCCCGGGAGCTCTGTGGCCATGCAGAACCACCAGCACCCTGTTGCTGACCAGGAGGAGCAGGGTGCTGGTGACCAGCCGGCACCCTGGGGCCCAGTGAGCAGCCTGCTTGTCTGTGTCCTGAGACCATCCCTGCCTTCTCGTGTGACCTAGAAACCTCTGATTGGCTGGCCTGGTTTGGATCATGTGTCCTTCCCTGAACCAATCACTGTTCATGGGGTTGCAGGACTGTCATTGGCCGAGTCTGAGCCAACTGCCATCCCTGGGGTCACCTGGGCTGAGAGTGGGGAGAAGGGGCAGAAAGGAAGGACGAGGGTGGCTTGGCTATCCCGGGGGTGACGGTGATGTGGAGGGAAGCGTCCCTTCCCGATCCCCGGGAGACCAGCTTGGAGTCCCCTCTGAACCCAGGCAGGAGTGGATGTGCCGTCGCCTTAGGCAAGGGCTTTAGATGTATTTTGCCCCGTGCGGTGGATCCATGAAGGTTTGTAATTTCTGAAGAGGAACTGTCAGTTTCAATGACTAGAAATGAGGTTCTTTTGTGCCACGCCTCCCACAGTAATCCGTGATGAGAGCAGTAGTGAGCTCCTTGCTGGCAGCCAGTCCTGTGGCTCTACTTTCCCAAAACTTTTGGATTCCAAGTCATCTGTGTAAAAAAAAAAAGACCAGAAAATGCAAGACACGTCTGTTGGGAGGTTTTCTGAACTATCTACATGTGCAGCTTCACACAGAAGTTGATTTCTGTTTCTGCTTTCTTTAATCTGCCGGTCGGACCTCAATGATTTTCAGCTTCCTGGTACATCTTCCTCCTTCTGGAACTGAGGGAAGAGCAGCTTTCCTTCCACGGGGGTTGCTAGGCTGCTGAATGTCACCCTGGAGATGCTGTGGGCCGTCTTCCCCTCGTGAGAAGAGTCTGCCTGAGACCAAAGGCAAGTTAGAGAAAAGCAGAGGCAAGAGTTGGAGAGAATGAAATCCCATGCCTGACACCATTTACATAGCTGGAACAAGCTGTGCCTGAGGCCGATCGACCTACCCAGGACCTTTCATTAATGTGAGCTGTGATACAAACCCAAAGGTCCTGAAAATCCAGTCTTTTCCTTATTTCTCTTCTTAGAACAGTCATAGAATTCAGCACTGGATGAGATCTGCAGTGTTCGCTCAGCAGGTGCTGGCTAAACCAGATTGCTCTGCGTCAGGCCCTACGCTGGACAGCAGGATCCAGCAATGAACCAGACATGGCTCCTGCCCACGGGGAGCTCCCAGTCTAGTTAGCAGCAGGTGTTTTACTCCCTGATTCTATCCTGATTCGAAACTCTCAATTTTAAAGAATCGGACTTAGAACGGGTGTGGTTCCCACAAGGATTCCTACAGTCTGCTTCCAAATTGACTTCACTCTTCATGGTCTTGCCTCCACCCTGTCAATGCCTTCATTCCCCACCCCAGCCCAGGGGGAGGGAGAGGAAAGCAGAGGGTCACTGGCTGGCTGGGGTCCTGTGATCGGGGAAACTCCGTAGACCATCCATAGACCAACAGTCCTGCAGTAAACCGCGGTCGTGGCGGACAGTAGGATCAGTGACTGAACTCTCAAAGTGCATGACATCATCTACGTAAACGGTGAAATGTGTCACGGTTCTGTCTGTCCTGGGACAATGCACACATCACGAAATTTTAATCATGAGTGTTGAAATACAAGTCGAAGCTGGAGAGGTGTGAAATCAGTGATGCAGAATAGAGGCCACGACTGCAGTCAGCGGTCAGCGGCACAGGAAAGGGAGGGAACAGGTGGTGGGGGGAGCCCCTCAAACCCAAGCGTCTGGGGGCATTTTGGTCTGCTTCAACCCCAGAGAAATGAGAGGACTGAAAGCGGTTTGGGAAGGCCAGAGCCATCAGGGATGGAGGGAGAGCACTGCCCGGGGCGGGGGCTGTTTGGCAAATGGGGTGAAGGGACTGTCTTCCCCCCAGCTGACATGCGCAGCCCCTCTGGTCTGGCAGAACAGGGGCAGCCTGTGAATCCCCATGGGCAGGTGTGGGCTGCCAGAAGCTCCAGTCAGGGGCCTGGAGGGGCTCACAAAGGCTCGCCCTCCAGGGAGGTGGCCGCGCTGCCCCCAGCTTCCCTGGCACGGTGCACTGGCCCTTGATCACCTCAGAGCAGTTTGCGCGTAATTCTAGCTTGATCCCTGTCAGCTTCCTGATGACGTCCCTGGGGGCTGGCATCCGTCATCTGCTCTTAAGGGGTGCAGACTCAGGGGCCCCGAAGATGAACAGCAGGGCCTCCTCTTGTTCTCCTCGGTCTCCTGGGTTGCCTCATAGAGCACGGAGCAGCAGACCGCGTCCAGCTGCCTCTTGACAAAGGCAGAGGAGGGGTCATCGACAGCCGGCCCACATCTCCTACCAGGCTGGGGGCCTGGTTGGTGGCAGGAGATTGCGCCCAAAGCTGGTGTGACACAATGGGGTTCAGGGCAGCCGCTCCAAGATGCACCACTCTGGTATGAGGATTATTTCGAGCTGAGACTATAAAGGGTCAGAAGTCTCTGGAAGAACATTTGACCTTCCCCCAAACCGCCTAAAAGACTTTAACATAAAAGGCCTGCTCCAGGAAGGAGCTCACACCGTAAGATCGCTACAGTCTAATGTAAAACAGGTGCGACAGAAAGACGCCAGCAAACCCATTTTTCAGGCCCAGCAAAACTTGTTTAACAAACGTTTGTATTTCCATCTCCATGTAAATTGCCTTCCACCCCCTTGAAGTCCTGAGCCACTGCCCCCAGTGTCCTCCTTTGCCTTTAGCTGAAGATGGTATTTAAGCTGGCAGCTTGGCCATTTTGTTGAGTTACCCAGTATCCCTGGGTTTCTCCCATGTGTACCTGTTGTTAAACTTGTTTGATTTTCTCCTGTTCCTCGGTCTCATGTGAATTTAATTCATAGCCCGGCCAGAAGGGCCTAGAGGGTAGAGGAATTCTCCTCCTCCCCCACAGCCTCCTCACAGACCTTTGCTTGAAGGGCCAGGGTGTGCGCTTGGCCTTTTGTGTTTGCGAAGGGTAAGAAGAAAGGAGACAGGAAAGGCCTGGGGAGGGGAAGCGGGTGGAAGGAGTCAGGTGTCCCTGGAAAGCTCAGCAGTGGGTCCTCTCAGCAGCCCACCCAGACAGGCCACCCTGCAACCCTGCTGCCCCAAGACCTTGGGGCTGGTTCTCTGAGCACCCAGCCTCACGCCCTCAACTGCAGTGCGGGACTCTCGGGCGTGACTCCACGGGCTGCCTCCCAATTCAGTGTCCCGGCTTAGCAGAGGTTTCGGGAAAGCAAAAGAGGCTCCACTTTGCCTCCGGAGGAGCATGGGCCCCTGTTAATAACTGCTGCCGGGGGATGGCCCATCAGGCTCATTACTGTCCTCTCAACTTGTCTGTGTGTTTGAACATTCCCACAATAACACGTTTCCTTAAAGTACAACAAAAGGTGGCTCGTCCTCAGGAAAACACTGAGGAGCCGCCTGGGGTCTGAGCGCAGGAAGGTCTGTGGGCCGCTGCCAGGTGCTGATCCTGGCCGGGGTGCTGGGAAGCTCTCGGTCAAGGCGGCAGACGTCCCCTTAACTCAGGTCCCCTGACCTGCCGATGCTCCCCGCCCCCGACCTGCTGACGGACGCCTGCAGCTAAGAGGCTGCTCCCCACAACAGGGGCAGCAAACGATGGCCACAGGCCAGATTTGGCCGGCCGCCTGTCTTTGCAAACAGTTTTCTTGGGACACAGCCATGCTCGTCCACTTCAGGACTGTCTGTGGCTGCTTTCTCACCGCAGCGGCAGAGTTAAGTAATTGTTACAGAGACCCCATGGCCGGCAAAAGCTGCAAACATTTACCACGTGGCCCGTACAGAGAAAGTGTCCTGGACTAGACTGCTCTAGAACATCATCGCTTCTGCTCTCACCAGCTGAGTTGTCTGCTTGTCAGTCAGTTGTATCCGGTTCTAAACCAGTTTGTGCCGCTTATATTTATTATTGTAAGCAATTAAATAGTGTATAGATCAGTGAAATAAGAGTGAAAGGAAAGTTTATTACCATGAAAATTAGGTTAAATGCCTTGGAAAGACCTAATAAACGCAAATCACTATAAACAATTGCTCTTAAATCGGGTAAGGGCAAGTGAGTTGTATAAAGTTGGATGGGGGGGGCGTCAGCACACAAATTAAGAATAATTTTGTGTTCAGAGAGCTTTGTAAACATCTTTGAGGATGACTCTAAGGACACTGAGACTGGAAATTGTGGACAATGTCCTGTAGCTGTGGTTTACGCGTGAAAGGTGACCCGCATTGAAGAAATCCATCAAAGTTTTGGAAAACTAAGGTGTGTCTGTGCTTTGGAAGGAAAATGAGGTGTAAGGAGGACAGACATGCATGTGGTTTTTGAAACATGTTTTATGGATCTCGACTTGAACTAATTCTTTGAAAATGGCCCAATTACTCATCCCAGTAGAGTCAGATATGAGGGCTTATCCTGTAACAGAAACCCATCCTAAAACTGCTTTTGAAAGAGGAAGCTTCCCTTCATATCCTTCTGTTCTTTCCGTCTTCCCTTTGCAGCCCCTCCCAGCGTGGAGAGTCTGACCTGAGGGAGCAGGGTGGGGGCGAGGGGAGTGGGTGCCTTGTGGAGGCGTTGGCATGGCCGTTCCCAGGCTGCAAGGAACTGGGACAGAGGGGGCAGGGTGTGGAGGCGGCTGGAGTGGCCGGAAGATTAGTGACTCTGAGCTAATTGATTGAGTTAATTGATTGAGCAGAGAAGTGAATATGTCAAGGGAATGGGAACCAGTTTTCTCACTCTCTGAGGAGGGGATTCGAAACCTGAGACAAGAGAAGGCTGGTAAGAGCCCCAGGGGTTGGGTGGAGGTGGAAGCATCACAGAGCTTCTGGGCTTTCGATTGCGTTTACCCAGATAGTTAACGGAAATAGTTATCGATATATGTGTATGTGCGTAGTGATGGATGCACGTGTTCACTGAGAAATGAGGAGCAATGATACCCCAGTAGCAGTGAGCATAGCTAGCACACAACCTTTAGAATATAACTGATGGAATAAACTAGGAATCCGTGAGTCCATATGGATACGAGCAAATAAATGCACATGTGAGCAATGGTGGGGGCGGGGGAAGGTCTTCCTTACAAGAGAATGCAGCTAATGAAGGGAGAAGGGCTGGTGGAAATAGATAATCACCAGCTGGCACCTATCACAGTGGTGGCTGACACAGGCAGGAGCCATCAGTGGACCCTGTGGTTGGTGGGTGAAAGTTTGATCAAGAGCAGAATATTGGCATAATATTGGGCTACCTCCCCACAAAGTGCTAATCAAATCCAGAGGGAAAACCATGGCTTTGTTGTGGAGAAACCAGGCGGACACCAGGCTGACCAGATGATGAGGGGTGGGATGCGGACACAGTGGGCCACCTGGTGCGATGCACGGAGAAGAGCTCAGCAGGCGTCTCTGTAGTTAATTCCAAGAACGTAGTGCCGGGTCTGCACGTGTGCACACCTCGAGTGGCCTGAGGTTGAGATCATCCTGTGGAGTGAAAGTCCCGTACTCTTAAAACTCTCAAGGCAGGGGAGACAGGGAACAGCCGAGGAACCGTTCTGGATGGAAGGAGACCGAGGAGACGGGACAATAAACACAACGTGTGATCTCGAACAGGATCCTGGGCCAAACAGAAAAAGCGATTCGTGGGATAGTTGGTAAAATTTGAAGGAGATCTATGGACTGGATGGGAGATTGGTATCAATCTTCATTTCTTGATTGGAGGAATCATTCTAACGTAGGAGACTGACAAGCTACACACTAGGGTATTTAGAGGTTATGGGCAGGAAAAGAGAGAAGCAGAGAAGTGTGGTAAAACGTTAACAATTGGAGAATCGGAATGTAGAGTATGAAGAAGTTCTTTGTATTATTCTTGTAACTTTCTGAAGGTCTGAAACTTTAAAAATAAAAAAACAATTATAAAAAAATTAAAATAGAAGAGCTGGCAAAAACTAAAAATTCTTGAGTCAGACAGGCTTCAGGCATGGTTTGCTCAGGGCTCCAGCTCACTTTTTCTCCCTCACTCTCAGCTCTGCCCTTCTCTGTAGATTTTGCCCTTGGACTGGTTTCCTTTTGGTCCCAACATGGCTGCCAGCAGTAGTGTATTGGATTCATGAGTGTTTGTTACATTATTTCCTTTATTTTTCTATACATTTAAAAGCGTAATTATAAAGAAGAATAACCATTTATAAATAGATATTTAAAACATGTATGGATAAAATATTTTTAGAATGATGCCCAAGAAA
This sequence comes from Equus przewalskii, assembly GCF_037783145.1. Lineage (NCBI taxonomy): Eukaryota > Metazoa > Chordata > Mammalia > Perissodactyla > Equidae > Equus > Equus przewalskii. The sequence goes on from NC_091847.1 coordinate 10,105,388, forward strand.
CTGGTAAATACTTGTCACTGGCAGGCTGGCATGCGTTATGACGTTCTTGGGTCCTGGGCAATGTTGCCTCCTTTAAAAAATATTAAAAATTACGTTTTATAATTGCCTTGGTATAAAGACAAATATCATCCAGGCTGGGTTCCTTATTATATGTTCATTATTATTATACTTATTTTTTCTTGTGATTGTAAAAGAAATTAAAATTAAAACATTTCTGGGAGCCCCTGAAGGTCGTGTGGCCGTGTGTACAGTGCCCGTGTGCCCAGTGGAGTCGTCGGCCCCGGGCGCTGGGCGGGGGCTGGGAGTCAGGGATGGAAGGAGACTTCCTTTTCACTCTGTACCTTTTGTTTTATTTGAATTTTTTAAATCATGCATATTTATCCCTTTTTTAAAAGGAGGCAAGCCTACACATGAATAAGTAAAAGAGAATGAAGCTAAGAGATCGGGCAAGGATGGAAAGAGACAGTTCACAGTCGAGTCAATACAATCGACCAGTAGCCCTGAAAAGATGCCCAACCAGACGTGATCAGGGAACTGCAAATCAGACAATAAAAAGTTTTTAACGGCTAAAATGAAAGATACTGATGCTGCCGCGTGCTGACGGGTGTGGGGAACGGGTGCTCTCAGTATGATGGGCGGTCACTGGTTCAGTCTTTCAGGAGAGCAATTTATCGGTGTTTGTCCACACATGTGATGCAAATGCCCTTTGACCAGGGACAGTAATTCCAAAATATCTAACATATAGAAATACTCTCACGAACGAAAAAAGATGTGTGCACAGGTATATGTATTGCAGCCTTGTTTATTTGAGTGAAAATTAAAAATAACGTAAATGTCCATAAATAGGGGAATTGATAGATTGTGGTGTATACATCCTGCAAAAAATGTTAGTTAGTTGTTGAAGTAATAAGATAGATCAACATGCAGCAGCACAGAAAGTCCACCGTATTGTTATGTGAAAGAAGCCAGTTGCAGACAGTGAGTTTGGGCCTCTCTGCAGGTGTGTGTCTGTGGAAACAGGTGGAAGCCTTCTAGAAGAATCCATGCTCAACTCTGGAAGGGAGACTGATGGAGGCAAGGGCCGATTTTTAGTCTATAGTTTGTATATGTCCATAGTGCTTAATTTTATTACAAAGAGAATACGTTTATACAATACTTACATAATCTTTTAAACAGTTAAAAAATTTAAGGTAGTTAAAATTGAAAATTGAATTAGTTACAATTTAAGGTAGTTGCTGCGCAAGGCTGGATATGATCCTTCCCAACCAGGCCTAAGGGTTGAGAGGCGAGGAGAGGCCAGATTTGTGGGGCCTGGGGGGAGCTTCAGTTTGGGATTTTGGAGCTTCAGGGTTTCCAAGCTAGAAAGGTCCCGGGCCCTTTGCCTGTGCAGAAATCCAGCTAAAATCCACGGACCGCTGGCCTCTTGTGGCCAGGTCTGCGCCAGCCAGTTTCACAGACGTGAGATGGTGCAGGTGTCAGCCCCACCCCACGAGGGAGGGGTTCTCATTCCCACTCACAAGATGAAGTCTCGAGGCTCAGGCAGCTGGCCCGGCAGGAAGTGGCAGAGTCGGCTGGAAGCCTGGGGTAAACCCTCTCAGAATGGTGGCCTCACCAAGCCCCAGGGTGGTGGGGCTGGAGCCTGGCGGCCCCGGGACACCCCGATGTGGCACGGAAGCTGAGGGCAGGTTAGCAGTGCACAGGCCAGGGCGGATTTGGGGCAGTTGTGTCCTGTGTTCCAGGATAGGTCTGGATTTCCATGGACCATGTCTGGGGTCTGATTAGTATTCAGATTTTGATGCAGGAGTTCTGGAGTGGAGCTCGAGACGCTCATTTCTAATCAGCTCCCAGGAGAATTCCTCCAGAGGCTGCCATCCTGACGCATCCTTGCCTGCTCCTTCCCATGCATGTCTGGGCTCCCTACGGACATGGCCCCTGGGCACCTGTGCCTCTGCCTGGCCCTCCACCTGCCAGGCCAGCAGGAAACCCTTGCCTTGTCTCCACTCTGCCTGCCTCGGGCCCTGTCTCCACTTGGCTCTCAGTTCCAGGCTCCATAACCTCTGATGTCATATGTGGTTCTCGGGGGTTTTGAGTTGATTTCCCGCCAGTTGTAGGGTGAACTTATCCCTTCAGATCCCACGATCTTTAAGCCTCATTTCTCAGAACCGTCAAAGGCTTGTGAAGTCTGTGGGGAGAGTCTTCCCTCCCAGTCCTGTCCGGGCGGCTTGTCAGTGCTTTTCCTCTCGGGCAGCCTCCGCATCCCTCACGCTGGCTCTGGAGCGACACGCTTGGCCAGCTCCCTTGCCTCCACCTGCCCAGGTAGCCCTCGAGCAAGGGAGAAAAGCGAGCTGCTGGCTTTGAGGATGGGAGAAGGAGCCAAGAGCCAAGAGCCAAGAAGGTGGGAGCGCTCTGGAGGCTGGAAAAGGCCAGGACACGGCTGCTCCCCTGGAGCCTTGGGAGGAGCGCGGCTCTGCGGACCCCTGGATTCAGCCCAGGAGACTTGCGCAGGCTGTCGGATGACCTGCTTGTTTGTTTGAAGCCAGTGGGTTTGTGACAGTCCGTTGCAGCCGCCACAGGAAACTCCTGTGACGATGGAGCTGGGAAAGCGGCTCTTCTCCCGACCCTGCCCCGTGTGTGCGCCCGGGTGCAGAGTCAGAGCATCCGCTTAGCAGCCGCAGCCTTCCTACCGTGTGACTCCAGGCAAGTCCCTCATGTCTCTGCCTCTCCATCGCCGCATCTGTAAACCGGGGTGATGGTTACCCCCACATTGCACCCTCCATGCGGGAGGCAGGTGTCCACCCCAGAGAACTCCTTTTGGGTCCACCTGAGACCCAGTTCCCTGGGCTCCCTGGAGAGAGACTTCCCCAGGATCCTGGACCCCATTCCCGCCCTCAGTGCTGACACCTGGGGCCTTTTTGGGAGCGGTCCTTTGATTTCCTGTCCTAGCAGGCTGTGTGTGGAGTTGTCACTTCTATCACCCAAATCCTGGGGCCTCCAGGTTCACTCTTAAGGAACTTTGACAATAGCATCACGATCCTGGTTTCCAATATTAATTCTAACCCTGCATCCATGGCGTGCAGTGTTCTGCAGTTTGTTTGAACTTTTCCTTTGTTCCAGGATGGATTTCACTTTTAAGAAGCCTCTGAATGGAGAGGAGGGCAAGTGTGTTCAAAGAGGCTTTCCTCGATCAGGAGCGGGGCGGGGGCGGGGGTTGTCAGCAAGGTTTTGCCCTTTTGTTACAGGGTGGCCTCTGGAGAGAAGGGCGTGGGCGGAGGGACCTGCTCCGAGAGGGGCCAGCACCCTGGCTGGCTGTGGGGGAACTGGGGGTGGGCCTGGTTGGCAGAAGTCCCACCACTTCCCCTTGGAAGGTCTACCCTGTCTCCAGGGGTGCCTCTCGTGTCTAAGACTCACCAGTCCTAGTCAGACAGAACAGCAGCCTTGGAAAGAGCTGGCTTTGAAGTCAGGCTGACCAGGGTTCAACCCAGGCCGTGTCGTTCACCAGCAGATGATGTCAGGCAAGGGACTGCATCCTCCTCACAGTTTCTTCCAAATACATGCAAGTTCACACGTTTCCCTTCCTGAGAGGAGCTGGAAATTTAGACCTGCCCTCTCGGAAAGGGCTTCTGATCTGAGAGGAAGGTGTGTGCGGGGTAGCCGGGAGCACTCTCTGAGGTCGCCCCAGCCAGGTGGCCTCCTATTCTGTCTACAGATGAGACTGGCTGGGGAGAGCATCACTGCGAAGCTGGGCCGATGGGAGCGAGCAGGGCCCACGTCCACGCAGCTAGGAACGTCTCTGCCAGGCTCCTCGCGCCCTCTGCTGGCCTCCTCAGGAAAGAGACTGCTGGTGGGCATTGCCCAGCTCTTTACCTTGGACGGAAGCCTGAGTTGGCCAACTGGGCTAAGAAACAGGGATCTAGACTCCTCCACCACCCACAACATCCGGCCCCCAGAGCAGGAGTCCTTCCCTCTCCCTATACCCGGCCCCTCTGTCTCTCGACTTCTCTCCACACAGCCCATCCCGCAGCACCTTAATTTGGTTTGCAGAAATGCACATCCTGGGAGGGCAGCATGCGGCACAGCATGGGGCATGCCCCTTCCTTCCCTCTAGTCTCCATGTCCTGTAATCATCAGCTTGGCCCTCAGGGCCCACTGTAACCAGGGGCTGGCTGGGCTCTGCTCTTGAGGGTGGTTCCTGCACAGAGGGACGTGATTTGAAAATCAAATTGGTGGGGCCGGCACATTCCATTCCTGAGCTGATCAGTTTCCAACCTGGGCATGCAGACGAGCCGTCTGCAGCATAATGGCCCTTGGAGGGATGGTCTGGGGGCACCGCTGGGGAAGTGGAAGGGCCCTCGGCAGGAACATGGACCTAACACTTAGTTTTGAGAAGTGAGGACGGCCAGACTTCTTCTGCTCCACCGGAAGGGAACAAGCATTGATGGAGCATCAACTGTGTCCTGAGCACCTGCCTGTACATTTATTCACTTACTCTTGCTGATCAGCTTGTGACACGGGTATTTATACTGTTCTGTTTTACAGAGAAGTAAATGAGGCTCAGAGGGGTGAAGTTAATGACTCCAGGTTACGCCAGTCTGATCTAAGCCCAGGATGTCCGGCTCTGAAGCCAGCATCCTTCCACTCCCTGCAGTGTTCCACCACCCTGCCCGCCCTGTCTCTCTCCATCATCCTGCTGTTTCTAACTTGTAACTTCTGACACTTCCAGATGCTCTCTCTCTCTGTGTCTCTCTCTATCCTGATCTCACTTGCTCTCCAACCCACCCTGTGTCCCCGAGTCTCATGCAGCAAAGCCTTCCTGACAGACTGGCATGGCTGAGGTCCTGTCCAGCTCTCCATCTTTACAAACTCCACCGCATCTCCCAGCCCTGCCTCTGCTAGCTGTGCTCTCACTTACCCCCGAGCCCCATCTCATCTGAGAGAGGAGGCATCCATCCCAGCCTTGTGAGATGGGCACAGGGTCCCTGGAGTCGAAGGCCTTCGCCACAGGGTGCACATGGCTGGTGCTCAGCAAACACCGTGCACTTTCCTGAGTGGGTGGTGGCAACAGCTGGTGGGGAGCAGAGGCTGGGGAGGCAGGGCCGCTGGCTGTGAGGAGGACCTCTCATCCCCATATCCAGTGTCCAGCTGGCACGTCACTGTGTGCTTTTGACCAACCACTCCGGGCACAGCATCAGGCGCTGTCTGAGATAGAAAGTCCTGCTGCCTCTGGGACCTCACTCAGAGCAGCCTCTTCCCACAGAGATGCCCTGGGGACCCCAGGGCCAGGGTTTGTAGTTGTTTCTCTGGCCTTAGAAGCCCTGTAGTACTTTGGGTCTGTGGAAAGTGAGGTCCTTAAAATCCATGCTTGGAGAGTCACAGGGCAAACCAGGAAGAAGCTCGGTGTTTCTAACACGTCCACAGCCCAGGCCTCTCCTTCTTCTGCGCCCACACCTCACCCGGCACAGGTGTGGCCCCTGCGAACGCTCTTCCCAGGCCTCAGGTGGCCCCAAGGTAATAATCAGGGATTATGATTATTGCCACCACTGCTTTATTTACCAACACGGTTAAAGGGGAAGCCACCTATCTCGAGGAGGGTGGGGGAGTGCTAATGCCCCCAGTGTCACTGTGTGTCCTGGAACACACTGGGCAGAGACAGCAGGTGCATGAGGGTCCAGTTCTCTGACCACCCTCTGGGGGGCAGGTGACGGGAGAGCTTGGATCAAGGTGCAGCTGGACACAGTGTGGGGCTGCTGTCCAGGAGCATCAGCTGGAGTTTCGTCACTTGCTGCCTCATCCCGCAAAGCAGAACGGAAACAATCAAAGATGTGCTGAGCACGTGCAGCACCGACAGCCTGCGTGCTTCGGCTCTGCTGCTTCCAGGTTTTGCTGAGTTCGCTCAGTGTCTTTGGCAATGCAGAGCGAGGGGCTAGGATGTCTCGCTGACTCTGGGTCACCGGACACAGAGGTGGACGTGTGGTGTGGTGGAGAAGGAATGGGCTCCAGGACCAGCCAAGACGGTCAGGACAAGGTGGGGGAGACCAGCCTCGGCGCTGCAGGTCCCCGGGGCTGCCCGTGCCAGGGCCTTTGTTTCCTTTCTACACCTCGGCTTCCCAGGCTGTCCAGTTTGACCTCGTGGTCTCTAAGGTTTATGCCAGCTGTGAAGTTCTGTGATTTTGGAAATCACTGAGAAGTAGAAAGAAAGTGTGATAAGAATTACCCAGGGGCTACAACCGACATGACAGGGATCACATTCTCTTTCCGGTGGAGACACCCCAAGCCGTGTGCTCACAGAAAGCCAAGCAGTCACATCCTCGTGGCCCCAGGGAACAGACTCTGTGCTTGAAAGCCAGTGCATGGTTCGCGGTGGCCCAGCCTGTTGCGTCTCTGACAGGTGGTCGGAGTCCGAGCCTCCTGGAGATGCTGGTGTGTGAGGGGCTGGGCTGGGGGATGCAGGGCGAGGTCTGGGGCTCAGAGAGCTGCCAGGGGCTTGAGGACCAGGAATAACCATGTTTCTCACCATTCCTGGAGACCTTAGAGTGACAGAGTCCTCTATTTTTAGTGGGGGAAAAAAATAGTGTAAGTAGCTTTAGCCCAGACACAATTTGAGCACCTAGAGCATCTTCAAAGCCCTTGATTGTTCGAGGCTTTTCCATGGTGTCAGGTACTCTTCACACGGCTGTGTTGACAACCTCTCTTTGACCATCTCTTCTACTGACCCTGTCCTCCGTAGCCCGTCCATGGCCACACACACAGACACACACAGATGAAAGCCTGGATTATCCCTCGAATGTTCTAAATTATGACGATCTCCTTTCCACCTGACTTACCCCTGTGATTAAATTAGCTGTGGGAAGTTTACTAATTCCTTTGCCGAGTGAAAGACTCAGTCAGTTATCCCTGGGGGCTGATAGCTTGCAAGAGGGTGTCCTGGAACGATGCTTTGGCATTAAGCAGGTGTTAGTGACCATGAGCCCATTAAACAACATTTGGAATATGTTCTGTGCATTCTTTGATGAAAGGAAACTTCGGTGTCCTTCCTCTTTCATTTTCATCTTCTTTTTCCAAAAATACTTATAGGATTAGCCTGTGGCACCGGCTTTGGGGGTATCTTCCTCTGTTACTCAGCGTGAGCACATGTGTGTACGCACATGGGGGCGTGAGTGGATGTCTGCGTGTGTTTACACTTCATTCTGATTCTAAGTCCTGGCTCATTAATAATGGCTGACTGCATCACTAAGGAGCCACTAAATATTGTACTACTTATAAGTAATCCGTTGCCCAAGGCACGGGGCTACTTAATGAAGCCTTGAATTAACGTGTAACTTGAGAAATACATCATTCTACAAATATAGGTTACTGGAAGCGTAATTTAAGCTGTTCTGTTTACGTCACTACTTAGCTGAATACAAGGGAAGAAGTAATAAATATAATAACAAATAAAATGTATGAAGCCAGTCATTGTGCAAATTACTTTTTTATTATCTTTTTTTATTACTTTTTATTAACTTATCTCTTCGGTTGTCATAATAACCCCGTAAGAGAGACACTGCTCCCATTCCCACTCTGCAGATGAGGAAACCGAGGCTCAGGTGTGTGTCCCTAGTCCAGGGTCCTGCAGTGGATTCGAATCCAAGCGCATGTGACTCTTGTAGCTACTGGATCCTGCATCTCTGGGTGGAGAGAGTGAGGCAAAGAGCAGGTTTGTGTGCTAGGATGTCAGTTATTTGCCTAAAGGTAAATGTGGAGTTTGTTGCCTAAGGGGCTGGTATTGATGGTTGGAGGACGCAGTGGTAAACGGGACATCGAGGGGAACCATGCAGTTTTTATGGCAGAGACCTTGGGAGAGAGAGATGGTCACTCAGTGCTCAGCGAGGTGCAGCTGGTGACGAGCTTTCTACACCTTGAGGGCTGGTGGCCAGGATGACCTGTTCGCTAACCAGAGGTGACGACGCGAGTAGAGCCCAGTTCAGGGGATTCGAGATGAATGTGTGTTTCTAGAGGACGTTCAAGCCAGACTCATAAAACTGTCTTGGACCTTTCTTTGGGGACAGCCTCCCAGGTTTAGCTGGGCGACCTTCTCAGAGTCCCAAGATGAGGCTGACCCTGTGCTGGCCCCTGTTCAGGGAGGGCTGAGCCCCACCTACAGTCACTCCCATGGCCTGGGATGACACAGATAGAGGCTCTGTTCTGTGGGCCTCAGGTGCTTCCTGCTCACCCACGATCACGTGGGACTGAGCTCTGCCCAGGTGTCTGCCTAGCGCACGGCTTGAGCCCTTGGAAGTGGTACTGCACTGAGAGGATGTACTGAAGACTGCGCAGGGGTATGGATGGGCAGTGGAGTGTTGGGGACACACTTGGGGGATGGGTGGGTGACAGGCTGGTCCATCATCCAGTGTGCTCTGGTCTCTGGGCCTCACTCTTTGGCAGATCATGGACTCACCTGGGAGATCTGGCAAGGACCTTAAAGATGCAAGCCTCTTGGGGAAGCTGGGGCCCACAGTCATTACCCCACTGGCTCTTGCCCCTGGCTGGTGACAGAGAAGACAAAAGTCCGAATCTCTTAATTCCTGGCATTTTGACATTTGACATGTTTAGCCAAGCACTTGCCATGTGGTTAGCACCATCGTCTTATTTCAGGAGGTCAAGAGCAGAAGTCAAGCATCCCCCAGACAGAGGAGGGCCGTCAGTGGAGGGCTCAGAGGAGACCCTTGTGTGTTTAGGACCAGGGCTGCAGACTAACTTCTGGATTCTGGAGCACCTGGAGCCTTGGGCGACCCAGGAGCTGTAGAATCTCGAGTCTGGTGGGGAGGGAGGAGACTCAGGTGAAAGGGGCCGGCTCCCTGGTTGGGGGCGCCCCACCCTGCACCTCTCTTGGGGAAGATGTGGCTGCCCTCCTCTCAGCTGCTGGTGGCTTCTCCAGGCCCCTTGAGTGCCCTGGGAACTGTCCAGCTAACAGTCGGCTGAACTGCAGGGGCAGCGTCCCATCTAAGTCACCCGGGCCAGAGAATGGCCTGTGGTGAGTGAACTGGAGACCTGCCCCTGGAGGCGGGTGTGGGGACCAGACTGGGGACCTTGGAGGGGAGCCACTGCCATGTTTGACCTGTAAGCGGTTGCATTCCTGACGGCTGGTTAGGTTAATGCAAAACAAGCCTAAGGGCCTGAGGAGGCCCTCAGTGGGGTGGGAACTTCTTGCTACAGATTCCAGGTTTCAGCCTAAAGTGACATAAAAGGGACAGATGGTTCAAGCTCCTTCTGTTATGGATGTAAACTTGGAGGGCCAGAGAGGGACAGTGACTGACCCACGGTCACAAAGCTGGTTACAAGTTGGGCGAGGAGCCAGATCTCCTCCCTGCTGTAGCCCACTCTCTGTGACAGTAGTTGCATATATTCAGACCCAGATGTTGTTACTACCAGCTGCCAGTGTATGGAGTCTTTCGGTATCATTATCTCATTTTAGTAACGTTATTAAGTATTTAAGATGTGCCAGCACCTGTTCTAAGTGCTTCACATTTATTTTCCTACCCTTTAATCCTCTCAGCACTCCTCTGAGGCAGAATTGAGCCCCATCCCCTTTCCCAGATGAGGCAGTGGAGGCCCCGTCGACAGTGGGAGGCTGGGGCTCGGCCGGGTGGTCTGTCTTGGGAGGTGCCCTCTTGACCACCGCACTCGACGGCCTTGATGGGGTTCAGGGCAGCTGCCCCAAGATGCACCACTCTGGCATGTGGATTATTTTGAGCTGAGACTGTAAAGGGTCAGAAGTCTCTGGAAGAACATTTGACCATCCCCCAAACCGCCTAAAAGACTTTAACATAAAAGTCCTGCTCCAGGAAGGAGCTCACACCACAAGATTGCTACAGTCTAATGTAAAACAGGTGCGACAGAAAGACGCCAGCAAACCCATTTCTCAGGCTCAGCAAAACTTGTTTAACAAACATTTGCATTTCCATCTCCATGTAAATTGCCTTCCACCCCCTTGAAGTCCTGAGCCACTGCCCCCAGTGTCCTCCTTTGCCTTTAGCTGAAGATGCTATTTAAGCTGGCAGCTTGGCCATTTTGTTGAGTTACCCAGTATCCCTGGGTTTCTCCCATGTGTACCTGTTGTTAAACTTGTTTGATTTTCTCCTGTTCCTCGGTCTCATGTGAATTTAATTCATAGCCCGGCCAGAAGGACCTAGAGGGAAGAATTCTCCTCCTCCCTGCAGATGCAAGTGGCCCTAGAGCTCCAGGTGATGTATGGAATCAAAAATGTGGACTATTGGTTGAGCAAGCAAGCTTTGGGCTAGGCTTGGAGGTGAAGGTGAAGGTGGTGGTGGCGGTGCATGCTGGGGGCCATGGAAGAATGCACAGCCTGAGTGTGTGCCCAGGAAGGGCAGCTCTACTTCAAGGCCAGGGGCAAGGCCAGGCTGACAGGTCCCAGCCTGCACCCAGCACCGATTCCTTTGCCAGAGAGTCCTCTCCCCTCCACGCCATCTCCCTGGTGGTGAGAGCTCAGGGCAGAGGACAGGCACAGAGGATGGTCCCCACGATTATGTCCATGAGAGCCCCTCACCCTGGGCACGGCACACAGTGGCACTGACCAAATGTGGTTTCCTTTGTCTTCACTGACCCTGATTGACCCAGAACAAGGTCAGGCAAGGGCGACAGGGTGCCCAGGAATCTAGCTGATGGTCAGACCCACAGGGCAAGTTCAAAGCCCCCAGGGCCTCAGACATTCCCAGCAGGTGCCCCATTGCCTTCCAGTCTCACAATCTAATTGAAAACAGTTCCTTTCTCTTTCTTTCCCCCTTCTTTCAATCTCACTACTCTTCCTCCTATCTCCTTTCTTTTTTTTTAAATTGTGATAAATTACATATAACATAAAATTTAACATCTTAATTTTTTTTATTGAGTTCATAATAGTTCACATTATTATGAAATTTCAGTTGTACATTCTTTCTTGTCTGTCACCACATAAGTGTTCCCCTCCACCCCCTGTGGGCCCCCTCCCCCCATAACCACTGAACTGTTTCCTTTGTCTATGTCTTATATTCCACATATGAGTGAAATCATCTGGTGTTTGTCTTTCTCAGTCTGGCTTATTTCACCAGCATAATTCCCTCCAGGTCCATCCATGTTGTTGCAGATGGGATGCTTTTGTCTTTTTTACTGGCTGAGTAGTATTTCATTGTATATATATATACCATGTCCTTGTGCAATCATCAGTCGATGGGCGCTTGGATTGTTTCCATGTCTTTGCTATTGTGACTAGTGCTGCAATGAACATAGGGGTGCATATGTTACTTTGGATTGTTGATTTCAAGTTGTTTGGATAGATACCCAGTAGTGGGATGACTGGGTCGTATGGTAGTTCTATTTTTAGTTTTTTGAGGAATCTCCATACTGTTTTCCATAGTGGCTGCACCAGTTTGCATTCCCACCAGCAGTGTATGAGGGTTCCCCTCTCTCCACATTGTCTCCAACATTTATTATTTTTAGTCTTAGTGATTATAGCTAATTTAACAGGCATAAGGTGGTATCTTAGTGTAGTTTTGATTTGCATTTCCCTGATGATTAGTGATGTTGAACATCTTTTCATGTGTTTATTGGCCATCTGTATATCTTCTTTGGAAAAATGTCTGTTCGTCTCCTCCGCCCACTTTTTGATCCGGTTGCTGATTTTTTGTTGTTGAGTTGTATGAGTTCTTTATGTATTTTAGAGATTAACCCCTTGTCAGATATGTGATTTGCAAATATTTTCTCCCGGTTCTATATATATCACATTTTGCCTATTTGTCCATCCATCAGTGAACTCTTGGGTTGCTTCACCTTATAGCTATTGTGAATAATGCTGCTGTGAGCATGAGTGTGCAAATATCTCTTTGAGACCCTGCTTTCAGTTCTTTCTGGTGTATGCCCAGAAGTGGAGTTGCTGGATCATATGATAATTCTATTTTTAATCTTTTAAGGAACCATCATACTGTTTTCCACAGCAGCTGTACCATTTTACCTTCCCACCAAAAAGTGCGTAAGGTTTCCAATTTCTCCACAACAATTGATAATTTTTTGATAATTTTTTTTTGATAGTATCCGTCCTAATGGGTGTGAGGTGGTATCGCATTGTGGTTTTCATCTGCCTTTCCCTGATGATTGGTGATGTTGAGTGTCTCTCTCATGTGCTTATTGGCCATTTGTATATCTTCTTTGGAGAAATGCCTGTGGAGATCCTTTGTCCATTTTTGAACTGAGTTTTTTTTTTTTTTTTGGTGTTGAGTTTTAGGAGTTCTCTACATATTTTGCATATTAATCCCTTATCAGATACATGATTTGCAAATATTTTCTCCCACTCTGGGTTTTCCTCTACCTGTGATTTGCCTTTTTATTCTGTTGACATCGTCTTTGGTGGACAAGTTTATAAAATTTTCATGAAGTCCAATGTGTCCATCTTTTTCTTTTGCTGCCTGTGCCCTTGGGTCATATCCAAGAAATCGTTGCCAATCCAGTGTCATGAAGCTTTTGCCCTGTGTTTTCTTCTAAGAGTTGTATAGTTTGAGCTGTTATGTTTAGGTCTTTGATCCATTTTGGCTGATTTTTGTATATGGTATTAGATGAGGGTCTTTTGCATGTGGATATCCAGTTTTCCCGGAACCATGTGTTGCAAAGACTGTCCTTTCCTCTTGGACGGTCTCACCACTCTTATCAAAAAGCATCTGATCATAATGTGAGGCTTTATTCCTGAACTCTCCATTCTATTCCATTGGTCTATATGTCTGCCTTTATGCTAGTACCACACTATTTTGATTAGCGTAGTTTTGTAGTAAGTTTGAAATCAGGAAGTGTGAGTCCTCCAGCTTTGTTCTTCTTTTTCAGGATTGTTTTCGCTATTCAAGGTCCCTTTGATGCGGGATCGGTGAGCCGAGGAGTCGAAAGAAAGATTTCTTAGACTCTCAAAATCTGGCAGTAGTGCTCTTTTATTTAGAGAATAGTGTGGAATAGCATGGGGACAGGACCCATGGGCAGGCAGAGCTTCTGCTGCTGCTGCCTCTGCTGCCCCCGCTGGCATGGGGACAGAGCCCATGGGCAGGCAGAGCCGCTGCTGCTGCCCCCGCTGGCATGGGGACAGGATCCATGGGCAGGCAGAGCTGGTGCGTGGGGACAGGACCCACGGGCAGTCAGAGCTCCTGCTGCTGCCCCGAGTTGAGGGTTAGGGCTAATTTTATAAGGCATGGGTACGTGACTTATTTTTACTGGAAAAAAAAGAAAAGATGATGTAAAAAGTCATTAAATGATTTCAGTGCAGATGGGGTCTGGTTATTGTGCGGTCATATAACTTTAGATACGAATCTGGCCATATAGATCGGCATGCAGGTGAGGATGCCCCGGGCTTCTCTCCCTGGGGCAGTCCTAATTCATACCATAAAAAAAGTCCACTGGGTCGTATAGTTTGGCACGTAGGCCAGGTCACCTTGGGCTTCTCTAGCTGGGGCAGCCTTAATCCACATCATAAACCCCCCCCAAACCCATTTGGCCCCAAAATCTTTTGGGGATATGGACGACGGTCAGTCTTCTGTAACTACTTCCGGCTGTACAAGGTCGTAGAGCTGTCCCTAAATGGGGCCATAGGTATAGGTAGGGGGTTCAGCGGACCGGAAGACTGCACCCATGGAGTCCAAGGCTGACAAGGCATCCAGAGCCTCTGGGGACGAGAGAATCATTTGTCGAGTGGTGGTCCAGGAGGTGAAACTTTGTTGACATGCGGAAGACAAACAACGAAACAGACAACAAATTATAATAAGAAATAGAAGCAGTATGATTAACCCAATGAATAAGGTTTTGATAGCAGTCCAGAAACCTGGACCTGACCAGGAGTTCAACCAGTCATTTAGAGATAGGGGAGGGTCAGACATGGACTTAATTTGGTGGCTCATATCAGACAGGAAGCCGGAGATATTTTGATGGTCGTCAGGAATATAGACACAACATTCAGTTTTTATAATGGCGCAGGTGCCCCCCTGTGCTGCTGTCAAGACATCCAGTGCCATTCGGTTTTGGAGGACTGCCTTATGCATTTGGGATACTTCTAAATCGAGCAGCGAAAGGCTATGTTGTGTATCATTTAATGCCTTCATAGTAAATTTGTTTAGGACTTCCATGTGCAAGATGACACTTTCAATTCCTAATTGGGGAAGGAAAATTGAGGAAAGATGGTCATACCAGTGGAAGACAGAGCGGGTCCAGCGCTGTTGCAGGTTGGGTAGGTTAGCAGGAGGAGATATAGTAAATGTAGTTCTACCTTGCATCCAGACAAAGCCTAGGGTGCATCGTCCAATCCATCCAGGTGGCAGCCAAGGCCATAAGTTGGAGCCACATAGCCACTGAGTGCCATTAGGGGCTAACCAACGTGTGCTTGGTCATCTATCCCAGTCAGTCCCAAACCAATCAGTATTTTTTAAGCTTATGATATGAGAACACATATGACGGGGAATCTGTCCCATAGGTCGGGTGCTATTAGGCCACGTATCACAGGTGTGATTGGTTTGTTCCCAACATATAGTGGCCTTTTGACTGAGTTGACCACTAGTAGGAGTGAGCCAAATATATTCGTCCCAAATCTGATATAGTCCATCCTGTGTGTATCGATAAGCTGGGGACTTTACCTTTGGAACTTGTTGTTCATGATCCACTTGTGACAAGGCAAATCTAGTCAGTGTTTGGGCAGTAGTATTGAAGGAAAAGGTTTTATTGTGGCCAGGGAACTCCCAGGTATCAGAGATGGATGGCCACAAGGAAACATTATGATTAGTAACAGATGAATCTTGCGGAAGAGAAGAGCTAGAATCTAATATCCATGAATGTGTACTATACCTTCTACTGAAACATAATTTTTTCTCTCTAAAATCACCCTCATTTTTATAAAAGATAGCCAAATTAAGATTAACTGGTCTGCCAATTATTTACATAAGTGCAGCAAGAATACCAATTGATTATACAGGCTTTTTAAATCTGCTTTGCTGGAATTTTTATGAGGAATCTCAGATTGAACTGTAAAGGCCTCTCGGGGCCAGAAAAGCCAAGCCAAGGACTTGCCATCAGGTTTTGCCTGCAGTACCTACAGGTTTGGGTGGACTCCTCTCTTCTCGAGGTCCCCCAAAATATTCTGAGGTTCCTTGCACCCGCCAGATAAGCAAGCTTCCTTACTTACCGGGTAAGATTGCCAGAATCTCTGTAAACAAGGTACCAGGCCCATGTTTCCAAGTGGCTGTATTCCAGAATGTCCAATCTTTGTTCCTGAAAAGCTGTGTTGTCATATCTGAGCCTGTATGTTTCAAATATGACATTCCAGTCAAAGCCTTGGTAATATAACCAATGTATCCTGTTATAAGGAGAATAGGTTCTTATTGAACTTATGCAAATAACTATATTGCCACGAAATAACCATGCTCACTCACAGAGTTTCTTAATTCTGGAGGGATCAGATAGGGAGAAAAAGATAAATGTTTCAGTTTTGCTCATAAACGTATTTCACTAAATTGGTGTAAGTCATAGTTAGCATAAGAGAAAAGAAAGAAAGATTTCCTTAAACATGAGAAAACAAAACAAAACTCAGCAATATTTCAAACAGAAGTCATAAAAAAATTATAATCATTCTCATCAGTTCACACAGTCCTGTATAATCAGTTCTTGAGCTTAATCTTCTGTTAGCAGATCTATGAGCTTAGTTTCTGTTAGAATTCTGTAATTTCTTACCCAGTTCAGTTTTACAATCTGAAAGTTTATCAGAAACCTGTAGTTTAGAACCCTTGTGTCAGAATCCTTTCCAGGAATTTCTCTGGAGATGAAACATTTGCAAAAGCAAAAAGCATCACAGTAAAACAACTATCTGCAAATGGACAAAGGACTCAAAAGGAATTGACAGAGAAACTTGGCTATTTCTGTGACATATAACACTTTAAGATAATAACTGGAATTATGACTGATAACCAGAACAGATTAGAATTTTAGGAATGCTATATAATGTTAAGACACGTATATTAATAACATTCACCCACGTAATACCACATAAGAAAGTTTATCATCGCTTATTTGACAATGCTTCCCATGTAATTTAATAAACCAAATAAACCTAATTAATTTAGTGTTTTCCTCCTTATAGGAAGAGAGCAAATTTCTTTGAGAAGTCTCAGGGGCCCTCTGAAAATCCTCAGAGAAATTCTTCTTCCATCTACCAGGTCAAAAGAAAGCCTTCATTCAGGATTTGAATATTTTTTTTGAGGGAGAAGCTTGTCAAAAATATCAAAAGTTTTTAAAATACTTGTTCAAATAGGAAACAACGCTCACTGTTAAACAATGCTCAGGCATCCATTCAAAGTGACAACAGAGACAGTCAAGAGCAAACAACATCGTCAAAAAAATTTTAGAAGAGACCTCTTTCTTTCTGAATATAGGAAATTATTTTAACAAAACATAGATTTTCTGTCTTTTAGGTAGAGTTAGAGCAGGCCAAAAGTTCAAGAAAATTATACTTTGAGAGAAAACCAAATTTTAATTTCTGTACCAGCTTATTTTTAACATTAAAACTCATTCACTTAATTGGATTTACTCTAATTTTAGTCTGCTTCACCAGTCATAAAACTCCTTTCAGAATTTCTCCTTCACAAACCTTCTACAACTTTATTTTTGCCTTCAGAATTTGTCCCAAAGTCTGTCTTTTTCCTTTCTAGTACTTTAGGACAAACTTATCTTTCTTAACCCATCAAACAAAAATACTTCCATTCTTTATACCCTCTTTACTGAAAACATACATTTTAACTTTCCTTGAATACAGAGCTGTTTTCCTTATTAATTTCCAGTAGCTTTAATTATATAGGTTAATAAGAACTTTTAACCCTTAACAGACCATAGTAAACACTAAAAAGGTAAGCAATTATGAATTGTCTTTTATACCAGCATTCTAAACACTTCATAATTTCTAGAAACATGCTGCTTTACAATAACAGACCCAAAGACTTTTAGCCTCTCTGCACTAAGAAGCCAAAAGTAGGTAACTTAGATAAGTTTGGCTGTAATGCTTGTGTGCTATCCAATCCAAAAATGACCCAGATGCTCAGATTTTTATCATTTAACTTAACTTGGCAAAACTCAAGATTGTTATCAAAACAATTTGGAAGCTGGTTTGTTTTTTTTTCAAGTATACAGACCATAAAACAGTTATTGTACCCACAAAAACTTCATGAGACATTAGACAAAACTGGTCATCATTTAAAGCTGTTATTTTGCTGACGAATTTAACAGACAATGTGAACTTATTTGACTAGTAAACCCAGGCTGCATGCCTGCATCATATGCGAATACTGACAACTCTGACAAGAAGACTATTTTCAATCAAACCAACAAACTTAAACAAGCTTTCATTTACCAAAAGTTAATTCACATCAAGTTAACTTGAAAGACATTGGATTAATTTCTACTACATTTAGAATTTATGTAAGCGCTTACTTGAAGCCAATTAAACAGAGCTCTTAATTTTGGTAACACCATCCGGAGGTAAAATATCACACATATAACGTACACATAGACACACGTACACAGAGACTGCACAGCTGTTGTTAGAGCTATTGTTTTTTACCAATATTTGTGGAGAAGATATTCAAGATGCTAGATTTTTTGCAAGGGCACGCTATGGCTGTTTTGCCTCTCCCCTCCTCTTTCTTTCTTTCTTTCTTTCTTTTTTTTTTTTTTTTTTTTCTTCAGTCTTAGGAATTAGTGATGGACTAGATAGTAGTTCCTGGAGAGGGGAGATGATAATCCTTTTCGTGATAAAGGAACTAGGTGGAATCTGAACTACCTCTAGAGCTGTATTTCCAGTCTTGCAAGGATTTTCTAAGGACAGTTGCTCTTGATTTCCCAGAAACTGGATTGTAACTCAAATTACATTCCAGGTTGATCTACCTGTCCAACTGCATCACAAAGGCACAGAGAAACCCCTCAAATTTTCTCCCAGATGGAGTTAGAACGCATCCACAAGGTGGGTCTCTGGGGATGCTTAGGAGCCTTCCCCGTGGCGGTAAAGCCAGTGTCTGACTGACAGCAGCTGGAGAAAGGGTGCAGAGGCCGATTGCGGGTGTGCAGAGGCCGATTGCGGGTGTTGACATAGTTATAAGATTTAGTCAAGTCCCGCTCAGCCTGGGCACTTTGTCTCTGAGCCAGCAAAGTTGAGGTAGGGAAGCAGGAGGCAAAGGCCTGGAACTGGCTGGAGACTGGGGCTCCAAGAGCCAGGTTTGAGTTAAATCCCTGGCAAAAGGCTTATTTTTCCAATTGTACAGAAGGTCAAGGTTCTGCTCAGGTCTAGCCTGAACTTAACCTCGACTTGGTGACAACAGAAGAGATGATGAGCAAAACAGACAAAGAAAGGAAAAGAAGAGATCAGACCTCACCCTTATGGCCTCTTCCAGAGGGTTATCAAGATAAGAGTCACACAACAGTTCCCGTGCTGGGGCACACTACGCTAGCACGACAGTTCACAGAATAAATCACAGGTCTCCTACCCTCATAACCGACTCAGTAGGTGACTAAAATACTCAATGAGTCAACTGTCAAGAGAGGGCACCCCCACTTAGGGTTGCTGGGGTGATCAGGCCCAGAAACCCAAAGTTGGGGCTCCCAGGGGTGGAGCCTTTTACTCTTTAAAGATTTCTTTGTTTCCCAGTCACAAGGCTCAAAAGGAGATGAAAATTGCCATTGTAACTCCAAGAGAGACAAAAGAAACGGGTCCATTACCATGAAAAATCCCCCCTGAACCTAGGGCAGCGTCCTACCCATTGTTCCTACTGTGGGGTTCCTATAGCAAGGGGTGATGGGGGCGTCCCCCGGCATTGCATCCCTTGTATACCTTCCCTGTTATGCCTGGCAGTAACAGGTGCCTGGTGCCTATTCTGCCTGACAGCATAGGCCTGGTGAATGGTTCCCGAGAGAAAAGGAGAAAGAAAAGGGGCCATTACCTTGAAAATCCCCCCATTGGGGTTCCTGTAGCAAGGGATGATGGGGGCATCCCTTGAACATCTTCCCTATTCTGCCTGGCAGGAATAGGTGCCTGGCGTATGGTCCCAGAGAAAGGGAGCCATTACCTTGAAAATCCCCCCAATGGAGTTCCTGTAGCAAGGGATGATGGGGGCATCCCTTGAACATCTTCCCTATTCTGCCGGACAGTAATAGGTGCCTGGCGTATGGTCCCCAGGAGAGAAAAGGAGAAAGAAAAGGAGCCATTACCTTGAAAATCCCCCCAATGGAGTTCCTGTAGCAAGGGATGATGGGGGCATCCCTTGAACATCTTCCCTATTCTGCCTGGCAGGAATAGGTGCCTGGCGTATGGTCCCAGAGAAAGGGAGCCATTACCTTGAAAATCCCCCCAATGGAGTTCCTGTAGCAAGGGATGATGGGGGCATCCCTTGAACATCTTCCCTATTCTGCCTGACAGTAATAGGTGCCTGGCGTATGGTCCCCAGGAGAGAAAAGGACAAAGACAGTGAGAAAGAGAAAGACAGTGAGGAATTTTCCGCCAGTCTGGGGGATATTCTACCCAATTGCATCCTGGAGCCATTCTCCCAAGAAGGGGTTCCCATACTCCACCAAAGGTTAGAGTTTGGTACTTCCCTTGAACTGGAGTCCCGAGTGGGACTTTCCTCGCAGTTCAGAGCGTGGTCAGGTGCCAGAGGGAGGGATCCCAATCCAGCCTTAGGAAAAGAAACCTTCCACTGGAGTCTTGGAGATTGGCGGCCGTCCTAATGACTTAAGTGGCCGACCCGCGCCCACGTAAAATTTGTCTATTAGAGATAGAGTCAGGAAGGAATGGATTAATTCATTCTCCATCACCCTGAGGCTTAAGGTACTGAATCTCTTCAAGCTGAATGCCACAATTTGCCCCATAGAGTAGCCATGGGCAGCAAACGTGGATTCATACAGCTGTCTGAGAAAGTTCCCGATGGAGCAGTGAATCTAGATCCATCCTTGAAAAAGAGAAAGGCATAAGGAAGAAAAGGGCACTTACCAGAACTCGAGCTCACAAGCCGATGAAGCAAGTCCCCGTAGGGGCCACCAGAAATGATGCGGGATCGGTGAGCCGAGGAGTCGAAAGAAAGATTTCTTAGACTCTCAAAATCTGGCAGTAGTGCTCTTTTATTTAGAGAATAGTGTGGAATAGCATGGGGACAGGACCCATGGGCAGGCAGAGCTTCTGCTGCTGCTGCCTCTGCTGCCCCCGCTGGCATGGGGACAGAGCCCATGGGCAGGCAGAGCCGCTGCTGCTGCCCCCGCTGGCATGGGGACAGGATCCATGGGCAGGCAGAGCTGGTGCGTGGGGACAGGACCCACGGGCAGTCAGAGCTCCTGCTGCTGCCCCGAGTTGAGGGTTAGGGCTAATTTTATAAGGCATGGGTACGTGACTTATTTTTACTGGAAAAAAAAGAAAAGATGATGTAAAAAGTCATTAAATGATTTCAGTGCAGATGGGGTCTGGTTATTGTGCGGTCATATAACTTTAGATACGAATCTGGCCATATAGATCGGCATGCAGGTGAGGATGCCCCGGGCTTCTCTCCCTGGGGCAGTCCTAATTCATACCATAAAAAAAGTCCACTGGGTCGTATAGTTTGGCACGTAGGCCAGGTCACCTTGGGCTTCTCTAGCTGGGGCAGCCTTAATCCACATCACCTTGAGATTCCATATGGATTTGAGAATGAATTTTCCTATTTCTGCCAAAAACACTATTGGGATTTTGATAGGGATTACCTTGTATCTGTAGATTGCTTTGGGTAGTAGTGACAGGTTAACAGCAATAAATCCTCCAATCCACAAACATGGATATGTTTCCATTTATTTAATCTTCGTTAATCGCTTTTGCTCTTAGTCCATCTAGCTAAAGACTTGTCAATTTTATTAATCCCTTTCCTCTCTTACTTGATTAATTTATTACAAAATAAAGTTAAATGGCTAATATAACACCTATCTACCACAACATAACTTCATAAATCAATCTACCCATACGGCGGACAGCCCCAGGCATCTCTCCCTGTCGCCTCCCTCCCCAGAGGTAACCCCCATCCTGAATGCATGCTATCATTTACAAGCATTTCTTCACGCATTCTCTAGGATACATGCATCTCTAAGATACAAAATGCTGCTTGGCAGGCTTGTAAATTTTATATAAATGGCACAGCCTTTATTCTTCGGCAGCTTGCCTCAGTGTTATGCTTGAGAGCCCCAGCCTTGCTGGAGTGTGGAAATCTAGTGCGTTCATTCCCATTGCTGCATGACCTCACAGGGTATGAATACACCACAAACGAGTCCCCTATTCTACTGATGGTAGTCATTTAGATTGGTTGTGATGTTTTGTTATTACAAACAAGAACACTCTGATTATTCAGGCACTCATCTGCTGGCACGCGTGTGTGAGGGTTTTGCTAAGGTGTGTACAGAGGAGACGCTCTGCTGGGTCTAACCCCCAGTAGCCAGTGCTACTCTTCAGTGGCACCCAAACGCACAAATGTGTCCTAAAGTGGTTGCATGACTCTACCCTCCCAGCAGGGGGTGCAGGAGAGCCCCATGGCTCTGCATCTTCTCCCACCTCAGTGGGGCCAGACTTTTGAACAGTGGGTTGGTTATAATCCCGAAATATTGAACACAATTTAACTCAGCTATTCAACGGAGCACTGAGCAGCCATCAAAATGATGTTTTCCACAAATATTTAATGGCTTGAAAATTGCTTTCAATATAACGTTAAGTGAAAAAAGTCTGAGAAACTGTGCATACAGCCTGTGTATATAATAACCAAAGAACAGAGCGAGACATGAGGGAATGTGATGGTGGGTGAGTTTTATTTTCTTCTTTACTTTTTTGTATTATCTAAATTTTTCACAAGATGACCCCATACTGTTTTTGTTGTCGGAAAAACAGTGCAAATATAATGATTGTTTTTAACCAGCAACAACGAGTGGGTTGGGAGACAAGCCTGAGAAGCCAGGAAGCTGGTCAGAGAGGAGGGCGCAGTGGGGGCAGACTTTGGGGCGCGTGCTGGAAGCAGTACCCTCGTGGTAAGATCTCCAGCTCTGTGTGCAAATCCTGCTCTGAACTGACAAGCTTGGGCTCTGGGCCAGGGCCGTAACTGCTCTGTGCCTCAGTTTCCTCAACTGTGAACTGGGAATCGTAATGGTTTTTACCTCATGGGGCTGTTGTGGGGCTGATAAGATGTGTAACGTGTTGAGAACCAGGCAGACGGTGTGGGTGCTCCACGGCTGGTGGCACTGTTGTCAACAGCGGGGCGGTGTCCTGGCAGGAGTGGGATAGAGCAGACCTAGGATCTGGGGACACTGAGATGGGCTTGAAGGGATGAAGATGCTAAAACGGCCTTAACACACAGTGCGTGGAAAGGGGAGGCTGCGTTCCGGTGCATGCAGCTGGTGGAGTGACCGGCGAGGACCCCATTCTGCCGACTGCCATCCGCACAAGCCCCACCAATCTCAAGCTTGTCCCACGCCCCAGGCTCCACACTAATTCCAGCCCTCACAGTCTCCTGGCAGGTAGGGGTGACGTAATTCCCGGGAGGTAAGTGGTTTCCTCAGAGTCACACAGTCGGGGTCACACAGTCCAATGCAGAGGGTCTCTCCACGTTCACACCCTGCCACCTGCCTCTCCATGGGCAGAGAAAGGACAACGGCAGCTTCACCAGCCACACTGCCAACCGAGCTCAGGAGGTGATGTGCCTTCTCTCTGCTGAGGGGATCACAGTTGAGGGTTGAGAAGCGGAGGCTGCAGGGGTCTCTCTGCCCTGCCTCCCACATCCCCCGGGGCATCTGCTGCTTCTTCCTCATTGGGGAGGAGCCACCAGTGTCCCGCGCTGCACACATCCACCCAACAATGCCCGCAGCGTGGTCCTGAGTGCCCAGCCTGCTCCGGAAGAACTCGGATGAAAGGGACACAAGGCCCCTCCTCAGCGAGGGCTCCAGGAGAGATGCGTTTGCCTGCTCCTTCGCTCCTTCACCCACGGAGTAGATTGGGAGTGTTCTGTGCTGCGGCCCAGGCCCTTCTGTCCCCTCCACTCTGCCCCCACCCACACCCTGTGGATGGAGTGTGGGTGGCCTGGGACCACCAAGGCCTGAAGCTAACCTTGAGCCCACTTTCGTCACAGAGGGTGACATGAGTCCAAGAGTGTCAAAGACAAAGGAGGCCCTGGGGCCCAGCCAACTCCTGGAGGCTCTCCCGGGCCCCTGGTCTGCGGGTCGTCATAGTGCCAGTTGGGGACATGAGGGGACGAGGACAGTGTGGCAGTGCAGGGGCTCCCATGGTCTCATCTCTGCTCGGGCCTGGACCCAATGCGGTGTGGCTTCTGTTCTGCTTTCCAGACACAAGGCCCAGGAACACCCTCCCCCCCCCCCGCCCCCGACCCCCCCCCCCCCCCCCCCCCCCCGCCACTGCCCCCAGAGTGGAGAGGCAGCTCCTTTTAGGAGGAATGTCCTGGAACCTCTCACAAGTAACAGCCAAATGAATAACAAATCACCATTTACAAAGTGAGAATTTTCACTTTAGAATGCTGCTTGTTTTCCATTCAACAAAGCATTTGTAAGGTGATTTTTTTCCCCCAGAAGGATGACAATTTATTTATAGCTCAACATAGAGGAAGCCCATCAGACATGGAAGAAATTGGAAGCCAAACAAACAGATAGCTGGAAATTCGTTCGTTAGCTGTAAATTGAAGGTAGTGAAAGAATTTGTGCAAAATGAGTATTTTTTGCCAGGGCCCAAGACCTTGGCATGATGGATAATTCAGCCCAGTTCCTTTATGTCTGCTTCTGCTTTTCCAGAAACTCATGTAAACCCGTGAAATAAAACACTCCTCTCCAGAGAACATTTCAACCGAACTGTTCAACAGTCAGGCCTCGGTGCCGGCTGACAGCGTGGGAAAATGTTAAACAAATGTCAACACAACAGGATTCAGTGGAATCCTAGCTACTGCCTTCCACTATGAAATTATGGCCCTTTTTGGCTTAGCCATTCCCATTCTGATGTTTGAATTGTCCCTGAGATGGGCAACAGCTGGGGGCATATGACAGATTGGCAGGTGAGAGGAGGTCTCGAACCATCATTTCAAGTGGAGTTTAAGGACTGCCCCTCTCTCTTCTTGGCCACGTCCAATTCGCCCCTTGGGTCTCAGCTGGTGTCCTCCATGCCGACCTCCCAGGCTGGGTCAGATGGCCCTCCGGCTGTGTGCTCACTCTCCTCTTGCCTACCCGCCCCGTGGGCCCTGGGAGGCCACTGACTGAATGCCTTAGTCATCTTTGTATCCTCAGCCCCTGCTATGGCACCTGGTGCACAGGAGGGGCAAAATGAACACTGTGGGGTGAGTGAAGCGGGTCTCCCCGGGAGTAGGGCAGGGGCCACCTGCCCAGCTGTGAAGGGTTGGGTCCTGCATCCCTGCCTGGCCCTCCCCTTCTCGGCTGCCCCTCCTTTCCCTGACCCCTCCCCACCTCCTGCCCCGGTCAGCTTCCCCTCTCGTCTCCTCCAAGGATGACTCCGGACATGCCCGTTCCTCCTGAGACAACACGCGCAGGGCTCGTCTCTTCTGTAAAGAACACTTGTAGGTCCCCTTACAGATCTCCTCCTTGCTCCTGTCCTCTTGGCCGCCGAGCTTCTTGGGAGATAATTCACAGCCTCCAGCCCCGTGCAGTGCCCCCTCCGCCCCACCTCATCAAAGGCTTCGGCATGGTCAGCAGCAGTCCTCGGCTCGGCCTCAGCTTCTGGGCCTTCCTGGCCACATCCGGCATTGCCAGTCAGCCCTCCATCCTTCCTCGGCTTCTCCTTTTTTTAAGTACAGTTTTCCTAGAAGCGTAACTCACATTAAGATGCAAAGATCACAAGGGTGTATTCTCAGATCAGGGAAGAGCATCCGTGGGACCCAGAAGGCTCTGGGGACCCTGTCCAGTTACGACTCTGCCCTCCGCCCTCTGCCCCCTGGCGAGGCTGGAGACCCCCCCCCCCACCAGGCTCCCGGCTGCATGTGGCAACGAAAGCTGGTCCAGTGTGATGGAGGAGCAGCCTCGCGTGCCCTGAGACCCCGCCCTGCGCTCACAGGTGCTCAGCAGGACCTGTCTGAAAGGGTCATTCCCACAGGCGTACTCGCGTTCCGCCAGCGGATCAGCGACCGCTGGCTCAGGGGGTCTCAACCGGGCTCACAGACCTGAGGGTCCCAGGAGAGAGGCCAGGGCTGCCTCAGTTGGATGGTAAAAAATGACACTTTTACACTTTTCTTTTCATGAAACTCTAACTGAAACGTAACATTTCCTTCCAGTATGTGGGTTAATTAAAAAAAGAAAAACAGTTTCACTAGCAATACCCATGGCTCTGTCCTCAGCCAGAGATATTTTCATCTCGCAGCACAGCCCTTGCAGACGTCTTCAAACAGCATTCGCAATTGCCACTACCTCGCGGATACAAGACCGTACCACGATTTTTATATATTTCAACAACTGTTTTTCTGTATAATTGGTTTCCTCTGTAGCCCAATTTATTTCAACATGCAAGAACTCTGACCCGAGGAGGGTTCCATAGGCCCAGAGTAGGGACCAGAAGGTCCAGGAAACGGGACAGGCTGGGAGCTCCTGGTGAGGGCAGAGGACACTGGGAAGTGACCGCGGTCGTTGTGCTGTGATGTGCGGCCGGCCGGCCTGGGATGGTCAAGGAGACGGAAGGGAAGGGCCATTCTGAGCCATTTGAGGTCAAAGACTGACCTCAAAGCTTCAGCCTGAAGAAACAGACTAACCGACAGATGTGTTGATACTCTACTAGAAACAGAATGGACTACAGTGTAACCGTGTGAAGAGAGGTGAGAAAAGTAAGGGAACTAGAATGTTCAGTTTCAAACAGCTCTAGGAATGCAAACTCTGAATGAGCCAGAAGACAGTGTCAGCTCCCACCGTGGGCCCTTAATCCCTGATCCAAAGCTCTGGGGGCCGGCTGTGGTTTGGAATCCGGAAGGTGCAGATCTGAAAGCTCACAGCCTGTGACAGGACTCCCTCAGTGGGGCCTGGGCACCCCTCGTTAGACTCACCCAGGCTTCTCCACCCAAACGCTGACCTCGCACGGCGTGGGGTGAATCAAGACCAGAGGCATCTGGCGGGGCGGGTGGGGGGAGGAAACGCAGGTTTGCTGTCAAATGATTTTCAAAAAAACAAAACTGAATGTTTGGGGCACTTTTTGGATTCCTGCTTTGAGGGTCAGGAATTGAGGATAAGTCGACCTGTAACTCTCCAGGGTCTGACGCTAGCCGAGCTGGAGCCAAAATGTTCCCATGGTATTGATCAGTGTTTCCAATTCACAAAACAAATATACCAGTGGGGTCTCCTCTGATCGCCCCCAGGCAGATCAGAGGAGAAACCCCAAGCGGATGTCTGGGGCTGAATCATTTGCAACCTCACATGAGCACTGGCAGGCCCTCCTTGCTCCCCTGTGATTGCCACCCTACACGACCTCTGCCCCCTACCTCTGCCCGGGGGGTCGCTGTGAATGCCTGTCCCTGTCCCACTTTGTGCAGCCAGCGACCTCCCACCTGTCCTTTAAAGGGGCAGCTACCTCCCCGCTGCTGGGCATGTGACCAGGTGCTGTGTGGGAGGATGAGAGACTGTGAGGTCTCTGAGGTGACCTGGACTTCATACCAGCGGGCAGAGCAGGGACGCAGTTTCTGCTCCTAGGAAGTCAGTGGAGGGTTGAGTGGTGGCGGCAGCAGCCAGAGCCATGGAACCTGGTTGGACAGCACACGGGGCTCCCGCCTCCTCTCCTCTGAGAAATGAGTTTACTCCCGGTTCCCAAGGGGAGAGCTCTCCCTGCGCTTCCCCGCTCACTGGCCACCTCCTCCAGTTCTGATGAGACACAACTGTGTGCAAGAAAGGGGGCCTGGAGGCTTGTCAGGAAAGGAGACTCCACCTCCGACTTTGCATTTGGGGCCAGCATTTTTACTGGTTCTCCTCTCACAGGAAGGCCGCGTCCAGCCCCCAGTAAATCTGGCCAGCCCACCCGCCTTCCCAGGCTTGCTCTTGATCACTGGTGTCCCGTCCCTCACATGCTCTGTGCATCTGCAGAGGCCTGGGCAGCCCCGCAGGACACGCTCTGGCCCTGCCCTCCCTCCTGGTGAGCCTCAATTAATGCTGTTTGCTATGGAACCAGCTGCAAACAGAGACAGCAGCCCTCAGTTAAAGTGTGAACAAAGAGAGTCCTAGACCGAGCTCAGGAGCCACAACTTGTGCTGGACGCCCACGGACAGTCATTGTGCCCCTGCTGTGCACTCGGCATTGCTCTGGGTGGTGGTGAGACGCAGCAGGCAGGCTTGTGGCTGGGCAGCTGCTGGAGGAGCCGATCTCCTTGTGTGACTGCATCACCGCGGACCACGGGTAGAGGAATCTGTAGTAGCTTCAGTTTGTAACCCGCCTCCCCTATGCCACATATACTCACCCAACAGCCCTGCAAGCGAGGGAATGTTATTCCCATTTTCCAGATGAAGAGACGAGCTCATAGACTTATCCAAGGTCAATTACTAAGTAAGTAGCAGAGTTGGGATTTGAAACTAGGTTTTCCAGACAATAAAGGCTGCTGCTTCTCAAACTGCTCCTTACACCCCTTGTGGCCAGGCTCACGCGCACAGCGGATGGCCTGGGCGAACCATAGAGTGCATATTGACCACCAGGTGGAGCTCTGGTGTCACCGTTGGGACCCCTGATCCGGCTGAAGCTCTCCTTTCAGAAGAAAATGAGGAGCGGGCTGGAAGGCGGGGAGGGAGGAGGCCCTGGGCCTGCGGGTCTTGTGATGGAGCCCTTCTCCAGCAACCCAGGTGTGTTTGAGGGTTGGGCCAGGATGAGGATGGGCCCAGCACAGAGCTCGATGTCGAGTACAGAGGGCCCGCCTGTGGTCTATGTCCAGTTGCCTTCCAGGAAATCGACCACAAGGAGGCTTAAAAATGGGGGGATTGTTTTGTAATAATTAATTTCAAAAGTTCAGTATATTCCCACATCCCTACCATGCAACACTTCTTTCCATCCACACTGCCCCAAACACATTAAATGACACTTAAAAGCCATGATATATGAGAAAATAGTAAAAACCTTAATTACACATTTTTTTCTTCTCTCAAAGTTTACATACATCAACCCACCTTCACGGTACACTGACTTTCGGCGCTGTGTGTGCCAGACAGTGGGACGTGGACCCCTGGGGGCAGCATCTATTTCCAGCCCCATTGTCTGTCTGATTTCCAGGCTCTGGGCTGACCCCTTGGGCCGGCTCTCTCTCCATGACAGGCATTTCCTGATCTGCTGCTGCTTCCTACTTTTAATCTTTTAGAGAGCACAAACTCAGGTATGCAAGATGGGTCACGTGCTTTATTTTCTGTAACAGCTCAGTTTCTGTCTCGTGTCTGTTCCACGGGGGCACCGGACCTTATCCATTAGCATTCCCCCTGACCACTGGGATTGGCTCTGCGTTTGGAGTTGGGGAGTGAGTGCGAGAATGAGTGGCGTATGCATGGGCGTGCGTGTGCTGCATGTGTGTGAGAGGAGAATCTGGTCCTGGATATCATCTGTGCCCCACTTTGTGAAGCTCCCTTGTCACTGTCCCCAGGCCCCTTAGGGTCACAAGCTCTCCCTGTGGCTTCTATGCCACCCTTGGGGGGTGGGAGGGGAAATCACAGGGCAGCTTCTGTGAGGGCACAGGATCTCTGACGCTCAGGGTGCAGCCCGTCCCTCCCCGGTGCTCTCCAGGGAGGGGTGGGCTATGGACCCCTCTGCCCTTGGGTCCTGAAAGGCCATCTTGGGCTTCTCCATTTGGGACCGCACATCCATCCTCCTGTCTGTCTTCATCCTCAGCCTGGGCAACCATTTTCTGGTCTTGGCTGGGGGTCAAAAGGATAATATTCTTCTCCCACCTCCTCTTCCCCTGCCTCTTATCTGACCGGAATGTGTTCTCTCCCATTACAGTCGACTTTGGGAAGACCAGCGTGGTGGCTCTCAATGGTGTGGGCACATTTTGGTTGTCCCAGTGACTTGTGCGTGTGGGCAGCTTTTAGAGGGAGGGTCCAGGGATGCTAAGTATCCTGCAGTGCAGAGGACGGTCTGTACAAAGAGACGGCTTCCTCTCAGTGTCCTTAGCGCCCCATCAGGGGACCCTGGACGAGAGGACACTTGCTTCCCACCCTGCAGCATCCATCCCCAACTGGAGTAAGAAGAGGGACAAACGTGAGCCATCATTCAAAGCATGTACGCTTCCACTGAACAGGGTGGCTTCGGGGGATGGGGTGAGTGGTCCCAGGTCTGAAGTCGGCTCTCCTGCAGGGTGGGGGCAGGCTGGTGGGCATGAGGACTCTCGACTGAGAGCCTCTGAAATCAGGATGCAGGCAGCCCGGGGGGACTCAGCAGGGTCAGCCTGGGGAGGCTTCTGAACAGGCCCTCGGTCGGCCCACGGGACCGAGAGGGAAGGGTCCGAGGCCAGAGCTGGGAGAAATACTGCCATCCTAGCAGGCTTTCGCCCCTTCAGGAGGAGAACTGCCTCTGGGCTGCGTTTTAAGACATGTCTGATTTTGGAGAATTTCAAACCTACACGAGTAGATGGAGAGGATAACGACCCCCCGTGTGCCTCCGCGTCAGCCTCATCAGCCACGAGCCCCTGGCCAACCTGCCTCGGTCACACCGCACCCAACTCCCATCTGCCATTATATTGATTCAAATCCCAGGTGTCATCATTTCACCCAAAAGTATACCAGTCCACCCCTCTGAAAGCCGGCAGGGCCACAGCAGCAGCCGCAGACACGGGCCCAGGGTCAGAGCAGCTTCCTGAGAGGGGGCAGAATTTCCTTTCCAGTTTGTTCGAGTCAGGATCCAAATAAGTGGATCCACCCAAAGTGACTGAGTGATGCATCTCCAGGTCTCTCTTTTTAATCTTTTCATGTTGAAATAATTTCAGACTTACAGGAAAGTCGCAAAAATAGTACAAAGAATTCCCATTATACTCCTCACCCAGATTCTTGCACGGTTACCGCGTTACATAACCACAGCGCAAGGATCAGAATCAGGACATTAACATGCTTGCAATACTATTCTCTTATCCACAGAGCTTATTTAAATTTTCCCAATTCAGTTGTCTCCTTTAGTCTGGAAAGGTTCCTCAGTCTTGCTTTCTGTTTTTTTGGAACAATACCAGCCAGTTGTTTTGTAGAATTTGAGTTTGTCTCATGTTTCCTCCTGTTTGAATTGGGGTCATGCATTTCGGGCAGCAACACCACAGAAGGGGCGCTGTAGCCTCCTTGGGGTATCGCTTTGTAGGCACCGAGGTCCGATTTCTCTACTATGAAGTTACTATTAATGACCTTTGTAATTAATAAGTACCTGTGGGGAGAAAATTTGAGACTGTGAAAATGTTTTATTTCCCATCATATTTTTGCCTGCTAGTTTTAGCATTCATTGGTTCATGATTCTTGCTTGAAACAATCATTACTGAGGTGTTTACTAAATAGGGAATTTTCTATGCCCGTCATTCCTTCCACATTTAATTCTTGAAATTCTTCTATGAGGAAGAGCATTCCTTTCCTCCCTTTCACGTATTTATCCATTTGTCTATTTATATCTGTGTAACTCACGGGTTCCGATTTTATTCTCGGGTTTATCATTATTTATTTTGTTTGTTCGAACTGTCCCAGATTTGGCCATTAGGAGCTCCTTCCAATTGGCTTCAACGTGCTTTTGACATGTCTTTATCATTTTTTGAGCATTTCCTTGCTCTCTGGCATCACAAGATGTTCCGGGCTCATCTTGCACTTTTGCTGACCCAGCCCAGGAATGACCAGTTCCCCAGGGAGCCCTGGTTCCTTTTATCGAGAATGGTTTATAGAAATCAAGATCCAGGCGCTGGGTGTGCTCATTGCTACTGGGGTCTCGTTGCTTCTGGACCCTCTCAGCAGATGGAGCTAGGAAACGTGTATGTGCAAATATACACTCATCTGTGTATGTGCATATGTGTGTGTGTACATATGAAAAGTTCACCCCTAACTAGGGTGTAGTAGATGTATAGAGGCCTTTATGTCTCTAGCCTCAGAGGACAGAATACAAATACAGTTTTCCAAAGTTTCTTAGGTTCCCCCCCCCTTCAGTGTAGGTGTGTAATTCATTTGTAAAACTACTAGTTTCATTTATTTCTGGTCATATTCCATCCTTGCTGATTTTTTAAAAATCTGAGTACATACGATATCAACATGATGCTAAAAGTCAGACCATTCCCGTAGTCACAGGCCGTGTCACCCCTCCGTCTCCTCCGCCTCACTCCCACGCGCCCCCAGTGGTCACCGGTCTCATTATGCTCAGTTTATCCTTCCTGCACTTCCTTCGCACCAATGAGTGGGTATGTGTGTATTTTCTTTTTCACCCTTTCTTCTACGAAAGGTACAGACACTCTTTCACACTTTGCTTGTTTTACTCGACACTGTCCCCCGGCAGTCGCTCCACTCTCAAATGTCTTCAGTCTAAATGTTCCTCTCCACCTTTTATCGCTCCCACACATTTGCTTCCTGGAGAAACTGGCTGCTTGTCCTGTGGGGCTTTCCCGCCATCTGGACTTTGCTGGGTGCATCCCCTTGGTGTGGTTTCACAAGTCCCTCTGGCCCTGTGCTTTCTTCGATGGTAACTGTGTCTAGAGGCTCAATCAGATTCAAGTCTGTTTTCTTGGGCAAAGACTCAGAGTTTAAAGGAATCCCTGGAGAAGCACAGATGGGCTCTGCGGCTCCACAGTGTGCCCCCAGGGCCTGTTCCAAGCCCTGTGAGTGCTCCCCAGAGACTGTCAGGTAGAGAGTGGGTCCCTCTACACCACCTCTGGCCTCTCCCTCTAAAATCAGTGTTGCTTCCCTGTGTGGGTGAACTTTTTGGTGTCTGGAGATAATTCTGGGGACTTGCACTTCTTATTCCTTAAAGCAGGTGGGTCAGATCCACCCTTGTTTTCATCCTTCCCAACCTGTGGGGATAAGGGGGAGAGGCGTTTTTAATCTATCAATTATTGTTGTGAAAACGCAACGGGTTCAGCAATCCTGCTTGCAATACCTGAGGAAACTAGTAGAGGGGGATGTTACTCAAGAAAATTCGCTCTTGACCCGTGGGCCCTGCGACTCTCCCTTTTCCTGTCTAGCCTGTTTATCTGGACCTGGAGACAGGGCTTTCCTCCTTACGCTCCAGGGATGTGACTGTGCCCACCTCACCTGGGGCTGCCCCTCATCCTTCCCCCACCCCAGCCCTTCTTCGGAAGGCGTGTTACCGGGGCTGACTGCGTGCCTCACCTCCTAGTGTCATAAGGAGAGCTCGACAAGGACTTGGGGCGTGAGTGGCCTAGGACAAAGGAGGCCGACTGTCTCTGGTCCTCCTGCGCCGAACCCACTCTCTCTGCTCCACTCCCCGTGCGCTCCCGCCTTCTCCGAGGTCTGGTCTGATGCAGACTGAGGTGGGAACGTGGAGAAGAGAGAGACTCTATGTCAGGAATAGAAACTTCTTGCTTTTAAAGGAGAAGGTGTGGGTCATCTTACACATTTAAAAAACCCAATAGAATCAGTTTTTAGTTTGCAGACCCCTCTGTGAGAGAATGGCTTTTTATAGAAAAACAAGAAACAAAAAAAGAACAAAGCCCCCAGATGGCCCTAAGTTCCATCAGAATCAGCGTCCCCCTTTTAGGTGGGTGTATGCATTTCCTTTGATCACGCGCTATCACGGAACAGGCAGCCCCCAGGCTCCCGACCCCATTTCCAGCCTTATTTGTTGTCCCCCTTGCAGAGGAAGCTCCCTGAGGCCAGGGCTACACGACCCTAGGGGGTAAACAGCCCAAGTGAGAGAGGCGCCCACTTTGCCTGCTGGCTCCGTGGCCTCTGGGATGTGGGCGCTCGAGGCGCGCCACTGTGGCCCGCTGGTTTGGCACCCCACACACCACCTTACTAAGTTACAGTGTCTGCCAAGGGGCCTGGACCCTCATGTCCAGCAGTGACCGTCTCTCCCTGTAGGAAATCAGTGTGAGGAGACGATGCTCCGAGGCGGATTGGTGAGTGGGGCCTCCGAGGGTGGAAGGATCCAAGGCTCAGGCCCACACCGCAGCCGCACCCCCCCCCCCCCCCCCCCCCCCCCCCGCCCCGGCCGCGCATCCCCCTCCGGGAAGGGATTTCAAAAGGGCCAGGACCAGTAGCCTCGTCCTTCCAGAGCACCAACCGCTGAGTGAGGTTGCGCGGGGGCCGCAGGGTCGCAGCTGGGCAGTGGGGCTGGCAGCAGTGCCCCGCGGACAGGGCTGCTGGAGGTTGAAGTGAGAACAAGCCTGAACCGCCCGAGGCCCGACCTCGCCCACAGTCCGCCGCCGGGCTCAGGGGCTGCCGGTTTGTGGGGCGTCCCTCTGCGCCCACAGGCGAGGCCAGTCCTGGCAGGGAGCCCTGGTCTGGAAGTTCAGCAGCCCCAGAGGGTGGGCAGTGGTGTGCGGGGGCTGGTACCAACTAGTCGTAAAATAGTCAGGGATGCTGAGAGACGTCCTCACAGATGAAATTAGATAAACCTAGATTAAACAAACGTTAAAAACTAAGGTAATAAATACTGCAAGCCCAGCGTGTGCTGCTCACTGCCCTGTCATCCGTGCTCTCGCAGCTGCTCCTGTGTGCGCTGATACAGACGTGTGTACACACCCATTCACCCTGCAGGGGAAGTGCTCCAATGTTGTGCTGCTCATCTCTGTGTTCAGTGGGGGCACGAGCTTAGTTTGAAATGACAATGCACAAATCAGGGCTTCCTCTGGCCCCCAGAGCGGACTGATAGACATCTCCCTGCCCACCAGCGGTGGGGCTGCCCTTCTGAGCTCCTGGGGGGTGAGCCTGGCCCCCAAGGCCAGGTGAGGGGCCTGGACTGCCGTGTGCACACAGCCCCCCAGGCTGAGGAGGCAAGTGGTTGGGGCGCGCTAGGGCCTGGCTTTCGGGATCTCGGGCCACCTGGGCTCATCCTGGGTCGGCCAAGAGCAGTGCTGCGGTAGACATGCGTCTGCTGAGCCCCAGCCATTGCGGCCCTGTGCAGTCCCCCGCTGGCTCGTCTGCACAGCCACTGTGTGAGCAACCTACGGTGGGCCTGGGGTTCTGAGAGGGGAACCTCCCAAGGCCCCGCGGCTGGAAGTGGCAGGCCGGGATCCAAACCCAGCTCTGCCGGGCTCACTTAAGATCAGTGCTGGCCCAGCACACGGCTGAGCTTCAAGCCCCTGGGTCATTGCTGGGTGGGAGGCTCCCCTGGGGCCACCACGCTGGTCCAGGCCTCTTGGTCCGGCCGAGGAAGCCTGTGGGCTGACCTGTCCCTTCCTGGAATTCCGCTGTTAAGAGACTGATCTGTCAGGGTGTGCACAGTCTTCACTTGAGTCCTCTTCCCACACGTGTCCCTGAGAAGAGGAAATTGTCAGAGCCCGCAGGGTTCTTTGGGGAGAAACCAACAGTGGGAGGCTCTTGGCTGGAATGGGCCTCGTGGGGAGGCTTGTAGGCGACCTGCAGCGGCAGCTTCCCAGGGAGCCACGGGCCAGGAGGGGCCTCGCCCGGGGCAGTCTCCCCAGGTGCATGTCAGGGCAGGGCTGGAGCTGCACCGAGCTGGACCCGGTGGGGGGCACGCTGTGCGAGGGCCAGGCCAGGGCAGGCTGGCCGCTGGGAAGGCTCAGCTCAGGGCACCAGACCCGGCTCAGCGACCCAAAGGCAGAAGCTCATGGAAGGATGAATGCATAAACACAACATGGTGTAACCGTGCAATGGGATATCCTCATTCTTAAAAAGGAATTGCAATTCTGACACGTGTGCCAACACGGATGAGCCTGGGGGACATTATGCTAAGTGAAACGGGCCGGTCACAGAATGACAAATACTGGATGATTCCACTTTGGAGGGGTCCAATTCGGAGAGACAGAAAGCAGGATGATGGTAGCCAGGGCTGGGGGAGGGGGATGGGAGTTAGCATTTCAGGGGGACAGAGTTTCCGTTTTACATGATGAAAAAGTCCTGAAGATGGACGGTGGCAATGGAGGTGCAGCAGTGTGAATGTACTTAAGGCCACTGAACTGTACCCTTAAAATGGTAAATTGTATGTCATGTATATTTTACCACAATCTGAAAAACAAGTTAAAATATGTTTTAAAAAATGCTGAGTTGAAGGAAGCCATGGAGGTGTTAGGAGAAAATCCAAAGGCGGAGGGCCGGGCCCAAGCTGAAGGGTCAGTGGGGTCCCGACTGGCTGGCTCCGGGCGTGCGGCCGTGGGCATCCGTCTTCTGGTCTGTGAAATGGCTCCCGAGAACCAGCGAGCCTCACTCACGAGGCTGCGGAAGGTCCCGGGCATGCGTGGGAGGCGGTCCCAGAGGTGGACCCGAGCCGGGGAGACCCCGAGGGCCCGTCCAGAGCTGCCCCCAGAGGGCAGAGCAGCTCAGCCCTGGAACCGCCTGCCGCCACCTGTGCAGCCTCCCCCTTGAGAGGGACACTGTGTGTGGGGACCTGGCGTCCCGAGGGCTGCCCGGGGAAGGAAGCAGCGGGTTCCTGAGGTCGCAAGGGAAGCGGTACCTGAAAGAAACCGGAACCAGGCCCAGCAGCTGCCACTGAACCGACAGCATTTTATTTCTATCTGTGAATTCTTGCCATGTTCCCAAAAGGATCTGAAGAGATTTGCAATGATATGCAGAACAGGGCAGGAGGAGAAATCCCAAGGGACACTGGGGTTGACCCCATGTCACATTATCCCCATTACACAGATGGGAAATGGGGCTCAGCAAGGAGAGGTGCCTCGTCCAGAGGTGCACAGCTGGGGTGCAGTTTGGGTTGTTCAGACTCCAGATCCCCAGTTCATAGTCCAGCCTCCGTGGCCTCCCCCCCCCAGCCCCCCCCCCCCCCCCCCAGGGCCAGGAACAGGCCTGTGCTGCTTGGCTGAAGATCAGCACAGCCTCCTGACTCCAGAGTCCGTGACCAGGAAAGAAACTGCTCTTGGTGGGGCCTGACTTGGTTTTTATTTAAATTGGATTTTTAAAGCACAATTTGCCTTATAGATTTCACAACAGGCCTAGGGCCCCTGAAGGTCACCACAGGGGGTTCAGTTCTCCCTGCCTCCCATCCCCTTCCTTCCTCCCCACTTCATTCCCTCCCCCTCCTCCTTCCTCCCCCTCCTCCCTCCCTCCTTCCTTCTTTCTTTGTTTCCTTCCTTCCCTACTTCCCTCACCCTTCCCTCCCTTCCTTTCTTCCCTTCCTTGTCCTTGCCTTCCTCCCTTCTTTCCTTCCTCCTTCCCCCTCCTCCCTCCCACCTTCCCTCCTTCCTTCCTTCCTTCCTTCCTCTTCTCCCCCGCCCCGCCCCCTTGCTTCTTCACGCATTTACTGAGCCCTCCACAGTGCCAGCTCTGGGGTCGCTGCCTGGAGGAGCAGGCAGTCTGATGAGGAGACAGGCAAGCAAGTGGAGTCTGTGCTGGGACAGAGGCCAAACTGGGGCTGAGGGGCACTGATGGTGGACAACCCAGAAGAGGCAAGAAACCGCCCTTCCACCTGGGCACAGTGAGGAAGCTGGGAGAGCTGTCAGCCTGCTGCCTCGCTCCACCAGAGGAGGCCAGCCCATCTCAGCGGGGCCAGCACGCCCAGTGGCTCAGAGTTCAGAGTCCTTCCTCTAGCTGTGACAGGCCCAGTGTGGCCCAGGCAGAGCTCTGCCTTCGAATCCCTTCTCTGCCTCTTGCTCCCTGCGACCTTGGGCATTCGGTTATCAGTTACTCTCTGTTCCCAGCCATAAAATGGGTCCAAGAAGACCCACCTTGGGGAGCCGAGGCTGCGGGCAGCAGAAGGAACTGCCCATCCTGGGTTCACGTATTTCCTGGCCAGAGGTCCCTCTTGTCCCCCTGGTCAGTGCAGGGGGCAAGGGGATGGCCCTAGGATGTGCACTCCAGCCTGAGGGGCTGCAACTGTCTGGGGGGCCAAGGGGGCGGCCGGACCCTCGGTCACACCCAGGTTGGTCCCCACGCCAGCGCTGGCGCAGAGCCTTGCTTTCTCAGGAAGGCCAAGTTACCGAAACCGATAAATCAATCTGTCAGGAAGAAGCCTTGGAGAAAGAATCTCTCAGCTCTCGGCCAAGGAGCTCAAAAGGGGAATTGTTCCCAGAGACAAGGAGGAAACAACAGATACCTTCTTCACGGCCCTCGCCCGCGGGCCCCTCGCGAGGCTGCCGCCCGTCCTTCCCGTGTGCCTCAGGGAGCACCTGTGGCCAGGCAGCCCGACCACGGCCTCCCCCACTTCCATGCAGCGCCCCAAGCCCCGAGCTGCCCGCTGGGGGAAGTGGGGGCCAAAGCCACCATCTGGCCCCGTCCCGATTCTGATCAGGTCCCCTCCTCAGAAACACAGCCCCCTGTCTGTTCAGTGGAGGCCTGAAGACCCTGACAATGCGTGAAGGCACACGAGGAGTGAGCGCCCATCCCAGGCACCTCCCAGTCAGCTCGACCGTCAGAGCTGGGAGGGTGATGGGGACCAGGGCATAATGAGGCTCTGGAGACCAGAACACCTTCCTGTTTCCTCAAGATGGAAAAGGAATGCTTCTGGAGAATGAGGACGACCTCTTCCTGGAGGGAAGGCGGGCCGATGCCTGGGTTCACAGCCAGCTGGGCCGCTTACCAGCTGTGTGACTTTGTGAAAGTTACTGATCTCTCTGTGCAGCGATTTCCTCATTCGCAGGATGGGCGTCTTGTGGGATCTTCCTCGTAGCTGGCAGTGAGGATTGAATAAATTAACCCGTGAACCATGTGCCATGGTTGTTGTGAATGTCAGCCGTCATTATCTTGAGGGTTAATAAGGATGTACTGTATGTGGACCACTGCTCTGCACACCTTTCCTCACTTAATCCTCCCTGCCCTTCTGCAGGGTGGGTGTTAGTGTCCTCACTCTCCAGGTGAGGGAAGAGAGAAGGCTATCACTGCCTGGGGCTGCACAGCTCAGGTCGGCAGCCATGTCAGAAGGGGCTCTTTCTGACTCTAAACTGCTGCTGGTTCTGCTGTGCCCCACAAGCCGGAGGGTGGGAAGAGCAGCAGGAGCAGGTGAGGGGGCAGGAGGGGCCGGACGTGAGCCCAGACCCCATCACAGAACCTCGACCCCCAGGTGGCTAATCACAGCTTTGTGAAGGGACTGTGACCAGAAGTGGCCGCTCAAGAAGAGTCGTGGGGAGGAGGAGGCGAGAGAGTGGGAAGAAGCGAACGCTGGATGCGCAAGTGAGCCCGAACTGAGGGACAGCGTGGATCTCACTGCAGACTGGGGGCCTGCGAGCTGTGATTCGACCAGACAGCCTGCCTGCTCCCCCACGCTCCCCCAGGGCCCCAGGAAAGGGCTGTTGTGAGCAGAAAGGCATTCGTTCAAAACTGGGAGGATTGCCCGAGAGGCAGAGTGGGAAGCCCTCCGTGGGTGGAGAACCCGTGAGTCAGAGGGTTGGGGTCCCCGGTAGGCAGGAAGGGGAGGCAGCAGGGACACCGCTTGGCCCCCTGGAAGCCCAGGCAGAGACATCTGCTCACACATGAAAGGTGACTGCAGAGTGTCATCAGCCTGGGAGTGCCAGCATAACATCATCGGGCGAGGGGGGCTGTGGGGGTGTGGCACATGCACCCTAACTTCCCAGGGGAAAAAGCTTGCCACTGTCAGGGACATGAAAGAACTATCAAAGAGCCATGAAACCAGCTGCACAGATTGTGAAACATAACACTCACTTCTGTTTGTTTTGTGACAATGTAGAAGCCACAGATGTTTTCTCGAGATGAAAGAGAAGAACTACCAGGGACATCTCTTGGTGCGACCTCCATCACCTCCTGCATGTCACCTGTCCCCATCTCCTGCTCCCCACCCCCACTCCTGTTCCAGTGGGCCCGCACCCACTGAACCTGGAGTTTATGGGTCAGGGGTCACAGGAGGGGATGGGCAAATCGTAGAATCTTGGTGAGGGGAGCAGGTGTCATAGGTTAAGGATCAAGGGTCAGATGGGAAATTATACCATGGCAGAGATGTGGCTATTAAAAGCTAGAGGCCAGGACTGGACAGTTAGCAGATGTCAGGGGCAGGCCAGTAGTCAAAGAAGAGTAAGGTCTTGAGCAAGAAGCCAGGGTCAGCAAGAGGAGAGAGAGGACAGGTCCCACCCAGAGGGTGACTCTGAGCTAGGTGACATGCCTGGGCTGCCTCGGTGATAATTCCATTAATAGGTCCTCCCCGGCCTTAGGACGCGAGCATCACTATCCTGATCTTGCAGATGAGGGACTGAGGCTCAGAAGTTTGAGTGCATCACAGAGGTCTCGCAGCTGCTAAGCGGCAGGGTTGGGAAGCAGTCTGTCTGACAACACAGTGAGAGGCCAGGTCATAGCAGCGAGGATGGCCTGCATCCTGAGGACAGACCCAAAGGATGAGGGCTCACCCTGGAAAGAAGGGGCATGCCTGAGGTCTGGGGTCATTAAGGCATGGATCAGAGGAATATGAGATCCATCGTATCCAAGACCAGGGATCTCCAAAGAGGCGCCAATGAGAGTTAATGACTCCAGTAACTGACAAGGCCCTCCTGTAGAGAGTGGATGCCTCATTTTGGAGCTCCCTATTCTAGAAGATGGTACAAGCTGAAATGAGAGAAAAGTTTCAAAATAGATCTAGGGATAGGAGACAGCAGAGAAACCAGGCCGTGTCCATGGAGTGGTGGGACTGTGAGCGGGCGGCTGACTGGGGCTTGGCAGGCTGAGCTGCCTGACAGGAATGGGCTGGCTCTGGGGACTATGGGTTCCCCTTTGAAGAGACAGCTCCAATTGCTCTGCCAGCATCCTTCCACCCTCTCTGGTGGAAGCACCCACATTCCTTAGGGACCACCCCTCGTGCACTCTTGACTGTGTGGCTCTGTGGGGTTGTCTCCGCCCGTGGCTGTCCACCCCTGGCATGGCCTGGCAGAGTGGCCATGTTGAATTCAGGGAAAGGCCTGAGGTCCTTCTCAGCCCAAAAGACTCAGCCCCAGGGCTGCAGTGGGAACCACTGGGAAAGGGGCCTTCTGGGCTGCCCTTGCTCATCTACCAAGACAGGAGATGGAGCTGTCGCCAGGGCAGTCATCTTGGTGCACGTGCATGTATGTGCATATGTGTCCACAGTGTGTGTGTAGGGAGATGTGGTATAGAAGAGGGACTCATGAATCACATGAAAGTCAGGCTAAATAATTTAGCCTCTTGCCATTTAATGAAACTTACTATCACCTGCACATCAGGGCTTCCAGCATCCATTGTCCTTTCTTCCTCCAATGGCTCATTTGGTGATCCCCTTTCCTCCATATGAGGTGAGGTGAAGCACATCTCACTCCCATAACTACAGTAGAAGTGGGCTCATGATCTAAGCTAGACCAATCAGAGCCAATCTTATGACTTTTGTAGGAGCTACAGGCGAAAAGGTTCTCTCTTGCCAGCTAGATTTGAATCTGAGGGATGACAGTGCTTTTGTTTCTGCAGCTCTCTTGTCACCATGAGGAGTCATATGTCTAAGAATAGAGCCAGCACAGTGGAAATGGATCCAAGGCATAGAAATAGAGAGAAATTAGGCCCTGGGTTTTGGTCCTGAATCAAATTGTGACTAATGTCAATATAACCCTAGAATTTTCAGTTATATGAGCCTTAACTTACTTTTTCTTAGGTCTGTTTTATGTGGATTTTTCTGTCCCTTACAATTAAAATAGTCCTGAATAGAGTCAATGAAGAAAAGATTCCCGTTCCAAGAACTAGAAATAATTGAACAATATAGAAGTCATCAAAAAGAGACTGTAAGATAAATATGATTAAAACATTTTAAAAAAGACAAGAGAAACAAACGTAAAATAACGTGAGACAAATTTGATCAATGATCAAATAGCTCTCAAGAAATGAAAAATGTAACATTAACAACTCAATGGCTCAGTTAAAGAGAGAAAAGTAGGAAGCTGGTAGGTAGGCTTAAGAAAACTGCAACAAAAAGAGATAAGCAGAAGGAAAATGTGACTGTGATGCTAGGAAACTGGTGAGCAGAATGAGATGATCCATCCCTATTCTCTGTAGAAAGAGGGAATAATGAAGACAGGTCAAAGAAGCTCATCAAGTTCCCAACAGGTGAAATAGGAGCAAATCAACACCAGGACACATCCTTATAAAATTGCAGACAGAGTGAGGAGAGGAATGAAAAGACATGAGAATTTGGCTGACAGCAGACTTCTCAGCAGCAACACCTGATGCCGGGAGACAATGGGATAAGATCAGGACAGAACAGAAGAAAAATAAACCGTCAACCTGATCATTTATGTCCAGCTGAAGAATCCTTCATGGAGGAGGATGGAATAGACAGTTTTCAAACAAAGATTGAATGAGTTTATGACTCACAACCTCTCACTTAAGAATTAATGCAGGATGTTCTTTAGTAACAAGGAAATCGAATCCAGAGGAAGGGGTGTGATGAAGAAATTAGTAAGCATGTTGGTAAGTCCAAATAAGCATTTACTATTTAAAAAGGTACTGATTTGTGGGAGGGGTTTAAAAATTAAGTGGAAGTGAAATACTATACAGCAATAGCATGGTAAACGTGAAGTGGTTGATTGAAGTTAAATGAGTATAAACTCATGTATCATTTGGCTGATGGATGGAGACACTGATTAGCCTCAGATACACATGTTAAAATGCCATGGGTTAGCACTAAAAGAATATCAACAGAATGCATAATCTTCCAACCAGTAGAATAGGAGAGCAGAACGGAACAAAGAGGTCTCAATCAATACAATGAAGACAGGGAAAGAGAGAAAAAAATACGCAAAGGAAAAGCAAAGACAAAGAAAGCACAATATTAGCAGTAGAAACAATTCCAAATAACTCAGTGATTATAAAATGTACGACAGTCCTAATGAATGTGACCTCTTATCTTTCCCTGCATGCCTGTCATCAGCCTTTTGGTCCAAATGTTTGCATCCTTCTCTGCCCACCATTACCAGAGGGTCCGTCCCTCCAGGACAGAGCCCCGTACCACTTGATTCTGTGGCTCCTGTCCCATGTGTGCAGTGCCTGGCCCTCAGTCTGGTGAGGCTTGTAAAAAAGGATTTTTTATTTGAATTAAATTGAACATGGAAGCAAGAAAAAATGGAAATTAAGGTCGTAGCAAGTTATAGCCATAAAGAGACAATACACAAGAGAGGATATTCGAATGTTCATAAACATTAAAAATTCAACTTCACTGGAACTCAGAGATAAGCAAATTAAAACTAAAGATAAAATTTTACTGTTTTGCCTATCAGAAGCAGATTTCAAAATGACATTACTAATGTTGGAGTGGGTGTAGAGGCCCCACATACGCTTCAGGACAGATATGGTTCAGTAGTTTTACTTCCAAAATTTCATATCACTTAGGGTGGCTTTGGTTGCAGATGTCCACAAACTGATTTAAACTGGCTTGCCAAACAATTTATTGCCCCAAATAATCAGACAGGGGTGTGTGTGTGTGTGTGTGTTGTTGGCTTCAGGCGTGCCTTAACGGGGGGACCTAATGAGAGCAGGACCCACTTTCTCTATGTCTGTGGTGTCACCTTCCTCCTAAGACCACTTTTTTATGCTCACAAAATAGTTGCAGCAGTTCCAGAGCTCACATCCTACTGTCCAGGGGAAGAGGGAACTCCCTTCCCAGAGTTCCGAAGCTCCCAGAAGATGCAGCCTCCTGATTCACCAATGTTGCATGTGGCCAGTATCTGAACTGTAATCATTCTCAAAAAGTACCAGTTAGGAACCAAAGATGATGGGAAATAGAGTGGGGAAAGCAAAGACAAACGAATCCAGAAACTTGAACTATTTGAAATGAATTAAATTCATTCAAAACACACATGGGAAAATCCTCAGCCCTTCTCTCTTCAGATGGGTCTCCTGCCGCACCCTCCCTCTGCTCGCCTTCCATTCCAGTTGTAGGCCTGGCCTCTTCACCATAGCCCATATGTCTCTATGCTCTTTTTCATTTGTCCCTCCCTTTTGTTTCATGAGCTTTCCTCTGATAGCTGCTTCTGTTGTATTTTCCAGTTCACCAGTCCTCTCTGCAGCTGTGCCTGATTAGCTCTTAAATCCATCCATTGTGCTCTCAATTTCCTTCATTTTTCAGTTTTAGAATTTCAATTTTTTTTATGGTTTATATTCTCTACTAAAATTTTAATCTTATCTTTCATTCCCTTGAGTTTACATTAAAGAGGAATTTGAAGTCTGTGCCTGATAACTCCACTATCTGGATCTCTTGTGGGCCTGTTGTTTCTACTGTCTGTTTTTTCTCCTTGTTTTTGGTCATATACCTGACCTTTTCAAATACCTCATTGTTTTTTATCGTGTGCCAGATATTGAATTTTAAACAGTGTTAATTTGAGACTCTGGATGCTGTTACAATTTTTTTTAATTATGTATTGTGGTAAGAACACAACATCAGATCTACCCTCTTAAACTTTTAAGTGTACGATGCGCCATTGTTGACTGTTAGTACAGTGTTGTATCGCAGATCTCTAGAGCTTATTCATCTTGGACGATGCTACAATCTTTAAGAAAATATTTATATTTGGCTCTGGCAGCCTCGAGGCCAGGGGCTCCACAGTCCCACTCACCTAGATCCGATCCAGTGTTGGGCCTCAGACTCAGCAAGGGTGGGCAACACACCTGGTTCACTCTTACTCTTAGCGTATAGCCCTCTGGGTTTCAGCCAAAAGCTGATGCTCACCAGAACGTCCTTCGTGGGCTCTGAATTCCAGTGTTTGTCCCAGATCTCTGTGAAGCCTGACTCGGTCTCTCATCGTGTTCTCAGTTTCTCCAGGAGCTCCTGGAGGAAAGTAGCTTCGCGCTGGGATCGCCACTCTGGGCTTCTCTCTGCCCTCAGAGCTTGGCACCCTAATTCCTCATCAGTTGGGAGCTCTCTGAAGCCTTCTACGTGTTTATTTTCTCTCTCTCTCCCTTGCTGGTTGTTCTTGCCATCACCAGAGAGAAGATCATAACGAACTTCAGCATCTGGTTAGAAATGGCTTCAAATTTCACCACCACCTTTTAACTACTTGGTAGCCTCGGGCAAACTGTTCAGTCATTCTGAGCCCAGTCATCTCTCTGATAGAAAGGGTTAATACCTGCCTGCAGGAGTGATTTGAGGCTTAGAAATAACATAAGAATGTACTTAAGAATGTCGGACATTTGGTAGCTACTCAAGACACTTAGCTTTGTTGTTGATGTTCTCAGTGAGCCTGCCTGGCTTCCACGCTGGAGCTCTGCTGTCCTGCCCAGGGCTCTGGGAATCTTGTTTGCGTGAGATCCAGGAGGCTGCTAAGGGCAGTGATGAGTGGCTGGGCTGGGGCGAAGATGGTGGGAACCATGCTTGCTGGGCTAACATCACTTAGATGTCGTTTTAGTGCCAATGACCTCTAAGTCTGGGCCT
The DNA here is from genome assembly GCF_037783145.1 of Equus przewalskii. NCBI lineage: Eukaryota > Metazoa > Chordata > Mammalia > Perissodactyla > Equidae > Equus > Equus przewalskii. Next base: position 10,149,833 of record NC_091847.1, read on the forward strand.
GGGGAGGTGGCCAAGAGAGCTCTTCAGTCATAATCAGAGGGGAGAGGACCAGGGAAACTGTGAGGTATTAGGAGGCAGAGGGTGCGAGGAGGCTGTGAAGGGGAAATGAGTCTGGAGGCCAGACACGGGCTGGGGTCTGGATCAGGAACAGGCTGCAATGCAGGAAACGGGCTGGGGTAGAGGCTCAGGTTTGAGGGTGTGCACGGAGGGCCCCGGGGGTGAGACGGGGAGTCAGGTCCTCAGTCTTCCGGCTCGGACATTTTGACTCTGTCCCTTAAGTACTGAGGATACTTTGACCCCAAAATCATTTTAATATTTACATTTTAATTGAATTCTGCCAACATTAATGAAATCTCCTTGTGAAACTATTTCTCAGACCAAATATCATGCCAATTTAATTCTAGATTTTTATATAGTATAATTACTATTTCTGTTATTTTTTTCTTTGGTATTATTGAAATTATATTCATCAAATAAGTTCTTTTCTGTTTATAACATTTTACAACTAATTCATAGATCCATTTTTTGTCCATTTATAATTTCCCTCCTGCTGTCACGAGTGTGTGTGTGTGTTTAGCTGGTATTTCCACCCAGCCCAATCCCTCTTGGGCACATTGTGCGGATCTAAATGTCATCAGGAAGGTTTAACTCTTTTGTTACTTGCTCATCAATTGTACTTTTCTCCTCAAGTGTTGATTTATACATTGTGTTGATTATTTCTACTGTTGATATTCCTTATTAACGGTCTAGAAAGCAGGCAATTGTATTTCTTCCTTTGGTAATCTATCAGAAATTTGTGAACAATTTTGTGAAATGGAGAAACGAGAGGGGCAAAGAAAGAAGTGAGAGATGAGTGAGGAGAGGAAAGAACCAACAGATCAACCGAGAGGCAGACCCAGGGACAGAGCGGGGAAGGGCTGAGATGAGCGGGTTCAAATACCATTGAGTGCAAAATGCCCTGCTGCCGCGTTGGACAGCAAGAGTTTTAGAGAAGTGATGGCCCCCTGATGGCACTGATGGGGCACAAGGGTGGCCCAGTCTCTGGGGAAGACCCGGGGGGTCGGGAGTCTTGAGCTGAAGTAGGAGTGCCTGGAGGAGTGTCATGTTGGTGCTGGGACAAGCAGGGTCGACAACAGGGGTGGTGGTTGTTACTGGACCCCATGAGGCTACCTACCACCTGTGACCATGGTCCCCCCAGGAGGCAGTGCAGCTCAGCAGAAAGTGCAGGGTTTCCGAGAAGGACGTGCCTGTCTCTAATCCTGCTTCCCCACTGACCAGCGAGGGCTTTGGACAAGTTACATAGCTTCTATCACTTCGGTTTCCTCATCTGAAAAGTGGGGATACCTTCCTCAAAGGTATTATGCATAGGTAAAATGATTGCCCACAGAAGACGCTGCAAACGGTAGCTCTTATTGCTACTATCAGTGCTCCCTAGCAAAGCCCAGCCTGGGTCAGGAAACAGGTGGCAAAGGAATGTAAGGAGGCTTTAACAGAGGCACTGGAAAGGCCTGGGCAGGGTGTAGGGAAATCGCAAGGACTAGTGCAGCAGCCTGAGGCTGGTCACAGAGGGGCCCTGACCATTGAGAGATGGGGGGCACTCAATGAGACCTGGGTAGAGAGGATTGCTAGGCTGGGGGACCTGCTTGGAGAGAACCCCAGAGAAATAAACACCCCAACCTCTATCTCCTCCCTCCTGTCTCCTGCTGGGCTTCCCATGGCCAAACTCAACAGGAAGGCTGAGGGCCAAGGAGCCTGCAGGTTCCAAGCAGGCGGGTCTGTGTCCTGGGGCAGAGAGCAGGGTGGGCGAAGGGTGGCCCTGGGCTGCAAACTGAAGACATCTAGCACAGACCCAGGAGTGAACACTTCCATGTGCCTGCCCTTTTCAGAGCCACGAGCTCATCTCCAGGCTCTGGGAGCAGACTCGGGTCACAGAGCCGGGTGAGGATGTGGAACAGCTCGTCCAATTAGACTGTTTCCCAGTGGACAGGGCTCGGCCATCGAGTTCCTCTTGGAAAGGTCAGGGGTAATGTATTCCTCCTCTTGAGACTCAAGGTACAGTCAAAGCCCATTCATCTGGGCCCCTCAGCATTTCAGGCTTGAAATAATTCAGATGGGAATTTGCCTGAAATTTATCTTTGCTGTATTTATACAGAAAGACCTTAAAAAGCTAGTCGATAGCGTAAACAAGGATAATTATAATATTTCAGAGAGAAGGTTTAACATACCAAAGGAGGGAAAAGGAATTTTTTAAGCACAGCAGCAGAACCCATTTCTGAACTATGAGAGAATTAAAAACTATTCTTTTTAATAATAGACAGATGTGATCCCATATGATCCTAAAGGTGATTCAGGGATGAGGCAGACCACATGGCCCTGTGGAGTCAGTGCCCCAAGAGGTTGATACCCAGCAATAGTCAACAGGGAGCTGGGTCCCTCTGGGGTCAAAGTCAGGCTCTCTCCATGCAGAGGCAGCGTGGGGTGACAGTGGGAAAGCACAGACCTTGGAGATAACAGGTCAGGGATGGAGTCTGCACGCCTCTTGGGTTCTGTGACCCTGACGAGCCTTTATTTCCCTGTCTGTGAAACGGGTGAGGAAATACCCATCTCATGGGCTTTCTGTAAGGATCACCAAAACCCTGTGAGGATGGCCCTATCACATAGTAGGCCCTCAGCATTTAATTTCCAATGACCTGCCCAGGCTCCACATCCTCCATGTCTGCCTGGGCCCCACCCCTACGCTGGAGGCCAGCCGGGGAATACTGGCTAGGGGGCGGAAAGGCCCAACCTCTGTTATTTGGCTCAGGCTGACCCAGTTCCTCCTGGGCCTTGAATCCAGCCTCCTGTTTCTGTCACAGCAAATTCTTCCCCTCTGAATGACACAGGCAGTGTCACTAATAGGAGGAACATGGTGGGCTTTGGAACCAAACAGACGTCTTTTCAAATCCCAGCTCTGCCATTTAGTTACCAAGTAGTAAGTTTCTTAACTTCTATGAGCCTCTGGACAAGCAAGATAGCCAACTCTGCTTTGCAGGTGGTTTCAGGTGCCTGGCATAGCCCTTGCTTGTTACAGTGACTGGGTAGTTGGTGACCATGCTTATTATTGTTTGTGTAGAGAGTTCAGACATTTCTAAATTGATCAGAAGTCTGGCTTTGCCTGTGGGGTTTTTTCCTTGATGGGCAGTTGCAGACTGTTGGGATAATCTGCTGATTTGCGGGAGCAGCTACGGTGGTGAGGGAGAGATGGTGGGGTGACATGGCCACAGAGGCCAGGAAGGGCCCCTTCTCTGTTTTGCCCGAGCCCTGCTTTCAGGCAGAGAGGCACTGAGTTGTCAGGGCTTTTTCAGAGATAGACCATTCCGAGGTCCTACTCTTGCATCCTTCAAGGATGCTAGTGTGGTCCCCAGAGCATGTGTGCTGGCCAAAGGAGCACCAGACACTCTCACATCGTGACCTCCCCGAGGAAGAGATGAGTAATAAAGCTCAACAGCTTGCCCCAGGCCCCATGGAAAAAGGCGTTCATCATCTTAATGGTACCTTTTAGATGCCTGGCTGACGTGTAGCCTCTTCCTCATGAACTCCCTCCTGAAAGCACTCTATGTGAGCTATTCCTGGCATGTCCTGAGGTACAAAAGTGTGGTTCATCTTTTCAAGGAGACGTGGGGAGGTTGAAAGTCAAACCCATTGGAACAACCTCAGCTTTGGAAACGAGTCAAGTGCTTATTATGCAAGTCCTCGCTCTCCCTCAGGAGCAGTCAGCATGATGAGCAAAACAGAGTTTAGGGGGATTTGGCGATAAGGGTGAAAAGGGAACAAGATCTGTGCAGTACATCCCGTCTCTGTGGGGAAGGCTGCGGCTATTGGGCAGTTGTCGGCTCCTGGAGGAACTCACAGGCTCCAGCACCATGGGATAACCCAGCTGGGGAGGGGCCGTGCTGGGTCACTCAGTTCCAGCGAGGACTGGGGGAAGAGTTGGGGTTCAGCATGGCTTGGCTTTGGAAGAGAGCGGTGTACCCTCCCCTCAGGCCCACGGCCACCGTCTTCCTGGAGGCAGTGGTGGTGGAGCAGCTAAGGCTGCGGTGAAGAGATGCTCGAGCTGGGGCTGAAGAAATCTCTACTCTTGCTTTACCAAGAGCTTGAAGTTCTTTGGGCCTCAGTTTCTCCGTTATGGCAACAGGGATCATATATACGTGCCTCTTCTCTACCTGAAAGGTGGGCTGGAAGCAGAGGCTGATAACAACGTGTCTTGATAACACTGTCTCTCGGCGGAAGAGATGTTCTGACGTCTCAGGGGGGCTGGCTGGCCTGCAACTCCTGGTGTCTGTTGGTAAAGGAAGGCAGGGCGTTGCCAGAGGACGCGGGTGCTGGGGCTGCCCAGGGCCTTTCCCACCTGAGGAAAAAGGGAAGATCCTCAGAGAGTGTAACTTTCAGGTGTGCAGGAGGCCCCATCAGGGCCACTGTGGGCGCAACTCCGGGTGTGGCCAGGATACCCTCTGGACCAGGGAGAGTGGATGAAGAAAATCTGTTGTAGGTTTTTTTCTTTCTTTTTTAGGAAAAAAAGAAAAAAGAGCAGGAGTGAGAGTCCTGGGAGGTCAGGTGGGGTCTCACTCCCTTCTCAGGGGCTGCTGCAGGGGCACGTGGGGAAAGGGGAGGCTGGCCAGGGCCTCCCGCCTTTTCAAAAAGAGAGTTACTGTGCTTTTATTTCTTTGACATATCAGAGCTCTAATTATGGTTTCCCATGGAGAAAAGGCTCCTTAGCTGAGCAAGTTTGAAACCAGTGCTCAAAGCCGTTGGCCAGCTGGGTTGGGGAACTCCTTGTTCTTACTTCCGCACGCCAGGATCTCTGTTCTGGGTTCCTCACGCCACATTACAAAATATTCCCGAACCCAGTGGCTTATGATAGCAATACGTGATTTTCTTTCCTGAGGTGATGGGGCTCAGCTGGGTGGCTTTCACTTGGAGTCTCTCTGGCTGCTACAGTTTGATGGTGGCTGGAGCTGAAGTCCTGAGGCTCAGCTGGGCAGGTCGTCCCGCCTGGCTTTCTGACTGGCCTCGCTGTGTAGACTTCCTCCCAGCATGGCGGCCTTGGGGCAGTCAGACTTCTTACATGGAGCCTGGCTACCTCCAGACGTGTGCCCCAGGAGACCCCGGCAGAAGTTGCAAGTTTTTTTATGACATTATCAGAAGTATAAGCATCGCTTCCATCACATTCTACCAGTCAAATGCTAGTCACAAGGCTAGCCCGCATTGAGGGGGAGGGGACTCTGAAACTAGGTGACTATCAGGAGGCTGAGCTCACTGGAAGCCATCTTGGGAGCCTGGCTCCCACAGTCCCAGAAGGAAGCAGGGGAACACAGGCCTGCCCCTTCCAGGCCCTGCCCCTGCAGCCCTGCCGGAAGCTGGATTTGGGGCCTCGGTCCAGAGACCAAGCTGCAGATTTGGGAGTGGAAGAGTGGACCAAAGGAAGCCCACTCCCTGCATCTTGTCTCAGTGCTGTTCACAGGGGATAAAGAGGCTTGTTCCCCGATCACTGAGATGAGAAATGTCACTGCCCCTTCAAGAACAAACCCAAACCCCAAACTCCAGCTGTCTGCTGGGGACGTGAGGTCACGCTTCCAGACACGTCTCTAACATGACTCGACAGGGAGGTGTGCTCCTCTGCCCAGGCCGAGAGTCCCCCTGAGCTGGTGTCTTGTTTCTGACAACTGTCCCCCTGGCAAATATAAGAGCAGGAGTCAGCCCAAAGGGGAGCAGGAGAGAGAGGCGGGTTTGGTCTGGTCTCCTTTGCAGGACGCACACCAGCAGGAGACTTCCGGCTGCCTGGAATTCTTGCTAAAACTCAGGCTCTTCTAACAGTAAGTTTCAAACACTGTAATTTCTCGCTGGTCCTGTGGGGGCCCAGCTGGAAATGGAACCCCATCTTGCTTTAGCTGTCGTATTTCCCAGCGATTTCAAGGACTCCTTCAGACAGCCAGGCACAATGGTCATTTGGCAAAAGCAGCTCTAGTGAGTTGTTAGGAGTCTCAGTGGCTTCTCTGTCACCACCACTACAGAGGTCGTCCCCGCAGCTGCACTACAATGCCTGAGAGTCCACCCTTAGGGGGAATGATTTTGCTGGGTGAACTGGGAACACACGAGAAGAGCTGCCTCACAGTGTAAATGTGGCAGCCTGGGTGGGGAGTGGTCGGAGCCCAGGGATAAAGATGCAGGGTTATTTCCCCTCTTGCTAAACTGCCGGCAGAGCACAGGTGGGCTCCTGGCTGCTGCGGGAGGCGTTGGTATTTTCAGGGTTTCCCCCGACCCCTGATTTCCTGGGGCCTCACCCCCTCTCCTCCCACCAGCAGAGGGAAAGCGTCCTTGCAGCAGAGTCGCTGTTTGGAAGCAAATGAGTGGAGAAGGGAGGGCGTGGGCGGGAGGGAGAGTCCCACGGCCCCATGAAAGCAGCTGCCACTTTATCCCGGGAGGGGACCCCAGGGAGCCCTTGAACTCGATGTCATTTCTGTCATGCATAGGGAGAGGCGCGAGTGAGCGTGTGCGAGGAAAGAGAAACGCCGAAGAAACAGTTAGCCTCTGTTAATATTTGATAGGCAGCCAAAGCACTTTTGTTCCCAAGCCCGGCGAGCTACCAGTGAAAAAATAAATTGCTTTTCAAGAACATTCATCACAACAAGTGGCTCATTTCCTTGTCCTCAAACAACCCCATTCCTAGGCCCTTCCTCCCATTAAAAACTCCTCAGATGTGGTAAAATAAATAAAGAAACAAAGGGGAGGTGTGGGGCGGTGGTGGCCCCTGTGGGGAAGGTGGAGGTGGGGGAGGTGCTGTGGGCAGAGATGCAGCAAACGCTGGGCCTCAGGCCTTGTGATGTGGGCCCCACCTCGGTTCCCCCTCCTGAGCAGAGGGTCTCGGGCGCCACAGGTGTGATTCTGAAATTCAGGGGCAGGTGTGCTGACCTTCATCGGCTCTGTCCCTCTAAGAGAGCCTGTCCCGTCACCTGCTCAGAGGGGCTCTCCCAACCACCATCTGCAGGAGAGCTCTCCCTCCCCATTGCTCTCTGCTCGTCACCCTGTCTGTTTCCTTTAGGGTGCTTCTCCCGATATAGAATCATTAATTCAACTACTCATTGTCTCCTCCCCAGCTAGAGTCACTGTCTTGTTCACTGGTGTAACACGTGGCACACCAGGCACTCAACAGATCCTTGCGGGAATGAAGGAATAAAAGAGCAAATCCAAATGTGATGCTTAGGACAAAAGGTACCATCCAATCTGAGATGTAAATTTTCTGAGATTTTTTTTCAGCCACAGATTGCATGGTTCATTGGCCAGGCAGATCAGATCCCAGGGCCTGTCATGTGCTCTCTGCGTGACAAGGGTTGGCTAGCAGGTCTGAGGGGCAGCTTACTGCAGGAGGCCACTGACCTTTGGTTTACTGTGAGACTGTGCGTAAGTCACATCACCTCCCTGCACCTCAGAGTCCTAGTAAATGAGATTAACCACTTTGTGGCATTTCCATGGCTCTAGAAAATTCCTAAGGGCTGAGATGTTGGCAGGAGTGCCTCCTCCTTTCAGTTGTGAGAGAGCCACACAGACATGTTTAGACCACAGCCTCACTCATGCTGGTGCTTAGCAGAGGATCCCCACATCCCCACCACCAGTGATGGGTATTCCTTCAGGCAGATGTGGAGAATGAGGCTGTTGGTTGGACATATCAATCAGCAAGAAGAAGGGTTCCAGAAGGGTCTTGGGCACCTAAGTACCACATTTTTGATCCATTCATTCATTCAACATCTGTTTGTTGAGTGTTCAGTGTGCCTTGGGAGACACCAGTGAACAAGGCAGCATGTCCCTGCCCTGGTGGAGCTGACCCTCTAGTTGGGGAGTAGACAATGAACAGATGAATCAATGATTCCATATTGGGATAAGCACCCTAAAGGAACTGCAGAATAATGTAATTGCGACTGACGGGGAAGGAGAACGCTCCTGCAGATGGATAGTCAGGAAAGCCAGGCCTGAAGGAAGAGAAGCAGCAGTCACGGCCTTTTGGGGAGAGGCTGGGGGTGGGGGGTGGCAGAAAGGAGGCCAGAAGCGGGGTGCTGGTGAAGAGGACACAGGTGGTTGGAGGGCCCTGAAGCAACCGGCCCAGGGCAGGGTAAGGCAGGGGTTCTGGGGTCCGCGGGGGTCCCTGAGCCCCGCCCCTCCCTGGGTGGGCTCCGAGGCGCTGCCAAGGGAGGGCTGGGAGGCAGAACCGGGAGGGCTGAAGGCTACTGCCGCCAGCACCCCGGGGCTGGCCCAACCCCACAGATCTGGTCTCCTGGCTGAGGCCTAGCAGAGCCGAAAGCGCCTGCTCCTGCCCGTGAGGCCCCTTCGGACCCCAGCGCCCTGCAGCGCAGGCCCCGCCACCGCGGAACCGGGCCACCCCCTCATACCGCGCTGCTTGGGTTTGAGAAATAGGTACTGGTAAAACTTTGTCTTCTTATTAGGCAGACAGGGCTCTTTTTCAGGCCCTACTAAGAACAGCCTAATTGATTCACGCTCTCCCAGGCTGGGGAGCGGGTGGAAAGCCGCGGCCCGCCTGACGCTGTACCCAAGAGCGGTCCTGGAAGCGCTGCTGGGCCAGACGCGCCAGGCGTTCATAAATGGCGGGCGCCACGCCCTCTCGGCCCTGCGCCACGCCCATTGGCTCCCTGGCAGCCTTTCCGCGCTCTGATTGGCTCGAACGGGCCCCGCCCCCGCCCCTTAGAGCGTGCCTTCCGTTCCCTGGGAGGAGGGGCAGCAGGGGAGGCGCCATCTTTAGGGTATGCGGCGGGGCCCAGGGAGAGAATGGGCTGCCAGGAACGTGAAGATGCTGCCGCGGTCCCAGCACCGAGCTAGGCACGTGGGCACAGGGCTGTCAGGGAACCCAGTCAGAGGGACAGTTGCCATTTACGGATATCTGCCGTGCACACCAGGCTTCCCATTGTTATTTCGTTCAGTCCTGACAACGATCTGGCAAAGTAGTTATTATTGTCTCCCCCTCTATAGATGAGGAAGGTGATGGCAGAAAGTTTAAGGGACTTGCTCAAAACCACACAGCTAGTGGGTTGCAGAGGTGGGATTTGATGGATGTTGTGTGTGATTCCCAGTGCTGCGCCGCTGTGGCAACCTAACGGGGCTGGGTGGGCATTTGGCGGGGATTAGATGGATGACAGTAGCCGCTTGCGCCCTGAGGGGGCGTGAGGACCAGCACGCGTGTGCGGCTTGGTCAGCTCCTAGGAGCCTTCCCACCGGCGATGGGCGTCGGCTGCTCTTTGAAGACGGATGGAACTGAAGATGGCGCTGATAGCGTAGAGGCCATAGAAACAAAAGTGAACCAGAACGGGCTTTCGACTTTACTATGAGATCAGTCACTTGGTGACTCAACCGCCAAAAGAGTCACCTCTGACACGAGCCCCAGAGCTTTTTGCACAGCATTTTACATTTGCAAATCCCTTCACCGCTGTGGTCTCGCTTAACTACAGAATCAAAACAACTCTGTAAGGTTGGCACCGTCTTGATTTTGCAGAAGAGTAAACTGAAGACTAGCAAAGACCAATGAGGACAATGTATAGATTGCTTTGTGTTTGGCAGACTTTATATCTCACATAATTCTCACAGCAGCCCTAGGAGATAGGCGTTGTTTGTCTTATTTTATAGAGGAGGAAACCAGAATTTAAGAGAGGTTAAGTAATTTCCTTAAGGTAACACAGAGGATTAAGAGCAAGGCTCTACCTCACTCCAAACTCACGCTTTCAATTATGCTACTGTTGCTTCAGATCCTGAGCCAGCCTGAGGAATAGATGGAGGCAGTAATTGCCAAGCGGGAAAGATTTGAAGGATGAAAATAAGACCTCATGCTCAAACATATCTTCTTTTTTCCTTCAACTCATAGCAGATAGCTGAAACACCACAGTTGACAATTATTTTGTTGAGTTAAACATTGCCTGAGCCCTGAGAGTCTTAAAATTCAAGTCTCCCTGTATGGGAGGAAGGCATTAATTCTTAGCATGATTGAGAAAGAAAAATATTTGGAAATTCCACTGGAGCTATTCAGCTAGCTAAAACATCTACTGAATAGTATTGTTGACCACATTCTTACATTTCTCCATCTCGTACATGAAGGTGGTTCCATGATCAGTAGCAGTAAAAATGAAACAGCCAGAGAGGTTCTACTTTTGGGTAAAATGTAGTAGGAAGCAGTAAACCTTTTCTCATGCTGCACCAACTAGGAAAAAAAAATGGATAAATTGCATAAATCATATTTTAAAGACATTGAAGATCTGTGGAAGGTAAGAGGGCAAGATGAAACTAAGATTCCAGAGATGGAAAAACTCTTCTTAAGTGACTTGAAATTACTAGTCCTTTTCTGCCATGAGATCATTTGCTGAGTCAGTGTCCAGACTGAGTGTTGGGCAGAGAGATCGCTAGGGGAAGGAGAAGCCAGCCGGGCATTTGACAGCGGTGTGGACTAGCCCGAATGACCAGAGAATAGCGGAGCTCCAAACTTTCCCCATGGAGCACTGAGTCCTAGGTAGTATAGGATGCTGGAGTGGGGTGGGCTGTCAAGTCCTTGGGAGACAAAATACAACTAGAGGAAAAGGCCTTCAAGAAATATATGATAAATGTTCTTCTCAAGTTTGCCAGATATTTTGCCTGCATGTGAAAGGAGGGGAAAGAGCTAAGCTCAACATCTCAGACTAGCAGAACTTTCAAGTCCAAGGAGACAAAGCTCTGTCAGTCTTGCGGTCCAAACCTCAGGAGGACCATGCCTGAGAAGGAAGCTGCAAGAAAGAGAAGCTGCAAGAAACACATGACACGCCTCATCCTTGGGACAGCTGAAACCAGAGGTGGGCTGATTAACACTGGAATCCAGCTCCAGCCAAGCTCAGTTTCTGTCTGGGTTGAATGGATTGAAGCGATCAGCCCCTCACCTTGCCTGCCTAACAGAGAATGAGGGAACCATTTCTCGGGAAGAAGAAGAATGGCTTTAAATTCTTTTGTTTTCTTATATATAATATCTGAAATTCAGTAAAAATAAAAAAATTACAAGAATGTAAATGGATAGGAAAACGTGACCAATATGCCTGAGAAAATAATACGATGGAAGTAGACTTGGAGTGTGTCAGTCAGCTCAGGCTGCCATAACAAAACACCATAGACTGGGGGGTTTACACAACAGACATGTATTTCTCACAGTTCCAGAGGTTGGGAAGTCCAAGATCAAGGTTCTGTTCCTGGTGAGAGCCTTCTTCCTGGCTTGCCACCTTCTCACTGTGTTGTCACGTCAGAGAGAGAAAGAGCTCTGGTGTCTCTTCCTCTTCTTATGAGGGTGCTGATCCCATCAAGAGGGCACCACCCTCACAACCTCACCCAAACATAATTACCTCCCAAATGCCCCACTTCCAAATATCAGGACATTAGAGGTTAGGGCTTCAGCGTATAAATTTTGGGGGGACACAAGCATTCAATTCGTAGTACAGATTGTAATAAAGAATCTGACTCTATTTTTGATATTTGACTGCTGACAGCTTTCAAGCCCCACCGCCCCCTCTTCCCTTCTGTCTTAGATCTGTCCAGCTCATAAATAAGCCCAGGTACTCCCTTCGTTAGCATTAGCAGGAAGGTCAAATCTTGCAAGCCCTGGTCTACACATGGGAACTCTTACCCCCAGCCCCACTGTTAAAAAACAAAATTCAACTGAGCAAATTTGAAGATTGAATTGACTTTATTAAATAATTCATGAATCAGGTAGCATTTCATCTGGCAATAGAGAGATAGTTCAAGTGACAACAGATTCTCATTGACTGGGCTGCAGTGTTTTCCATTGGTTGTGCTTATTGCTGGGCAAGAAGGAAGTCTTCCCCTTACTGGAGTAGTAAAGTAGTTGCACTTCCTGTTTGGGATTGTAAGGCACATCTCTTCCTCTTGAGGTTGGTAACTGATGCTTCTTCCTGTTGGGGTCTGTAATTGACATCTTCCTGTTTGGGGTAATTGAGTGGTAGGACATGAGAGCTCCCTCTACAGGCCTTCCTGACTCCAATTTTATTTGAGATTTCCTTTATTAATTTTAACACTGCCCTCTAATGACCCCAAAGCCAGTCTCCTTTCTCTGCTCTCTTAACCCATTTTTAGACCTCCTTGGGAAGTTTCCAGGCTCTCCCCAGAAATCTTCATATGTAAATAATAAATCTTTTCATCTTCTCTTGGTGTGTGATGTCATCAATCTTGACGTTTGAACCAAATTTTGGCTGGAGGTGTTCAACCTACCATCACAACACAGATAACTTAGCTATTGGAGTTATCAGACAAGGATTTAAAAATAACTAGTATAATAGAATACAAAAAGAATATGTAGAAAAAGATGGACAAAATGAATGAAAAGATGGAGAATTTCTACAGAGAATTGGAATTTATAAATATTCAAATAGACATTCAAGAACTGAAAAAATTTGGTATCTGAAATTAAGAATTCATTGAGTGGATTTAATGGCAACCTAAACACAGGAGATGATAGGATTAGTGAGCTGAAAGACAGGTATATAGAAAATACTCAAACTGAAGCACAGAGAGAGAAAACAATTAAAATAACAGATCAGAGTATAAGACAGATAATGGAACACAGTCAGAGGTCTAACATACATATCACTGGATTCCCAGAAACAGAGGAGGGAAAGAGAATATGGCAAGTGAAATCTGAAGAGCTAAAGGACAAGAATTTTCAAAATCAGATAAAGACATCAACTCACGGATTCGCAAAGCTCAGTCAATCCCAAGGAAAAGAAATACAAAGAAAATCACACATAGGCACATCATCGTCAAACTGAAAATAAGACAAGCAGCCGGAAAGAAAAAACACGTGACATTCAAAGTAGCAACGATGAGTTGTGGCTGATTTGTCAACTGTAACTATGAAACCAGAAGACGATGGGATGGCATCTTTGCAGAAAGAAAAGTTGTGTAGCCAGCATAAATTTTCTTCAAAAATAAGGGCAATTCATGCTTCTATTTCCATTCCCTTTCTTTCTCTACCCGCCCTGAACAGTTTGGTTCTAAAGCTATTAGGTATTTAGAAAATACGCTTTAAATATAGGACATAGAAAGGTAAAAAATAAAAAGATGATAAAAGTTATATCATGCAAATACTCACCAAATAAAAGGTGTGGCTCTATTGATATCAAACAAAATAGACCTTAGAGCCAGAAGTGGTAGTAAGGGAAGTAAAGAGCGACGTTTCATAATGATGAAAGGGTTAATTCAACGGAAGATGTAACAATCGTAAATGTGTATGCACCTAATAACAGAGCTACACAATACACGAAATAGAGTATTTCCAGAATAAAAGAGACAAATAGGCAAGTCTGTAGTCATAGCTGGAGATTTTTAACAAATCTCTCAGCAACTGATAGAAAAAGGAGATGAAAGATGTAAAAGTATATAGAAAATATGAACAGCAGAATGAATCAACTTGACTTAATAAACAGTTACAGAGGGCTGCACCCCGCAAGGGGCGAACACACTTCCTTTTCGAGGGCATAGTTACCAAAATAGAACATGTGCTGGGCCATAAAGCAAGTCTTAACAAACTTCCAAAGGTGAAATCATGCCGGGTGTGATCTCTGACCAAAGTGGAATTAAACTAGAAATGAACAAGAGAAAGATTCTTAGAAACCCCAAACGTTTGGATGTGAAACAGAACACTTGTAAATAACCCGTGGCTCAAGGAAGAAACCACACAGGAGAATAGAAAATACTTTGAACAGAATGAAAATCAAAATACTGCATACAAATGCCTGAGGCAAATAGGCAAAGCAGTGATTAGAAAGAAATTTATACCTTTAAATGCATACGTTACACGAGAAAATAGTTTAAAGACAGTTATCTAAATTTGAACAGCAACTTAAACCCAAGGAAAAAAGAAAGAAGGAAATAATAAAAATAGGAATCCAAATCAATGAAATACAAAGCAGATATACAACAGAGAAGATCAACAAAGCAAAAAGTTTGGTTATTAAAAAAATGATGAAATTGATAAACTCCCAGATAAAAGAAAAACAAAATAAGTCACCAATATGAGCAACAAAAAAGATCCTGCAGATGTTAGAAGATAAAAAGAGATTATTATCAAAAAACTTTATGCCAGCAAATTTAAAAACTTCGACTAAATTTCAATGGAGTTGAGTTTATTTTTCCTTTCGTTACCTGCACTTTTGGTGTCAAATCCATGACATTGTTGCAAAATTCAATGTCAAGAAGATTTTCCCCTATGTTTTCTTAGAAGAATTTTAAAGTTTTAGCTCTTAAGTTTGTGTCTTTGATCCATATTGAGTTACTTTTTGTGTATAGTGTTAGGTAAGAGGTCCAACTTCTTCGGCATGGGGATATCCAGTTTTCCCAGCATCATTTGTTAGAAAGACTGTCCTTTCTCCACTGAACGATCTTGGCACCCTTATCAAAAATCAACTGACCATACATGGGAGGGTTTATTTCTGGGCTCTCTATTATATTCCATTGGTCTATATGATCATCCTTAGGCCAGTATGTTTTAATTACTGTAGTTTTGTAGTAAGTTTTGAAATCAGAAAGTGTGGGGTCCTCAACCTAATTCTTCTTTTTCAGGATTGTTTTGACTATCGGAGGTCCCTTGCAATGCCATATGCATCTGAGGATCAGCTTTTCCATTTCTGTGGAGAATGCTCTTAGAATTTTAATAGGGATTGCATTGAGTTTGTACGTAGCTTTGGATCATGTCTGTAATCTTTGAAACACGTAGAATGGTGTTATCTATTATTTATGGGTGAACACATGTGTGGGAAGAATAAAACCGTGGACACAGCAAAGTCGAGATGGTGCTTTCCTCTAGCAGGGAAAGAGTTAATTAAGCTTAGGAAGGGAAAAGGAACTGAGAAGGCAAACACATGGGACTTCAATTATACCTGTAGGCTTTCATGCCTTTAAAAAAAAATTGGAAGCAAACTTCGTTAAAATTATCACTACCGAGCAGGTGGTAAATGGATGTGTGCTATTTTGCTCTCTACACTGTTCTGTAGTTTTGAAATTTCTCATTATAGAAAAGAAAGATGAAATGAGCGTCCTTGACAAGCTGGAGGAGCAGACTTAGTAGGTGGCGGAGGGCTGGAAGAGTGGGAGGTGGCGAGGTGAGCATGGGAGGTCAGGACTTCAGAGTCCAGGTGGGGCTGCACCGTGGGAGCGGCCCAGCCCGCCTGAAGCCCGGCGGGTGGATACTAGGCAGCGTGCTCCTGAAAGGCTCTCTCCTGTCCTGCTGCACTCCGTCTGCCTCCCTTGTACTGTCACCTCTCTGACCTGTCCATCAGGAGCTTATCTACCGAGTTGAGTTTAAACACAGGTGGGACTTGGCTCTGATCACGTGTCTCCTCTCATCTGTGTCACCTCCCAGGTTAAAGCCAAGGGGAATGAAGTCTAGAGAGAGTCAGAGTGTTGCCCAAGTATTCACCAGACGTATGAACTGAGCTCTTTCCATGGTGTCAGATAGCTTCTCTGCATTGGGGAAGGCTCGCAAGAGAACGTGGAACTGTATTTGCTCAGAATTCTGGGATCAGCGAGCCGTCTGATGTATGAGGAGGAAGGTGTTTAGAGCTGATGCCAGTCAGGAGCTTCTGCAAACCCAGGGTTGGGTTGTGCCTTGCAAAGGAAGCTTCCAGCTGGAGGGTATAAGGCACTCCAGGAATAAGGATGAAGGGTGCTTGTGTCCACTGGAGCACTCTGCCAGGTGTGAAAGATACGCACGAATCACTAATTGATTAACTGCAAAATCACTAGGCAATGAGTGGCTCCACGTGCATGATTATGGTATACAGAATAATGTCCCCCCAAAGATGTCCACATCCTAGTCCACAGAATCTGTGAGTATGGGACCTTACAGGGCAAAATGGACTTTGCAGGTGACAATGGAAGAAAAGGTTGGAGTGATGTGCTGTGAAGATGGAGGAAGGGGCCACAAGCCAAGGAAGGTAGGCGGCTTCTAGAAGCAGGAAAAGACAAGGAAATGGATTCTCCCCTGCAGCCTCGAGAGGGAGTGTGGCTCTGCCAAGCCCTTGATTTGGCCCACTGGACTTCTGATCCATTTTGGAGTTCTGAAGTCCAGAACTGTACAACAATAAATTTGTGGTTTTTAAAGAACTAGGGGCTGGCCCCATGGCTGAGTGGTTAAGTTCGTGCACCCCGCTGCAGGCGGCCCAGTGTTTCGTTGGTTTGAATCCTGGGCACAGACATGGCACTGCTCATCAAACCACGCTGAGGCAGCGTCCCACATGCCACAACTAGAAGGACCCACAACGAAGAATATACAACTATGTACCGGGGGGCTTTGGGGAGAAAAAGGAAAAAATAAAATCTTTAAAAAATAAAAAAAGAGGGGTTGGCCCCGTGGCTAAGTGGTTAAGTTCACGCGCTCCGCTGCAGGTGGCCCAGTGTTTTGTTGGTTCGAATCCTGGGCGCGGACATGGCACTGCTCATCAAACCACGTTGAGGCAGCGTCCCACATGCCACAACTAGAAGGACCCACAACGAAGAATATACAACTATGTACCAGGGGGCTTTGGGGAGAAAAAGGAAAAAATAAAAATCTTAAAAAAAAGAATAAATAAAAATAAAGTCAGAGTTTAAAAAAAAAAAAGAACTAAACTTGTGATTATTTGTTATGGCAGCAATAGGGAACTAATACAACGAATTTTCTAGCACACAGTGTACTTAAGTATTATGATACTTTGTATCAAAAATGGCTATAACAATATCTCCGGTCTCATATGCTCTTCCAGAATTTTGACACTTCTCCTATCAGGAGGTGGGGTCTATTCTCCCTCCCTTAAGCCTGGGTGGGCCTTTGTGACTGCTTTAGGGAAAGAAATGATATGACCTCCAATGCTGGGTCATAAAAAGTGATACGTCTTCTGCCCTGGCTCGTTGTTTCTCTTGGGCAAGTGTTTTGGGAGCCCTGAGCCAACATGTAGGGAATGTACCTACCCTGGAGCCACCATGCTGGAGAGAGCACACAGAGATGGAGAAAAGCCCAAGGAGGCCCAGCTGTGTGAGCTCCACCTGTTTGGGTCTCCCCAGCCCAGATGCCAGACAAGTGAGCAAGCCTTCATCCCCCAGCCTTCAAGCTATGTCAGTTGTTGCTGAATGGGGCAGAAACGAGCTGTCCCCACTGAGCACTGTCCTGATGGCACACTGGTGAGCAATTCCAGTGCTGTAGTTTGAAGCCACAAAGCTTTGGACACAGTGATGGACAGCCAGAACAAGGGCCAACAGTCCATCCACAGTGGTCCATCCACATCACCCAAGGTGAGGCTCAGGGGAACAAATTCAACCCCCTAAAGCCTAAGAGCTTCCAGTCAATTCTTTAGTGCTCCACTCTTAAATATCAACAGAGGAACCAAGGTTGCCAGACATCCACATGAAGGAGAGAGATCAAAGAAAATAAACAAGAGAAAACAACTTGAAAAGACAGTGACTATGCAGAGGAAGAAGACTTTTGAAGAAACAAACCAAAAAGTTCCCCTAAAACTCTAGTATTGATATTTCTAGAGTGATAATAGAAGATACTGCATCCTTGACATAAGAACAAGATGCTATAAAAAGGGAACACTCCGTAAAAACAACAAAAGAAGAGAACACAGAATAAAAACGAAAATAAAAAGCTTTACTAAAAGATTGGAGGATAAAGAAATGACCCAGAAAGCAAGACAAAAAACACAGAAATGGAAAATAGAGGAAAAGAGGGCAGTGAGTAAGAAAATAAGGACTGGTCCAGCGGATCCAAAATATGAACAAAAAGAATTCTAGGAATGGAGAATAGAGAAAATGAAGAGGAGTAAATTGTCAATGAAATAATTCAAGAAAAGTCCCAGAAGTGAAAGAAATGAATTTCTACACTGAAGCAGCCCACCAGGGGCCCAGCACAATGGAACATGGAGACGCAACATGACGAATGACTGTCCAGTCTCAGAACAGATGGGCTGAAGAGAACGTGCCACAACTTCCAGGGGAAATGGGTCATGTTCAAAGAATCGGGCTCAGAATTGTTTTGGATTTCTCAACAGAAACGCTGGAGAGCTAGAGCTTTAGCCATAGAGCAAAGCTTTCAAAACTGTGAAGGAAAAGGATTTCCGATATTTCTTACTTTTGCTGCATAACAAATTACTCCAAAACTTAATGGTTTCAAACAACACAATGTTATCTCACAGTTTCTGAGGGTTAGGAATTCAGGAGCAGCTTAGCTGGGCGTTCTGGCTCGGCATCTCTCAGGTTGTGTCCAGCTGTGGGACAGAGTCATGGTCATCTCAAGGCTCAGCGGGAGCTGGAGAATTGACTTCCGAGCTGACTCATGTGGTTGTCGGCACCAGCCAGCAGTTCCTTGCCGCAAAGACCTCTCCATGGGGCTGCTCATGACACGGCTTCCCCCAGAGTGAGTGATCCAACAGATCTGGAAGGCCCAAGATACTCTGTTATAATCTAATTGTGCAAGTGGTATTTCCATCGCTTCTGCCATATCCTGTTACTTCAGATCGCTGTTAGAATCTAATCTCGGAAGTGATTTTCCATCACTTCTGCCACATCCCTGACTTCAAACCAGCTCTGCTGAACCACAGTTAGTCACACGGGCCAGCAGTGTGGGAGGGTATTACACAAGGGCCTGAACACCAAAACGTAGGGATCACCGGGGCCATCTCAGAGGCTGCCCACCACACCACCAAGAATTCTGTAGGCAGCTAAAAGCATCAGTCAAGTGTGAGGATATACTAAATGTATTTTAAGACATTCAAAGTCTCAAAACCTTTCCTTCTTAAACACCCTTTCTCAGAAGGCTACTTGAGGACAGGCTCCACCAAAACAAAGGAGTAAACCTAGAAACAAAAGAGCTAGCCCAGGAGAGAGACGGAGGGACTCCCCAGGATGAGGAAGGGAGATAGCAGGGTGGCAGCTGCTTTGGGCACATAGCAGGTGCGCCCAATAGGGTTTTTGAACTGAGCTCAAGTGCTTGTTAGCAGAATTTCTTCTCCTTCTTCAGTATCAGTCAGTCAGTGGTAACAAGGTGCCTGCCCGTCACTTCTAATCCACAGCTTTAAATAAGTGAAAGACAGGGACACTAGAAGAGCAGGTTGTTACATAGTCTGTGAGTCTAGGTTCTGAGGAGGGCCCAAATACTCACAGGAGTGGTCTGTTCAAGTCCACGTCACTGACTCAGTGACGTCCCACTTTTGTATCCACTTTGAGCTCTGAGTACACTCGGTCTAACCGAAGCCGCCAGCATACAGGCAGACTCGGACCCCTTTTGTGGATCTGGGGCTTTCAGTTTCCAAAGCCCCTTCTCAGCACATTGTCGTTCATCCTCAGCATCACTGTGAGGTTGAAGCGGCCACTTACTGCAGAGCCAGCCTGCAGCCTCCTGCTCCCACCCCGTCCGTCCGTAGCCTGGGGCTGACTCCCTGAGCCAATCCTGGGGCTGCAGATTCCTGCAAAGGGGAGGTTTGGGGTGGGTGGGTCTTCAGGCCCTGTCCTGCCTGATGCAAGCACACCGAAATGGCTGCTCCCCCGCCCCCATACCGCCTCTGCAGAGAGGCTGCCCTGCCTGACAGTTCCCAGGGAAGAGTTAATTTCCCCGAGTTCCTTCCTCCTTTCAAATTAATCCCTTTTAATTCCTTTCGAATTGTGTGAAGTGAGTAAAAATCTCAGGCATGTCAGAGAGGTGACTGTTTTTTTTTTTTAACAGTTCAACTTACCTCTCTCTTTAAGCCCCAGTTATTCTAAATAGTAGACATTTCATCTCTGTCAATCCAGAATTTACTAATTCAGCACAGGGTTTCCTTCACCGCCCCGCAAAGCTGCAATGGAGCAGAGCATCTGGTCCTGCTTGGTGTCATCTTTCCGGGCAGACTTCCATTGTGCTGCCTTCATCTTTGCTCTGGTCCCAGACTTCAGAACAGGCCAGTTCTGCAACCAGTAGAGTCGCAGTGACCCTATTCTTGTCTGCATGGGAGAATGTCCTGCTGCAGCCTGTGACATGCTGGAGTATTGGGGGATTTGGGAAGCCACCTCATTCTGTGTCTGCCGCCCACAGCCACGTCACCTCTGCAGCCCCTGCATTTTGCCGAGTGTAGACGTCCCTTCCCAGTCCTGCTACCTATCCAGGCCCCACTCGGGAAGTGAGGCATGGGGACACAGTCATCTGGGGAATTCACGGTCAGCCTCATATCTGAGGTAAGCCTGGGGGACAAGGCCAAGAAATGGGACAACATCCGGTTTCCCGTTATCTGAAGGCTTGGTGCTTGTGTGGTGCAGGGATGGGGAGGGGGCAGGGACGACAGAATGTAAAGATATTCCCAAAGCTATTCTGTTCCTTCATTCATTCCGCATTTATGGTGCACCTGCCAGATGTTCCTTTGCTAGAAATGCCAAGATGAAACGTGGACCCTCTCCTTGGGGGCTCAAGGAGGAAGCAGGTAGCTTATAAATCAATAATTCCAGTACCAGAAGGTGAGGGTAGCATGGATATAAGAAAATAAAGGGCTTATATCCCTAACATACAACAGGCTTCTACAGATTGATTAAAAAAATTCAAACACAGTGTTCTAATTTCTCATTGCTGCTCTAACAAATTATCACAAACTTAGTGGCTTCAAAGAACATAAGCTTATCGTCTTACAGTTCTGAAGGTCAGAAGTCCAAAATGAGTATCATTGGGCCAACATCAAAGTGTTGACTGGGCTGGCTCCTTCTAAATGCTCCAGGGGAAAGCCGTGTCCTTGCCTTTTCCAGCTTCTAGAGGCTGCCTGTATTCCTTGGCCCTTGGCCTCTTCCTCCTTCCTCAAAGGCAGCAATGCCAGGCTGAGTCCTTCTCACGCTGCCATCTCTGGGTCTCTCTTTTCTTCTCCCCTTTTCCACTTACTAGGACCCTCGTGATGACCTTTGCTTCACCTGGATAACCCGGGATGATCTCCCCATCTCAAGGTCAGCTGACCAGCAAACTCAGTTCCATCTGCAACCTTAGTTCCACTTTGCCGTGTAAAGTGACATACTCACAGGTTCCGGGGATCAGGACGTGGACTGTTTAGGTGGGTCGTTATTCTGCCTGCCACACATGCCAATAGAAAAATGGGAAAATGTTAGGAACAAGTAACTCACAGGAAATGTGCAAATGGCACATGACTCTATGAAAAGATGGTCACCTTCCCCAGTAGTCAGGAAAACGAAAGCTAGAATTGCAATGAGATCCCGTGTTCACCCTCCAGATGGCAAATATTAAACAGGGTGACACTGTCCAGGGCTGAACAGGATGTGAGAACGGGCACTCTTATGTCCTGCCCGGAGGAGGGCAACAGCTACATTTTGGGGAAGGGAATCTGACTGTCTATCAGAATTGAGACGCACTTACATTTTGACTCTGCAATCCACTTACAGGAATCTGTATCCTTCAAAAATTAACAAACTGTCACTTTATTCAAAAACCGTCAGTGTGTCAGGCACTGAGGACGTGGCCATGAACAGGACAGACAAGGCCCCCGCTCTCATGGTGCTGACGTTCTTGTGGGAGAAGCAGACCACAAATAAAGAAAGAAAGAAAGAGACTCGAAGTGTGCTGGTGGGGATGAAGGCTGTGTGTTAGTTTCCTAGGGCTGTTATAATAAATTACCACAAACTGGGGGGCTTAAAATGACAGTGATATATTCCCCCCCAATTCTGGCAGCCAGAAGTCCAAACTCAAGGTTTGGGCAGGGCCAGTTCCTTCTGGAGGCTGAGGGAGAATCTGTTTGTTGCTTCTCTCCTCGCTTCTGGTGGCTGCCAGCATTCCTTGGCGTCTCTTGGCTTGTAGACGTGTCACTCCAATTTGTCTCACCTGGCCTTCTCCTCTCTGTGTCTCTCTGTCCAGATGTCCCTCCTCTTATACGGATGTCGGCAACTGGATTAAGGTTCATCCTAGTCCAGTATGACTTCATCTTAACTTGACTACCTCCGCAAAGACTACTTCCAAATAAGGTCACATCCCCAGGTAGTGGGAGTTAAGAAATCAACATATCTTTTTAGAGGACACAATTCAACCCCCAACAGGCTGTGCAGAGACTTGACATGAGATGATGTTAGAGAGTGAGGGTGCCCACTTAAACTGGCTGAGCAGGAGGGCCCCTCAGAGGAGGTGACCCGCAGCCTGAGCTCTGAACGGTGGGTGGGGAAGGAGTCCTTGCAGATCCAGGAAGAGCGTTCCAGGGGCGGGACCAGCTGTGCGGTCTCAAGGCTGATTGGCTTTGATGAGTTCAAGGCCCTGCAACCAGGCCAGCGTAACTGGAGCTAATGGGCACGGGAGGGTGCTCCAAGGTGAGCTCAGAGAGGGCAGCGGGGCCAGGTCATGCTGGAAACCCAGGGTAAGGAGTGCGTGTTTATCTTGGAGGAGGCCAGTGACATGATCTGACCTGTGTATTAAAAACT
Source organism: Equus przewalskii (assembly GCF_037783145.1). Lineage (NCBI taxonomy): Eukaryota > Metazoa > Chordata > Mammalia > Perissodactyla > Equidae > Equus > Equus przewalskii. The sequence goes on from NC_091847.1 coordinate 10,172,303, forward strand.
GCGGTAAGGGAGAATGTGTGTACGCGGGTGTCTGTCGCATCACTGTTTGCAAAAAAAACCTGTAAATGACCTGCATGTGCACTAACAGGGGCTAGTTGGATGAACTATTATATCTGTTCCATGGGTTATGAGTTTGAGCTATCCGTGTTCCCCTGGAAAGAGGTTCTTGGTGATGAGATGAAAGAGTAAGTTGTGCAGTAAGGTGTCCAACACATCTGGGTGTGTGTCTCCTTAAAGCAATAAAGCCACCTGCGGGCTTGACTACGATCAGGCCACGGAGACGCGGGCTGTCTCCAACCAAACCCTTGCCAGCCAGTGGGTCTCCAGAAGGGCTCTCGTTTATAATGCTGGCCCTGATCGTAACAGTCTTCTTCCAGTGTACACTCTCATTTATGAGGGCCTCTCCTCCCCGGAGCATGTGCAGAAGCATACAACGTTGGAGGATGAATGACTACAGATCTAGTCTAGCTCCCACTTTACAGATAGAGGAGCCGAGGCCCAGAGAGGCGAACCATTGCTCAACAAGCCAGTGTCAGGGGTGGGGCCCACATCCAGATCATGTCTTGAATTGATCCCTCTGGCCCTGCTGGAATGCCACCCCTTGTAACATGGGTTGTCCAAGTCCCTGTCCTGTGGATGTACAGACCGCATCCCACGCATTCACACACAGCATCAGCAGAGCCCAGCCTCAGGGGCCGTGACCTACCTGGACCACGCTCTGGTTCCCGTCACTGGAAGCCCGATGCCCAGGTGCCCATGCACAAGAACTCCTGCTGTTATGGGAAGTTGGGTCACTTGTTTGTTTCGTACATCTCCTTCCATCCTGAGGCTGCTCTGTGACAAGCTCCTGTCCTGTGCAATCCCCTCCTACTGGTCCCCATTGCTCTCCAGGTTCAGACAGTGTGTTTCAACGTCCACACAGGTGTGAGCCAGGTGCTACTTTGGACGGGGATGGAGGAGGTCCCCATGCCCACCTGGCTTAGGGAGACAAGGAAGCCAGGAGACTCAGACGTTGGGAGGGTTTCTGTACAAAAGACTGAATCAAATAATTTCCAGTTTACTCTGAACGAATTCTCCTTCTCAGACCATCCCAAAGACTGCTTCCTCCTGGCAGTCCTCTCCGCTCCCAGAGCCGGAGGCACCGTATTCCGTGGCCTCCTGCGCATCGGGGCCTGCCCTCCTTTCCTTTCAGACGCTGTATGCTCAAAAAAATCTGTGTTGATTTCTTGGCCCAGAAAGTGAAATGAATCTGAACCTCTGTTCTCTGAGAGGTCCAGGATCCAGTCCCTAATAAGGACTCAGATTTCTCTGGATTTCCCCATTTTCAAGTCGAGTGCTGTTTCCCCATGTTCAAGTTGCTTATTGGTGGTAAAAATCAGAGGTCTTCTCAGGACACCTAAAGGACACAGGTGGCAGGCCGGGGAGAGTTATTTGTGTCTGCCCATAGCAGAATGGATGCGACCATAGCAGTGTGGTGTACCATGCAGTAATCTACAGCACTGAGAACCGGTGATCTAAACTACAGGCAACATGTGATTCAATCTCAAAAACTGTTACATTAAATGGGAGAAGCTGAACTCAAAAGAACACGTAGGTATGTTCCATTTACGTCAAGTTTAAAAGCTGGCAAAATTAAACCATAGTCTTTAAGGTCACATGCTTAGCTGGCTGTATAAGATTATGAAGAAAAGCCATGAGTCCTGATTCTGGCCAACTTTGGGGGGAAGGAGGTAGAGAGAGAAAGAGCTTTAGAAGAGCTGTAATCCCGATTCTCGAACTGGCCTATACTTTAGCTCACTGATAGTTTGTTAAGCTCTATGGTTATTTTTTTATGCGTATTTCTCTATATATTTCAAAATACAAAAGGCTAAAAAAATAAAGTCCAGGGGCCGGCCCCATGGCCAAGTGGTTAAGGTTACATGCTTTGCTTTGACAGCCCAGGGTTTGCCAGTTCGGATCCTGGGCATGGACCTACATGCCACTCATCAAGCCATGCTGTGGTGGCATCCCAAACAGAAAAGCTAGAATGACTTGCAACTAGGATATACAATTATGCACTGGGGCTTTGGGGAGGAAAAAAAAAAGAGGAAGATTGGCAACAGATGTTAACTCAGGGACAATCTTCCTCACCAAAAAAATGAAAAAAAATAAAGTCCATAAATAAAAGAAGCATAGGATTTAGTGGAAGCATTTGTGGGGACTGATACTGGGACCCTCTGGGGGGATTTTAGGGTGGTTGGTCTCTCTCTTTCTCCTCCTCGCCTTCCTTCCTGCCTCCTTCAGCACCTCTTCGTCTTCCACTCTCTTTTCTACCATAGAAAGCCTCTGCAAGCCCCCCTGCCCCCGCACTCAGCCCTTTGCTGCACAGGCAGCCACTCCTTTCATGTCCTCTGAGACCTTGAAAATTCTTTCCAAGTTCAGATCCATGGAAAAGAGCATCTAATTGGCCACTGTTGGGTACCGGCCACCTTTGGACCAGCTGCCTGGGTCAGGCCCACCCTGGTCCCTTCATCTCTGGCCCACGGGCCAGGGAATGTGAGTGAGGAGGACCAGCCTCTCGTCAAGCCCTGGAGGCTTTGGTAGAGGGACTGAGGGTGGCCAGTTTCTCTGAGAGGGCCGAGCAGACAGGACAGTCGATCCCAACACAAGGATAGGAGGTGGAGCTGGGCGCTCCCAACCTGGACAGGTGGGCAGAGAGAAGCCAATTATCTCAGGCCGGCAGGAACCAGAGGCCCAACTAGACGGGAGAACCCGGGACCCCGGGCCTCCCGGCTCTCTGTGCCAGCTTTGAGCTGCCCAGGGCAGCAGAGCCCCCAGACTGTTTTTTCCCACCATCATGTGGATCCGGTTCCCAGTCCAGGTCTACACGCACAGCTGAAGCCAGGTCCCTCCCCTGTTTGTGTGAGCAGCTGTCTCCAGCAGCCCGGCCCCCAGCCCCTTCCTGGGGGAAGATGCCCACAGGTTAGTAAATATTGGCAATTCCCCAAGAACTGTCATTTTTTTTGTTTTTAAAACATCTCTCTTCTTCTCGCCTTGCCAACACCTCCCCTCCCACACCTCTCCTTTATCGGGAGTCTGGGGAGGAGGGTTCTCCTCCCACAGCCTCCCCACCTCCTCTAATGGGCTCTCCTTGACTCGGGTCCTCCCTGAGCCCCGCATTCTCCTGCAGGAGCCTTTGTCACCACACGCCTTCTCTGCGCTCTGGTGTTTCCACAGCATCTCTCTGACCTTGCAAACGGCAAGGGGTCGGGGCCAGGCCTTCTGAAGTAGGTTACTGACAGCAGCAGCATTGGTGGCCATCGCTGCTGAGCGCCTGTTTCCACATACGGAGCCTTGTTTCACAGTCACAGACCCCCGACAAGGGGCAACTTCCTCTCCTAAGTTTGCAGCTGAGGCTTAGCGGGGGTCAAGCAGTTTCCTCTGCATCCAGCGGTACCTGAGCGTCTCTGCCTGATTCAAGGCCCGGGGCCTGTCCACTCTGTGTTCCTCTGAAGCATATTCTTTTATGCTGATGCTCCATTTATCCCCGAGAGGCAGACCCTGCTGTTACCATTCGCTTTTTACAGAGAAGACAATGTAAGCTCAGAGAAACTGCATGGCAAAGAACACATTGGGCCCTCTAGTTTCAAGCCCTGAGCCTTCGCTGTGCAGTGTCTTCCCCCAGCTCCTCTGTTCTCCTCGGGACGAGGATTGTCCTGGATTCTGCCTGCCTGCCTGCCTCCCACAGTAGCTGAGACCGTTACGAATAAATCACCCTCCCAGTCAGAGGGGGTGGAGGGTTGGGTCTGTCTACCTATACATCCGTCTATCCTCCCACTCACCTATCCATCTACCTACCCACTGTCTGTCTATCTGTCTATCTATCTATCTATCTCTCTAGCATCTATCTCACAGCCCATGTCATGAAGGAACTCACAATCCAGTAGACAAAGATGGGCGTGCGCACACACACACACATACATAGGAATATTCACATATGTATATGAATACTCACTTATACACATTCTTAAAGTACTGCCTGAGAGAGGTACACGTGCTGCGACAGAAGACTTTGAGCCTGCACTCGGTGAGAAGGAGTCGGGAAAGCTCCCTCAGAGCCCCGCCCGGCTCCTCCTCTGGCCAGACAGAGTGCTGGACACCAGGAAAATGGAGAAGTGAAGCAGACTTGACTGCAGCTCTCACGGAGCTCCATCCTTAGGAGAGAATCTCAGATGTGAGCGGATCTGGATTTTGTAGGGAGCAGTGGGAGGCAGGGCCGCACATGTCCTGATAGAGGCTGAGAACGTCTGGTCGGGAGCTGGCCCCAGCCCGCCCTTTGCTTCCTCTTGGCTTGAGGACGTGGCATAGCATCTATGAGCTTGGAGTGTCCCTTCTGCAGAATGACACAGTTTGACAGCAGCTGCTACCAGAGGAGCCTTCCCTGCCCGCCATCCTGCAGGGGACAAGGCACGCTGTCCTTGTCCTGGGGCTTCGCTGAGGCCAGCAGGTAATTTCAGTCTCCCAGCTTGCTGGAGTTTCTTCAACGAGGAAGCAGGCACAGTCAGCCTCTGCATCCTTTCCCCCCTGGGGACAGGAGACCTGCAGACTTCCTGTTTCTCTCCCGGCTCTGCACCTTCTCTCCACTCGACACGGTGCCAGGGTGCTTTCCCAGTCGTGAGAGGAGCTCTGGACCTGAGCCACCTTCCCAAAACCAAGGTCTCTGGGTTTAAAGGGAGGAATTGAGGGGCGAATGAGAGAGGGGAAGCCCACCAGCCTCAGGGGCCTGGCTCAGACCCGGCACCCTCACATCCACTGCGTTCTCTGGTCAGAACAAGCCTCAGGCGCACCTGGATCAAGGGCAGGGAACAGGCGCCCCGCCCCCCGAGGAGGGAGCTGCAATGTCATTGTGAAGGGCTTGGAGACAGGGAGGAGGAAAGCTTCCAGCCGCTGTGTGCGGTCCACCTCCAGCCACCTCTGAGGGCTCTGGGTCCACACCCACCGCTCCTCCTGTGAGCCCGGAGGGTCAGCAACAAGAGGCATCACACATGGGGAAGAGGCTGGGGGGACCGCACCAGGTCCTGGTGACCCCCGTCCAGACTTTCTCAGACTGGGAGCAGCATCTTCTTGAGAATTTAAAAATGGGGTGCTGTCATTTTGATGTTAACCTAAAAACGCATTTGAACATGCTCAGGGCCATCTGCGTGGCCCTGAGCCTCACCAGGAATTTCAGTGCACCAAGGTCTGTATTTCTTTCCAAGCCACAGCACTGGGGCCAAGCAGCAAAGCCTTGACGGTCATGAGAGACCGATGAAAGAGGCAGCCAGACGCCCTCAGGGCACAGGGCACAAACGCGGCTCCTGGGGAGCTTAGGAAGACAAGAGCAGAGGGAAGCTGAGTCATGACATGGCAGAGCTGAACTGGGAGAACCCTTTCCCAGCACCTACGAGTGTTTCCACAGCCTCAGTGGCCATTTCGTGTCAGCCAACCCACATCGCCTGATGCCTTGAAGCAGTGCTGTTCAGGTCTGGGAGCAGCGAGGCTGGGGGGAACCGCCGCACGGCAGTGAGAGTACATGCTGGGATAGAATCGATTTGTGAAGGAGACTGAGGGTGGTGGCTGGGCCTCCAGAACATCCGAGTCTCCAACAGCCTGACCAGATGAGGACTTTGTTACTAACAACAGCCTCTGCCTGAATGCTGGCTGCCAGGCAACCACTGCCAATCCTCCAACCACCTAGCAAGGGAAGTATTGCTATTTCCACTTAGCAGATGAAGACAGCAGTTCAGAGAGGTTAAGTAAGTTGCTCAGAGCCACACAGCATTCCTACCAACTCTGTCCTACTCCGCCGCCAGGACTCTTCCAGCCGCAACTCAGTCTCTTCCGGGTTGCTCTGTCCTGGGTTGGGCCGCGCACCTCCTAGGACTTCTCAGGCCCAGGTGAGCAGCAGATGCCTCTGCCCCACCTTTACCTCTGCCAGCCTGCCAGGCAACCCAGCTCGTACTTAAGTAATTACGTCCTCAAGTAAACATTGGAGAGGTCCAACCTGTTTTTGTACCGTTTCAGGAAAACAAGGTCCCAGGAGCCTTCCAGTAAGTTCAGAGGGTTTCTGGCTCATCCATGAGCAAACAGGGACAAGTGGCTTCAGTCCTGTTCCTCCCCGCTGCCACCCGCCCTGCCAGGTTCCTTCCCCACCTCGGTCACCAAACCAGCGCAGTTTGTTCTCCAGAGCACGTCGGCGTGAGCCCTGGGCTGGTGAGCACAGCCGCTCCCTGGTCTTTGTGTTTCTGGGAGTCCCCAGGCCAGGGCTGCAGGACTTAGGAAGGCCAGGCAGGGTGTTTGTAACACTTCAGGGGTGGTGTCCTGTATGGCTTCCGCGTGTCCCCTCTGGTGATGAGGATCTGTCTCCTCTGCAATGAACTGATGAGAAGGGAGGAGCCGGGAGCGGCTCTGAAGGGGCCCCGCCCTCTCCACTCTGCCTGAGGCCTTGCCCCTGGGAGGGGTTCGCACAGCCCTGGACACTGCTCTGTGAGGCATCGGCAACACACTTTGGTCAACGAGCCCTTCTAGAGGCTGACTATGTGTCGTCATTGTGCTGGTCACTGGCGATCCAGACACTCGCCAAGCCCCGGCCCTGCCTGCCCCTCCGGCCATCGCTGAGCAGAGGGCAGCAGGGAGGCCAGTGGGCACGGAGGGGAGCATCCTCCCCCTCCCCCCCCCCCTCCAGACTGTTCAGGGCTGGCACTGCAGGACGTTCTCGGTCCACAGATTCATTCCAGGGCCGTGTGCAAGAAGAGCTCTTCGAGAGTTTCCTCAGAGCAGATCGGCGTTGGGTATCTCGTGGCTGCCCCACCCATCCCCTCCCTCTGATGTTTCATGAGGGGCTGGCTTCTGGGGCCCACAGGCTTCCATGCTCGCTGTCCCCTGACCTGGGCACTTGCGACCGCATGTCAGCGCTATCTACAGACCTACCTGTCTCCTCACTAGACTGTGGGCAGATCGAGTGCAGGACCCTCATGTGATGTGGCCCGAAATCCCCACACCTGGCCTGGCAGCGGACAGCAGGAGGGTCTCAGAAAGCCTCTGTGGTGGGAATGTGTGAGCATTGATGGAGACGGCCGCACAAGGAGCGCTGGCGCAGGAACTGGGGGTGCGGGTTCTGGTGGCTTCTTGGTCACTGGCTGTCAGCGTGACCTTGAGTAAAGCAGCATGCCTCTCTGGACCGCCGTTCTCCCAGCTGTGAATAGGGGATTGGATGGCAGGCCAGTTCCCCTGCCTTTCTGACAGTACACATACGAGTCAGGGGTCTCCACTGAGCCCCTGAAGCAGAACCAGTGGGAGAGGGCAAGATTTTAGATAGAAAACTAGAGAAATAAACAGTTCGTTATTACAGGGGATTGGCCAGTTGGAGGGCTGGCTGGATGCCTCCACGTCTGATGTTGGAGCTTGAAGTCCCCAGGGTAGCAGTCCGAAAAGGGAGGCTGGTGAGCAGGCTGGGACTCCAAAAGCAGGTGCTGGAACTCTGTAAGGATGGATGGAAACCCGTGTCTGCTCCCGTTGCCTCCAACCTTGGTGACAGGGAATCCCACCGGGCCCCGGGCTCTTCATCTAACACCGACTTCTGTGCCTGTGCTGCTTCACATGGGTCGGCAGAGGAGTGCTCTGTGTGTTGACCAAGCGCGTGCTACAGAATGCCCGCTGCCTCCCTTCCTCCTGCCCACTCGCTCCTGAGAACCTGCCTTGTATAGTCCTAATCAGAAACAGGCCAGAAAAGGAATTCGGGAGAATGGAGTTCCACCTCGCCAAGGCGATACGAAGCTATCACAGTAGAGTTTTGGTTCATTTCTTCTGCAAAAAATTCATTTGAAGAAAGTCCGGAAGAAAATCATCCTGAAATTTTCTTAGCAAACTGAGAGTCTCTCCAAATAAATGGCTGGTCTTCCACTGTGTAGCCCCAAGGTCATTCATTCAGAGTCAGACACAGCTATAAATTGTCAGCTCCTCCAGGACGGCCTTGGGTCTCCGCCTCCTCCTGGCGCTTCCTCCCACACAGAGCACACAGGGTGTGGTGCACGGCGGGCGGGTGAAGAGCACTGGGGCGGCCTCGTTTCCTCACCAGGGCTGGTGTCTGTTGGGTGCTCATCGGCGGCCTCTGCTCCTTTCGTGCCCACACCAACACGTGGAGAGAGACACCAGCGTTGTCCCCATTCACAGATGGGACACAGAGGCACAAAGAGTTTAAGTCACTTGTCCGAGGTCATATAGCCAATAACCAGTAGAACCAATGTGAACCTGGGCTGTCTGCCCGCAGGGCCTCAGGCTTCGCCACGACTCACGCAGCCTCCGAGCTCAGCATGTGCGGCTGGTCATATTACCAGACTCGCCTTAAAGTGGACTGAGAGACGGCGGGCAGCAGTGGGGGCCCAGGCTCACTCTCATGGTTGGTCCCGGAAGACAAAAAACTGGCACTGCCGGCAAAGGTTCAGAAATGCTCACATTTCCATCTCAGCCTGCTGTGTGTTGGAGATTACTGACTGCCTCCCAATGTGCTTTATCTACTTCCTCAGCAATTGAACTTCCAGTTTTCAGTTGGGCACATGATAGCCCCAAAAAAAGACTACTTCCCAGCTCCTTTGCAGATGGACAAAGGTGAGGCCATGTGGCTTCACTGTGGCTAGAGGCATATGCATGGAAGTGTGCAAATTCCGATGTATTCCTACAGGCAAGGGGCAAGCACTTCTTCTATCAGTTCTTGCTTTCTGAGAAAGTGCAGTGCAATGGCTGGAGCTCCACCAGCCATCTTGCATCATGAGAATCACCTTGAAAATGGAAATCACACATGGTAGAGCAACGAGATAGAAGGAAAGTGGGTCTCTGAGACCGTGGAGTGCCATCCCAGCCCTGAACTGACTCCTTCTGGACTTCAAGAACATGAGGGAGAAATAAACGATCTTGTTTAAGCTCCTGCTCTTCGAAGTGCGTCCCAAGGACCAGCAGCACTGGCATCTCCTGGGAGCTTGTTAGAGATGTACGATCTTGTGTGCCACCCCGACCTACTGGATCAATATCTACGGTTTAACTAGATCCTCAGTGATTTGTATGCCTGTTCAAGTTTGAGAAACACTGGTTTAACCCACTGTTGTTGGCTTAACCTAATTCTGACTGATTGTGGCTGCAGTGGCCTTGCTGATGCTGATGACTGAGAGCCCCTTGTTATTTCCAGAGTCTATGGAGGCAGTGGCTTCCAGGAAAGCCATCCGTGACTCATGGAGTACTGTTCTCCAAACGGTCCTCATCCCAATCTGGCCTTGCAGAGCTCTGTGCGAAGAACAGACCCACCAGAAGCACTGGGAGAAATCAGAACTCCGCAGCCTGTGGGTGCGTCTCTGGTGCGTATGTGTGTTTGTAGTTGTGAGTGGCTCTGTGTGCTTGCACATGTTTGCAGAGAGGCTGGAGGGGCCGGTGGAGCATTTTCACCCACTAGCTGTTGATGCATCTGTAAGGAATATAGAGGAAGACAAGAGCAGGGGGACATCCGGCCCACAGAGGAATACAGTCAAATCAGCTTGGCTCTGTGGTACGTGCCCACGGGCAAGGATCCTGTGAAGTCACCGGCTGGGCAGGTGCCATTGCGAGAAACAGACCTGGGGACCTAAGGAGGAGAGGGGGAGGCCTCCTCAGAGGCCTGTTCTGAGGATGAAAGCCAGGTGGGCTGAGGGTCTCCCTTGACCCTAGGTGTGGGATTGGCACCCAGGAGGGCACCGAGGATGGATGGTGACAGCTGGGTGAAGGTGGCTGACATCTGGGCAAAGATGCATGATTTATGAAGTACGTGGCTTATGAGGACGGGTCAATGTTTCCACTGTCGCTCTGTGTTGTCTGCATCTTTCTTGCCTCTCCCTGGTCCCTCTTCGAAGAACTCCTTCATGCCTGAGAGCCGGAAGGGCAGCCAGTTCCGAGAAACGTGGGAGGTGGGGAGCTGGGTGCTGTTTGTTTTCTTGCTGCCGGAGTCTGTACCCTGCTGTCACCTCCCTGTCTCTCTAGGAAGGGAGGGTAGCAGCCCGGGAAGCAGAGGCAACGTCCTGTGACTGGTGTGGCGGCTGACCTGTGGGGGTTCCGGGATGGCTGCTTGTTTCATGGGCCAGTGTGCACGCTTTGGTGGACAAACATCCCTTGGACTCTGGCCCAGAAAGGCATCATGAAGCCAGATGGGGAAGGCCAGCCTGGAGACCCTCCTAGATGGGAAGGGAGTCAGACTTGTAAACAATTACAAGAGTGTTTTGACATACAGGAAGTAGCTGTGTAACCTTGGGCAACCTGCTTAACTTCTCTGCACCGCAGTGACCTCATCTGTAGGATGAAGATACTAGTGTTTCCATATAGAGTGGTGAAGATAACATGTGTTAATATCTACTACAGTATTACAGTCAGGTCAGGGTCCTGGAGAAAGCGGAGGAGGGGCCCTCCAGACAGTCTGGTGAGGGGCTCAGAGAAGGTGATGCTGCACAGAGGCTGAGGAAACTAGGAGTTTGCCAGGCAGGGGACGTGGGGGAAGAGCATTCTAGGCCCACTGGCCAAGGCACCAAGGGATGAGGCAGTGGAGCGGGAAGAATTCAGTCACGACTGGAGTGGAGGGGGACGATGAGAAGTGGGCGGGACCTCAGAGAGGACAGCCCAGACACGCGGCCGCCTCTGCCCCACACCAGGGCTTTGCTGGGACCATCCCCGTAGTCCAGGCCGCTCTCTCCCCTGTATTTTCTTGGACAGAAAACTCCTGAGGGTACAGTCCTACTGACCCTGTGGTCTGTTCTCAGCAGCAGCAGGGGACACACACAGGAGACCTTGGGCAGTGACTCTCCCCTGCGCCCACGGAGCTCCTGCCCTACTCGCACTGCCCTGCCTGCTCCTCCACTTGCCCTGACCCTTCTAATTCTTTGGGACTCTACTGCCCCCTGCACGAAGCTTTCTGAGAAGGCTCCAGGCTCTCTCTGACCTCCTGTCTCTCCTTCGCCATTCTCTCTGAGCCTGGCCTTGAGCCCTTCCCTGTGTGGGCCCTGCAGGGACTGGAGGGCTGGGTGGAGCCAGGGAGAAGCGTGCGGCCCTGCAGGTCCTGCTTGTGCACAGTCCCGCACCCGACCCCACGCAAAGCTTAAAGACGGGAAATGATGGAAGCTTCTGAGGACCACGGCTGGCTTTCCCGGCAGACCCACGTCACTGTGCTTCAACGCATGAGGCTTTGTTTCCATCCTCAGGCAGTGACTACAGGTGGCTGTGGTCACACTGCTGGAGCTGACTGCTGGGGCCTGATGTCCAGGGACGTTCAGCCATGCGGCCTGGGCTAATGCCAAAAGGAGTATCTGGAATCCTCCCCACTCATCAACATCTGACCTAGTCCTGTGCTTCCTGCGGGAGGCGTTTTGTTTTTCAAACCCATTTCTGATGGACTAACAGCCCTGACTCAATTAATCAAGCCCCAGGCTGAAAACAGCTGCCCCACATGGCAAATTCGCTGGCCTCTGACGGAGAGGCACGTTCGGGCTGTGAGCGCTGGGTGGTCTTGGGACAGGGCTTTGCCATCTGGTCGCCGTCCCCAGGCGTGGGAGTGCTGTCACCGAGCTGTGAGTCAGCATCTCCTCCTTTCCTCTCTGCACCGGCTGCAGGGCCCAGGGTCACAGTCCACGCTAACCCAGGGGAGCTGGGAGCTGGCGCTCGCTCCCTTCTGCAAAGGGCCATGGGAAGCGGTGTCCACCTGGGCAGGCTGCGCTCCAGATTATCTAAGGAGGGGTTCACAGAGGAGGGTTAATTTAGAGAGATTTAACTATTAAACCCATCCCTGTTTGCAAGCAAGTTTTGTTGAATCCTTAACAACATGGCAAGCAGATCAAACAACATTTTGTTACTAAAAGGTCCCTCCTTGGTTTAAACCTTCCATCCCAAACTCAGTATATCTTACTACATGCCCCCACTCAGATTTGACCTCTTAGCTGGGAGGACCTGAAGTGTGGTGGGAGGGTCTGGCCCTCCTGCCTCACCCCACCCAACTTCTGGACATGGCTCCCCTGAGGTGGGGGCCAGGAGAGAAGGACAGAGGGGTGAAGTCACCTGGCTTCACAGTGGTGACCAGAGGCGTCTCTGCTCCGGTCTCTGTCTGGCTGCAAGCTGACATGGTGGTCTCCCGGATGCACAGTGTTTTCCTGAGTGTTTCTCTTTACCTCGGATCCCTCCTTATTCTAGGAATTGGCTCACATAATTACAGAAGCCAAGAAGTCCCATGATCTGCCGTCTACAAGGTGAAGAACCTGGAAAGCCAGTGGTGTCGTTCAGGCCAAGCTGGAAGGCTGAGACCCAAGGGAGTGATGGTGTAACTGCCCGTCTGCAGCTGAAGGCCTGAGAACCCAGCCGGGGGTGTGGGCTGCTGCTGTAAGTCCAGATGCCGATGAGCAGAGAGCCAGGAGCTCTGATGTCGGAGGGCAGGAGAAGACGGGTGTCCCAGCTCGAGCAGAAAGAGCAAGTCCTCCCTTCCTCGCCTTCTTGTGCTGTTCAGGCCCTCACTGGATAGATGATGCCACCCACTTTGGTGGGGGTGATCTTTAGTCAGTCTACCAGTTCAAATGCTAATCTCTTCTGGAAACAGCCTCATAGGCACACCCAGAAGCAATATTTTAACAGCTATCAGGGCATCCCTGGACCTGTCAAGGAGACATGTGAGATCAACCATCACAAGGCGCAACCCGTTTCCTCCCACCAAATCCACAACCCTCGATTCTTCGCCCCTCCTCCTGGCCCGGCCCTCTCCCGTCTGACTGGGGTGAGCAGAGGGTGGCGCCTGGCGGGCCCAGGGCTCGACCCCTCCGTTAACACTGGCACTGGGAGTTTGGCCGCAGTTGTGCGCCGCTCTCTTTAACTTGTGGGGTATAAGCACCTTCTCCCGTTCACGTGTGGATCCTCACCAATGCCTGAGCAACAGGAAAAGTCCCCTCCGACATAGTAGTCACCAAGGTTTGCTGAGCCGCCAAGCAGCAAGCTGCTGCAGAAAGTACCAGGGGTAGTTGTGTATTATACCAGGAGAAGCTAACTTTTCTAAAAACTTTCACAAACCCTTTCTCTTTTGCTCTTCCTAATAGCCTGGTAAGATCAAGTATAAGAAGTACCATTAGTCCTTGGGTAGAGTTAAGCAGTTAATTAGCTTGTCTGAGCTGGGGTTCCCCCATCTGTAATGTCAGGGATAAGAGAATCTACCTCACAGGGATCTTGAGAGAATTAAATTTTAAGAGACGTGCAAAGTGCTAGCATGGAGTTCTCAGAATGCACCCTGGAGACAGCACCTGGGCAGGGCAGACCTGGGTAAGAGGCTGGACGGAGAAACAGGAGGGCAGGAAGGGAGGCGAGGTGGCAGAGCTTGGGCTCTGAGATCAGGTGACGGGGACTCAGGTCCCACGCTGTCACTTGTTAGCTGTGTGATCCTGGGCAAGTCACTTAAATCCCTTCCTCATTAGTTTCCACTTCTGCCAAGTGGGCAGAACAGGAGCACTTCCCTCAACCCCGCACCCGCTTCGGTTTACCTGTCATTCAACGACAGCGCCCTCCACCGGTTGCTCCTGACGCTTCCTGAGAGTCATCCCTGAAACCTCCTCTTCCTCATGCGCCACATCCCATCTATCAGCAGGTTTTATCGATTCCATTTCTAAGCATCTTTCAAACTGATTGACTTTAGAGCAGGTGGGGTTTACCAAGACAGGGGACCGTTCCGGAGATGCTGGAACCAATGCACAGCCTGGGCAGCTAGATGCAATCCTCATCTTCCTTTGGCTGGTTGATGGAAATCTGGACTCAGTGGTGGCCCACACTGAAACCCCAGAAATTCCTTGTAAAACTAGTTTCGAAGAGAATTTATTAAGCATGAATCTTCCCTAATTTTATTCCCCAAGAGGGCACCACTTTCACCAGAACACCTCTGGGAGGGGAGTGCTAGCATCTTTGGCAAGTGCTGAGATGGCTGCTCTCTGAAAGCCAGAGATGCAGGTCAGCGATGGTGTGGTTTCAAGATGGAGGATGCGGAGGGGCAGAGGCCAGGCAACGGCACTTGACCACCAGAGGCACTAGGTGTGGTGACCATTAGAGAAAGTTGGGCTGGAGTGATGACAACCTGACCCACAGGGATCTTGGTTACGGCTCTTTGACTTTAGAGGCCTTAGGACTGAAATAGTTCAGTCTACTAAGATCCTCTTGGACCTGGCTTGAGTCATCATGAGAGCTGCAGCCTCTTAACCACGTCCCTAGACCACATCCCTAGATGTGATTCAATTCACAGACCCAGAACCCGAGGAATGAATCCATTAGCCTTAAAGCAGGACTTCGTAGTAATATGACTCTTCCTCCTGGCCTGTCACAAAGTGACCTGGGACATCTGCTGGGTAATTCTGCATTGGAGAAAGGACCATTGAACGTTGGCTCTGAGCTGAAACTGACTCCTGGAAACTCAAAACGCCACTGTGGTCTCCCAGCTGGGGGATTTTGAGGCTAAGGGGATAATTGGATTTCTGACCCAAAACCACCTCAGTGAAGGCAATGGGAGCCAGACCACATCCCATATTTCTTTGCCAAGATTTTGAGTGGAGTGTTTGATTGGACATGCTTGGAAATTGACAGAATCTCCACACCGACTCCTTGGTTTGTGGAATAATGGCTAATGTAGGGAAGGGCCAAATGGAAGCCTCTGGAATTCCATCTCCCAATCAAAGTGATTAGCCCGTAAAGTTCCACATCCTAGGGGAATGTCAGATATTAGTGCCAACATCGAACATTTGCAAAACTGCAGCAATGGTGATCCCTGTTATGCTCTTAGAGAGCTTGCCTGCTTAGTTGGTGCAGAAGACAGATCAATCTTGGAGAATAACTACAGATCTTTGTAAGCTTATTCAAGTGCTGACTCCAATTTTAGCTGTTATCTTAGATGAATTGATAAATTTACCCAGCCCAAGGTATCACAGCTGGTAAATCTTTGCTTTTTTTAAATCCCTATGAGCATAAAGGCATCAGGAATTCAATAGTTAGATCTCACCTGAAAAGGATAGCAGTCATCTTCATGATGTGTTCTCCGGGCGACATCAGTCTTCTGGCTCTGTGGCACAATTCACCCCCACTGGTCCATCACCCTACATGCTATAATCCCAGTCTCCTACATGGCTGACAACAAGCTCACAGGTCATGGAGAGTAGAAGGTAACAGGTACTTAAACGTTTTTGTAAGACATCTATGCGCTACAGGACAGACAATAAATCCCCCAAAATACAGGGACTTGGCCACCTCGCTGACATTTTGAGAAGCTGGTGTCTGGGACATATTGGGATATTCCCTCCAAAGTGAAGGAGAAATCGACTCACTGTGTCCCCTGCTACAAAGAAGGAGGTGTGATGCTTTGTGAACTGCTTTGGACTTTGGAAGGAACGTGGAAAGAACCAAACATCACATTTGGTTGTGCTCTTCTGATTCATTTACTGAGTGAGCCACAAGACTCGCAGTTCTGGGCAGGGCTCAGAGCAAGAGGAGGCTCTTCAGCTGGGACAGACTATAACCGAGGCAGCCCTGCTCTTTGGGCCTTATAACCCAACAGGGCCAAGGGTACTAAGTTTCTTTAGTAGATCATTGATGGGAAAATCAGCACAAACACTAACATTTTGGAGCAAAGCTAAGATCTCTTCAGCAAGCAAATAGTCTCCTTTTGACAAGCAGCGCTTGGCAGTATTCTGGGCCTGGTAGAAAACCAGTACACCTGACCAGAGGATGTCAGATGGTCCTGCAACTTGTGCTTTCCCCTGTTAGCAGGGTGTTCTCTGCCCCACCAAACCATAAAACTGAGCACGGCCTGCAACATTCCATCACCACCTCAAAGGGTCATGGGCTCACACAGTCCTGAAGATCAGTGGTATGCCTAGCGTATTTGGTACCCAGAGTCGGGGGTGTATTGGTAAATATTTAGCAACCAACTCTTTTTGGGGTGAGAGCCCTGGTTTGCACAGTTTGTATATTTCCGTGGTGTAGATGCTACCACTGTGGCTGATTGCAGGCTACCAACAGGACATCGCTGAACACAGTCAGAAAAGATTTCACAACTGGTTCTCAGCAGCCAGTGCAAGCTGGCTCCAGCACGCCACCACCCAGAGTGGGCCATTTTCCAAATCCCCTTTCTCTATGCAGTAAGATTATTTTCAGAAAACGATCATGAGATGCAATGAATAATAACTTCAGAAAAAGCACAGACAGCGGAAATTTTCTTTTATTGTAATCATGCTGGTAAACATTTTTTAAATAAAAAAGAAAATTAATATCCAGTAAAAAAGAGGAGAAAAGGATTGGCCATATGGTTTCTGGGCTGGCATTTAAGGAGCTTAGAAGTCCCCACTCCATCCTAACGAGTAAAAAGCTGAACGAACTGAAAAGCCAACAGCTTTCTTACATCTCTCAGAGAAGTGAGGTCACAGGGCAAACGCTGCCCCCCAAATTGGAGAGACTGACAGGCACACAGAATGACAGCGTACCTGAGCAGAGACCCGGGAGCTGCATTTTTTTTTTCCAAAAAAGGGAAAAGAATTTTACCTAAATATTGTTCTGTCCCAGTAATGAAGAACATGACAGTTTCTGGTTTCCAGCCTTGGCTTCTGCAAGTGTGTCAGTGACTTCATCAGAATTGAACTTGTTTGAATGCTGCTCTTCAGTGGACCGTACAGCCAGATTCGACAATCCATCTTTGTTCAATGGTTGATCAAAGAACGCTTTTTGTTAATCTTAATTCCAAAAACTTTCTTACATGTTAAGTAACATGAACGAACTGTTCTGTAAATACAATTGTGTTGGAACACAGCCACTCACATTTGTTTACATCTTATTTATGGAGGCTTTTTTTTGCAGCCACAGCAAGCTGGGTAGTTGTCACAGACCATGTTGTTTACGAGCCTAAAATACTGATCAGGCCCTTTAAGAAAAAGTTTGCCAGCCCCGACCTAAAGGATTAAAAATAAAATGTAATTTGTATTTAAAGTGTACAAAATTTGAATATATTTTCATCAAAAATCCTAAACTATGGTGAATATAAAAATAATAACATTTGAACTTATGTGTTTTCAGAAAAGTATTTTTCTGAATACTGACTAGATAATATTCAAAATTATCTATTATAATTGAAGGACGAAATACAATGATAATTAACGACACTTAGAATCTTAAATCAAAATCAAGTACAGCTGAAATATGTAATTTAATTTTTTGAAAATTCAAGTAAATCATATTGAATGTTTCTATAAAATGAAAACTACTACCCACAATTCTGGCATTCTATCTTTATCTAGCTGTCAATATAAAGAAGTGGTATTAGACTTCATTGTGTTATTTCTAATGTAGGCCCACATGTACACCAATTGAAGAGTAAAATGAATTGTTTCATACTGCAAATATTTCTCAACCACTCATGCCAAGTATCAGTTCCATTATCGTGAAAAATATGCTAATTATCTTGTACCTTCAGAATCATGAATTGAAACAGGAAGACAAGAAAGAAAATGGGTGCTCAACAATATTTTGTTACTAAAAATGTTATGGAAAATACATATTGCATTCACACTGACAGGATTTAACAAGTTCAATAATTTGCGTTTTCTCTCAGTTAAGAGCTTCCTCTGCTCAAATCCTCTTCACACTTGGAAGCAGGGTCTGTGTCGGACATCAGCAGGGGTGTAACCCCCGAGCCTGCACACATTCACATTCCTTTCATTTCAAGGACACTGGGCAAGAGACACAGAGGCGTGTTTCCCTGGCCTGAGCAGCGTCACGCCTGAGGACAGATGTTGAGGCTCACGGGCTGTGATCTGCCAGCACTGAGCCCTGGGTCTCGTGTGCTCTCTGAGTGTGTGTGTGTTTAGAATCTGTAGGGTCCTTGGCAGCCCGGTTCCTGGGGCAGCAACCCTTCGGGTGGGTCTAAGGGTGTATAGACATCCCTCTGCTCTGTGTACTGCCACTGATCTGGCGCATGCCCAGCCATCCACAGCAGCAGGCTGCTGGCAGTCATGACGCCAGGCGGGACCTGACCCCAGGAAACAATTAAATAAAGAAAGCGCAGAATTTTGACTCAAGTTGCCCAATCATGTTCTCTCTCTCTCAGGAATCTGGGAAATTAACTGAGGGACTAGAAGACAAATGAATTTAATGGCAGAGTTCTGGATGGAAAGCCTTTTCGGGGGGTCCTCAGAGCTGTCCCAGTCAGTCCTGGACTCTGTCCTTCTGGTCTGCCTGTTGGGATTTCCAGCTGCTCGCTCAGATTCCACCAGGCCTCTCAGGATCCTTCTAACGAATTTTTTTCTTTTGCTGTATTTGTCACCGCTGCTTGAGATCAAAAGAACTCTAACTGACATCTCATGCAAGGGGTGATCTGCATGCCCAAATCGTAAGGCTGGGTCAGGCCTGAAGCAGCCTGTGGAGAAATCCTCTGTCTAGACCACTTTGTGAGGCCACAGCGTGGTCTGAAGAAAGCCTGTCTGTGCCACCAAGACTCTGGAAGGGGTGGAGTTGGATAGACCTGAAATTGTGTCCTGGCTCCACCACCTTCCTATGGTGTGACCCTGAGCAAGTTACTTAACCTCTCTGAGCCTCAGTTTCTCCCTCTGTAAAGTGGCACCATCCCTCAGAAGGGCTAGATGTCTGGGCACTGCCAACCGATAAAGTACCTTCGTATGAATGAGAAGAAAGTGCCCTCCTGGGCGCGGGGCTTGGCGAGTGGACTGCAGGCTGGACTTGAGCCCCCACAGTCTCAGGTGGGCGTCCCAGTGCAGTGTCCAGGCTGGACATTGAGGAGTGGTGGCCCTGGGCGCTGGGAGCCATCGGTGAGGTGAAGTCCTCAGAGTGCCTGGGCTCAGTGACCGTGGTCCCCTTTTCCTTTTCCCTTCCTGAGTCTCAGCCTAACCACAGACAGCACAGAAACCAATCTGCAAGGCGTGAAGGATTACAGAGAGGGACGGCAGGTGAGGTCTCCTCACGGCTGGGCTGGACTCCACGTCACGGTGGCCCTCATAGCTGTCTGTGTGCCTCTGGGCCTGGGGAAAAAGGCAAGGGTGCTTGGATCCTTCCGTCCTTCCTTCCTTCATCCAGCCAGCTTTGGCCACCACCTGTGTCCCGGCTGGCTCTGCTGGCTGGAGGGAAACCCAAGTGAGCAGCGCCTGACTCCAGCCCTCCCTGGAGGTGACATCTGGAAAGGGAGGCCAGACGAGCTGTGGGAAACAGTTCAACATCACCGTAACGGTAGGCTTCCGCTTTTGTGCACCTCCTCAGGGCTTACAAAGCTTTCCCAACACGTTCTCTGGGGCATCCTCACCCCAACCCCAGGAGATAGGCAGGATGGGGCCATTGGTGACATTTTATAGACGAGAAAACCGAGACTCCTAGGACTAAAATGACTATCCACTTAACAGTAGTCTCTGAAGTCGAGGCTGGAACTTAACTTGTGTGGCTCGGGTTCAGCTCCAAGTCAGGGGCTACTGTCCCAGTCAGATGGAAAACCCACCAACGGGCCACATGTGTCATCAGGCAGGATCCAGCCCACTTAGAGGTGTGCGGTGGACGGGCTGCCTTCTTTCTGTGGTCTTCTGTCTCTCGTGGCCCAGGAAGAGGGCTCTGCCTTGTCCTGGACTGTTTTCTTCTCTCACGCTGACTGAGTGCGTGGGCTTGCACGTGGCCGGCCAGACAGATTTGGATGCCTGTTTAGGGGGTGGTAGGAAGCTCCCTGTCCTTAGGATTAAAACACGTTCTGGAACCAGCTCTCCTGGAACTGTGCATGGAGACACCGGACAAGAGACAAGTTTTTAACACAGCGGCTCTTTCTTGGTTTCCTGTTTGGCTTATGTCACAGGGGGTTCCCCAGGAAGCCAGTTGTGATGGAGATCTGCCACGGAAAGTTTATCAGGAGCGGTTTTGGGGACACACACCTGTGGACGGAAGGGATGACGCAAGAGTGGCCAGAGGGAGGCGTTCAGCAGCCAGGCTGTCCCCACAAAGGCCTCGCCAACTCTGAGAGGCGCCCTGAAGATGTGACCCCAGCCCTTGTATCCCTCAGTGGTTGACGTGGTCCCCCTGAGGAAGGGGCGTGCCCTCGGGTGGGGTGGCTCTCCCTCCACCTGGGGAGGGCAGGGACAGCTGACGGCCCAGCAACCCCAGTGGCAGGGAAATGAGCCCTTTGTTCCTGGAGTGGGACATGGGTGAGGTGTCCATGGCCACCCTGTTACTGTGCTTTGTGCTTCTCTCCTCAGAACCTCAGAGGAGGCAGGGTGATCGACAGCAGGACCGGCACTGCTGGGTCCTCTAGGCAAATCAGAACTTGCCCGAACTCCACAAGATGCAGGCCCAGCCACAGAGAGGGGTGATGATGGTGGGGCCAGGGCTTCCTGGGGGCAGGCATCTCGGAGAGGCCTTGGCACGCTGTGATGAATCTGGAAGAGGAACAGATGTTTAGAATATAAAGGAGGTGACCTGCGAGGTGGGCTGGGATGAGCACAGTGGGTCCTGGAAGGGGGCTTTTGGGGGTCCTTCCATAGCAGGAGGCCTTGCCTGGGGAGGGAGGCCTTCAGCTTCTGTGGCCCGGGGAGGGTGCCCTGCGGGCAGCAGGAGCCCAAGCAGGACAGACCTAGCTGAGGAGGAAGGCCTGGGGAAGGCGAAGCTGGATCCCTGCTGGGCGGCGGACGGAGACCCTCCTGCTGGCCCTCTCCCCTCCGGGAGGCCTGGATGCTGTTGCAGGGGTCCGAGGGGGCAGTAGGACTACAGCCTGAGGGTGGCAGTAGGGGAGGGTGAGGAGGGGCAGACATGGGGGAGGGCACCCAGCTGCGCGGGGGCTGAGCGCCAGCTGCAGGGACCTAGGAGGGGAAAGGAACGGGTGACCGCGGTGGTTTGGGGCCAGCCCGTCCGAATGAGCACAGCCAGTTTCCTCTAGCGCAGGTCTTTCCACAGAGGAAAGAAGATATGAGATGCGGGGCACAGCTGATTGCCTTTGGGGTCCCTCCGTGACTCAGAGCATTTTCCAGCTCGTTGAACTGGGGCCGTGCTGTGTGGAGTTTTCTCCTGAGCTCTGGCGGATGCAGCATGAATGGGGAATTTCATCCATCTGCGGACGATTCCTTTACCCTGAACTCATCCGCAGCCAGCTCCTCGAGAGCCTTTGATGTCCAGCAGGACTCCGAGCCTTTTTATGAGATGTTTTATGCTCCCCCCCACCCCCACCCATCGCTGGCCATTTATGTTTAAGGAACGGAAGTTGTGTTTTTCGGAGTCTAAGCAGACTCAGCCTTTGAAAGCTTCAAGTTCTAAATTCTAAGCTCGTGGGGTTCCCTTGGACTCCAGCCCTGGCAACCTTTTCTCTTCCAGCCGGGGATCTTGCAGCACAATCCCAGAGGCCTGGCTTTGCACGCACGGATCCCGGGCGGGGTGGGGGAGAGCTGGGGCCATCAGGGGGCCCAGGCTCTGGTCCCTTCTCCTGACCCCCAGGCCAGGGCTGGCCCTGGGCAGAGGCAGAGTGAGGGGGGGATTGATAGAAAGAGCCTGACCCAGCCCCATGCCTGGTGCCTCTGTTCCTTTGGGCTAAGGCATTTCCCCCCAATCTCGAGTAGCATTGCAAATATTTCCGATCTGGGCAGTCGTTAACACAATGTTATGGGTTCTCTGTTCAGCTGGGAGATCGCTCAGGAGAGGGACAGAAGAGGGTAAGTTTTGATGGGAGAAGAGTCCCTACTGGGAAAGAGAGTGGCAGGACAGAAAGCAAGCCCCTAGGCCTCCCCACTTGCCCTGGCTTCCCAGGGGTCTGGACAGGGCCCGGGGAGCAGAGCAGGGGTGGGACTGACTCGGGTGGCGCTAGACAGAGGGATGGTGTTCTGGAGAGAAGACGAGTCTCTGAAACGGGGTGCATGTGTGCGTGTACATGTGTGTGTTGGGGTGGAGAGCCGTTCCCTGAGCTGTGGGTGTGACTGGAGCTGCTTTTCATAGCTGCCCAACACTTTAACCTGGGGGAGGGTGGGAGCTGGTCACCGCAGGGACCCCGCGGGGCATCAGTAGGCAGAGCTCAAGCTAACCCTGGACAGGGAGCAGGGAAGCTTTCCGAGAGAAGGGAGAGGTTGGGCCCAAAATTCGGAGGAGGCACAAGGGTTCTCTTGGGACATGTGAGTGGAGGACGAGGGGGGAGGAAGAAGATACCAGAGACGAGCAGCAGGTGTTTGGGGGTGGCTCATGTCGGGGGAAGGTATTCTCGGCCCCCAGGGACACTGAGGGAGGTTGCACCTGCCACTCAGAGGAAGCTGGAGGTCTGGAGTTGCTCAACTCCTTCTCCTGGTTTGCCTTCTCCACTGGCAAAGCCACCGGCTCTGTGTCTCTGGATACATCCTGTTCAAATTTTGGGGAATGTTAACAATCCTGTGACCCCATGTGGCCTCACTATTTCATGTTATCATCACAACCCCACCCAGAGATGAGGACAGGGGCCAGAAAGTCTCATCCTTTTCCTTATATAGCAGATAAAGAAATGGAGGCTCAGAGACATTGTGTAGCTTGCCTAAGGTCACACAGCGAGCCAGAGGCAGAACTGGGGTTTGAACCACCCATGCCAGAGCTTGTGGCTGCTCCTCACCTCCTGCGTGGGTCTCCTCATTGCCTCCCCAGGATTCCCGGTGGCTCTGTTTCTCTGGGGTCAGGGCTATTCCATCAGTCAAATCTGCACACGGAGATGTGTACCATGCCAGACAGCGGGCAATGTGGAGACGAACCCCAAGGCTCCTATCCTCAAGAGCCCACGGTCAGTGGGGGCGGACACGGGAACAGACACAGATGTCAGGGCATGATGGGTACGAGGAGAGAGGCGAGCACACAGAGGGTCCCTGGGGCCCAGGCTCGGGGGAGGCTGGGGGAGGATGGTCTGGGATGCTTCCTACAGGAGGAGAGGGCTCAGCTGAGTTAAAGGGCAGAGGGGAGCGGGGTGAGATGACGGAAGCAGAGGGAACGGCAGCGCTGAGGCATGAGGGAGAGAGTACGTGGGCGTCCCGGGTCTGAGCAGGGCCGTGTTATAAAGGGGACGTGCACTGGCGGTGGTGAACCTGGAAGCTGGAGAGAGAGGGCGGCTTCTCCCCGGGGAGGAAGTGCCTTCTGAGCCTGCAGGGCCTGGATTTGTCCTGAGACCAGGCAGCCTGCAGGGGCTCCTGAGCAAGAGGGAGCCAGGGCTTCCCCTTCTCACAGGTCCAGATGGGCAGCCTGCGCCATGGCTGGGAAGGAGGCCCCGTGCCATGGCAGGGAGGGAGGCCGGGCGCATGCTGGTGGCCCAGGCCCCAGCTGGAACTGGGGCCGCCCCGCGGTGGGCACCCAGGATGCCTGGAACTGGGTCTGCCTCACCTGGGCAAGGGCAGCACACGCCGCTGGGTTCAGCTATACCAGTGCAGCCTGGGCGGGCTGGACGTCTGGCGGCTCTGGGCGCCCCAGAGAGATAGACTTCGTGTCCTTTCTGTTGATGGAGCCAGCTGGGCCGAGTCCTGCCTCAATTTTGAGAAGAGAAGTTTGGGCACCTCTGCCAGGCACAAGTGGGCCCTGACCTCTGCTGCTCGTCTACAACTATGTTGCTGGGAAATAGCCCCCATCTTACATTTTCGACGTGGCATTGGCAGCCAAACCCAGAGCACAGCTCCACAACTGAGACGCATCAGCCAGCTTTGCTGGTGAGGCTTCCACACACTGAGGGGCAGCCTGGTGCCCTGGGAAAGGGTCTCATGACAATGGGGCGTTTGTCTGGGGGGCTGAGTAGCAGGGCTACGACCTCCAGCCCCCTCCCGGCGCAGGGCCCGCTCACTCCGGGGCTTGGAGAATTCTGACCTCAGTTCTACCACCCACCCAAAGTGGGACCCTGGGCAAGCCACTCAGTTTTCTCATCTGTCAGATGGGTATAAAAGTCCTGGGTCGACTGTCTTAGAGGGTTGTGAAGAGAATCAAATGAGCTCTTGGGTGAGAAATAACGTCAGGATTAAAAAGAGCTTCGATGCCCAGCTTTCCTCCCTAACTCCACCTGAGCCGGCCCTGGAACCTCTGAAGGCTGTCAGGGGGCCGTTCTGTCACCTTCCTGGGCTCCTCTTAAAAATCAAATGACACTGCAACCCCAGGCAGTGGACAGAACCAGCCCTATTTCAGCCTCGAGAAGAGAGCAAATGGCAAGATGAGGAAAACGGGCTCTAAAGGCAAGTACATTCCTCCACAGGCCGCCTCCCCCCCAAGGCTCATTTGACTTTCCATCAACAGCTAATGATGTGGGGGGACAGGACCCCGGGGGGCCGTTCCTGCCTCTTCCCAAGCAACCACACCTCATGGTGGGGCCTCTGCTCCAGCCTCAGGAGTGTCGGGGAAGCTGCCAGCCTGTAAAATGCCTAGAAGATTCCTTGGCAGGAAGTGGATCTGCCCCAGAGGGTGGGGCTTTTCCCTCACTGACCGCTGGGGAAGCTCCGGTCTTTCCTGGGAGCGTGGCAGAGGCCCCAGCTGCTTGGGCTGGGGGCTTCGAGGGAGGAGGAGGTCTGGCTTCAGAGCCAAGGCCAACCCCAGCGGCTGGTATTTATTCCCTCCTGTGGGAGCTCCTTTGGCAAACGTTTATGGAGCCCCACTGAGGAGCAGGCTCTGCGTCCACGCGGAATAGCAGCTGCCCCGTCTGTCTGACCCCAGATTCACAAGCTCCCTTGGCTGGCAGTTCGCAGCGCTGGCCCCAGCGAGGTCCCCACTCAGCATGTTCATCAGCCCGACATGGTCCCAGGCATGTGCTGCGTAAACCGGGGGCCAAACCAGGCACGGGCTGGGTTTCCTGTCTTCCTCACACCCAGCATGCTTGGCACTTGCAGGCCCTGTGACGCCGTGGTTCTGAAGGCTCCACCTTGTGCCCTTTGTCTTGGAGGTCTGTCTCTTCCCCTACAACCCTCTTCCTCACTAGTAAGACTTGGATTTGCTGGTGTCCACACCCATTCCACCTGAGTTTCCAGGGTACATCCTAACTATTACCGCCAAACATGGTAATTCCATGCTGCTTCTCAGTGATTGATCTAAGAAGTAGGCATGTGACATAATTCTGACCAATAGGATGTGAGGGGAAATGAGCTGGGGAGGAGCTTCTGGGGAAGGGTTTCCACTGACTACAGGAGACACATAGGAGAGCTGACTTCTCTCTCCCTCCACACTGTTATGTCTGTGTGTGATGCCTGGAACATTGGCAACCATATTGAAACCATGAGGGGAACAAAGCTAACATACTGAGGAGGAACAGAGTTGAAACATAGAAGGACTCTGGGTCCATGATGATGTCACCAAATCGCTAATCAACCCTGGTGCTGTCCTTCCTCAAGATTTCTTGTCATGTGACATTTTCTTCAAAGCCATTTTGGGTTGGGTTTTCTGCTCCTTGCAGCAGAAGCATCCTCACTGATTAAATCCGCGTCTCCACGTGCAGCCCCCTTCAACCTCTGTGAGCCATAGAGATTGGAGTCGGGCGGCCTCGTACTCTGAAAGAACTAAGCTAAAGCTGCCACAGTGTTGGGGCTGCCTCCTGGGATGGCCTCAAAGCTGTGTGGTTTGGCGATCTGGGGACTAGTAGCACTGACCCCTGCAGCCTGCAAGGCCTTCTCCAGAGGCGAGGTGGCCCCAGGACACTCCCCGACCCCTGGCTGCCCCCGGGGTGAGGGCTGGAGGTCCTCATGCTCATCCCCTGCCCGGGTGGGGGTCGTCCCTCTGCAGCTAGCCCCCACCATGACCTTCCCCGTCCCAGGTGTCCACCCTCCGGGGGCCTTGCAGCTCTAGCTCGCCTTCCTGAGGGCGGAGGCTCTCCCCACTCTGCCGCCCCGGGAGTCTGCCCTTCTCCGGCCGTTCTGCCCAGGATTGGTTTCATACAGGATCTCCTCCAGCCGAGGAAGAGCAGGGCTTGCAGGAGCAGCAGGCCCAGGGCCTCGGTGGAAGGCTGGGTGTGTGAGGAGGGTGCAGAGGGAGGCCTGAGGATCTTGCTCAGGAGGCCCCCCAGGGACTAAGGCAGGAGGAGCGGTGGGGACGGGAGTGCGGGGGGCAACTGGGAAGCAAGGGAGAAGGCTGTATGTCAGGTGGGGACAGGCCAGCAACAGGGATGACCCCGGCACCGGGAGCAGCTTAGAGGTGGGGACCCGTCCTGTTCATCTGTGCTGCCCTGTGCCTGGCATGTTCCGTAGGTGCTCAGGGAATGTCTGCCCAGTGGATGCAATCATTCTTTCATGCATTCATTCGTTCATTCAACAGAGACACTGTGCCACTTTGGACTGAAAAAGGAGATCAAGCGCTGAGTAAGACAGAGAAGGTCCCTGCCCTCTGGGTCCTTGTGAGCAAGGGGTGGGGGGTGGATATAAACCAGGAGCTAAATAACTGATTAACCAACTGGCTAAGTCACGAACATTTTTAGTCAATTATATTTGCTACAACGTATGACAGCCTGTGTGCGCTGTGGGGAGGGAGGCCTGAGGAGGGTGGAGGCGTTAGGAAGGGCCTCGCTGCAAGCAGAGCAGGGAGGACGAGAGGCAGCCGGCCACGCAGCCTCTGCAGGAGGAGTCCTCGGGGAAGCAGCTGGCACCAGGCCCCGGGGGACCAGACACGTTCAAGGCCTGGGTGTCTTGGAAGTTCCCAGGGGAGCGGGGGAGCTGATGCTGAAGAGTGAGTGGGGAGCTGGCCTCAGAAGCCTGTGGACTGTGGTCTGGGGTCTGCAGAGATGGTTGAATGGTTCTGAGTTCCAGCACGTTAGACCGGATCACCTGGACGCTTTCCTGCCTAAGGTCACAATTAGTCCCAGAGACCTCCACGGAAGTGAGCCTGCATTCAGGGACAAAAGGATGCACCGTGGCAGAGGAGGCCCGCAGGGGCTGAGAGCCCGCTGACAGCCAGCACGCCGGGGCACCGACTTTCATCATTACCGTGGTTGTGGTCTCTGACGTCCAGGGCGGGGCTCTCCTGTTCCTCCCTCCTGCTCCCCACCTCTCTCTCTGTGCAGTGTGGGGGGTTTTGTCCTGGATGCCCTGCCGCCCACCTCGCTCCTGAGTGCTCTCCTCCTCGAGGCCCTCCTGATGTGGGAAGGCAATGGACGCTGGCCCTGGGGCGACACCTCCATGGGAAGCATGACCCTCGAGGCTTGGCCCAGGACTGTCTAGTCCCCATGTTCCCTCTGTCCCATGCCGGGACACCTGCCAGGCTCATCTCTGCCTGTTCAAGCCCTAGTCATCATGGGCGACCAGCTCCCAGACCTCGGGCACCTGGCCTGGCTCTCCTTCCCCAGAGACCCCTGGCCGGGGCTCCCCAGGAATGGCCTCACCCGTCTGCTTCTGCTGCTGGTTCCAGCCTTCCCTCCCTGGCCCAAGGACCAGCAAAGATGAGTCACAGGAGGCTTAGCTTGCCACCTCTTCAAACAAGTGTTAACAGAGAAATGGAAAGGGGCGTGGAGATGAGCGTGGGGCCTAGCTGGAACCTCAGCATGCGGGGCTGTGCAGCAGGTGCCTTTGCCGGCCCTCAGAGCTCCCGGGCGCAGAGCAGGGCAGCTGAGCCCATGCCGGAGGTGTGGTGGCTCCTTAGCCTGGCGTCAGGCTTTGTCACGAACGGGATCACACAGTAAGGGATAGGGCTGAAGACCACCAGTGTGGTCAGTGAGCTGTGTGGTCTCCAGCAAGCCATGGAACCACTCCAGGCCTCAGCTTTGTCACCCTCAGTCAGGATGACAACAGCTCTCTCATGGGATAGCTAGAGGACAAAAGTGACATAGGACTTGTGAAGCCTGCCTGCTGTGTGTCCTGCACCCCATAGCACCCTGTCCCTTCTCTGTTCCCTCTTCCGGCCTCCCTCCCTCCCTCTGCTTTAATGTGTGATACCCCCCACCCCCACACTCCCCCATCTTAGATTCCAGAAGAGAACCATCACCAAAGCACGCAGGAAAGCCCCTGCATGGGGGTTAGGCACCAGGACAGTCCTTGGCGGGTGGAGTATGATCCTGTGGGGAGCAGCTCAAAGATCTTCCAGCTGCCCCCTCACCATCCCAGGTGGGGACCCTGAGGTCTCTCCTCACAGCCCTGGGGCAGGGGAGCAGCTGTCACCAAGGAAAGGCAGCGCTCAGGCCCTGCGGCTCCTGGGCCCAGACTGCCTGACTTCCTGTGCTGAGCACCAGCCAGGGCAACTGGCCCATCCCACAGGGCGGCCCCAGTCCTCCCGGGGCCCACTGCCAGGGGACAGCCAGCTCACCTGTGAACCCTGGGCCTCCATCCCAGGAGAAGCCAGTGAGGCAGGGACCAGAGGGGGATGCTGGGGTGTCCCTGGTGGGGTCTGTGGGTCAATGTGTGTGTTTGTGTCTGTGGTGTGTATGTATGCAGGTGGGCTTTGTGGGGTATGTCTGTGTGTGTATTTGCATGGATGGTGTGTTTGTATCCGTGATATGTATCATATGTATGTGTTTGGGTGTGTGTGTGTGCATGGTCTGTGCAGTATATGTGTGTCTGTAGTGTGCGAGTGTGACTGTGTCTGTATGTCTGTGGTGTGCGTGTGTATGTGTCTGTGGTGTGTGTGTGTCTGTGGTGTACGTGTGTGTTTATGTCTGCAGTGTGTGTGTGTCTATGGTGTCTGTGTGTGGTTGTATCTGTGGTGTATGTGTTTATGTCTGTGGGGTGTGTGTGTGTGAGTGTGTGCACATGCGCAGCACTGGTAAGGCCAGGACCCCCCACCCACGGAGGACGTACACCTTTGGTGAAGTTGTGATGTTGCGGAGTCGTTCCTTGTCTCCCCACTTTTCTGAGTGCCTGCTCCCTCTCCCAGGCCAGTCCCTTTACTCCTCTGTCCCCGCTGAGGTTTCTCCTTGCCCACCTTCCTGCTGCCTCTCAGGGCCCAGGACCAGGCCAGCCCTGCTTGCTCCCTCCACCTCTCAGTGTGGCTCTGGGCCCCCTCCTCGTCCTGGACTGCAGCAAGGCATCGGTGACATCTCAATCTGGCCGACCCTCTGTCACAATCTAGCATGTCAAGGGAACAGTGTGGAGCCAGTGGCTTGGCCTCCTCCTGGTCTAGGCGGTAGCATGTTTGCTGTCCCTCTGCATGCCCCATGTGGCCGGCTGGTGACCAGCATCCGTTCCTGTCACCTTCTCGAGAGACTGGGCAGAGAGGGGCAGAGTTCATGCCAGGACATGTTGAGTATGAGGCTCCAATGGTCACCTGGAGGACAGAGGTCAGGGTCACTGGAGACAGAGGGTTGGGGACCAGGACAGGGCCTGGGCTGGAGTTAACATGGGTCACTCTCAGATGCTCATGGAGGGTGACTATGTGCCAGGTGCCGTGCCCAGTGCACCACTGCACACTGGTGGTGATTAAGACCACAGGCGTGAGAATGAAGTAGGTGGAGCGAGGTGTGGGTTGGGTCCCGCCACACCCACTCTGAAAGGCTGACAGAGAAAAGAAACAGACACACCCACCCACCTCCTCCCCACAGGCCTCATGCACCCAAAGCCATCATCAAAGAGCCCAATCACTCTCAACACCGCCCGACCCTCCTCGGTGGGCTCCAAGGCCCCCATGATGTGGCCCACACTTCCCCCAGCCCCCACCTGCGGCCACAGGGCCACCTTGCTGTTCCTTGACCTGGCAAAGCACATCCCTCCTCAGGGCCTTTGCACGTGCCATTCCCTCCCTCTGGAGCTGTCTTCCCCAGGCAGCCACGGCACCTGCTCCCTCCTTGCCTAGCATCTCTGACTTGGGCTGTCTTCTGAGAGGGGCCCTTCTAGAGCACATTGTTTAGAGTGTCACCCCTGTGTTGACCCATTGCCCCCTCATGCCGTTGCATTCCCCTGTGTCACCTGGAGTTGCTGTCTAACTGTGTGTCCATTCATTTGCTGTCTGTCTCCACCGGATGTCCTCTCTCTGAGGGCAG
Source organism: Equus przewalskii (assembly GCF_037783145.1). NCBI lineage: Eukaryota > Metazoa > Chordata > Mammalia > Perissodactyla > Equidae > Equus > Equus przewalskii. The sequence goes on from NC_091847.1 coordinate 10,202,226, forward strand.
GCTCATGGTCTCTGCTGCATCATCAGTGTTTGGTGCATAGAAAAAGCTCAGTACATATTATTGGAGTGACTGAATGGAGAGATGAGCGAATGGGACGGTAGGACCTGTTGGAGCATCTGTATTGCCAAGGGCAAGACCAGGTTTCTCAAGAAAGAGAGTGCCATACTGCAAAATCCATTTCAGATGGATCAGGGCTGTAAAAAGGAAAACCAAAGCTGTAAAACCAGTGGATGGAAAGAAAGGAGAACATTTTCCTGAACTCGGAGAGGGAGAGCCTTCCTAAGCAAGACACAAAATCCAGAAGCTATGAAAGAAAAGCCTGACAGATTTGACTACACAAAAATAAAAAGCGTACGCATGGCAAAATGCATGATATACAAAGTTCAAAGACATTTGACTGGGAGAAAATATTTAAAACATGTACAAGAGACAACAGATTACTATCATTACATATGATACGATTCCATGAGCCAACAAGTAAGACACATACAGCCCAGCAGGAAAAAACGGGCAAACGAGGGAAACGGGCAATGCATAGAAACAGAAATACTCTTGGCCAGTGAGCGGCTGAATGGAGCCTAACCTCGCTAGTCACCAGCGAGAACCCTCTGTGGGTAGGACTAGAGGAGGGGAACTAAAGGCAAGGCGGTGGGGCTCCCAGTGCCCCACATGTGGGACGGCTGTGGTCCCCACGGACAATGGAAGGCCAACTGGGCGGACTTAGCAACACTAAAATGCACACTCATTTTGACCCAGAAACCCCACTTTTAGGAAGCTATCCTTGCAAAATGCCAACGATGCCCCGTGCCTCACGGCTTGTACTTGCAGAGGAAGGAAGCAGAGCCCCCTGCTTGTCACCACAGGGAGGTGGCTCCACGACGGAGGACTATGCAGCTAATAACAAGACCCTGCTCTGCATTGAGAAATGCTCCCAACTTATTAAGTGACAATCAAAGTAAGACTCGGAACCACAGGAGTGGCCGGGTCCCATGTGCGTTTGTTAAACTCCTGTATGTGCATTCACGCAGCTGGATACATACACCGGCGGGCAGAACGTTGCATGAAATATGCAACTGTCAGCAGTGGGTGGCTCTGGGGAGTGGGGCGGAGCTTGAGGAGTGACTTTTCATTTTTCTTGCTTCTTTATCATAGAGTTTTAGCAACTAAAATATATGACTACTGTAACTTTTTAATAGAGAAAAAATAATGGCATTAGAGAAGGATGTGTGTGTGGTGGGGTGTGTGGTGCTGTGCGTCAAGATGAGGAGGCCTGAAGAGGGTGGACTGGCTGGAGCCCCCAGGAGACTGCAGGCACCTTTGAGGCAGGCTCGCTCGCCGTGGGAGCCAGGCAGTAGAGGACACGGGGTGCCCACGGGCCCTGCCCTCCTCCAGGCCTCCCCAAAGCACTGTGCGGCAGGTCCCCCAGCCCCACTTCTCCATCTGCAGAGAGATGAAATCCGATCTCTCAGGGTGGGAATCAGGGCCCGAATCAGGCACGGAATCGGGGCCGACCCCACCAGGGAAGCAGCAACCCCACCCCCTGCACGATCAGGGCCTGGGTACCCTAGCGACAAGACGTGGCAGAGCTCCAGCTGCAAAGTCACCCTTTCAGCCCAGCCTTCATGGGCGGGGTAGGCAGTTCCTGTGCAGCCTCCTCCCACCCCCACTGCGTTCAGGTTTCCCTTCCTGGGAGGCAAGGGCTCTTCATCTTGTGGAAGCCTCCCCAGCACCTGGGCCATCCCCGGGGGCGCCAGGAGCTCAGTTCTGGACACGTTGATATAGAGATGGGTGTGAGACCTCCAGGCTGATGTCCAGCCAATAGATAACCATGTGGGTCTAGAGTTCAGGGGAGAAGCCCAGCAGGAGGAGGACCTTTGGGTCATGAGTTGGTGAAGACACCAGGGAGTGAGGGGTAGAGAAGAGCTGTGGGCCCTGGATCGAGCCCTGGGCTCCCTACATGGGACACTGCAAGAATAATAATAACAGTAATAATAGTCACTGCTGTATTGAGCCTGCAGGGGCAGGGCCTCGGGGAGGCGAAGGCCTTGCCCGAGGCCACCCAAATAGCACGTGGGTCTACCGGGCTCCAAGGTCTCGCGTCTCCTCTCTGGTCACTCTACTCCGTGTTTCTGTGTCACACCTAACATCTCATCTTTGTTTTTCTGCCCTCCTCCCCACAGCTAAGGGGGTGATTTAAGACAGCTAAGTTGTTTCGTCTCTATTTCTGCCTCTGACCTCGGTCCTTGAGCTCATGTTGCTGATCAGCTGCAGGTTTGAAAGGTCGGAAGGAAACTGAGAACTGTGAGAGGCCAGAACCGAGGAGGCCCAGCTGGGGGTGAAGGGCAGACTCTCCGAGGTCCAGGCCTCGGCGCAGCGCTGAGCAAAAGTGGAGCCCATGGAGACCGTCCACTCGCACAGCCGAGGAGGAGGCTCTGATATGGACACAGGAGGCCACGGCTACCGCCCATGCACGTTCTCTTCCTCCAGGTGGCACTACCTCATTTTACCCTCAGGGCCCTGGAGACGGGCACCACGGCTCTCTTGCTATCTGCACAGGAACTAAGCACACAGACTGCCAGGGGAGCTGGGAGCTGGCCCAAGCCTGGCTGACGTCATGTCTCAACCTCACAATCACCAGACAGAGGCTCCCCGTATTTGGTACGTGTCTGCACTTACATTTTTTCTACATTTTCACTTAGGCCTCACAATGACCCTGTGAGTTGGGTCTTATTAGCTCCATTTCACAGATAAGGAAACAGAGGCCCAGGAAGGTCACCGAAGGTCACCCAGCCAGTAGGCTCCAGATCTCGCCTTCTGATCTTGCCAGCTGCTCCCCAGACCGCGGCCTCTCTCGGCACAGCCTGGCCAGCCTGCCTGGGGCGGGGCTCGCCTCAAGATGGCGCCCACCCTCTTCCCTTGTTTCGCCGTGTTCGAAGGACTCCAACACGACAGCTTTTACATTTCGGCATCTTTGCAACCTGGGTGCATCTTACAGTCTTTGGCAGGCCAGGCAGCTGTCGTGACCTTGTTCTCTTTTCCCGCACACACATCAAAACCTGCAGGATGGGCATCAGTTTCTCAGAAGAAAATCCTGGAGCCAATAGCGGAGGACACTTAAAAAAGACACGCTGGGGCTGGCCCTGTGGCCGAGTGGTTAAGTTTGCGCGCTCCGCTGCAGGCGGCCCAGTGTTTCGTTGGTTCGAATCCTGGGCGCGGACATGGCACCACTCATCAAACCACGCTGAGGCAGCGTCCCACGTGCCACAACTAGAAGGACCCACAACGATGAATATACAACTATGTACCCGGGGGCTTTGGGGAGAAAAAGGAAAAAATAAAATCTTTAAAAAAAAAAACAAAAATGACAAGCTGCACCACCGTGCTTTTGATGGTGCAGAGGACAAGACCTGTAGAAAACCCCGGCTTCAACAGCTCTTGAGTCGGAAGAGATTCCAAAGAGTTGGACTCAGAATACAAAGCTACTCTAGGGTTCCTTGATCGGAAGTGTTTCCGGCTATATCTCGTGGAGCACGGTGCATGCTCATGGCTCCCCCAGTCCTCCTCTGTGATGGCGGTCCTAGGAGACACACCCCAGAAGCCACACAGCCAATGTGCAGACAACCTGCCAGGTGCTCATGTTCCATCCCAAAGGCGGAGGGGAAAGACGTCCTCTTGCCTACCTGGGTGCCCACAGGTGGCAAAGTGGGGGAGTTGGGTGATTGGTCTGAGGGTCTGGAGGGCTGAGAGGGGCACCGCCTGAATCTGAGCCACAGCAGAGGGGAGGCTGAAGCCTGGGATCCCTGATCCTGCACCCTCCGCTGAGCTGGTACCCATGGCCTTTCATGAGCTTGGCTCACTGCCCTGTCACTAGGGCCCTGCCCAGAGCCCAGCACACTGTGTGCATTCAGTCGGTGTTTGCTGAATGAATGAACGTTGCACATGGCTTTGGATCCTCTACAACATAGGTTCAAATAAAGCACCTTCCACTTTCTTAGCCTCAGTTGTCTCATCTGTAAAACGTGGGTGAGATGCCATCATGATAGTGTTCTTGGGAAGACGGATGAGCTGATGCACATAAAGTGCTGGGTTACTGGCCAGGGATCAACTGATGGGAGTGGTTAGGAACATTTCTGAGGAAGCTGGTTATGATTTTTTGTGCCATGGCCTCAGGCAGAGTCCTCATGTCGGCTCTTGTTCACAGCAGGATTGGGGAAAAGCACAAGTGGCTCAGTGTAAATACAGCAGGGACAAATGCCACAGCTGTGCCCTGCAGCTGGGCACCGGGACTTCTCACCAGCTCTGGGCGTGACAGAGTCTGCACCGATCTCATCCTCACCTCAGCAAGTGTCCTGAGCCACCAGCCTCTGCAGGGCTGTCTGTGGCCCTAGACGGGGCTCCTCCAGGGCTGGGCCTAGGCTTACTCACCAGTTGTCAGCTGGCGCATAGAAGGTGCTTGACACATTTTGATGGATAAATAAATCCTCGTCCTCAAGATCAGGCCCTCAGAGAGAGGGCCCATTCTCTCTCTCCCCCTTGTATGTGTGTGTGCATGTACACACATGATCACACACATGCACACACAAACACACGGGTTCACTCACCTGGCTGGGGTCTTTTTGCAGGTCTGGGGCTTATAATGTCTGTCTTCCCAGAGCCAGCAGTAACCTCCTGCTCTGATGTGGGGCACTGTGGGGCACTTGCCTTTGCATTTTTCCCAGTGACCAGCACAGCAAATGCTCAGGAGCACTAAGTGGATGGATGGATGAAAGAGTGGAACTGATCTGGGGTAACGATATGAACGAATCCCACACACACAAGATGACGACGGTAAGCCATGCGTACTCATTAGAATATGGGCTGGGCATTGCTGTAAAATACAGGTTTGCTGTAAAGATGCCAAAGGAACAAGATCCTGGTCTACTGCTCCTCACATCATGGGCTGATTACGCCCTGATGGGCTGCTATGGCAGCTCCATGGTATCAGGGACCCGGGCTCTGCTTATCGTAAGAAATGGCTTTCATCTCTTGGTCTAAGGTGGCTGCCCCACCTCCTGCCATCACATCCACATTCTTACCCACAGGAAGCAGGAAAGGGAAGTGGAAGGAACTCCTTTTTCCCTTAAGGGCATGACCCAGAAGTTGTTCCCATCACATCTGCACACATCTGACTGGCCAGAACTTAGTCCCCCAGGGCCACACCTTGCTGCAAAGAAAGCTAAGAAAAGCAATCTTTAGCTGGGTGACCTTGTGCCCAGCTTAAACTTAGAGGGTCATTTACTAAAGCAAGAAGAGGAGAACCAAAGTTGGGGCAAACTGTTTGCTCTGCCTTGCCTTGTTTTGGAAACATGGAATGTCCTGTTCATCAGTCACGTGGGTGTGGGAGAGGGGACACACCAGCTTGAGTGAGTCTGGGTGAAATGGTGGGAGAGGCAGCGAGAGGCACTGGCTTGAATAGACGGATGCTACTGAGGGGTTCAGGGCTAGGCAGGGTCTCTCGGGGGTAGAGTGGAGAGCCAAGAGCACAGAGGAGGAGAAGGTGGCGGGAACAGTCAGCCTGCAGCCTGCCCCAGGTGGCCTGTGTTCTAGCCCAGACATTTGCACAGGGGTCGTGGATGGCGGAGCATGCTCGCAGCCCCGTGGACAGCAGATGTGTGTCAAATATCACCCACTGTGGGAGCTGCACAGTGTTGTCAGCAGCTTTGAATAAGCCACCAACATTTACAAAACTACAAGATTTTCAGTTTTCCTGAAAATATCAGGGGCTCAGGCGAGGCTGGTCTGACTCTCCTTGAGGTGACACTCAGTGGGCCCTGGGCAGTGGCTGTGAGTTCTGGCTTACCAGCCTCAGATGCTCCCTGCTAGGCCTGCTTCCCTGGTTTACATGTCCTGCCTGCCCGTCTAGAAACAGGAGTGGGTGGCCTTCTCCACACCACAGAGAGCCCCAGTATGTCCCCCCAGGGCACAGCGTCACTGGGCACATCGGTTCCTAGAGGAGCAGCCTTCAGCTGGGTGTGGCTGTGGCTCCTTCCTGTACACTGTGTGCCAGGCCCTGTGCCCAGAATGATGGTTAGCAGCAGTGGGCAGAGAACCCTTAAATACAGAAAAAGCAACTTCTCTGTCCTGGAAAAGAAGCCCAGAGGGAGGCAGGCAAGACCATTGTGGTGGCTCCTCCAGGTCCTCGAGGACCCGAGCTCCACCATCCTCCAGATGCAGCGCTGGTTCTCATGGTCCACGATGGGCCCTGGAGCCCCAGGCAAGCTCTCCACATGCCAAGCAAGCAGCCTGAGGGTGGGACAAAGAAGTGGGCAAAGGTCTGCACTTCCTGTCTTTTAAGGAAATTTCCAGAAGCTCCACGCAGCCCTTGTGCTTACGTCCCCCTGGTCAATCACATGGCCACACCCAAATGCAAGGTCATCTGAGGAATACAGCCTTGAAAACACCACAAGCGAAACACCAGGATTGTGTTACTAAGGCAGGTGAGAGAATGGATGGGGTGGGCCACCCATAGGCTCTGCCACGGGCCTCACATAGCCATGTCATGTACCCTTCCTCTGCCTCGTGTACAGAGGAGAAACTGCAGCCCGGGGAGGTTCCGTAACGTGTATGAAGCCTCCGCCTGTGGGGGACCGAGGGTCCGTCTCTCACTTGGATTTGCCCCCAAAGCAGGAGCCCTTATGTGACCCTGCTTCCTACTGCTGCATTTTGTCCTCGCCGTGGCCCCCTCCCCACCCCCAGCTCTCTAACACAGCATGAGCTCAGAAAGGTCCAGACACCCAATAGTCACCATTTGCCCTCGAGGTTTCTTGCCGCTGGAGGGGCCTGGCGTTATCACTGTTTTCTTATTCAGCAGTGGCTGTGGGGTGTGATTTGGCCCACACCCCGGTGGCCGAGTACACGTGTGGGACACTGAGGCCAGCCCTGGACCCCCAGGTCTGTGGAGACAGCATCTCTGGAGGGGAGGAGGAGACCGGGTCATGACGGGGTCTCCCCCTGGGGGGCAGGAGCTGCTCCTAGAGGCAGAGAACCCCCACAAACCAATTGGCAATTGGTTACTCGTCAGCTCCACTGTTTTCAACATCGCCCTTGGCCAGAGCTCAGAAGTCACTTTATTTTGCGTGGAGACACATCCTTTGTGTGTGGAGACACATCCGGGGCTGATAATGCCACAGACTGGGGTGTTTTGGTTCTTCCTTTGGGAAAGGGAAGATGTTGCTGCCACCCCTCCTCGCCTCACCCTCCAGACTGGAAATATGTAACCCTCATGGTGGGGTTTCAGTGGGACACTGCAGGCCAGATTTCCCAGCTAAGAGGAACACAGGGCCGTGCCGGGGCCAAGCACACGCTCTGGACAGCTGGCTATGATGTTTTGTCCTGTCCTTTAAAAACAAAGCTTAAATGGAGCAAAGAATTGCTTTCAAATCAAATATTTATTGGCACCTGAATGTGTTCTGTTTGTTAGAAAACATGTTTTTTGTTTTAAAATTAGATTTCCCTGGAAAGAACAATGACAAAATCAAAGGAGACGGTTTGGCAGGGCAGAAAAGAACAAACTCTGTTCCCAAAGCGTCTTGAGGTTTGGGGAGCACCAAGCTGCTCGCAGCGCCTGGCTCCCCGGCTCACGTCGGAGGACGGGGCTGAGAGCTTGCGGGTCAGCGCAGTGGCCACCTGGCTCCCTCCGAGGCCCGAGTGCAGAGTGTCCCAGGAGCAGAGTCCTGCACGGGCGGGCACGGCTCGGGTCAACCTCTGTTTCTGCTGGCGGCCACGCTACCCGAGGGTGCCAGGGGCCTGGGATCGCCGCAATGATCCTGGATGTGAGGGGTCCTGAGAATGAGCCCCCCACACACGCAGGACTCTCAGTGCCGCTGTGCTGCCCCACTCGGGGCTGGCACCTCCATGCGACCTGTGACTCTGGCCACGGCTGGGGAGACCAGACTTGGAGCCCTGACCCAGGGCAGCTGTCAGTAGCCTGGCTCCAGAGCATGGCCCAGGGCCCAGTGTCTGTCCAGCCAAACAGATGCTGTCTCTTGGGGCTTTTGGATGCAAAACACAGAAAGAAGGATCCAGAGAGCAGAGAAGGACTCACTGAGAGCAAGCAGTGCACAGGCCGAGGACCAGCACAGTTGTGAGGGGGCAGTACCCATCCTGAAGCGCAGAGAGTGGTGGGTGCAGAGGGTGGGGGAGCCGGAAGAGCAAGGAGCTGAGTGAGACACAGCAGCTGAGGCCAGGCCCAGGGAGATCCAGAACTGCGGCCGGGCCTCTGAGCTGCTGCCAGGCAGCCAGAGATGCGCTCCCCGGAGAATAGCTCCTGCAGCCACTCTTGGAGAGGCTGCACTCCATGCCCTGCGCTACCTGCCCAGGTGTAACGCTCGTTTGTGCTTGAGGGGGCATTTTCAAGACTGGGCTCTGAGGAAGGGGTGAGATGAGAGCAGCAGGCATGTACACAAAGGACAGCTCGCTCCTTCCAGAGTTGTGGTCCCTTCCCCACCTCTTCCAGGAAGGCCTTCCTGACCACCTCTCCATCCACAGTCCTCGGCCCTATCCCACCTTGGCATATCCACAGAACTTGTCCCTGAGGGTCCCCAGCCCACTACAACTAAGTCTTCATCTTTGTGTTCCATCTCCCACCCTGGCCACAAGCTCCCCAAAGGCAGGGACTTGCTCTGGGCGTCCGTGAGTCCCTGAAGCACTGAGTGTGAGGCCTGGCGCGTGGCTGAGGCTCAGGATGTACTAGTAGGCGGGCCGGAGGGTTCACGTGCACAGCCCATGGTGGGGTCCCACCTGCAGACAGCCCCACCTGTGTCCCCAGACGGCAAATGCCGGCCTAATGGCCTCTTAGGATGGACAGGAGGGCTCTCTGCAGGCTTAGCTCCAGACAGAGCCAGAGGGAGGTCTTAGCCCTGGGGGCAGGTGGCACAGCCCAGCTGGTGAGTCTGCTGGCATTTCCCAGAGAGCCTGATGTGCAGGCTGGGGCTCTCAGCTGGACAAACTTGGAAAGGTGGAGACACTGTCTCACTTCTCAGAGCCCAGCTTGTGCCTGCCGTGGCTATCCGCCTTGGCCATGAGCTAGGACACCCTGCGAAAGAATAGGCCCTTGGGCTCCGGGGAGCTGGAGACACCAGCTGGGGAGTAGACAGGCTGCGCCCCCAGCCCATCCCCACCTCTCTGCGTGCCTCCCTCTGCTCTGCCTTCTGGTTTATCTGCCCTCCTCTCTTGGAGACGGTGAGCTCACTGAGGGCAGCAGGGCCTGAGTCCTGTATTTCAGTGTCCCCAGAGGCCAGCCCCAGGCCCGGCACGCAGTGGAGGAGGTTTGCTGGGCAAAAGACGGAGGCGAGGCATGAAGCAGGTAGGCTGATCTTCTGGGGCCTGGTGGGGGCAGAATTAAGTGTGGGGGGTGCGCTGGGCTGGTGAAGGGGCCTTGGGGCCCTGGTAGAAGGGTCTTGGTGAGTGCCTCAGGAGGGGCAGGCTCCAGGGTTGGTGGGGGCCGCCATGGATGCGACTGCCCTCAGCACAGCCAGAGGTCAACCTCTGAGTTTTCACAGGCACGCCTCCCCCCACCTGCTGCCCCTCACCCTTAGCACACACGCGCACGCGCACATACACACACATATACACACTCCCTGAGAGAGTCACCTGGGCTGAGAAGAGGAAAGAGCCCTCCTCGAGGGTGGGAAGAGGCTGGGCAGAGGTAAGGAGCCACCACGCATCAACTAAGGAGGGGCAGTGAGGGCTGGCTCAGGACCCATGCCGTGAAGGAAGTCACCTTTGTGAGCTGTGAGGGAGGCCGCGGGCTGGAAAGGCAGACTTTGTGATTCCTAACAGTCACATATGCAGGCCATGGTAGACGCTCAAAAACTTGCAGTTATTAGTTCTCACCACAAGCCCATTTGGTGAGTGTTCCTATTCCTGTTTCACAGATGAGCAAACCGAGGCCCAGAGAGCTTAGAGTCTTGCCTGAGGTTGGACACCGCTAAGTGAGCAGGCCGAGATTTGAACCCAGGGGTCTTGGTTTCCAAGTCTGTGCTCTTCCCAGCCCGTCCTCAGCCCCGTTCTGCCGAACGGTCTCGGGGAGGACACAGAGGTGGGACTCGGGAACACAGTGCCACGCACCCTCCTGCCCTGGCTGGGGAGTAACCACCCGCCCAGCAGACTAGGCCGCGCAGGCTCCGTCAGGCCGAAGGGGCTTGCCTTCTCCCAACAGGTTCCCCCTCACGTCAGGCCTCCAGGATGTGAAGTCAGCGTCCTTTTTAATTTTTGTCTTCTTAATTTGGGGGGAATGGAATGAAAAATGAACATGAAAAGCAACTGCCAAGCCCCAGAGGCAGGTGTAGGGGTCACCTGGGAGCCCTGCAGCCATCATGAGCTGGCCCTGAGGGTGTCCTGTAGCTGGGCACCTCTGCATTTGGCCTGACACAATCCCAGCTGCCCAGGCCTGTCACTGAGGACACTGCAGACCCCCACTGACAAAGGGTGAGACACCCAGAGACTGGGTGTGGTGAGGCTCTGTCACGGAGACCCCACCCTCTCTGGGCCTCATCAGATGGAAGTGACGACACTTGCCCCGTGTAGACCCACTGTCAGCATGCGGTGACACTCCCAGAGTGATCCACGTACAGACCTGCGACCTCCCCTCGGCCACCGGTCAAGCCACAGCTGTCCGTGTGCAGGGCTTTGAGGGTGGGACAGTCGTGGCAGGAAGGATGGAGAGAAAGGCAGCTCAGCTTTTGAAAACCCAGGTGCCACTAATGACAGAGAGAGAAAGCTTTCTGAATTATAGGGTTCTGGCCATTTTAAGTCCTGGGAACCAGAGTCACGACCTGCCTTCAACAGAGGATCTGGGGGACCCAGGGTGAGTGACAGTCCACTCCAGAGTGCAGAGGCTATCCAGGTTCTGTGTGCATGAGGGACAGGGGAGAGTGGCCAGGGGGCTCAGTAGGCACCTAGCAGGCACAGCCAGGGTGGGAGGTGGCACTCACCAGAGTCAGGGTGCAATGGGGTTAGAGAATGGGACCCTGCCGCGGGGCCGTGGCCTGGCCACTCCTGGGCCGAGGGGCCCTCATGCCAGCCTCCCGCTGCCTGGTGAGGACCTTCTGTCAGCAGCAGTGTGGTGATCAGCCAGCAGGCCCGTCACTTATCTGTGCCCAAGACCTTGCCCCACCCCATGTGCCCTGCCTGCACCCACATCCAAACTCTTGATAGCCCAGGGCAACCACACATCCCAAGACTGAAAATCCGCTCTTGAAGGGGTGTTAGAGTCAGCTGAACTGCTGTAGCACAAAGACTCCAAAACGTTATGGCGTAAACCAAAGGGAAGTGTGTGGCTGTCTCACGGAAGAGTCAGGGATGGAGGGCCTAGGAGGGCAGGGGCTTTGCTCCTCACAGCCCGTGAGGGAGCCAAGCTGACGGCAGCTCTGTGGTCTGCAACATGGGCTTCGAAGGCCACCCTGGGCGTCGCCAGCCCAGTCGGTGGGAAGAAGAAAGGCTGGGAGGGGTCTGCAGGGGAAGTGTTCAGGGGCCAGGACTGGACGGGGAGCAGCTCACTTCCGCTCACGTTCCTTTGCCTAGAACCCCGGCAGAGGGCCACGTCCGACTGCAAGGGGCTGGGGGATGGAACCCAGCAGGCAGGCTGCGCCAACAACAGCCCTAGTGCCGTGGAGGAAGGGGAGGGCAGATGCTTGGGGGAGATGAGGAAGAAAGGCCTCCCGCCGTGTCATGCCGATGAAGTAGAGGGAGCCCCAGGCCTCCCCCAGATGCCAGTGTCGGGGAAGAAGAGCAGAGCTCCAGCCTGCCGGCCTATGGCTGTGCATTCCTGGGCCAGCCCCACGGCCCTCCCCAGCCAGGGCAGCTTCCATTCGCTGCCCCACACTCCTGGGGAGCACAGAAATTGAGTTCTGATCTTCCTTAAATGGGTACCGGTCCAGCTTCATTCGGCTCAAAGATCCGGTCCACAGTGAGCACCTGCTTTGTCCTGAGGCCTGTGCCAGCCCCCCGGGGAGGTCTTGGGGGCACTGGGGGGAAGAACAAAGGATCACAGTCCGCGAGTGTTTATGGCATCCAACTCTGGGCTCCAACTGGGCGGGGCCCGGGGAGGCAGGGCGTGGAGAGAAGATCCAGAGAGATGGGCCTAGCAGACCCAGAGCAGCAGGAGGATGCCATGGTCACAGCGGTCCAGAGGGAGGCATCACCCGGAGGGGCGGGGCTGCGAGGGGTGGAGAGCCCGTGCTCCTGTCTGAAGGGAGCAGCTGCTATTCAGCAACAGCTGCTTGGCACCTGGCAGGAATTGGCACCTAGGGTGGCCCAGTCTTCCAAAATTTGTGTAGAGAAGCCAGAGAGGCAGGGTGCGTGTCTATGTGCATGCGTGACTGTGTGCTGGGAGTGTGGGGGGAGATCTTGATTTTTCAAATACCGACTAGAGGCTGGGCAAGCTTTGCTGCACGCAAGACTGGGTCCTGGGGCCACCCCCGCAGCACCCTCTTCAATCCACACCCAGGGATTAAACAATGTGGCTCAGAGGTGATGACCAGCTGAATGGAAGAGTCCAGAGCCCAGGTTTGTGACTTAGGGGCCTATTGACCTCATTGAATTAAAATGAATTAAATGAGATAATGCCATTCCATGTGCCTGTCATTATCTCTTTTAATTCTTGCAAGAAGCCTCTGAGATAGCTGTTGTGACTTTCCCCTACGTCTAAAAAGACCATGGCTCAGAGAGGTTAGGTCACTTGTGCAAGGTCACACAGCTCCTAAGTAGCCCTGAGAGATTGTGCTGAGCCTTAGGGGTGAGGGAGACCAAGGCCTCTTCAGGAAAGAAGGTGGAGCTCAGAGCAGGGCAGTGATTTGCCTCCTTACCCGAGAGTGATGACAGGTGGGACCAGGACTCGGATTCCCTGCTCCTCACTTCCCTTCACCAGTTGCTCTCTCCTGCTCATCCCCCCCCTCCCCCCACCCCCCGCAATGCTGACTGCAGGTGGAATCACAGCTCCCCGGCAGGGCGCTGGGGAGCAGAAGCCCAGAGAATCCCTTTGTACAGAGCACATAATTACCTGCTATTTATCTTCTTGCTAAGCCTGAACTTTGGTCCACCCAGCTTCCTCAGCCGAGCCCACCTGCACTGCATTTCTGGCAGGGTGCGGAGGACAGAAGCCACGGGGATCTCCCTGAGCTCATGGCTTCTGCAGATAATTAATGACACATGCAGCCTAAACCGAGGCCGGCGCCCATCTGTGCAGCGTGGCCCAGCCAGATCTGTGCCTCGAGGCAGGAAGCTGGCATCAGGGGCCTCAGGTAACCCTTCCTGCTGGGGATAGTAGTGACTGGAGGCCCTGCACTCCCCAAAGTGGGTGGACCTTGAAGTCCCTGGTGGGAGTGGAAGGACTGTCGTGCGTCTTTTCTCTTTTGTAAAGTAGGTATCAGTGCCCCATTCTCCTGTCAACCTTTACCGAGCCCACCTTGTGAAGGGGGGGTGTCTGTAACGCGGCCTCCCTAATCTCCTCCTCCAGCCCGCTTCTCCCTCCATTCTCACCTGCTCTGGATCAGCTGCAAGGATCTCATAAACTCATCCCCACTGAGGTGCAAATGACTGAGAAGGGCTTACAGGATGCCCCTCCCAGAGTCATTTGCATTTAAAAAATGCCAAGGTCACTCTACCCAAAAGGGTGATATCTCAGAGATCAGCAACCATGAATTTTGGAGAAACCCTGGGACATTTCCAAGTTCTGCCCTACTTTTTTGTAGTGTCTGCCCTGACATCCCCTATTGTCAAATATTATTTGTCCTCCTTCATGTATCACCAGTTTTCCAAGCCTTTGAATCTACTTAAAAGAAGCAAAGAAACAAGAACCATCTACCTTAGAAACAACTCTGGATAAACTCTAGCCTTGTTTTCGTTTTTCAGGGCTTTGGCCTGTCCTAGCCATCATTCAAAGGGCTTCTGATTGGCGAAACCCTGGGTGAAGGGGCGCCCCATACTGAGCGAGGAGCAGCCAGCTATGGAGGGAGCCCACGCGAGTCTGATGGCTGTGTCAGGAGCAGGACGATCAAGTGGCCCTGTGTCTGAGCCAACAAGCGCGACCACGTCTGTGGATACACAGCCCACTGCGGAGGACCTGCCCTGTTGTTTCAGGTGAATAATGCTCTTTAGGTCCTGGGTCAGACCATAAAATTTCCTTGAATCCAAAATGTGCTTCAAGTTTAAAACCCTTAGTTCTACAGTACAACGCTCTGCCCGTTCCCTTCCTTCACTCACTCACTCAGCAAATGTTTACTAAGTGCCTACCATCTACAGTGATATATGAATTAGGTTTGGGGTACGGTTACTGTGACATAGACCCAGAATGACAGTGGCTCAAACAAGGCAGAGGATTAGCTCTCTGTCACGGTTAACCTTATGTGTCAACACACATGTTAATTTTATGGGTTAAGGGAGCCTAGAGAGCTGGTACAACTTAGTTCTGGGTTTGTCGGTGAGGGTGCTTCTGGAAGACATGAGCATTTGAGTCGGTAGCCTGAGCAAAGAAGATAGTCTTCACCACCGCAGGTGGGTATCATCCAGTGCACTGGGGGCCGGGAAAGAACAAAAGGGCCGAGGAAGGGCGAATTTGCTCCTTGCTTGAGCTGGGACATCCATCTCCTCCCGCTCTTGGCCGTCAGCATTCCGTGTTCTAGCACCGGGACTACAGCTCTGGGTCCCCTGATTCTCACGCCTTTGGGTTGAGGCTGAGCTACCCCGCCAGCTTGTGGGGGCCTCCGGCTCGTGGTACTCCTCAGCCTCTACTGCCTCGTGAGCGAATTCCTGGAAGTCTCCTCTTCTGTGTCTGTCTATATATCCTATGGGTTCTGTTCTCTGTAGGGCCCTGACTAGTACGTTCTGTCTTGTCGACGTCCCAGCTGGTATGTCGCTCAGCACCCCCGCCTTGTTGCTCGGCCTTTCTGGAGTGAAGCCCCCGGGGGCCCAGTCCAAAGTGGCCCCCGCCTCGCACCTGTGTTCCGCCAAGCGTGAGGGGAAGGAGGGAGAGCACAGTCAGCGGTTGTGCACATCGTATCTCATCGCCAGAACTTGGTCTCCTGGCCACAGCCAGCTGCGAAGGACGCTGGGCAGTGTGGTCTTTACTTTGGGTGAACATAGGCCAAGCTAAAAATCAGGAGGTCCATCACTGCGAGGGAGAAGCAGAGAATAAATAGTGGGGACAACCAGCAGGCTGACAAAACTGGTGAATGACACGGACGTGCTCCCGCCCTGAGGGAGCTCACCACCGGGGCAGGGGGAGATGGATATTAAATGACAGGGAGCCCAGAGTTAATGCTTCCACTGTGATGAGGGTGCTCTCGTGGGGATAGGGTTAGGAGGAAGGGGAGAGGAGTGGGAGCAGTGAGGAGCTTCCCGCCAGGCAGGGGAACCGCACAGGCTAGGATCCTGTGGCAGGCAGGAGGTGGCCCTCGGGAGCACTGGCAAGGAGCTGCTGTGGCTGGACCTCTGTGAGTGGTGGCAGAGGGTGGGCGATGGATGAGAGGGGTGGCTGGGACAGGCAGGGCCTTGCAGCCAAGGTGTGGCATTGGGAGACTTCCCTCTCAGGGCAGCGGGAAGCCGTTCGAAGGTTTGGTGGAGGGAGTGACACAGCTGCACTGGTTTCAGATCATCCCACTTTATTGCGTGGTTTCTCTGGGAAGAGGGATCCCAGAGCTCAGCAAAGGTTACTGGGGCTCAGCGGAGGAAGTGGGCCCACTGATGGTGGAGGCGGAGGGTGGACAGGGAAGCTCGCCCGGCTCTACTACATGCCAGGCATCATGTGCCAAATTAGAATCACAGAACGTTGCATTTGGGAAGATGGAGAGAGCATCCCGTGCAACTCCTTTGGTAAAGAGATGAGGAGGCTGAGCCCAGAGAGGGAAAGGAGCTCAGCCAGGTCACCCAGCAGGGTGATGGCAGAGCTGGAGTCAGAACTGACTCTTCCGGACTCCCTCGGTAGGGGCAGGGCAGAGGGAGGCAGGTTGGGTTGGGGTCACTGGGTCAAACAGGTGTCACCTGGCCCCTGGGAGCTACCTGGCTGAAGAGCTCCAGAAACTTAAATCTGTTAATTAATTTGTAATTCCAGTGCTAAGCCATAAAATCAAACCATACTCTGAGCTGCCCACAGTTGTCTGACAGCTGGCCTGTCTGATCCTGGCTGTCTGCTCACAAATTGGTATTAGTGGCACCAAGAGCAGATTAACATGGTGACTGGGCACCCAGCAACTTGGTGCCACCAGCTGGGCTCACTAAAGCTGTCAGTATCCCCAGCTCCTAAGCTGCCCGGGCACCCCATTTTCCCAACCTTGGAGTGGAGAGCAGTCCCAGGCCCCGCAAGGGGTGGGTCCTCTCTTGACCACCAAGTGATAGCACTGGTCCAGCATAGGATACAGGAGAGGGTGCAGGGAAGCATGGCCAGAAAGGCAACACTCAAGATTTCAGGGTTAGCACAGGGCTTAAGGAAAAGGGGGACCCATGGGCATTCATCATCGGAACGAAAGCCCACATCACATAGCCAGAGAACTGAGCCCAGAGAGGTAGGAGCTATGCCCAAGGCACACAGCACAGGGCTAGAGCTCTGACTCCCTCCCGTCAACCTAACGTTTCTCCTGATCAACCATAGTGAGGATGTGCCTTTCCACCATCTTTCCTAATCTGAGTCTCTCTTTTATAGAGTTGTTTGCCTTGTCAACTACCATCCCTTAAGCACCTACTGAGTGCTAGGCACTGGGATACAGGAAGCAAGCATTGTGGAAAGGACCAGAGGCGCGAACAGAGCGGTTCATTGAGGTTAGTACAATGTACATTAGAGAACAAGAGAAGGCAGGGAAGACCTCTCAGAAGGGGTGAGGCCCACTGTGGGCTGCATTAGATAGGGTTGGAAAACACCCCAGTAACAATGGCGTGAGCAAGCCATTTTTCTCTCCTGTGGTCTCAGGGTTAGTATGGGAATTTTGATCTGCAAAGACCTGGGGGACCCAGACCCTTGCACCCGCCTGCATTGCTATCTCTAGTGAAAAGGCGAGTTCTCATGGGCCAAGTTGGTGAGTGGAGCTCCAGCCTCCACATCTGCACACCAGGCAGTAGGACGGAAGGATAAAAAGGAAGGAGGCAAACATATGTTCACAAAACACTTGCACATGAACGTTCAGTGTCAAGAACTATGAAGGGGCTGAGATGTTACCCCACATGAAAGTTAACCAGTGAGCCTGCCACTGTTTTATGGAGGCTGGCAGAAGATGCGAGAACCACGGGTCAGAGAAAAAGGACTTTATTTCTCACGGCACAGCAAGCAGCATGAGCATTAGCATATTGGTGTCAATTCCTCTGTCCCCAAGCCCGAGAGGGGGGAGATGTGGAAGGGGCCAGATGGATGCTGCGTTACAGGAGAGGGAACCTGGACATTTTACAACGGGGAGTGAGCATACCCAGCCTTTACTCCACAGGGAGACACTTTCTCTTCCAAGACTATCTGCAATAGAAACATCCTTGACCAGACAGTCTGGAGCAAAGGCTGTGAGTCAGTGCCTCACTCACAAGATGTGCAGAAATGCAAGGGACCCATGGGGAACTGTCTCCCAGTACACAGCAGCTTTAGTCAGGATATCCCGGGGTCCATCAACAGAAGAACGGATACAGTCATGCAGGGGACTACTACTCACCAATAAAAAGAAACTATTGATAGTTAAAACAAGGATGAGCCTCAAAAACATTATGCCAACCAAAACATATCAGACACAAAAGAGTACATATTGTATGATCCATTTAAATGACATTCCAGAACAGGAAAAGCTAATAGATGGATGGTGGGAAGAAAATCAGAACATGGGTTGCCTAGCAGTGGAGAGAAGGTCAGGATGGACTGGGAAGGCGCATGGGGGAAAGTCTCTGCAATGATGATTCTTATCTTGATGCATTTGTCAAGACTCACCAAATGTACACTTCAAGTTTGCTAATTTCATTACATGTCAATTTTACATCAAAATATCATAAACAAATATACACTGAGGTATTTGAAGGGAAGTATACCAGTCTCTGCAATTTACTCTGAAATGAACCAAAAACATGATATTAGTGGATGGATGGATAGATATTTTAGATGACAGATGGATAGGTGGATGGATAGATGATAAAGCAAATATCATGTAGAATCTAGGAGTAGGGTATTTGGTATTCACCGTATAATTCTTCCAACATTTCTGTATATTTGAAAATTTTTACGATAAAATGTTGAGGGGAAAAAAGAAGGGGCAGAGGTCATATACCAGCTGTCCTGTAAGAAGTTTCCCAGAAGCTGCCACATGACACTTCTGCTTATATCCTATTGGCCTGAACCTAGTCACAAGGCCACACTCGCTGCAAGGGAGGTTGGGAAATGTAGTCTTTGTTCTAGGAGGCCTTGGATCTGGGTAAAACTTCTAATCCTGAGAAGGAAGGAGAGAACAGACATTAGAGATCAGCCAGCTGCCCCTGCCTTAGGCCATTCAGTGCCTTTGTGTGAATTAGGAAAAGGACCTGGGCCCAGGGCCTGGGTGTGCTTGGGGAGTGGAGCCTGGGCTGGCTTCAGCCCTCACTTACCCCCAGGCCAGATGCACGTGAGCAGGTGTGACCTGCACAGTATACAGCATAAGGTATACAGCATAAGGTTTAGCAACTTCATTTAACAACAACAAAAAAAGATGGTCATTAACTAAATCATTTTAAATTTAATTTATTTCAGAAATCCCTTGAGAACAAAGATGGGTCTGTTTCTGTAGTGGTTTGGTTTCCAATAAGAAAGCTGCATTTGAATATCAGCAGGACTGTTTCCTGGTTCCCACAGTCCACGCCTTTGCCTCTGGAAACACTAAAGGTGTGACAAGAGCCCACAGACATCTGGAGAAATGATTTATTTTAGAAAGTCACCATTTTTTCCTCCTGAGGGCTCTGAGTTTACCTAACGGTGAGCTGCTTCTCGTTGTGATGAAGCCATTTAGATGTGGACGCTGTCACCACGGGATAAAGAGCTCGTCCCAAAGTCTCTCAAAGAGCCAGCAGATACCTCCGACGTGGAGTTGTCACCCCACTGGGGGACGTCCCTTGACAGAGCAGAGAAGCCGCTGCTGCACATGGGTTTCCACTCGTTCATCAGAGCGTCGGGTCGCAGGTCAGACGTCTGGGGCCAACAACGTTTAGCACTGTGGGTCATCAGTCCCTGCGGCTGAGGCTGAAGGAATTGAGCTGGATCTTTTTAATGTTTCTGGAACTTGTTTGGAGGCAAAAGACGAGATTTTTGAAAATGGAGGCACTTGATGAGCATTGCATAACCCAGGGTAGACTGTAAGTGGAAATGTCGTCCACTGGCTCTCCAGATCGTGCGTCTACAATTCGTGTTGGTCTACACAAATGGAAGCTTCCTGCGATTTTTGTGGAAGGCGTGGGGTAATCCTGTGCTTGGTTTGTTTGATGCCAGAGAAGGCCGACTGGTCTGGCCCTTGTGAAGAAGCAGAGCAGGAAGCTCTGAAGTACGGAGTGAGTGTGTGTGTGTATGTGTGTGTGAGTGTGTCTAGGGGGCAGTGGAGTCCGGCAGCACGCGTACCTGAAAATCCCCCTTCCCTCCCCTGTGAGCCCTGCTGCAGAGGGAGCGGACGCACACGGAACTCCCCCGGAGGACGCTCCTCAGCCCACGGTCCCTCCATTCACCAAACCGCTCAGGTTAGAAACTGAAGAATCACCCTTCACTCCTGTCTTTCTGGGTCCATCCAGAATCTGACAATTTCATCACAGCATCAAATAGATGAGTCAGACCCATCTACTGCCCGGTGACTGCTGAGGTCCCCTACCTGGTCTCCCAGGATCTCCCTTAGTCCGTCCCTCGACAGCCTGGTCTCCACACTCAATCAGTCATTGTTATTAAAATTGTCAGGTCCTGTCACTCCTCTGCTCAAAACCCTCCTCGGGCCTAACACCTCAGCAGCCGGGCCCTTCTCACCTGGCTGCCGTTAGAATCCCCATCCCCAGGCTGTCCCCTCACTGAGTGACTCCAGGGTGCAGCCAGGCCAGGAGCCAGTACCCCGAGCTCCCGCCTGGCCCCTCTGCCTTGCATCCTTCACTCTCCCTTTGCTCCCACACACCAGCCTCGCCCACCTCCTGTGTTGCTGCCTCAAGGCCATTGCCTCTGCCTGGACAGGTCCCTCACCTCCTTCAGGTCTCTGGCCAACGTCACCTCCTCAGAGAGGCCAGCCCACCATTCTCTACTATCTGCTCCCTTCTCCTCGAGGGGCTCTCACTACGTCTCCCACCAGGCTGGGTGGCTCCTGTTTTGTTCCGGAACCCCCAGAGTCTAGAAGAGAGCAGGCACATAGCAGGCACTCAATTAAGTGTCTTCACTGTAGGAAGAGTGAGTAAGGATGGTGACCCCACCTGGGCCAGCAGGACTTGTCTATGGAGGTGACCTTCCCAGTAGAAGGGAGCTGCTGCTTAAAGGGCAAAAGCCCCGGACCTAGACCTCAGTGGGTAAGGGCTTGATCAGGGCGACGCCTGCTACCAGCGTGAATGTCTTCTCCTCTCTGCCTCAGTTTCTTCTTCTGTATAATGGGAATAATGGGACTTGCTCCTTAGTGTGAGTTTGAGGATTAAACGCAGTGATGGAAGTGATGCTGTTGGCCTGATTCGAGGCTGAATAGCATAATTATGGGTCAAGAGCAAGTCAGCTTCAATCGGAAGCATTTAAGAGTCATCTTATACTCTGATGACTTGATTTATGTATTGATGAACTCTTACTATCACCCACTAGGAATGGCGGCCCAGAGAGGAGCCGTGCGTGGCCCGAAGGTGCACAGCCCCCCAGGCTCCGGGGCGAGAGCCGATCTCAGGCCTCTCGCATGGTCTGCCTAGCCAGGGCCTCGCGTCGCGATGGTCGCCGGCGACCCCTCCCTAGGGCGGCCGAGGGCGCGGCGGGCCGCGGGGCGCCTTTGTGCGCCGCCTGATTTCCATTTCCCCAGATAAACACGCGGCGGGGGCCGCGACCTCGCTGCATAGCAAATACCTCGGCTCCCGCCCCGCGTGGGGCCCGCGAATGAGATGATTTACTCCTGTTTTGCATATTAATTGATCTAAATGCCACCCGTTCTGGAAACAATTAAGAGGCCCTCTGGCGCCCGGGGCCGCGCGGTGGAGGCGGCGAAGTGCCGGGCGCCCCCTCGGGGCTGCGGCCGGGCGCGCGGGGGTCGCGGGGAGCGCTCGGGGGCTGCGGGGAGCGCTCGGGGGCTGCGGGGGGGCGTGGGGAGCGCTCGGGGGCCGCGGGGGGGCCGCGGGGAGCGCTCGGGGGCCGCGGGGGGGCCGCGGGGGGGCCGCGGGGAGCGCTCGGGTGCTGCGGGGTGGGGGGGATGGGGAGCGCTCGGGGGCCGGGCCGGGGCCGCGGGGCGGGGCGCGGGGAGCGCTCGGGGACCGCACGGGGGTCGGGGTCTGCCAGCCCCGGACGCGGGCATTGAACTACCTTGGTGCGGCGCCGGCCCGCGCCCCCAGCCGCAGAGGCGCCCGCGCCGCCCAGGGCAGGGCAAGGCCGGGCAGGGCCGGGCAGGGGGTGCGCAGCCCCCGCGCCTTCGCAGCCGCCGCCTTCTCTTGCCGCCTCCCCGCCTGCGAATTGGGCTGTCCTCGTGCCCCGCACTTTTCGGGTGAGGTTGTGTGACGCAGAGAGTGGCAAGGGGTCTCCGGGCATGCCCTTTCTCTGGGTCATTCTGCAGCCACGGGAGGGGCTCCGCGGATATGCCATTACTGTTTGCAGAGCTTTCCAGACCCCCTGGCGTGGGCCGAGAATGCCGGCGGTGCCTGGCCTCCTGCAGCCCCGCCGCCCTCACACTGTCTCCAGGCCCGCAGCGGAGGGGGCTCCGAGGAAGGACCTTCAATAGAACCCGCGTCCTCCCCACACACACCTGATGCTTTCCTTCCCCGGTGTCTCCACCGTAGGACCTTGGCATCGCCACCCACCCCTCTGCTGGGGCTGAAACCAAGTCGTCCCTCTTGACTCTCCTCCCTGACACCCATGGCTCTCACCCCAACCCCACCTGCACGTCCACAGCACCTTGTGGCTGCCCTCCGGCCCCCTGGCCTCTGCCGTCTCCTCTGTTCTGACAGGTGCCCAGAACTCTCCTCCTTGCTGTCACTGCGTCCTGTGGGCTCCCTCCCACAGCCTTTCAAGAGAGAAATCAGATTCAGTCACTGCACCCCCGCCCACGCCTCCCCTTTGCCCCCAGAAACCTACAGCCTTTCCATGGCCCCCAGGGCCCCATAGCAATCAGCCTTCTTGCGCGCCTCAGCCTCTACAAGCATGTTCCAAACCTCTCTTAGGAGAGAGTATGTACGGGGAAGCCTGAAGGATGAGAGGGAACTAGCAGCTGAAGAGTCAGGAACAGTGACTCTCTTCCTCCGGCAGAGGGAACAGTAAGGGCAAGGACCCTGAAGCAGAAAAGCCCTTGGTCACTTCTGGGGTGGCCCAGGGCCTCTGTGGCTTGGTGTGCAAGGTGAGCACTGTGAGGGGAGAGGATCAGGGAGATCGGCAGGGGCCAGATCGCTCAGGGGAGGAGTTTGGGTTTTCAGCAGGATTGAGACCTGACCCAGTTTATGTGCTCAGGAGCATTTGTGAGTGAGAATCGTGAGTTCTTGCCTGAGGGACCACAACAGCCTAGGAACTGCCCCCACCACTCCCTCTGTCCTCCCCCCCCACCAGCTGCAGCCTCATCCCCTCACCCCCACCCCAGGGCTCCCAGCTCACTGGGCCACTGGGCACCACTCCTCTTCACTGGGTCCTGTTAACTCCTGAGGACCTGGAGGCCATGTGCCCCATCCTCGCAGCAAAGGGCAGAGGCTCCGTTGATTGCTCCATGCAGGAATGAGGGCCCAGTGCTGCCAGACATTTAGATGTTTCAGGGGAAGTCTGAAATCTAGATTTTTTATGTGAAATCTCTCCATTTAAAAATATTAGATCAAAACCAAAAATATTTTAACACTGGTAAACAAACAAATTACATAGTATAGCAAATCTAGTCCAAGCCTTACTACTGACAGCCACTGGTATGGCATCTAGTACAGAACCTGATAATCTGTTATTCAGTCAACAACCCACAAGCTGGGACTGCTGACTATCGCGGGGCACTGACCTAGAGTAGAGGCTGAATAGATTCTTCTCATATCCCTTGTTTTCTTCTGGTACTTTAAGGATTTCATGATTTCATTTAAACCTTTGATTCACGTGGAATTTATTTTGGTGTAACATGTGAAATGAGGATCTAAATTAATTTCTTTTACAGATGGGTAGCCAATTGTCCCAATACTAAATATGGATAACTCCTGTTTTTAAAATGCCAACTTGATCATATAGTAACTTCCTATATATATATCGGGTGACTTCCTATAATTTCCAAGTTATATATCTATTCACGTACTTGCACCATAGTTTTAATCATTTTAGCTGTAGAACAGATTTAAAATACGTGTAAATATCTGATAGGGTTATCTCTGCTCTTTACATTTCTTTTTCAAACTTTTCCTGCGTAATGGTGCTACTGGTTTTTTCCACATCAACTTTAGAATCAACTTGTCTAGTCCCGTGAGAAGTGGCATTCTCATCGCGATTGTGTTGATGAGTAGATTAACTTAGGGAGAACTGACATCCTTATGCAGAAGACCGTGCATTGAGGTTTGGGTGTTGCAAAAAGAAAGGCTGTTTTGGTCCACTAGCTATTGTATATAGTAGACAATCAGTCACTATCAAGCAATGGCCTCATGTTGCCTGTACGCACATTTTTATAGTGACTAAATTTTGAGTCATGACAGAATCAACCTAGCTCAATTAGACCTAAATAGAAGCTTTTTTATCAGAATAAATGTTGAATTTTATTAAGTAACTTTTTAGAACATCAGAGATAAAGAGCAGATTCTAGATGCTTTCAGAGACTGAAAAGGTCACGTAATGAGGATCAGGAACCAGAATGGCGTCAGACTTTTTAACATCAACCCAGAACGCCACGTGCCAATAGAGAACTGCCTTCAGAATTCTGGAGGAAGATGATTTCCAACCAAGATTTATGCATCTAGCCAAACTGTCAATCAATTATCCCCAAACTGAACTCCCATATGCAGTTTCCAAGGAACCTACTGGCATACACGTTAAACAACGAAGGGAGTGAACCAAGAAGGAAGATGGCTTAGGATCTAAGAAACAAGGAACCAGCAACGTAGGAGAGAAGTGAAGGGAAATCTCAGGATGATGAAGAGAAATTGCAGGACTTCTCCTATGCACACAGCCAGGACATCAGCTGGCCCGGGGGAGCACGAGGACAGGGGGCTTCAAGAAAAAAATAGGACAGCTCGGTTACCAGATGTGTTTGAATATATTGCTAGAAGCTAGGCATGTTTGTGGGAAGAATGAGTGATTTTACCAATTAAATGAAAACCTGAGGTGATTACTAACTCCAGGGAAAACAAAAAACCTGTAGAAGACAGCAACTATACCCCTAATACAGTATTTGGTTTAGCTGCGAATAATATATTTGTAGAGAGAATAATGTAAAAACTGAGTATTGATTAAAAACTGCGCTAGAACCATATTGGAAGGAAAAGTGGGTTTGTGTGTGGGGTCTGGTGGAGCAGCAGCAATTTTCCACAGAACGAAGCCAGTGAATAATATCTAAGAAAATAATGGTAAAGAATGATATTTAGAAACATGAAAGAAAATGCCAGAAGGAACAGCTAAAAGGGTGGAAAGTAGTTGCCTCTGAGGAGGGGGCTGGGGGTGAGGGAGAGACAGGACTGCTGCCTTCATTATCGGCTTCATGGTACCATTTGACTTTTAAATTTTTCTGCATAAATACTTTTATAAAAATATATATTTAATTTTAAAACTTCTGTATGTGTGTTACCTAAAGTCACCATTTGTACCACCTCTGCTCTCAGCAAAATGAGCTGAACAAAATTTGGGCAGACCAAGATGTCATTCCCAGCTCTGCAAATTACTAGCTGTGTGACCCTAGGCAAGTGGCTCAGTCTCTCTGAGCCTCCATTTTTTCCATCTAGAAAGTTGAGATAATTACCAGTACCTACATCATAGAGCTACTGAGACGGAACAATGAGATCATACTGGGCCTGGCACATAGAAGCATCCAATAAAAGGTGTCTGCTGTCACGGTTGTTGTCTCAATTTCGCTGCCTTCAATTCCTAGGTGATTAACTGTGGGCAACTCATTTAACTTCTGTGAGGCTCATCTTTAAAACTGGAATGAAATATTTGGAGCCTCTGAGGAGATCAACGGGACAATGAGTATAGAGTTCTTGGCACCCAATGTTTCTAATCCTCAGATTTCTCCTTTTTAAAATGAGAAAATCCCTTCAGGGTTTTTGAGAATGAAATGAGATGACACAGCTAACATCTCTAGCACAGTGCCAAAGACACAGTCATCTACTCAAAAAAGTCAGCTATGCTTAAGACTAACATCTTTTTTATCATAAAAGTACTGCTTAAACTTACACGGTGCTGTATGTCAATTATAAATCAATAAAACTGAAAAAAAAAGTCACAAAAATAATACATGCTGACTATTCAGAATTTGGAAAATTTAGAAAAGTTTAAAAACAAAAATGACCAGTAACTTCCCTATTTCCTGATGATGTTCTTTCCACCTGTTTCCTATATTTATTGTATCAGTCAATATGGGGCAGCTTGGGCTGCAAGGAAAGCCATGCAGAAGTCTCAGGGGTTTCACAGCACAAAGGTTTGTTTCTGCTCCTACCCAGGTCACTGGAGTCTGGGGGACTCTCAGGGGTGCCCTCCCCACTGCGGTGGCCCTTGCCATCTTCCGGGCGCTGCAGATCAGCCACCTCCGAAGGCTGCTGAGGCAGGAGAGTGGGCTGGGGAGGGGAGCGCCAGCAATTAAATACGGCACCGGAAGTGACGCATTACGTCCCTCACATTTCATTAGCCAAAGCAAGTCACGTAGCCAAGCCTGTTCTCGGGAGAGGAGGAAGTGAATCCTCCAGCCGCCTGAAAGTGGCGGGAGTCTGATGTAGGTGAAGAGTGATCATGCCCGGCACACGCTGCACAACTGAGATCACATCGTGTATAGGGGTGCGGCTGTTGCTTTTGTCTCTTACTATTACATCATGAAATAGCCTGAAAACGTGGTGAACAGGCAGATTTAATAGAAGGGTTTAGTGGCACGGTGACATGATTTCCCTCTTCCTTTTTCTCTTCCTCCTCTTGTTCTTCTAACGTAGGGAACTGTGTGCAGGTAGCGGAGGTCCAGGGCCCAGGTCGTTGCATGCCATCGCTCCGAAAAGCCTCCCCTCCCCCTCCAGGCCGACATGGGACAGGCAGGTCCTGTCGTTCCTTCTTCGGAGAGCTTGGCAGTTCCGTGGTGTTGTTCCCTCCAGAAGTAACACGTCTGGAAGTGAGGCCATGAGAACCTGCTGAACAACTGCCGGCTTCACAACTGCACATGTGGGGTGCGGCCGCACGCGGCTCTGCTGGGGCCGCCTTGCGCAGACAGTCAGCCGGTGGTGTGAACGTGCAGTGTTAAAAGTGACACCAGAGTGGTGGAGGCGTCACCGTCAGCTGTTGCATGAGATGACACCCGGCCTGCAGGGTTGGGTGAGAGCTCAGGAGCCGCAGCCCCTCCTTGCCTGGGTCCCAAGATCCCGGCACCGGCGGGAAGGGGTCCAGGAAGAAGCGAGCACGTCCCAGGCATGCAAAGTACGGGAAACGGGAGTGGGGATGGCAAGGAACGTGTCAAGGTCGAGAGGCTGAGAGCTGGAAGGGAAGGGAGGCGGGCAGGAAGCTCCACTCTGCCAAGGGTCGCTCAGTTCCGTTTCCTCCAGCAAACTTTTGCCAGGTGCCTGTTCTGGTTACGCAGACAGAACAGTTGTGATTTTCACAAAAGAAGTTAAAGACGACGTCTAAGGTTTAGAATCCAATTGTGCAAATGCTACTGCACACTTGAAACAATTCGAGAGGAGCGTAAGGCACGCTCTTGTCTGGTGTTGGGCTGTGTGCGCAGAGGGCGGGGTTTAGATGGCTTTGACAAGGGCACAGAAATGTCCTGAAGGGCTCCTTCCATCTCAGCTGCGACCACCCACGGAAGGTCCAGAGAGGAGAGGAGGGACGAGGAAACCAGGAGCAGAGAAAGGAACAAGGAGAAGGAGGAGAGGGTATTTAATCCTCCCCTCATGTCAATCCATTTTACAGATGGAGAAAAAACTGAGACCCAGAGGGCCTACCCAGCTTCCCCTGGAGGCAGAGCTGCAACTGGAACTAAGATCGTCCAGCCGGGTGCATTCTGCAGGAAGACCTGTCTGCATTTCTCTCACAGGCTAGGGATGTAGGTGTAAGAGCTGACCTGTGTCCAGCATCAGCTGGGGGCGGGACCATGATTCAGTGTAAAGTAAAACTCAAGAACATTCACTCCCTTGGGTGCAAAATAAAACATCGCCTCGAGCTTTACAGTTTACAAAACACTCTCCTGTTATTTATCTCATTTTCTCCTCACAACAACCCTGTGACAAACACATTGTTACTACCCTTTTTCAGTTTAGGAAACTGAGGCACAGAGAGAGACTGCTCTGCGTTCATAGAGCTCGTTAGGGATAGGATGGAGCCCAGGTGGGCTGATCCCACTTCCAGGCATTCTTCTATCCCACAAGCGATCCAAATATCGGCTCACTTGCTTGTTCTATCCCGTTTCTTCTTCCGAAGTGACACGCCCTCCACAATCCCAGCCTGGAGCTGACTGGACCAGGAGTGGATTTAGAGGGAGCCGCCCATTGGCTGGCCATCAGCCAATCAGATCCTTCTGGAGAGCAGGCCTGAGTCTGCACAGGGAGGCCCTGAGAGCTGGGGAATTGAGGGTGGATACTGGGGGGACTTCAGCGTGAAGTCTGCATATGCCTGTTTCTGCGGTCCTCAAAGCTGCTTTCATTTCTCCCTTAGCACCCCACCCCCCACACCCCTACACACCCTGGAATCTGAGTCTGGGAGCCCTAATAACTTTACCCTTTCTCTGCTCAAGGTTGGTAGGGACTCCTGTTCCATGCAAGTCAGGTAGCCCAAGGCACCAACAAAAGCAATTCTGCAGAATCCAGGGAGCCCAGGTTCAGCTGCTGAGCCCCAGCAAGGCATCTTCCTCCCTTTGAGAGGGTAGCTTATGCACCCTCTGGAGCTGCAAGGGCAGG
Source organism: Equus przewalskii (assembly GCF_037783145.1). Classification (NCBI taxonomy): domain Eukaryota; kingdom Metazoa; phylum Chordata; class Mammalia; order Perissodactyla; family Equidae; genus Equus; species Equus przewalskii. The sequence goes on from NC_091847.1 coordinate 10,230,426, forward strand.
AGCCCGGGCCCCCACCCGGTTGGCGCTGAGAACTGTAGCCACATTCTCAGCACACCTGGCCACGCAGCTGCCGCGTCCTCGCAGCCTCGCTGTACTCACCGGCAGGAGCTTGAACTACTTGTTTTAACAAGTCTCGCAAGCCTCCTTCCAGGTTGTACATTCGAGAAACGTTTGTTGAGTGCCTATCTGTGCCAGGCACCGTTCCACAAGCTCACATTTTAGGTTCACCCCCAACTCTGACCTGGGACAGGTTGTCCTGTTAGCCTCGCTGCTTGGCCGTGGAGGTGGGCCTCTCTTAGGTTCGAGTTTTCACTTCCTCACATGCGCTTCCAACTCTTCCCCTGGCTTTGCTGTCCTTGTAGATGATGGTTAAATGCCATCATCTCCATCTAATTCCTGGGAAGCTGGGTTTTGGCTCATCTCTCTGCTGGTCTTTGCATGTGTCCCAGCCCTACAAGCATAACCCAGACTTCTGCTAGATTGGGCCACACCAAATAGGGTCATGCAGAATTAGCTGTGCGCCCACCTTTGAGATGCTGCTGGAAGAGCAATGGTCCTGGGAGCCTAAGGCCATTTTCACAACCTACAGATATTCTCATCTGCCCCATCCTAACCACCTTCCCATCTGTATCCCATCCCTCCTTCAAGCTCTCCCCTTTCCTTCACCACCAAATAACCTCAAAGTGTGGTCTCCAAGGCCACCTCCATCTCCACCCATTCTCTCAGCAGTCCCAGGTCTGCCCACCCCCCCGCACCTGCTTCATACTCCACCCCAGGCAGCATCTCCTGCCCTCCCACACCCCTCCCCTTCCCCACAGTGACCTTCCCTTCCTGCCCCTCGGTTTCCCTCCCAGCCTCAGTGTTACCCCGATCCTTCCCCTCCCCTGACCACATCTTAGCCCTCCCTGGAAGCACATCATGACCCAGTTTACAGATGAGAAACTGAGGCTCAGAGAATATGAGGAAGCTGGCTGCGGTCATGCAGCTGGGAAGCAACAGAGCAGAGATTTGCCCCGAGTCCGGCTGCGGACCCACCGCAGGCTTCACCCCTGCACAGCCTGTCGAACCCACCAGACATGAGCAGCCATCCAGTGAAATCCCGTCGGGGCCCTGGTGCTCTGCTCACAGCACCTCCCTGTGGCCTTTGTGTCCCACTGGGCCACACATCTTGAAGATATTTCTCCATCCAATTTAAACTCAGATGTCATCTGTCACCTCCGCATTTCTGTCATGATGAGTAAGGCTGCCCATCCCCTCATTTCTTTAGAAGCCATTTGTGGTTCCTCTCTGTGAACGGCCTGTTGCTATTTGCTCGTTTTCCCTGGGGTTGCTGATTTTCCTCTGACTGTAGGAGTGATTTAGCATTTAAGGAAACTCACCCTTTGCCATATGTGTTGCAAATATTTTTCCAGTTTTTTTCATAGTGAGATTTTAATATAATATGCAGTCGAATTTTCAATATTTATTTTTTGGCTTGACATTTACTGTCAATCCCATCGGCCTCCTTCTACAGTACTCTTCCAGGCTTTTCGGGTGCAAGGTCTCCCCTCACCCTGCCCCAAGCCACATACACAGGCTGTTGGGGGTTGTCTGTACTCGGTTTTGCCAGCCTTCCTATTAACATTACCTTCAGCTTCCTCAGAAACAGGGTGAAACCTACATGTTAGCCCCTCCCCCTGAGGATGCTGTGGTGAAGTGGCAGCAACCCAGAGCAGGTGGCCCATCGTGGTCCATCTGCCCAGGGCAGTCTGGGGGCAGAGCAGCAGGAGGCCTTAGGACGCCCACTGGTGGGAAAGGACTCTTCAGCTGGGTGGGTGAGTGCAGGCTGCGGCAGGCGAGCAGGAGGAACTTGGAGGGGTCTGGAGACTGGATAGATCTATTCCAGGAGGAGAGCAGAGGGCATTCCAGATGGGAGCAAGGGTAAGAACAAAAGTGCAAGAGGATGGCCTGTGTGGAGGATAGTAAGCCTCCTGCCTTGGCCGAGACAGGTTCCTATGAGAGATGAGCGGGCAGAGGGCAGGCTGGGGACATCGGGGTCACCGGGCCCACAGCAGGAGCAATAGCGGTGCTCACAGCTGCAGGAGCAGCGCTATGCTGCCTCCCACAGCGCGGGGCAGGCTCTGGGGTCCCCGGGGTCGGGGCGCAGGGAAGGGCGGGGGCGGGTTCTTAGAGCGGTCTGGTGATGCCCTAATTAAGCCGCGGGTACATTTCCCAGCGCAACTGTCACCCGCGCGCTGTGCAAGCCAGGAATGAATATTCCCAAAGCGCCAACAGAAGGAAGTTCTTCATAAAAACGGAGCCCGAGGGCGTGAAGGGAAAACAAGCCCTGTTCACACGCAGGCAGCGCATCCGCTCGGCACAGCCCCGAGGGGCGAAAGCGCGCCCGGCGTGACACCGTCGCGGGCGTGGCGAACCCCCAGCGCGCGCAGACGCTGAGCCCCTGCGCTGGAGGCTCTTTTTCCTGCTGAGCCCGGGCCCCCTGCGACCCCCCGGGGCTCCCGACTCCTCTCGGGCCCAGAGCGCAGGGCGCCCCCCCAGGCCCCCCGTGGGGACCACGCGGCAGACACGCCCAGCGGCTCGCCGAGCCTCCCCTTGCTGCGGGGCATCCTTGCTCTCCGCGGGGTCAGGGGGCGCCCAGCCTGGGCCACAAACGCCCTCTCCCTGTGTCTCCGTGACCCGGGACCTGGAGCGCGGCTCTGTTTCCTTCTCTGGTGCTCTGTTTTCTCCTCTGAAACGTGGGGTCAGTAACAACCGCTCCTGGCTGGTTGTGAGGATTGAAAGAGACGCACGTGTGTTACTGGCTGCTGTCATGGCTCCGTAAATGAGACATCAGGGGGGTGGAGAGCAGAAAAGAGGTTTTAAAAGGAATTTCTCTTTTTCCTGCTCCGAGGAGTTTGCTTTCTGCTGCTTTCTCCACGTGCTGCAGTGGCTGCAGGAAGGCTCTCCAGCAAGAGGTCATCATGGGCAGCCTCTGTCTAACCCCCTCCAGGGCTCCCAGCACCCACAAAGCAGTGGTCAACCTAAGATAACGAAGGTCCTTTGACTGGGCCAGTCAATATCCTGGGCTCCAGCTTCTCGGGAGCACCTGCACCCCAGCCAGGTCCAGATCGGGTGATTCCAGGACCAGCCATGTTGCTTTGCCGACCCCCCACCACACACACACCACCCCGGGTGACCCTGCAGAGGCTTTAGCACATGGCCTGGGCTTGATCCCAACTGGATGGGCCCAAGAGCACTGGGCCCCTTGCCGGTCTGCATTGTTATTACTCTGCCTCCAACTCACCCCCTCCAGTTCAGTGTCATCTCTCTGTTTACCTGCCAGTCTCTAGTCTTGATTGGCAGCTCCTGGGGCAGGTGCCCAGCCTCCTTCCTTCTGCTTCTCCAGCATCTAACACAGTGCCCGGCACACAGAGGTTCCCAGCAACTTTAACTGGCAGTGCTAATGGCAGCCAGATGGTGTGGGTGAGCAGCCCCACGGGAGCCTCTCTCCACAAGTCGCCAACACCTAGGAAGCCTAAAGCTCCAGCGTTGGTCAGTTCTTAGGGCATAGCTCACTGCAAATGAAAAACTGGGCCCTTTGCTAAAAAGTTAAGAATTTCAAGATGGTGACAACAGAGCATTAAACCAAGCACAGAACCCTTCTGGGCACGGAGCCCTTCCAAGCGCCTGACCCTGTGTTGCTCCCAGGTCACACCCCTGTGAAGCAGCCCCAAGCGTGGGTCACCTATTAGAGCGGTACTTTCTGCCGCTGTGCCTGTAATGTGGTCATGCTCGGCTGAAGAGCACATTTTCCCTTGTTGGGAAACAGCTTCTGAAAATCCTGGAATCAGAGGGCAAGGCTGTGGCCATTCTTCCAGACAGCCCAGCAAAGCTCCGATTAAAAACAAGAACAAGACTGTAAGGAGGGTCTCCTTCAGGTGACTCACCAGCTTCTCAGTGCCTGCCCTGCCCTTTGTCCTGCCGATCAGGTCGTTCTTCGTTTCTGGGTTCTGTGACTATTTGTTGAGCACTTGCTGCCTGCTGTCTGCGGGATAGAGCAGGGACTAGTGTGGATAAAGCCCCTGCCCTCCGAGGGCCCACACTGTAGCGGGGGAGACACATGATAAATATAAATAAGGAGACAAATACATAGTATAATGTCAGGGAGTGCCGAGTGCTGTCTGGCCAAAACAAAATAAAAAATGGCAGATTAAGGGGATAAAGAGCAGGATGGTTGTAATGGTAGGTAGAGTGGTCAGGGAAGGCCTCCCTGAGGAGGTGTCTTTTGAGTGAAGACCTGGATGAAGTGAAGGGAAAACCATGCCCAGGTCTGTGGGTAGGGTATTCCAAACAGGGAGAACAGCAAGTGCAAAGGCCCTGAGGCAGGAATATGACTGGCAAGAGCAGCAGGGGGCAGACAGGGGTGGTGTGGGAGCAGACAAGATCAGAGAGGTCACAGGGAGCCAGAGCAGGCAGGGGCTTGTGGGCTCCCTGAGGAGTTTGGATCTGATACCAATTGGCCAGAGGGCAAGAAGTCATTAGTGTAATTGACAGCAGGCTGTCATTCACCTTCCCAGAAGTGACTCCTAACCTGCTTTTCCTGACATGCTGAGCTTGTGTGTGTCAGCAGCGCCTCTCAGGAGCCAACACATAAGAGGGTGCTGGGTTCAGGTCTCTCTTCTGCAGTTACTGCTTTGGGACTTGGGTCCCCTGCTTACATCTCGGAGTCCCAGACTCCTTCACTGCACCCTGCTGACGTGTTAGGAGAGCTCAGGATGGACAGCACCCCGCAGGCAGCCTGGCATGCAGTGGGCGCACCGAGCCCCTTGAGAAGCCTTGGCTACAGTGATCACCCCTTTTACCTCTTCCAGAGTGTTCACTGTTGGCTTTAGTCACGGCATCTCCAGAAGTCCATTCCCCACCCTCTTGGAAAACATAGTGTTTCGTTAGGTGCATTGTCCTCAAGTGTCCTTCCTGAGGGGGTTAAGGAGGGGAAGCGAGTGTTTGCTCTACACCAACCTCCTGCCTGGCACCTACTACACGCGGTTCCGTTTCATCCCCTGGCGAGCCCAGGTGTGGCCACTATTATCCCGTTTCATGGGCAAGGCCGCCGAGGCTCAGAGGGGCTCAGGGATGTAGTGACACAGCTAGTAAGCAGCAGGCCTGTGGTCAGCCGGGGGCCGGTTGGCTGCTCCTTTATGGTTTTCCTGGGAAGGAAACCCAAGGGCCAATGGTTATGGGCTCACCTGGGCTCTAGGACCCCATGGTGGGGTCTGAATCCTGCCTGTACTTCTTCCAGGGAAGTTACTGGGACTCCTGTTTAACTGCTATGTGCCTCAGTTTCCCCATCTGTACAGTTGGGGGAATAACAGTCCCTACCCCGTAGGGTTCTGGTGAGAAAGAAATGAGACAACCCATGCATCCGCTTGGGACAGTCCCTGCCAGCCACAAAGCAAGTGCTCAAATAATCTTAACTCTCATTTTATTGGAAAGTTGTAACCCAGCATTTTCTTAGTAGTGCTTTCTGAATCAGGCCCTCCAAACCGACCCTTCCCCACGCTGCCCCAAAGGCAGCGAACTGATGAAAGCTCAGCTGCAGGATTCCCCTGTGGTGGCCGCAGCAGTGTAACCCACCCCACACGCTCTTCTGCACTGGGCCCTTGCACTGGAGGTGACGTTGAATTCCCCTCCCTCTTGGATCCAGGGCCAGAAGTGATGCTGACTGAGTTCTGGGCCTGTGTCAGAAAAGGCCACCCAGCTTCCCTGCTTCTCTTGGGTTGTTCCCTCTGGTGAAGCCAGCTGCCACAGAAGAAGCCCAAGTACCGGTCACCCTGGAGAGACCCTGAGTAGGTGCCCAGAGGTGCCAGGATGCCAGCAAAGTTGTGTTGGGCCCTCTGGCCCAGCCCACCCATAGTGGATGCCATGCAGAGCCCCACTGGAGCTCCCCACCGGGGGCCTCCTTGAAGCCAGCAGGGGCTTGCCGTCTCCACCGCGGTACAGAGGGCCAGGGGTCAGCTGAGCTTGGCTGCTAGGCAGGGCCGGGGATGCCCTGGCCTGCTCCAGGGGCTCCAACCACTCACAAAGGGTTTGACCTGAACAGAGGGGAGATCCCACCCAGTGCTGCCCGTTGGGATGACCCTGGGGCAGGCCCCAGCCTGAGGCTCCTGTGCACACCTCTTTCCAGCTCCGAGTTCAGTGACATCACAGTGGCTTGATATTGGCCATGCGGGGGGGCGGTCTCTACACCACAAAAGCTGGCCAACACGACAAGTCAGGCTTACCCTACCCATCTCCAGAACTGCTCACCACCGGGCATGCCTCTCTCCTGGAGGAGCTCCCAGTCTCCTGCAGGGAGACAGACCTCCTGTGACCGCATCCTCCACAGACCCAGGTCCTCAATGCTGCGGGCGGGGTGCTCTCCTGCTGCTCTGACCGTTAACATAAGTCCAGGCCTCTGTGCTGCCTTCTCACAGAGGCCCAGGGGAGCAGCATTCCCCTCATTTCCTAGGTGGGCAAATTGAGGCCACTGAAGGCCAAAGGCCTTGCTGAAGTCTGTGCAGCTTGTCCGGTGCAGAGGCAAGAGTCAGTCTCAGGTCTAGTGGGCTGCGGGGGCCTTGGAAATCCTATGTCTGGGCCTCGCGTTCAGGCTGCAGAAGCCCAGGGCGCAGAAGGAACTTGCCTGCAGGCCCACAGTAAGTTAGGGATGGAGCCAGGGCAGGAATTGAGAACCCCTGACCCCCAGCCGGGGCCCCCCTGCAAGCCTTCCCTGCCCCGGGATCCCTTCCATGGCCACACTCATCTCTGACAGAGGCCCTGGTTCCTGGAGTACAGCCCACAAACCCCTCGCTGGTGGCTGGTTTGTACCAGTTCAGATAAAGGCGTCACCCCCCTCTGTCCCTGACCCCAGAGTCCCAGCTTTGAGACCAGCCCAGCCACACTTTGCCTGGCCATGGTGCTTCTGCCCTTTGTATTCTGCTTATCTCCTTGCAGGGTCAATATTTGCTATTTAAATGAATGCTATTTGCCTGTGGTTGAGGCTTGCATTTTGCCCTGTATTTTGGGTCCAGGAAGGGAGAATCTGGGATCAGTGAGGTAGTATGGCACTCCCGGCAGCCACTGGGACCACAGAGTGGCCTGGGGCACAGAGAAAATCTGCCTGGGAGCCTCCCTACCTCTCCTTTTCCACCGTGTCATCCACGTGGGTATCCATACACATACTCTTACTCATGTTCACAGCTATTCATTCAAAAAACCGCTTTCCTGAATGCCAGCGTCAGCCAGGCACTGCCAGGTCTGAAAAGCAACAGGTACAGTGCAGGTACTATTCCTCAGTACAGTGTGTGGCAAAGACTGCCAACACTCCCACCAAAACTCATGCCCCCATCTCCAGGGCCCTGTGCGAGATGACAGCTCCCAGCCTCCACTGCAGCTAGATGTGGTCAAGCGATGAGTTTTGCCAGTGGAACGTCAGCAAAAGAGACAAATGCCACTTCCCAGGCCTGTCGCAAAACCATCTCTCCCATTACTTCTCTTCTCCATCTTCCAGCTGGGATCAGAAGACCCAGTGGAAGGGCTGGCCCTGTGGCCAACTCGTTAAAGTTCCATGCACTCTGCTTTGGCAGCCCCGGTTCGCAGGTTTGGATCCCAGGTGCGGATGTAATCCACTCATCAGCCATGCTGTGGAGGCGACCCACATACAAAGGAGAGGAAGAATGGTATGGATGTTAACTCAGGGCCAATCTTCCTCACTCACACACACACGAAAAGAAGATCCAGGGGAGAACTCCAAGGCTTTGCCAGCCAAGATGGCAGCCACTAGCTACATGTGGCTATTTAAAATGAAATTAAGTAAAATTAAAACTTCACTTCCTCAGGCCCTAGCCACATTTCAAATGTTCACAAGCCACATGTACACAGACATCTCAGAAGGCCTCAAAGTGGGTGCTGCTCCAAGGCCCCAGGGTCCTGAACCATCACGTGGAGGGACGCCCACCAGCCAGGAATATCCATGTTGCACTATGTGTGGGAGAGAAATAATACTAAATTCAGATTGTGGAGAAGTGTTTGTTATTTACTCCAGCATATCCTCTGGCCGGGGGGAGCTGTCCATTTGGTGGAGGGGAGCAGACCATAAACAGCCAATCCAGTGCCAGGCAGGATGCTGAGATAGAGGGCACGAGGCTGCAAGAGCCTGAACCTGGAGACAAGGAGGGAAGGTCAGAGGAGGCCAGGGAGGGAGAGAGGACGTAGGCCCAGGCCTGAAGGTCCAACGGGAGTGGGTCCGGCACAGCAAGAATTGCTAGGCGTCTTGCTGTGTCTCTCCCTTGCTTCCTGAAGCCCACCTCTCCCTCCTGCCTGGGCACCAGGGTCTCCTGCTCGCTTCCTTCTCTGGGACAGACATGGGAAGCATCAGCCCCGTCCTCCCTGAGTCCATACCGCCCCGACTCTCAGTGCCTGTGGTTGGGGAGCGGATTTCACTGGTAAGGGAGAGGCGTGTCTGGGGCCCAGTCATCTCCTGGGCACCGAGGTTGTGGGAGCTGAGGCAGGCCAGTGAGATGCAGCAGCCGCGGGACCTGGAGGGTGAGGAAGGTCTCTCCCTGGGGTTTCTCAGCAGGGGGGAGGTAAGCATGGAGCTGGGGCAGTCACCTTTCTCACCACCTGGGGAGAGCCTGCTGGCAACAGAAAGCAATGTGAAGGAAAACAGAGCCAAGAAATGGAGAGAGACTGCCCCGCCGGACACTGCGTGCCCTACAGCAGGTAGCCCGGGGCCTCGAGGTTAAGTGGGTTCCTGATGCCCATTTAGACTTGAGTAAGTTTGGTTGAGAGCTGTGACTAAAACATCTTCCTTTCATCAAGGTGCCTTCTCAGGGAGAGCTCTGATAAACTCATGTGGTGCTGCCAGCTCACCCAGGATACCCCCCTGGAAAGGCAAGCATGACGAGAGCCTTCAGATAAGCCATGTCATAAGCAGCTGTCAGTCTGGGTCGTTGAGCGGGTGTTATTTTCAGGGCGGGAGCTCTATCGTATCTGCACATGGATGAGAGATGGGTACAGGCCATTCTGCATCCTCAGCCAGCCCATGGATCGTTAGCAGAAGGGAAAGAAGGGCCAGACCCCAAAGAGGGAGTGGGGCAGACAGAAAACACAGAGACAGAGTCACAATTCCCTACAAAAGCCTCTGAAGACAAGGGGCCCTTCCATCGTCCCTCAGTTTCTGGCCAGGGTGGGGACAGCTGGCCTGTAGTGAGGGATGCCCCCTTCACCCCCAGGCCTCCCAGGGCCCAGAGCTACTGCCCTGGGTCTGAGGTCCTTCCCTGAGGGCAGACTGAGCTCCCCCTGCCCCAGGCCCAGGCGGGCCACTAACTCATGGGAAATCTTGAGCAGGTAGTCGCCCATCTCAGGGTCTCAAGCTCTGAGATTTTTTTATTTGTTTGGTTTTGTATGTTTTTAGCTACTTGACTTGTCAAGATAACGGAAGCAAACAGATTACGCATTCAAGATAGAAGGACTTAGAGTTTAATAAAGGGACTATCTACAAAGTGAAGGCCATGGCGTAGGTCACCATGAGGGATCCTTCCTCACCTCTAGGCCTAAAGGGACGAGGGTGTAAGGAACATTACAGATCCCAGCAAGAGAGCTGAGTGGAGAGAGCTCCCCGACAGCAGTGGACTCAGCCAGATTGTGGCAACTCCACGGGGCGGGAGCCCCTCCCTCCTGCCAGGGCACCCACGGCTTAGCAGTGGCTACTGCGAGCCAAGGCCCTCTGCTAGGTGCTCTACAAACGTCCTCCCGTTTCACCCGCACGCCAGCCTGAGAGCTCAGAGGGCGAACCGACCGGCCCAGGTTATTTCTAGACAGTCCTGCCAAGTTTACTGCAAATGCTCTCCCTCCCAACAGCAGAGCTCTTTCAGAGCCAATCAGACTCCAAGCTTCCGGAGGCTCCAGAGACTGTTGAAATTCCTCAGCGTGGTTTCAGGGTCGTCACACAGGGCTCAGAGCCCTTGGTTCCTTCTCTCTGAGGTCCACCCGCAGGTTGACTCAAACGACCACAGTACGCAAGCAAACACCGGCCAGGAGAGGATCGAAGCAGGAGCCGGGTTTGGAGGTCGCTGTCCTGAGATGCTCCCTGGAAGGGGTGTGTGGCAGGTCAGCAGCCTGGCACGGCAGGAGTCTGGCCCCACACAGCCTGGGGAGCCAGGGGAGCCTGGTGCACGATGAACTTGGGCTGCCGGACCCGGGGGTAGCTGGTCCCAAGCCTGTGGCAAGGAGGCCCCAACAGGGTGCCTCGTCCAGTGGGTCAGGGCCAGAAGGGGCCTGGGAGCACTTGGTCCAGTCCTGCAGGTGCAGATAGAGACCCTAGGGTGTCTGAGTGGCAGGCCCGGCTCGCTAGCAGTCATCCCAGGACTCCGTCATGGGGAGAACACATCTAATGACCACTAGACAAAAGCTCTGAAGCCAGATGCCTGGTTTCCATCCCACTTCCAGTCCCAAGTGACTTCTCAGTGCCTCTGTTTCTCACCTGTAAAATGGGGGTATAGCAACATCTGCCTGACACTCTAAGCGAGCTCATAACTAGAAGATTCTTAGGGCAGTCTTGCCATATGGAGGCCTCATGTATTCCAGACATTATCATTAGTGAAGGGCCCTGGCCTGGCCCTATGACCCACCCCATCTCACTCAAGCCTCCAACAATTCTGAGTCTGCCTGGTCCCAAAGCCTGTGCTCAAAGCCGCTGCCCCAGCTGCCTTCCTCCTGGGAGCCCACGCCACGCTCAGGTCTGTGTGACACAGTCATCCATTTTCCAGCATGGTCTTTGCTGTAAAATTGTTGGCTGTTTTCTTTGGAGAGACAATCTGATGCAGTGGAAGGAATCTCCATTTTCTCATCTGAAAAATCTACTTGTTATGAAAAAAAAATACATTGGTGTCTGTGAATGTGCTGGATACCATCCTGGGCACAAAAATGTCCAGTTTTCCTTCCTTCCCTGTGGGACCTGCAGAAGCCCAGGACAGCTGTGTCTCCCTAATATACACTCTTGGGCGATGCTGATTAAAAACACACGTTCCTGGGCCCGGCCCGGGGTTACAGAGTCAGGTTGTCTGGGGCTGGGACCTTGCAATCTGCATTGTATTCCAACACTTCAGATATCTTTGTGCTTCCAGGCCAGGGTGTGTTAACCAAGGGGGCTTTGGGGATGTCTGTGGCTGGGTCTGGAGAGTGGTGTCTGTAGGGCACAGTGACAAAGCCAGTCTTGGACTTGCACAGCCCTGGTCTGAACCTGGGCTCGGCCGTGCACTGGCTGGATGACCTTGGGCAAGTCTCCTCACCTCCTTGAGCCTGTCTTTCCTCCTCCACCAAATGCAGGTAGAAATCCCTACCTTGCAGGGGAGTTCATTGTGCGAATTAAAATGAAACAATGTGCACAGCGTCTGGCACGGAGTCCACCTCAGCGCCCCATGCTTTGGCTCCCCCTGCAATGCTGGTGGGGAATGAGAAGAAACGATTTCCCCAAAGGTGGACTCTCAGCCCAGGTGCGCGGGCCTGCTGGCAATGGAGAGGTTAACGACGACTATGTCCCAGGACAATACGTGGCCGGTGGTGGAAACGCTGAAGTGTGATGATGGGGCTGACAGGGGCTATTTTCAGAGCCCAACCACACGGAGTAATAGGATTGGAGTGGAGGCAAGCGTGACCAGAGCCGATGTTCTCAGCTACCGAGGCAACGGCCAGCCGGCTGCGCCAAACAAAACACTCCGCGGGTTTATCCTGACCTTGGTGCGAGCCACCCTCGCCAGCAGCAAGAAAAGATCGCTTTTGATTTCCTAACTGTGGTGCACTTCGGGCCCACTGCTCCCACACCCTTTAGCTCCAGCCTGATGTCCATGGTATAATGGGGAAACTGAGGCAGGAGGGGCCAAGCAAGCAAGTCATTGTAGGGTGGGACGTGAGCTCAGATGTCTGACTCCAGCCATAGGCAGGGGCTTCTTCGTCCTTCCATGAAAACCCCTTCTTGGGAGAGGATTCCTTCGTGCCCTGCACATCTGGGGACAGCCCCCAGCCGCCTGGGCGTCGCCACACCCCCCGCAGCTTGCTCTGAGGGCGAAGGCAGGGCACATTCCTGTTCTCAGGGCCCATGTGGTCTAGCTGGGCGTTCAGACCTGCTCAAGAGGGAGCAAGGCAAGGGCATCTTGATGTGTGCCCAGCAGTAAGGGGTAGGGGGCACCTCTTGAGGCCCCTAGTCTACATCAGGAGTTTAATCTCTTAATCTTCATACCTTTGTGACACAGGCATTCTTGTTCCCATGTCACAGGTGCTTGGCCACTCACTAAGGGGCAGCCCTCCTTTGCCCTCTGGTCCAGATGCCAGCAACTCCTCAGGCTCCGATGGAGCCACTCCACTCACTCCTGTGTTGGCCCTGTACCTTTACCAGGACCTCCCCCAGGGCAGATACACATATGTAACGGAATAATGCATCCAGAAAAGTGGGGCATATGTGTTTTTTCTTCATTTCCTTATATATTACTTTCCTGCTAGCCTGGCACAGGCACCCAGTTCCTCGAGGAGGATCAGGGTTGAAGAAGACACAGAGAGAACGTGAGCACGAAGCCAGACGAGGCTCTCTAAGCCCCATCACGAGCGTTTCGAAAGCCAGGCTTTGCTGCAGGAGAAAAGGTTTTCTAAGTTCTGCACATGGTCCTTTTAATCACGTGCAACGCTGGAGATCTGAGCCAGGAGGTTTGCTCTAAGCTGGTATAGGGTAGAGAGAACACAGAAGGAGACAAGAAAGTGACCTGGAGCCGGACAAGAGGGACATCAGGCTGAAGATGCTGCCAGGTTCCACAGGACCCAATGCCATTGGCAGCCCAGGCTGGACCCCAGGAGAGTGCAAGAGAGAAACTCCAGAGGTCAAAGAGGAGGATGCCCCCCTTCCCCTGTCCCCTGTGCTTCTGGAACCCAGACCCAACCTCCACAACATGGACTGCCCCCCAGGGTAGAAATGGCAGGGACACAAGTTTAGGAAGTGTAACAGGGACCTGGACTAGAACCCTCAGGCTCCTAGACTCCTGGCTGTGTGGAAGGGAACCAGAAAGGAGCCGAGAGTGGCTGGGGAACTTGCCAAGCCATCAGCCCTATAGCCAAGAAGGGCAGAGCAGCCAGCCACGCCAGGGCTTGTCGGGGAGTCACAGCTAGCCCTCGGGGCAGCAGGGCCCAGAGCAATGCCCTGCATGGCTTAGGTGCCGTGAACAGACCATGGGACCCCTGGCCACAGGACTGCAGGACATGTTGCAAGCAGGATGGCCCATCTCCTGCACCCTGAGGGGCCAGCAGGCCTTGGAGGCACAGCCACCTCCTCTGTAGCCTAGCAAAGAGGGGGAGAGAGGAGTGTCCTCTTGAGAGCAGTGACAGCCCTGCAGCCTCTCTGACCTTTGAAAAGTCAGGTACATAGCTAAAAGGCAGAATGAACTTGAACTAGGAAGCATAACTCTCACTTGCCTGGCAAGATAAGGTCAGGTGAGGTGTTTGTGCGTGTGCGTGTGTGTGTGCGGGAGCACGCATCCAGTTGGGGACTGTGTCCACTTGGAGCCCCAGCTCCAGCTGGTGCTGGCCCCCAGCAGCCCTCATGAGGGCTGTGTGGCAAGTTCCACCAGCAGCTGGGCCCAAGTTCACCCCACAGCTATTTCCAAGGGCAGGTTTGCTGAGCAAATGAAGAGTGTAAATACGATTGCAGGGGGATTGTTTAAGGCTTTGGGCAAACAAAGTTCCCCAGCCCCCAGGGCTCGCCTGGACGCAACTATCACAGGCAAACAGAGGATGCGCTCATTTATCCGTTCCCAGAAGCCTCCCTTCTCGGGACCCCTGCCCCTCCCCCTCGTCCTCCGCCTCGGTCACCAGTTCACCTTGAGCGCGCTGCGGCATGGAAAGGCCTGCCCTCTGTAGTCCCCGCCCCCCCACGGTGAAGGCGAATTAATGAGGTGTCCATGTGACCCATCCACCTCGTGTTTAATATGCTGCAGAGGTCAGAGTCTCGGAAGAGCTGCCCGTGTCATCCCGGCTTGATCAGAGGGGGAAGAAATGGCTGATGTGGGATTTTATGTTTCTATTAATACCTGAGCACAAACGCGTTGTGTCTCAGCCTCGTCCTGCCCCGCTGCCCAGGAAGCTGCTCCTCCGCCCTCCCCCAGCCTGGAACCTGGCCCCGAGGGTCCTCCAGCCAAGCCTGGGGTTCTACGCGCAGACCTGGCCCTGCCCACTGAGGCAGAGCTGAGAGGACAGGTCACAAAACCAGCATTTTAATTGGCATTCCTGATGATGCTTCTGCTGGATGCTGGAGCTGAGGGACCCCTAGCCCAGTTCAGTGTCTGACATTTAGATTCAGTGAATGAATGTTGACTGAATACATAGAAGAAGGAATGACCCAGCCCACCAGTCTTGCTAAGTGGGGTCTGGTGCCAGCTCCACCACTGAGCAGCTGGACGACCTTGAACCAGGCCCTGCACCTTCCCTCACACGTGGAGTGGGTTTGGGGGAGGATTTAGTGAGATAGTCCGCTTTAAAGACTTGCAAAGTGCCTGACACAAGAGCACGAGAGTAGGAGTGAGAGAGAAGAGATATGAGAACAGCTTTACTGAGGTATAATTCACATACAATAAAATTCGCCTATGTGAGATGTGCAATGTACTGATTGCAATATGTTTTATGACATGCGGTTGAATTAGTCATGGTGGCATTGGTATTAATTTCCCTTCCCTCTCCCCAGGTTGTCCTAGGTGGGACCTGTGGGAGCCAGGCTCCCTCTTGCCACAGTTTGAACACTCTTCTTTACAGGACAGCCAGTGTGAAGCCCGAGTGCCGGCCTCTCCTTGTCCTAGCCAGGTCCCTCATTCGCACCCTGGCATCTTGCCCCCTACCTGCACTAGAAGGAGCACAGCAGTTAGCCAGGCACAGCGCCAGGCTATGGGTCATCATGCCCCTCAGATGGCTCACGGGCTAAGGGGGCAATTGCAGGGCTCCCTCCAGCTCCGGCTCTCCAGCCATCTGCCCTCACCTGGGCCTCAGGGTGAGCAGGGAGTGTCCCTCCTTTTCACCGCAGCCCCTTCGTGTGGCATCTGGGCTGCACAGGCAAGTCCTCTGACTTGCTTCAGAGGCGGGAGAAGTAGGAGGGGGTGCCGGGGCATTAGGGCCACCCAGCTGCCCAGCACTCCTCCTGGCAGGCCAACCTGGGCTATTTTTACTTCAAGATGTCCTTCAGCAGCTAAAGACGTCTCCTCTTCCCTCCTTTCCTTGGGCCCTAATCTCAGAGCTGACCATGCTCACGAGTCTGGACCCGGCATTTGCCTGCCTACTCCTCTGTACCTGTATGTGTGCCAGAGGCACGAGACCCTGTGTGTGTGTGCAGGGATGTGCGCACGTGTGTATATGGCATGTGTCTGCAGGACTCTATATGCGTGTGCAGCATGCAGATGGAAGGTGTGTGTACGTGCATGTGGCTGCAGGACTCTGTGCAGCATGCATGGGATGCATGCATGTATATGTGTGCGTGCATCTGAATGTGCAAGAGTACAAGTATGCAAAACATCTCTGTAATAGAGTGTGATTTGCAGTGTGCATGCAGGCATGTGTCCAAATACATGAGCTTATGCACGTGGACGTGCAAGGGTGTGTGTGCAAAAGGATTCCATTTATACAAATTCTTCAGTGACGCCAGGTGAGTAACTATAGCAGTCAGACCAGTGTTCAGGATTGTAGACTGCCAGGGGGCCCAATTATGTCAGTGGAACAGGCAGCTCCTGCCTATAGGGCTTCCCTGTGCCCTCTGTTTCCCTGTTCCTCATGCATATTAATAAGTCTATTGAGTCCTAATCAGACACCAGATTAAGTGCTTTGCTGCACTATCTCATCTAATCATAAGAACCTTAGGGTGCAATATCACCCCATTTTACAGACGAGGGGTCCAAGGCTCTGAGAGTAATGCTTGAAGTAGCAGAGCCAGATCTGACTGGTTCCGAATCTTTGCTTTGTGTGACTCCATGTTGTCTGCTCACGATGGTTGAAAATACACAGACACACACGCACACCGCACATTTTCATAGCTTAATCCCGGTGCCAGTGGTCTGTGAAAAGATCTGGAGTGGAGTCTTTGCTGGGGCGGTGGTGGAAGGAGAAGGGGCGTGGCCTTGAGGGCAGATACTCAACTCAAAAAGTTTGCCCCAAGAGCTGGGCAGGCAGGTGAGCATTAGGGCTCTGCGGAGCATCCTGCTGAGGCTACCCACGATGAGAGTGGGCAGACTACCTCCCTTCATCCACAGGACAAGCTAGGCCTCTGTTTTGAGGGCCCCAATCTAGCCCTGAACCCTTGGCAAGAGAATACCCCCCCCCCGACCGTGGGAGCTAGAATGAGAAGGCTCCCCTTGCCCTCGCCTGCTCTCCCCCAGACTTGGGGAGACCTTGTTATACCCTGTCATCCAGACCCCAGCAGCCACAGGGAGGGAGGGAGAGGGGGACTCCACTGGAGAGCCCCCTGGAATATAAACAGCTGTGCTTTGTGTCTGTTGAACCAAAGAGATTTCTCAAGCCGCTAAACCATCCTCTTGCCTGTTGGCCATAATGTGAATTAGCCCTAGAGATGGTGGGGACTATAAGCCAGTCTGCAGAGCCCCTTGGCGAGATCTCAGGCCGTCCCTGTCATAAATCAGTGCGTGGGGAGGCCGGTGCCCAGGCCCCCATGTGGCATGATCAGAATGGGCCAGGGCAGGAGCTTCCTCTGCAGGAAGGGGGCTTTCTGCCCACTCTAGATGAGGAGCGTGCCTCACTCAGGAAAGTCGATGCAGACCGAGGGGTAGGGCTTAAGGCCCTCTTGTTCCCCCACCTCTTGCTGCCTCTCTGTGTTCTGCTGCTGGGAGACATGGCTCTCCATCATCAGGAGGTCCTGGAGAAGGGCCTCAAAGGGCCCTTGCTGCTTCTGCAGCTCAGTGATGGACTCCAGGCTTCTCTGCCTCCCAGCCTGCTCCCAGTCCCCTCCCTCCTCCGCGGTACCTCAGGGCTGCAGCTCTGAGTCAGTATGGCTGGGCAGGCGCTCCACACCCTTGCAAGGGGCTTGGATGGGGCTCGGGGACCTGGGGCTCTGGCCTTGGTTCTATCACCAAGCAGCTGGTGACCTTGAGCAATGACTTCACTGCTCCAACCCCTCCCAACCCCCAACCCTGGGTACCTTGGCTACACACCCATTCGTCTAGGTGAAAATGACCACCAACTTCACGCTTCAGGGCTCACCAGCCCAGCTCCATCTCTCATTCGGAAACCCTCCAGCCTCTGCCTTCAAGACTGAGCAGGGAGAGGTCATGGGTCTAACCCTGGTCTGCTCTCCCCAGCAGGGCAGTCCTGGTCCTCTGGGCAGCGGACACTGAGACAAAGTGAGGAGTGGGAGAGGGTTATCGGGGTGAGGGGGCCCGTGAAAGATGAAAGGCGCAGGGAGCAGGACTGGACAGGAGGGCGTCAGCCCCACATGCAGACTGACAGCTTCAGCCAGGTCTGCGGGAGCCCCAGAGCACAGACTGCCCCTGGAGGAGACCATGGGAGAGCCAGGCCCTAGTCACTGCCCCCCAACTCAAGCCCTGGCTGGGGCTACCCCGAAAGTGGAGGTGGATCCTGAAGGTGCTGCACTGAGGCTGGGGGGATGGGGAGCTCCTGTGCTCCCACAGCTGAAGGCAGGTTCTCTCTTGAAAGGAGACGGGAGAGGCACCTCCATGGCTGTCACTCCAGCCGTGGGACCCCCGGCATGTGACGAACAGGTCTGAGCTCGGTCTCCTAGTCACAGATGAGGAGCAGGCCTCCCTCCTGCATTGTTGGAAGTGGCACTTACCAGGCCTGGAGCACAGTGCCTGCCACATGGAGGTGGTGGGTAGTGGTCCCTAAGTCATTGCCGTGGTTCTTATCATTGTTGGAGTGCTTTCTCCCCTGATTGTTGAGATTTAAGTCCTGGAGAAAAGCTTTCGCTCCTGCTTTGTCTCCCCCTGGGCTGTTGGCTGGGTTGTGCGGTGCTCTCACCAACAACTCCTACTGTGAGGAGGCTGGAGAAGGCGGTTTCCATGGCCTGCTCTCTGTCTCCATCCTCAGGAGCCAGCCTTGTGTGATGGAAAATCATTCTGGATCTGTGGTGTTATGAGACCCCCAAAATTCATATGTCGAAGTCCTAACCTTCATCATCTCAGAATGTGACTGTGTTTGGAGATAGGGTCTTTAAAAAGGTAACTAAATTAAAATGAGATCATTAGAGTGGGACCTAACCCAGTATGAGGGGTGTTTTATAGGAAGAGGAAATTTGGACACAGACGTGTACGGAGGGAAGACGCAGTGACCACACAGAGAGAAGACAGACGTCACAGGCCAAGGAGAGCAGCCTGAAACAGACCTTTCCCTCACACGGCTCTCGGAAGGAGCCAACGCTGCCGACGCCTGGATCTCAGACTTCCAGCCTCCAGAACGGGGAGACGACACATTGTTGTCTAAGCCCCCGTCTGCGGAGCCTTGTTATGCCAGCCCCAGCAGACGGATGCGTGTAAAAACGGCATGGGTCAGAGTGCTTTCAGCTACAGGTCACCAGACACCTACCTGGCTGAGAGCGGCTTGACCCATGGAGACATTTCACTGTCTCACACGGCACGAAGCGTGCAGGTGGATGATTCCACAATGTTACCAAGGATTCTGCACCTTTCTAGCCCTGCGTTCTGCCTCCTGAGACCGCTTTTGGTCTTTGGGCTATGTTAGATGGGCAGTCTGGGAGGGTCTCTCTCAGGAGGTGACATTTGATTGAGACTTGCGGGTTGAGAAGATGCCAGCCCTGGGCAGAGCCAGAGAATGACCTGCTTTCATTGCCAGGGTGCCAGTAACTGTGTCCCCTTTGGGACTGGGGCTGAGACCTGTTGGCCACTGACTTTGACTCCCAGCCCGAGGCCACCTGGTCCAGTGCCTGCCTTCAGGCAGTGCCAGGCGTCCATCCAGCATAGATGGCTCATTATGTTTGACTGTTTTTCATTCCTGGCAACATCAGTTGAAGGATATGCAAATAAGAAAATCAACTGAATTTGTTTCACAAAGAACGACATTTAATCAGCACAATAAATACTTACACATAGTCCTTGGCTGTATAAGATGACAGTTAATGGAGAAAGAGAGGAGAGAAGGCAAAGTTTGAAGGGCAGAGAAATAGAAAAGAGGAGAAAGAGGGAGAGCCCCTGGTTGTAAGAGGGTGAATACAGAGCCAAAGAGTCCAGAGTCCTGAGGTTGTTCATTCATTCATTCATTCCTTCATTCCTTCATTTAACAAACATTTATTGAGAGCTAAGGAGGATGCAGATACAATAGTGGGTCCTGAAAACGTGGGAGTCGTCCAAACAGGTGCTGTCCTGCCTATGGGGGACTTCTGACGCCCTGGGGGAGGAGGACGGTCAGGAGGCACTCTCACGGATGAATAAGCAGTTACAGACTATGGTCAGCGCTGGGAAGAGGGCCAGAGGCGAGGAAGGGCTTCCCTGGGGAAGCGATAAGATGGGCAGGATGAGAAGGAGTTAATAAGGCTAAGCAGTTGGGGTTGAGGGTTGGTGTTTCCGACACAGGGAGCAGCCTCTGCAAAGACCCTAAGGCAGGAAGCATCAGTGAGACCTGAGCACAGAAGTGGAGCAGGAGGAAAGAAGGAGGGGTGGCTGGAGAGGCAGGGCCACGTCACACAGGGTCACTGGGCCGTGGCGAGGAGCCATCTGTCTGGCAGTGTAGTATTAGGATTTATATTTTAAGATTGCTTTGGCTTCTGAGCAGAGAATGGACCTCAGGGGCAAGATGGAGGCAAGAAGCCTGGTCAATGGGCACTTGAGCCTGTCTGGGCAGGAGGCGACGGTGGCTGGACCAGGGCAGGAGTCCTCAGCCTCAGCTCTGCAGACATTCTGGGCTGGACGTGGGGCCCTCCATCATGAGGGCTGCCCTGTGCACTGCAGGATCTTTAGCAGCAGCCTGGCCTCTACCCGCTAACTGCCCGTAGCACTCCCCACCCAAGTTGTGACAGCCAAAAATGTCTCCAGACATTGCCAATGTCTTCTGGGGAGCAAAATCGTCCCCTGCTGAGAACCTTGGATTAGGAGGATAAGGGAGAAATGGAGAAAAGTGGAGGGCTCGAGAGAAAGTTAAGGGGGAAATGAAGAGGAGTGGCCACCGAGCGGGCAGGGTATGGGAGAGGGGGTCCTGAGGATGAGTCCCAGACAACTGGATGGACGCAGTTGCCACTCACTGATGTGAAGAACAAGGAGAGAGAATCCAGTTTTGGGGGGCATGGGGAATGGCAGCATATCTGGCTTCTAGTCTGAACTAGCAATGAGACATCATACATGTTATTTTCTCTTACTTGGTCTGTTTTTCCACCCTCAAAGTACAATGTTTGTGCTCTATCTAGAATAGCAAATATGCAAAGGTATGACTTGTCGTTCCCACACCCGAGGGAGACATAACTAATCAATTGTGGTTCTCCGAGCCTGGAGACCTCTTCCCACAGTGCCCTGGACAGCTTCCAGTGGAGGCATGTGAGCAAAAAGCTGTTTGCCATCCCTGAACTTGAAACTCATTCCAATCCCTTCCAATGTGCCCAGTGTTGACACTTGCTTGATAAATATGCTTGATAAATTCTGAACAATGATATCTGGAGCAGGAGTGGAGACTCCCCAACCTTCAGGCCAAATCCCATCTTTACTAGGTCATCCAGCTGGAGAATAGAGCAGCAAAACAGGAGTTCCCCATTTATGCCATTTGTTGTGAAATTGCAGTGGGGATTTGGAAGTCTCTGGCGGCAGGCCCCTGGAAGGCCCTCAGAAGGGACCCTGTCTCCCAGAGCCTCGGCCGCGGTCCTCCCTCTCTTGCTCGCTGTGCCTCAGCCTCCGTGGGGCCTGCATCCCCTTCCCCCATCATTCATGCACTCTCTGTTACTCTCCCCCGTCAGATCATAGCACAGAATGGAAGTAGATATTTTATTGTTTTTTCACTTTTATTCAAAAGCATTTATGCTTCCTGTTAGTGCTTTAAAAAGCAGATGCATGAAATGTGAATTTTAAAATATTTGTCTTCCTTCCAATTCTAATGATGTAGCAAACCTACCATTAGAATAATCCTATACTCCTGTTGTGGGTGCAGTGGTGCCCCTCAAAGATCTAGTTAAGTCCTAACCCCCAGTCCTAACCTGTGAAAGTGACTTTATTTGGAAATAAGGTCTTTGAATAAGTCAAATTAAGATGAGGTTCTGCTGGATTAGGGTGGGTCCTAATCCAATGACTGGCGTCCTCATAAGGACAGAGAAATCTGGACACAGGCCGGTGGAGGACACCACGTGATGATGAAGGCAGAGATGGGAGTGATGTGGCCACAAGACCAGGATCTCCAGGGACTGTCAGCCACCACCAGAAGCCAGGAGAGGGGCACGGAGCAGACTCCCCGTCACAGCGCCCAGAAGGAACCAACCTCTGACACCTTGGTTTCAGACTTCTGGCTTCCAGAGCCATCAGGGAGGACATTTCTGCTGTCCGAAGCCCCCAGTCTGTGGTCATTTGTTACGGTCGCCTTGGGGAACTAACACAGCCCCCACCCCCAGCTCCCCAGAAACGAGGTGGCCATTTATCTGAGTTGTGTGTGGATCTTTTCTCTCCACTTCAGTGACTCTCAGTGGAGAAACAGGTCTCTCCACCACTCTCTTCCTCGCCCTCGGGTCTGGTCTGCGTCTGAGACCCCCAAGCTCCTGGATGTGGAGCCTGGGGAGCCGTCTGTTGTTCGTGGGCCAGGCCCCATGGTAGCCAGTCTCCAGTATGGCCGCAACCGTCTTGGCCTCCAGGACCTCGCGCCCTGGTGCAGGATCCAGCCCTGTGGGTGCCCAACACCCCTCTCTCGCCTTCCCCTGATCCCTACCCTGTTGGGTCCTGTCTTTATTTAAAATGTGGCTATTTTGTTCATGGTGGATGTTTTCTACTAATTTTGATTTTTCAAAAAATTCCTGCAATACTGAGTTTTTTGGTGCCCCCTTACATTTTGCACACAAGGCGAGCACCACACTTGCTCACCCAGTCCTGGCCCTGTCCCCTCTCACATTGCCACAAGGCTGCCCTATGTGACAGACAGAATAACCCAGAAGTCTGTGCCTTAGGAGGCTAGGTCACAAAGGGCATTTCAGCTGTCACGCTGGCCTCTGGGATCCCTCGCTCTGGCTGCGCTCAGTGAGGATTGAGCAGCCCTGTGGAGAGGCAGACCGGGTAAGGAACTAAGGCCACTCGCCAACAGCCAGTGCCAGTGTGCCAGGCATGTGAGTGAGCCACCTTGACAGCAGGTCCCCCAGCCCCAGGTAAGCCCAGCCAAGAGAGGAATGTCACCTCAGACCCGGAGCCAGAACCACCAGCCAAGTTGCTCCCAAATTCCTGAGCCACAGAAACCATGAGAGACGATAAATCGTTACTGCTGCTTTAAGTAGCTACCTTTTGGAGTGAGTTCTCGTACAGCATGGGTAACTAACACAGTTCCCTTTCTCAGTGTCTACAGCATCCTTCACTCTCCCCCCACCAGCTCCTATTGGTCCTTCAGATTGTCTCACTTCATGTGCCACTGCTTCCAGGAAGCTTTCCTGAATGCTCCCAACTGGGTAAGTGCCCTTACATTCTACTCTCTATCTGCCATTCCTAGAATAGGCCTTTCCCTCCTGCCCCGCCAACCCCCTCCCGTGCCATCTGAGCCTCTGTACTCATTGCTCTCCTTGGCTGGAACGTTGCCCCTGTTTGGTCCTCATTCTTTCAGACGCAGCTCAGGCATCCCCTCCTCCAGGGAGCCTCCTCCACCCCCGGCAGGCTAGGCATCTCTTATGGGCCCCCCTGGCACTCTGTAGTCTTTCCTCAGGTTACAGGATGGTTCCGTGATGCTGTCGTCCTCATGACTGTGAGCTCTGGAAGGCTGGGAGCCGCGTCTTGTCATCCCACTGGCTTCCACAGGACAGTGAATGAAGGGCGGGGTGTGCTGGGGAATTAGGACACTAAGGGGTTGAGATCTCTGCAGCAGAGCTACCCAAACCTGGTGGAGCATGGAACCAGCTGCTGAACCTTCGGAAGGTAGAGATTATAGTCTGGGAGGGAGACGTCTGCCTCCAAGGACAGACACCACGGCCGCTACCTAGAGTTCGGGGTCAGGTTGGCATCATGAAAGAAAGGACAGCTACAGGAGGAGGATAAAGCAGAAGCTGCAAACTCAGCACCAGAGGGCCCCATAGTTGCTGTTGTAGGGCAAATGGGCCAAGTGGGGACTATGCCAAACTGGAGAGGGAAACCCCTGCTGGCTCTCAGCTCAAAGACCACCTCCTCAAGATGATGTTCACGGACCCAGACTTGACCACATCTCCCTTAGAGGCTCTCTTAGCACCTAGCACTTCCCCCGTGAAGCTCTTACCATCATTGTAATTAGCTAATTTATTGTGTGGTTTGTTTATCAGAGTCAGCCTCCCTGACAGATGGAGAATTCCTCAAGAGCAGGACCGTGTCTGTGTTCCCAGCACCTCCCCATGCCTGGCACTTCGAGGATGCTCCGTTACTATTTGTTGAGAGAATGGATAATTGAATAAAGAATGCTACCACCTAAGCTGCAGAGCCGTTTGCTGGAAGAAGTGAGGTAATGGCGTGCGAGAATGAATGTGTCATACCTGCTGTAAATTAAGATCACTGAACGGAAGAATAAGCCAGGGAAGAACCAGCATGTCGATGGCGTCATCCACCGTGTGGGCACAGCTTAGGCGCCCTCCACGAGAGGAGTCGCCAAGGGATTTGCCTCTGCAGTTCCTGAGTCCTCGGGGATCTGACCTACACCGAGGCTGCTCCCTCCCCCTCTGCCCCCACAGGAGAGAGCAGAGGACCCCTTGCAGGTTGGCTGAAGCCAACCATGTGCCAGTTCATGTATTTAAACCTCACTTCACTTTGCTTCGCTTACAGGCCAGGAACTGGAAAGCCAGAGAGTTTGGGACACCTGTGCCAGGTGTCTGTCACCGTGCAGCGAGCGTGTCTGAGCACCTGGCAGCTTCCCTCCTTCCCCAGCCGGTCACTCACGGCCCACCTGCAGGACGGGTCCAGGAGCAGGCGGAGCCTCCTGGTGGCCCCACTTTTGCCTCCTCCCCTGCAGTAGATGCTTCGTTACCAGAAGGCGAAGGTCAGAGTCTGGCCACGGGCCCAGCATTTCTGGCCCAGTTTTGCCGCAGGAAGCCAACTGTGCAGAAGGTCAGGATGCTGGTGGGGTCAGAGTGGGAAAGTTAACATTCCCAAGGGCCTCTATGCAACAGGACTTCCTGACGTGGACTATTGCCTTTCTCACATTACGTGGCCAGATTGACTTCCTGCCATTATTAACTGTGCAAACATGACAAAGACGTTTATTTAATGGGAACGGGCGAAGGACTTTGCTCGACTCTGAGCTTTGAGGAGGCGGTAGGATCATGGAATTAACCACAGCTGAGAGCTGGGATTCCAGTCCGGGCTCTACCTGCCTTTGCCATCTGCTAGAACATGTAACTTCATGTCTCAGCCTCAGTTTCCTTTTCTGTAACAAGTGGGGAAGAAGGGTGGTAAGAAATGTTGAGTCAGAACTCAGAGTTGCTGGGTGGGTGAAGTGAGGTCATTAATGTGGGAAACGTTTTGCGAACTGGAAAGTGCCATCTGAGTTTTCATCATCAGTTTTGATCTCCTCCTCCAACAATCTAGCATCTCAGCCCGCTTTTCCCAGCTGAGAAGGCCTCTGTGGCTCCAGGAGAAGGTGCCCTCTCCCCAGCTGAGGCTGGCTGCTGGCAGGCAGGCCACCAGCCTTCTGCAGTCACCTCCCGCCAGCTCTGGGCCAAAGGGGCCCTGCCCCTCGGGTTCCCTCTGCGATTTGCTTCTCTGCTGTTTCCGCTCAAGTTCCTCCTCTGCTCTCTGTCCGTGAAAACGCTCTCCCCCCTCACAATGCCTTCTCTGATCTGGTTTCTACATGGCCGAGCGGGACGTTCACTGCATCTTACAACCCACTGTTCTCCACGTGTGCTCGCGGGCCCAGCGGCAGCAGCAGCAGCCCCCTGGGAATGTGTGGGAAATGCACAGTCTTGGGTCCCACCCAGACCAATGAAGCAGAAATGATGAGGGTGGGGCCAGCAGTCTGTGTTTTCACAGGCCCTCAGGGATTCTGATGTACACTCAAGGTCCAGGACCAGTAGGCTAACCTGTCTCCCCAACTGGGTGTGAGCTCCCTGCTGGCCGGGGCTGCCTCCCACTGTGGCTCCCAGAGCCTGGCACGCAGAGACCACGAGTGACCATGAAACTGCCTCACAGACGTGCGCTGGCCTTCCTGCCGCCACACCTGGGCTCACAACATGCCCTCAGCCCCTTCCTTCCCGCGGCCCTCCCCACATGCTCACAAAACCTCAAGGCCAGCCGTCTCCCCTGAGTCCTGCAGCGGCCTGTTCTGCCTCAGTCTCCCTCCATAGCCGCTGCCTGAACCTGCCAGACACCACTCTGGGCTCACCGCCTGGTCACCCCTTGGTGGGGTTGCCCTTAAACAAAAGGTCCTTTCTGCACGCATCTTTCATGTGACATTTTGCACCGACTTGGTTTGTGTTTGAAGGAGCGCTGGTGCAGTAGGGGATCATCCTTGCAGCCACAGGGTGGAAGTCACCTGGCAGCTTCACCAGGGAAGTCAAGGTGTGTGTGTCAGTCGGCCTTTGCACCAACATTCATAGCAGAAGCAGTTCACACCACGTCCCCCCCTGACCTGAAGGAGAGAGAAAGGGAAGAGGCACTTGAGGTGCTCAGCGAGCTGCAAAGTTCCGTCCTCCAGCTGCTCCAAGCCCTGCGTGGGCCATGGGGTCTGCACGGTGGGCGGGCAGGCCATGCAGGTCTCTGCCTGACCCACACCGTGTCAGGGTTTGTTTTTACTTTCCCTGCTCTTGCTGCCACAGCCTATGTGTCCCCAGATTCTTCTTTTAGGCCCTGGATGGGAGCCAGCCTCCTGCAGCTAGGCTGCCCGGGTTCGAACGCTGGCTCTGCTGCCTAGGGTAAGTTACTTGACCATTCTGTGCCTCAGTTTCCTCATCTGTAAAGCAGGCCTGGGTGGTAACACTTAGGTCTTAAGTTTCTTGTGCAGACAAAATCAGAGAGGACTTGCAAAGCCTACAGAGTAGAGCTCCCACACAGGAGCCCTCCAAGCTCTTGGTCCTGAAGTGGATACCCCTGGCCCATGAGCCCAGTAAGGGAAGGCAAGAGCTGGTGAGTGGCAGGCTGGGTCAACCCGGGGCCTGGCTCCCTCCCCAGCCACCACCTGCCTCCAAATCCAGCATCATATATGACTCTAAATTAGTTTTGGGACCAGAATTTGTAATCTTTCTGGTTTCAAGCATGAGGACCCTTATTTAGTGCTAAGTAAAATATCTGCTTTTTGCTCTCTCAGCATCCATTGTCCAAGAGAAAATAACCTAGTAGCCTTTTAGAATTTGTATTCCACTGACTACAACAACATCTGTATACATCTGAAAACTATTCAGACAAGTATGTGTAAGACAAATCTCTTCAGCCTGCAGACAGTGTGCTCGGGGCCTTGATGGATTCTCTGGCAGACCCCCCCAGCAGGGTGCCTCCAGGCTGGGGACCAGTGTGGTCTTCAGGAAACAAAGGCTTAATGTAAACTGGGCTCTCCTCAGGCAGGAGTTCCCTCAACATTCCTTGCCAGGTGTGTAGTATGATAAGCCCATTTCACAGATAAGAGCACAGAGGCACCAAGAGCTGTATTAACTACCCAAGACGAAGCTAGTGATTAGTAGAGCATGAGTGAGGTCTGGGTGACCCCAAAGCCCAAGTTTTACCCCCTACCCTACCCTTCAACATGGCAGCTACTCTCTATTAATCTTATCTCCACAGCTGAGTCTGGGAACTCCTGAACAGCACAGAAGTATCAACTATCAGCCAGGAGCCAATATTCCCAGAGCAGACAGCATATCAGGTGCTGGTGCCTCTGTGACCTCGTTTAATCCAGCAGGAATCCAATCAATTTCCCTATACTACAGAGGAGCAAATCAATTCTCAGAGAGGCTGAGTAACCTGCCCAACGTCACCCAGTTAAGAAGTGGCAGGGCTGGGGCCAGAATCCAGGTCTGTCTGTCCCTGGGTCCCTGTTGGCCCCTTCGCAGCGTGTGAGCTTCCCAGGGCCTCAGGTAGGGAGGGGGTAGATAGCTACCTTGAGCCATAAAATTCCCCTCACAACACGATAGGTGTTAGCAAATTTTTAAAAATTCTTTGCCCCAGATCAGGTCCTACATTGGGATGAATCATCTGACTCCATATAAAGTAACCTCAGGATCGCTGGATTGATGGGGAGTGTGGGCAGAAGAGGGTTTTTTGTTGTTTTGATCTCAACTGAAAAGCAATTTTTAATGTGCCAAATGTTGCACACTCAATCCAATACACAGATTTATTACGCAGGAGGCCAAAGTGTGCTAATCAGGAGTCATCATCTTGCAACAAGAATAAATAAGAACAAAGCCAGCAAGCGTTCCTCCCGGGAGCTAAGAATGTCATTGTCTAATGTCTTGTCTTAGCCGCCTCAGCCCACAAACGGCTCCTCCTGTCTTTAGGGGACAACAATCGCTGCGGAATTCTGCTGAGCACAGACGGGCCGAGACACAGAGAGTGGGGTTTGTTGCTTGAAAGCATTTTGCTTTCTGTAACCACTGTTCCCAAGAAAGAGCTGGGACTGTCTTGCCTGCCCTGTCTCTCATTCCAGACACCTCTGGAGCAACTCAGATCCTGAAGCCTTGGCTTGAGGGCAAGTAGAGGCAGAACGTAGGGAAGAGAGCTCCGTGCCAGGCAGAAATCCCCCACCCTTCCTGTTTCCCGACTCTGAGCAAGCCACTCAACCACGCTCAGCCTCGGCTTCCTCTGCTGGAAAATGGGGAGAGGAAGGGTTCATTCAGGCGGCTGGGGGTCCGAGATTCCTAGCCTGGTGCCTGGTGCCTGGCACAGGGTAGTGCCTGTTATTAAGAAACTGCTGGGCTAAACCATGGCCAGGGAGAAAGCTTGGTGGAGGTAACCGGGCACCCTCAGATGGTAGCTCAGAAATTGTGTTCCTCACTGAGCAGCTTTGATCAAACCACTTCCCTTCTCAAAAGTGTTCGGTGGCTTCCTGCTCCCCTGAATGCAATATGGGTCCTTTAACCTGACCACCAAGACCCTCATTCCCCAAAATGCCTTTTCAGCCAACTTTTCTACACTCCAAAATGCCACTTAATAAATATTTAAAGAAAGAGTGAATACAATGCATCTAGCATTGTGTGTCTAAAAATCTCGGCCCTGGTCCCAAGAGGCGCATAAGCTAATTGGGAGCAAGGCCCAAGATACCAGAAGAAAAGGGAAATAGCCATTTATTTTACATTTTAATCAAGGGACCAACTCAGATCCCAAATCCTAGTCCTCATTCTGCCCCAGATGTCCTGAGGGCCTGCTCTGATGTGACATTCGGAGGATGCCACTTAGGTTAGGGAACAAGGGGGCGCTACAAGTCATGAACCATAACACCCAGGCCAGGAGGGCGCTGACAGTCTAAGGGGGAAGCTGCCACCCCAGGATACCGTAGGTGTTTCTGTTGTCTCACTCTGCACCCCACACTGTGCCACCAAGCAGGGAGAAGGTCAATATGATGCGTTTTGTAGTTTTCTATGGAGACAACAGCTGACTGCCAACCAGAATGATGACATAAGGAATCAGCCTTCACTGGTGAAAGGAAAGGTGTTCAAGACTTGCAGACAATGCAGCAAATTGGCTGCATTACTTAGAAACACTCCCCAGGCTGCATGAACACAGTGTAAGGGCCCAGTGAGGCCTGGAGGCCAGGCCTGCGGTGTTGCTGCCGAGGCTTGATCCACCCCCCGACCCCCTAGTCTTCCATGCAGTTGTCCACCTGTGGGGAGGACTTCAGTTGCCTGATTACAAGGACTTTGAGGACGACGGGATCCTGCCCAGGAGTACTGTGACCACTGCAGGAGCTCCTCAAAGGGCAGGGAGCCGAGACGCCCTGGTGATACGCAAGAGTTTGTGCAGACACGGGGGCACCTGGAGAATGGCAGCTTGGATTTACATGTCTCTCTGGGGCAGAATTTGCATGGAGACTTGCTTGCATCATAACCTGGTCGTGGGGTTGTGGGGAAGGAGTTAACCAGCCCTGACCCCAAACTTCTGCAGGGACTACTCTCATCCACCCAAACCCGGGAGCCGTGCGTGGCCGCATGGTCTTCGGTCAGTCCACTCCCTCAGGGCCCTCTGGTCACACTCCTCTGCAGGGCCTTTACTGTGGGCCGCTCTGTCCAGACCCCGCGCTTTCTCCATGGAAGTGGCAGATGTGGATACCTCCATGGTATTTGGACACAAGAAAGGCCGCATTCATTTATCCAACTGCAATTAAATCTGTTTCAAGACACCCTACTCACAAAACTGGGCAGAAATTGCAATATCATTCCAAGTCATCTGTTGGTCCCTCCCTGAGCCCTACTGGCATATTAGGGGGCTTTGGAGGTGCTCCCAGGAAGCCACAGTCAGTGGTGCTTTTTTCTGCATGGTGGGCAGTGGTGCCCACCCCGGGCAGCTGTGGCAGGCATGCCGGGGAGGTCAACCAGCCCAGCTTGCTGCCCAGCTCAGCACTGCCCCTCCTCCTATGGAGGGCGTCTCCTGCTGGTGGCCACACTTCTTCCGAGCAGTCAGCCAGAGGGACCTCAGGCTGGGGGGCCTCCATGCTTGTGCCCAGAAGTCCCAGGCCCCAGGCAGCCATCTCCACAAGTAGGGCCACCTGAGTGTTTCTGCATTTGCCAGACCTATGGAGTCCTAGGGCTCACTCTGTTTTTGTCCTCATCAGCCACCTGCAACAGGGCCACAACCCTCTTTCTCACTTGACATACCAAAGCGTCCACTCCTTCTCTCTTTGGGACTCTATAGTTGAATTCTCCTTGTTGGATCCCAAACTCCAGAAGCCCTTCAACCTGTAGGGTGACAGAGGCCAGAGGCTGGGGCTCAGGCGCTTGGCTGCCCCAGAGAGCAACTCATTAACAGTAAAAAGGTTAACACGGCAGTACGCTTCTCAGAAAATCACCCATGACATAGCAATCCTTATCTAAGCTCACAGCAAAGCCCTGAGATGATGTTACCTTCATCACTCCCATCTAACAGATGGGAAAACGGACTTAGAAGGATTAATTAACTGTCACGTGGCTAGTGAGTGGGCGAGCATCGATTTTGGTTCCAGGTTCAAAGCACATGCTCTTGACCCCCTAATCTGTGGTACTTCTTAAAGTAAGGCCTGACTACTTCTGGGCCTTAGTTTCCCTACCTGCAAGGCAGCACCTACTTCCCGGCAGGCTGAACTCAGTGAAGCCCTAGGCCTGAGGGTCAGCATCTCCCGGGGGCTGGTCTGTTCTGGTCTGCAGGCAAAGTCCGCCCCACAGGCGTTTGACACATTTATGCTTAGCCTCAGGCCCTATGGTGTATGAGGAAGTAACCTTGATCTGGGGGCACCTATCTTGGGGCTCCACAGTCGTAAATGAGCCGACAGCTTCCCAGCTCCCAGTCTCAAAAGTGCCAACCGGAATAACTCCACCTCTGAGATATCAAAGCCGGCAGATGACCCCAGGAAACGGCTGTGGACAGCAGGACAGCAAAAGAGCTCCTCCCTGGCTGGCGGGTGCATTCCCCAGGTCCCTCTTGCCTGTGAGTGCACCGTTTAACAGCCATAAGTCATTTTTAGTAGCTTCTGCCTCCCCAGCAGCGAGGGATCTTCCGAGAGAAGATGCCCCACCTGGTCTGTGTTCTGAGAGGAAAAGGCGAGCAGGGAAGCCTCCTGCTGCCCCCGACACGGCTGACTTTGTTTCACTTAACTCCGGCCCATTTTTTCTGCCGTCCCACCTGAAGAGCATTTAATCTCAGAGTTAGAACCACCAAAAGCAATTTTCTTTCCTCCTTTGACTGCTAGGCTGGGCAACACATCACATCACCCTACAAGTACATTTGGCCCCAGGGCCACAGGTATAAAAGGCATTCAGTGGGCGGCATGAGTCAATTTCCGTCCAGCCTTAGGACAGTGAGGTAACCGCCGCTTGTCAGTTTCCCCATCCCCAT
This sequence comes from Equus przewalskii, assembly GCF_037783145.1. Taxonomy (NCBI): domain Eukaryota; kingdom Metazoa; phylum Chordata; class Mammalia; order Perissodactyla; family Equidae; genus Equus; species Equus przewalskii. Next base: position 10,261,577 of record NC_091847.1, read on the forward strand.
CCCCGTGGCAGCTTGGCTCTCCCACAGCAGACATCTGGAGCCAGGGATTGACAAGTGGATTCCAGAGCCAGGCCCTGCCTCCTGCCTGCTCCAACGCAGCGCGGGACCTCAGCCGCCAACAAGGACACACAGTGTCTCTCTGCACGTACACACGTACGTACACACCCTCCTCATCTCCCTGCCCCAGCTCATGCCTGCATTTCCCGTGCTGTGAATTCTGACAGCTAGGGAGGGTGTTGCCCTCACTGTACGTTCCTCACTACACCACGCTGCCTGAAGCACCTGGCTGTTCCAGAGCCTTCCTGCAGAGCTCCCCACCCCCACCTCCCATGCTGAAGGGGCAAGAAACCTCGTGGTTGTCATGGCTGTGTCTCTGTCCAAGGGAGGGCTGGCGAAATGGCGCCCTCTCCACACCCTCTTGCCTAATTTACTGGACTTTTAAACACATTTATTTACTGTGGTATGTACACCACACCAAACATCTGGAGGGAAACTGGGGGAAAATCCACCAAGAATTTAAATGTTTATCCCGCACTGTAACTTTGAAAACCAAATCAGGGAAACATCACATCTTCAGCCAATTGCTTGGTGGTGTACAGACCTAAGACAGCATATAATCCCATAAAGGCTGTCTCTCTCTGCCCTCTCTCTAACCATGCAGCTCGTTCACCAAGCCACTCACAAGCATCTCTTTCTTCTTTCTCAGGGATGTCCAGAGCCAATTCGAGCCAATATCTCGGTTGCTCGATCAGCCCCACTATAGCTGCCACCTAACTTGAGAATCAAGGCATCGCAGAGCCAGCAGGACCTTGGGGATCAGCAGGTCTTCTCTGGGCCTGAAGTTTACCCTCTACATTTATCTTCTGCTTTATAACCCATTAAGTCACTTCCTTGGCCCTCTCCAGATCTCCTCACATGTGATCACAATCATATGCATGCCGCACGTCTGTGACTCCCCTAAAGCTTTCAAGATGATGTCATCTATAAACAGAAAGACCCGCCTGTACCATCATTAGTCAGCTGTCACTCTGCTGACCAGGTGCAGCTCCCTCTGTCTACTGGAGGGAGAGCCAATCAAAATTAATAGAAAACTGGAAGATCGGACCATTCTAAAGAGGAAAACTTAACAATATTTGAAGGAACCAGCTACTTGTATTAAACACTTAAAAGGCATAATTCCCAAGGAGTGAGGTCTCCTTTCTTCCTTTCACAAGTTTTTTATTTAAGTTCTTTTTTGAGGAAGATTAGCCCTGCGCTAACTGCTGCCAATCCTCCTTTTTTTGCTGAGGAAGGCTGGCCCTGAGCTAACATCCGTGCCCATCTTCCTCTGCTTTATATGTGGGATGCCTACCACAGCATGGCTTGCCAAGCGGTGCCATGTCCGCACCTGAGATCCAAACCAGCGAACCCCAGGCCACCGAAGCGGAACGTGCGCACTTAACTACTGCGCCACCGGGCTGGCCCCTTATTTAAGTTCTTCAGGCACTCCAGGGAGGGTCTGAAACATAGTATAACACCTACCCTCTTCTTAAGGAGCTTAGGGTCAAGTGGGGTCGCCCCCATTTAACAAATAATCACACCCATGTGTGAAAAGCCCAGAGGAGGTGAAGCTGCAAGGAGGCCAGGAGGAGCCAGTTCAGACTCGAGACAACAGGACTAGCATGGGAGGAGCCTCACTCATGCTCAGCAGGCCCAGTGCTGGTGACACTGACATTTCCAAGGTTTCCAAGACATAAGCCTCTCTCCTGACCCGTCCTGCTGGCTTCTCGCTGCTCCCCAGCCGGCAGGAAGCCCCAGCCCTGACCAGGCTCTTCTCTTCTCTCCCCTCTAACTCTGAAAGGAGAATTCCTCCCTTTGCCTCCTTGCTGGAGCCCCTCCTTCTGCCCAGGATGCCCTGTCTCCACCTCTCTGCCTGTAGGAAGGCTGCCTATCCTTCACACCGGGCCTGCCTCAAGGTCGTTCGACCTGTATAGTCACACGAGACACCCTCACAGAAGGGCCCCAGGCCAGGTTCAGTGCTCTGCTGCTGCCATCTCAAAGCTCTCAAACATTTTATCCTTGATCTTGTGTTTTGTGGGTGAAGTCCAATGCGACCATGGAGGACACACCCGAGCAGAGGAGGTGTGCACAGTATGCGGCTGCGTTTGCAGACGGTGTTGATGATGCCCATGAGCATGGGATCAGTGGGCTCATGATGCGTGGGAGTTCCCAGGCAGTGTGACTACAAGACAAGTATGTTACGCCCACAACTGAGTCCTTGGGGCACTGACGGCTCTGAAAGGCCACGCTTCCCATTTGTACCAGAACTTGGTCCAATGCAGAAAGAAGGCCACGCATTCTAGGAAACACTCACAACTGAGGAGGCTTCCTCGTCCTCTGCATTCCACTACGTTCGTGTCCCAGCCAACCGCTTATGCTGGAAATGATGCCCGAAGCAGAGGGACAGACGAGGCAGCCCCTCGTTCCTCTTCCTCTCAGCTTTCTCAGCAGGAAGCCCAAGGTAGAGCATGTTGGGGGAATGTGTGCATAACAAGAAGTGAAATAAAAATAGTCGAGTCAGTGTCGGACTGTGTTTCCGCTGTTCTGGTAAGAATGAAATCCATATGCATGTGCTGGCTACGAAATACAGACTGTGTAGTTTTGGTGATTCTGCATAGGAGTTAAATGTTCTTCTAGTTACATTCAAAACTGGCATCGCACAGTATAAAAATGAACTGTAAAACGCATGCTAGTATTTGAAATTTTTACTTTTATGTACTTGAATTAAACAGCATACAGACAAACACCATGACAAGTTGAGAGAGAGAGAGAGACCCCAGAAGAAAGGAAAAAGTTATCCGTTTTAGCACCCTCAGTGACACTTTTCCCTGCCTTTTAAACAGGCGTTCCCCGTGGCCATTTTGCACTGGACCCTGCAAATTACGCAGCCAGCCCCACCTTCAAAGCACGTTCCGGAGAGTCCCCGCAGCAATCACCTCAACCTCCCACCAGCATCCTCACCCCACACACCAAGGCTTCCAGTGCCAGACAATGTGGCCCCTGTACTCAATGAGCGATCCCTGTCCTTCCCTCTGTTGTCCATTCCCGATGACATCTGTCTACCTCACAGGATTGTTAGGAGGCACAAATGGACTTCATAACTGGAAAGCTCACAACTGGAAGATACCACTGGTGTAATTAATTTGCATTGTGCACGATAAGTGCTCAATAAATGCTTGCTGAATGCCCCGGACGTAACCCTAAGGCCCTCAAGGGTGGGGACAGGGTCTCACCCCTCCGAGCATCTTTCATGGGGGCAGCGCGTGGCCTTGCGCAGAACAGGAATGGCGTCAGCATTTTGCTCAGGAAACCCCTTCTCCGTGAACAGCACAAGGAAGGTTCGACCTCTTGCTCTAGTCTCAGCAATTCAACGTGGAAGACAAAGAAGACTGAGAGTTCTAGAGTATTTGTGTTAAAAGGGACTTGAGACAAATTCCCTCGGTTTCTAAATGAAGGAGTCGAGACAAAGGAAGGGTAAGGGACTTGTCCAAAAACACCCATGATGTGAGCGGTTGTTGCCTCCTCTCCAACCACCACCGCCTCCCTTCCCAACTTCTCCACGCGGTCTGGGGAGTCAGCCTCCACCTGTCTTGGGTGGCGAGAGGGAAGCTTGTACCCAGGTTGAGCCAATCAACATGTTCCATCCTTCTGGTCATGGCGACTGTGTCAGGGACCAGCCGGGGACCTCAGCCAGGCCAGTCAGTGTGAACATCAAGGCTTTTGCTGGAAATGGCGTTGGCAGACCCTGTCTTCGTTGGGACCAGGGGTGTAAGGAGATGCAGTGTGGGACAGCTGCAGTCATTTCTGACATCCTGCAAGACTGAGCCTGGGAAGCAAGCTGGGACACTACAGGAGGAAGGGCAAAGAGAACGACAGAAAATGGCACCAGAGCTTGAAGCCATTGTGAATCACTGGATCAACCTATACCTGAAGCCTACCTGGCTGTGGGAGTTTTCATTTAAGTGAACCAACAAATTCTCTTTTTCAAATGTGTTATTACTGAAGTCAGTTTGATTGGAGATTTCTGTTCCTTGTAATATAAATGGTACTGACAAACAGAACAGAAAGGTGAGGAGAATAATTCAAGGAGACAAAGAGACAGTCCTAGAACTCAGGTCTCCTGACTCCCCACTCAGTGACTGTTGCAGTAACCCTGTCATAATGGCCCCAGATATGCATTTTTTAAAAATTGGTCCTCTGAGCTAATACTAATGACAATAGGTACAGTGGGAGCAATAGCAACATAACAGAGACCATGCATTATTACTACGTCACAAATGAATCGGGGATTCCAACTGCTCTCCTGTCAGGGACAGAGAAGGCAGGTCGGAGTCTTCTCTGCGACATCGCAGTGACTCCCACTTAGAATCGTGATGGCAGGTAGCGTCTACCTAGGCTGAGTATCCATGGACGACAGCACCACTGAGAGGGTCCTCAAGACTTCACGAGGCCCCCAGGAGGGAGCATGGGCGGCGGCGACTGTGGTTAGCTCAGGACAGTCTGCACTCAATAAACCCCAAGCAACGGGCCATAGCTGGCCACGGCCAGCTCTCTCCTTCCTGCCTTAATGAGCACAGTGTGGTGGAGAGCATGGGACCTTAGTCTCCTGGAGGGATGGAATGAAAAGAACTAGGTCAGCCAGCTCATCTCACATGTGGGCATACCAAGCGGGCACACCCCAGGCCGCACAGCCACGAGATGCAGACTTTCAGCCTTACCAGCTCTGCTTCCTCCAGGCCACTAGACCCCATGTCCAACAATCTCCTTTAGCTGTTGAGGGTCAGGGCCCCGGGTCCTGCAGTCACCCTTCCAGGCCAGGTGCTTTGGGTGGGTGCTGGAGAGGAGAGGAAGAGCCCATGACAACACCTGATTTCTCAAGGCACCCTGGAGGGATCTTCTTCCTGGAGGTGGCCAGATGAGGGAGCTTAGGGAGCGAGGCTAACCGCATGCAGCCAGCGTGGAGCTCCCCACTGTGGGTAGCCACCAGGGCTCCAAGGCAGCAGAAAAAGCGGGAGGCCTTGAGGGCCATGCAGTCAGGAAAGGCCTGTGGCAGGAAGCGCCTGGGCGGGACCAGAAGGATGGGCAGAGGGGGTGACAGAGGCAAAAGGAAGGAGGTGAGAAAGCACACCAATGGCGGAGGACGGATGGCAGGTCAACCTCTCCAGCCATTCCTGTGGGAGATCCTGGGGGTGGCCCAAGGGTCAGCTTGGCAGGGTGAAAGGCCCCTGGCAAGGCTGACAAAGGGGATCCCTCACCACCCAGAAACAGGGAGCTTGCAGAGCTGAGTGCCCTGTGAAGAGGGGCTGGACTCTGATGAGGAGCAGCTGGCAGGGCCGGGGCGTGGCATGGAACCCCAGGGCCTGGTCCTGGAGGCCCGAGGCAGAGGCTAGGTCCCAGAGCCTCTTTCCTGCAGTACACAGAGATTTCCTTAGCTCCTTTCACCAGTCCCTTGGTCAAGTTACCTAACATCCTGGAGCCTCTCTCCTCCTCTGTAAAGTGGGTATGTCACCTGATAGGGCAGCTCTGGGCGGTCACGGAGCTCTGGGGCCTGGCACAGTGAGTGCTCTTCAAATGCAGGTTTCCCGCCCCCTGGCCCGGCTCCCCGAGCAGCCCTCTGGTTCCTCTACTTTTTCACCCCTCTGCCCCGCATACTGCCTGCCTCGGGCTGAAAGGGGCAGTGATGGTAAATCAAGCCACATGTCTATCAGAGGCACTAAATCTCCCCAGGACATTCCTTCCTGCAGCAGTAATGCTGCCAGGGAACATTGCACCATAGGGCAACCTCCCCACACCGGGAGCCTTAAAGGGCCAGCTCACCGACTCCCTGCTCCAGCAGCGATGGTGGGCGTGGCCTTACATGGACAGGAACGTGTTAGCAACAGCAGTGGCGCCACAGAAATAGACAAGCAGCAACCCCACATGGAGAGACGTTGACGTGGGTAGGGGCTCAGGGTCCAGGCTCTTGACTTGGACTGACTTCTCTCAGTTTCCAGCTGGCTGCTTCTTATCTGTGTGGCCTCGGGCAAGTTACTCGCTCCTCTGTCCACCTCAGTCTCCTCAAACACAAAATGTGGATAGGAATCCCAACTGCTTCCTAGGCCTGTGATGAGGACACTCCGTTGACAGCACTATCAGTTTTTATCAAGTGCCGCACACACGCATCATCTCATCTGCTCCTCCCCAGAGTTTCCTAAGGAAGGGACTAGCACCCCTAATTCCTAGAGGAGAGTGAGAACCTAATCTCCAGCTTGTTCGGCTGCGTTCTCAGCGGTCATCATGGGACCCTGGGTGTGTGTCCTGTGCACCAGACAGAGCAGGGGATGGGCCAGGCCTGAGCATCAGGGGTCCTGATTGCTGTGCCTGCCACTCGTGCCCACCAGCCCATTCTCTGGTGGCTGGTTCCCACTGCAGGCAGTGCTCAGGCCAGCCTTCCCTGGCATCGTTTGGTTACAAAGAGAAGGATGCGATGCGAGCTGATCTTTTCTGACTCTCACCGTGTGAGGAAGGCCCTTTCACCCCCCCGTCCTCCCACCAGCTCTGCAGGGCTCCTGCTTTGGAGCAGAGGACCCCAAGGATCAGAGAGGCCCTGTGCCTGTCCCCGGTCACCTCACCATGCAGGCGCCAGGAGTCGAGAACGGCTGACTTTGAAGCCAGGGTTCTTTCCTCTCCAGCCTGTGTGTGTGGCTCAGTCTAAAGCATCCCTCACTTCCAGAAAAAGAACAAAAGAATTCAACACATGCCCGTCCTCGGGGCTGCAAAGGACGACACTTTTATTTATGACAACCGGCTGGCCAAGATCAAAATGACCGGTGGGAAAACTGGTCTCTCGTGGATCTCTTTGTCACCAGATCGCCCAAGAGAAGAGCGTGTTCGTTTGTCAGAGTAGGGCAGAGGCTCACTTTTCCTTTTGCAAAGTTCTCTGAAATTACTGGGGGGATTTTAAACAGTAAATACTAACGTTTTCATCATGAAAATAACATGCTCCTATTAGACGAAAAGTAGGAAATACAGAGAGAAGGAGGAGGGACCCCTGAACCTAGCACCCAAAGACAGCCAGTAACCTGTTTGTGTCTGCCTCCATATAACCTTTTCATTTGTTTTTCAGCAAACGTTTATTGGGATCTTCCCTGTGAGGCTGCTCAAGAGCTGATTAAGGTACAGCCTGTGTCCTCAGCAAGCCCTGGGTGTGCGTGGTGTAAGGTTCCTAATAATTTCAGATGCTTCTTGGGCACCGCCTCAAGCTTTCTCAACCACTGCAATGGGGACCAGCTCTGGGTGGGCTTCTAGCAGCTTCCCGCAGGAGAACGTGGCCACGTTGGACCACGCTGCTTCTCCGGCAATGAATACGGCTCAGGGTTCACGCATGCACGGCCCAGAAGGGCAGCGCGCTCCGCCCACTGGCCTCCCTTGACCAACCCGGGTTGGGAGCCGATGGCCAGGTGCCCCATTGTCCTCTCCAGGCCGACAGTTCTGAGACATATTGTCTAAGGCTCTGGTGGTGGAGTGATCAACTTAGAATGTATTCTTGAATTGGCTTTCCTTCCTCCTCTTTCTCGCTCTCCGGATCCCTCACTCTCGCCCCTGGTAACAGTTCCCAAATAAACCACCTGCGTGTCGGGTCTTGGCTCTGCTCCCAGGAGCCCGGCTTAAGGCAGTAAGTGATCATGCTATACATACCATTTTTTTTTTTAGAAAGACATTTTTAAATTTTTTATTTGCATATTTAGGTTCTATAGGTTTAGTTCTGATGTTGACTGAATACTACCCACAATGACAGTACAAGGTCATTGTCACATTTGATTTCTTTTTATCAATAAAACGTGAATGAGGTGGTGAGGGAAAGACATGTTACCATCAGCAGCAAAGTGTGTTTGCCTTTCACCGATTTACTGAAAGCTTAGCCTAGGAGAATGGTTGCAGATTTTGACTTTCTATGTTGAAATAATTTTAGATTCATAGGAGAGTTACAAAGGTAATAGAATTCCTGTGATATACAGTTTTTTCTACTGCTTTTTCTGCTTCATACTCTAATATTATTTCCCATGTGAGTGAGAGGCTGAGCCCACAGCCACCCCAGGGAACTGGCTGCAGCCAGTCTTGGTTAACCCCAGACCCTGTCCATCTACTAGTCTCCGAATGGGCATGCACCCGCTTCAGGCTATGAGAGCAAGGGGAGTCTCTCAGGGACCCAACTAGGGGCCTCGTGGGCTTCCTTGATCCTGACAGAGAAAGTCCCTGTCCTTCCCCTGGGCATGACTGTGTCTGGGTGTCATTTCTGGAACAGGTGCTGCATCTTGCAACCTGAGACCAGCAGCAGGTGGAGCCAACAGGGGACATGAGGGTGGAGAGCTGGAGGAAACCAGGGTGTGCACAGGCCTGCCGTTGGCTCTGGGAGATGTCACAGTTTTCTGCTATATTCAAACCATGACAACTGTACACCATATTGTTAGAAACTCTTTATAGGCATCATTTTAGTGGCTGCCTGGTATTCTCTCTAATGAATGTGCCTTTAGTTATCTAACTAAGCCTGTCTTATAAGACGTGTAGGTTCTTCCTCATGTTTCGCTATTATGAATGATGCTATCGTAAGCATCTTTGTATATAAAGCTTTTTCCGTATTTCAGATACACTACATGGAACTACTGGATTATAAGACATAAGCCTCTTTAAGCCTCTTGATACATACGGTCAAACTGCTAACAGAATTACACCCCAACCAGCCAAATATATGAGTGTAACCTCATTACATCAGCAGCAGCAGTGGGTTTTCTCAGTTGTTGTTTTTTTTAAAAAAAAATCACTGCTTCTTTGATAATTAAGAGACAGAAGTGTGTTCACCGCATTTCTTTAATTACTGAAGACCTCAGTCTTTTCCCTTCTTGTTCGCTAACAGGTTTATTGCCTCTTGTTGCTCTTGTTTCTTGAAGACCTGGTGGGGAGGAATCTTGGTCCCAATTAGATGCTGGTCCCAAGTGAGGACCAGCCCACCTTTCTCCCCCTCCCATGCTGCCTTTCCTCCCCCACGTGATTCCGCACTGCTCCTAACTTGACCCCTAACATCTCTGCCAGGCCCTGGCCAGGTCCCACACCAGAGGCAGGGATGGAAGCAGCTTCATCTTCCTGCCAACTCCAGTCACCAGGGGGACTGCCTGGAACGTTGCACACACAAGGGTTCTGAGTCCACGTCTCTCTCCCCAGGAAAAGCTGTGATTGGTTAGTGATGATGCTGTGGCTGTGGGAAGGAGAATGGCCCCACAAATGCCGCATACTTGCCTTCCTTCTCTAGGGTCCCACTCACAGCTCACCATCATACTTGCCAAGTTAAACTTCAGTCAGTATACAGATCAGGGCCTGACTTACGGCCTGTCAGAGCTTGAAGAGACGGGTTCAGAATAAATAACTCCCAGCAGTGTTTCCTGAGCTTTCATCATGTGCAATCTTCACGGCGTGGAATACGGGAACACAGCTCAGGGCTGGTGGATCCAGGATGGCTTCACCGTGGTGGAGCCCATGAGGAGGCCTTCGGGAGACAATGGGAGGTGCCAGCCCGGGAGGCGTCGCAACAGTGGCACAAGCTTGGGACCCTCAGCTGTCACTTTTCGAAGCTCTTTAAAAGATCACAGGTTTTGTAATCAGGCAGCCTGGGGTGCCTCAGCTCTGCCACTGCCAGGTGCTGACCTTGGACCAGCGATTCACTTTCCTGAGTCCCAGTTTTTTCCATCTGTAGTGTTAGCTCTTGTGTCAGTATTACTCTGTGCTTCTCTCTGAGAACTCCTATTGTACTTGTAAAGCCCCAGGATCGTGGCTGTCTTGAGTAATCTTAAAGGGACTGTATTGTGGGCACGTGACATGTCTCAATGCTCTTTAAAAGGCGGCTGTGCCTGGCATGCAGTAGGCACTCAACAAGTGGAGTTCCCTCCCTCCTCCTGTTAAAGCCTTCTTGGAACCATCACGTATGGGAAAGCATGTAGCAAGCTGTCAAGGTCACTATCAGCATTAAGTGTTAGCATAATTCATCATAATAAATTTTAAGGACAGTGTCTCCTGTGAGGGGTGATCCTCCGGTACCACCGTGGCCGTTGTTACTGTGATGTCATCATCACCTTCCACATACTGAGCGTCTACGCAGTGCTGGGCCCGCCGCCACCTGCTTTATGGGTATGACCTCGCTAGGTCATCCCAATGACCCTAGGAAGGGGATGCTTTCACCCCACTTTGAGGACCATGAGGTTGGGGTGCTGAGGATAAGCCTCCTGCCAAGGACACTCAGTCAGCAGGGAACCTGTGTGGGGGCACAGCCTGTGGGGTCCCCAAGCCCCCGTTCTTCCAGTCTTGTCTTGGGTGGGCCAGGGCTCCCCTGGGAAGTGGTTCTGGTGGCTCATGCTCATCACCCCTGGGAGGCTGGCTCCCCAGAGCTAGGATCACTGTCCATCAGCCCCCCTTCTCCTCTGGAAGGGGGCAGTACCTGCTGGGTCAGACCAGAAGCTGTCTTTTCTGGGACAACCCAAGGCTGCAGGCCTCTGGCCTTCCCTGGCCGCACCATGCCCGACTGGCTCACAACTTGGTCGTTCTCCGTTTCCTAGTGGCTCCAAGGCCCAATGAGAGTTGACTCCTGGATGGGCACTGTATGTTTTGGAGGCCACCTGAGGCTCCCGCTACAGCCTTACAGCACATCGGAGGGCCTGAAGACCCACCCTTCTCATGGGGTGGCAGCAGGCTCTCCTCCATGCTGACACCACTCAGCTGGGGAGGTGCTCTCCCAGTTCCCAGGTGTCCTGGGGTCTTGGCCTCCCGCTGCATGGGCATTAAGAGGAGGGTCTGGGTGAGGATTGATGGGTCAGCCCAGGGATGTGGCTGAGGAAACGTCTCGGTGCTGGGGAAGGATGGCTGCGGCACAGCGGCCACACTCATAGTCCACTCCCCAGGAAGCCCGCTGCCCAAGCCTGCGTCTAGTAGGGAGAACCAGCCTGTGATTACGGCCCCAAAGATAGGCTCCCCACCAGTCACTGTCCCCTCAGTTTGGGGCCCTAGGCCTGGGGTGCAGGAGGATCAGAACGTAAATGCAGTCAGGAGCAAGGAGGGTCGGGAGGGTGGAGTCCCAGAGTTGCTTCCCGTGGGTTTTTTTGAGAGGTGACCATGGGGTGGCAGTTCTTGTCAGCCCTCCCTTAGGGCTTCTGAGCCAGCCCAGCCCCAGACCCACAACTGCTTGGACAGCCTCTGTGGCAGCCATGAGGTCACCCACGGCCCTGTTGCTCCTGGTGGCTCCCATGCTGCTCTCAGCGAACCCGGTCCCTGAGAGTTGGCCCACGGACTTTCATGCTCAGAGCTAGCCTTGCACCCCTCAGCACCTTTCCTCCATGAGCCCTGACTGGATGCCCCTGATGCCTGGGGAATCTCCACCCTCACCTCAGTTCTGGGGCCCCCATCCCAGCTGCTTGGCTGACCCTATTCTAGGTGGTAAATGGCAGCATGCCAACTCCAGGGCTGCTGTGGCACCATTCATTCCTGCCAGACCTTCCCTGAGCCCTACAGGGTGCTGGGCGAATGAGGTGCTAGGGATGCCAGTGTGAACGCGGCCAGCCGGTGCCCCCAGGGAGCTCACGTCACGTACAAGTCTGAGATGGTGCCAGTCAGGCCAAAGCTGCTCGGAGATCCTCGGCTCCCCATCTGGGAAGAAAGGCCCCGAGCCGGGCCACATGACTTGGGGTAAGCTGGATTTCAGCGCCCCCACCTTCACCCCACCCCTTGACTGGCCCAAACAGCAGGCTTTCATTCCAGTTGGCCTGCTCAGATGGCCACCCAGAACATGAGTGGGGATGGAGCCATGTGGGCAGGGCAGGGAGCTGAGGGAGCACAGGGCTGCAGACTGGGGGGCCCCCTCAGCTCCCAACCCATCACCATAGACCTAAGATGGCTAGAGTTGGAAGGGTTCAGAGAAATCATCCTGTCTACCTCTGCAACTACAGCCAGGGCAACTGAGGCACAGGGCGGGGAAGATCACATGGACAGTTAGGAGCAGGCACCCAGACTCCCACTCAGGGCCGCTCGCACTGTTCTGGGTGGCCATCTGAGCAGGCCAACTGGAGTGAAAGCCCACCATCAGGGTGACACAGGGAGGGGGCAGCAGCCAGAAGGGCAGGAGGAAGACCAAGGGAGGAGGAGGAGGTCACAGCTCCCAGGGGCAGCTGTGGGAAGGCCAGGCCCCAGCCCGTTCACCATGAATCTCAGGATGGGACCAGGTCCTGCTCTTTGCATAGAGCCCTGCTCTTTCTAACCTTCTGAGGGCCTTCTGCTGTAACCTTGGACTCCCAAGGGCAGAAGCAGCCATATCGTAGCTCCTGTCTCCATCGCAGGGGGAGTTGGGGTCCCAGGTACAGCTCCCAGCTTCCCCTATGATGGGGAAGGGTCTCCAGCCTTGGAAAATCCCAGAGTCAGTTGGGGCACTTAAGGCTTCAGGATGACTCACCTCCCTCCAATGAAACCATCAAATGCCCTTCTCACAAGGAGCAGAGGGGAGGGGCCGGCTTGTGAGCCAGACAGGGGAACAGCCAACCACGGCATGATTTCTGCAGGGCCCCGTTATGGTGGATGAGCCATGCCTCTCCCCAGTCCCCAAGATACTTTATCTTGCCTGTAGCAACAGCCACAGAGTGAACTCAGCTGCTGAAAATGCTGCTGTGCCAAAGCACCTCCTTGAAGGAGGCTCCACAGTCCAAGACTCTTCTCTCCTGTCAGGGCCCAGTGGGGGCCCTACCCCTCACGTGCACCTCTGCTCCCTTGCTCCCCAAAGAGAGGTCCAGTTACAGAATGAGCACCACCTGGGAGCATTCAAGAAATGCAAGTGTCCAGGCCCCACCCAGAACAGCTGAATCAGAAGCTGCCTTTGACAAGATCTGTGCACGTTAAGCAGACGTTTTATGTCAGAGCAGCTTTAAATTTACCAAAAAGTTGTGAGCGGAGTACAAAGAGTTCCCACACACCCCAAACCTCAGCCCCGCATTGTGATTCTGAGCTCGTCAGAGTTTGAGGAATCCCGCTCTTCTCCATGTCCCTCCTCGTCCCCATTCGGTCCCCTCCCCACCCCAAGGCTGAAGCCGACAATAGCCTCAGAGTCCCCTCCAGCCCCTGGGAACTGTGACGTCTAGCGTCTGAGAGGCTCAGGCTGCTGTTCGTGGTGCCTCTACTCTGGCCCTGACTCATGGTCATATGCTTCACAAACATTATTTTGTAATTCTAAAAACATCTCCATGAGGTAAGTGCTGTTAACCCGTTTCACAGATGAGGAACTGAGACACAGAGCACTTAAAGTGAAGCCAGAATGTGGACTCAGAGCTGCCTGCATCCAGGCCGGTGGCTTTCCCCTGTCCACACTGTCTCAGGGAAGCATTTCCTTCCTGGGTGGCTGCGGGCCTGGTTCCAGGAGCTCTGGCCAAGCCAGCTGTGAGGTTCCCACTGGCCCTCCCCTGGGGTTTGCTGGTCTGCCAGGCTTTGAGGGAGAGGCCAGTCCCCAGGGACACTCAGGATCAAGGAGTGGTCTGAGCTGCACGCAGTCCAGGGCGACTGCCTGAACTCACGTCCCCACAAATACCAGACGCTTGTCTGAACTGGCTGGGCAGGACTTCCTCAGTCCAGGTGGACAGAATGTTCTGGCAGGGGCAAACTCTGGGAGAGGCTTCACAACGCTCAGCTGACTAAGATGTGTCTTCCTTCGGGGCAGGATAGGGGGAAGGCTGGAAGATGGCGTCACTGGAAGGAGATGGGCCCCCTGAAGAAGGCCTCTGGCCGTTTAAGGACTTTACCAAGTTCATTTCTTCCAGGAAACCTTCCTGAATGGAGGCCCACCCGCACGGTTCGTGGCTGCATTTGTTCATCCAACAATGACCGTCCATTCCGAGCCTTCCCACCTGAAGGACAAGGAGGCGTCTGGTGGGTGAAAACACGTGGACTTGAACGTGGTTCCCCCGCTTGCCAGATCTGCAGCCTTGCACCTGTTACGTCATCTTGCCGACTCGTTTCCACACCTGCAGGATGGGGTTACAGTAACCCCTGACTTGCTGTGGCTCAAACACACCCCAGCTTTGTGGGTCTTCTTCCTGTGAATAAGACCACAGCAGTAGCCACTAAAACTCGTGTTCATATATTCTTTAAGAACTGATAAGGACACACAGAGGGGGGAGATCTAAGAACTTCTGACGACATGGCAGACTGAGTTGATGTGGACCCCCCATTCTGATGCAAACATAGAGAAATGCCACATATAAGTTAACATGTCACTTAAAGAACTGTTTTACATACAGAGCTGACCTTAAAGGAAAGAGAACTCCCAGGGCCAATAACAAAGAGAGAACACAGCCAGGGACATTGGTCAGCTGGGGCTGGTGGTACTGCTGCCCGTGGTTGTGTCCAGCCCAGCTAGAGGTGGGGGCTGGGGCCTGGGGTTTAATGCCCAGGTCGGGGCAGGAGATGTGGCCCGGGGCCCGTGCAGGTGGGAAGCTGGGAAGGGGATCCTTACGGAAAACTAAGACACTCGGAAGGGGTCACTGTCTCTGAAAATGGTACTAGAGAGCTTCCCCAGCAGCCCAGAAAGGGGGCACGTCCTTTCTGCTCAGGGCTGGGTGGGATTTAAAAAGCCATCTGCGAGAATCTGAAAGGTCCAGCATGTGCCCGGGTGGAGGCGTAGGGCTCAAAGGCACATGGGCAGGCAGCCTCAAGCAGGAACCCCAAGCCGAGAAGTTAACATAATACAGACAAGCCCCTCCAGCCCTATGTTAGAAAGCCAACCGCTCTGCAGAGCTCTCCCTGGGGCACGCGGGACCCCTCAGAGGAGCCCGACGCTGCTGAAGGTGAGCTCACGATAAACAAGGGCAAGACTCCAGGGAGGCGAACCTGGGGAAGGTGAGGCAGCAGGCAAGGCGAACGGGGTCGTTTGCACCCTGAGGATAGGAATAAGAAAACAGCACGGAGGAGACTGGTTCCCAAAGAAGTGCACTTCCAAGACTCACGGATAAAAGGACTAGGAAAAATATGAAGACCTGGACACTCTAGAAAACGTAAATGTGCGCCAGCAACGAGAACTTCTGCAAATGGAAGCTGCAGTCGTTGAAACAAACAACAGTGGATGGCCACAGCTGAAAAGAGAATAGGTGAACTGGAGAAGAAGTGCGATAGGTGGAAAAATGGGTGTTGCCCGGGAACCTGATCCAACGCGGGGAATCCATGGTCTCTGAATTATAGGCTAAGCAAGAAAAGTGTGGCTCTTCACGCGAGAGAGAGAGAGAGAGTGTGTGTGTGTGTGTGTGTGTCAGGAGAGGAGGTATATGTGTGAGAGTATGTGTATGTGTGTGTGTGCGTGTGCTGAGGGAAGGAGATATGTGTGTGAGTGTGTTAGGTGTGTGAGTGTGTGTGCGTGCATGCGCGGGGTGAGGAGCAGATAACATGGGTACCGTGGTGCAGGGCTGTTAAGAGATGCCCGTCACGACCTCGCTTTGAGATGATGTCCTATCTGGTGGAACTGTGTCCTGTCAGCGTGTTTCACAATTCAGGCGGCCGACTTCATGTATTTTTGACAATTCTATCATATCTCCAGCAATTACATTTTCCGCCTTCTGGGATGTCAAGACCTCATGTGGGACATTGTGGGTACACGGGGCCCGCATTAATGGCTTGCCTGTGTTCATGCATCTTTGGAGGGAGGCTGGGCAGCGGCAGGGCGGCGGCAGGGCCGGCTGCGAGGGAAGCGAGAGCATTGGAGAGGCCCCTGTGGCTCCTGGCTCTGCGAGCTCCCCACCCACTCCATCTTTTGTCTTTTCATCATGGTCTCAACCGTCATGGGAAAAGGACCACTTTGGGAGATTGCTAGAGCAGGACTAGCAAGTGTGCCCTGTCTCCCCACTCACGCTTCTGCTCCCTGCCAACATTCCCCCAAAAGAAGGAAACTCCACGTTTTTTTCCTGAACTCAGTGAGCACCGTAGCAAAAGTATTGAGTCTTTTTAAAATGCTTAAGGATGAGCTTTGTGAGACATCCAAGGGAAACGTTTGCACCATGAGTCAAATGCATCCCCCGGGGAGAGTGAGGACAGGCACCCCAGCCTCTGCAGGGCTGCGGAGCGCAGTCAGCTGTGCCCTGGGCTTGGCCCGAGAGCTTGTGTGACCTCAGGTCTGTTACTTCTCTGAGGCTCAGCTTCATGGGCGACAAATGGAGATACAAAATAGTGCCCACCCCCTGGGAGAGAATTGAACGATGCAAGGCCTGTGAGACATGGCTGGGAAACTAGAAGCCGTCTTGTCATTGTGCTGGTGATGGTAATATCGGCGTGGCCAGCCCTTTGGCTGCGGGCTGGGGAGGGCACTGGCCATCATGCCACGCTGCTGGGCTGTGTCTGCTCAAGGGAACACTGCACCAACCCCCTTATTGCCACCTACCTGCTCTCATAGACCTCATGGCCACCAGAGCACCCTTTAAACTCGTGGATCATGTCACTGCCCTTTCCCCACCCCAAACCTTCAAAGGTTCCCAGCCCACTTGAGATAGAATCCATTCTGCTTCCCATGCCCATGAGGGAGAAGCCAGCCTCTCTCTCCAACCTCAACTCTTGCTCCTCTTCCTTCACTCACCACATTCCAGCCGCACTTAACCTCAGGGCCTTTGCATGTGCTGTTTCTCACCCCAGAACCCTCTTTCTCTAGCTTTTTGCATGATTGACCCTCATGTTTCTGGTTTCTCCTTGGAAACGTCTTCATTGACCACTCTATCTAAACCCTTCCCCAGGCAGCCCATATCATCTGCCTCAGCAGTCTGTTCCTTTGCTCCTAAGCCCCTGCCCCAGTGTAATTATAATTGTGTCCATTTCTGTGCTTGCTGTCCTCCTCCCCTACAGGATCGTGCACTCCATGAGGGCAGGGACCATGTCTGCTTTATTGTTAAGGGGTCCCCAGCCCCTAGTGCAGTGGCTGGCACAAAATGGGGGTCAGTAACCTGGGGTTAGAAGGGACTGAATTAAAAACTAAGCAAAATAGTGTGTATGTTCAAGTTTGGAACTAATTTGGGGGTTTAAATTCTGGCAGATGGAGATAAAAATACCAGTTTTAAAAGGAGGAGGTGGACGGGAGTTTGGAGTTAGGTGGTAGCAATGGGACGAGCCCCACATTGGACTCACCCCCAGGCGCCAGGCGCCCTGTAAAGCTCAGGCGCGTGCTGAGCGTGGGTTCCCTGGAGGAGGCGGCCCTTCCTTGTGCCAAGGCCCAAAAGGCAGGTGGCCCACTCCCCGCTGGGATGAGAAGTCAGGGGTGCTCAGGGAATCCCTCCTCTTGGGACCTGGAGGGGAAGGTGCGTCCTGCCCTCCCGATACGTAAGAGATGGATGCTGGATGAGGACGTGGAGACTGAGAGACTCCAGTCCAGCAGGAAGGACAGACAAGTGAGCTGACAGAGCGGTAGATCGGGTCAGGGCAGCATGAGGGAGGTGGGGGCTTCCTGGAGGAGGTGCCAGGTGCATCCTGAGGAAAACAGTTCGAGAAGCACATGGAGACCCAGGGCCTGGCCCTCCGGCCCCTCCCCCAGGGCCTAGAGCGAGGCTTGGTGTGCCGGGTCCCAGGCTCGTCACTACCTGGGGAGCCCCCGGGCGGGGGGAGGGGAGAAGGAGCAACAGTGTTTGGGAACGAGTCCCCTCCCTGCCCCCGCAAGCCGTGGGACCAGCCACATCCCCTCTCCTTTCCAAACGGATCTTCCGGAGAGATTGGCTCCGTGATTAGGGGATTGACCGTGGGAGGATTGGAGGGCTGAGGGTGAGCTCTCCAGGCCAGGACGCAGGGACGGCGCCAGGGCTGCTTACAAACACCAGAAGGCGGAAACGGGGCCGAGGGCGGGCAAACCCAGGGGGCACAGCTGACTCAGAGACACAGAGTGGGCACATCGGTGTCCACACCCACGTCTTCACGTGCCCGCGCCCATCCACAGTGTCTGTTTATGGAGGAGTTTGGAGTAAACGTACTGCATATCTATGAGGACATACCCAGCACGGACACACCTGCGTGCCTCCCAAGTGTAACTTTACAGACAGGTCTCATAGTGCTTGTGAACACCTGCTGTGTCTGTGTGGGTGTGTGTGAAGTACGTATGAGTACACACGTCCAAAGTTGATACATCTACTTGTATACACTGCTTATAACTATTGCGAGTGCATGTGTGTAACCGGATCCACGTTCAATACCAGCATGCACGTGTGTGCTGCTTGCATACAGACTTCACAGGAAGGTCCATACGCACCCGTAGAGTACGTCACTACACACTGTGTGTGCAAACGGGATGCCTCTACATCAGCTGTGTTTACGGGGATCCATTCCAGCAAGTCATATGTGCCCCCACATATCTGTGACCTAAAATCAAGCCAGAAAGGAAGATAAACCGGAATATGCTCTGTTCCCTGAAAAGTATCGCAGGAGTGAGATCTTGCCTTCCTCCCACCGGGAGAACACGTTATTTATGTGAACAGTTGTAAACAATCACTCTCCCCTCTTCAACAGCTGCCAGCGTGAATGGGCAGGTTCCCTTCTAGAAGCAGGTGATGGCGTCACAGTCAGGAGAAACAATGCGTTCCAAATGGGACCCTGGACGAGACGGAAGCCCAGGTCTATAGGAGGAAGCAACCCTTGGTCCAGAGAGGGACTTTCTGAGGCTGATGACGGCACAGCCCCAGCTTGCTCCAGCACTGTGGAATTGTGCCCAGCAGGGAAACCAGGGCACCAGGCCACGGGGCCTTGGCTGTTGAAGCTGGGAAATTCCTGCTCTTCTCCCTTCTCCGTGGCCCCCAACCTGACCTCCAGGACCCTCTTATTCAGCAGCAGCTTGAGGTGTCCCACATGGACACCCATCAGACAGCCGGAGCGCAAGTCAGCCGTGCCTGTACACTGCCCATGAGAATAGCCCCCGAGGCAGCAACAGCAGCTTCTCCGGAGAGCAATGGCCATCGTGCTTCTCATCCAGACTATCAGAAAAATGGACCATAGCCTTGGTTCTTTCCAAGACAGTTTCTAGAGCTGTATCATCCGGGGAGAGATCCTCAGCCCGTGCTGAGCCCTGCTCACTGGGAGGGACTCCAGGATGACAGCTCCGAGGGACAGAGGTGGCCAAACGGGCTTAGGGTGCCATCTGGCCCGGGTCCTGCCTCCTTCACCACTTCTTAGCCTGTTGCTTTATCTTTACTGAATCTCATTTCTCCAGTGACACCTGTCTCGGAGGGTTGGTGGAGAAATTAAGAAGCATCATTGTGTTGGAAGTGATTTCTCCCTAAACTGTGAAGCCCCGCATGAATGCCATGTGATGTCAGAGACAAAGACAGCAGGACAAACTGTTTTTCTGCCTTTTAAACATTTTAATTTGGGAGTTACAGGACAAACATGCAGATCACTACATGAATGGCCCCTGTTGGTCCCGCTTCCTGGTGCACCTGCCCTCATGAGTCCCCTCCCGCCTTGACTCAGGACTTGGCCCTGTGACTTGTTTGGTAACGAGACATCCTCCGGGGTGATGCCACAGAGGATTGCTAAGCAGCAGCACATGGGGGCTTGCCCTCTGGGAGCTCTGCTGTGCCCTGTAAGAAAGCGGGGCTGCCCTGCTGGAGAGGCCCCGGGGAGGAGAACCAGCTGCTCTGGCCAACAGCCTCATCTCGACACCAGCCAGGTGTGAGGCCATCGTGGACCATCAGCCCAGCTGAGCCTCTAGATGACGGAAGCTACGTGAATGAGCCCAGAGAGACCTGCCCCAGCTGCAGAATCATGAGCAAACCAGTGCTGTTAAGTTAGTAAGATCGGGGCAGTTTGTCACTTGGCTGTAGGGAACTGACACACGGCAGCAGAGGCACGCGAAGTTCCCGCACTGTGCCCAGAGTTAGAGAGAGAGCTAGTGGCTGAGTCAAGCGTGGGACTCAAGCCCCCAGGACTGTTCCTGCCTTCCCCAGTCCCTGCGTCTGTTCATTCTGCAGAGCTTGAAACGTCCAGGGCCCGGGAGGAAACTTGGTTTGGGAGGGTACTCAGAATGGTACCTGCAAGGAATCGTTGACGGCGTTGGTATTCCAGAACACCGGAAAGGGCGAAGGCTTACAAGGTAGGCGGAGGGATTCAGAAGAGCCAGAAGGGAAATTTCCCCCTACAAAGGGAAACAGCATCAGAGGGCTTGGGCTGTGGGGTCAGAGGGCACTGGGGTCAGAGCCTAACTACCCTGTGCCTCGTGTGTTCCTCTGGGCAAGTTGCATAACCTGTGAGCCTCAGTTTCCACATCTGTAAGATAGGTGGAGTTGTGCCCTCACAGCCAAGATGCCTGTACAATCCCCACCCCGAGACGGGGGAGCACACAGGAAGCTCCCCCCTCTCCCGGCTCTGGAATCTCGCAGGGGTCTGTTTTCTGTCTGTCCTTCCGGAGGGCCTGGTTCAAAGGCAGCTGCATCCACTCTGAGGTGTCGCTGATTCCGGGACCCTTGACTCTGTCAGCAAAACCCTGCGGCCGCACCATCTTCGCCTTTGAGAGCTGACCTGTGGCCAGAGGTCAGACATGCCCATCAAAAAACAATGCTTCCCCCAGGCCAGCCATCCCTGAGGTCCCCTGTCAGCCACATCAGAGCCCACGGCCAGGCCTGGAAGAGGGGAGCAGATGCCCAGACCCCTCCTCAACCCTGGCTGCTCCCCATCTTCACCGGCCTGCACGGGGATCAGCCAGCCCTAAGTGAGCACCGACCGTCCACTGGGGGCTCCTTCCTGGTCCACAGCCATCCATGCGGTTGTTGTGTTAGCCTCCTAGGGCTGCTCTGACCTAGAACCACCTTAAAACAACAGAGCTTAAAACAACAGAGATTGATTCTCGCATAGTCCTGGAGGCCAGGAGTCCAAATCACGGTGTGAGCAGGCTGTGCTCCCTCGGGGCCTGAGGGTGGACCCTCCCTGGCCTCTTGCAAGCATCTAGGGTGGCCGTGAATCCTGGGTGCACCCTGGCCCACAGCAGCATCGCTCCAGTCTCTGCCTCTGTCTTCGCATGGCCCTCTCCCTGCGGGCTGCCTCGGCGTCTCTCTCCTCTTCTTATAAGGACACAGGGCTTATAACGGATTAGCGCCCACCTACCCCTAGGACCTCATCTTGACTTGATTACATCTGCAAAGACTCTACTTCCAAAAACAGCCTGCTCACAGGAATCAGAGCTTAGGCTTCAACATAGCTTTTTAGAGGAAACAATTCAACCCACAACAATAAAAAATGTGTTGAGCTCTTCTCTGTGACAAGCATAAAAATGGCAACATAACCATCATCATCATCAAGAACTGACTTGTCTCAGGGACCATCCTAAGAATTTTCCATATGTTGATTCACCAGAATCCTCACGACAACCCTGTGAGTCAGGATCGGTATCATCCTTTACAGCTGAAGAAACTGAGGCACACAGGAGTTGTCAATGGCCCAACTTCACACAGCCAGGTGGTGTGGCTGGACAACATGACCACGCCCCTCCCCCGCCTCCCCAGCCACCACCATCCTGGAGGGGTGTTGAGAGGAGGGGCTCCAGCAGGTGCATTGGAAACCTGCCCCTCCGACCTCAGCGTTCATCTCGTGGTCTGGCCACGGGTTTTTGACACTGAATCAAACAGGCTGGCCCTGGCTCTCATGCGGCTTCCTCTAAGGTCTTTCTTCAAGGTCTTAATAACCATCAGAGTGACACGTTCCCTCAGAACACGTCCTCCGGTGGACTGAGCCCCTTCGAGGGTGCTACCCGGGTGGGCACGGCTCCCTCAGCCATGTTCCTGACGTTTTATACAACCAGACATGGGGACGTGAGGCATAGACTCCACGCCTGACCCCACGCCCGACCCCACGCCTGACCCCACGCCTGAACTCAGAGTCTCTTTCTGGTTAAGTCAGAGGAAACTGAGGTCACAGAGGTTGGGACGTGTCCAGAGTCACAGAATGAGTTGGCCCAGGGCCAGGGCTGGGCCCGAGGTCCAGGTTCTTCCCAGTATCACCCACCCCCACCCCCACGCTACTTGCTCCTGGAGGGGACAGTCACCAACTGTAGACATGCATCATTTTCGAGAAGCCCCTTGGATGGGGACAGGAGGAGGCAGTTTGGGGCCCACTCCGGAGGCCAGGGCCGCATTCAGGGGTGGAGCCGCACGAGCTTTGCCCATCTCTCGCTGTGCCTGCCCCCACTGCCATGCCAGATGTCTCCAGGAGACAGCCCCGCGGTCAGCCTCCAGGCCAGGGCAGGACTGATCTGCTGCCCTCCCCCTCGGACAGGGATTTCACACCCAGGAAAATAATTTCCTGGTAAGGAGATTAGAAGGCATGGCCTGCTCTCGGGAACAGGATGGGGCCCGGGGAAGGCAGGCGAGGAACAGCGGGAGAGGCCGGGGGGCGGGCGGGGGCGCGGGAGGAAGTGTCACTGTCAATCAGGGCGCTGACCCATCTAATCCAGCCTCCCGGCTCTCCTGATCCCAGGGACAGATGCCGGGGAAAAAGGTGCAAACTCTGCGGGCCGGGCCCTCCCTGCAGGCCTGCAATACGGGCTCCTCTGCGGAGAGCCAGATTAATCTTGCCAAGAGATAAGCTGTCCAAAAGGCGCTCTCAAAGGCTCCCGAGCGTTTCCACCGCACCTCGCGTGCAGGGCTGCGGTATGCAATGCCAGGTACAGCAGGCTCCCGTTAGGCAGGGTGACTCATGCGCTTGGTGGGGGCTGCGGTGGGAGTCGGGGCGAGAACCTGAGGGTCTTCTGGCACTCCATGATGAGGTCTCACCCAGGCCTTGTGCTAGTCCCTGGCCTCATTCATTTATTCGTTCAACAAGCACGTACTGATCTAATATGTGCCAGGATCACACAAGCTCGTAGTCCTGAAAAGGCTTGGTAAGTAACAGCATAGGATCACCCCTCCACCGTCCGTCCATCCGTCACCCATCCATCCATCTGTCCATCCTTGACAGATTAGCTTCCCAGGTTGGCCAGGCACCGATGTAAAGAGAAGTGGCAGCAAACCTCGCCCTCATTCCACCCGGGCTCAGTCCAGCGGTTGACCCAGGATGGACTTGACGAGGAGCTCGTCTTCATTCAGACCTCTTCAATTCAACTCTACGCACATTTTTAAATCAAATTCACTTACACCAAGAAACTGTTTGGGCCCTTGGAGAAGCCAACAAAGAAATGGCCAGCCTGGCCTTGAGCACTAGGTGCCCGTCCAACAAAAGAAGCCACCAACAAGACCTGCATTGAGGGCAGCAGTGACCAGCTGCAAGGGGCAAGCGAGGAGGGAGAGGTGCCCGGGGCACAGGCCCAGCCCTCCAATGCTCATTTGGACTGGCCGGGAAGTCCATTCACGGTGCAAATGGATAAAAGGACACAGCGAGGCATCTCCAGGACCACGGAGTGGAGTAACGGAGTGTTCTGTGTTGAGGAGTGAGACTCGTGCTCTGAGGCCTGGGGGCTCCTTGTGGGGACCGAGGGGCTTGTACTTGAGTCAGAGGCCATCGGGGAACACTCCAGATGTGTCAGTGACTGGCCTGTGGCAAAACAATGAAGTCAGTGCCTTATCTTCAATCCAGTTTGATCCAAACCAATAACTCACATGCTTTCTGTGTTGCTCTGGGTGACAGTGACAGCTCCACTGAGAGAGAGAACAGGGCAAGTGGTGTCTGAAGGTGCCACTCTCCTGACGCTCATCTTAGAGCCCATGGCACGTGACTGGCTCTCCCCTAGGACAGACCTGGGGAGTGTCGGAGGACTGCCTTGCCAGGATCACTGTGGAGTAGCAGTTAGGATCACAAACTCTGCCACTCGGCTTCCTGGGTGCAAAGCCTGGTCCACCTGCTACGAGCTGAGTGACCTTGGGCTAATTTTCTTTACTTCTCTTTGCCTCAGTTTATCTATCTGTAAAATGGGGATAAGATTATGTGAGTCATTTGGGCTGTTCCCAAACAGTCTAGCTCTCCTCTGGACACACAGCAGGATTGTACTTCCCTATTTACTTTTTTTAAACAGACAACATAATCTTTTAAATATTCTTGGAACATTCAGACAAGTGATTTTGCTTCCCTACCCTCTTTGAACTTAAGCATCGGCTTGTGACTTTCTTTAATTAATGAAATGTAAGTGACTTGCCACTACTCCCACAGTGACCATGAAATGACCATGAAAAGTAGATACCCCTGCCAACCGGAGTTGGACATGTAGCATATGCAAGAAATAAACCTTTGTTGTTTTAAGCCACTGACATTTGGGGATTGTCTGTTGCCACAGCATGACCCAGCCTAAACTGACCAACACCTGTAGCTCTGCTGTGGCCTGAACTATGTCCCCTCGAAACCTGCGTGTTGAAACCCTAACCCCCCGCGTGGCAGTATTTGGAGACGGGGCCTTTGGGAGGTAATGAGGTTTAGACAAGGTCATGAAGGTGGGGCCCCCATAGCGGGATTAGTGCCCTTATAGGAAGAGACACAAGACCACGTGCTCTCCCTCTCTCTCGTGCTGCAGAGAAGAGGCCACGTGTGCACACAGCAAGATGGCAGCCATCCACAGGCCAGGAAGAGAGCTCTCATCAGAACCAGCCCTGCTGGCCCCGTGGTCACGGACCACCAGCCTCCGGAACCGTGAGAAAATGAGTGTCTGCCGTTTACACCTCCTAGTCTATGGCATTTTATCATGGCAGCCCGAGCAGGCTAACGCAAGCACCTTTCTCATGATGGCGTTGTGAGGCTTAAACGGGTTGCATATGAAGTACATAGAGAGGGGCCTGGGACACAGTAAGCAACGTGTCAGCATCCCCACTATTACTTCCATTTGCTGCACACAATGGAATGGTCCTGGATAAAACTGGAACAAAGGTGAGGTTTGTGTCTTTACCTCTCCTGCACATTTCCCACTCCCATTTCCCAGAAACTTCATTCATTCATACATTCATGCAGTCACTCAGTCAGCCTTCCAGCCAAGATTTGCTGAGGATTCACTTTGCTCTGGGCCAAGAATGCCATTCGCTCATTTGGCAGACATTCCAGAGCCCCCAGGGGTCGGCCAAGCTTGATGCCTGCTCCTGAGGTTCTCCCGGTGGAGGGAGGGAAGATGATGTGGACCCAGACAATGTCGGCTCAGATGAGGGGGGCTCCTCTGACGGGCCTGGGAGAGCCCTGGGGAGGGTGCCTAATCCTGCAGGGGCTGGGTGACTCCCTAAAAGCGGTGTCACTTGTTCTAAGCCACGGGGACAAGTCGGACTCATCTGGATGAAAGCAGTCACAATGGGCGCTCCTGGCAGAAGGACAGGAGTGAGCAAATGCAGGGAGGGGAGGACCGAGCATGAGCCGCGGGGGCCCGCACCCAGTGCTCCCACAGGAGAATCCCCAGCGGGGCTGGCGGACAGCAGGTGCTCCTCTGACGCCCACCCTCACCCGTCCAGCCCAGGGCAGTGGCCGTGCCCCTCCTGTTCCAGCCCGCTCAGGACACAAGTGTGTGATATCAGGGCTTTGGGGCTCCCATCACAGAGCATGTTCCCCAGGCTCCCCATAAAGCCAGGGGAGCCCTTTGGGGCTCTAGCGGTGTGTACCTGGGCCATGAGTTGACTCTGCCCACACCTCCAGGTAGCCATTCTGCCAGCCCGGGGGCTTCTCAAGGCTGCCCAGGATGCGTTCCCCGTAGAATGGCCATCGTCGGGCCCAGGGGTGCTCTGAAAGGGGGTGCTAGGTGCAAGGAGGAGACCAGGGGGGAGGCAGGCTCTTGAGGACACTCGCGGGCCTGTCTCTAGCGCACAGCAGGCCCTCCTCACCAGAGACAGCGGAAGGCAACAAGGCCCCAGATGGGCCTGGGCAGCTATGGGAGAGGAGAGGGGCTGAGCATTTATAGGGAAGAGCTCTGCTTACCTGAAGTGGCCGCATTCCCTCCTCCCCACAGCCCTGCAAGGTGGGTACCACTGCGTCCGATTTACAGATGAGGATGCTGAGCACAGAACGGCTGCTGTCCAAAGGGCCTGGCATGTTTCTGAGCTGAGCACCCCTTGGCTGACTGAATGGAGGGACAGCTGCGATTTGAGCATGCCCCTCTCTGGCCAGGAACAAGGAGAGAAGAGTCAGCATGGGTGTGTGTGTGGGACAGGGCAGAAGGGACTCAGAAAGGAGAAGGCTGGGGCCCATTCTGGACAGCACAAGTCCCTCCTGTGTGCCGTGCAAGAGGCAGCTCGAGGGCCACTCAGACTCGGGGCAAGGATGGCTTTGGGATGACATAGCAGCCTCCAGGAGTAGCAAAGATGAATCAGCCCTAAGTACACTCCCCACCCAGCACTGCCACTTAACAGCTACGGCCTTGAGCAAAGGCCTGAGCCTCTCCAAGCCTCAGTTTCCCCAAATGTCAATTAATGCTTATCCACCTATGGGGTTGTTGGAGCTTTAACTAAGATGATGGACGTCAAATGTCTAGGCTGGTTCTAGCCTCCAGCAGGTTCCCAGGGATTTCTTCTCCCATTCCTCACCACCATTTTACCTTCTTCTGTTGACCTCCCTTCTTTGTCACAAACAGGCTGCAGCCAGGAGCCAGGACACAAGAGCAGCTGAGGCCATAGAGTGAGGCCCTGGGCTGGGAGTATGGAAACGGAGGGGCCGCTCTCAGCATTTTCGTCAACTGGTTATATGTCATCTGTGAGGGTCCCCTCCCCGTTCTTGGCCTCATTGGATCACTTGTAAAACAAGAGGGAAGAGAGTTGAACTGGTCAGTTCTGAGGGTTCTTCTGGCTGGAAGAGAAATAAATACTGGTTGTGGGTCCTTGGGAACACAGCCTTTCACCAGGCCATAAAAGAGAACTTATTCCACAGGATGGGGTGCTTATTTGTCTAAACATATCTGCTCTTTCTTGTCCCATAGCAGTGGGTCACCTGGATTGAAGATTATGCTTCCCAGTTTCCTTTGCAGCAAAATGTGGCCGTATGACTGACTTCTGGCTGATGGAAGTGTCATGTGGCAGCTTCCAGGAGTTATCCTCAGAGACAGCTGTGTACCCTTGCGTCCTTGGCCTTCATCTCTTCATTTTAACAGTGGGCTGGAACATGGGGATGATGGTTGGAGCAGCCATGTGGACATGAGGTGTCCTTGGGAATGGAGGCCGTGCATGGCAGAGCAACAAGCTAGAAGGAGCCTGGGCCCCTGTGGACTTCATGGAGAGAGCTGCCTACCTGGACTGCTGATGCCTGGACGTTATATGAGAGAGAAATGAAATCTATATTGCTTAAACACTGTTATATTGGTCTCCGTTAGTTGCAGCTAAAACTTAAAAATCACCTGGCAGAAGTCTACATAGAAAGCACATGGTGTGTGAAAACAGGAGGCATCTGGAGCCCTGCTTGTGTGTAAGTGGCTCACAGCCTTCTAATCGCTTCTCACAACTGGATGGGGCCCCTTGAAACATCCAGGTGGCCCTCAGGCAGGTGTGTGTGTGCTGGTCTTCGAAGGACCCATCTATTCTGAACTAAACAGAGAAAGCTTTCTCCCCGGGGTGAGTTCAGTCCAGATTCCCTGATGCTGCCCAAGAAGCTGACTCAGGCACCCTGTAGGATGGGGCTGGGGGCTGAGGGAATACTGGCCCCTCTGCTTTGATTGCATTTTAGTTGACCCGGAGCGCTAGCTGGCCCCTCCCAGCTCAGGCTGCTCATTGTCCTCTGGTGAGCATCGGCCAGGAACCACGTGTGTACACAGCAGAGACAGAGTGTCCATTAACAGGGACAATGATTAGCAACACATGTATTAAGGTCATGTTTATGCTTCCGTTGTCAGCAGTGGTCATTATTTATTTGAAATGAGGCCTTTCTCGTTTTCTGGGCATCACTGCTGTGAGTGAGAGCATGTGGAAGGCTTAACACTCTTCATATGGTGGGGACTAGAAGTAGAGAGCACGGAGGCCCCCTGTGTCAGCCAGGGGAAGGGTCATCCTGCAGGGGCTGGCCCCACATCACAGACAGGCAAGCACAGCCACGAGACAGGACCGGATGGTCAGAGAGCACCTGGGGCCTCAAATGAAGCTCCAGCCTCTTGGCCCAGACAAATGACCCCTCAGGTTACCAGGGGAATTTGCAGGTGTGGACTCAGACCCTCCTTCAGGAATTTTGGAGAAATCATGGAGAGCTGGAGGTGGGGTAGGGGACCAAATTTGCCTTATCCCAAATGGGAAGCAAGGACATTTTTAGCAACTACAGCAGGTGGGAGGCAGTGCGGTGTTGGGGAAAGATAGCAGGGTTTAAAACTAGAAAGAGCTGGAATCAAATTTCTACCTTGAGCAGGTCCTTAAGCCTGACTTTCCTCACCTGTGAAATGGGGATTACGACACACACCTTCCAGGCTGATGCTGAGAGAGGCTGATGCGACTTTCCAAGAGGGCCAAATAAATACATGATTTTCCTTCCCCTTCTCCTATTAGCCAGCTACATTCCCTTCTGGAATACAAACAAGGGTTTGGAAAGAATTTGGGAGGAATGTGTCTCTCCTGGGAGAAGGCCGTGACAAACTCGTCTCTTCCTCTCTCATGAACATGTGTGCTTCAGAGGTCAGAGGAAGCGGCCAAGAGAAAGTGTGTTTGTTTTAAGCAAGTATTTACAAGAGTCTCTCATGTTAGAGGCTCTGGAACAGCGACACTATCCACCTGGATTGTTCACAGCCTCCGCTGGCCTCGGGAACGAAGTCGAGAAGTGCTGAGGGGCTCTTGGAAAAGGTCACTGGACTTTCAACTGGTAAACGACTGTATTCACAGAGCAGTGACTGCTGGCCTCATGTGGACCAAGTGGAGGTCTCCAGCGGACTGACACAGAGCTCTGTTTTTGCAGTCTGCTCCTGCCTTGGAACATTATTATCAGTGCATCTAATAAAGACTTAGAAATGTGCTTACTGAGTATTCAGGTGACATAGAGCTACCAAGTAGGAGACAAAAATCATCAGGCCTTTGACAAACCTATTTCTGGCTGATCCTTAGAACCACACCGTGAGGTGGGGACAGTTTAATTACCCTCATTGTACAGGAGAGGACGCTGCAGCTCAGACGGGGTAAGTGACTTGCCCAAGGCCACCCACTAGGACGTAGTGCAACTCGCATTTGAACAGAGGCCCAACGGAGCTTGTCCTTGAGTCGCATGTGAAACACCAGCTCGTTTGGGTGCGTCGGAAACTCTAAAGGCCTGGAGAAGAAGGCAAGGCAGGGGCGTTTTCAGCCTGTGCTCATCTTTCATCCAGTCGATATGCAGCAAACAGCCAGTTTGCACCAGCGCGTTCTAGATCCTGTTGACACAGAGGAAACCAGAGTGCCCAGAGGAATCCTGCCCTTATAGTCTGGGAAGATGACGGGGCTTGGGGAGGGGAAAAATTAAAAAATACACACAAGGATTAATTAGGTAATTTTAGAAGATGATAACAAAGCCAAAACTTTTATTGAAGGCCAGGCATTGTTCTAAACTCGGCAGTCCTGTGAGGGAGGTACTGTCATTGTTCCTACTTCACAGACGAGGAAAACTGAGGCACAGGGAGCTTGAGTGCACACAGTCACAGGGCTCACACCAGGAGGTGGCTGTTTACGACTAGAGGCTGCACAGCACACTGGGTAGCGTTCTAAAGAGACACAACAGGGCTGGGAAGGGCAGACCAAGATGACACTAAGTAGGGTGGCCAGGGAGGACCATTACTTGGGGTTGACATCTGAGCCTGAAGGAGGAGCCCGGAGCTGCATGAAGCTCAGAGGGAATTGCAGGTGCACAGGTCCAGAGGCGGGAATCGGCTGTGTGGGTGGAAGAACAGAAAGCCACACCTGAGGGAGCCAGGGGTGGAGCCAGACGGCCAGGCAGGGTGCAGGGCTGCGGGCTTCTTAGGTCCTGGCAGATTTTGGACTCTTTTCACAACTGTAAGGAGAAGTCCAGGTGGGCGTTTAAGCAGGAGAGTAAGGTGACAGGGGTCCATTTCCCACTGAGTCCCGGGGTTCCTCGGGGCACTCGGGAGCCTCAGATGCACAGCTTACAAATGGGCCCCAGGACTTGACAACCCCGTGAACACCCGCCTGGGGCCAGCCCCACAGCTTGTTGCTGCTGCACCTCCCTGAAAACTTCTCCACTTTCCTTACTCGCTTTCAAAGGCTCAGAACCCTACACAGCTCTGTTGGGGCCCGAGACCCTAGCTGAGCCCAGGCGGGACAACCCGGGGCCTAGCCTAGTCCTCTCAGAGCTCAATGTATGCTGCAGGTTCCCCGATGCTGAGACCTGGAGGACACATGGAGGGCCCAGCCCACACGCCAGGGGCTCCAGTGGATACCCAAAGGCCTTGCTTGACCCATCGGCACAAGCAATGGAATCCACCAAGATGACATTTCCCAGCAAGAAATGTGAGGCCCCGCCCTTGGGTTCAGAAAACCAATCAGAAGACTCAAGGAGGAGGGTGAGTCGTTTCCCATTTCCCAGGAAGGAGGAGAGTAGGGAGGCAGTGAGCTGGGAGGACGGCAAGCCAGGGAGGTCAGAGAGTCAGGGAGGAGGGAAAGTAAGGAGGGGGTGACCCAAGGAAGGACAGAAGCCAGAGAGCAGGAGGAGGAGGGGGACAGGGAGCAGGGGAGGAGGCGGAGCAGGCACAGGGAGGAGGGGGAGCAGAGAACAGGGGAGCTGGCTCAGCAGAGTCAGTTCAAGGAAAAAGACTCAGAATAAGGAGAGCAACTGCAAGCCTGGGGTGAACCCACGATGAGCGGAGACAAGGCCAGGCCAAGCTCCTGCTTATCCATGCCTTTACTTGTTCCTATTTGTCCCCCACAAGATGGGAGCTCCTGGAGATCAGGGGCCCTCGTGGTCTTGTTACTGCCATGGCCTAGAGAAGTCCTGGCACTGAACGGGCGCAGACAAATGTTTGTGGGAGGCGGGAAGCCTGCGTGAGGTGCCGTCCCGCTGCGCTTGGCTCCCACTGTGGTAGCTCGCTGCTGGCCCAGCAGGGGGCATCTCCTCCCAAAGCAGTGTGGGGCAGGGCCCAGGTCCCCGAGGGCAGAAAATGGTGTTAGAGCATCTGAGGGCTCTCAGCTGAGCGCCGTTGGGGGCGAGGGCCGTCCGTCCTGGGGAAGCATATGGGGGAAAAACTTGCAAGGGCAGAGCCAGGACAGACACGGGGCAGGACTTTACAGGGAGAACGTTCCAACCATCACACACACTGAACGGCTGGTTTGTGAGGCAGGAGTGCTGTCACCGGGGGCATTCAGCTAGAGAACGAGATCACAGGGAGCCCCTGAAAGAGGTTTCTGCATTTGACAAACACTGAGCACCGACTGTGCACCAGGCCCTGTGCAGGGTGCTGGGAGCAGCAAGGAATCAGACCCAGCCCTGTTCTCAGGATGCTAGACCTCTGTGGCGGGCATAACCCGGTAAAGAGAAAGTGCCATGTAGTATGATCTGTGTGATGATGGCGGTCGCCACCGAATGTTGGGGAAAAAGACAGGAGAAATCAGAGAGGGCTTCCTGAAAGAGGCGCTGATGGAGTGAAGACATCAAGAAACAGTGGGAGTTGCCTAGCAGCTGCAGAAGGCATGGCCAGAGGGGCTTGTGCTCCTGCTGCTCAAGACATGGGCCCTCCACCCCAGGTGTGGCCAGGAAGGAACGTGGGAGAGGGGCAGGGGGGAGTGGAGCTCCTGGAGGTACAGCCCTGGGTGTCTGTGCACATGGAGTTGTGGGGCCCCCAGGCCGAGCCTGCACCAGCTGCAGGCGACCGAGCCAACCATGAAATCAAGAGCTGTTTCATCATTATTGAAAAACACTTCCCATGAAAAAATTCAATGGGAAACAAAATCCACTTGTATAACCATAAAACCTTTCAACATCACGTTTGTCAACGAAAGAAAAGGAAAAGAAGTTGTTATGTTTTTAAAGGATAGTTTCAACTGTCTTAAGATAGTTTTAAATTTTCATCACCTGTTTGTGGAACAACGTGTCTTGTCGAAGGGGGCTGTGGAGAGTTTGAAGGGTCTGGGCTGGTCTCCCGCTTTGGGTAAAGGTCTGTGGTCATGTAAACTGTCCCCACGGCTCGAAGCTGGAGGATGGGGAGACAGGACCTCTCCCTCCTATTTTTGCAACTATTTGTGAGTCTGTAATCATTTCAAAATTAAAAATTAAAACACAAACAGAAAACCTCTTGCTCTGGAACCACATGCAACCACCTCCAGCGTTAAACCTGACACGGAAGCAAGTTTGTTTTGGAGGCAGGTGTCGCTCGCTTAATTCGTTCTTAAAAGAATGCTTTGGGAAGCTGATATAAATTTGTTATTTCTTTAGTACGCTCCGTTATATGCTTTATTTTTATTCTCTTAGCGTAAGTTTATAAAATAGAGAAAAAGTCTAACTTTTTTCTTCTTTTTTCTTTCTTTCTTTTTTCTGCCCTCTGTGGCCTTAGTGTCTCCTCTGGACTCCAACGTGCCCATGAGTTGCTAACTTTCTACATGTGCTCCAACGGGGAAAACAGTGGGAGCCGCCATCCAGGAGGTGGGACAATGCCTGCGGGAGCCCTCGGTGGGGCATGGACAGGCCCTCTGAGCGAGTGGGGGTCACTGAGGCTCCCAGCAGGGGACCCAGGAGCCACAGGGTGGGGTAGCCTGCAGAGGCAGGGCTGGGGGTGCTGAGGCCCCTGGGGGGCTGGCCAGGTGGGTCTGGAGGTGAAAGGTGGGTGGTGCTTGGATGATGTTGAGAAGGTGTAAGCGTGGCATGAGCTAGGGGCAGATTGGAGTCGGGGGCTGCGGGAGGCAAGCGCGGGCAGGTGGGCCGCAGATCTGAGGAGCTCCTGGACGCTCTTCCGGCCAGAGGAGTGCCCCGGCCACAAGCACAGGTGTCCGGCCCAGAAAGAACAGCCTTCCTGCCCCGGAAGAGTTCACCGTTGCCCTCCCTCTCTCTCCCTGCTCTCCAGGGAGGGCGCTGAGGGGTCTGCCACCCGATGGGCAGGACGGAGGCCAGCACCCTGCCTCCTTCCCTCTGACACCCACACTGAGCAGGTGCCACATCCTGAGGGGGTGACAGGAACCTCAGGTACTGCCTGTTCCTCCTGCCAGCTCCCCTTCGTGTGCAGGCCTCGAGCAGGCCGTCCCCAGCCCGCTGGGATGGCTCAGGACACCCTGTGGCCCCTGGTGGGGGCTCTTGCCAGGCTGGCCTGCATGTCCTGTGGACAGCAAGAACACGTCTGTCTGACGAGTCCCCAGCCTTCACCCGAGCCGGGATCTGAATGGAAACATTATCACAATTTAATTACCTTTCACAAACGTAGCCTGAGCAACCCGAGTCCTTGGTCACAATGCCAACCTCGAATGGAGCCAGGGGTGAGCGGAAGCGGTGCCCCCCCGGGGTGAGGGGAGAGCCCCGAGGAGCTGCACACACTTTAATGAAGTTTAAAAAGTGACCCATGGGCCCCTGGCCCACATGGGCCGCACGGGTCCTCCCCCACCGGGGACAGTCAGCTCCAGAGCCAGGCACACAGGTTGGGTTTGCACGGTCCCGAGGGGTGGTTTTTTTCCCCTTCTTTCTTTCTTTTCTTCTTCTTCTTTTTTTTTAATAAAACGGGTGATAAAGGGTCCTGCCAGGAACCATTGTCTTCCAAAGTCTAAAGTGTTTGAAATTAATTTATCCGCTTAGGATGGTGTATAAATTTCTCATTACGAGTGTCAGTGATGAACAAGAAACCATTCCAAGAAATGTCTCGGGCCCTTGCCAAGCCGCGGGCCCTGGGTCCCTCGCGGAGCCGGTGCCGGCGACAAAGGGTTTCACACAGTCAGGAGCGTTAGCTATGCATGCTTTCCCGTTGCCCGGGCTCAGCCAAATGCCCTGTGAGAACGACAGGTCCACACCCGGTTTTATTATTCTGCACAGATGCCGGCTTCTTGTGTATTTCCAGCTTTGTGGACAGAATGTGGGGTGCTGGGGGTTTTGTTGTTGTTGGGCATGTGTTTTTTACTTCACCCCTCCCAGTCCCTTCCTTCTGTGACCCACCCCCATCCGCCCCCCAAAATGGCTGGGGAAGGGGAAGCAGGGCCCCGGGAAGCTTCTTGGAAGGGCTGTGGATAGGGTGGGGGAGGGGATGGGCTGAATTGAGGCTCTTTGAGGTGTGTGTTGGAGGGAGGGTGTGGAAACTGAAGAGAAGAGAGGGGAGGGGGGCGGGGTTAAGTCCTGGGAAAAAAATGGCACCCCTTGGCCCTCACCGCCCGCCTGCCAGCTACACAGGGGCGGGTGGTGGGCAGAGAGAGCCATGCTCGTGGCTGCCCAGGCACCCCAGGAGACTCAGCTTCAGAGGCGGGATGCTCAGGGCGCTCCTGCGTCTATCACCCTTTAATTCCTAAATGCAAATGGCAACCAAGACTCCGAGGGCTGAAGGTGGCAGAGCTGGGACCCAGACCCAGGCCGTTGATGGTGCTTTTGCCCAGCCTCCTGGCCCCTACAGCAGCCCGGGCAGCATTCTCTCTCCTCCCTCCAAAGCCCCAGGGTAAGGGGCCGCGCCCCTTGGCCTGCTCTGGTCTGCCCTGTCTGTGGGCTCACGCCATGGGCTTCGTGCTCAGGATCCCGGGGCAGGTCCTCCCCAATAAGAGAACAAGGCCCAGTGGGAAACAGGAAGTTAGCCCCTGGGAGGTTGGCCAGGGCCCTTGGGTCCTCGTTATGGCTCAGCAGAGGGCAGCTTTTCCAGGAGTCACCAGAGTAAGGACGAAGCTGAGACCTTATGGGGCAGGGCAGGAGGGCTGGGCTGGGAATCAGAAGACCCACAGGAATCCTGCCTTCGTCACCATGTCCCTGTGTGACCCAGGCCTGGTGCGGCCACCCTCTGAACCTCTGTGCTCTCTTCTGTAGGTCAAGGGCTGGGTCCAGAGGTCACCCTGGCTAAGGGCTCCGGGATGGAGGGGGGAGGCAGGCCATGCTGACCACAGATGCCGTTGACACAAACTTTAGACTGCAGCCTGGGAAGGATGGGGGTCATCCCTTTGGGGGCCTAGCAGGGGAGGGAGCCCTGTGGGTGACACTGCCTGCAGAGTTTACCCCAGCCCCTGAGATATGCCTGGCCCCTTTCTGGACACAGAGCCCTCTTCCTCGGGGATCCTGGCCAGAGGACTGGGCATACTTGGACCCAGGGACCACCTCACAGAACCGCCAGTCTCGGCTGACACGCTAACTCCCGGCCCCTGTGTGCCTGGCTGCTGAAGGCAGGCTCCTCGGAATGGCTGATTGGGATGCCTGGCAAGTCACCGGCCCTGGGCGGTGGGCCAGCCCACAGCCCCTGCGGAGGTGGCCTCATTAAAGGCCTCATGGTCCAGTGGGCAGGGCATCAGACTGGACATCTGGAGGCTTGGGGCCTGGTCCAGCTTGCTGCTGCTTTGCTGGGTGACCTTAAGCAGATTACTTGGCCTCTCAGTGCCCCATCTGCCCCCTGCCTTCTCCCTGTCTGGCAAGGCTTCCTGGAGGGAATATTAATGGGGCAGCTCACAGAAGCCTGGATTCTACAGCACCCTGGTTTTAGACTTTCCAGCCATGCCCGGGGTTGGCAGGGACA
Source organism: Equus przewalskii (assembly GCF_037783145.1). Taxonomy (NCBI): domain Eukaryota; kingdom Metazoa; phylum Chordata; class Mammalia; order Perissodactyla; family Equidae; genus Equus; species Equus przewalskii. The sequence continues at coordinate 10,297,134 of NC_091847.1, forward strand.
GCAGGAACCCCTCCTACTGAAACCCTCTGAGAACTCCATCCTGCCATCGCTTCGTTGGGCTGCCACAAGCCTGGCCTGAGAAGCAAAGACGTAAGGAGCCAGGGAGGAGCTCCACGGCATCTCAGAGCAGAAAGGGCCATGAGGATCATGGTGGGAAATCTCTGCTTCGGCAGATGGGGAAACTGAGGCCAGGACACACAGCCAGGTGGTGGCTTTGCTGGGCTGGGAACCCAGGCATCCATCCTCTGGGCCCTTCTATTTCTCTCCTGATCTGTTCACTCCAGCCTTTCCTTCCCGGTATGATCTCCAGGATGGCGGTTTCACCACAAGGATCTGACCCTGTCAATCCCTGTGTCTCCCCTCCCATTGCCTCCTGTCCCCCAGGTGACCAAGCACCTCAGCCGGCATCCCAGGCCTTTCCTTTGCAGCTTCTTCCATTGCTTTCCTCTAGCCATGCACAACCCAGGCTCCAGCATCACCAAGGTGTGAGCTCCGGCCCTCCATGCTCATGAGGGACCCCAAGCCCTGCAAGTGTCATTCCTGCCACAAGCCCTCCTCTGCTTGTCTCCTGGATGAACTGATGGCCCTTCATTATGGCAGTAAAACATCCCTCTTGTGTGACGCCTGCTCCAAGCTGCCCCCAGGGATGCAGCCGGGGTCTCCCCGCTTTGGTCTTGCAGCATGCAGGCCCGTCTCCATTGGAGCACTGCTCAGCTGGGTCATGAAGGCCTGCAGCCATGTGGGGCTGCAGGGCAGGCCAGGGCTGGGCAGGTGGTAGGTGCTCAGGAGATGTGAGTTGAATGAAGCCTAAGAGGTCAATGCCAGCATCCCAACCCATAAACCCCCTTCCTGCTTCCCTTCTCTTCCTCTCACTCCTTCAAGTAGCCTTCAACAAACCATTTAAAAGCTTGTCCTGGGAGCCATGATGAGTCCAGGGCCCTCCTGCTGCTCTGTGGCCACAACCCCTTCCCACACCCCAGCAGAGCAGGGCCAGCCTAGGGCTGTCTACCCCAAGCTCTTCTTTTTTAGTTGTTTGGGTCCTGGGCCTATCATAATAATAATACTTCTTACTTATTGTGCCTTACCTTGTGTTAAGTACACTATATATATAATTGGAAAGGAAAAAGTAAAATTGTCTCTACTTGCAGATGACATGGTTTTATATGTATAAATAGAGAGAGAGAAATCTGAAAGACTCAATAAAAAAAACTTAGCTCTAATCAATGAATTCAGTAAAGCTGCAGGATACAAACTTAACATGCAAGAATCAGTAGCATTTCTATGCACTAACAACAAATTTTCTGAAAAAGAAATAAATTGATCCCATTTACAATAGCAGCAAAAACAGTAAAATACTTCGGAATAAATTTAATTAAGGAGAAGAAAGATCTCTACTCTGAAAACTACAAGACATTGATAAAAGAAATTGAAGAAGACACAAATAAATGGAAAGGTATCCCATGTTCATGGATTGGAAGAATTAATACTGTTAAAATGTCAATACTACCAAAAGCCGCCTATAGATGCAATGAAATCCCTATCAAGATTCCAATAGCATTTTTTACAGAAGTAGAAAAAGAAGCACTCTTAAAATTTATATGGCACCACAAAAGACCTCAAATAGCCCAAGAAATCCCGAGAAAGAAGGACAAAGCAGGAGGCATCACATTTTCTGATTTCAAGCTACACTATAAAGCTATAGTAATCAAAACAGTATGATATTGCCATAAAAACAAATAGACCAATGGAACTGAATTGAGAGCCCAGAAATAAACCCAAACATAAGCAGCTAACTAATATTTGACAAGGGAGCCAAGAACACTCAATGGAGAAAAGACAGTCTTTTCAATAAACGATGTTGGCATAATTGGATATTCATATGTACAAGAAGGAAACTGGACCCTATCTTCATCATTCACAAAAATTAACTCAAAATGGCTTAAAAACTTAAATGTAGGACCTGAAACCATGAAACTCCTAGAAGAAAACAAGAGCAAGCTTCCCTGACGTGGGTCTTGGTAATAATGTTTTAGATATGACACCTGAAGCTCAAGCAACTAAATCCAAAATCAACAAGTGGGACTAATCAAACCCAGAGCTCCTGAACAACCACCAAAAATTATCAACAAAGTGAAAAGACAACCTACAGGGTGGGAAAAAGTATTTGTAAATCATATATCTGATAAGGGATTAATATTCAAAATATGTTTAAAAACTCATACAATTCAATAACAAAAAAATTAACGACTCAATTGAAAAATGGGCAAAAGACCTGAGTAGACGTTTTTCCAAAGAAGATATTTGAAAGGCCAACAGGTACGTGAAAAGATGCTCAACATCACTAGCCATTAGGGACATGCAAATTAAAACCACAGTGAGATGTCACCTCATTCGTGTTAGAATGGCTATCATCAAAAAGACAAGAGGGAGCCAGCCCTGATGGCCTAGTGGTTAAAGTTTGGCACTCAATGCTTCAGTGGCCTGGGTTCATTTCCCGTCACGGAACCACACCACCCGTGTGTCGGTTGCCATGCTGTGGTGGCTCACATAGAAGAACTAGAAGAACTTACAACTAGGATGTACAAACAGGCACTGGGGTTTTGGGGAGGAAAAAAAAGTGGTGGGGAAGATTGACAACAGATGTTAGCTCAGGGTGAATCTTCCCCTGCAAAAAAAATAGGACAAGAGATAAATTCTTGCATGGATGTGGAGAAAAGGGAACCCTTGTGCACTGTTGGTAGGAATGTAATTTGGTGCAGCTGCTATGGAAAACAGTATGGAAGACCTTCAAAAAATTAAAAATAGAACAACCATATGATCTAGTAATTCCACTTCTGGGAATGCACAAAGGAAACAAAAACACTAACTGAAAAAGTTATCTGCTTCTTCATGTTCATAGCAGCATTATTCACAACAGCTGAGACATGGAAACAACCTAAGTGTCCATCAATGGATGAATGGATAAAGAAGACGTGTGTGTGTGTGTATGTGTGTGTGTGTGTGGAATATTATTCAACCATAAAAAAGAGGAAATCCTACCATTCATGACAACATGGATGGACCTCAAGGGCATTATGCTAAGTGAAATAAGTCAGACAGAGAAAGACAAATACTGTATGATGTCACTTATATGTGGAATCTAAAAAGAACAAAAACCAAATTCATAGAAAAAGAGATGAGACGTTATCAGATGGGGGAGCTTAGGGGAAGGGGAATTGGAGGAAGGTGGTCAAAAGGTACAAAATTCCAGTTATGAGATAAATAAATACTAGGAGTGTAATGTACAGCATGATCACTATAGCTAACACTGCCTTCTGATATAAGAAAGTTGTTAATAGAGCAAATCCTGAGAGTTCTCATACAAGGAGAAAGTTTTTTTCCTTTTTTCTTTTTTTTCTTTCTTTTCTTTTTATTGTATCTACATGAGAAGGTGGATATTAGCTGAACCTAATGTGGTGATCATTTCACAATACATATAAATCAAGACATCATGCCGTATGCCTTCAACTTATATAGAGATGTATATCAATTATTTCTCAATAAAACTTGGGAGGAAAGTATGTTATTGATAAAAAGATAGACACAGATCAATGGAAGAGGACAGGTCGTTCAGAAACAGTAACACACAGATATGGTCAATTGATTTTCAAGAGATATAGACAATTCAATCTTTTCAACCAATGGTGTTGGGACAATTGGATGTCCGTAATCAAAGAAACCCTTATTCAAAAAATATGTTATATGTAGTTATACAAAAAATAACTCAAAATAGATCAGAGATCTAAATGTAAAACCTAAACCCACATCCAGAAGAAAGCATAAGAGAAAATCTTTGTGATTTCTTAGCTACAACACAAAAGTACAACCTATAAAAGAAAAAAAATGATAAATTGGATTTCATCAAAATTAAAAACCTCTGCTTTGGGAAAGCCCCCAAGGCTCCAGTGGCAGGAACAGGAGCCGAGTCTCTTTGCTTTGATGGAACGTCGGGATGAGGCTGGGAGCCCCGTGAGCTGGAGGTGGCCACGCGCAGTGGCGGAGGGCCGGAAAGATGGTGGGCAGGCACGTGCGAGCTGGGACTGGCTGCAAAGCCTTTCCAGTGACAGTGTACAAGCTGGGTAACCTTCAGTGTGTCACTTAAGCTCTCTAAGCCTCAGCTTTCTAATCTGTAAAGTAGCTGCAGCGGGAAGAGCTGCTTTGAGGAATCAATGAAATGTGAAAGTACACGCTCGATAGCTGTGAACGCCTATCTCCTTCCCTTCCTCTCAGAGAGGATATAGAGCAACCGAGGAGGCAGAAGGCACAAAGGTGAAAGCGCCCACAAAACTTCTGCTGAATAAATTACCAAAAGGACAGAGAAGGAAAGTGAGGCTCCTCTCTAGCTCTCAGCTCTTTGATGTTCTCCTACAAGAAGCCCTGATCCAGCCCAAAGGTCCGAGCCCTGGATGCTTAAGGCAGACACAGGATGATTTGCCATCTCTCCGGGGTTGTCGATGGTTCTAGAAGCCAAGACTGAGACGTGTGTGAAGGAGGAAGAGAACGAGGACCAGTGGGAGGAAGAGGAGATGTGGAGGAGAACAGAAGGAAGGGAGCAGAACCCTCGGCCAAACGGAGCCGGGGGAATGGGGAGGTGATCGTCTGTCCTTTCAGAGGAGTGAGATGACGGCAAAGAAGAACCTCAGAAATAATAACTCGAACGACTAACTGGTTCATCTCAAACCTCGATACCCGCTCGTCAGTTGTGGCCGCCTAGAGTGTGAAGCTAACCCAGACCCAGCAGGAAGGAGGGCTGCCTTTGGTCGGCAATGCCTGCCACGGTGAGGCAGCGCAGAGCGGAGGCACATGTGCCGTACTTCTGCTGAGGTGGGACAGGAACCCTGTAACTATAAGGGGTTTCTTCAGGCAGTGCGATCGGCCCTTCTGACCCACAGCAATGAAATCTTCGTTCAGCTCAAGAACTGATATTAGGACGAAGTATCAGTTGATAGATCCGGTTCAATTATGTTTAGGCCAGGAAGTTGTCTAATTTAGAAAGTATTTGATGCAAAACGGACACAAGAAAAACTTCTGGCCTTAGAGGGTAAATTGCCCATTATGTATAAATGTCGGTTACACAGAACGCTTCCCCCTCCAAGCGTGCTGGAAGATTGGCGTGCTACGTACGGCCCAGTGAGTAAAGAAGTCAGGAGCATCACGGGAGGGTCCCAGGGGAAGGGGGTCTAGCAGGTTTTGACATTGGCCAGGAGGGTGGATTAGTAGAAAGGAGAGGAGGGGAGCAATATTGTCCGATACCCTACAGTTTCACGGTGCCTTTAAAGGGCGGGGGTCCCCTAGACAGTTTCCTTCAACTCAGTAAGCACAGATTGAGCCCATCTCTGTTCCACATTCTGAGCCAGACACTGGGAATAAACAGAGACCTAGCCAAGGCTGAGGGTTCCCTCTCCTGGAGAAGCTCCCCAAAACAGGCCTGTGGAAGGCGGCTTCCCACCTGGTCATCCTGGTACTGGTAACGTGGCTAAAATGGATCTCATCAGTTCAGAGTCTATAAAAGGACCTGGAACCCGATCACGTCACTCCCCTTCTAATGTCCTTCAATGGGTCCCCATTACTATTCTATTATCGGAACAAAATCCAAGTGCTCGTCAGAGCTGCCAAGGCCTGAAGAATCTAGCCACTGACGACCTCCTCGTTTCCCACCCAAGCTCCCCCTCAATTTTAGCTCCAGTCAAACTGAGCTTTTCCCCAGTCCTCCAACATTCCCATCTCTTTCCCGCCTTGGGGACATCCCCACCCTCCCCATCACCCACGCATCTCAAGCTCATCCTTCAGATCTCAGCCTCACTGTGGCTTTCTCGGGGAGGCCTCCACCACTGCTGGGTGAGGTGGGCCCCTCCCCCACTTAACACACACACTGTATTGTCAACTTCTTCATAGCTCTGAGCACCACTGTAATTAGATACATAGTTAGGTAATCATATGTCTAATTTCTATCTCCTCTGCTAAACTGAAGGCTCCGTGAACACAGGGACCAAGCCATCTCCTTCCCAGCTACAGCCTCAGTGTCCACACAGACTGGCAGAGAGAAGGCACAAAATTTTTTTTTTTCCCCGAGGAAGATTAGCCCTGAGCTAACATCTGCCAATCCTCCTCTTTTTGCTGAGGAAGACTGGCCCTGAGCCAACATCCACGCCCATCTTCTTCCATTTTATATGTGGGACGCCTACCACAGCATGGCGTGCCACGTGGTGCCATGTCCGCACCCGGGATCCAAACCGGCGAACCCTGGGCCGCCGAAGCGGAATGTGCGCACTTAACTGCTGCCCACAGGGTCGGCCCTGAGAAGGCACAAATATTTGTGGGATAGATGGGTGAGCAAATAAGCGAAGGTGCTCCCATCAAGACTCTAGGGAGGCCACAGCTGTGTGGATGGGCGAGGCTGGACGTCCACTGCAGAGTGACGCGAGTTGACTATGTAGCTGGCTCAGGCCTGACCGCAGACAATAAAGAAATCCTGAGACTGGTGTAGACACGTCCAGATTCTTCTTGTTCAAGGATGGTGAGAACCCCTTCTCTGTGCTGGTCCAGATTTCCCTCCTCCTCATCTTCCCATTTCCGCTGATCACCTCCCTCCCCTTGTGGCCTGGAAGCTCACGCCGTGTGTTGGAGCCACGACCACCGTTTGCAGAGTCTCTGTCTCTGAGATTGTTCCCATCTCCCTTTGTCGGGTTTTTATCAGCCGTTTTCTTGAGTAGCATTGTTTCCCCAGCCCGCTGAGCACGACGCCTGCTGCTCGGCCCTGCGCCCACGGAGGTGGTGCTGTCTGCTCACCAGATCCACCTTCTGTTGCAGAGTCTTTGAGTCGAGAGGTAGCTCAAGGTGGGGGCTGGGGGATCGACTCCCTGACTGGGCCCCAGGGGGAGGTCCTGATCCCTGTGTCCGGACAGCTCCCTCCGGTGCCACACCATGCCTCCTCTACAACCACTGAGCACCCCTCTCTGGGGGCTCTTCCTCCAGTGCAGCGAGATAAGGTGGAAAGAGGGGGTTCCGAAATTTGCAGACTGAGTCCTCACTGAGGACACTCAGGCTAGGCACTTAACAGGGACTCAGCCCCCATTTCTATGGGAAAGGGGTGAGCCACAGCAGCCACCTCACTGGGTGGTTGTAAGGCCTAAAGGGAACACCTAGCTGCACCCAGCATGGAGCCTGGCCCCCAGCTGGTGCTTTGTCAGTAGCAGTCTTTCGCCTCCAGTCGAACACCTTGGTGGGTGAGTAGGCCAGCATCACGTTCTCCGGTTACAGGCCCCGGGGGTGGGGAGGGAAGCACATACTCACGGCCTTCCCACCCCTAGCAGTGGCTTCGTTTTGGGATGGCACGCCCTTTGTGGACAGCGGTAATGTGGGGAGGGGAGCTGCCGCAGGTGCACTCATCAGGCCTTTCAGAGCCCAGGAGCATCGCTGGGACGCTGTATTGAGTATTCTGAACAAGGAATGCTCCCTTCAAGAGGCCAGGAGCATTGATGGTCCCACGAGGATGGACCCCAGGTGAAAACAGGGCTGCCCTTCCAGAGTTGCCCCACCTGGGCACGAGGCCCCTCTGACCCGAGACGCTCACGGGCTTGGGCGGCTGGCACAGAGCCGTGTCCCTGCACTGCTCCTGGGCACCACGGCGGGCACATCAAGTCACAGCACGTCCGCCTTATTTGCCAATCTGTTGACTGTGCCCCCTGGCCCTCAAGTCCCTATTCATTGGGCAGTAAACATGTTACCTAGCAACTGAGTGTCAATATCAACAAAGGCTCGATGAAGCTGTTAATCTGGGCGAGACTGACAGCGGCCGAGCCGGTGCTCTCTCCTCCACTCATTGTCTGACACTTAGACTTGCCCACAAGGGTATCGATGCTCAAAGACCCCACGTCTCCCTCCACTATGAAAATTAAATGAAGTGTGCGTCTGGGGCAGGGAAAAGGCGCTGGCACTGGCTCGCCTGGTGATCTTGTTTTTCTTTTTCTTTCCTCCCCCCAGTGCCGGAGCCGGTGGGGTGGAGCGCTTCCCCTGACGGCAGCGACCGCTGCTAATTTCTAGGAACAATGTGGGACACTCCAGGGCCAGTCCGAGGTACCCAAGGAGACAAGCCTGTCATTTGTTCTGTTTGCGGGTCTCCAGGTGGGCCGAGGAGGGCACAGCTGGCTCTAGGACTCAGCCTTGTGCCAGGCTCAGGCCACGGAGAGACAACACGGAGTGGGGTGAGGCCACGCATGGGGCAGGCACGGCGAGGGGGGCTGGGGATGCGCAGACCCCTCCTCCCTTGAACTTCTATTTCAGTGGAAACAGGCCATCAACCAATAAAGAAATGGGTCCCTCACCCATTGCTGTTCAGGTGTGTGGGGGGGGGGGGGGAAGAGCGTTTCAGGAGGTGGTCTGCAAATACAAAGTTCTGAGGACGGAATGCGTTTTGCATCTTCAAAGAGCTGCAGGAGAGCCAGAGCATCTACCAGGAGCAGGTAGTGAAGTGAGGCAGGAGTGAGTTCTGAGAGGAAAAGCTGATGGCACAGGGCCTGGGCGGCCATAGCGACCACTCAGAGCTCATCCAGGGGGATGAGAAGCCAGCGCAGGGTTTCCACTGGGGGTGATTAGGCCTGATTCCCACTGTGGCCGCTGCAGGAAGAGAAGGCGGGCTCCTGGCGGGAGTGGAGGAATCAGGTAGGCGGCCCAGGAGAGGCCAGGTGAAAGGTGCTGAATGGTTGCAGTTCCGTCACTTCCCCAGGAGGCCCAGCTGAGGCTGTTGGAGGAGCAGAGTGGGCGTAAGGGAAGCCTGGCCTGGGTAGGGCTGGGGCTGGGAGCTCAGAGTGCAGGGCTGTGGGCTGAGCGCCAGGCTAGGCCTGGGCTCTTCCTCTTTGTGTCCTTGGAGGAACGCTGCCCCACTCAGAGCCCCGGTTCCTCATCTGCTAACGGAAGTGCTCTCTGTCCTGTCTGCTCTGGAGAATACAGGGAGGAGAGATGGGAGACCCCCACACTGGGTGTCAGCCAGAGCCAGGCACGGTTTACCAGCTGTGTGACCTGGAGCAAGCCGCCTGACCTCCCTAGGCCTCAGCTTGTCTCTTCTTTAAAACGGGCTAATGGCATCTACCTCTAATGGTGCTCAATCAGTGCTTAGTCATTTGTTCAGCATGGGTTTTTTTAGCACCAGGCACTGCTAGGCGTGGAGATGAGTAAGACCCAACCCTCTTTCTCTTGGGGCGAGAAGACGGGCTCTGTCAGAATAATTACAGTCCAGGGAGTCGTGGCCTCAGGCAGCCCTGGCGCCCCGGCTCTCGCCCAGGGCAGCAGAAGTGAGGGGTCTTGTAGGGAGGTGTTAGGGTGGAACAGAAGGCAGCTGGGCCGGGGTTCAGAGACCCAGGTTCTGGGAGGCTCCTTCCTTCATTTGCAGGTGACCCTGGTCAAGCCCTTCTTCCTCTGGCTTTTGGCTTCTGCACCTAGAAAGCAAAGAGACTGGACTGGATGGTCTTTGCACTTCCTTCCCACCCTTGACCCTACAGGGAGAGGGAACCCCTGTCCTGGGGCCAGGGCTGGGCAGGGATAAGCTTGGGCTTGCTGAGGCACACTTCGGGGCAGCCCTTCAGAGCATCTCCCACCACCCTGGGGTTCTCTCGGGGTGACAGGTTCCAGGAGCCAGAGGGGGGTCTCGAGGCGTCACTGACTACCTGATGGAACATTATCCCCTCAGACTTCTCTTTTAACTCTTGTGGTCACTTAAAGGAAAAAGTGGGGCCCACATGCTCTGCAGACTTCTAGAATTCTTGCTCAACTCCATCTGAAATGAGGAGAGCACAGTCAGGACAATGTCTTGAGAAGGCAAGCACGTGTGAGTAGAATTTAATAATACTGTTTCACCTGCGTTGTGTATAGGTGGATGTTACCTTCTGCTATGGCAAGTGCTATTAGTTTTCCATATACAGTAAGAATGTAAAATTTTCTTTTAAAAAGACATTCATTTAATAGCCCCAGGCCCAAGGCGTCTTTACCCATATCTAGCCTCCAGAGGAGCAGGTGCGGCCTCACTTTCCTCATCCATAACCTGGGCCAGTATCGCTGGCCTCGCTCAAGACTGTGAGGAGTCCACGGCCAGGAATTAAACCTCCTGCTTTGGGGTAAAGCAGCTGGCTGTCCATGGTGGAGGAAAGGCTTGCCCATGGATCTTGGAGGGCAAGCCTGGCAAGAGCTGCTGCGTGGAGGTGCCCCAGGGCCCGGGAGTGCTGGGAAGGTCCTGCTGGTTGGCTCGGGGCTCCATCCCTCTCAGAGGGTGCGCTGGGCAGTGCGGGACCTTCCCAGAGGACAGACGACAGCAAAGGCACGAGCAGGGGCTGGATGGCAGCTCTCTTGTACTTATGGCTACTGTTTCATGTGCTGAGTCCAGAGAGAGAAAGAGAAGGGCGGGCAAGAAGGGAGTACTGGCTGGGCAGACAGGAGGAGGGTAAGGACAGGGGGAGAGAGGGATGCCAGGATGGGGGGCTCAGAGGTGAGTCAGAAAGAGGGAGAGAGGAGGCAGGACAGGGTGGGGAGGGCAGTGGGCAATCTGTGTTCAAGATTAATATTGACATAATGCAGAGCATGGGGCTGTCGCTCTCTCCTTTCTCCCCCCATGACTAGCTTGGGCTGGGAGAATTTTGAAGAGGACACTGTGGGGACCCAGGGCCACACCACAGCTTTGCCCCCTCCTCTGTGAGCAGAGCCAGGTGGAAAGGACCTGCAGCTGCCCCTTGGGTCTGGCTCAGGCCCCTGCCCTCCCACAGCCTGAGCCCCAGAGCAAGTCCTGGCCCCTGCAAAGCCCCAGTTGTGCCCCCACTGTCGCCAGCCTCAGCCTTGGAACCCAGGTGGCTTCCTTAATGAGTCTGTCCAGCCCTGTCCTGAGCTCTGCTCTATCTTCCCAGGTCAGATGCTCCGAAGGGGCCCAGCACCGGCTTCCGCCGGCCCCTCCCTGAACTTCTCTGACCTTCACCCTGGCTGCTCCCGCCCAGCACCCTCTGTCCTCTCCTCATTCCTTCCCCGGCCAGCTGCTGAGTTGGGGGACCCACTAACTGTGCCCTCAGATATATAAGGGATTAAATATATACCCAGATATTATTTAATCTGGAGTATGGGTAAGTGCTCGATTTACGTTAGCTATCAGCTGCATTTTAATGGCGTTTCTTGACTCTTCAGTGCTGCAGTTCACTCATCTTTAAAATGAGATTAAGGCAACATGGAGCACCTCCTGAGATGATGCGCCGAGGAGGGCACAGCCTTTCCTCTGTGGTTTCCTTGCCAAAAAGATGTAATCTGAATTTAAACATAAGGAAACATAGACAAACCCACATTGGGGGACATTTCTACAAAATAACTGGTCTTAACTCCTCAAAAGTGTCAAGGTCATGAAAGACAAGGAAAGATAGACAGACTGTCCCAGACTGGAGGGTTCTAAGGAGACGTGACCGCTAAATGCTAAGTGGAGTCCTATATTAGATGCCAGAACAGAAAAAGGATGTTGGTGGGAAAACTTGCAAAATTCAAATAAGGCCTATAGATTAGTTAATAGCATTATCTCTGCCCATGTTCTAGCTTGGCCATCATACCAGGTTCATAGGGCACTCGCATTCGGGGAAGCTGGGTGGAGGGTATGCGGACACTCTTTGGACTATTTTTGCAACATTTTTTCAAGTCTGCAATTATTTCAATATAAAAAATTAGAAAAACAGAATTAATGGTAGTATCTATCTCATAGGTTATTGGGAATAAACATAAAGCACTGAGAGCAGGGCTGGACGCCCAGCAGGCCTGGTGGGGTCAGCTGTCACTGCTGCCATCCTGCAGCCCGAGGGGCTGGACCAGCAGCCTTGGCCCCACGAAGCCGCAGGCTGTCAGAGCCAGCAGAGCACAAGGCCAGCTCCCTCCTTTTAAAGAGCCATTCATCTGTCTCCTGACCAAACAAACTTCTAGAGGGCACCTATTGGGCTACCAGCTCTGTGCTAGGCACTGGGGACACAGCGGGGAGCAGGACCCGACCCAGTCCCTGGCACCCTGGCACGACGTGGTGGAGGCAGATGTTAATGGAGGAATCCCACAAACCAGCATGAAGCTACACACGACAATGAGGGCTATGAAGGAAGGTGCACAGGGACTGGGCGTGTGTGTAGTGTCCTCGTAGGCCCTGTCCTGAGTTGGTCAGGCTTCCCTGGGCAGGGAATTGGCAGAGCTGTCTGAAGGGTGGCAGAGAGTGAGGCTGGGTAGACAGCACGGTGAAGGCCAGAGGCAGAAAGAGCCAGGACGGGAGAGGAGACCGCCCATGTGACATGAGCACAGGGGCTCCAAGAACCAGGAGTGGGGAGGGGCGGGTCTCCGTGGGCGGTCACTGGACAATTCCGGGGCAGAGCTGAGGCTGCAGTCCAGGCCGGCCTCAATTCCCTGCCCTCTTCAGGCCATCACACTGGGGGGTGGGGGGGGCACTCGACTCCCAAGCACAGCTAATTTAAACTGTAAAGAGAGTCTGATCCTGCAAGTATGCAAGGAAATAGACTTTGTCCCGAACATTAAGGATTTTTTTTTTTTAGTGAGGAAAAAGTGTACAGGTTCCAACTCTGTTGTGTGGGATTTGGTGATCCTGAAACCAGAGTCACTCTGCCAACTTTAAGAAGAAAAAACGCCCTGGGGATTTTCACTGTGGGAAGCTGGGCATGTCGCAGGCATCGAACAACAGCGCCTTCTGTCCACGGGCACTGGCCAGGATTCCTGGCACGTTTTCACAGCATCTTCGCACCTAGTCCATGGGGAGGCCTCCAGCAGATGCCTCGGCCCGGTTTTGCAGAATGAGCAATGGAGGGCTGAGTGCCGGAGTAGGCCAGAGGGCTCTTCATGCCCAGGCCAGGGCCCACCCCACCAGGTTAAGTTGGGGGAGGGCTGAGAGGGTGGGAAATGGCCTCTGTGCTCCTCACCCCCAAGGAGAGGGGTAGAGAGGAAGGAGAACCAGCTTGGTGGCCAGACCATACTGGTTCATGAAGGCCTGCAAACCTCACGTTCCTCATTAGGGAAACAGAGGCACAAAGATCTCCCTTATGCAGCAGTGATGAGCATCAGCCGTAATACTTGTGACATCCTTGTCCCCATGTCGGGAACATGGAAGGCATTTACTAAATGGAAGTCTTCCTTTCCTTTTACCCTTCAGCAGGATGCCCTACAGGGAGCCAGGGTACCCAGGCTCTGGACTCTGAACCCACGTCCTTCATTACTTCCTTCATGCTGACACCCCTCCCAGCCGGCCTGCCCTGACTGCAGTCATAATGGCTGTGCCGATGGTATTTACTCATTAATGCTTCTATACTCTAACGGTGTGCCAGACACTGGACCGAGGACTTCACACATGTGAACTCCTTTGTTCTTCATAGCGACCCTGTGAGGTGGATCCTTGAATTATCCCACTTCACAGATGCTCAGTTAGTAAAAGGCGAGGTGGCAAGTTGAACATAGAGGTGTGAGTCCAAGTATCGTCCCTCACTCGCAGCACTGCCCACCTGCTGCTGGCCGAGGACAGCAGTGCCATGCCTGTTAGGGCTTGAATTGCAACTCCCAAAAAAGATTCTGTGAAGTCCTAACGCCTAGGACCTCAGCATTATGGGACCCCATTTGGAAATAGGGTTTTTGCAGATGTAGTTAATATGAGGTCATTAGGGTGGGCCCTAATTCAATGTGACTGGCGTCCTTTGAAAAGGGGAAATTTGGACACCGAGACATGCACACGGGGAGAATGCCACGTGAAGATGAAAGTAAAGATTGGCTGATGCATCTACAAGCCAGAGAACATCAAATATTGCCAGCAAACCACTGGAGGCTGGGAGAGAGGCACGGAAAGATTCCCCCCATGGCCTCAGAAGGAACCAATCCTGCCGACACGCTGATCTCAGACTTCTGGCCTCCAGAATGGTGAGACGGTACATTTCTGTCATTTAAGCCACTCAGTTTGTGGTACCTTGTTGTGACAGCCCACAAAACTAAAACAATCACTATAGTCTTTCTACGGCATTTCCCAAAGCAATTCCCCATTCCTCCAGAGATGCTATAGAAATTCTATCCTGTTAGGTAGACTTATAATCTTTTTGGTGTCCTTGAGTAGTGGTTCTTAGCCAGAGGCAATTTTGGCAATGTGTGGAGACATTTTTTGATTGTCACGCTGGGAGGGTGCTGCTGGCATCTAGTGGGTAAAGGCCAAGGATGCCGCTGGACATCATACAGAGCACAGAACATCCTCCACCGCAAAGAATCACCTGGTCCGGAACGGCAACAGGGCCAAGATCGAAAATCCATTTGACGATGTGGTTAGTACTGTGGATCCTAAGAAAAATATTCATCCGCTAACACGTTCATACAGTCACTTAACTCTCCCACACACATACATACTCACAGAAACACACACTCAGTCACACACACTCAAACTCTCACACTCACGTCTTCATCCACACTCACACGGCATTCTGCATCTAGCCCCAGGGGTGTATGGAGGCCCAAAACCCTTCCGTGTATCCTTGATTAAGAACCCTTCTTGCTTTGTAAACAAGGAATGATGTTAATGTAATTAGGAACCAAGATTTTCAGCATAATAAAAAGGAGATACAACTATAGGATAATACAGGCAAGATTAAAAATCCTGAAATCTTAAACTTGACTTGGAAATAGCAGTATGAACTCATGATGTGTTTTTATAAAGAAAACAACTATCGCCTGATCTGTTCACTGAAAAGCTCCGTAAATGACACCAACCCAGGAGCGACAAGCAGTACAGCTCCAGGCTGGGGTCTCCAAGGAACCAGGAAGCCTTGGAGAAATGGAAGATTCTAGGACTGCAGGAAGAAAAACATATGATGAGCTGGACCATCTTGTCGTATCAAAAAACAAGCAAGTCGTCCCAAATTTCTACATTGGGATCAGAAGGAGCTAACTCAAAATAGTTTTTATTGGCCAACAATGAGAAAATTTTATCATGAAAAATAATAATGACCAAGATGGATCGAAATTAACCATATATTGAGATCATAATGATATTTTTAAAAACTCGTTTGTCACCTTTAGAAGATGCTAGAGAACCAACACATTATTTTGAAAAATTTTTCAAATTATTGTTTTAAAAGGGAAAGGATTGAACATTTATCCTGCCTTTCCTGTACAAACTTCAGTGCAGGGAAATCATCAATGAGGGAAAGAGTGTTATAGAAGAATTTCACCTAGAAAATGCAGAAGGAATAACAGGATATCATCACTTTGCAAACCCTAATGCGATAATGGGCTGACGTGGCTGCTAAAACCATGGGCTGAAGGCCGGTGGGAAGTTCCTGATGGACAGGTCCAGCCAGCTGCACCTGAACCCGCAGAGGGGTTGTACCTTCACAGAAAGAGAGGCTCAGACGAGTGCCTCGTGATGCCAGATGACAGGAAGCCCGTGACACCACTTCTGAGAGGTTGTTGCAAAGACGTTGGGCCCTGGGGTGGTAACAGCTCCCATGGTGGCCAGTCCCTGGGTGCCTTACATCCCTCTTAGTTCCCTGAACTCAGTGGCATCTCTGCAAATAGTCTCTTCACAAATCCCAGCCAAGTGTTTCCTGCCTGATACACGCAGGAGTGCCCTCCCCGCCCCTCCCTCTGCTACCAGCTCTCCCCATCCTCGAAGCCTCAGGCCCCAGAGAAAAGATCTGGAGTTTCTGCTCACAAATTGGGAGCTTGCATGCACAGAGCACCTCTGGTTGACTGCCATTTGCCTTTGAATGAAGGTGTGGCCCATCCCTACCCGGCACTGGGCAGACCCAGGAGATGGTCCTGGGATGCAGACCTCACCTTTGCCTCCTCCAGGTGCCCAGCCCACCCCAGACTGGCTGACCTCACAGGTGCAGGGGCATCGAGGGCAATGGGGCTCGAGTGACTTGAGCTGAGGGAAAAGGAGTATTGCCCTCAAGGCAGCTCCTTCACACTAGGGCCAAAAGTCAGCAATTCCAAAACTGGTCTCCTGGGACTTATGCAAACACACCAGGTTCTGAGATACTAAGAAGGCCTGTGCTAGCCCCACCCACACACAGCCAAACCAACACCATAATGCCTCTGTGAACTTCCATCTTAAAAGGGAGTCTTGATCTTGAGAAGAGAAATAGCTACATGCAGAGCAAGAGCCTAGATTTCAATTTAGCCCATGAATAGTGATGATATTTGCACCAGGAATCAGAGGAAAAAGAAAGGGAAATAATGAACTTAAGTCTTCAGAAAGATTTGGAAAGCCAACAGAGGGCTTTCTGGGCGTGCTTATCTGTTTTGGGGCACAGGATTTGCCCCCTGGGATGACAATGCATGTCAGCAGACATCACCAGGCCAGGCCTCAGAGGCAGATCTGGGCCTGGTGGCCAACATGGTGATCTGACCTCACATCTCCTGACCGGGCGCCAGGCTGGGAGAGCATGGAAATCGCCCAGGACACGTGCGCCCCGGCAGATTGCAACGTGGAATACAAACCTGGCCCTCAGGTGGGAACATTTCGGGGAGTCCTGCTGGGCCTGCAGCGAGCCCAGGAACAGCATGTTACGTGTTACCTCCTCTTTCGGGGCGTCACCAGCGGCATTGTTTACCCACCAGCTTAAGGAGGTGCCGAATGTTGAGAAGGGAAGAGAACCAATATTTGCCGAGGGCCGACCTGGGCCTGGCCCTGCACCAGGGGCTTGACGTCTTCGTTAATTTCACTTCAGGTCCTTAGGCTCTGGTCACGGATGCTGTGAATGCTGGTGGCAATGAGATCTCTCGTGCTTTAAAAAATCTTCTTAGGGCCTCCATACACCATATGATTGCATCTTATTCGGCACTCACAAGAACCTCTGCTGTTGGAACGGCAGCTACTGTGGTCACTCAATTTTCTGCTGAGAAAAGAGAGGCCCGGAGGATGAAGAAATTTGCCTCCATAGGTTTAAACGTTGAGCGCCCGAGCCAGAGCCAGAAGCCTGACACTTGGCTCCACCTCGCTGATCTTATCATTCTAGCCAGGGTTTAAAAGGTCGTCAGCCCCCAGCTAGAAAGGGCTCAGCACCTTTGGTGGGATGAGTTTAGACTCAGTTGACCTCAAGGAGCAGGACGGAGTGTCTGGGGGCAGAAGGCCGAGGGGACTGAGCTTCACTGAGAACTTTGGCACTGGCACTGAGCTTGGGCATCACAGCCTGGGGCCAGAGGGCTGGTGGCTGGGGGAGGGACAGGGGACCTCGTTCCTGCCACCTGGGCATCTCTACCTGGGATTTTCCACCAGAGGGTGACCCTGAGAACTGCCCCTTAGTGATGTGGGGTTCCTGATGACACAGTGTGACCTCGTACCCTCACTTCGCTGACCTTAGTGGACAATTTCCGATGGTCCATTTTTGCATGAGGTCACAGCTCTGCGAGCATGAGCACAGGCTTGGGGGTTGATGTTATCATGTCCTCAGCACGTGACTATGGATGGGCCCCTCCCCATAGTGAGACTCAGATGTCACCATCACTGTCCAGCATTTAGTGCAACACCTGGTGAAACATTAGCTCCTTCTATGGCCCGTCCCTTGGGCTCCTGGAGAGTGGTCTCAGGAAGAGGCCTTGCCTACCTGGCAGTCACCAGAGTTATGCCCTTCAACCACCATTCAGTCAGGGGTCTGGGGGGTGATGCCAGGCCAAGCCCAGGGCAGGAAAGAGGACCGTTCCCAAGTCCTCTGGGGTTCCTGGCTGCTGTGGCTCCTCGCCGAGCCAGGCCCAGAGCAGAGAGCGAGGAGAAGGCACGAGGAGGGCAAGGGCTCCAGCAGGGAGCAGTCGGCCCCGGGGGCCTCATTCTGGGCTCCCGCAGGGCCAGCTCAGTGCCTGGTCTTGCTAAGGCCACCTGATCAGGAAGAAAACCTGTCCCGCGAGGTGAGTGACTGCAGGAGGAAGGAAGCCTGCAGAACGGGGAAGGCGTTGTGGACTCCAGCCAAACGCCAAACTAAAGTAATCAGCTATGGAGGGAAGCAGGTCACCAGCTGGGCAGCAGGGGTCTGCCCACCCCCAGGCACACGTGTGCGCACGCCACCCCCACTCACGTGTGCACGCAGCACGTTCTCACTCTCCCACTCGGCCTTCTCTGGCTCTGGCCAGGACGAGGGTCGGGGGGAAACTGATGTCAGAGGCCTCCTCAGAGCAGGGATCTCCAGTGCTCGGCTTGGAGGATGCATCAGGGAGAAGCACACAAAGAGGGGGGAAGGGCGCGCCAGGCCGAGGGAAGGGCTGGGGCCACAGGAATCCAACCATGATGCAGGAGAGGGAAGGCCTATGGGGAAGGATGCCGGCCAATGTAGGCCTTATAAAGACCACCCTGAGGGCAAGGAAGATCAACCACCTCAACTGTAGGTGACTGGATGGTGTGAGGCCCCAGCCCGTTGAAGTGGAAGTGGCTCTCACCTCCTGGGCGTGAGTGGCCCAGAGGCTTTCTGCTTAACACCTCGCTCACTGGGACATGTGGTATTTGCCGTTCCATCCCCTTGGCATGTGGGAAACGGAGGTTGCCTGGAGTCAGGTCCAGGCTCACATACAGAGTTAGTGTCTGTGCTGGGATTCAAAGCCCCAGAACCCACCTTCAGGGACCTCGCCTTTCCCACCATCCTGTCTTGGGAATGTCTACCTGGCTCTGGGGACCTGATGTCAATGGCTCACATGGCACTGTACAAATGCCCATGGACCCAGTGGACCAGTATGTACTGAGCAGCTTCTATTGGGGCTGGGAGCTACAGGAAAGAGATGAGACAAGAATGACCCCAGGCCTGCTTTTAACAGGCTGATGGCTGGAGAAATGAGGCATGTCATGTACGAAGGTCGCGTTAGTAACAGCGAGCAGTGCACCAATGGACACAAGAGCTCAATGCACAGCACAAAGAGACTTGGGAACTGGGAAGAGCACGCAGACAGAGATGCTTCGGTCTCGTACTAGCTGAGCAACCGTGGGCATCTCCCAGTTCTCTCTGGACTCTGTTTTGTGATTGTAACTGCAGAAATCCAGTCTCCAGCTCACCAACGTTGCTCTCACTGAGTCAGCCATTCAAGGTGGTGCTGTCCTGCCCTGCCTGACCCTTGGCTGCCGAGACCTCTCAGACCTGCTCCTCTGCCCTCCTCGGCCAAGTCCCTGCTGCCAGCTGTGGCCACTTCCTGGATTCCAGAGCTTGGCTCTGCTCTGCCCGCACCCCAACCTTCTGGAATTTTAAGCCCCAGAATGCAAATGAAGGGTGCCAGCCCCCATCCCCCACAGCCCAGCTTCCTCCTAGTCCAAGCCCCGGACCTGGCAACAACTGTTGTGTTGAGAGAATCGTGGTGTTGACATAGAAGGAGGAAGGGTTTTGGGTCAGTCTTGGGTCAAACACAGGCTCTGCCTCCCTCAGCTACCCTCTCTGAGCCTCAGTTTCCTCATCTAAAAAGTAGGGATGGAAGTTTCTGCCTCATGGGGTTGTTTGAAGATGGCTGAGATGACAGCAAGAGGAGGAGCCCGAGATGTCAGGGGTGATCTTCAGTTAATAGTGCCATTGCTTTCACTGCAATGTCACCCACACCCTGTGGGAACAAAGAAAGGATAGATGTCTACATTCATCAAGTGTCCGCAGTATGCACGATTCAATGCGCCATGTTAACTACATAATTATTCATCACAGATTTTATACAGCATTATCACTGTGCTCTTTTGGTGTTCTATGACATAATGAAGTAGAAGAAATAGAGATTGCCCTTAGCCAAAATGGATCTTCAGACTTGGGTGGGTGGCCCAGGGGACAGTCCCTCGGGCTTTCCCTCCAGCAGAAGAGCTGGGTCTTCCGTGGAGCAGCAGGCAAAGAGGCAGTTAGGGGCCAGGGCGCGGGAAGGACTGCGCCTCCAGCTCTGAGACTCAGCAGCCTCGAGACTCCCACTCAGAGATGCTCACGGGGCCAACAGACAGATGGTGGGGACAGCATGTCCTGGGGCAGGCCAAATCTCCTGCAGCACATACGACCCCTTCTCTCTTCATCCTGTCTTGTTAAATTGTTTTATGTTCAAAGCACGTTCAATGCTACTCTTCTGAATAAGAATCTTCTGGACTTGGAGACCTTAGAGTTCAACTAATCCAGTGGTTTTCACCCTCTTTTTTTCCAATAAAATTAAACACAATATCCCAATAAAGGAAGCACAGCTGTTGAGCCATCCCTATTGAAGAGCTAAGCCGTGGAGGATCTGGGGTCCCCGGGCCTGGCCCTTCCTCATGCCCCAAGGCCAGCCCTACTGAAGCCCCAGAGCTCTGGGAAGTGAGGCGTGAAAAACACTGAACTGCTCCAGCTCTTTCACGGCTGAGCGAACTACCACCTGTGATCTGTACCCTCTAATTCACACGAAGTTGGAATAGAAC
The DNA here is from genome assembly GCF_037783145.1 of Equus przewalskii. NCBI lineage: Eukaryota > Metazoa > Chordata > Mammalia > Perissodactyla > Equidae > Equus > Equus przewalskii. The sequence goes on from NC_091847.1 coordinate 10,317,544, forward strand.
ATTATCTGGTGCTCTAATTGTTTCCCGTGTGTTCCATTGCCCCCTCTCGTGAAGTTACAAAGTGGAGGTGGACTCCGCGTTCGCTCCTCCTCTGGGCTCCTCTCAGCCCCAGTAAAGCGTTTGTAAGAATTCTTGGTTACACTGACATGAGTGGGACCACAGTGGTAGGGCCAATATGTGCCCTGGATGGGCGAGTCCTGACCTCCTCACCCAGTGGGTAGAGCAGGTTAGGGGGACATGCTCAGATGGCCCCAGGCCTGTTCCTAAGCCCCAGGAATCTCCAGCTGCCCGAGCACCAGCATCTCCAGGGAAAGCCAGGCAGTGGGGTGTGGTGACCACGTCTGGTTCAGGCCGTCTGCAGAGCTAGCTCAGGGGCCTCCAGGTGTAGGGACAGAATCACATGGCCAGACGGGTGCTCCAGCCTGACACTGTGGGGCTTTGGCATGGTCCAGGGATGCGGGCACAACTCCCACTCAAGGCTGCCAGTGGAGGCATTGCCCTGAGTGCCACTGGGTCCGGGGCACGGAACTGGCACTGCACCTGTGGGGTCCAGACCCCAAGCTGGGTGGGGTTCTCATATCTTAACTCATTTGGTCCCCTTCACAGCCCACAGGCTGGCCACTTTTGTATTCCTGTTTACAAACACAGGAAATGTTCATGAATGTTTTCTTGCCCAATAGCGGACAACTAGTAAGTGAGGGAACCTCCATGTGAACCCTGTTCCCAGGCCCCCAAAGGTCATGCATTCCCACTGTACTTGTCACATTGCCTACAGACGATCTGAGATGAAGGCAGAGCAGTGGGGGGTGGGGGGGTAGCATAACGATGTTTTAAATGTGACTTTGGAATCTAAACTCTACCCTTGAACCATGGACACGACTTTCGTGGACGCCTGGTCCGTATAGGGCAGGAAGCCACTCACAAGCCCCAAAGAGCATCACCGACTCAAAAAAATCTTGGAAACCATCAGCCGAACCAGCCCAAGCAGCCACTGAGCAAATCTGGTTGCCTTTGAGAACCAGCCCATATCCCGCTGGATTTGCGCATAGATGACCCAGTAGAAACGGTCGGAGAGATGCTTAGCTGCTCTCCCCAGGAGCAGGTTGTGCGGATCTCCTCCAGCCAGAACAATGAGCAAATCCCTCACCTGGAGCCCTGCTTACCCTGCTGTTCTGAGGCTCCATCACTTGTTAGTTGAGACTAGATTCACCTGCTTTCATTACTCATTAGAGGCTGTCAGAAGCTGATGACATGCCTGGCTGCACGGTCAACACAGTCCCACGTGGACACCCAGGGTCTTGGATGGACACCCGTGGAGACAGAGTACAGAGCTGGAGATGATAGCCCTGGACTTGGTGATGCCTCAGGCCTCTTTTGCTTGGTGGACGTTACTGCCATTTGTCCTTTGGCCTCTCGTGTGGCCCATTCATGTTCAAGCACGTCCCCATGGTCCTGAGGGGTCGCGTCATGGACGACTCAAGGCAGCAGGCGTCCTTGGTCAGTCTGTCTGTCCTGTGCGCAGTGGCCCTCTGAGGTGGTCAGCCGAGTGGTGACCTGCGGTTTAGCTCTCAGCCTCCTTCCCCTTGTCCTCTGAGGCCTCCCCTGGGGCATCAGCATTTCCCGAGTCCCTGCAGGCCTCTAAGGCTCCCGCCTCTCCTTGCAGCCTGCTTGGCCGCGGGACAGCCACTCTACTAAGACCACCTGGGTGCTTGGAGAGTAGTGAGTCCTGTCTTTGGAGGTCTTCAAACATGGTTTGTTCCACGGCAGAAATGTAGGGGAAAGAACCCCAGTGTCCAGTGGAACAGAGGAGGATGACACTGGACTGGAAGACAAAGCCGTGTGCAACTTTGACGTTCTCGAAGAAGAGCTTGTAGGCTTAGTCTACCCTGTGCCCGAGAAGCTGGCAGCAATTTAAGGGGAAAGGAAGAATTAGAAGCCAAGGCTACTTTTGCCAGCCTTATCGCCCAGTGCTCTGCCTGCAGCAAGAAGGCCTCAGGGTAGACTTCTGGTCCTTTGCGCCTAGTCTTTCCCACCAGAGTTTCCACAAAGGCCAGGCTCGGATCTGTCAGTTCCGTAGCCAGGGTGGGTCCGAGGAGAGGAGGGAGACCTGGAAAGTTCCTCTGATGGTGCAGAAAGACCCCGGTTCCAGTCCTCCCGCCGGCGGTGGGGCCTATGGGCACCTCGGCTCTATGTACAAATGCTCTGAGCCCTTCCTGCCACCACGTCACCTCCTCTAAGCCTTACGACAGCTCTCTGGGGTAAGACCTGGCATCTGGCTAGAGCTGAACAAATATTTGTTGAATGAGCAGAACTGCTCACCCAGAGCAGCCTGGACAGTCAAACGCGGCTACGTTCTGCTCCAAGCCCCTGCTCGATTTGCAGCAAGTTCGGGCTTCTGCAGGGTCCTCTCCTACACATCTCAGAGCTCCTGGGGATGCCTGCCTCTGGCCAGAACTCCATCCAGGCACGCTCGCTGCCCACCTGCCCATGAAGCAGGAGAGAGTCCCACCTACCTGCAGCCAGTCCTGCAGCCAGTGGGGGCTCCATCGCCACCCATGCCCTCGCCGTCCCGGGGCTTTGAGGTCTCTGCTGCTAAGAGTAACACCAGAACCCCACCAGCCGCTGCACTGCCCCAGCCCTTTGGCGGAGACAGAAAGCAGCCTCGGCTGTCAGTGGACAAATATTTATCGTGTGCCTAACCTGCGGCCGCTGCCCAAGAGCTGGTGCTGCTGCTTGCTGGGCCGGCCTCCAGAGCCCAGGCGGCTGAGCTGTGGTACCTTAGCAGTGTCTTCTGGGCTCCAACTGTGAAACTCTTAGTGGGTCAACACTTTTAGTTCACACACACACACACACACACTCACATTCATGCACCTATGCTCAAGCAGGAGCCTTGTCCCAGGGGGCTGGCTCTGAATGCATTTCTCTTTCATCCGCATTCTGGGTAGTCGCCAGCCCACTCCTGACCGTGGGCCTTGGGGATGACTCCGGTGCCGAGCTTCTCTCGGGAGACCTCACCCCCCTTCCCTGAGGCCTGGCTCTGGCTGGGGTCACTGCAGAATATTGGACTTATCCATGATCCCCGCTCCTTTCTTCTAGGCAGACCCAGGGCCTGCAACCTGGATGTGGGTGAGCATCCAGCCACGGTGCAGATGGGGACACCCAGCTCAGATAGGCCTCAGGGCCTGGGCACCTGCCCAGCCAGAAGGCCCGGTGCCTTCCTGTGGGTCAAGCACATTGTTTCAGAGTGGGAAAGGGCAGAGAGACCTCACCTCTGCCCTTGGAAAGATAAGAAATGGCTTTACAAAGGGAAGGCGGGCTCCTCCAAAAGGAGGTGGCCCCAGTCTCAGCTGGCCCAGAGAAGAGCCACTTCCCACAGGTGACGTCCACGACCACTCAGCTCATCAGAAAGGGCTTTGTCCAGGCCCAGGCTTGGCGCAGGCTGTCCCTCGAGCCTATAAGTTTCTTGCAATCAGAAAGAATAGCTGGTCCTCACTGTGCCTGCCACAGGGCTGGCACACAGTAGGCCCTCAAGCAAGCCTAGTTGGAACAAACAGCTTTTTCAGATGAGCTAGCTCACATTCACCCAAGCAATCCTTTTGTTAACTTTTTAACTTTTTAATTCGTGGTTTTCAGCTCAGTAAAAATCATTTTTCTGTCATGGAGCTGATTTCTCTTGCCCACTTGGGGTCCCATGCTGAAGGCTGGCAGGCGTCTCAATGTGCAGACGAGCTGGCCTCAGTGGCAATTGCTCCCCATCTCATGTCCCCACTACGCCACATTTTAGCACGTGGCTCCACTTCTGCCCAGCCCTTCTGTACTTTCCTGTTGAGGATGACACCGAAGAGAGGAAGATGGCGGGCGGGAATTTTAGCCGAGGAGCAGTGCATGGCCCGGTGGGAGAGCTCTCAGCACCGACGCCTGGAGAGGCCCCAAGGGGACAGAGAGAAGCCTTGGGCCTGCTCACCCCACTTGCCTGTGTACGGAGGGGGCAGAGGCTGGCTGAGGACTGCTGTCGTAAAGCTGTCAGCCAGTGAGGGTCAGCGAGGTGAGGCACGTGGTCAGCTGGACTTCCACCCTCACACCAGAGGGCCAGGCCCTGTCCATAGCAAGGGGCTTTCAAGTCACATTTCTGCCAGGAAGTTTCTCCGAGACTGTCCGTGAGACCACGGAGGGACCTGAAGCAGGAGTCAATACATCCAATTCATGGAAGACCAAACACAGCAGGAAAAACGCCCCTCAGCTCACCAAGTCATTGACGAGGGTCTTGCTGAAGTTGTGGGAAGGAGATCTGGAAGGGTCTCCAGCCAGGGAGGCAGATCCAGGGAAGTCCACAGCTATCGCCAGCTTATGACACGTCCAGTATCCTGTGACTCTCCTCACTGAGGGAGAAGCCTTTGGATTTTTTTTTTTTTTAATGAATGTGAAAATATTTATCTCATACACAGAAAAATGGTCAGGGCAGTTACAAGTTCAGGCCCTCAACCCTTTGCTTCCCATAAGCTCTGAAGCTCCTGAGTTAAGAATTTTCCCGGGGGAGCTGTTGTGGTCTGCGTTTGGGGGGACGCTTCTGCAGACGGTAGAGAGAGCAAGAGAGAGTGCCTGCGTCTGGGGAGGAAGGGAAGAACTTGGGGTGTGAGGGAAAGAATGCTCTAGGCTGAAGGAATAGGCAATCCTGTGAGGGGGTGAGGGCTCAGCCTGTGTGTGTGGCAGAAGGGAGTCTGAGGGCTGGAGCCCAGTGGGCACCCAGGAAGGGATGGGACGAGGTCAGGGAGGGAGGCAGAGGATGGAGGAGGCAGGCCCTGCAAGGTCAGGCCAAGTAATTTGGTTTTCCTCCTAAGTTCTGTGTTTGGCTAATTATTCCCACAACACCAAGCCTGTGCCTGGCATGGGACAGATGCTGAATCAAATCCACCTCTGTATATTTCCAGGTGAGTTAGCTCAGCCCCAGCTGGGAGTCCCTCAGAGACTGAAGCAGGAGGGGCCCTGGGTAGGATTCGGGTCCTTCAAAGACCACACTGACTGCTGAGTGGGGAAAAGGACAAGAGCGGGCACAGGTGGAGCTGGCAGAGGCTACTGCACCAGTCCAGGCAGCAGGCGCTGGGGAGAAGTGGGAGAGTTTAAAACATAGTTTAGAGGGAGGCTGGGGGGAGGTGAAGACTGAGCCACACCCAGCCTCTGTGAAAATCTCGCCACGAGGCTGCAGGAGGTTAGCTGGAGACCCCGAGCCCAAGGGAGAGTGAACTCAAAACTCTGGAGAATCAGTGGCAGCTTTGTGCACTCTGTATGAGATGCTGTGTTTTGTGAGTTCTGGCCCCAGCTGTGTGACCTTAGGTAAGTGACTTTGCCTCTCTGAGACTCCGTTGCTCACTTTTAAACAGGCCAGAGGTGTGGCAGGTCACCACCCCTGCCCACCAGAGAAAGCTCGGCTGTGTGTTCAACCTCCCGGTGCGGCAACAGCATGGGGCTCCACTCTGGGCCATCTGGGCCCCCGAGAAGCAGCCCTCTCATCTCCGCCTGGCACGTCTGGGCTGCAGCTGTTCTGCTCAACAAGGTGCCCACGTGGGGAGCTGATGAAAGTGTTTCCCCGCTCTGACCTCACAATTCCACTGTGAGCACTGCCCCAGGAAAACAACCCAAAATACGTATCTGTCCCCAAAGCAGTTCATGGCAGCGTGTTTACAATGGTGAGAAATTAGCAATGACTAGGACGTCCAGCAGCAGGGGAGGGTTACATAAGCTTGGTGCAGCCACTGGGCCGAAGGTGTGCAGACATTCAACCCGATGTTTGCACTGGATATCTCATTGGGAGGGGAGACACTTCCGGAGAGCTGGTAGGTGTGAAAGCTGGAGTCCTAACAGTGGAGACGGTACTAATTAAGAACTCGGGCTCGGCCCTCAGACAGATTCCAGGTTGAATCCCTCCTCTGCCTGCTTCTCACGATGTGTCAGCCGGGGCTCGTCAGCCTCTCAAAGCTTCGGTTTGTAAGTCTGTAATGGAGCGATACCGCCTCCCTCAGAGGCTGGTGCGGGGAAGCGGTCAATGGGCGGGCCGGCGTGGGGCACTCCGAGCTCGGCCGAGGTGATGGTCACAGCAACCACACGAAACCGTCAAATGCACACGCGGGAAGGGCTGGGAAGAAACACAGACAGTGGTTGTCTCTGGGTGAATTATTTCTCTTTCCTTTACCTCTCTGTTTTATCTGAATTTTCTCTAGAGAGCATAATTTACTTTTAAAGTGGAGCCAAATAACTTTATTCTTGTTTAGTAGATATTTTTGGCAGAGGCCCCCCCCCCCCCAGCTCAGGCTGACATCCTGGTCACCTTGGGTCCCCCTGGGGTCCAGTGAGGGGACGTGAGTGATTCGGTGCTACCCACCTGTGCACACACCCCACAGACACCCAACCCGCAGTGCTGGCTGGAACCCGAGCCCCCTCCCTCGGAGGTGATGGGCGCGGGAAGGAAGTGAGTAATGCACCCTGGGTGCTGAGGCCAGAGGCAGCCCTTCTGTTGTTTTCTCATCTGAGGGCGGCGGGTGGAAGCAAACCTCACGAAGGGCGCTCACCTGGGATGACTAACCGTGCCAAAGCACCTCAGGCCTCTGGCCGCACCAGGTGGGCGGCGGGAGCTGCCAGGGCCAGACCCCTGACTCATGCGCCAACGGCTCCTCTCTCTAAAGCTCTCTTCTACCCAGGCCAGCTGGCTCTGCCTGAAGACAAATCCCTCTCCATACCACATTCCCAGGATGGGGAACTATGCACTGGCAACCTTAAAGAGCTGTCACAGGCCTGTGTTGAACCCTGCCTCTCTGCCATATTTACTATGTGGCCTCAGGCAAATCACCTAACTTCTCTGTGCCTCGTTTCCTCTTCTGTAAAATGGGGACCAAATCAGGCCTTCCCTCACATGGTTGTTGAGAGGGTGGAATGGGACAGCACACACAAAGGGAGGGCCTGCATGTCACAGGGACTCAGTCAGTATCATTCCTTCCCCATCTCACTTTCCTTCGAATAGCCTTGTCTTCCTCTGACCATGAGCCCCAATTCCCAGGGTGGCCACTCTAGGACCCAACCTGAAGCTCCTCTTCCCCTGTCAGAATGTCCCCGGCTGGGGACCCTTTCTTCAGATGCCAGGTGCTGGTGTGTCCATCAATGGCTGTGCCCTGCCACTGGAGGCAGGCGGAAGACTGTGTTATATCAGGGGTCTTGCTCACACATTATGGGAACCACAGCAGCACAGGTAATGACAGGAATTTAGGGCACACGGCCAGCCAGGGGGTCTGACAAGGGGACCCTAGGGCAACCCTGAGCTCACTCCACATCGGTCCCCAGACACAGGAGGGCCAAGGCAAGCTTGAAGGCTGCTGGTCGGCAGGAGGTGGGGCAGGAGGCCCTGCCCACTGCCCAGAGGACTGAGCATAGCCTAGCCAGGTGGTCCTGGGTCTAGCCCTTGCTCTGTGTCCTCTCTGCTGTGTGTCCTTGGACCACGGGCCTCAGCTCGCTGAGTGTCCTCATCTGCAAAGAGGATAAGCAATAGCGACATGTAGGTTTGCTGTGCAATAAGGGGCCTCCTAGGAGGCAGTCGAGGGGCAGTGTCATTAGAGCACAAAGTGTCGAGGGCCACTCACTTGTCTGAAGTCCCCTGCAGCGACATAGGGACTGATAGAACATACCGACCAGGCTCGAGGTGCTTCCTGGGCCTGTCACTGCAGTTAATCCTCCTGCCGTTATAAACGGTGCTGCCATTATACTCATTACACTCAGGCACGTCCTAAGGTCCTGGAGCTAGAAGGCTGGGAGTTAGGACTTGACTCAGGTGTAGGGGCTCCTGAGCCGGGAACCCTCCTCCCACAGCCCTCCATCACCCCACCCCCACCCCAGCCTTCCGCAGCAGTCCTGTTGGGTGACTGACGGGGCAGCAACAGGTTCTCCTGTGTCTCTGTGAGGCTCCCCGCGGGTTCCCTTTGACATCCCAGGACAAACATCCTGATGAGCCCTTGAGGACCCCCCAGGGAAGGGAAAAGGGAAAGAAATGTGCAGAAAGATGTAGCGGGGGGCACAGTCTGTCACTTCCCCAATGAGGCAGTCGGGCATTTATTCTACCAGTCAAGTAGGATTTCAACTGGAGAGGTGGTGGAAAGGAAATTCTACATGGCGGGTACGGCCAGGCCAAGGTGTGGAGGCTGGACAGGGCAAGACACATTCCCACACGGCGAGGAAACCAGCCTGCCTGGGCAGAGTCCAGGAGCGGGAACTCAGCGACGGGAAAACGAGGCTCAGGCCAGGTGCAGAGAGGGAAGACTTTGTCTGTGTCTGACCTGCTCCTTCCACCTTGCCCGCAGCCGGCCCTTAGCAGCCCTGTCAGGCACCGCTTGCCCTCCGGGGGCAGAAGGTGTTGCGGAACCTCTTCATATCTTCTCTTGGGCACACACCAGCATCTCACCTGCTCCCAGCAGGGCAGGCTGCATGATAAGAAAACCAGGAAGTTCAACAAACTTGGAGCACTTGGACACAGGCGTGGTTTAGCCAGAATAAACCAGGCCTGGTGCAGGGCAAACACTGCCCTTTGCCAAATAGGGAATTGTTTTTGCAAAGGCAGCGTGCGTGCTTGGTGGGCGGGAGAAGAACAGTTTCCCCAAGCCCCTTGACCACTCCCCCCAGCCTGGCTCCCACCTCAGTTCTTACTAACCCTGCACCCAGGGGGCCGGGGCCAGGATGGGGGGAGACTCTCGTGATCATTAGTGAAAGATACAAAACTTATTGCCAAAAAGAGAGTGAGTAATCTTCCCACAGCCTCCGGCACTGCCAACACATCGTCTCACTCCATCTTAAAGAGCCCGAGATGGGCGGGGAGGGAAGGGAGGATGAGCGGCCTCCTGAGAAGCATGAGGCGCAGAGAGCTTGGGGAACGTGCAAGGCTGCAGGGAACGGCCCAGAGAGCTGGGGCCTTGGAGCCAGGCTGGGCTGGACGCAAAGCGCAGCTCCACTGTGCACCCCAGGCAGGTCCTCTGTGTGCTGCAAGCTCCATTGCGGGCCCTGCCCCCGGGGTCCTGGGTCTCACTGAGACAAGAGCCCCGAAAGCCCTCAGCTGTGCCCCGGGCCTGCAGGAGACTGTCAGGAGAATGGCTCCTGCCTTGGGGCTAGGGCACCCCAGCGGTCAGGGGCATGGGCCCTCCGCACCTCACAGGGAGGCCAGGCCAATCAAAGATGGCCTTTGTGTGCTGCTGTGAGTGTGCAGGAAGACACGTCTGCTATGACTTCACGCTGCCACTGTGCAATGTCCATACGAGTGTGGGCAGCCCATGTGTGAAGGCTGGCTTCCTACATCACAGGCAGCTCCTTTGTAAACGGCAATAAAGTAATTTAATGCTAATGATGAAATCTATGCCCTACAGTGCACGTTATTAATAGGAATTGAATGTATTTCGGGTAACAGAATGGTGAGTAATGTGGGCAATAAATATGTTATGCAAACCCGGCCATGGTGGGGCTGATGAGAAAGGTAGGGCTCACGCCGGCCCCTTGAGAAAGAGCCAGGCTTGAAAAGCGAGTAGTCCTCTTGGGAGAGGGAACAGGCTGAGTCATGTGTGGCTCTGGAGGCTGGCCCCGGGGGTTAGGACACACCTGGTCAGCTGCCACCATGTCTCAGAGCTTTCCCTTCGCCGATGATTTTAACGTCTCTCTCTCCCTCTGCTGCCGCCTCACACGCCATCCTCCTCTAGTCCAGTTGTTCTGTAGATTCCCTCTCTAGGCCCTCCACACCGGACACCACCGACAGCCTGACACCTTTGTTTGTCCCAGGCTCCCAGCACTAGGGCTCTGCCCAGAGGTGAACCCAGAGAAGCCCACCCCTGCAGTTGCATGTTGGGGGGTGCATATGGACCTGCGCACAGAGACACCTCTCAACCACACACACACACACACACACGTGAGCCCCGCACACACACTAGGTACACACTGAGCAGTACACGCTAGGAAAGGAGTGTGTGCCTGGGGGAGACAGTCCCCTGCTCCCCATTTGCCCACAACCTTTGCAGCCAGCCTCCCATCCCACCATGTACCCTGGGCCAGCCAAACAGAACCTAACCCTCCAGGCCTTGTTCACACTGTCAAGTGCCTGTCTGTCTTCTCAAAGCTTAATTGTCACCTCCTCTGTGAAACAGGAGCGTCATCAGAGCCCCCACAGTGAGGAGAGCCTGGGTTATGTTGCTGTAACAAATAACCCTCAAATCCTAATAGGTTTGGACACTCAGCTGGGACTCTGCTCCACACAGTCGCTCAGGGACCCAGGCTGCCAGCAGCATCGCCACCTGGTACTTGACCAGCTGCTATATCTTCACTGGCTGTGGCGAGGGAAGAGGGAAGCCAGAGGGCCAAGCCTCGGGCTAAAGGAAGATGTGTCACCTGTGCCCACATTGCACTGGCCAGAACCAGTGACATGATGCCACCTAAGTGCAGCGGGCAGGGAAGCCTGGTCTTCTGTGTTTGCATTCATTTCCTATTGCTGTCATACCAAATTCACACACAGTGGCTTCCAACAAGATACATTTATTCTCTGACAGTTCTGGAAGTCAGAGGTCCCAAATGAACCTCGGGGCTAAAATCGAGGTGTCAGCAGGGCTGGTTCTTTCTGGAGGCTCCAAAGGCACCTACATTCCTTGGCTCGTGCCCCTTCCCTCCACCTTCAAAGCCAGCAGAATAACGTCTTCTCTCCTCTCTGCACTCTTCTTTCCCTCTTGGAAGGACCCTTGTGTCCACCTGGATAATTGAGAATGGTCTCCCCCTCTCAAGATCCTGAACTCAATCACGTCTGCAAAGCTCCTTTAGTCATGCAAGGTAGCATTCACAGATCTGGGGGATTGGGGCATGGCCATCTTTAAGGGGATACTATTCTCCCTGCCACAGTGTTCCAGAAACAAGAGCTTGGACACAGGATTTTTTTGGACACAGAGCATTGCCTCTGCCATTCAGCTGTCCTCCCCTGTGTTGTCACTGCCCACATGGCCTCTCTCGAGCAGCAGATGAGCTCCTAAAGGGCAGGTGCAAGCCATGGGCATCTCTGCCCAGCAGGTGCCAGGCACACAGCAGGGGCCTGGGAAAGTTTGCAAGAAGGCAGGGAGAAAGGAAAATATGAATGAATTTGGCAAGATCAAGAGGTGTGTGCGGATAGAAAAAGCAGGAGAGAAAGTAGGCGGACGCTAACCAATCTGGAGGCAATCGCCTCCTGCACAGCCCGTCGGGGAAGCGCAGTTCCCTGGAGTTCAGAGGGAAGCACGGGCACCGCATGCCCAGACACGGAGGAATGGTGAGTGGGAGGAGTTAGGAAAGAGATGGTGGGAGGAGGCAGGAGCCAGAAGGCCCTGGTCTCGGCCAGGCCCTGTGCCAGGCACTTTACAGACAGCATCTCAGTAGGTCTCCACAACAACCTCGCACGCAGTGCGGTGGAAATGAGGGGACTCAGGAAGGACATGTCCCTGATCCAAGTTCACACGGCTGGACAGTGACTGCGCAGGAATTTACAGCCCTGTTTGGCTGGTTCTGAAACCAGCTGCCATCCCAGGACACCCAGCCCCGTGCCAGGCTTTGCCACACTTGCAATGGGCTGTGTCCCCACCCCTTAAGGTCTCAGGTCCTTTATCTGTAAAAGCAAGGTGTTGGGCTGGGTGATCTCCAAGCTCCCTTTCGGCCCCAGGCTCCTTGGGTCCTTGGGCGGATCTCATTAAGCAGGACAGGCTTCCTGGAGGGGTTGGGGGTCTCCACTTCTTCCCACTAACCATAGACACAATTCCGTTTATGTTGCCAAGAGACAATCCAGGGCAAGGCGGAGAGGCCCACGGCAGAGATGACTCCATGCCCCAAAAATGAGAGTCACAGCAGCCCACAAGATTGTGCAAGCTGCCCGCGAGGCTGCCATCGGCCCCGGCCCAGCGGAGGGTTGTTTACAGTCCCTGAGTGTGTGTTTGCAGTCAACTCCAGCGGCCAAGAGCACAGCCCTTAGGACAGCCGGGAGCATCCGCGTGGGGACGACAGGGATGGGTCTTATGAGGACCTTTATCTCAGACACCAGACACCTGTTAGTTCGTTCATTCATTCACTCATTCATTCATCGTATACTTGTTCATTCACCCATTCATTCCTGGAGTGTTGTCAGGCCTTGTGCAAGCCACTGGGGATATCGAGGTAAACAAGACAACATCCTGATGAGTCTCCAGGACCTGAGAACCTCGAAGAACAGTGAGGCACTGAATATAGATAGTGGCCCTCCAGCTGCTGGGTGCAATGGGGAAAGTATGTGCCCGAAGTTCAGGGAGCACAGGGCAGGGACTCTGGTATCTTCCTGTGGAAAATATTTAACTGCTAGTCTAAAAAAAATCAAAATAAGATAATGCCTCTGTACTCAATTCCCTTTAAAAACATTTTTTTCTCATGAATGCAGATATGTGAGAATGTCACATTCAAAGATTTTTTAAACTCCACTTGATGTCTGGCCAGAAACATCAATCTCAGTCATGTGCAGAACTCTCTGCCTCCTAGGGCCGTGCAAAGGGCTTGGGGTTTGTGCAGTCTGCCAGGCACAGGGAGCATCCCCCGGAGGTACCCATCCTGCCGGGGGCATGCTCCTTGACATCCCATGGCTGCTGCTGTGTGCCAGGGTGGGGGCTGGGGACACTGGGGCATGGCTGTGACTCCAATTTCCCTGGACAGTGACCTTTAGGAAATCATGCCATGTCCAGGGGTACTGCTATGGATGGGGCCCAGGTCCCACCTCTGGGACTTGGGGCCCCTTCCTAGGTGCTGGGAACATTGTCCCTCCTTGTCACATCTCCCTCTCTCTCCCCGTTTTTTGGGACTGCCTGCATGCGTCTTTCTTGATCTTCCTCTTTCACAAAAGACAGGAAAAGAAGATGCTGCCTTTAAGCAGCTTCTGGTTGGGTTCTACAAGTATCCCTGAAACTAGGGAGTAGAGAGGGGTCTGGCTACCAATCTGGGACATTGAGGGGGAAGATACGAGGGAGAAGACACAAATTCATATTTCAATCAATTATTTGTCCTGCACAAAGTTACCTACTTTTGTCTATCTTTCTTTAGGATGTATTTGTAGAAGTGAAGTCGAAAGATCAGCACATTTTACAGAATATTCTTCAAGTTGCTTTTCAAAAGATTTACACTAATTTACCCTCCCACCAGCGATGTGTGAATGTTATCTATTTTACCGCATCATCACCAGCATCAAATGTTAGTGTTTTTTTAATCTTTGACAATTTTATAAATGAAAGGATTTTATTTTCAATATTTTTGCATTTCTTTGATTATTCATGTAGCTCACTGATTTTAGAAGTAGGATTTCATTTTCAATGCTTCTTTTACACACAAAATTCCTGGGAAAGTGTGTTTGGACAGACCCTAGGGTGCCTCAGATTTTGCTCACATTGCTTCTAATGCGTCCTCGCAGACGTCTTTCCCCATCCAGGGCCTCTTCCCCATCTTGTCTGGCTGGGAAACTCCAGTGGGTGCTTCCAGACCCTACACACATCTGCCGCCTCCAGAAACCTTTCGTGCCCTCTCCAAGGAGCCCTGTACCTTGTTCCCGTGGCTGCCGGAGAGCCTGGTTCACCTCTGGGCTCCTGCACCACCACCTCGTGCAGCATGGGTGCAGGCCTGTGTGTCGTGGGCTTCACTGGGCCTCAGTTTGCTCCACAGCAGATAGCAGCAGGCCGGTCGCTTGGGGTTGGGGTGGAAACGGGACAGCACAAAGTCTAAAAAGTACCCAGCGAGCACTTGGCACTCGGTACGCACTTGGTGAATTTTAGCTACCATACTGTTATTATTACTATTATTATTCTCCTCGTCTCTCTGGAAGGCAAGGGAGTGGCTTTTATCTCTTCATCTCTGGTTGCTGGCCCAGATGTCACAGTAAATCAACCAAACTGCTTATTGAGTAAGCACTTCTCTGCCCTTGGCACCAGCTTCCTGTCGGTAAGACTGGGATGTGAGTCGTGCTATCTCCCCTGGCAGGCAGCTGCTGGATGACTCGACACCCATTCCCCATCCCCAAGCCCCCCACCCACCCTTGCCTGCACCCGTTGGAGGCTGGAGAAGTTCATTCAAGTATTCGCATTCCCAGCATGCTTTGCCGCCTGGAGCGGCCACCTGACCCACTTCTGGCCAATGAGACACCAACAGGGGGCTCGTGGGAGACCCTCTACTTCCCTGTTGGAGCTGAGGTTGCCACCTTGCCACCATGAGGTGAGAAGTAGGCCCACGTGCTAAGGATGATGAGCAGCAAGGTGGAAGAGCCCAGTCCTTCGTGGCATTGTCTGCAGCCAACCAAGACGGGCAACCACCCATTTCCAGAACTCTTTTTATCTTAGAAACCTCCATTAGTTTGAGCTATAGTGAGTTGAGTTTGCTGTTAAGGGAAGCCAGATGAATTTCTGATACCTGTGAACTTGCATTAAGACGCCCATCAAACACGGCACCCCTCCCTGCTCTGCCTCATTGTGAGGGAAAGCCCAGGGACCCAGGAACGCACCGCAGGTCTGAACCACAGGGCTCCTGCTAAGGGAGCCACTGGCCTGCGTAAGCGAATCTAAGCATTTCTCTTCTTCGCCACCCCAAACAGGGGCTGGGAGTCACGAAGCCCTGAGTGCTAAGACAGGAGGAGCATGACCTGGAGGCCAGGAGAAGGCCCCGGGGCAGCAGCCATGGCAAGGGCGGTCAGGAAGGCATGCACAGGGACAGGCCTGCACCCACCGGTGCTCTGTGCTCGCCACGCTCCCTGCGCCTGGGGGAAAGTCTGCTGTCCGTCTTCAGTGACCCAGTCAGGCTGCGGGGCTCCCACAACTCTGACTCATCCAGACTCCCCCAGCTCCTTTCAGGGAACAAAGCCTGGCCCCTTCTAACCCCGGGAACTATGTCTGTTGAGTATCTACTATGTATCAGGTTCTCTTCGTCTTCATGAGAGCCCTTGGACGTAAGACTTCTCATCTCCATTTACAAAGGAGGAAAGTGAAGGACAGCAAGGCTGAAGAGCTCTCCCAAGGTCACACAGCTAGGAAGTGGGGGAATCTGGGTTCCCTCCCAGAGATAGCAGCCCTGCGGTGTAATCTGTTGTTTCAGAAGCTGTTTTACTCGCTGTCTCCCAGACAGGCTGGATTCACCCCAGCCGAACGCCTTTGTCCCAGCTCCACCTGCCCCCTCCCCAGAATACCCTCCCGGCTCTGTTGGCATCGGCTTCCAGCTTCCTCCCTCCCCAGTGCCAGATCACTGCCACTGGTTGGGAGCACACAGCAATATTGTGACAGCCCTAACTGAGGGGTGCCTTATCCCTGCTTTCCAGAGGAGGAAACTGCGGCTCCGAGAGGAACAGTTGCTGACCTCTGTCACCCAGCTAGTAAGGGAGTGGTTGGGACACACATCCAGCTCTGCGGGGCAGTGTCCTCAGAAGAGCAGGGGAGAGGCCACAGCGGTAGGATCCAGGTGCAGGTCAGGCCTCCCCCGCACTTGGCCCTGCAAATTGGCTGTGACCTTTCAGCCCGCCCTTTGAGCTTCTCCCCATTCAGTCTGAAGCCACAAAGGGAGAAAGAGGGTGGGGAGAGGGGAAGGCCCCCTCGGGCCAGGCCCCCTGCAGGCGCAAAGCCTCCAGGGTCTGTTTGCACAGTTGAGGCGCTTGCCCGGCACCCCACCTCCCAGAGAAAGGCACCACGAGGCCATCTGTTTACCCTGGGATTAGCGGTTCCCAGCAGGAGCTCTTTTCCTCCGAGATGAAAAGAAAGCAGACAATCTGTCAGGTAAACAGGCGACATTGTTCCCAAGGATGTCAGGGCCCTTCAGCGGCCAGCCTTTGAGGTCCGTGGCTCCGCCAAGCAGGGAGAGAGCTTCTGAAAGGACACGAAGGGCCCAGGCCAGAGCCGGGTCACCAGCCACAGTTGAGGCCGGGCCGGGGGCTCCGACAGCTCCCACCTGTCCCTTGCGCCCTCTGCACCCTCCGAGCCCTCACCTCTCTGCGGGTCTCCAGAGTCCAAAGAGCCAAGCGTCTCACACAGATGGGGAAACTGAGGCTGCTGGCGGCTTCCCCAAGCACAGGAGAGTGCTCCTGGGGTGCCATGGGGTGGTGGCTGGAGGGAGAGCAGGGCCCAACCTGACGGCCTCTGTCTCCAGGTGAGGAATACCTGGAGGTGAGAGAAACGGTGGAGCATGATTCTGCGCGAGGAAGCCTCTCCAGGTGACTCTGTGGATAGTAGGGGTACTTGGGAGCCATATCCAGCCCCACCAACGCACTGTTCAGTTTTATCGATTCTTAGAATACTTAAACAGCTCATCAGATGGGCTGCTCACGGCTGAGCCTGGTCCTTCCCATATTTACATGACATGGTGACATCCTTAGAAGAAGGGAGTGGAGTGTGGAGGCCTCACCCACGGGCGTGTCTGTGCCTGGGAGTCAGGACACCTGAGTTCCAGGCTGGCTGGGCCCCCTGCTTCACCCCGTTTGCTCTGTGGCCTCAGGCAAATCACAAGCTCTCCGGGCTACAGTTTCCTTGTCCATCAAATAAGACCTAAGATGCTCCTAATGGGCACTTCCCCTCCCGACAGCAGGGAAGTCTGAGGAGGGCATGGGCCTCCATGCAGGAGGAGTGGAGGGAGGAGGGTGAACACCCCTTCTGGGGAGGCGGGGCCTGCCTGACTCCATGCCCTCCTCCGACCCCCAGTGGCCCATGAGGCAGTGGGAGCAGCACCTGGGCCCAGTGACGATGCCCCAGGCAGAGTCCTGCCAGGGGATGAGCACTGTGGTGAGGTGGTAAGACCGCAGGCTTGGGGTCCAGGTCCAAGCTGTCACTCCTCAGATGCCCGACCTTGGGCAAGTTACTCAGCCTCCCAGAGTGTGACGTGGCACACACGAGGCCTCTCCCACACGGGGCTCCTGGGCCAAGGGACCCCGGGTGAGCAGGAGCTGGGGCTAATTCTCTCTGCAGCCACCACCATGAGGTCCTGTCCCCCTCAGGCCTCCCTCTCCTGGGCACCTCTGACACTGTTGTCTCCCAGGAGTCATCGTCCTTGCCGCCCAGATGCCAGGTCACTGTTCAGCCTGTGAGGGACAGAGCTGGAAACATTGAAAAATTTAATCCCTCTCCTAAGGGGCAGGAGGAGCTGCAAGAAGGTGGGTAGGAAAAGGCCCAGAGCCCTGGCCTCCCGGAGCAGGTGCCGACCAGCCACAAAGCTGCCTCCCAGGGGAGCCCCGGCTCTGCCTGGACTGTGGTCCCTCAAGGGCAGCGATGGACCAGACGTGTTCAAATGCCCCCTGCCAGCCAGGCCCTCAAGGGACTCAGAGCCTGATCTTCATGAGCCTAATATTCATCAGCAGGAAAGAAATTGGAGGCCAAAGTGCTCTAACCACACTATTCTAGGGTCCAGAGCCACTCCCTGGTGGCCTAGAGGCAGAGGGGGTGACATTGTCTAGCTCAGCCCCTCCTCTGAGGCTTCCCAGGACCGAATGAGGGCAAGCTCCCCACCCCACCAAACCACAGGCTGTCCCTCCCAGGTCCCAAGCTGGGTTGTATATGGGCTGTGTGTCCCTGGGCTAGTTACTTGCCTCCTCTGAGGCTCATCTCACCATATAGAAAATGGAGATAAAAGGACACCTACTGCATGGGTTTGTGTGAAGACTGAACAGCATGTGTATCAAGTCCTGGCAAACAGAGATAGCTCCGTTAGTATTCGTAGGGGCTGAATCCCCTCACTGCTGTTATATCCGATTTCTTGCTCTTCCCCTTCCCTGAACCTCCAGGAGGAGGTGCCAGTAATGTTCAGAACTAAACTAACGAGAATAATGACCACAATAGGAACCATTCATTGAGAACTCACCCTGAGCCAGGCCCTATGCTAATCAGCGTTCGATCCCCACCTTACAGAGGAGGCACAGAAAGGTTGACAACCAGCTCCAGGCCCCCAGCAAGGAAGGAGTAAGGTCAGGACTTGAACCCGGTCAGGCCCGGGCTGGCAGCCTCCCGGGGATCTTCCCCTGACACTTCCTTCCCATCTCTGGGCACCCACGGACCCCGCCCTCCCCAGTGCCTGCAGTGGGGAAAGAGCCACTGGGGCTCCCAGGGCCTCTCTGGTTGTGCAAAGGTGGGAAAGGAGACTGAGGCAGTCCCTCCAAGCACGGGACCGGGGCCGGCAGAGACGAGCGGGAGGCCTGGGCCTCTCAGGCAAAGGACCCACTCCCTCAAATGCCCATCAACCCCTCTCCCCTCCCAGCTCCTGGAAACAGGGCCGAGACCACCTCCTCATGACCCAGGTTTTAGAGAATCCTGGTATTTGGGGAGAGACTTGGAGATGCAGGCATGAAAAGAAGGTGTTTCCAGCTGCAGTGGAAACACATCTGGCCGCAGAAATACACTGCAGACACCACGCACTCCTCATTCTCCTTTCTTCTTCTTAGGGTTGCCCCAGTGATTTACTTTCAATTGGATTCGACTGGATAAATGTGGTCCAAAGGCCTGTCCATGACATGGACCCTCCGGGACCATCCCGCCACATCAGTGCTCGCCACCTATGAAGCAGCTCATTCCGTAGGCCCAACATTTCTGACTTCTAGAAAGTGCTTCAGTTAAACAGACACCAGCCTGCCTTCTGGCACCTGCTACCTGTCAGCCAGGTGCTGGCCTCCCAGAGCAGTGTGTCCACCGTGCACGTGCTGGGTGGGAGGGTGGGCTCTGGGCAGACTGACTGGAGTTTGCATACCAGCTGATCTACTCATCAGCTGAGTGACACTGCAGGCGTGGTTTGAGCTCCCTATGCCTCAGTTTCCATATCTGTAAAGTGGGGCTAGTAAGAGTCACTACAGAGAGTGGTTATGGGGTTCAAATGAGGTGTCACAGGAAAGCTTTAACTCAGCATCCAGCACCACAGCATGATTGTTTGTTAGCAGTGCTGTCATTGCTTCATTTATAGCCGCAGAGCCTTGAAAATAACTGCAGGCTCCGCTCATACGCCTTTATCTCGCTACCAACTTACCTTCTTCAGGCCCTGCCTTCAATTAGCACCCTGCGGCTGGGTCTCAGACTCTCCACACCCTGGTCAGCCTTCCCCCAAGTCCCCAAACGGGAAAACTTTGAGGAGAAGGAGGAGGACTCTTGTGATTTTAAGGACAAACCTGTAGAAAAGGGAGCAGCTTGAGCACAGCAAAGGGTAAAACCAGAACTAATGGTCACCCAGTGTGAGGAGGCTGAGCTCAGCTGAGAATAATAAACTATTGTCCTTTCTGAGGATTAGAGCTGCCCAAAGGCGGGAAGAGCTGTCTCTGGAGGGAGTGAGCTCCCCATCCCTGGGGGTATTCAAGATGGGTAACCATCCACCAGGTACATTATAGAAGGGATTCCTGCACTGGAAGGGTGGGAAGTTAAACTAAACGACAACAAAGATATAAGCTCATTACAAGGAAGAAACAAGAAATTCCTCCTTCATTCATTCAACCGGTATTTATTGTTGATGCCTTGCTGTGACTGGCTCTGCGCTGGTTACTCTCTGGGGGGCACAGTTCACACTAAGAGAAGGACCTGAATTCTAGAAGCATTTCAGGAAAACACGGCTGCTTTGAATTTGTTCTTTGCCTCCACTTTGGCATCTGTAAAACAGGTGGGGCAATAGCAATGCCTACCTCATGGGGCAGCGGACAGATGCCCCAGCGGCCTGGCACGTGGTGGGTCTCGATCACATGCAGAGCCGTGCGAAGGCTCCCCTGTTGTTGTTGTTAGTCTCACAGGATGATGACTCTTCCTGAAATCCAGAGAGGGTTTTTCTTTTTTTCGAAGAAGACCCAAACAGCTAGGTATGTGTTAAATCAAGACCCAAGAATCCGGCCCAGCTGAAAGCCTCACCCAGGGCAGCCAGGACCAGCTGGGACTGGAACCGGAGACCAACAGCACACTAGTTCTCGGACCACGTCCAAAGCCAGCAGCGCGTCAGAGACAGGTTTGCTGAACGTCCATTATCTGCCGCCATCATTTCTCAGGAACGGTTTCCAAAGACCCAACAAAGCCATTTTCTCTGAAGCAGCTTAATGCTCTTAGAGCAAAGGGTGGTTCTGACCCTGAACCCAATCAGGCTTTTCAAAGTGGGGGAGAACAGAAACCCACAAGCCCCTCGGAAAACCTGATGTCAGCCAGCTTCCCGTTCCTCTTCCTGGTATTTCAAGTCTCGTGGTACCTACCTGATGCCTGAACTGGGCAGAACAGGGGTTCCAGCCGAGAGGACTTGGTTCAGACCCAGCTCTGTGCTGGGCCCCTGGAGTCTGATAGTCTCCAGAGCGATGCTTGGAGTCCTGGTGAGGCTTTGAGTCCCTAAGACAAGACCACGTCAGGGGCACGTCATGCAGAGGAGCTTGGGCTCCAAAGTCTGGCCACCTGGCCCCCGGTCCTAACCCTGCCACTCACCTGTTGTGTGAGCTCAGGTGGATGATTAATTCTCTGAGCCTCCATTTCCTCCTCTGTGAATTGGCACTGAGTCCTGTCTTTGCAGCACTGGGAGGATTCAACGAGACTGTGTTCAGCAAAGGCCTGGAACACAGAAGCCCCGGGTGCTGCTCCTTCCCTCCACGGAGCTTCGGGGAGGGCTGACCCTGGCGCGGTGGTGCCCCTCTGGCTGGCTGGATCCCCTCTCTGCCTCTCAGTAGATGTGGCAGCATGAACAGGCACCAGGAGGACCCAGAAGAAAGGAGGGTGACTGGCTGAAGCCTGGGGCCTCGGGAAGGGGCCTGGCTGGCTTTCGGGGAAGGAGGAGTAAGGGGCTTCACTGTGTGCATTGGACCCAGAGGTTTCAAGAACCTTCCGGAAGCCTCAGGGAAGAACCTGAACTCTTGCTTGAGGAAAAGAAGAGAAAGCTCTGAACGAGCGGCCAGAGGAGTGGGCAAGGGAGTGAATGAACTCGTGCAGCAGAGGGAATGAGCAGAAACTGCCTGGAAGGCCCACCAAGAGTGTGGGGGGCTCCTTGTGAGGACTGACCAGGACCAGCTGTGCTCGGCTCAGGGGACTCAGCATAAACGAGGAAGATCCAGCCCTTGTCCTTGGGGACGAGGGACTCAGATAGGAACTCAGAAATCCTCAGGCCTCGAGAGCGTCAGCATGACCTGGAGAACTAATGAGGATGCAGCAGACCAAGACTGCCACTGCTGGGAAGATCGAGTCGTTTCCAGCCTTTAAGAACAACTAAAAACCTAGGACGCCACGCATAACGCAAACATAAGAGGACTCTGGAAAGTGGAGAGAAAGCCGACTGGCTGGGGACTTCGGGACCGGAAGAGCGACACGGTGGTGAGCGCCTGGGTTGTCTATCGCCTCATATATTCCAGACTTGGAGCAAAAGGGTCAACAACCCAGAAAGAGCAAAGAACACAGACCAAACACAATGTCCCGACAAAAACCTCTCACGCTAACTAATTTAGGTCCAGGAAAGCCACAGCCTAGCAAGACAGAAACCTTTTTTTTTAAATTGTGGTTAAATATGCATAACGTAAAATTTACCATTTTAACCATTTTAACAGTTCAGCGACATTAAGTACATTCACATTGTTTTGCAACCATCACCACCATCCATCTCCAGAACTCCTTTTATCTTGCAAAACTGAAACTCTGTACCCATTAAACACTGACTCCCCATTCCCCACCCAAGGTCCCTGGAAGCCGCCATTGTCCTTTCTGTCTCTATGAGTTTGACTACTCTAGGGGCCTCACACGAGTGGGATCATACAGTGTTTGCCTTTGTGTGACTGGTTTATTTCACTTAGCACAATGTCCTCAAGGTTCACCCATGTTGCAGCGTGTGTCAGAATTTCCTTCCTTTTTAAGGCTGAATAATATTCCATTGCATCTATTTATCACGTTTTGCTTATCCATTCATCTGCTGATGGACACTTGGGTTGCTTCACATTTTAGGTATTGTGAATGATGCTGCTATGAATATGAGTGTGCAAATATCTGTTCAAGACCCTGCTTTCAGTTCTCTGTGGTGTATGCCCAGAAGTGGAATTGCTGGATCACATGGTAATTCTATTTTTAATTTATTGAGGAGTCACCAAACTATTTTCCATAGTGTCTGCACAGTTTAACACACCCACCAGCAAAGCACAAGCGTTCCAATTTCTCCACATCCTCACCAACGCTTGTTCTGTTCTGTTTTGTTCTGGTTTGGTTTTTGATGGCAGTTGTCCTAATAGGTGTGAGGTGGGATCTCATTGCAGTTTTGATTTGCATTTCCC
This sequence comes from Equus przewalskii, assembly GCF_037783145.1. Classification (NCBI taxonomy): domain Eukaryota; kingdom Metazoa; phylum Chordata; class Mammalia; order Perissodactyla; family Equidae; genus Equus; species Equus przewalskii. Next base: position 10,339,793 of record NC_091847.1, read on the forward strand.
TAATGATTAGTAATGTTGGGCATATCCTTATTGGCCATTTGTATACCTTCTTTGGAAAAATGTCTGTTCAAATTCTTTGCCTCATTTTAAAATCAGGTTGTTTGGTTTTTTGTTCTTGAGCTGTAGGAGTCCTTTATGTAGTTTGCATTTAATCCCATATCAAATATATGATTTGCAAATTTTTTCTCCCATTATATAGGTTGCCATTTCATTCTATTGGTTGTGTCCTCTGGTGCACACAAAAGTCTTCAATTTCAGTGTAGTCCAATTTATCTGCTTTTATTGTCTGTGCTTTTGGTGTCGTATCCAAGAAATCATTGATAAATTCAATGTCATGAAGGTTTTCCTCTATATTTCCTTGTAGGAGTTTTATAGTTTAATTCTTATGTCTCGGTCTTTGATCCATTTAGAATCAATTTGTGTACGGTGTAAAGTTCCAACTTCACTCTTTTGCAGGCGGATAACCAATTTTCCCAACACCACTTGTTGAAGGCTGTCCTTTTCCAGTTGAGTGGAACCCTTGGAACCCTTGTCAAAAATGATTTGACCATATATTTGAGGGTTTATTAAGACAGAAAACTTTTAGTCAACCCAATGCCACAGAAAAAAAACTGTGGCCCCATCCCCACCCCTGCCAGCGAAAGCCACATTGTAGCCTATGTTTCTGCCTAGGCTGTAATGAGGAGCCCCAATACCCTGCTGAGTGGTGTCAGAGAAGGCCCAGGCGGGAGTCAGGGCTTTCATTCCCCCCTGGAAACTTCCTCTTTGACTCATGGATTATTTATTGATTTCTAGTTTGATTCCATTGTGCTAGAAGAAAACACTGTGCATGATTTGAATTCTTTTAGATTTGTTGAGGTTTGTTTTCTGGTCCAGAATGTGATCTATCTTCATGTATGTCCCACGGGCACTTGACTGTGTATTCTGCCGTGGAGTGGAGGGCTCTATAAATGTCAATTGGATCCTATTTGCTGATGGTGCTGTCAAGTTATTGTGTGTCCTTGCTGATGTACTGTCTAGTTGTCAGTTGTTGAGAGAGGAGTGTTGAAATCTCCAACTGTAGTTATAGATTTATCTATTTCTCCTTTCAGTTCTATCAGTTTTTGCTTAGTACACTTAGCAGTTCTGTTGCTTGGTGCATCCACACTTAGGTTTGCTATGTCTTCTTGGTAGATTGACTCTTTTATCATTATATAATGTCCCTCTATGTCTCTGGTAATTTTCTTTGCTCTGAAATCTACTTTATCTGATATTAATATCGCCACTCCTGCTCTCCTTTAATTAATGTTTTCATGATTTACCTTTTCCATCCTTTTATTTTCAACTTACCTATATCATTATATTTGAAGGGAGTTTCTTATAGACAGCATGTAGTTGGATTGTATTTTATAATCAACTCTGCTGATCCCTGTCTATTAATTGGTATATTTAGATCTTTTATATTTAATGTAATCATTAACATTTAAGGCTTAAGTCCACCATTTTATTTTCTGTTTTCAGTTTGTACTGTTTTTCATTTCTGTTTTCTTTTTCCTTCCTTCCTGTGGGTTACATGAACATTTTTTAGAATACCATTTTGATTTATTTATAGTGTTTTTGAGTACAGTCATGCATCATTTAATGAAGAAGATATGTTCTGAGAAATGTGTCATTAGGTGATTTTGTCATGGTGTGAATATCATTGAGTGCACTTACACAAACCTAGATGGGATAGCCTACCACACACCTAGGCTATACGGTACTAATCTTATGGGACCACTGGTAAATATGTGGTTCATCATTGACCAAAACGTCATTAGGCAGTGCAAAACTGCATGTCCTTTTTGTACAGCATTTTTAGTGGTTCTTTTAGGTGTTTGTAATTTATCACAGTCAATAGACTGTGTTGCATTGTTATTTCACCAGCTTGAGTAAAGTATAGAAACCTTATCTCTCTTTACATCCTGTTTATATTATAATTGTCTTCAATATTTCTTCCACATACATTTAGAACCACCTCAGACAGTGTTATCAGTTTTGTTTCATCTATGAAGCAGAATTGAGAAAACTCAAGAAGAGAAGGAAAGTCTATTGTATTTACCCGTATTTCTGCTTACTCCATTCTTTCTTTGTTCTTGACTTCCAAAATTGCCTCTTTTATCATTTCCTTTCTATTTAGAGAACTTCTCATTTTTGTTTAGAGAAGTTAGCCGTTCATTTAAGGTAGACGTGCTTGTGACAAATTCTCTTAGTTTTCCTTCATCTGGAAGTGTCTTGATTTCCACCTCATTGCTGAAGGATACTTTTTGTTGAGTATGGGATCCTGGGTTAGCCGTTCATTTCTTTCAACACTTGAAATATATTAACGCCACTCCGTTCTGGCCTCCATGGTTTCTCATGAGAAACTCACTGTCATTTGAATTGTCTTTCTCCTCCAGGTAAGGTGTCATTTTTCTCTGGCTGCTTTCAAGATTTTTTCTTTGTCTTAAGTTTTCAGAAGTCTGATTCTGATATGTCTTAGAATGGATTTTTTTGGTTTTTCCTGTTTGAGATTCACTCAGCCTCTTGACTCTGTAGGTTTATGCCTCTTGCCAAATTTGGCAGTTTTCAGCCCTGCTGTCTTTCTCCTCTTTTTCTGGAACTCCAGTGACATGAATGCTAGATCTTTTATATAGACCCACAGGTCCCTGAAGCTCTGTTTTCCCTTTTCTGGTGTTGAATTCACTTATTGAATTTTTTCTTTCAGTTTATTGCACTTTTCAGTTCTAAAATTTCCATTTGGCTCTTTTTTATTCCTTTATTTTTTTTTGCTGAGTTTTTCTATTTCTTTACTAAGCCTTGCTATTTTTTCATTTGTTTCAGGTTTGTTTATAATTGCTTGCTAAAGTATTTTTATCATGGCTGCTTTAAAATCTTTGTCAGATAATTCTAACATCTCTGTCATCTCAGCAGTGGCGTCTGTTGATAGTTTTTTTATGCATTTGAGCTCTTCCTGGTTCTTGGTGTGATGAGTGATTTTTTATTGAAACCTGGACATTTCTGTATTTGCTCTGAGACTCTGGATTTTATTTAAACCTCCTGTTTTAGTTGGCTTTCTCTGACACCTCTCTGGAGGGGCAATGGAGGGCACTGCCAGGCTGAGGTAGAAGTCCAGGTTCCCCACTGAGCCTCCGACGATACCAGAGGGGGCCCCTCTTTGCTGCTGGACAGCAGTGGGAGTTCTGGCTCCCATGTGCTCTCCACTGACCCTAGGGTAGAGGTGGGAGGGTGGCTTCATTATCGAGAGGTGGTGATGAAAGTCCCAGCTCTCCTCTAGGCCTCTCTGACATCCCCCCAGTGCACGGGGGAAAGGGGTGCAGGAAAGAAGGGCATCTCAGGACTGCCGGGTGTGGGTGGATGTCCTGGCTCTCTACCTGGCCTTCTCTAACACTGCTCCAGAGAGGGTGCTGGGCCTCTTGTTATAGACTCACAAGAGCAGTGGTCTGAGGCCGCTTGGCCTTTGCTAACAGGGGCGGGGATGGGGCCACAGTTTTTCTCGTGATGTTTGGCTAATAGGGTGGTTACTGTAAAAAAGTTTTCTGGCTTGCCAGGCTGTCCCTTTCCTGGTCCTTTGGCTAGAGAGAGCAGGCTTTTGCTGGAGCTTTTTCCTTTTTTTTTTTTTGTCTGTGTCTATCAGTGTTCCTGAGTTGACAGCTTCTTTAGCTCTAAGTCTGGGATACATTAGGCAAAAATAAAACCTGGGGCACTTACCACCATGACATAAGAACAAAGAGTTTTCATATGTTTGCTTTATATATAATCCATGAGTTTTAGTTGAACTTAGTGGGAAGAATCAGAAAGTACATCTACTTCATCTTCTTGGAACTGGAAGTCCTCTCCTATGTCCTGCGTCCTTTTTTTTTTTTTTTTAAAAGTTTTTTTTTTTTCCTTTTTTCTCCCCAAAGCCCCCCAGTACATAGTTGTATATTCTTCATTGTGGGTCCTTCTAGTTGTGGCATGTGGGATGCTGCCTCAGCGTGGTTTGATGAGCGCTGCCATGTCCGCGTCCAGGATTCGAACCAACGAAACACTGGGCCGCCTGCAGCGGAGCGTGCAAACTTAACCACTCGGCCACGGGGCCAGCCCCTGTCCTGCGTCCTTTTAATATGCACCCTTTTTTTTTTTTTTTTTTTGCTGAGGAAGGTTGCTGAGCTAACATCTGTTGCCAATCTTCCTCTTTTCACATGTGAGCTGCCGCCACAACATGGCTGCTGATAGACGAGTGTTGTAGGTCTGTACCCAGGAACCGAACCTTTGCTGCTGAAGCAGAGCACACTGAACTTAACCACTAGGCCACCAGGGCTGGCCCTGCACCTATTTTTTTTAGCATTATATTTTCCCTGCCCCAGCCCTGGAATCAACCTCTTCTCCAAGGAACCTGGTTCCTTCTACTGGAGAGTGATACTCAGAAGCCAAGCTTTGTGCGCTGGACACACTCATCGCTACTGAGATGTCCCTGCTTCTGGGTCCTCTCAGTGGACAGAGCTATGAAATATGTGTGTGTACACTAACCCCTGTATGTACACACATCTGTATTTATGTTTATTTATTTGTGTGTGTGTGTACACACGTGAATTCATACTGATACTTCCAACTCCAGCCCAACACCACAGGGCTCATTCTGGCATTCCTCCTTGATTATTTGTAAGTTCCTTCTTTAGAGTGACAAACCTGCCATTGTCTACAATAGATTACTTATTTTTTTAAGTCTAGCAAATGTGTGCACTAGTTTCAGAATAGTAACCTGTACTCCTGTGAAAAACATCTGCCCACCAGAGTCCAGTTTTTATGGACAGTCCTTTTTATCTAGCCTTACAGGAGCCAAACAAGATACTACCTTCCAGTTACTTAGAGACCTCTGTTTACCCCCATCTCCTTCAATGTGATTATTTCTCTCTTTTGTGATAAAATTTGATTCATTGGTCAAAGTCTGCATTCGATTTTGGGCTCCCCACATCCCGGTTGATTTTTAAAACTTCGTATACAGTAAACCCATTCTTTGTGGTGTCCAGTTCTGTGGGTTTCCACAAATGTGTAGGGTCGCATATCCATCTGCAGTACCAAGCAGGACAGTTCCATCAGCCCAAAACTTCCTTTGAGCTGCTCCTTGGTACTCAGCCCCTTCTCCCCAACCCTACAATCACCAATTTGCTTTCTGTCCCAATAGTTTTATGTTTTGCAAAAATGTCACATAAATGGAATCATACAATATGATATCTTTTGTTTCCAGCTTCATTCACTTAGCAAAATCCATTTAAGTTTCATCCATCATCCATGTTGTTTTGTGAATCAGCATTTGTTCTTTTTTTTTTTTTGAGGAAGATTAGCCCTGAGCTAACATCTGCCACCAATCCTCCTCTTTTTGCTGAGGAAGACTGGCCCTGAGCTAATATCTGTGCCCACGGCTTGACAAGCGATGTGTAGGTCCTGACCTGGGATCTAAACTGGTGAACCCTGGGTTGCCGAAGCTGAACGTGCAAACTTAACCACTGCGCCACCACGCCAGCCCCAGCGTTTCTTCTTTTTTATTGCCAAGAGGGGTGTCACTGCATGGAGTAGCACAGCTCCCTTATCTGGTCACCTATTGAAGGACAGCGAAGTTGTTTGCAGTTTTTGTTATTACAAATAAAGCTGCTATAAACATTCACATACAGGTTTTTGTGTGGATGTAAGTTTCCATTTCACTTGGGTAAATATCTATAAGTGAAACAGCTGGATCATATGGTATGGCTGTGTTTGACTTTTTAAGAAACTGCCAAAATGCTTTCCAAGTGGTTGTACCTTTCTGCGCTCCCACCAGTAGACGATGGGAGATCCAGTGTTTGCACATCTTCATCAGTCCTTGGGATGGTCAGCTGTTTGTTTGTTATAGCCCCCCACTAGGTCTGTAGTGGGATCTTCTTGTGGTTTTAATCTGCACATCCTGACAATCTTTTCGTGTACTTATTTGCCACCTATATGCCTTCTTTTCTCCATTTTTAATTAATTGGGTTGTTTTCTTATCATTGACTTTTTTGAAAGTTCTTTATGTATGTTCTTTATTCTATTTCTTTATGTACAGTCAATGTGCTTTAAATGAAAGAATTTATATGTATTTTTTAAATGCTCTTTTCATTTTAAAGAACACAAGTTCTAAATTTTGATAGACTCCAGTATATCAATTTTTTTCTGCTATGAATTGTCCTTTTGCCTAAGCTGGGTCACAAATATTTTCTCCTAGAAATTTTATAGTTTAAATTGTACATTTAGAGCCACAATGCATTTTGAGTCAATTTTTGTATATGGTGTGATGTATGGATCGAAGTCAATGTTTTTGAATATGTCTGTTGTTCCAAGACCATTTGTTAAAAAGACTATCCTTTTGCCATTGAATGCTTTTGCAACTTTGTTGAAAATCAACCGACCATATATGTGTGGGCCTCTTTCTGGACTCTCTCTTCTGTTCATTGATCTATGTGTCTCTCCCTTTGCCAATACCACTCTGCTTTGATTGCTGTAGCTTTAAAGAAATCAGGTATTAAAGTTCTCCACCTTTGTTCCTCTTTTCCAGAATTGTTTTGGTATTCTAGTTCCCTGGCCCAGCCGCCTGCCTGTGGCCCTCAGGAACCCCCACCCTGCCTGCCCCCAGAAGACTCTGCTATTGTTGCACCCCACCACCTGCCCTTGGGCATGAACCCTCAGGTTATTTCAGTCCCCCCATCCCACATTCCCAGCAGCTGAGTGGTTGCCACCATTTCCCCATTCTTCCTTGGCTCCTTGTCACACACTCTCATTCCCCTGGTCCCCACCACTCACTTCCTCCAGGTCGAACCTTCATGGTCTCAAGCTGCCCAAACTCCCTCACCTCTCCCTGCATGTGCCCGGTGACCTCTCCACCTACAGGCCTCGCCCAACCATGTAGTTCCCTGGCACTGAGACCCTCAGACCCTCCCCACTGTCATCCAGTTCAAACTCTGTCTGCCCAGAGGAAGCAACACAGGCTCGGAGTCAGAGAGGCTGGATTGGCCCCTGGCCATGCCGCCTCCGACAGCCAAACCACAGTGTCCTCATGGCCAAAGTGGAGCGGTCGAGCCGACCAGAAGGGATGGAGTGCAGAGCGGCCATAAAGTTCTCTGCACACACCCTGCCTGTCCTAGCACCTCTGGCTGTCTTCTCTGTGTTGGCCAAGTGGAAGTCCTCATGGCAGACCCTGTGGGCTGTTTTCACACCTCCTGCTATTGCTGTGTGGGGTTGAGGAATTTCCTCTTGAACAGGGCCCCAGAGTGGCCTGTCATCTGCTGTCAGGCCTGGGCTTTAAGAAGGCCACAACTTGTCAGAGCCCCATCAAGTTCAGCCTCCCTGGACCGTGGTCCCAGATGGTCTCTAACCTCATGGCAAGTCACTGCGCCCTCATGTCCTCACTCATCTAATTATTGGTGAGCCGCATCTGAAATCATTCAAGTAAGCAGTGTAACTGACTCTCAGATTAAGAGAACGTGGCCTCCCACGTGACCTTCTGAATTTCTGCCCACGTCGTGACACGAGGAGGAAGCTTTAGCATTAACTGGGCACAGCCACGTTCACAGGGATGTGGTGGCTGCCTGCTCAGTTGTCTGTAAGTGCCAGCCTGCAGATCGCCCCCTTTCTCTACCTATAATGACCCATGCATGCATTCGCTCATTGACTAATTGTTTCCACAGACCTGCTCTGGTCCAGGCCTGGGGGGGCGGGTGCCAGGGACTCAGAGGAGGTAAGACCCACGATGGCCCTTGAGAAGTCCGCTGTCCAACGCAGACCTTGCCCACCTTTCAGGACCCACTCAAAGATTACCACGGGCAAGTGCCCAGGTTGTTGTGAAAGGAGCTTTGGCAGCCCTGTGGACAGGCCCGTGCAGTGAGCAACAGAGGCCTCCTGCTGTGTCATTCTCAATCCTTCAGAGCCACTTTCTTGACACAGCAGCCACACCCCATATATCCGCTTCTTCCCCTTCCACTCACTTCTCAAACCACTTGGTCTAATTTCTCCCCACTCCACCAAAATGACTCTGGCCAAGGGCCTCTGTGACTGTCTGGTTGCCGGGACTGGTGGGCACTTCGTAATCCCCATTTACTTGCCCCCTCAGCAGCTTCTAACAGGCTCCCCGGCCCCCACCACACCCCTGTCCCTGGGGGACCCCATGCCCCTAGTTCCATGAGGCCTCCGTGTGCCCAGGCTTTCCCTAGGCTCCTCAGCCTCCCCCTCTTCTTTCACCTGTGCCCGTGTGCAGCACATGCTGACCCTTGATGCTGAGCACCTCAAGGCCCTAAGCCAGCTTTGGCCTTGCTCCTCAGCTCCAGACCTGCACCTGCTCCGTGGATGGCCCTCAGTGGCCTTCCCTCAGACGCCTGAACTTGTCATCATCCCCTCAAACCTGCCTCCCCTCTCAGCTCCCAGTCCTGCTCAGTGGTGTCCCCAGCCACTCCACTCAAAGCTGGAACGGGGAGCATTGACTCCTCTTCCTTCCTACTCTCCAGGTCCAGGGCACCACGCTCTGTCACTTTCACCCCTAAATTTCTCTCTGATCCTCTTTTCTCCACCTGCACTGCCACGCCCCAGGCAGGCCTCCAGGTCTCCCACCTGGATGCTGCAGGACCATCTTGACTGCTCCCTCTCCCTGCCCCCTTGTGCCCCCCCTCCCCAATCCAACCTGCACCGTGGCCAGAGCTCCCTTGGTGAAATCGCACGGGGCCACGCCTCTGCTTACACCTCCGCAGGGCTCCTGGGCCTTTGGGTTTCAGCCCACCCTCCTCCCCTTGTGGGCCCGCCTTGCCATGGCCTGGCCACCTCGCTGGCCTCACCTGGGCTGTGCTCCCTCTCTGTTCACTCGGCCACCGTGCTCTTCGAACATTTTCTCTGTCGTTGCATAACAAATTCCCACAAAACTCGGTAGCTAAAACAACAATAAGCATTTATTATCTCACACAGCTTCCAAGGGACAGCAATTCAGGAGCGGCTAAGGTGGCCATTCTGGCTCAGGGCCTCTTGCGAGGCTCCAGTCAAGACGTCAGAGGGACTCAGTCTTCCAAAGGCGCCACGAGGGCTGGAGGTGCCACGTCCACAATGGTCCCTGTCCACTTCCAAGACGGCTCGCCCACGCGGCGGTCAGGGAGTAAGGAGTGAGGCGCTCCTCCCCTCGCTCCTCAGACTTGAGGGGCCTGAAGAGGCAGCCACTCACGAGTGGGGAGAAGAAGCAAATGGGGAAGTTATTTTGAAAATTAAAAATTTATATAGAGGGGCAATAGCCCAGCTACCCTCATGTGATATCAAAATCAGGAGAGCTGATGTAATTAAGGTGTCCCCACGGATGCGATGGCAGTGTTGTCCCCTTAATGCTGCTGTGGCACCCGAACACCTGTGCCTGAGTGTCCAGGCCCCCTCACTGGGGACCAGCATTTCCCTACACAGGGAGGGCCCTCAGCTGTGTCAGGTCCTAGCGGGCACCCCTGCAGCTCAACTCAGCTCACTCCCCTGAGGGCCGCTGGCTTGGCCCCCCGCACAGTCCAAAGACCCTCTCCCCAAGCCTGGAGTAACTTCCCTGCTGGTCCCAGACACTCCACACATTCCAGCACAGGGCCGACTTTAAGAGATGGCAGCTCCCATTTGCTGATGCAGCATCTCATAGCTCTCCCACCCAGCCTTGGTGACACCACATTGGCATCGATTGCCAAGGCAGGGCGGCTCTGCGCTCCCTCTGCCTCATGTGCCTGCAGGACCACAGCCTGCCCCCCACCACCCCGGTTACTCAGGGGGCTCCCAGCTCTCAGCAATACGTCCACCCAGTTTCTCTGTCTGGAGGAGGGTTTGCCAGGGTCCAGGCCAGGTCCTGTCTCCACGAGCTCCCACAGTAGCCCAGCATCTCAAGACCAAGACCCCAGACCAAGACCATCAGCCTCCGGCTCTAGTCTCTCTCCAGTTGGCCTCCAAACCAGCCCCGGGACTGCCTGTCGGGCTAATATCCACTGCATCCTTCCCAAACACCAGGTACCTGGACCCCTGCCACCCCTTCCAGGCTCTGACCCAGAGTCGTGCCCCACACCGACTCAGGCACAAAGGGTCCCCAGGGCACTCAGCAGGTGACAAACTGCTGCCAACCCCTGTTTGGCCCTCCTGAGAACTGAGGTAAGTATTATTGGCCCCATTTTACAGGTAAGGAAACTGAGACAACACTTTAAAAGCTGGAAATCAAATAAGGTGCCAGCTGTGGAATATCCACCTACACCAAAGGAAGCACAAGAGAAGAGATGGTCCTGACGCTCCTGGGGGGCTGGATGGAGTACGCTGGAAGAGAGGCACCTCAGGGGGCTTTTCTGGCTGAGCACAGCATCCTGACCGGAGAGGGAACAGAAGACTTTCACCTCCTGGCCTCACAGACAGAGTCCACCAACCTGCCTGCCTTGCCAAGCCTCTGCCTGCCTTTCCCAGTCATCCCACTCTTCAAGCCCACCTCTTTCAGGAAGCCCTCCATGCCCATCACAACAGGTATCAGATATTGACCCCGATGCACACATAATCTCCCCCTAGATTGTACACACCTTATGTTATTCCCCAAGAGTTTCTCTGATTAAATTATTCCCCTGAACTCTACCGACTGCCTGCAACAACACTGGGCATAGAGCAGATATCCAGTAAATATTCTTTTGACTGGAATTAAAATTTAGCCCCTTTCTTCTGCTATCTTCTATCTTCTTGCACCAGGGTCTTCAGATTGAAGGCAGGGCAGACAGGAGGAGGAGTCGGTTTGGGGCTGCTGACCCTTACCCGACAGACACACATGGGCAGGCCAGCCAGGGCCTCTTCTTCATGCCGGGAGGCCCAGGGAGCTATGGATGGGCCAGGGCGCTGAGGCCAGGCCACAGCCCCGGAACAGGGCAGGAAGCCCTAAACATAGGCAGCATTCTGGAAAGTCTACCCCAGCCCCACTACCTCCCAAACATCATCCTTACCCACCAGACAGTACCTGCAATTCCACCATTGTTGCATTCTTGCAGGTCATGGCAGCTTTGAGGTTTTCACGAGTCCTGCAAGGTCTCAACGTCCCATTGGGAAGCCTGGCCTGATGCCCAGGGGCCTGGGCTCCCACCACCCGCTCTGACTCCCTGGGCCTTCCGTAAATGCTGTGTTGAGGTGAGATGCTCTTTCATATACTGGTCTGCATCATATCACTCTCCCCACCCTGGTCCCCCAGCACGGAGTCTGGCTCTCAGCAAACGCTAACTATGGTGATGTCAGCATCACTTCTCAAAGACACTATTTGAAGCTCCAAGGACAAATCAGGGCTGGTGACCAGGGGAGAATGGGCGACTGGTATTCTCAGCTTTGCTAGCCCAGCCTCGAGGCCCCGGGCGGGCCACTTGTTTCCCTGCCTTCACCTCTTCACACTGCACTCCTGTCCTCCAGATGTCAGCTGGGCATCAGACGGCTCCCCAGCAGCCTCCTGGGCCCCGTCCGTCAGGGCTGCGCGTGGGTGGACCCAGCTGTGGGTGGGCCTGGCCTGGAGCCCAGAGCTCCCCTGGGCAGGTAAACAAGCAGGAAGCAGGTGTCGAAACCTGCCAGCTGGGGCTGCCGCTCTGTGTGTTTGTCTTCACAACCAACTCGGGCAGTTTCTGATTTGTGTTGCTTCCTTCACACTCCCTGTGCGGGCGCCTCAGACCCCGGAACCCTGCCCCTTCACAGGAGCTGTCATCCCTGGGGGCCGCTCAAAGAAAGGGTTCTGGGCAGTTCTATTTCCAGGGCTAGAGGCCTCTGCCTGGCCCCATTCCACCAGGCTGGGAGCTCCCGGAGGCCAGGGCCCATGTGAGCCACTCGGCCCGCTCCCAGCAGCAGCCCTGCAGAGCCCAGCAAAGGCTGGCCTGATGCTTTACATGAACCATCGAAGTTTTTAATTGATTACCAAAGTGATATATATTCATTATGGAAAATTTGGAAAACACATAGAAGCAAAAATGAAATAATCAAAGAACATTCCCTGCAATTCCACTAGCTACAGATGTGTACTTCTTACATTCTGGAATCCTTTCTTTCAGGCTTTGCTATGCCTCTATGTTTTAAAGAGAAAAAAACAAACCAAGTGGGTCCTATCGAGTGCTGTTTTGATAGCTGCTATGCTGACATAGCTCTCTGGATACTGTGTGCCCGATCCGTAAACATGCCTCATGTTTTCTAACAACACCCAGAGCACAGCCATGCCACATCCCCTGATTCAGGTAACCGATCCCCCATTGTTGGGCACTGAGGTTACTTCTAATTTTTTTTTTATTTTACACCAGCCTCTCCAACCACTCCTGTAGCCATATGTTCATGATCCTCCTCAGAGCAGATTAAGACTTCAGAGGCCTCTGAGCACCGGAAGCATTTGCTGCCCTCCTCACAAGACACACTATCAGATACAAGTATCAGGACATCTGGCAAAGTTCTGGTTTTCCCCTGATGCATTGTGCTTTGTTTGAAGTATTAAATTGATTTTTAAATGTATGTTTTGCTCATTTAGAGGGGATGCCCCTGCTTTGCTGGCAGCCCCAGTACGTGCCAGGTCTTCCTGACATCACCGTGCGGCTATAACTCTTAGCTTAGGGTAATTTTCAAGAAAGGGAATATCAGGGTTAAGGGTTCTCCCAGGTGTAAGGCTTTTTGGCCCATGTGTCTGTGCTTGCTCACCACAGCATCCATCACCTGTCACACACCTGCACTGTGACCCTCTGTTGAATGATTATTGCCCAATGCTCCCCTTTCCCCCACAGAGGCTGTGAAATCACAGCTGGCATGTGATGGGACAATGGAGAAACAAGGGGTATGGCCATCTTGGGAGCAGATGTCTCAATCCCTGGGGTGGGCCTGAACCCAGAGGATTCAGGGCAAGGGCCGAATGTCCCTGTCCCTGTGACTGAGGGTGCTGCTCAGAAGGGCCACAGGGCTCAGAACACCAGTACCCTTGGAGCTGAGGGAGTGAAGCCACCACAGCTGGCCTGGCCACTGACTGCCTGTGCCACCTGCACAACTTCTGCCTCCCCTCTGGACTTCACTTTCCTCGTTAATAAAATGGGCATGACAATACATTCACCGCCTCCCTGTGGCTCCCCAGTGACCCTGGCTATGACCCCACTGCCCTATGACACTCAGGGTGCTCCAGGCTCTGTTAAGGCACACAGGGAGGTGCCTTCGCACAGCAGCCAGGCTCATCAAGACCTGACACCCACCTTCTCTCCCAGCCTCTCCTCCTGCCACCCTTCCAGGAGCCCTCACCCGGCTCCTGCCAAGGTGCGCCCTCCATTCCTTGACAGAGCGCACATGTGGCTATTTTCTCTCTAAAATGCCCCTACTGGAGGCCACTCCTCCTTCCACATCACGCCCCGCCCCTGGAGCCTTCCTCCAGGCTCTCCTTCCCAGGCACTTGGTTTGGGTCTCCGCCAGGGCTCCCATGACACCTCTCTGGGGAAGTATGCAGGTATGTCCCTCACTAGACCGTGACCTCTTTGAGAGCAGTGGCCACAGCTGGGTCCCCTGGCAGGCCACCACTCAGGGCTCAGCGGAAGTGAGTTTGTGACTGAATGACAAAGAATGATGGATGGGGAGGGGTATGGGAGCTTGTTTTTCTCTCTTTTTTTCCCAAACCCATCCCAGTGACATCACAAAACCAGACACACAGAAATGCACTCAGGGGGCCAGCCCCTTGGCCGAGTGGTTAAGATTATGCTCTCTGCTTCGGTGGCCCAGGGTTCGCCAGTTCAGATCCTGGGCACGGACCTACGCACCACTCCTCAGGCCATGCTGAGGCGGTGTCCCACATAGCAGAGCCAGAATGACCTACAACCAGAATATACAACTATGTACTGGGGCTTTGGGGAGAAGAAAATAAATAAAGAGGAAGATCGGCAACAGGCATTAGCTCAGGGCCAATCTTCCTCACACACACACAAAAAAGTGTTTCATCCATTCTTAAAAATAAAAGAGGGGGCCACCCCATGGCCGAGTGGTTAAGTTTGCATGCTCCGCTTCAGTAGCCCAGGGTTTTGCTGGTTCAGATCCTGGGCACAGACATTGCGCCGCTCGTCAGGCCACACTGAGGCGGCGTCCCACATGCCACAACTAGAAGGACCCACAACTAAAATATACAACTATGCACTGGGGGGATTTGGGGAGAAAAAGCAGAAAAAAAATAGATTGGCAACAGTTGTTAGCTCAGGTGCCAATCTTTAACAAAATAAAAAGAAAGAAATGCACTCAGAACTGGAGACTCAAGGGTAGAGGGGTTCTTAGCCATGAAGACCTTACCTGTTGTGGCAATGTGCTGAACTCCCAGGTAAGCCAAAAGGCCACCAGGCGCCTCCCAGCACAGGGCACCCAGGGCTGAGTGCTGGGACGAGCCCCTCCCTTCCCCATGAGCACTCACCTGTCTCCCTCTCAGAACATCCCCTTTCTTCAGGCGAGCCCTCGTCCCCACAGCAGTGCCTCTGCCCACATGCGGTCACTGAACGTGACACACCGCCCACCCAGGGCCTGCCCACCCGGCACCCAGCTCAGCACCTGCACGCCGCAGCAGTTAGCAAATTAACTTGTGAAAGGATACTTTGGGGGCCGGCCTAGTGGTTAAGTTTGTGTGCTCTGCTTCGGTGGCCTGGGGTTCTCAGGTTCAGATCCCAGGCGTGGAGCTATGCACTGCCCATCAAGCCATACTATGGTGGCGTCCCACATACAAAATAGAGGAAGATCGGCACAGATGTTAGCTCAGGGACAATCTTCCTCAAGCTAAAAGAGGAGGATTGGCAACAGATGTTAGCTCAGGGCCAATCTTCATCACCAAAAACAAAAACCCCAAAAAAGAATCCTTTAAAGTCAGCTCCAATGCCACCTCTTCTAGGAAGCCATCTGGGACTGCTTCAGCCTTCGGAGATCTCTTCCTCCTCCCTCAGAGCAGCTATTCTTTGTACCATACCCATGTGACATTACAAGTTTGGGTTTTTTTCCATTTTGCTCCAAGGAATGCACATATGATAGTAAAAGCAGGATTGGACAGAGGTGGACATTGAATTGTGATGTGGGCCCGTCTTGGGCCAACCCGTAGGGAGCTCTGGGCCCAAGTACCCGAGCCTCTCTCTACAGCACTGCCCCCTGTTGCTGGCTGTCCCAGCAAGGGCATGACCTCGGATGAGGTGGCTCTGGGCAGCAGAGGTGCCTAGGAAGCCAACCGCTGGGCCTGTCTGCTGGCCACACCCCCTGCAGCCAGGCAACAAGCCTTCCTCACAGGGAACCTGGGGTGCATCTCCATGTCCACCACAGACAGGAAATGAAAACTAAAAACAAACATGGAGTGATCTTAGCACTCAAGTCAGGGATTGACAAACGACGGCTCGACGGCCAGATCTGGCCTGCCGCCTGTTTGGGAAAGCATTTTATTGGGACGCAGTCTTCCTCACTCTTTTTGGTCCGTGTCTATTGCCGATGGCTGCTTTGGCGTCGCAACAGCAGAGCTGAGTCGTCGCGACAGAGATCGTATGGCCCATAAAGACTAAAATATTCACAATCTGGCCCTCTGCAGACACAATGTGCTACCCCTGCTCCAGTTGACACTTTTTGGGACGGCAGCCTAGCTCATGGTGACTTCTTTGGGAATTCACACCACACACACACACGCGCACACATACACACACACACACAGAGGAGTGCACACACGCATGCGTGCACACAGGCACACACTGGCACATACACAGAGGCACCCCAGGGCTGCATTAAGTGTCCTTCTGGCCACAGCTGATTGGTCTCGCAGAATGCATCTGACCCAAGCTGGACCAATCAGATTCTTTCTCACAGGAATTTGAAAGTGAGCATCAGGGACAGTTATAGCCTGGCTTGAAGAGAAAGACCATGACTCCTCCTGCCTAGGTTTCCCGAGCTGCCCCGGTTTTGACCCTTCCTGACACCAGCATACACTTTCATCCACAGCTGGCCAAACTCCTGCTTGCGCTGACTTCTTAGGAGGCTGGTATCAGCCTCGACCTCGTTAAATGAGGCTCACAGCTGAACTGAGTTGCAGAATCCACGCTCTCCCACTGGCTGCACCCAGGCGCCTCCATCGGCTAACTGCTTGCTCAGCAGAGAGATGCAGAAGCCTCCTGCCCAGGCCGGGACGGAGCAGCCTTCTGCTGCAGGGTTCAGGCATGGAGCCGGGGACAGATGACCTGGCTGGGGTGTGCAGAGAAACACGCCCCGAGCGCCCTCCTGAATTTGTCAGCTTTGGAGAAAGGTCTCAGGTGGGAAGGCACAGTGTCCTCTTGTACCCTTCAGGAGGCCTGGCACCTGGGAACACTCCTGAAGCAGAAATGACAGTCCAGCTGTGGAGGTCTGCAGGCACCAGTTCAAGTCCTCATGGTGGGGCCTTGGGCCCCCCACCCTGGCCTCTGCTCAGGCCCAGTAGTCATAACCCCTCTCTCTGTGTATTTGCCTTTGAGAACAGAACGCCAGCTGCGGGGCCCTGACCCCCCGAGGTGACGTCCAAGCTGTTGGAGAAGCTGAGCACGCTGGAGGGCTGCCGAAGGCTTGGTCCAGCCTGGCCTGAAGTGATTTGAAGGTGGTGAAGAAAAGAGACAGCTGCATGTTCGGATCCCAGCTCTGCCCTTCTCATTGTATGACCTTGAGCCGGAAGGGCACAGCTGAGCCTCAGTTTCCTTATTGAGCAAGTGGGACACTAAACTCCCCTCACCAGGTTGCCATGAGGATGAAATGAGAGGGTGCATGCAAAGTACTCAGCATGGTCCCCAGCACATCCGAGGCGCTGAAAAGAGGGAGCAGTGTTGGAGCAGCAGCAGCACTAACAGTGTAGTTTTAAGAGTCATAATGAGGGGACTGCCTGGTGGCGCAGCGGTTAAGTGCACATGTCCCAGCGGCCTGGGGTTCGCTGGTTTGAATCCCGGGTGCAGACATGGCACCACTTGGCACACCATGATGTGGTAGGCGTCCCACATATACAGTAGAGGAAGATAGGCATGGATGGTTAGCTCAGGGCTAGGCTACCTCAGCAAAAAAGAGGAGGACTGGCAGTAGTTAGGTCAGGGCTAATCTTCCTCAAACAAAAAAAAAAGATAGTCATAATGATATTGTTGCTTTTAGGCATCGCTAATGGCCTGCTGATCTTCCCTGTCTGGGTCTCCCACCAGCACCTCAAAGTCTATATGTCAAAAACTGACCCTGTTAAATGGCCGTCCATGGTGGGCGGCCTGAGATGGCCTCCAAGATCCTAGCCTCCTGAATTCCTGCTCTGTGTGGTCTCCTCTCACACCGGATCAGAGCTGCAATACCAACAGAGTAGGGTGGAGGCTGTGTCTCCTTCTGAGACAAGCCAGCTGCCATGTTGTGAGGGTACTCAAGCAGCCCTGGGGAGAGGCCCATGTGGGAGGAGCTGAGCCCTCCTACCAACAGCCAGCACTGCCTTGTCAACTGTGTGAGTGAGCCGCGTTGGGGCCAATCTTCCAGACTCAAGCTTTCAGGTGACTGCAGCCCCAGCCGCCATCTTGATTTAACCTCATGGGAGACCCCAAGCCAGGACCACACAGCTAAGCTGCTTCCACATTTCTAACCCACAGAAACTGTGAGCAATATTAAACGTTGACTGTTGCTTTAAGCCAGTATGTGTTGGAGTAGTTTGTCACAGTCAACTAACCCACTATGCAAACCTGTTTGTTCCAGAGTGTCCTTATGTCAGGGAATGCTACTCCCTTCCTCCCCATCCTGTGGTCTCGATCACCAGAGGTGGCATTTTTCTTTGCTGCAATCAATCTGCTGATTCAACCCCAAGGTGTCTCTTGCTTTCAACTTCTGTTCTTTGGTCCCTATTTCCACCAGGCTGGGAGCAATAAGAGGGCTTTACTGAGCACTTACTGCATGACAAAGTACCTACTGTGTGCCCTGCTCTTGGTGCGGAGTTTGGGTACTCACGGAATAGTCATGACAACTGGATGAAACAGGTTTGTCGTCCCCGTTTTATAGCTACGGCACCTAGGACTCTGAGAAGCTCCGTAACTTGTCTGAGTCCTACCAGCCAGTTAATTAGGGAATCAAGTGAGAATGCAGGGTTGTCCCAAAGCCCATGCTCTTGCTCCAGCACAGCACCGCCACAGCTCAGCACACACCCTCTGTATGATGACCACGAGTTCTGGAAGTAGCCCCTGCTGCCAGCTTCTGCCTCTACGTTTCATGTCACCAACAAACAACGCTGCCTGGAATGCAGATCTGACCATCTCCACTGCCTGCTCAAAAGCTGCCAGGAGCCCCCCACCCGTGTCCGCGTCCTGTCCATCCTCAAAGTGGAGCTCAGCTGCCCCCTCCTCATAAAAGCCACCTGACTCCCCTCCTTCAACCCCAGAGCTCTTCTCCCCGGTAGTCACCCATCCGCTCTTGGTTAGAGAAGGTACGCATGCTCAATCCCCCGCTGAGACCACAGGCTCCTCAAGGAGAGACCTCTATGCGCACCTGGTTTGCCTAGGCCCATGAAAGGGACTTGTGTATGTGGGTGGAGCGACTTTGGCATAATAATAACCAAGCCCATGAGGGAATATGCACAGAAATCAATGCTTCAATGGATCGATAATAAATAGCCCTCTACAAGTGACTTGGGTTATATTTTTATATATGTCTTTGTCAACACTAAAATACTTTATTACATACATGATCGGGGTAATCTTCAAAATATTTAAACAGGACAGCATGGGCATCAACCACTCTGGAGCTGGTTGGCACAAGGAGTTTTCTGAGCACACCCACAGCAGCCCTGGGCTGAGCCTGACGTGCAGGAGTTGCTCGTTCCATCCTCAGAGAGCACCAGCAGGCGGGAGGGACTACCGTTGTCCCATGTTACAGTAAGGACACACAGGCATAGGAGGTTAAGCTGCTCGCTCGAGGTCACACAGCGACAAAGTGGCCGAACCAGGCCTGCCGAGGTGTGTCCTCGGACACCGCGGCGTGCCTCCCGTGGAAGTCGCGGGTCTGCGGCTTGCCTGCGCGCCGCACCTGCGCCGGCGCTGGGCGGAGCCAGCAGCTGAGGAGGCGTGGCCTGCACGAGGCCCTCCCCCGGGTCCTCCTCTCCCGAGCCGGAGGCTCGCCCCGGTCCAGAGCCAGACAGTCAGAGGAGAGAGGGTGACGTCCACCGACTGCGCTTTCCAGGAGCCCGGACCTCTGGAAAGACCGGCTCCATGCCACTCCTCGCTCTCCACTGACCCGCTGTGGGACTTTGGGCACGATGCCACTTCTCTGAGCTCGTTTTCCTCATCTACAAAATGGGGTGATGATAGCATGTATTTCCTTTCAGGCTTGGAGCGAGGATCAAAGAAACCGCCTGTATGAAGGGATCCGAACATTCACTGTCACCTTTTTAAATCTGTATGGGATTCAAAGGCTGAGAGGGAAAGGGGACAGTGGACTATTGAGCCCCTCCGCCCCACTGGGGGTGAGCTGGGGGTGGGGAGCTCGGCGGAGTCACAGCCACCCTGGGCTCACCCCCGGCCCCAGAGCCTCCCGCCGCCTCCCCCGCCCCTCCAGGCTCTTCAGAGGGCGGAATAATTTCTCCTTCGTTTTCACTTTTAATCACAATATAATTTTGGTGCCCAGAAGCCTTCCTCTCGGAGGAACATTTGTGCGGGATGATATCAGCCTAATTAAGTGCTTCAGCTTTGGGGCTTGATTTTTTTCCCCAGACCCCCGCTCTCCCTGCCAAACAGCCCTGGCCGCCTGGCCGGCTACCTGCACATGCCGCTTCTGGAGCCTTCCGCGCGCGCCCCCCTGCCCGGCGCGGTGATTGATATCTTGATTAGGCGCCAGGAGGCGGCGGACCAGGTGTTCCCTCGGCGGGGCTGGAGGCGGCGCCCGGCGAGCGCGGCCTGAAAGGCGCGGGCCTGCGCGGCGGCTGCAATGCGCCTTTGTCTGCCTTGGCAGCGCCGCGGCCTCCCTGGGGCCGGCCCCATAAAGGGTTTCTGTTCGGGCTGGAGGACTCATTGTCGAAAAATTGTCCCTCGAAAAATTAGCATGGTACAGTGGAGAAAGCGGAACGCCCGGCAAATGACAGCTGCTGGCCCCAGACAAGGGCCAGAAAGCGGAGTTTCGCAGGGTGCCCCCTGCAGAAGCACCCCTCGCCCCCGGCCTGGAGCGCCCAGAGGTGGCCGCCGGGGCTCGCAGGGTCAAAGGCAGGCGGGGGCCAGGGGGAAGTGCAGTGGGGTTTTGGGGTGGGTGGCTTGTCTCCCCTAAGAGCTGGGGCATCTCCCCAGGTGCCCAGAGCCCAGATTTTGGGTGGGGGGTGTTTGAGGGCCCCTGACCAGAGTCAGGCTCAGTGGGGCAGCTGGCTTGCAAAGCGGGATGGGGTGCAGAGAGGGGGAGAGAGAGACAGAGAGAGTGATCCTAAAGGTTATGTGGTTAATTGAACAGCAACAGCCACAGATACGATTATGCCCCTTTGTGTCATTCTCCCAGTGTGTTGATGGAAAAGTAACTAGATTAAAAGGGCCGGGAGCTGGGGTTGGAGAGGCCGGGCAGTGGGGGGAGATCTCTCCTGAATGCCGACCAGGGCTCCCGCAGTCTCAGTGAGGAGGGAAAACAGTCAATTAGAGAGGAGAGAAAAGATGGAGCGAGCTGTAGTTTGGCATTTGCATAAAGGCTGGGGCCCAAGGCTGCCACCCTTAGTGAGGGGAAGGGGTTCCCAGGGGAGAGGCAGGGGTGTCACGGGGGTGAGGCGCACAGTAACTGTTGAAAGTCTCAGCCAAAAGCCTGTGTGCACACACTGTCCGTGAGGCTGGGGTAAGGGGGACTGGGACATGCGTGTGTATGCGTGAGTGCACATTGACATATGTGTATTCTTGTTTCGGGCTGCTTACATCTATGAAGTCATGGACACCCTCATATGTGCACGTTTCAAGCAGGCTGCCCCGTGTGGCTTGTGTTGGCCTAACTCTCCCGTGTGGTGACCACGGTGCAGAGTTACATAGGCGTGCACCCCGGCACCTCCTGTGGGCTCTGGGAGCACAGCCGGATCAGGGGGACGTGGGTCTGCCAACTTGATCCCAATAGCTTGGGAAGGCCGGAGCCTCAAGACTGCCTGTGGCTCTGAGGAGCCCGGACCTGGAATTGGGCCCCAGGCTCGCTGTGCATTCAAGCTCCCTAGAAAAACCTTCCTGAGCCTTCCAGCCCACCATTTCCATGAAGCCCCTGACCTCCCTGCCCAGGGCCCCCACCACCAATCAACCTCTTCTCTGCACAGGCAGATTTGAGGCCGAGAGAAAGGAAGATGAGCAGAGCTGCAATCAGACGGCTCTAAGGTCAAGTGCCAGCTCTAGCTTTGTGATTTTGAGCAAGTAACTTCCTCAGAGCCACTGTCCATCACAAGGAGTTAGTCAGGTCCGATTATAGACTCTCTCAGGAATTCTTTGAGATCCTATGTATAAGTCAGAGGGAGTCCACACACCCCAGCTCGCCTGGGACAGCCCCATTACACCTGTGACCCAGCATAATTATTCATCGTGCCCTTCCTTAATTTAGATTATAAGTTAGTTGGTCACCCCAAATATAAGTGGGGCACCAATAAATGTTTTTCCGTTCTCTTTCTCTTGCCCTCCCTTCTCGGATTATTTAAGACATTGCTACACTCGCCATTTGTCTGTGAACTCCAGAGGGAGGAGTCCTCCTCCATGGATGCTCCCAGAGCATCTTTCCCATGCTCCTCACGGCTCCTGGGGACTAGTTAATAGACCGCAGACACTGGGTGGCTTGACTGCGCCAGGGGCAGAGCTGGCCTCAGGGACTCTGGGTGCTGCAGACTGCCCTCTGCCTGCCAGGTCCACAGCAGGGCCCTGCATCGAGGAGACAAATAAGACTGCAGACGTCACTGTGGACGTGGGCTCCTACTGTGATGCATCCACCGGCTGTGGGAACTGGTCCTCTGTGAGGATGAGGCCTCGCTCCTTTACCGCAGACGTGACGCCCGCACAGGGGTCCGAGCTTTCGGTCTTTGCCTGACGACCCGGATGCAGCCTCACCGTACAGAGAGCTCCTATCAATGCTGTTGAGGGCCTCACTTCAGTAAGCAAGTGGTTATCCTTCACAAGAGAGCCACAGACAGGCCCTCAGTTTGCTAATTGTTGCTCCCAGTTTGCAACATGCACCCTTGTGGAGGAAGTCCTTACGTAAATGACTCAGGAGGGCAGCCTGGATGCCTGGGAGCAGAACACCAGGCCCTTTGTAGCCAAGATACGCCCTGGCTTGACACGGCGGATAAACTTAAAGCTCTGATAACAGTGCTGCGGGCTCTTTTCAAAGTCACAGACCTACTTTGCCCCCAGGTCCAAAAAGTAGGGCTTCTTTTTGCCTTCTCCCATCTGGAACCCTGTGGACACGGGCCGGTGCTGGGTTTGTGGGTGAGTGAGGCCCACCTTTCTCTGGGGTCTTGATCCTAAAACTCACACTTCTCTGGAAAGGTCAACAAGGGCCGGATCGTGGAGCAGCCTGTAAGTCACGCTGAGGCACCGGGACTTCACACTGAGAGCAGTAGGGAGCCTTGGGAGGGTTTAGAGGACGGACTGGGAGGATGTGGTTTGCACGCTAGGTGGTTCACTCTGCCCCTGGTGTAGAGGGCCGATTTGGAGGGACAAGACTGAAGACGACGGGAGGTGACTGCCGTAGTCCAGGCCAGAGGAGGGCGGCCTGGGCTAGGATACAGAGCTAGCGAGTGGAGAGAGGGGGAGGGGCTGAGGGAGATCTTGGAGGGAGATTCTCTGGGCCTTGGGAACTGATTAGATGTGGGGATGGTGCCGGAGAGAGAGGGACAGGATGACTCCCAGGCTTCCAGCTTGACAGAGACCCAGAAGGAGGAGGAGCCTGGAGAAGGGGTGAGGATAAGCTCAGGAGGAGACTCTCCTCCCCCCGCACCCTCCTTGGTGACCATCAGCCCCCTCGCCTCCATCTGGACTGTGACAGTGGCCAGGCCCGTGCCATGCTGTCTGACTGCCATCCACCCTACTATGCTTCCTCCCACCTTCCCACCCTGGGGTCCGGCCCTTCTCTCTTCCTGGTGAGCTCTGGGTGCCCTTACTGACGGCAGGCATCACCTCCTCCAGGAAGCCGGCCCCCATTTCCCAGTCTGGCTCCCCAGTCCTTCTACTGCTGGACTCAGCACACTGGAAATGCTGTATGTCACCCATGTGTGTGAGGTCACCACCTTCCAGCCTCACATCCCCGCCCCCGCTGGAAAAAGCACAGCCAGCACCTATCACAGGGCCTGGCACAGCGGGGGCCCTTACGAGAATCTGTGGAAGGAGAGGAGTGGGGAAGAGAGGCAGGCAGGGCAGGGGATTCAGGTCGAGGGGAAGAAAACAGGCAGCGGGCAAAGTGGCCAGTCTTCAGCAAGCATGGCGCAAGAGCCAATGGGGCGCACACCTGTCACCCCAGAAGGTCACCACCTGCGGTGGGACATGGTGTCGTGAAGGTGGGAGCCCTGCACTGGCCCTAGGTCCTGGGTGTTGCTGGAGTTCTCTGCACCTCTCTGGGTCTGGGTTTCTCTCTTGTTAAATGCAGGGTGGGTGTGGGTGTGGGCACGAGCTGAGAGAGAACAGAGGTTTTCAAACTTTGATCCCACCCCAAAGGAAGAGACGTGAACTTGAGTGGAGTCAGGGCTCCAACCTCAGAGCATACAGCCCACCCTTCAGTGAGGCTTGGGTCCCTTCCTGGATCCCCTCTTTGCTTTTGGTTAGTCTCCCCCGGCCCAGCCCCCAGGTTCCTCTGACTCCCTTCTTCAGAGCAGAGCTGGGAGGAGAGAGCAGACGTGATCAGTGGGCGCTGGTCACCCCAGCCAGTGTTCGCAGCTGCAGGTCTCCAGTCTTCAGCCAGAGGTGACAGGAGGGGAGTTGCAGAACCCGGAGCTGTGGGTGGGGCTCTAGGGGCTTCTAGGGCCTTCAAGGCCCAGACCGCTGGCAGCTCGGGGGAGGAGAGAGGGGACCTCAGCCAGACTTGGAATTTCCTCCCACGGTAATGCGGCCAGGCCAGCGCTGAGACCAGATGGGCTGCCCCAGGGACTGCTCGGTGGGGGTCCCAGAGGTGGGAGATGGAGTGTTTCTCTTTCTGGTGCCACCTCATCATTGCCCCGGTCCACTCCTCCCCGTTCCACCCCGACTCTCGCTTTGTTGGGCTGGATGAAGAACACTGGGCAGCCCGAACCGCTCCCTGTTTGGACTGACCAACTTGGACTCTACGGCCAGCTGAGTTCCCACCCTGGGATGGACGGCGGAGAGGGCAGAGGGTCATCGCCCTGTTCCATCCCTTCTCAGTGAGCCCCCAAAGCCACAGACGTGTCCGCGGGGATCTCCGAAAGCTGAGAGCCCGAGGTGCCCCTGTTGCCCACCCCCACAGCTCACACACAGAACCCACAACATCATTTTTTTAGCAGAAAGTCAGCTCGAGATGCCCACTGCACTCCTAATTTGGTATTTATTAGGCCCGACCACGTGCAAGGCTTTGGAAAAGACACAAAAATGAGAAAGACTAGGGGCTGGCCCCGTGGCCGAGTGGTTAAGTCTGTGCGCTCCGCTGCAGGTGGCCCAGTGTTTCGTTGGTTCGAATCCTGGGCGCGGACATGGCACTGCTCATCAACCACGCTGAGGCAGCGTCCCACATGCCACAACTAGAAGGACCCACAACGAAGAATATACAACTATGTACTGGGGGGCTTTGGGGAGAAAAAGGAAAAAAATAAAATCTTTAAAAAGAAAATGAGAAAGACTGGTAATAGAAGCCACTGTAAGTGCGTACTGTGTGCTAGAGGCTTTATACACACTGGATCAGGTACATATTGTCATCCCCATTTTGTAGATGAAAAGAGTAAGGCTCAGGAAGTAGAATAATGTCCCAGAGATGACTCAGCCCAGAGGAGGCAGAAGCGGGAGTTGAAGTGTTCGTTCCTCTCTATCTCAAGTAAAACGGCTCGCCTGTCACCCGGGTGCGCTCTCCCCAGCAGGGTTCAAAATCCCTTCTGAAGCAGAAGTCAGGGGAGGGTGGGCCGTGGCTGGAGGGAGCCTCAGAGAGGCAAGGACCCCTTCTGCAGCCGGCTCCTGGACCCAGGAGGGCGCAGACTCCCCCCGCCTATGGCCCCGAGGACGTCTTTTCATCATCATCTGGGCCACCCTCCTGCCAGCATTCTTCCTTTCACAAGTTGTGAAATAAAACCACAGTTTGAAAATGAAATTAGGGGTCAATGGCCCCAGCCCTCCTCCCCGCCCCCAGCTCCGTGTTGAAGAGGGCTGCCCGGAGCTCTGACAGTTACTAACTGTGTAACCTCAGGCAAACTGCTTAACCTCTCTGTGCCTCCATTTCTTCATCTGTAAAATGGGACTAATAATAGGACCTAGCTCACGGGTTTTGTGAGGATTAAATGAACCTGAAATCACGAAGGGTTTGGAATGGAGCCTGGAAGCCAGAAGTCACTGTTAACAGTATCGTTATTAAGACATTGTTGAGGTGGGATGGGCAGCAGAGTCCAGAGGAGAGGCTCAGGGAGAGAACAGCCACAGTGACGTGGAGGCCGCCGTGGGGAGGAGAGCACAGGAGGGTGTATGGGGCCTGGACCCCGAGCCTCTCAGGGCCTCTCTGTCCTCCTCTGAACTGGGCAGAGGGATCCCTGTCCCCAGGGCCTGGGAGTCACAGGGCACACTGTCTCTAGGAGGTTGTGGACAGTGGCCTGGTTTTTGAGTCCCCCCGGTTCCTGCCCTGGCTGGGGAGACCCACCCCACACTGGGGTAGCCTGACTTCCCACTGTCCTTGGGAGTGGAGTGAGGGGTGCCTTTCATGTGGATCCACCCAATGGAGGCCAGAGGTGGCCAGGTCACCCTGTTTGCCACGCGGTCATAGGACATCTTGGTCCAGTTTCCAGAAGCTCTGTAAGCGGGAGATGGATAGTGATCATTTGAGCAGCATGGGGAAGATCCTCAGAGCTAGACACACTCATCAGGGCTGCACTGGAGCCCAGAGAATACGGCCTTGGCCCCTGGCTCCCTCACACCCTGGGACTAATGGGGATAAGAGCCCCGAGGAGCCATGCGGGCCCTGGCCACTTCAATCTTTCAGAGGAAGTCTAGCTCCTTAGCGCTGCCTGGGTTTTCGGTGGTGACTCTCATGCTCAGCTATTTCATCCGAGGGCTTAGTCGGTAATTTGGGTATGCTGCCACCAGGTGGCTCCCCTCAAAGTCCCTCCCTTCTTGACCACTGAGCAAGCCTCGGATCCAGCTGGGCTCCTCCACAACCACCTCTTCTGCCCCAGAAGAGAGCATGTTGGGTTTCTATCCTGGCTCAGGCTGGCCCCTCGTGGGCACCTGAGCTCCAGGCATCCAGCGCCTGGGTGTCCTCCAGCCCCTTCTCCTGCCCATTATCTCCCCTTCTCGGTGGTCCTGCCTACCTCACCCACCATAGGTCCAGGAGTCCCTAATCCTAAATATCTGGACCCTCCATTCTGCCCCTCCCAGATTCCCATCTCCTCCGGGCTCTTCCTGGCCCTACTGCTCAGCTGAACCTTCTCCAGGAGGCCCCACCATCTTCCTCCACTCCTGACAACACCTTGGGGCAGCTCGTCCTTCCCCTATCTCCGGGACCCCTTCTCTCCTTCTCTGCCTCTTTCCTGGGGCTCCTCCTGCCAAGATTCAGTCCTGAAAATCCGCCGAGAGGTCAGGGAGCCCAGTAAATGTTTGCTGAAAGAAAATTGGGGCAGGGAGCAAATGAATAAGTGAGTGAGCTCATCAGTCAACAAATTCTTATGGGGCACCTACTATGTGCCAGTTCCTGTGCTGGGCAGTGAAGTGACTGAATAAATGAAGAAGTGGCCATGTGGGGAAACAAGGGCCTGAAGGATGGAGCCCAAGGAAGAGGAGAGAAATGGGGAAGAGAGGTTGGGGGAATGGCGGTGGGTGAGTAGGAGGCTAGCGGGCTGGGTGGGGGCGGTGAGCGGCTCCCTTATTTGTTGGGGAGGAGTCAGGTCACTTGACCTGGGCCGACAGAGGCAGCCAGACCGAAACAGATGACTCACCTGTGCACAGCCTTGGTGAGCAGCTGCTGCGGGAGGGGGGCTGAGCAGAGGGGGCTCTGGAGCCCGGAGCCGAGCTCACGCTGGCGGGGGCACCCTGGGGAGCTGAGACGCGGTCAGAGCAGGCCCTGCCCAGATGGGGCCAATGCCGACCAAGAGGAAAAGCCTGGGGACTCGTCCCCAAAAGCAGCTGTGGCTCATCCATGAGCACCTACTCGGAGCCAGGGGTGCCACGGAGCCAGTCGTGATCCCAGCCTGGGAGGGAGGTGGTGAGGCTCAGAGAGGCGAGATGACTGACCCACGGTCACTCAGCTGTGAGAGACAGAGTCAAGACTGACTCGGGTCCTCTTCTGGCCGGAGCTCACGCCTCCAAGTGGACCAGACACGCATTCTTAGGGAGATGCGAGCCAACAGGCAGCAAATGCTGGGGGACAGTGGGCAGGCAGGGCAGCTCCCCTGCACCTGCAGAGGGCGAGCCAGCAGGGAGGGGCCAGTTCGCCCCGGGTGGGGAGGCAGGCCTGGCGTCTGGGGGCACAGGGCTGTGGTCGTGGATGGCATTCCCTCCGGCGCTCATAGACAAGTGTCTTTCCCTCTCTGAACCCGAGCTTCCTCGTCTTTAGGAGGAAGAATGACCTTCTGACACCAGGGTGGGATGCAGTCAGCAGAAAGATGCCCCACCATCCTCTGTGTCGGGCCCTCCACGGGGGGACACACATGCTTACCGTTGGCCTGTCCAGCTGGCAGACCCCAACCCCTAGAGTCGGGACAGCTCAGTGAGCTGATAAGAATGCTGATGCTCAGTTATAAGTGACGAATACTCTATTATTGTTGAGGCACGTTCCTGTCCACTATCTTCTTTTAGATAGGGCAGGCAGGGCAAATATGACTATCTCCCTGCTACAGATAAGAAAGTGGAAGGAGAAGAAGGAGAACCAGTGCCTCCTGGAGCCAGGCTCAGTTGTGGGAGCCTCTCGTGGGTGGGCAATTCCCTTAATCCTCCCGGTAGCCCTAGAGGAGAAGTGTCACATCCCCGTTTTACAGATAAGGACACTGAGGCTCAGGAGGTTAAATGCCTTGTCCAAGGTCACACACCTCATGAGAGGCTGAACTTGATTCAAACACAGACCCTCTGAATGGAGAGGAAAACTGGGAGCGAAGTGCTGGTGTGAGTCCACACTCACACCCTAGGCCTCTGTTTCCTCATCTCGGGGCTGAGGAGGGTGGACAAGATGAATTTATCTTCGGGGCTCTCTCAGCTCTGACATTTGGGAGTTTGTGACCTTCACATGGAAAGAGCACTGAATGCCGAGTCCTCAAAGCCAGGCTAGAGCCCCACTCTGGGACTCAGGAGCAAGCTAACCTGGTACCAGCTGGTTCCCTTTCTCTGGTCAGCATCCTCATCTGCAAGGTGTGGGAGGTGGCTTTCGTTCAGAGGGTGTGGCCTGGGTACACGCAGATAGGACCTAAGGGGCACCGCTCAGCCAGCCCCCGGCTTGCACAACCCAGGAGCACCTGGCGCCGAGCCTGGGGACCTAGCCTGAGAATCTGAGAACTGGTTGCCGGGGTCAGGGGCTCACGGGAGCCTCTGGGGCTCTCCCACCCGGGGCTAATTTATTGTGATGCAAAAATCAGGCTCCAAGGCGGCGGGAAGCAGAGCTGAGCGCCAAGCACGCTCCCATCCTGTTCTGTTCCACATATTTTCGGTATTTATTGTCCCCATATGTGATGCGGAACATTAAAAAACATGTTGCTGAGATTCCTCCAGAAAGGGCTGACATTTCACAATATTCCTCTGATGCCGGGGATTACTGCGCAAGATGATGAAAACGTGGTTTATTTAAAACAGATTGGAGCGGAAGAAAACAATGGCAAGGCCCCCGGAGAGGCGCTGGCTCCTGGGCGAGGCAGAGCTGCGGGCAGCGCGCCCCCGTCGCAGCCCAGACCTCGGGCGGCCTGGGGCCAGGTCGGGCCTGGACTCTGGGAGGGAACAGGGTCAGATAGAGAGGGCACCCACCTGACCTGGCCATCGAGGAGAATGGCCATTGTTCGTGGGGCACTTCTGAGCGCCAGGCCGAATGTGCCAGGCTCAGGGCCCCAGCATTTCTCTGTGACATCACTCTCCCCACTTTAAAAAGGGAGAAAATGAGTTCAAGCAAGTAGCCCCCGTTCACAGAGCAGAGTCAGGGTTAAGAACTCAGGCTTCCATCCAGCAACCTTGTTTTTAACTACAGCCATGAGGCAGAAGAGTCCCGGGCACTGAGGCAGCTGACTTGACTTGCTGTGTGACCCTGGACAAGTAGCTTT
Organism: Equus przewalskii; assembly: GCF_037783145.1. Taxonomy (NCBI): domain Eukaryota; kingdom Metazoa; phylum Chordata; class Mammalia; order Perissodactyla; family Equidae; genus Equus; species Equus przewalskii. The sequence goes on from NC_091847.1 coordinate 10,369,164, forward strand.
ACCTCTCTGGGCCTCAATTTCCTCACCTACAAGATGGGAGTGACAACCAGGTTTGCCTTGACTGCCTCAAAGGGATGTTTTGGGTCCAGGGGACAGCAAGGAGTGGGGGAAGACAAAGGGGAGGAGAGACAGTGACGTAACTGTGCCAGGGAGCTGCAGTAGCCAGGCCGGCTCAGCTCTCCCCTGCAGGGTGCCTGGCAGGGTGACACTGGGCTCTGGGCCTCCCTTCATGCTCTGTAGAGTGAGGGGTGTGGGCTTGGGCATCTTGGAGGAGACTCAGAGGGGCCTGGAGGAAGCCGGGGCTTTGGGCAGACCCAGGTCCTCTCCCAGCCCTGTCACCCCTGACCTTGGGTCCTTCCTTCCTCTGCCTCTCTGGCCTCGCTCTGCCCGTCTAGGGCAGCTGATTGTGCCCGCCACACAGGTCACCATGAGCACCAGAGGCCACCGTGGACCAAAATGTCTGGCCCAGAGTCTTGCCAAGGGCGAAGCCCAGATGAGGGAGCCCCTTCCAGCCCCTCCATCCTGAGGCGTGGGGGGCCCTCGCTGCCCCATGCCCCTGGGTGTTGCACGGGGAGACCCACACGGCCTGTCTCCACCCTCAGGCCCAGGGAGTGGGTCCTCCCACCTGGGGCCCAGGGGCAAGGGTGCGGTCTGGGAGCCCCTTCACCTGAGGCCAGCACAGCCCAGACCACTGCGCACACCTGGCTCTCTCCTCAGGCTCGTGTTTTCTGAGGGGCTTTTGTGTCCAGTGAAACCTTGAAATCTCTCCCTGCCACGCCCCATTTTATTTAGTCCTTGAGCAGGCAGGGGAGAGGTGGAGAAGGGCATCCTGAGGCTCTGGCCAAGTGGGACAGTCAGGTCGAGAGGTCCAGGTCATGGTGGCCACAGAAGGCAGTGCCCTTGGCCAGCGGAGGCCAGGGCCTTTGGTCCTGTGACAGCTGGGCCGGGCGAGGTGGCCTGCAGGCCGATGCCCTTGGACAGGCGGCAGGGCCTCAAAGGGCCACCCGCAGAGCAGAGAGGCCCCGCCCAGTTCTGCCCAGCCTGCCTTTCCCTCGCAGCCGTCCTCCCCGGCGCCTGGGGCCCCGCAGGCCTGGCCTTCCTGCTTTCTCCATCAGGGGCAGGGGAGAAGCTGCCTGGAGTCACTGGGTGCCGATGCTGGGCCCCCATGAACAGGGACAGCCAAGCAGGGGAGACTAATGCTCTCTGCAGCGAGGGGACGCCTCCCTCCCAGCTTCACTCTGTGGCCCCCATCTTTGGCCTGTTGCATTTGGCCGTGACTCTGAGGTTTCTAGAGTCACTGCCTCTTCCACCACGTCCTTCCAGAGCCCTCGGTCAAAGCGCCAGCTTCCTCAGCAGGCTTTGCACCAGGCCCTGACGGTGCCCTCCCGGACCAGCCTGCTGCCTCGTCGTCCCTCCTGGGTGAGCCACTGTCCTCCGCCGCCCACTGAGGACTCCCTACTCTCCCGCACCGACTGAGTGCTCCCTGCTCTTCCACCCTCTGAGTACTCCCTGCTCTTCCGGGCCCCACACCCTGGGGACAGCATGAGGCAGGCAGGCCAGCACCCTGAGGGCTTTCCAGCCAGAAGACAAGAAAGCACACGGACATATTTGCTATTGGGAGCCCTTTGGAGGTAACCGAGTTGGTCAAGGGCAGGTACATGAGTTGGGGTGGGCGTTTTGAAGGCGAGGGCAGAGGAAGTCTCTCTGAGGAGAGGCCTGAAGGAGGTGAGGGAATGGGAGATCTGAGAGGTGGGAGTTCCAGGCAGAGGGAACAGCAAGTGCAAAGGATCCGAGGGGGTTGTGCCAGGTGCTTGCGAGAACCAGGAGGAGGAGCCTGGCGCAGAGCAAGGGAGGGGAGTCTGTGATGAGAAGAGGAACAGGGACCACGTGGTCCCCTCAGAACTTGTTGTAGGGTAGAAGGCATCGGCAGGGGCCTCGCTCATTCACTCGGGTGCAGAGGGTGTGGCAGGTGCATGAACAGAAGTTTGGAACACCACCGTCTTCCATGATGGAGTTCCCGCTCTGATCCCCGAAACCATCCTGAGAGGTCAGCGCTTGACTCTGTGACTCAGCCCACTGCCAGATGAGGAAACTGAGGCTCCTGAAGGCCATGTCACTCCCTGAGCTCATGAATCTTGGAGTTTGACCCCACGACTGTGTGGCCTCAAGCTGCCTCTCATGGGGCTGGGAGTTGGGGGGTCTGGGGATTAGGCTGGGCTGCGGCCACAGAATGCCCCCAAGAAAGCAGTCCAGGGAGGGGGCTGTTGGCCAGGAAGCTCAGACTGGCCACTGCCCCCTCCCAGACAGAGGACACAGAGTGGGGACAGGAGCTGGGCCTCAGTTTGACCATTTGTGCCCAGAGGGTGCATGGGCCCTGCCGATTCCTCTCTGCCAGACCCCAGTGCTGGGAATTGGGGCTCATGGTCCCACCCCCAGGGCCCCAGAGGCCTCGAGAGCCACTGCCAAGCCTCGGGGACGTGCCAGAGCAGGGGCCTGCCTGACCCCTGGCCGATCTGCACTCACGGACACCACTGAGCCCGGGGCGCTGCCCGCGGCCTCCAGGAACAGGTGAAGTCACGGCAGGTGTGATGTTCAAAACGTCTAGCACCTGGGACAGTTATGTCAATTAAAATATCCACACAAAGGTTTTAAATATTTTCTCTTTTATTTGCCAAATACACTATACCTGTCACCAATACTGCTTACCAAGTTACAACACAGATTGTTCATCACGTCCATCTGACTTTCCTGTCACCATTGTTCCCCAGACGTGGTTGGTGAGGTCTTTCGTTGAGCCCAGCTGTCACCAGATAAACAACGCCAATGACCTGACAAAGGCCCCCTCGTCCAGTGCTTCCTCCACCATCCCCGTCACACCACCAGTCTTTAGGGTCCAGGTGGCCAGCACACCTGCACACCAGAGTCCCCACACGGCCTTGACCCGGAGAGCTCGATCTCGACCCTGCCGACAACCCACCTTCGAGGCTGCCTGCCCTCCTGCATGCGCTACCGGAAGAGACCACACACGCCTTGCCGTCAGGCTGCCCCTCAGTGCCCTCAGCAGCCTCGGGGCCCCTCCAGGTCTGTTACTCACTGCGGCCACTGCTGGAAATGCTTTTCAGTGACTTGTGGAATTGATGTGTAGACAGGGCTCTGTACCAGCAGGTATGGAAAGGTCTACTCTTTCAGTAGCTGGTCTGACCGCGCATGCGAGCATGTCCACAGCCCAGGCCGGCCACCGCCCTCCCGGCAGACACCCAGCAGGAGGGCATTCTGCGCCATGGCCTGCGGCAGGCGTCCCCTCTGCTGGGGCTGCAGAGTGCAGTAAATGCCTGCTAGGTTTCCAGGAGCATGCAGGGGTTCTGGAAGGAGGAAGGGAGACCAGACTGTGGCAAGATCCTGACTTGCCTTCCTGCCGTCTGCCCTAGGGTGACAGCCCCAGGGAGGCTGCCGCCCTGCAGAACCACCCAGCTTTCCCACTGCTGCACCGTCTGTGAGGTCAGGGGTCAGCCATCGCCGATCAGCAGTGTCCTAGAGAGGAGTGCCAGGAGGGGCTGCAGAGCGTCTTGCCCAGCTCTCCTTGCCACCCATGAGGAAACTGAGGCCCCAGAGGGACAGCTGTCCTCTGGTGTCCGACGTGGAAGTCCTCCAGTGCAGTTTAAATCTGTCAGCTGTGTACTCAGGGCTCCGATGGACACGTGTGCCCCTGCTCTGGCACCTGCCACCTGCATGGCCTAGGACAGACCAGCATGCCTCTCCGGCCTTCAGCTGCCTCATTCCTTCCTTCGACAATATACAATAAGCCCTACTGTGTGTTCTGGGTTTGGGGACACACGTGCACTGATAAACCATAGATGCCCAGAAGAGAAGCAAGCCCTGTCCTCGTGGTGCTTTCGATCTAGCGGGGAGCAGAGACAGAACAGCAAATAAATATGCAAACGCCAGAGAGAGTGATGCTCGCCATGGGAAATGGGAAACCAGGGGAGCAGGGAGTAGGAGGAGGGTGGGAGCCGCCCTAGAGGTTGGATAGGAAAGTCCTGGGAGGTGCCAGTGAGCAGAGCCTGGACAGCATGCCAGGCAACCAACAGCTAGCGCGGGGAATCGGAGGCCAGAGCGCACCTGACGTGTCTGAGGAGCGGCAGAGAGACCCAGGGGTGAGCAGAGAGGCTGGGGAGGGGGCGGGAGGCGGAGGCACAGGAAGAGCATGGGTTTGCTCTGAGTGAAGTGGGAGCCCTTCGAGCGAGGGTTACTCAGAGGAGTGGTGTGATCTGACTTCCCTGGTTCGAGGGTCCGCTCGGCCATCTACAAGGGCCTGTAGGGCAGGGAGCGCGTCGGGCGGGAGCAATGGCAGCGATGGAGCAGAGAGAAATGACTGGAGTCAGATGCAGTTGGAAGGTAGGCTCTACAACGGAGGGAAGGCCACCTCCCTGGCCTGAGGTGACGGTGAGGAGCAGAGGTCGCTCTGGGCCCTATTTGGGGCCCACCTCACCTCCTGGGCCTGGAAGGGAGCCCAAAGACCCTGGTTGGCGTCCTCATGTGCAGTGAGGGTACAGAGCAGCAACCTCCTGAGGCCACACGGCCCAGAAAGCAGCACCACCCCACAACCCAGGCCCCGGCACCCCAGGGCCCCACTCACCAGCCAGGGCCGCAGCACCACAGAGGGTTGTCAGGTTTGGCAAATAAGAATACAAGACACCCAGTTACATTTGAATTGCGGGTAAACAAAGAGTGAATGTTTTAGTGTATGTGTATCCCATACAGGATTTGGCATATACATATACAAAAACTTGTTTGTTGCTTATTTGAAATTCAGATCTAACCGAGCGTTCTGTATTTCATCTGGCGACCTGAGCACCAGGGCCTGGGTGAACACTCAGGAGAATGAAAAGGTCCACCCCACGCTTGCACCCCTCCTCCCAGGCTCGGCCAAGCCCAACACTTCTGGGGGGCTGGCACCATGGCCCCCTCCTCGCCAAAGCCCCACCCAACCAGGTGCCCTCTAAGCACACAAGGCCTTTGTGGACCAAACCATTGACTTCGCTGGGTTTAACCAAAGTTAAGTGTGTTGGTATGGCCTCCGGGAGGGTGCCCAGGCCCTGTCCTGGGACCTGCTCCCTGTAGTATGACTACCTGGAACAGGTTGCTGGCCTCTCTGAGCCTCTGCTGCCCATCTTATCTGGGCTCCATTTGCTTCAAGAAGTACCCAGTGCCTACTATGCACCAGGGGCTCCGCAGAGCCCTGTGAGTTCAAAGTTAGACACACTCCAGGAGAAAAATAACAGAGCAATGAGACAAATAAGAGCCATCCAGAATAGAAGCGATCCAGTGCAAAGTGCTTCATGAATGGGTAAGGCGGTGGTTAAGAGCATAGGATTCTAGCCCCAGTCTTGCAACTTATGCTATGTGACACTAGGCAGCTTAACTAACCTCTCAAAAGTCTTAGATCCAACCTATGAAATCTGCATTTTTTTCCTTGCACATTCTGTGCTATTCTAAAGTCTTAGGTATGCTCTCAAAGTGTGGTTTGTTTTAATAGTAACACTCAGTGGTGGTAAGAGGGAAGAAGAGAGATGACTATAAATTGTGTAACCCTTGTGGTCACTGACTTGGAAGTGGGTAACTGGTGTCTGTGTCCTTTAGTGCAGTGCTGACCCCGCCTGTGTGCAGCCTGAGGTTGTACAGCATAGCCAAGAGCAGTCTGTCTGAGTTCGAATCCCAGCGCCACCACTTCCTCTGCTGTGTGACCTCGGGCAGGCCTTCGTTTTCCTCCTCAATTCTGGCAGCCAGGCCTTTAGCCTCTAGAGAAGAAATCAGAAGGATCTTCTCTGTGGAATCTGAAAAAGAAAGACCCAGAGTTCTGCCAAGTGGCGCAGCTAATCACACAGCCCACCAACCACACTGAACTCTGGGCCGCTGCACAGCTGCTCAGTCTCCCGTCTTAAAGAAGAGCAGAAAACGAAGGGTTCCAGACACCTGGGAACAGCCTCTCACGGAAAATCACCAAAAGAAACAATGGAGGAAAGAGGCAGGCTGACGGGGAAAAGAAAACACCAAGGAACCATCATTAATACCCTCAGGGGGTAAGAGATCCCATTATATCCCAGAAACAAGAAGAGGATGCCGTGAAGAAGAACCTTCTGAGAACAAAATACGAGCTCTTGGAAGTTAAAAACATGAGGCGGATGTTAGAAAACCAAGTGGATGAACTTCCCTAGGACATAGAGCACAAAGACAAAAAGATAGAACATACGAAAGAAAAAGTAAGAAAATTTGAAGTCAGACCAACAAGACCTTGGAATAACAGGCATCCCAGAAAGAGAGGACAGGGGGACGTCACCACTGAAATAATGGAAGAAAATTCCCCAGAACTAAAGAATATGAGTTCTAGGGGGGAAAAAAGCCCAACACAATAAATGAAAATAGAGCCACCCAAGGTGCATTAATTGGATGTGCTAACACTGGGACAAGGAAAAGATCCTCTCCTCTTACAGGAAAGAAAGGAATCATCTCATACAAAAGATCAGGAATATGAATGGCCTCAGTCTACTCAACTGTTCTGGAAGCCAAGACAAAGGAGTAAAACCTTCAAAATTCGGAAGGAAAAGTATTTCCAATCTTGAATTTCATCCCCAAGCAAACCCGCTGTCAAGGGCCAGGACATTTGCAGCCGTTCAGAGTTTACCTGCCATGCATGCTTTCTTGGGAGCTGCTGGAAGACGTGCGCCACTAAAAAGAGGGAGTAAATGCGGAAAAAGGAAGAGATGGGATTCAGGAAACAGAGGAGAGGGGCGTGGGGACTCCCCAGGATGACGAAGACAGGAAGCAGGGGGATGGCACTGTGTCACCTTCAGGGAGGGCGACCAGTTAGCATGCGATGATGAACGTCTGACATAAATGAGCATCTTGAGACGAGATTTACACAATTGGCAGAGTTGGGGGTACAATTTGTGATGGGTGCTTTGAAAACTAAGCAAATATTGACAAAGAGAGACAGAGAGACAGAGGTGGAGACAGAGAGATCAACACTGGGGAAATCAATAAGTTGTTTAGTAAAGGAAAATTATTCATAACATTGTGCACAGTTCAGGTCTAACTAGTGTTCGTAGTTAGATTCAATAATAATTAAATTTATAGTAATAATTTAATTAATAATAATAGTATCTAAGCAAAATAGCTGTAGTTTGAGGATGAGGGCGGAATGTGTGTATGCGAGTGGACATATGTGTGTGCATGCTCAGACAAGCAAAAGAAAGAGCTCACCTTTCACCTTGAGTGGCGGGAAGTTAATAGATGGTGATGGAACTGAAAAGTCAAGAGCTAGCCCTACACGTGTGGTATTTAGAGACAAGGACGCAAGTAGCAAAATAATGAGCTACTTGAAGTGGACACCCTTGGGAAAGGGGAAATGGGTGGAGGCGGTCCAGCGTTGCTGTTTTTCATAACAAGCCTTGTAAAGCTAGTTGATTCTAACTATGCACATGTGTAACGTTGATTTTAAAAAATTGAAACAAAAAAGGGTAGGAAGGAAGAGAAGGAGGGAGGGAGGGCAAAAAAGAAAAGAAAAAAGAGAGAGAAGAAAAGGAAAAGAAAAAAGAGAAGACAACAAGGAAAAGAAAAAAGACTGGAGGGAAGTCCCTGCCAATAGCAACCTCCAGGTGAAGAGATGACAGGTGATGGTTCTTCTTCTTGTCTTCTCAGCACCTATCACTATTGGTTTGCTTGGCCACTGAGGAGCCAGGGAGGCCTGGCGGGCAGCCTGTGCTGGCCGATGCAGCACCGAGCCCTCCAGGACCCTGCCGGGATGAAGGGAGCGGGCGCAGCCAAGAGCCTCTGAGCAAACCAGCAGAGCCGCAAGTGCCCACGCTGGCCCCAGACGGCCCCACCCCCATGGGAAGAAAGGGATCCGGGCAAACTCTCGCAAAGAGCATCTGAGCAAGGCCCGGAGGTCCCCACTTCAAAGCCCCGGGCTAATGCCTCCCGACAAGCGTGGCCGAGCCTCGGGTGTTCCCTCGCCGCTGACAGCGGCCGTTCCCAGGCAAAGACAGGAGAGCAGGGCGGTGTGAGGCCAGGGGCACGCTGCGACCAGGCATTGGCCTGGTGGGGAAATGTGATTTCACACCCAGGCCCACGGCCAAGCATTCATGGCCATCCAGGGTTGGGGCCACTTCTGGCTGGCTGGTCACGGGGTATCTCCCCCAACACCCTCTCCCCCTCCTCTTCCCACCAGGATGGCTTTTGGGTCCCAGCCCCAACCCTACCCTAGGCCCATCCACCAGGTCTCAAGTCATTTCCCTACGAGATGGAGAGGCTAGGAGGATGGGTGGAAGGAGGGTGGGCTTAGAGCCAGACAGAAGCCTGCCCTGTCACTTTCTCTAACTTTGTGATATTAGGCAAATGACGTAGTCCCTGGTCCTCAGTATCCTTCATCTGTAACATGGTGATCATAGCTTCATTGCAGGGCTGTTGTGAGCTTCATAAATAATGCAAGACTCTGGCCTAGGCTGCAACAGGATAGCTCCTCTCATTGTCCATCACTGCCCAACACTCTACCCCAAAGCTGAGCTGCTTAAAACGGCAGCTGTTTTATTTCCTCACGATTCTCGTGGGTCCGAAATTTTGGCAGGGCTCGATCAGCAGTTCTTCTCCACGCAGCATCAGCGGAGGCTCATTCAGTGCCTTCAGCTGGTCTCTGACTTAGCTGGAAGGTCCGGAACGGCCTCCCCCCGACAACAGGCAGTTGATGCTGGCTGCCAGCTGGGCACTCAGCTGGATTGACAGCTGGAGGCATCAGTTCTCCTGCAAGAGGGACGCTCCATGTGGCTGCTGGGTTCCAAGATGCAAAAGAAATTCTATCTCTCTTAAGGACTGGGCTTGGAAGTAACAAGGCCACTTCCAGGACATTCTATTGGTCAAAAGGTAGTTCCATATCTAAGGGGAGGGGAAATAGACCCAGCCTTCCCATGAGGAGAGTGACAAGAAGTTGCAGCCACCTTTAATCCACCACGGTAGATGGCATCAATCTTGTTCCTGCCCCTTCTTGGCTAGGGTCCATGGGTAGCTAAGCGCTGTTATAACATGGCTTATGATCAACACTCATTGATTCATTTCAGACATTCAATGACTAATATTTGTTGAGCACTTGCTATGTGCCAGGAATATAATCAGTGAACAAGAAAACAGTAGTTGCTGCTCCACAGAGATTAGATGCTTCCTGAGGAGAGAGAGCTTTGAAGACACTGATTATAGCAAAGTGTGATGTGAACTGTACAGAGGGGCCTCAGAGGACAGGGGAGAGAAGCCACCTGGAGCTGGGTGAGGGAAGGCCTCCACAGGCAGGTCATCCAAGCAGAGGCCGAAGGAGGTGAAGGAGCTGGCCAGGCACAGAGGGACGGGATGCTGTTTTGTAGATGCTCTGTTGTTATTCAGGTATGGTAAGGCCAAGAGAGGAGGAGACAACTGCCATTGAAAAGATAACTGATGATACAGATCTCAAGAGGAAGGGGCATGCCATGTCATGGAGGGTCATGGGGGAGCACCAGGGTGGTCAGGAGGCAGAGGGAGCGGGAAAAACGTGGGCCAGAGCCTTTACTGGGATTTCCACAGGAAGGGTCAGCAGGCTTAGGACTGGCTGGTTGGAATAATCTCCATGAGCTCTGGGCTCACGGGCTGTCCCTGACTGTCTGGTACCGGCCCTGGGGTGACGAGGACGGGGCTGTGAGAGCCTGTAGAGAGGTGGGGTGGGCTCTGGACTGGTTGTCTTGTCTTTGAGACACGGCTCGCAGGTGCGTGGTTTATTAACTCTGGGTATTGGCCATCCCTCGGAGGGCCCCTCAAAGCTGGCAGGGCCCCAGATGTCATCAGAACACAGACAATGAAAGACATGGCTGATACAGATGCTCCTGGGTCAGGAGACAGAAGCGAGAGGGGACCAGTGTGGCTGGAGATGCCTGCACGACCAGGCAAGGGGCCTTGGAAGCTAAGAGCAATGGGTGCCCACTGAAGGTATTTAGACGGCAGGTGACATGATTCCATCCTAATGTTGCAAAGCCCACTCTAGCTGAGGGGGAGAGAATGGACGAGAGCAGGGTCCTGGGCTGAGAGAAGTTGCAACAATCTAAGTGAGGGCTGGAGGCGTGTGAAGGAGGCAGGACGGTGAGGATGGCAGAAGTGAACAGTGGGCTCTCGAGTGCCAGGAGCACCATTGTCAGCATTAGGGAGGGGCTGGTGCAAGCGGTGAGGGGGAGGGAGGGGCCAAGGCTGACGTGCGGTTTTGGTGAGGATGGACGTGGTGTCCTTCATCCAGATGGATGACAGCGTCAGTGAGCAGCACTTGGGGTGGGGTCAAGAAGGCGAGAGCACATGGGACCATGAAGGGGAGATGCCCTCCTGGCACTGGATATGTCTGTCTGGAGTCCAGAAAAGTGGTCTGGGCTGGAGATACCAGATGATGGCTGTCGGCACAGTCAGACAGGCCAGGTTATGCCTCAGTAACAAACTACCCCCAAAGCTAGGCTTGTAGCAACAAAGGATTCTTTCTCACTCGTGCTGTTGTCCATTGGAGGTTAGGGGGGATTCTGGATGGGCACTCTGAAGGGCCCTGATTTCCTTCCTCCACGAATAGTGTCCCAAAGGCTGTGGCGTCAAACCTGGGCTCCCTCATCCCCGCCCCAGCCTCCCTAAGGCCTGGTGCTTGCGAGAGTTGGTGCAGGTACCAGTGGGACGTGTTCTCTGAAACGCACTGGCTGACCCAAGCCAAGTGGAATTGGTTGGAAGGCAGTGAGCTCCCCGGGCTGGAGGGAAGCCTGGTTGTCCAGCAGACCAGCCGGCAGCCTCCATGGGTGTCCAAGAGCCAGACCAGCCAACGACAGCCTCGGAAGTCAGTGAATTCCTACCATTCTGGGTCTTTCTCCTTACTCTGCACAAAATGCACGTTCCAAGTGGGAATGTCCAGTTGGCCACACACAGTCTGTGCCCACCCTGAGGTTGTGTCCACTGAGGGGCGTTAGGTATTTCCCGAAGGAAATTGGGGCACTGCGATCAGAAAAGGGATGCTGAGAAGCCAGAGCACGATAAATGCCCACTACCACTCTCCATAGCTTGTTCAGGTTTTTTGCTTGTTTTTATGTTTTTATTAAAATAACAAACATACATTAAAGTGCACGTTTTGATATTTTTTCCATACGATTACACTCGTGTAACCAGCACCATCAGGCTCCTTTCCAGTCTGGATGCCTCCAAATGTGCCTGCTGTTCTCACCTCCATCCTAGACTCTGGTTTTCTGTTCTTGAACTTCATGTAGATAGAATCAGTGCCTCCTGCTCCTGTGGCTCGTCATTACGGCTGTGAGGTTCACTTGCATCGTTATGTGTAGCAAAGTCTGCTTCTTTTTCACCACTATGTAGTATTCCATCGTGTGACTACATCACTGTTTACTTACCTGTTCTCTTAATGACAGATATTTGGGATGTTGGTGCCACATATCTTTGTCAAACTGAACCAGACTGTTTCAGAAGGAGGATGCACACTGAGGCAAGTGTGAGGAGTCTGGCTTTTTAGTTCTCACCATGAAGTTCTTGACAGCATCATGTTCACGTTTCTGGCCTGGAGCCCCTCTCCCCACCGTGGCCCCCAGCACAGCATCCTCACAGGTGGGCACTCAGATGTACTGTGGGACAGATGAGGCACATCCATCCTCATCCTGGACTCCTGGCCCAGTGCTCCCTGTACCTCTGCCTGATGGTGGCTCCCTGGGAGATCCCTGCTCGTGACCGCCCAGTGGATAAGTTGGGGTCTTATACTGGCACAGGGCTGGAGTAAATCCTCTAAGGGCTGGTGCTGTCTGTAGCTAGCACAGGACTGATGGCAGATGCATGGGGCTGGAACTATGTAAAGGAATGGATGGAATCGAATTGGGTTGACACAGGGATGCTGCCCCAGCTGGAGGACGATGACAGGGACGTGACTCCCAAGCTCCCAGAAGCCTGGAACCTCCTGGGCCTCAAGCCAGGTTCCAGGCTGGCAAGGACAGGGACAGACTCTATACTTGCTTTTGCTACAGTTGGCAGAAGACGGTGTCTCGGTTCCCTGGGCTCGGTCCTCACAACCTGACTGTCAGGGGAACAACCTCTCCCAATCCCCTCACACTGACTTCTCAGGCTGGCTGGCCACCCTGGCCACCATGGTGAGAACCACGGTGGCCTTGCTCTCCCAGGAAAACCCAGAGTTGCGCAGTCTCCCACCCCACCCCAGTTGAAACTGTTGCAGAGCTCCATCAGCTCCTGGGACTTCAGGCATGGGCGGCTCAAGGGGGATGTGCAGACTGAGCTCAGAGGGAGATCTGAAGTGATTGGCAAGATGCGGGTGGGGGAGCCACAGGCAGGAAACCCAACTCTGAGCACCTCTCTGAACCAGGGACAGCACTGAGGGCTGCTGGAGTTAGGGGGAGGGCATGGAGATTTGGAACCTACCAGACTCAGGTGTGAATCCCAACTCTGCTATTTACTTGCTATGTGACCTGGGCGAGTCACTTTACCTCTCTGGACCCCAGTTTTCTTATTGGAAAATGGAACCTCAAAAGGCTATAAGGAAGATTGAATTAGGGAAAGTCTATGAAAATCTCGGCATAGAAAAAGCGCTAGTTAACCCTCTCTTGTCCTTTTCACCTTCTGATCTCTGCCTGTTGGAAGGAACTAGACGAAAGTGGGTAAATGGGACCCAGAAGCCCAAGAGCAGCCTCAAGTTGGTCAGCAACTGAGACCGCTTCTGGGAATTCGCTGGGAGGATCCTCCCCTCTTCTGGTCTGTCTTAAATTCTGGCTTCCAGGGTCAGCCTGGAGCACTCACTGCTTTTCGAGAGAAGGCACAATACTCAAACCAAAGGGTGGAGATGGGAGGGTATGAAAAGAAGAGCCAAGAAGAAAATCAAGTTCATTTCCTTGGACCAGGGCGGTGATGGTAAATGAATAAATGAGTGAATGGAGAAATTGAATAAATGAGTGAATTGAAGAATACTGGAAATAACAGCTAACACATAAAACACTGTGTGTGGGCTAGGCACTCTAACAAGTGTCTATTTCACGTAAGCTTCCAAAAGTTCTTTGAAGTAGGTACTACTGTCATTCCCATTGTATGGTTGAAGAAATTGAGACACAGAGAGGTGGAGTGACTTCCCCGAGGGCAACCAACATGTTAGTGCTGGGCCCAGGACTGCAAACCCAAGCTACTGGCTCCTAAAGTCTGAACATTACTGCTTCTTGATGAGTGTGAATTGAATAGATGGATGGTTGGATGAATGGATGAATGGGTAGGTGGATGGATAGATGGATGGATGGATGGATGGGTGGATTGATGGATGGATGGGTGGATGGGTAGAGGGATGGAGAGATGGAGGATGGATGGAAGGATAGAAGGATGTATGAATGGAGGGAGGGAAGGATGGACAGATGAGATAGATGGGTGGATGGGTGGATGAATGCATGAATGTATGTATGGATGGATGGATGGATGGATACAGAATGAAAAAAATAATGAATGGGTGAGCATGGATGACTGCAGGAAATGGGCTGATGCCTGAGGCCGTTCACTAATTTGTTCCAGGTATCTGCAAGGAGGACAGGAATCAGGAGTTAAATTGATGTCAATAGGTGCCTGGAAACCAACACTCACCCCTACTCCCTACCCCTGAGGCTTCCTGTTGCTGCCTGAAATCCCACAATTCCCAGTTCCTTCCCTCAGTGTAAGCATTACTCTCAGCCTACACTTTTAAATCTCAAACCGCATGGAAGGGACCCTCTGCCATCTGAGCAGCCTGTAGGGGTGACTGCATCGCATGCACCCCCTCCAGGGAAGGGCAGTGCTGAGAGGAGGTGCTCAGGGCAGCCCCCTGAGTTGAAGGACGTGGGAGTATCCCCTCCCTGGCTCCAGGGAAGGCTGCCATCTCTAGACCAGCCAAACCACTCCCTCCCAAGCAGCGAAGTCCCCACTCTCCTGGTGGAAAGCAGAAAATGGAAACAGCCAGCCTTGCTGTGAGCAAACTGGATCGCAGCCCCTCCCTCTGCTCTCAGCTTTCTGCTGCCAGAAGACTGGGTGTCACACTGCGTTATCACGGCAGGAGTCACACGGAAGCTCACCCGCGCTTGGCATCCACTTCGGCGAGAATGCCTCCCCACCCAGCCTCATGGGAAAACCCTCAGGGCCAGCCACGAACGGTGGCTTTCAGCTCTCCCTGAAGAGCACTATCTAGTCCCTGGGCCTCAGTTTCCCCATCTATCAAATAAGGAACATAACCTGCTCTATCCACCTCTCAGGAGTAATTGACACTTGTTTTTAAGTGGGAAAACCCACCTCACTTAAATTGCACCTATTCTGTGTTGGTCATCATTCTAATCACTCTACAAATAACATGAGTTTAATTTTCACAAAACCCTAGGAATTAGGCCATATTATCCTTCCCCTGTACTACAGGTGAGGCAACGGGGGCGCAAAAGGACAAGAGCATTCAAAGCCCAGGGGGTCTGGCCCCAGAGTCTGTGCTCCTAACACCTTGCTGGACCAACTCCACCTTCAGTCCCAGCCAGCACCACGCTCCTCCCTGCGGGCCCCCCACCCCATCATGCCCAAGGATCCCCATCCTCCTCGTCCTCAGCCTTCTGCACCCCTGGGGTGACCATGCGAAGGACAGTGTCTTTCCACTCTGGCAGCCTGCCCCCCCGACTGAGCCCTTCCACAGGGCCAGCTGAGCCCCTTCACCCTGGCTCTTCTTCCCTTGCCCTTCCTGCCCAGCACCAAAGTCTGCATCTCCCTGACCCCCGGCAGTTCAGTGACCCCTGACAAATCCCTTCGCTTCCTACCCCTTACATTCCTGCCCCACGAAGGCTGCCCCATCCCTCACTCCCTGGCCCCCAGAGTCAGAAGAGGGGTCAGCATCTTCCCATCCTCTTCTGCTGCCAGAATCTCCTCTTGGAGATACCAGGGGCTTTGCACTGTGTTGAGGAAATAGAGTGGACCCCACGTGAGGCTAAGCGCCCAAGGCACAGATCCTGCAGGAGCACGAGGTGTACCTGCCCGGAGCCAGGTGCTGCCCCAGGGAACTGTGGAGAAGTGACCGTACCTTGGCCCCACAAACTGCAAGGAGGGTGGTTTCCCTCCAAATCCAAAGAAACGCCAGCATCAGTTAGTCTCAGGAGAGTTCAGTGGCACAGGGACTGCATGTGATCAAGTGCTTTTATTTCTTTAACTCTTGCTTTAAGTTATGTTCCTATCTTGCGTGCGTGTCTTAGAGAATGTAGGTAATAAATCACGCTATTATTTTAAGATTGTGTCGTAAAAAATGTTTAATTGTTTTAATATCGTGTAATATAAACATGGTTAAAAGTTTGATGTTTCTGTGGATGACACATGGGGGACATATCACCCCTTGGTCTCTGCAGCCACACTCAAGAGCCAGTTTTCCTGGGTGCAGGCACAGTGCTGAGAAGGAAACATCAACCCTAAAACTCCAGCCCTGCAAATCGCAGAGCTACAGGGAATGGAGAGAAGCTAAAACAGGCACCAGGGAGTCAGGAGCCTGGGAAGGAAGAGAGCAGAGAGGGAGGGAAGGAAGGAGGGAGAGAAGAAGTCACTGGGAAAGGGCTGAGAGGGCAGGGCTGGGGAGGCTGTGTGGGCAGGCGGGTCTGCACGGCAGCCTGGAGGAAAGGTGTTCCAAGCAGAGGGGAGCACAGGAGGAAAGATGGGGAGGTCAGACTGGGCTCCGGGGAGAAACAGTCAGAATCTGGCCTGTCTAGGGAAATCAAGAACGTGGAGGCATCCTGGCAGGTGATACTGGGTTAATGAGGGGAACAGGAAAGGACTTGTTAAGATACAAAGAGCACAGGCCATAAAGAAGAAGAATGGTAACTTTAACAACATGAAAATGAAAAAGTTCCCTGTTAAAAAAAAGACTTTTAGAAAGGGAGAAGATAAGCCACAAACTAAGAGGAGGTATTTATGATATTGTATGTCGACAGAGGATTGGTATCTAAGTCATATGAAGAATTCCAACAAACAAATCGGAAGAAGACAAAAACCTGACTGAAAAGTGTGCGGGAGATGCAAGCAGGCAATCTGGAGAAAAGAAACCTCAATGGCCAGTAAACATATGAAAAGACATTCAATCTCATTATTAGTCATGATATATCATGAATAAAATTAAGTAAGTTAAAACCATAGTGAGGTACCATTTCTCAAAACATGAAAAGTCTGACAATCGTAAGTGTCAGGGAAGCCACGGAGAACCAAGAACTCGCACACCTTGCCTGAACCTTCATGTGGCGGGGTAACTTGGCAACACCTAGTGCAGGCGAAGATGCCCGTGACCTGCGGCACGGCAGCTCTGTGTGTACGTGTGGCAGTTTTTAAGCCTGGCTGCAAATTACTTGACACTCTCTTAGGCAGAGGTGGGAGTCTACGCTCCTTCCCCTGAAATCTGGGTGGGTCTGTGACGGCTTCAATCAATGAATTCAGCGGAAGCGATGTGAGGTGATGTAAGAGGCCACACAGCTTCTGCCTCGCTTGCTGGGGTGCTAACTCCTGGAGCCCCAAGCCACCATGTAAGTCTGACTCCCCTAGGACCGGTGTGCTGAAGAGACCAAAGGTGGATGGTCCAGTCAACAGTCCCACTGAGCTCAGGCTTCCAGCCATGCCTGCCAAACCACCTTCCAGACCAACTCAGAGTGACCCCGCCGAGTGACCCCAGGCCATGCCCTGTGGAACAGAAGCATCTCCCAGCTGAGTCCTGCCCAAACCTCCTGACACACAGCGTTGTGAGATGTAATAAAATGGTGGTCGTTTTAAGCCACTAAGTTTTGGGATAGATCGTTTTGCAGCCACAGATAAGTGGAACCATATCCAACAGAAATCCATGCACATGTGCACCCAAAGATATGTACAAAAATATTTACTATATCATTGTTTGCAAAGGCAAAAAATTGGAAACAACCTAAATCTCCATCAAGAGAAAATAGATTTTAAAAATTCTGATATATTCACACAGTGGAATCCGTTTCAGCAGTGAGAATTAATGAATGGGAGCTCCATGTGTCAACGTGGACCATCTCAAAACAACGTTGGGCTCAAAAACAAGTCGAAGAAGAATATGTACAGCTTGGCAGCGTTTATATAAAGTTTTAAATGATGGGAAACAGTACAATATTTTGTATTTGGATACTTATCTATATAGCAAAAACATAACCACACGGAGGGAAGGAAGAACAATGAATTCATCATGGTGGAGATGGGATGGGAAGGGTCCACGGGGAGCTTCAATGTTCTGGTTGTTTTATTTCTTTAAAGAAAATTTGACATAAATAGGAAAATATGTTTGGCTCTCACAAAGCTGAGAAATGGCTCCTGCGGGGGATGTCTCGCATAGTAACAACCGCTAAGGTGGTGGCATCCAGGTGTGCCCCACTTCTCATCCCTGGTCTGAGCCAGGCATTAACGCTTTAGCTGCCAGATGGCAGGTGCCCGGGGAGGTGCAGGGAAGGGCCCTCATGCAGAGAGCTGCTCCTCTGAGGGCTCGGCGCGGCAGCTGTTTACCAGCCTGTGTGAATGTACTCCAGTATTTTCACCATCGGGACATCCCAGCTGAACACGAGCCTGGGGTACGTGAGGATCAATTCCATTCGTTACGTTGTTCTCGACTCTCTGCCTGTTTGAGATGCTTCACACTTCTTGATGAGGATACAGGCAGGAAGGTGCTGACTACGACAGGAGGAGAGGAGAGCGGAGGCCGAGCAGCCTGGCCGCGGTGGGGACATGACAGGAAGTAGCCTGCCTCCCTCCTAATCAGAGCTTCCCGCCCTTTACAGCCACCACTCCTGCACGATTCTACTCTCACTCATTTCTCAGATGCCAAGCCCATACTGAGTGCCTGGCCCTGGGGACACAGGAGTGAGTGAAAGAACTTCCCTGCTCTCAGTTGCGTACAGTGCAGCCAGGAGACACACCTGTGGGCTGTGGACAAGGAACAACAGCAGGAGCCCTGGGCCCAGGAAGAGGGGCACCTGGGCCCACAGGATGAATTGAGACATGAAGGGGGAGAGGCTGAGTAGGGTGACACAGTATAGAATACAGGGGGGTCTACGTACAAAAAGCCCCTCCAGGACACCTGCCAGCCAGCAATGGATTAGTGGTCAGGGTGAGCCCTGTAGCGGGACATCTGCCAGGGACCTTCAGTTCAATTCTGCCTGCTCTTGGGCGCCTGGAGGGCCCTAGGTGCTCTGAGGGGCATGGGCAGAGGCTGCGGCCCTGCTTTGAGGCAAGTGGTATGGTCACCTCAGAGAGGGCACTGCTCAGAGCCGGGGTAAGAGGTGCCTGCCGCCTGCTTGAGCCTTGCCTGGCAGGCAGTGGCCGGAGGGAGAGGCCCCGTGGAGTGCAGCCCAGAGCTGGCCCAACCATTCAGGCCACCAAATGATCCTCAAGTCATGGCCTAGAGGTCTGGAAAGGGCCTTTGGGGACACCCAGAGCATCTTCCCTCAGCCCTGCAGTGGGGTCTGTAGGGCTGCAGCACTGGGGTGCGGGCGGGAGTGAGGATCTCTCCATTCCAGCAGCCTCAGCCCAGGCCGGGTCTCTCAGAGGCCAGTGGGTCCTGCAAGGAGCAGGGAGGGTGTGGGAAGACATGGAGAAGGAGGCAGTGGAGGCGGGGATCGCCTCACTCTGGGCCCACTATCCTGGATTGGGGTCTGGGTGAATTCACGGCTCTGCCCCAATGAGGCCCCACCACTTCTTACACACACACACACACACACACACACACACGGCTCCACCTCCCTGCAGAGCCCTGGCCAGCCGTGCTCCACTCAGCAGCCACACTGGACTGTCTTCTCACTCCGTTTCATCTTATAGCATTTTTGTACGTCAGGTGCAGAGACCCAAGTTAGTCATAATCCTCAGTAAAGCACACGTAGATTCTTTGTCGCTTTGTTTTATTTATTTTAGTTCCTCTTTTATCCCATCTCCCTCCTGTTCCCATCTTGTTCCTCACAGGGACTGACCCCAGTATATGTGATATACAGCCTTGACTGTGCCCGAAACATTATAAAGTGTGTAGCGAAATTTTGTATGTATTTCCGGGTGGTCAGTAAACACTAATGGTATAGAGCAGAGGTTCTCAAAGTATAGTCCAGGGATCCTCAGGGGACCCCACGAAATTAAAACTATTTTCACAGTGATACTAGGATGTTATTTGCGTTTTCCATCTCATTCTCTCACGAATGTACAGTGGCGCTTTCCGGAGTCTGCCTGATGTGTGATATCACAACAGAATGAATCCAGGAGCAGATAGGAGAATCCAGCTGTCTCCTAATAAGCCAGATATTTTCAAGATTTGCAAAACTGTTAAACAATGCCACGTCTCACTATATTTTTTATTTTGGAAAATAAAACTTTCTCATAAAATACATTATATATGTTAACATGCAATGGATTTTTTTTAATGAATTCATAAATCATTTTAAATTTTCGGTTTCTGATACGATAAATGCGGATAGATATAACCCACATAAACAAAAGCTCTTTGGGGTCTTCGATCATTTTTAATGTGACATGATTTTATGATATGACCATCTCCTCTCTCCACTCTTTTGCACTCGGCATATGACTCAAGACTCCTCCCCATGCTGTGCGTACATCTCATTCATTGCTCCAAAGCCTGCGTCCGCTTCCATGGTCACCCACCACGTCTCACATACCTGCTCCCTCAGAACGCCCACCTGGGCTGCCAGTGACTTCCAGCTGCCAGAACCAATGCCACTGTGAACACCTCATTCATACCCCTGTTTAAAGAATTTTTCTGGGAAATATATCCAGGACTAGAATCCTGGGCCAGAGAGCATGCACATATTTAAATAAAATAAACAATATCTTCCAGACTGGCTATACCTGTTCACACTCCCACACTTAGTGGTGCACAAAGACCTCACCTCCCCACACACCTGTAAACACCTGGTATCCATTAGCCAGCTTTCTAATTTGCCATTCTGATGGGTACAGACAGTAAGCCCTTGTTTTGATCTTCTCTCTGGCTGTTGGTGAGTTGGGGCATCTCTTCACATGTCGTAGTCATGTGGGGCTCCTCTTCTGAGAAGCTGCCTATTCATATCCATCACCCATTTTCCTCTCCAGTTTTCTGTCTTTATCTTGTTGATTTGGACTTCCTTGAATAGTCTTGATCAGTGCTGCCTAAAGTGGGGACCAGCTGCCTGTCTAAGAAATGTTTGTTAAATTAAAGAACTTACCTTCTTTCTTCAAGAAATTCTTGCTATAAAAAGCAAAAATCTCAGCTCAACTAAACAGTGTGCTTAGTGACCGTGGTTGAGTGACATGCTGGTGCAAGCTCATCTCCTTGCAGACCAAAACTTTGAAGAGTGCAGGTTAGATTCCTTGCTGATTTTCCTAATCTGCCACTTCTCTTTCATTGTACCTTTGATGTCCTTTATTGAATATAAATCTTTAATCTTGATATTGTCATCCTTTTTTTTTTCGCCTTGTGATTTGTGCTTTTTAGATCTGGTTTAAAAATCTTTGCCATTTTGAATTCAAACTGAATATGAGATAATAATATTGAACAGAGGGGTTCATTATACTGTTTTCATCATTTTTTGTGTATGTATAAAAATGTAAAAAAAATAAAATAGTCTCTTCCTATACTAGGGCCCACACAAAAAAATTCTTGTACACATTCTGCATTAACGTTATAAACTTACCATGCACGTTTAGATCTTCAATGCACCTGGAGTCTAACTTTGTATATGGTTCAGGGTAGGGATACAACTTTGTTTTTTCCTTATAGAGGGTCAGTGTCCCTATAGGATCTACTGAAGTCTGTTCTTTCCCCGCTGTCCTGTGCTGCCTTCTTTACCACTCTCTCTGCTCCCTATACATTCATGGGGCTGTTTCTGAGCTCCCTGTTCTGGTCTATTGTCTGCATGTGTGTGTTCCTGTTCCAAGACCCCACCTTATTACGATAGCTTATAGTATGCTTATTATTTGACAGAGTAAATATTCTGTTGTATGAATTGGGGTATTGGTTTAGCGGTTTTAACAGAGATCAAAAAGCAATAGATTTAGCAACATGAAAAGTTAATTCTCTTTTGTGTCAATTTCTGAGCTGGTAGGCTGTTCTGCTGCCCATGGTCACCCAAATTTCCAAGTTTCATCAGCTCTGTTGCTCCCCTGTTGGCTTGGACGTGATCCTCATCCCCCAGGGGAGGTTGACTCATTGTTCTAGCATGTGGGAAGGAGAGAGGCGTCCCTTTAAGGACATGGCCCCAAAGTTGCTCACACATCTACTCACATTCCATTGGCCTGAACTTGGTTGCAAGCTACACTTAGCTGCAAGGGATGCTGGGAAATATCATGTCTGGTTGGGCAGCCATGTGCTGGGCTAAAACTGGAGAGTTCTATACTAGAAGAAGAAAGTGTAGAAAGAATGTGGAGGGACAAAAAAGCAGTGTCTGCCATACATACTTAATTTTGCTATTCTTTTTCAAAATTAACTTACTACTCGTGGACCTTTATTTTTCCATATAAGCTTTAGAATGAATTTGTTGATTTCTTTGAGAAATCCAGCAAAAACTTTTATTGCTTTTAACTCATAGATTGCTTTGGAGGTTGTTAATATCTTTACTATGTTAACGTCCCATTTACGTATATGGAACATCTCTTCATTTTTTCAAACAAAATTTCCTTTAGTAGAGAGTCTGTTTTCTGCAAGAAAGTCTTGTTCATTTTTCATTAGGTTAACTCCTAGATAGTTCATAGTCCCTATGATACTGTGAATACTATCTCAGTTTTGATCA
Organism: Equus przewalskii; assembly: GCF_037783145.1. Lineage (NCBI taxonomy): Eukaryota > Metazoa > Chordata > Mammalia > Perissodactyla > Equidae > Equus > Equus przewalskii. The sequence goes on from NC_091847.1 coordinate 10,391,000, forward strand.
TGTTCTGGCCCGTATGGCAGTTACAGAACAGGGAGCAGCAAACTATGGCCTGCAGGTGAACCCAGCCCATGGCCTGTTTTGTATGACCCATGAGCTAAAAATGCTCTTCACATTTTTGAAGAGTTGTTAAAGAAAGAAAAGAAAAGAAAAAGCATATGTGATAGAAACCATACGTGGCCTGCAAAACCTGAAATAGTTACTATCTGGCCCTTTATAGATAAAGTTTGCAAACCTCTGGCGTAAAGGAATGCTTTTGATCGTTTTAAGTTGACCTTTTATCTTGAAACCTCATGAGTTTTCTTAACCAGTTCTAACAATTTTTCTGTTGATTTCCTTGGGCTTTCCAAGCTTGATTTATCTTCCACAGATGATAGTTTTATCTCTTCCTTTTTAATCCTTACACCTCTTCTGCATTTTCCTTGGCTTATAGCTTTCACCAGCCCCTGTAATATTATGTGAAAAAAATTGTAGTGATAGTATGATAGGATAGTTGCCTTGTCCTAAATCTTAATGAAAATGAGGCTAAAGTTTCTGCATTAATTATGATTTCGCTGTAGGTTTTTGGTATATGCCCTTTATCAAGTTAAGGAAATTTCTTTCTATTCTTGGTTTTCTTACAGGTTTTCAATCAGAAATAGATGTCTGAATTTCTCGAGTGCTATTGAAATAATCATATGATTTTGTCTGTTCATTTATTAATGAGAAGAATTGCATTAAGGATTTTCCAACGTTAAGCTATCCTTGCATTCCTAGAATAAACCCCACGGCCACTACACCCATAAGTGAAATGAGCCTATGATTTCCTGTACTGTCCTTACCATGGATCGGAATCTAGGTTATACTAACCAGTCTTATTAAATGAATTAGCACCTTTCCTGCTTCGTCTAATTCTGGAACAAATTTTGTAAGACAGTAATTATCTATTTCTTGAAATTTTAGCAAAACACCCTTGTAAGGCTGTCTGGACCTAGACTTTTTCGTAAAAAGAACTGTGTTATCACTTCAGTCATTTAAAACTATTGACCTATTCAAGTCTTCTATTTCCTCTTGAGTTTATTCATCACTTTGTGTTTTTCAGGAATTTATTCATTTTGCTCAGGTTTATCAATTTATTATCATGGTTATTCTTGCTATTAATATATTCTTAGAATATCATTTCTTTGTAGTTATTTTCATTTTTTATTATTCACTGCATTTGCATATTTATTCTATTTCCCTTGATCAGTCATATCAATTTATTCAAAGAAGAAACTTTGGGTACTGTGTCCTTTATCTTTTTGCTCTCTATTTCCTTATTTTATTATTTCACCGCTTCTTTCTTCTGTTGCCAATCATTTCCTCCCTCTCCCCCTCCCCCTCTCCCCCTCCCCTCCCCCTCCTCCTCCCCCACCCCCACCCCCATCCCCACCCCCACCCCTCCCTCTCCCCCTCTCTCCCTCTCCCCCTCCCCTCCCCTCCCCCCTCCCCCTCCCCTCCCCCTCCTCCTCCTTCTTCTCCCCAAAGCCCCCAGTACATAGTTATATTGCTGGTCCTTCTAGTTGTGGCATGTGAGACACAGCCTCAGCATGGCTTGAGGCGCGGTGCTATCCCTGTGCCTAGGATCTGAACCGGCGAACCCTGGGCCCCTGAAGCAGAGCACATGAACTTAACCACTTGGCCATGGGGCCGGCCCGCATCAGCTTCTTGAGTTGAATGCTTAGCTCATTTGTTTCATTATTTCTTGTTTTCTGACAAATGTATCTAAAGCTATATATCTTCCTGTGAGTTCTTTTTTTTCAAGCTATGTCTCAAAAATTGGGCCAGAATTTTTGTGGTCAGTCAGGTCTAAGTATTTTACAATTTCCCCTGGTGATTTCCTCTTTAATCCAGGTGTAGTTTACTAGGATGCTACATAGTTTCCAGACACATGGAATGTTTGCAGTTACCCTTTAATCTCTGATTTATGATTTTATTGCATGGTAATCAGAGAACAGGGTGGGTATGAAGATGGTTCCTTTAAGCACATCAAGGCTGCCTTCGAGGCCCAGCACAAGGATGATTTTTGTGAACGCTCCATGTGTGCTTGGATAAGCTTTACATTCTCTGCTTGTGCAATATTTTGTATGCCTAGGTAAATCTGAGCTTATTAATTGTGTCTATCAGTTTTTCTATATTGTTTTTGGTCTGCTTGATCTATCTGTTTTCTGAGAAGTTGGTGTTAAAACGGACAACTATAATTGTTGGTTTACCAAAGCAACACTTTGAACCCGAAAAGTCAACCTTGTCATTCCCATTGCTTTCAGGAAAAAAGAAAAAGGAAATCCTCAGCTCGGCTGTGATAAAACCCTCTTTATCCAGGCCTGACTCATCTCCTCCATCAGGTTCTTCTCTCTCTGCATCAGCAGCCCCCTCCCTGACCCCCACCCCCTGTGCTCCTTGCCATGCACACACATGAGGGACACCCTTCCTCTCGCTCCCTGTGTTTGTGCACCATGACTCCTCCCTCTGGAATTTTCTCCTGAAGCTCATCTAGCTTCTCATAAATACCTGCTCAACCTTCAAAATTCAGCTCAGGTATTTACAACCACATCAACCATCATGTCCCATGGACACCTGGACTGCAGCCAGGCCTGGCCACCTCCAGCCCCCCTAAGGTGCCATGCCCTCTCCCACCTCTGAGCCTCTGCCTGGGCTGTTCCTCCTCGGAAGGCACTTCTCCAGATGATCCTATCTCTGCACTCCTTCCCAACTCAGCCTGACCTCTCCTTCTCTCAAAAATAATTCTTCCCCATGTTTTGCATGCCTCCTTCAGACACATCCTGCAAACGCTTACTGGATGTCCCTTCCCCCATCCCTCACTCTCCCCCCTCCCAACCCTCACATGCTATGCTTATGGTGACACTGGGTAAAGGGCCGAGTGAGACGCCAGCCCTCCCTCAGAGGAACGTACATTCTGGAACCTGAAGTGGCAAACCCAAATGCAAACAGGGTCCAGGCAGGTACTGGACACACGTCAGCAGCCGGCTGGGGACTGAGGGCCCTGCCCCGTCTGGAGGGCGCAGTGTGACTCTGCCCCCAACTCTGCTGGTGTTGGGAATGTGGGCCCGGCTTTACCCCATCGTTCAATTTTTCAAGAAAAGTCGCAAACTTTAAAACATTGGTAACAAATTCAAATGTTTCTGAAACATGGTGCTGGGCAAACAAACAAGCCCGTGGGCCAGGAGCGGCCCGCGGCGAGGGGCTCCAACCTTGGGCTGCAGGCACGTGGAGAGGGCGGCTCATCAGCCAGAGGGAGGCTCCGGGGAGAAACCGTTTGAGCACCAAGCTGATGACTAGCAAGAGGAGCCAGCAGAGAAGAGCGGGGTACAGTGTTCCAGGAAGAGGGACAAGAATCAAATAATGGCCTCGGTTGTTATGGTCAGTGCCCCACCCCACCGGCTGGGGTGCCAAGAAGGCCTGCGCGCCTCCCTGGGAACCTGTGCCTCCAGCCCCGGCTGCACAGAAAGGACAGCCCATCCCCAGGCCCCTAGCTCACTCCTGCCTCCGCCCGGCCCCCACACAGGAATGATAAAGGGGAGGAGGAAGCAGGGCCCCCTTCGCCAGGCCTGGGCTGGGGCCAGGGACGGCTGGGTTCAGCTCCCCAGGGCCAGGACAAGAGTGAGGCCTGCTGGGTGGAGATGGAACCTGGCTATGGTGGTGGCGACGTGCGGGGCAGGCCTGTAGCTCCCAGACGCCCCCTTCCTGACCCAGCCCATCCCTGTTGGGAGGCAGCCTCCTCTTTCATTGGGAGCCCGGCGGGGGCAGCCCAGGAGACAGGAGCACGGGAGGTTCAAAGAGGGACGTGCCCTCCGCAGCACACTCCCTGGATGGCCCGGCTCCAGCGGGTGTGTGCCCAGCTGGTTGTTCTGTCTTTTGTGTTGAACGGAGCTCTGTTTTCTGAGGGGGTGGGGAATTACTGGAAGGCTTTGTGCGAGAGCGGACAGAGGAGGGCTCTCCCAGGTTGGCCCAGCTCAGGCTGCAGAGGTAAGAACAGGTACAAACGGGCATCCTGTGCCGGGTCTGTCTGACAGCGGGGCCCCACTAGGCCCAGCACGCCACGCCCCACCCTGTGCCAATCATAAGCTCCTCGTTCCACCTGCACACATTCACTGGGCACCTACCGTGGGCCGCCCTGCTCACTGAGGGTCTAGTTGCCATGGACTGGGAGTGGCAGGCACTCCGTGAACATCTGCTCTCAAGTCTCTGGGTGTGGAGGGGGCTAGGAGGGGGCTTCAGAAAAGATTTTCAGAGCTGGGATCACAGGCAAGCTGTGTCTTGAGAGGTAGGGAAGGACTTGCCAGAGTGTCAGGAGAAGGGTGTTCGGGGCAGTGGGAACAGCCTGGCACAGGCACGGAGGTGTGAACATCCTGGAGCCTCAGCAAATGCCCACGAGTTGTCTGATGGGGGAGTGAAGTTCACGGGAGTGGGAACAGAGAGACGCAGAGACCGCCAAGAACTTCATCCTGTAGACAGTGGGGACCACTGGTGCCTCCAGCCTTAGGAAGGCCACCTGAGCAACGGCGGTGAGGGCAAGCCTGGTGATGCAGGCCAGGAGCTGTGGACGATGCAGTTGGTGAGGTCTGCGGGAGCAAGAGCCAGCAGGATGTGGTGGCGAACAGTACCGGTGGCCTGGGCATGCTCAGAAGCCACCCACTGCTCAGGGCATCTGATGGCTGCCAAGAGCCCTTTCTCTCCAGAAGGCAGACTGTGATACCAAAGAAACCTTGAGTGACCAGAAAGTTCTGCCACAGAAGCCCTCTGTGCGCTGACCTCTGGGTGGTCAGGCTCTCCTAATGCCTGAAGGGACACTCGGCCTCGGTCACAGTCCCAGGGATTCTGTCCCTGAGACTCCAGGCAGTGTGTCCTCCTTTGCAGCCTCAGGGCTCTCCATCGAGGCAGCAGGAGCCCAGGGCCCACAGGAAGTCCAGACACACTCTACAGGGAGCTTTTGGGAATGAATCCCTGTCCCCAGCAGCGAGGCTGGGGTGGGGGGGCCCTGGAGTCGAGAGAAACTGACGTTGAAGTCCAGCTCTCTTGGGGATGGTGAGACCCTGGCCAGGCTTCATAACCTCTCTGGGCTCTGTGTCTTCATCTGTAACTTACTACGAGCCAGGTACTGTGCTAAGTTCCCTTGTGCTTAATTTTGCCCAGTCCTCCCCAGCCACAGGGTCAGGCACTCACCTCATGTAATGGACAGGAAACCAAAGCTCCAGGAGCATCAGATTCTTGCCCCTTGGAAGGTGGAATCACCCAAATCCATCTGCAGCCGGGCCGAGTTCTGCATCTGGGATCTAAGAACCCGACTTTGTGTGCCCCTCCTGGGCCTGGCGGGGGAAAGAACCAACACCCAGGAGAGCCTTGCATCCCCCCTCACCTCCCCTCCCCACCATCCCGCCTCCTGGGAAGGTGTCACTCGGGTGGAATACCCCATCCCAAGTTCATTTTCCTATCTTATTTGCTCCTTCTGCCTCTAAGCAGAAGACAATTCCCCCAAATTCCTGAAATTCCGGAAATTTTCAAATAAACATCCTGCAAAAGGACCTGGAATCTGCACCATGTGACCTTGGGCAGGTCCCACGGCCTCTGTAAGTGTGGACAGGAGAGGCAGGCGGGTGCAAAATCAACCAGAGCAGGAAAAGTCCCTCCTTCCGGGGGCTCAGGTATTTAAGCTGGTGTGAGACTGCCCTGTGTGTGCACACATATGGAGGCACACACACTCCCAAAGGTAGGCACTTGGATGCACACACAAATACATACCACATCTGTAGGCGCACAGTAGACGCACGCGTGGATGCATACACACTCTTGTGCAGGCAGTCACAGAGACCCGGGGGTTGGACACAGTTGAGGGAACTGCTTCCCCGGCCTGGCCCTTCCTCCTGGGAGGAGCCTGGGTTGGGTTCAGGGACCCTGGGTGAGGCCTCTGGAGGAAGGCTTGGGCGGGAGAGTGTCCTTTCCACACGTCCCCTCCCAAGGCCCCCTAAGCATCCAGCCCGTGAGGCCGCCGTGGGTCAGCCCATGAGCTGCCAGGGCCCAGGTCCCTTGGGCCTCCAGCAAAGCACAGGGTTTCCCTGGGACAGTGAGTTTCAGGGTCCAGGCCTGCACCCCACCTCATCCCCATCCACAACCCACAGCGCCTGTCACTGCAGCACCCCTGAAAGGAGACGAATCCCCTCAACACGCCCAGGGGACTTCTCAACTCTGTGTCCCCACCAGAAACGCCCTTCCTGGGGCCTGCACCCCCATACTCTGCACTCACACACTCATTTACAGACTCACACGTGCACATGTGCACACACGTTGTCACACGCACACACATTCACACACACTCACACACAGGCTGGCGAAATTCAACTCACCCTGGAAGACACTTTTGCCCACAGTGTGAGGCTGGCACTTTTATTAAATAACACCAACTCCACTGGAAGGAAGTTATTCCTTCTTAAATAAATCCTTTTCCAACAACTGCTAATTCTGTCAAGGAGTTTGGTGCTAGCAAGCTCGAACTTCTAACACTCCCTAATCTCTCTTTTTCACAAAGAGGGCAGGCCTCCAGCTCGGAACCAGCCCACAGGCAACAGCATCTAGACCGAATTGAACAGCGTTTTTTGTTTGTATTTCGTCCTATAAAAGGCAGATGATAAGGTTTCTGCTTATAGTCACTGCCATACCTTAAAGGTATGGTTCCCTTTGAAATAAATTGGCTTTTGGGGTATTTTTGTGAATTAATCTAAAGAAAGATATTACCCAGATAATGACACAGAAAGTTCCAGAAAATGGCATAGGTGGAAAGATTTAAGTCAAGGATCACCTCCTCCAAAAGGCCCTCGCTGACCTCCCCTCTTTGGGGTGCCCCACATTCTGGGGCCCGCCTGTGTTGTCATGGTAACCCTGTGTTTACGTGTCTTCCTCCTCTGCAGACCCTGAGCTCCTGACCAAGCCTGCAACCCTGAATCCATCCTGCACCCAGCATCTCAGCTCTGCCAGGTGAGCACCGGGAGCTGTGGGCAAATGCTTGTAGCACCCGCATTCTGGGCTCTACCCAGTCTGGCCGCCCTGTCCACGCCCTCACACAGCACACACGCAGGTTTCTGCCATCTTTGGACACAGCCCCTTCTGATGGCTCAGCCCCCAGGCCTGAGGCACAACACTGCCCGAAGCTGACCTTAGCTTTTCCTGAAAAGCCTTGACCTCTCTCCTGAGCCTGACCCACGTCCCCACTGCCCACCAGGCCCTCCCTCCATTGGGTGTTCCCACCTCCAGCTCTCCAAGCCAGCCCCCTTCTCTCCAAACCTGCCAGCAGCCCCTCTCCTTCCCAGACCACACCAGCACCACGCTCAGCCCCAGCCCTCCCCCAAGCCCATGTGGAAAGCTCAGCGGCACTGTCCGTCTGTCCCTCTCTTAGCCTCTCCTTCCACGCAGATCACTATGCCTGTGCTCACACCTCCCCTCTGCCATCACCACACTGCCTCGGCTTCTGCTCACTGCCTGCCTGAACCATCGCCCCGCCTTCAAGCAGCTCTGTCAGTCAGCAGCCTCTCTGTCCTCAAGCCCCTCCCGGCACAGTTCAGGGGATGCCCCTCCTCTTCAGCCCGCTGTGGCTCCCTATCCCTCACAGAGAAGAGCGGGGAGGAGATGACCATGGATGGAGCCCCTTCCACGAGCTATAAGCTGTGTGGGTGTTCCACACATGGCACCGCATTTGATCTTCCCAGTAACCTGTTATCCATACTTCACAGATGAGGAAACTGAGGCTCAGAGAGCTACGCCAGTTCCTAAAGGAGAAGAGTGAGAAAAGACAGTGCACGTGGAGAGAATCGTGTACAAATAGCACAAGGACACGAGGGTGACTTGTGAGTTGGGGAAAGGTTGGGTGTGGCTAGAACGGGGTCAGTGCCCAGCAGGGGTGAGGCCAGGAGGCGGGCCTGAGGAGCTGGCCTCAGGCAGGGGCTGGATGCCCAGGAGTGGCACAAGCAGAGAGCGTCTTAGGAAGACGGGATGCAGCAGAAGCGTGAAGGGTGGACGGGGCTGCAGGGCAGCGGGCGGAATGGGCCCCGCTTCCTTGGTGGTCAGCCCGGCCTGGGCGTTTCGAGGCCCATGGAGGAAGTCACGAGTGCTCGGAAGTGTCCGTCTCGAGCACCCCGGGGGCCTGGCGCTCTCACTTTCTCCTCCTTACTCCTGGGTACCACTGACACACTGTACATGATTTATCTGGGTTTCACCCCTCCTGACCCCGCCCCCACCCACTCCCAAAAATGTGGATTCCGTGAGGGCAGGGACTCCACCTGTGTTCCCGGCTGAGTCCCAGTGCCTGGTAGCACACCTGGTTCAACAAAAGTATGAGGAATGAATGTTCATTCATTCATGAGTAAATGAATTTGCCTTGTTTGTATTTGGGAAGACAGAGAGGGAAATCCATTTGTGGAGGAAGAGAAGCAGCTGTGTGGGACCTCTCAAGACCCCTCAGCCCCCAGCAGGTGATGGATGCCGACTGACTTAAAAGGCATCAGAACGTAGCAAGTGGGTTTGACTGTTTTTCGTCCTCCGAGGCTCCTGCTCTCCAGCTGGACCTGGCAGGGCCAGGGGTGCCGCACACGCACCTTTCACCACCCAAGAGGCAGCAGGGATGGTGAGCGAGAGGGTGAGAGGCACAGGAATCAGCCCCCTGCTGCCAACCCCCGCTGCTGACCCCTGGCAGAATTCCCTCCTCCCCAGACTGCAGTCACCAGGTCAGCCTCCAGGGGGACACTCCCACTGGACAGACGAGAGAGGGTGGGGACCTCTGCCCTCTGGTTGTCCTGTGTCCTTCTGGGATGGGCAGCCGTCACAGACACACAGACCTGCCTGTCTATCTCTGGACACACAGCGGGGTGGGAGGCAGGTTTGTCCCAGCCTCAGGTCTGTGCTCTCCAGAGCCCAGCGCAGAGCCTGACACATGGTAGGTGGTCAACAAATACTTTCGAAGGAATGAACGAATGCTACCCTGAAACTTCGACTGCCAGGTAACAACAATAACGTTCATTAAGAATCGTGACAGTAGTGACCCCACGATGGTGAAGCCTGGGAGTGTCCTGGCGCACTGGAGGGTGAGTGCCTCTGAGCCAGCCGCAACTCTCTCACTGAGGGCCTCAGTCCAGACCCATCCTACAAGGGGGGACCGCAGCTCCGAGGGTCACTGCCAGCCCAGGAGGGGAAGCAGAACATTCTGAGGCCTGGTCCAGCGTCTCATCACCCAGAGGAGTCTCTGATCCGGGCTGTGGCTGGCAGTGGGGACGGACTGTTGGGTGATGAGGCCTCTGGGGAGATGTGACCTCACCTAAGGGTGGGGTGAAAGGCTGCTCAGTTGGGACATAAAAGCCAAGCACAAAAACCAAGAGCTCCTGGCATTCCCCGGTGGGTGGGCCTCAGGGTGTGAGCACTCGCTAAGGCATACCATTGTTTCCTTTTAAAAATGCCAGGGCAAACAGCACTCCCAGATCCTTGTCCCTTGGCCTATTGACCAACAGCACGGCCAGCAAGGACATCAGGCGAGGGCTGGCTCTGCCGCTCCCACTAGTGGGGCCAGTGAAGATGGACGCCTGGTGGAGGGCCCTGCCGGGGCCCTGGACAGTCCTGCCCTTCCAGGTCACAGGGCCCAGCTCTGCCCAGAAGTCTTTATTTTTTTTTAATCAAATTTTTTTTTTTTTTTAAAGATTGGCACCTGAGCTAACAGCTGTTGCCAATCTTCTTTTTTTCTTTCTTTTTTTCTCTTTCTGCTTTTTCTCCCCAAATCACCCCAGTACATAGTTGTATATTTTAGTTGTGGGTCCTTCTAGTTGTGGTATATGGGATGCCACCTCAACGTGGCCTGATGAGTGGTGCCATGTCCGCACCCAGGAGCTGAACCAGCAAAACCCTGGGCCACCGTAGTGGAACGCACAAACTTAACCACTCGGCCATGGGGCTGGCCCCCTGCCCAGAAGTCTTGTCATCACTCTGGTCCTCTTGGCCTCCCCTGGGAGACCCTAAGCTCTGTCAAGCAGAGCCGGGATCATCCATGGGTTCCTGTGTCTCTGTGCCCACAGCACTTCACCCTCACTGAGAGAGGGAGAGAGAGGAGATGACAGTCACCTGGTCCCGGGGTGAGGATTTGGTGTGTGTTTGGTTTAGACAGTGAAAGGCCCTCTCCTGGGCTTGCCTCCTAACCCCCTGCAAGCTTGGCTGGGGGTGGGAGTGAGGCGCTGTGGGAGGTTGTGCTTGGCTGGAGACGGCCCTGATGCAGTCCACTGGGAATGGCAGGCAGCCCTCAGACAGCAGAGTCTGGGGTACCCACAGAAGAAAGGCTGGACCGGTCCAATCCAAGGGCTAACCGGGTCGCTGTGGGGTCAAAGGTGGAGAAGTCCCCAACCGAGGTGTCACGAGGGGTCCCTGTATGCAGAGGGAAGGGGCAGGAGCCATGCAGAGAAAGAGAAGCAGAGACACTGATAGAGGGGCGGCAGGGCCCAGGAGGGAGAGTGATGCGGAGGGAGGGGGAAAGGGACCACGGCAGCCTCAGCAGCCTGGCTTCTGGAGGCTCCCAGTCTCGTCTGCACCATTGTCCCCCTTTTCCTGCAGCAAATAGCTGCATCTCTGTCCTGAAAACCAAAACGGCCTAGCCAGCACGCACCCACCCCGTCCACGGCCGTATGGATTCGCTCTGCACTCAGGGCCCCTGTGGCCCCGGCAGACGGGGCTCCGGGCTCCTCCTCCCACCTCCCGCACGGACCTGCCTCTCAGCCGGCTGCTGGGAGGCCTTCCGGGAGGAGGACACGGCTGCCTCCCACCCGGGCCCCGGGTTTTGTGATTCTCAGCATTATTAACACTTGGTAATTTAAAAATCAGATTCATGCCCCAGAACTCACATCACCCTCAGAGCAGCTGCTGCAGGAGGTACCTTGTGCTTGAGTCTGTAAGCTCCGAGGGCTGAGGACCTGTTTTCAGCCACATCCCAGGGCCCACCACAGCTTGTGGGAATGAAGGGATGAGTGACTGGATGACAGAAACAGCTACTTCACTTACTATCCACTGGGCACCGTTCTCACTGCTGTTCCCGCATTATCTCATCTAACCTTCACAGCCGCCCAGCGGAGGGGCACTGCTATGGTGCCCACTTTACAGATGGAAAACCGAGGCTCAGAGAGGTGAAACGGTTTGCCCAAGGTCACTCAGGCAGTAGGGGACAGATCTTACCTCTGGGATTCTTCCACCCTCAACAGCTCTTCCTACTGGAAAGGCTCAGGGTGAGGTTTCCTGCGGCTTGAGGGGCTCTGGGGATGTCCCACCATCCGAGATGTCTGTGCACCCGGGACTTGGGCTGTTCGCACCCTCCCCATCCCAGGCTCCCCTTGTTGAATGAGGTTTTGCCCTTTGTGCTCCGACCCTGCTGGGCTAAAGGAAACAGTAAGCCCTTCACACCTGAGCTTGAGTTAGTTACGAACAGCTCTCGCACCTGGTGCGAGAGGTCCCCTCTGCAGGTCCTCTCTGCAGCCCTGTGCCTGCTGTCACATCTGCCATCCGTGTAACACGATCTCCCCACCCTTCACGAGGGCCCACATAAGTAAGGCTCCAAACTGGGAGCTGGGGCCACGCAGAGGACCAGCCACAGACCAGCTTACAGCAGCTCCGTGCAGGCAGCTGCTGCAGAGAGCAGGGTGCACGCAGGAGAGAGGCCCCCAGGGGCTCCACAGAGTGCCAGCACTTTGCCCAGGGGGTGGGGATCAGAGCTGCCTTTGTGGCATAAGTGAACAAGTGGATGATGACTCAGCCATCAGGCGAGTTAGTCAATATTGTGTCCCTCGCCAGCTGGGGACCCTGGGGAGAGCTTCAGCTAGGACGGATTGAATTGCCTGGCATTTGGAGAGTCTATGCTCAGATAACCTTCCTCAGATCCTCCTTTGGGCCAAGGTGAGTATAAAGGTCAAATCAGTGAAAGTGCTGCCCGGCTCTGTGCCTGTGAGCAACGCCCCCGGGGGTCAGGCTGGGTTTAGAGCCTCTGGTCCCCCACCCCCACCTCCTGCACCATAGCCTTCATTAGGCCAGGGGAAGCCACATAACCTCTCCAAAGCTCAGGCCACCCTGGACATGGGACAGGGGCTGCCTCTGCCCCACCCATTACCCCTAGGTCCTCTCCTAAGGTCACCTGTACTTCAGTGGACAGTTCCCAAGCTCAGGACAGCTTCCAGCTGGGGGCCTGCCCAGAAGGGCTCGGCCCCAATCCTCTATGTGGCCAGGGCCTTTCCCTGTGGCGGCAGGTCCAGCATCCAGCCAGCCTCCGAACCAGGAGAAAAAGTCCTTCCTCGGCTCACCTACATCTGCTCTGGCCCAAGCAGGGCAGAGGTGAGAGGACAAGAATTCCTTCCACCTTCCTGTCTCAAGGAGCATCCTCTGCAGGACCCATCCATTCATCACCACAGCCCTGAGAGGTCTGCAGCCTGCACCTCCATCCCCATCTGGCAGTTGGGGAAACTGAAGCTGAGGTCATCACAAGACCTGTATCAGAGCTGAGAGCAGCGCTCAGAGCTCCTGACCCCCCATGGCAACCACCCCCCATCCACCACTGACTCCCTGGAAAAAAGCAGAAGGAACAGCTGGAGAGGATGTCCAGAGCCTAGCTCAACAGTGAGCCCCCGGCCCCCTTGGTGCCGCATGGTGGGCAAAGCCTATCCAGAGAAGCTCAGGGAAGAGGGGCTGCCTTGCCTCCCATGAGACCCCCGGAGTCAGGTTTGAGTGTTGGCACGGGCGCCAACCAGCAAAAGGAAGTCGAGCAAGTCACTCAACGCTTCACTCTACACCCTTGGGAGCACACGTGCACACCTACGCCCACACACTCACACTGAGTGTACACACACAGCCCTGCCCTCCACCTGCGCTCCCCGAGTGCCCTGCGTATGTGAGTGAGCGAGCAAGCAAAGGGGGGCGCCTGAGGCTCTGGAGTCCCCCCAGAGACCCCCGCTCTTGGCTCGGCACCAGCTGCAGCCTTATGTACAGGCAGCTGCCTCTGGGGAATGATCTGAAAGCTCCAGAAGCAGCCTAGCCCTCAGCAGCATCCTCCGCTCTCAGCCTGCCTGCACAGGCCTCCCCGAGACCCTGCTGAGACCCAGGATGGAAGGGACCCCAGCAGGCGAGCCCCACACTGTGCTAAATAATTTACACACACCTGCCATTGTGTCCTCCCAACAACCCCACAGACAGGTGTCATTTGTAGTTCACCGCCCGCTGGTTAGAGATGAGAAAACCCGGGCTCGGGAAGGTGGAGGCCGCTGTTTGGGCCCCAAATGGAGAGTGGCAGGGCCAGCACTCCACCCCGCTGTCTTGGGTCTTCCCCATCAGACCAAGAGGAGAGCCCAGGGACCAGGTCCTTTGGGGACTCCAGCCTGGGTCAGAATAGAGGAGCCCCAAGAGGGCACAGGTGGAGCTCAAGAGGTGAAAGGGAAAGGAACCCCAAGTTATGACTGTGGGGGCAACCCTAAAGGAAGCTTCTAGATTTGCAATTCAGCCATGGCTGTCCCGCCGCTCTTTAAAGCTATACAACCTAGAGGTGGCCAGAGCTGGGCTGTCACCAGATATGTGCACACACACACATGCCTGGGTGTATGCGCACACACACACACGCACAGGCATATGCACACACCAGTTGCGTGCACACACACACACACACACACGGGCGTATGCACACGTACACACATGTGCCCAGGGCAAGAGCAACTGTGAAGAAAGAAAAGTCTGTGAGCTGGGAGGCGGGGGAGGGTTCTGGTGCAGAAACCTGGGTGACGCCTGTGGACGGACACTGCTGCCCGGGCATGCACCCTGCACCCCATCCTCAACCTCCGCAGACAGCTCGTGTCCATCAGCAAACTCTCGAGAGGCCGCCTCGAGCCGGACCCTGACGGCCTGCGCCAGCTCATCATCCTGACCGCATTTCAGTTCACTGGTTTCCAAGGTGGTTGAACAACCTCCCGAGGTGACGCGGAGCTGGTACTTGCACCGGGCCCTATCTGGCCCCCACTCTGGGCACTCAGGGCGGAGTCTGGGCAGGTTCTGTCCAGGCGCAGGGAGGAAGGGGGAAGACTCTCTGGAGCCAAGTCGCATCCCCAGAAGGAAGTAGCAAGAACAGCGTGCAGGCTGCACACACCAGGGGCGCCTCTGCAGAAAGAATGTTCTCACTAAGGTGGGTCCTGGAGAAGTGCAAGGCCCAGGGTAGGCCCCCTGGAGGGGCTGGTGTCCTTTCAGCCCAGGACCTGTCGCCTGAGGAGGCCTGACACCAGCAGCTGGAGCCATAGAGCAACTGGGGCCGTGACTCTTGTGTTGGGGATGCGGGTGGAGGTGACAATAGATCAGAGGTCACACAATGAAGACCTAAAGGCTGAAGTTGACCCTCAGCTCTGTTTTCTTTGGCCAATACAATGCTGGACCACAAATGGCCTTTAAAAAATCAAACTAACTGCCAACATTTAAAAATCATGAGATTGTTGAAAATCTAACAATCCTATGAGGCACTAATCTGTTGCAGGCGAGTAGCAGTTGCCCACTACAGAGATCTACACAGCTCACCACAGTCCCCACCACTCCCTATTGCCCACACCTGGCTTCTGTGCTCATCCTGCCAGTCCCTGTGTGTCTGTGATTTTGCCAGACCTTGACTGAGTGAGGTGCCTTCTAGCTCTCAGATGCCAGTTCTCAGGCAAGCAGACCTATTTCCAACATGTGCCCAATGTGCCTGGCCCTGTGGTGAGCCCTGGGGGTAGAAGACGTGCAAAGTGATGGGACCCTGTGTGCAAGTGACTTTCCCCCTCGTGGGCAAACTGAGAAATCAAACTAAATGAGAAGGTCCATCTCAGCACTCAGATTCTGGAATTCTGTGAATAGATGGGAAGCAGAAAAGAGGAAGGGAGGAAAGAGGAAAGAAGGAAGTAGAGACAGAGGGAAGAGGGAAGCTGGAGGCTTGGTGGTGACAGTAAGGTGGCAAATACGGCTGCCTTTGTAGTATTTCATGGTACCTTTGACTGTTAAGTGTGTGTGGATATGAGTGCATCATCTAGCTAGCGATGTGTAACAAAATGCCCCAAAACTTAGAGAGGCTTAGAACAACACCACTCACCCAGCTCCACATGGTGTGGGCCAGGAGTCTAGGCTGCTCTTAGCTGGGAGGTCCTCTGGCCTTGGCAGGTGCAGGCTGCTCTTGGCTGGGTTGTTCATGCGTCAGTGATGGGTCACCTGGGGGTCGGCTGGTCTAGGATGTCGTCTCTCACTTGTCCGGGGTTGGCTGGTGGTCAGCCAGGGCCATGACGAGGACTGAGCCACCAGGCCCGCTGGGCAGGGCACAAGAACGCAAGCAAAAGCCTGCAAGACTTCTTGAGATCTCAGCTCGGAACTGTTTCATCATCACTTCTGCCACATTCTGTTCACCAAAGCAAGTCACAAGGCCAGCACAGGTTCAAAGAGTGAGGAAAGCAACGCCATCTCTGATGGGGGAGCTGCAAGGTCACGTGGCATTGTACAGGAAGGAGTGGACGATACAGCCGATTTTGTTATCAATCTCCCACAAACAGGAAACACATATAAGTGGCTGAAACAAGATAGAGGTTTATTTTTCTCTCCTAAAGAAGTCCCAAGGTGGCTATCCAGAAGGGTTAGGGCAGCTCCTCAAGGTCCTCAGGGACTCAGACTTCTTCCCTCTTTCTGCTCTGCCACCTCAATGTAGCTTCTACCCTTAAGGTTGCCGTGTGTTCCAAAATAGCCGTTGGAGCTCCAGCCATCAAGTCTTCATTCCAGCAAGAAGCAGAAAGCATTGGGGTGGAGAAGAGAGGCAATGCACTAAAGAGTGTACCTTCCAGCTGAGTCAGCCGCACCCAACAAATCTGCTCATGTTCCTTAGTCAACCCTAACTGCAAAGGGGGATGGGAGATGTGGCCCCTGAGTTAGGAACTTTGCCACCTGGAACAAAATCCGGTTTCTGTTAGAAAAGAACACATGGAGAACAAATATCGGGTACGAAACCAGCAGCGTCTGCCGAAGGGAAGGTGGGTAGAGAGGAAGATGAGGGAGACGTTCTGAAAGGACTTAGGGCCACTCACCTCCCCTTCTCGGCATTTTAACCAAGGCCTGAAGAATATCTAGAGAGCAGTAAATCACCTTTTTTCAATTATTTTATTTGTGAAATTATATTACACGTACAAAAGTGCGTATAAATGTGTATGAACATTTACTAAAGAAAATAAGCATCCACATACCCAAAGGGGAGGAAAGAATTCTCAGTCACTGCCCCCTCGATAGAGCAGACTCAGGACCTGTCCTGGAGTCTCCCCTCCTGCAGAGGGGACACCCCCATGCAGCGAGTCTCCCCACAGCACCCCCTCCCTCCCGCTGGGAAGGCTGGGCAGGGACCCCAGCCCCGAGCAGGGCCTGACTCACCCCTGGGCAGCACCTGCGGGAAATCCTGGGGGGCTGCCACACCAAGGGGGCAGCCACGCCGAGGGGGCAATGCCTCTCCACCCCCGCCCCCTAGACCATTCAGTTCAGCTGGGTCCCCATCTCTCTCCAAAGCCTTGCCGACTCCAGACGGGCCCTCTAAGGGCCCTAAAGAGAAGAATGCACGTCAGGAAAGGCGGACGTCAGCAGGAGGCGATAAAACATAAGACGCAGCTGAGGCTGCTCAGGTCTGGCCTGGACCCACGGGCCCCACCTCGACTTCCCGCCTAAGAGTGACTTGGCCTGGCCTCCGTTTAGCCGTGACAGGTCAGACAGGGGCTGGACTCGGATCAGGGGACAGAATAGCCTCCGGCATCAGCGTCTGGGCAAGTCAACCAGAGGCAGAGCCAACTCCCAGCCTCCCGAAGCTGTCCTTCTCCAGCACAAGGAAAAGCAAGCTTGCCCCACATTTCATCCCGTGGGTGTTGAGCGGACACTCCTTGGAGCCCACTTCCCCTGCCAGCCTCCTGTGGCCGCCTCTTGGGCACAATACTCTTAGCTGACATCAGGCAGAGGGACCTGAGCCAGTGAGGGCCACAAGAGTTCCAGGGCACAAGCCCTGCCCCTCTGGAATGAGTACGCTGTGTCAGGATCCCAGGGACGCCCAGAGACAGAATAGCGTGCCAGGCAGGGGCCTCAGAGCTGGTCCATCAAGTATGCTCCTTATATTTGGCTCCTGCAAAGTATTTAATTTGAAGAAACGGCTCCCCGTGATGAATGACTGAGTGACTGAATGAACGAGGCGGGGAGAGAGTGAATGGTTGACAGCCGCGTGCTTGGAAGAGCGTTGCTGGTCTAGTCCACAAGCTCTCAGTAAGTGAGTGGTGCCTTTGTGAACGGGCACCAGGGTAGGGACAGGGCTACAGAGGGGGAAAGACCCAGCCTTGCCTACCCCCCTGGGCGAGACAGCTCCGTGGTGGGGAAGACAAGTCCACCGGTGATTAGAAAGTATGTGACAACAGACCCCGCACCATTTGTCGCTCGTCTGCCAGGCCTGTCGTCCCGTCTTCCCTCCACCACCCCTGGATTTTGTGCCCACAGTCCACCACCCACGAGCCACTCCCGTGTTCCTTCCCCTTGCAACCAGGCCCCAGCCCAGCCCCGGGGTGGGCCTGACGGATGCCCCGAAAGCGACAGCC
Source organism: Equus przewalskii (assembly GCF_037783145.1). Lineage (NCBI taxonomy): Eukaryota > Metazoa > Chordata > Mammalia > Perissodactyla > Equidae > Equus > Equus przewalskii. The sequence continues at coordinate 10,408,642 of NC_091847.1, forward strand.
TCCCACTCCTTGCTGGTGATTGGTCCAGAGGTGGGCCAACAAGGCTGGAATAGAGGTTTCTGGGGGCTTCCGGACCATGGGTCCTCTCTCTTCCATGAGGTGTCCAGACTAAGAAGTGACCCTTTTCCTCTCCCGCTGGCTGTGGTCCCGCAGGGACATGACCCTGGAGTGGCTGCAGGGGTCTCGCTCCCTGCCGGAGGGGCTGCCAGCCCACAGAGGAGGCAGAGCCACAGAGCCGTGGAGAGCCTGCGCCGAGTGCCCCCAAGGCCCTGCTCCTGGACCTGCCACTCCGTGAGACCCGGAGCGCCCGCTGCTTCAGCCCGCTGCAGTGGGGCCCCTGCGTCTCAGGCTGAAGGCGGCCCGTGCTGCGGCCAGAAGGGGCCATAGCAGAAGGAGTGCTTTCCTGCCTGCAGGAGGAGACGTTGGGGCAGAGTTTTAAAGGGGAAGGAAGGAAGAACATTCCAGGTAAAGGGAACGGCAGGAGGAAGAACACGAAATGTTAAAAAGAGTCGCTTCTTCAGGGTGGCGGGCAGGGAATGGGCCCGGGCGGTGCCCAACGATCACAGCTGACACTGTCACCATGTGTCAGGGCTCTTCTGAGGAATTAAGCTCATCAAATCCTCACAGTGACCTACGAAGGTGTACAAATTTGATCCCCATTTGAGGATAATGATCAGTTTTATCTCCATGAGGAGACCAAAGCACAGAGAGGGTAAGTAACTTACCCAAGGTCGCACAGCTGGTAAGTGTCAGAGCTGGGGTATCCAGTCAAGCCCCTGGCCCCAGAGTCCAGACTCTTAAGCCTTCTACTCTGAATCCTGACTGTCATGTCACCTTGGGCAAGTCACTTAACTCACCCAACTTCTGTTTTCTTAACTGTGAAATGAAGAGATAAAACCCCAGTGACGGGCCAGAGACCTGAGCAACAGGACTCTCTACTTTTGTTTGTGCTGAATTGCGGGTTCCCGGTCCCTCCTCCCGGAAGAAGGCAGGCTCAGGAGATGGGGGATACAGGGGTCCACAGGCCCGAGTCTGCATACCCACTCAGCCACTTTCCTCCTCAGTGGCTTTGGGCAAGTATTTTAATTTTCAGACCCTCACTCGCCAAACAGTTTGTCATAGGGTCACTGGCCAGGTGTCTGACTCCCGGCCGATGTGCCTGGCCAGGTGCAGGGTGGAGAGGGGCTGGGGGCCCAGGAGCGCAGACTGTCCCGGGGCCTTCCGAGGGGGAGGTGAAGCCATGGGAGCGCACCCAGGAGAGCATGGGGCCAGGGTCCTGGGAACACCACCGGGGAATGAGGAAGCGAGCCTGCAGAGGAGCAGGAGGTCAGGAGCACAGGAGGTCAGGGAGTGGCGGACACCAGGAGCCAGCGCCAGCCCAGGAGGCGGCGGGCGGGCTAGCCCGTCAAATGCCACGGAGAGGGCACCACGATAAGACCCCCCGAGTGTCTGTCAGCTCTGCTGTTAGGAGGTCATCAATGACCTTGGCAGTGGCTGTGGGGGCAGTGGGAGGGCAGGAGGCAGGCGCGGAGGGAATGGAAGCTGGCGAGGCGGGGGAAAGGCCCTCCCACGAGAGGAGATAACTTGTAACACCAAACAGCAGCGATAAGGTGGCGGCGGAGGGCGCGCGGGCAGTGGGGCCAGCAGATTCTCAGGCGCGCCAGCCCAGCCCCCACCCCAGGGAGGATGGGTGGGCGAGCCCTGAGGAGGCTGGATGGGCACCTCCAAGGACTGGCAGGTTTTGCCTTTCGAGTCAGCAGGGAATCACGTCACAGCACCGCTCTTGCAGGATCTGAAGCACGTCTTGTCCAACTCTGATGTATGTTATAAGTTACTGTGGACACTTGGGAGGGTCAATGGGGGCGTGCCTCCAAGAAGGATGCATGGATGGACGGATGGAACCCCAATGACTAGTGAAAATCGAACCATGGATGAGTGTGGATGGATGGGTGGATGGATGAGTGGATGAGTGGACGGATGGAACACGACTGGGATTTATGGTTTGGGTGCAGTGGCTAAGTAACCACTCAGATGACAGAAATATTTTGAAACAAACCAGAAACACAGTATGTTTTCCTATGAATAGAGAAAGTCACTTAAAATCATCTAGACTTCTCCTCTAATTTGACCTTCGCATTTTGGTTACAAAATTCAAGCATCTTCCAATTGCAATCTGAAAATGAGACGGTACTCCTTACCCCCACCCGCCCCACTTTAATCTCATTGCTTCCAGGCCCGTGACTTGCAATAACAGAGCAGTTGAAGTTGTCTCAGTGTCACCAAGTGTCTGCACCATGTTGGTCTAATTTAGAATGAGTGCAGTGTAAAGAAACGCCTTTTGCACTTGTAAGATGGGTGTGAGAGTAGAAACTGCCCCGGGGATGGCAGTCTATTAGCCTTCGTTGGGCATCCGGACCAGGGCCCAGAATACAGTAGCTGCTCAGTAAACGCTGGTTCTTATTTTTCTTTTTAGTTGAAATCATCACACATTTCAGGAAGTCCTAACCGAGTGGTTTTTCTAGGGCTAGCATTTTGTCAGGCATTCTGGGAATAACCCAGAACAACCACAACAGCGGCAGCCTCACCAAGGCACCCAGTAAGCCCCCAGATTCTCACTACTCAGGAAAAGTGGTCACTCCTCCTCCAAAGCCAGACTGACCTGCTGCGGGTTGAGAGAGCTGCCTCCTGCACCCGCCCACGGCCCTGCAGCCAGGACTAAATCCAACTCTACCTCTGCCCCTTACCCAGCTGTGTGACCTTAGGCCAGTGACTTAACCTCTCTGGGCCCCCACTACTCTCATCTGTAAAATGGGGACAATAATAGCCCCTGGGTCCAAAGATGGTTGTGAGGATCACATGAAAAATGTTCATAATGCATTTAGCACTGCACCCATACAGTGAGCAATAAATAGTAAGAGAGTGATAATCATTTTTACTTTTCTAAAATAATAACAATTCTCCCTAGGTAGATCACTCTAAATCGTACAAAGGAATTGGCCCTCACAATCACAGTGAGACAGAGCAGAGGTTCTCATCTGGATTGTGTCCATGAGGAAACGGACTGATCAGAAAAGGTAAGAGACAGGCCTGAGGTCACACAGCAAAAAGGCTGACATCAGGAATATGCTTCCAACTCCTGCCCGGGCACCTTCCCAGGGCCCCTCCTGCAACCTAGCAAGACACCGCTTCTGACGCCCAGGGCCGAGCCCTGCTCATCTTTGTCCTGTCTTCCCTTCCCCCTTCCCCAGGCAAACATGATTTCATTCAGCCCCAAACGTGTGAGAAGCTTGGGCTAATGCATAATTCATGATGCCAATTTGCATTCCCTCCGCCAGGCCTCCAGCCTCCTCCCCCACCGCCCCCAGTCCAGCCCAGCCGCTCCTCCCAGATCGAGCATCTGCGTTCCCAGTGACATTTTTCTAGCAGCAGTGGTTCTGGAAGCCCCATCCCAGAGCTGAAAGGCTTTGCGAATTGCAAGGCGGTTCCTTCCCCTGGGCGCCTTGTCAAAGCGATCTGGGGGCCTGTTCTTGGGGACGGTGAGTCGGAGCACCATCTGGAACCTCTGCTATCCCTGTCCTTGCTGCCCGTCAGGTGGGGCAGGAGGAAAGTGGGAACCCAGCATTGAAAATCCAGCCTCTGAGCTGGGCTTCTCAGCATCCTCCCCCTGCAGAGGGCACACTCACTCTCCATTTTGGCCCAAACCCCAGGGTGCCCAAGTCAGTATCGCTGACCCCCAGCCCTTGTCAGGGCTTAGCCTCAGACCAGAAGGGTCTGGCTGAGTCCAAACTCCACACTCTCTCTGGCCAGGCCATGGGGCCCCCAAGCCTCTACAGACAATTTGGCTGAAGCCTGGAGAGGATGAGGCCTTGACTCCGAGGCCTCCTGTTCGGGCCTGAGCCCTCCCGGCCCCAGCCTTTCCCTGGGGAGAAGAGCAGGCACCACAAGGACTGCCTGGTGGGAGATCCAGGCAGGCCCCATGCAGAGACCTACAAGGCCAGACTCCCCAACCCAGGAGGCCTGATGACCCCCGGGCACCAGGCCCGAGGACCCCAGAATGGACAGACGTCATGACATTGGGGCATCCTCTGGGGCTTGACCCCCGCAGACGCGCGCCCTGCTTTGGCTGGTTGTGGGACCGCCAGATTGCCCAGGAGGAGAAGGAGTCTCTGAGGGGAAGGTCTCCACCCCCATCGTGGTACACCGGGGGCTCAGTCTTAGAGCTCGCCCACGTGCTGGGTGTCAGTTACACACAGGATGTCCAGCAGGACAGCAGCCCACAAGGCCCAGCGCCGCTCTGCATGGGAACGAGACAGGCTCAGAGGCGGCGTAGTCAGTGCAAAGTCGCCCAAATGGGAGCTGACAGCCAGGGCTGAAGCCAGGCCAGTGTGAAGCCAACGCTCCTGCCCACCCTCCCCCACACCCCAGGCCTCAAAAAACGGGAGGAGGAACTGATTCCTGCTCCTCGCGGAGCAGAATCCCTCCCACCAGCCCCACGCCAAGGCCGTGCTTCTGTCCAGACCGGCTGCTAAGGGGGGAGCACGAGAGGGAAGAGAGAGCTCACTGGCCTTATCGCTCAACAGACTGACATCAGCGGCCCTATGGGTCAACAGATGTGACGAGGTCAGGGGGCTCCTCGCCTCTCACCTCAGCTTTGCCCGCCTGGGCCCCTCTGTGTGTCTTCCAGAGGCCAGGAAACTCAACCCCCTCCTTGCCATCTTCTGCCAGGGCTGGGGAGGGGCCCGCTGAGCTCACGCACAGGCAACCCCAGCCCTGGAAAACCATCTTCTGCCTTCCGGCCACCTGGCCTCCCCCAAGAGCCACAAGAGACCAGAAGGAGGCCTGAGGCTCGTCTGGAGGCCCAGTGCCTTTCTGCACAGCCCTTGAGAGTCCCAGAGCAATGCCCTCCTGACCCCAGGGAGTCCCCAGCCAAGCACGGGATGCGGGCTGGCGCTGCATTAGGCTGGTCCACGTTCAAGATCCAATTATCACACTCATTTTTCAGATGGAGAAATTCAGGTGGAGAGATGCAGTTTCATGCCTGCAAGTTTTGCAGATTCTTGGTGGTCAGAGACAGGGAGAGTCGTGGTCAGGGGGCGAGTTACACAGGTCTGAAAACCAGCTGGTCCACGTCCCGGCTTGCTCACAAGCATCATTGCCACCCACCGAGCCTTGCTGGACTCAGATCTTTTATGCAGATGAGGACAGTAAGCCCAGAGGGGTTTAGTAACCTTCCAAGGGCTGCACAGTGGGACCAGCAGAGTGAGATTCAAACCCACTCCCTCGGGCCTCGGCCTGCACGCTCCTCCATGCCCCACCGGCTGGCCGGGTCAAAAACTCTCATTTCACCCAACCTGTGGGTGGGGAGGTTGACTCTTGTCCAGAGGACTTCCTTCCTTGGTGCTAATGGGTAAAGTGAGGCACAGACTAATTACCTCTTTTTGCAAGCTCCAAGGAAAAGGGGCGCTCCCAGCACGTTGCGCATCTCCTAACTACCCACTGTCTCCTTCCTCACCTTGTGGAATCACGACAAGGATCCCATGTGGAGGGTGCTCGTCCCCTTTCTACAGAGGGGAAAACTGAGGCCAGTGAAGTTATCTGGCCCTGGTCGCAATGCTAGGTGAATGGCAGAGCCAGACATCCAGGCCCCGGCTAGCTCACAAACTGTGTGACTTCGGCCGTGTCATCACAGCCCCATCAGCCTCAGCGTGGCCAGGCAGTTCATGCTGTGAGCCTGGAACCCGATGCCCAGTGCAGACCCCAGCCCTGCTGCCACCAGCTGTGCGACCTGGCCAGGTTGCAGGGTGCCCATCTGTGAAATGGGGTACCGACTGTGACTGCTTCCCAGGCTCTTATGGGAGAATACGTGTCAGGCGCTCAGGACGGGACGGCACACAGAATATGCTCAGTACACGTCAGCCTCTGCTGTGACTGTTACTTCCCTGGTAATGTTGACTGAACGGAACTTTGCAAGTCTGAAACCTCATAGCTCAGCGGTTCTCCATCTCCAGAGCATCAATGCCACCTGGAGGGCCGGCCCCAACCCCGTCCCTGATTCAGCAGATCTAGGGTGTAGCCCAAGGATCTGCATTTGTAAAAGTTCCCAAGGGAGGCTGAGGGCGCTGGTCCGGGGTCCACAATTTGAGGACACAGTGTAGAGATTGAAACTTAAAAATTCACAACAAGCCCCATCCGCCGGAGTGAAAACTGGCTGCTGGGCCCAGGGGAGACGGCTTTGGGGAGATGCCCGTGGGCCCGGAAGCGGGAGGCAGAGTTAAGTCCGTAATTGTCCCTAATGGTTGTGCTGTATTAATTATGCTTTAATTGCTAGGGGTTTACTAGCCTTATCTCTCTGGACTGTCATAGTACCCTGTCCCCAGGGGTCGGCTGGAGTAGTGTCAGGTGCCTCTTCTGGGTGGAGGCTGCTCTTGGGTCAACCCCTGGGTGGCGGTCCCAGCCGGGTCTCCTCCATCTCTGCTCCCGGGCACAGCCAGGCACACGGGTAGCCTGTCAAGTGTAATGAAGCACCTGCCTTTGCCAGCTGCTTCCCCAGCACCCACTGGAGCGGCCCAGCCCCTGGGAGAAGACGCGTACCCTCTCCCCAGTACAGAGGAGGCCCCAGGGCTCAGAGTGCTCACACGAGCAAAAGGGGCCAGCCCAGTCACCACCCCATAGTGCTTCCCGGCTGCTTCCTGTCCTCCTGGGGATCTCGGCTGAAACACACTTCTGGGGGTCCCCCTAGACCAGGTCTGAGGCCTACCACACCAGCTCCCATCCTCCTTCGTGGTACTGACATAGCTGCTGCCAAATCCTTCCGTCTCTATTTGACAGGCTGTGTCTGTCCCTCCCGCTGGAGTGCCAGCTCTGTGAAGGCAGGGGCTGCGTCTGCTGTTCCTCACCGAGTCCTCAGAGCCCAGCCCAGGGCCTGACTTGAAGCAGGCTCTCCGGAAGTCCTTGTTTCCTGAATAAGTTCCTGAGCCTGGTGGTGCCACAGAGCTGTCTGGCAGCCGGCTCAGGCAGCAGGCCCCTGGGAGCTTGGGGACTCTGGGCTCCTGCTTCTCCCTTGCACACCTTCTCAGGTGGGGCCCAGGAGCCCGCGGGGGCTATCTCTTATCCCCAGGGACGTCCCGACCTGGCCAGGCCCAAGGCACTTGGGGAGCATCCCCAAAGCCCGCATCCCGCAGCCCTCTCAGGCCGAGTCCCTGCCTCCCCCTCAGGCGGTACCAGGGGGTGAAGCCTTGCGCAGGACTGACACAGGGTCTGCCGGAGCCTGGTGTGGATCTCCGGGCTTTGCAAAGCACTTTGTCTGACACCAATAGCAGGGGTCTCACACGCTGACATTGAAGTTCTGCTGACCTTGCTGTCCACACCTGTGAAGTGGGGCGGTGACCCATGACTTCAGCTGCCTCAGGGGATCCTGAGGCCCCAGGAGATAACACACGTGAGGCTTGGAGGGCAACCAACTGTCCCGGGTTGCCCAGGACCGAGGGGTTTCTTGGGATGCAGGATTTTCAGGACTAAACCCGGGGCAGTCCTAGGCAAAAAGGGAGGGAGTTGACCCTAAATGAGAGGCTTTGACCAGCACTGACATGTGTGTTTTAGCTCTCAGGCTGAGGAGGAGAGGTTAAGGGATCTGCCCCTAAGATTGCCTAGCAAGTCAAGAGTGAACTTGGCCAAGAGCCCAGACGTCTTTCCCGTCTCCTGGGTCTGCTCACCTGTGATGCTCCAACACCTGCGATGCTCCAACACCTGCTCCCTGCGGCTCCAGCCGAGGCTGTGCACACGCTGCGGAGTCGGAGTTCACCAGGCAGAGAGCCCTGCAGAGGGAGGCTCAGCAAATGGGGGGCTGGGCGGGCTGCCCCTCTGCCTGACCCACTGCCCCACCTGCCTTCTCCTGGAAGCATTTTCCTCCAACAAACATAATCAAGTTCAAAACAACCATTGCAGTGAAGCCCAGCTGCCAGCCATGGGCGCAACCACCGTTCAACAGGATCGCGGACGAAATTGCCCCTCTGCTTAGAGGATGTAGGGGAGGCGCACAGGACCCAGACAGAAGGGACCCATGTCCGGCTTAGTATCAGTGCACCCTGGGAACCCTGCAGGGTCCTCAGATGGGTCAGTCCATGGAGACTGCAGGGCATGGCACACCAAAACCTGAGCCAGTCAGCTTGGCCAGACGGACAGGCCAGGGGACCAGATGAAGAGGCAGCTGGGAGGGCTCCGGTTTCCTGGGGCTCCACATTCCTCAGGCCTAGTTCAAAGCCAGGCTCTGCCACTTACCAGTCAGTGTCCATAGGCAAGTAGTTTGACCTCTCTGAATCTTCTTCATCATCTGCTCATCTCTGCTGAACAGCCTTCCGTGTGCCTGGCATTGGGGTGGACACAGTACGTGGAGAACGTCACTCAATCATCATGCAACCATGCAAGGAAGCTATAGAGAGGCCAAGGAAGCAGGCCGAGGCCACGGGGCTGGAAAGTCAGAGCCGTGGCACAGAGGACAACGGCTGGCCCCGGGGCCAGTGTGTGGAGCCATGAAAGTGCGTGTCTCGCCTGTGGCACAGAGCAGGAAAAGCTACAAACACAGGCCGCTTTCCTCCCACCTTTTTATCTCCAAGACCCCAGTGCTGGGCGAGCGTCAGCACACAGGAAGTGCTCAGCAAACACTTCTGGAATGAAGAAATGTACTGTTTCCTCCTGCGAGCGTCGGTGCAAATACAAACACACCTACGACAGGTGCTTTCCCAGGGACGTCTCGTTGGGTCTGATTCTGCCCTCACTGACGTCCAAATGTCCGCACGAATCCGCAGGGGCTTCTCCGGAGATTTCCAGCACAGGGCTGGGCGCAGTGCCTACCGGAAGTCGGCTCCACCGACGGGATGACGGTGCTGGGGCCTTAAGGGTCCTGCCCTAACCAGCTCCTTGCTCCAGGCCCTGCTGACTCTTGCCCAGGGGTGAGAATGGAGGGAAGGGGGTCCCACCCTCCCTGCCCACCTGGGAGCCCCCACTCTGATAGCCAGCCTTCCTCCTGAGGCACACACACCCCCTCTCCCGTCCCTGGTCTTACTGCCCACTTACTTTTTGGATCAGTGTTGTGTCTGGATCAGGCAGGGCAGCCAGCAGCCCAGCCTCCCTTCTCGCTTTACAAACCAGCTCCTGGGTGGAGTTCAGTAAACTGCTGGCCTTCCTAGGGCAGAAGCCACCCCTGGGACAGACTTGGCGGGGACCTTTAGAGGGCTGCTTGAGGCATGCACACCCTCTGGGGCCCCCTGGGCGGATCTGCCTACGTGCCACCTGCTGTAGGACAGTGGCCAGCCTGTCGGGCCCAGGTGCACCCGCACTCAGCAGCCAGGCTTTCCCAGCATAGCTCTGAGCCTGGTTCTCTAGGTCTGGAGCCAAAGGCAGCCTCGGGGCCCGGGGCTGGCCCAGCCCCTCCTGCTTCAGGACTCTAGGTTGGGAGAGCAGGGGTGTGGGAAGGAACCATCAGAACCCCAGGCCACAGAGCTGGAGCTGGGAGTGCCAGAAGTCAAGGAGTCAGGGTCACCTGCCCCTTTGCGGTTACAGAGGCCAGTTCTCTCCCAGATTTACACCCCTTCGCTCCACCTCTCCCCTCTAACCCACACAGGTTCCCCACTCCCTCTGCCTTCTGCAGCCCAGCGCACCTCAGGCTACTTTCTCCAGGCCCTGCCCCAACTTGAAAACCTGCCCACAATGGTTCCCTGTTGCTTTCCAGATTAAATCTGGAGCCTACAACAGAAGGCAGCTGTGTGAACTTGAGCAAGTCACTTGACCTCTCTGAGCCGTGGCTTCCTCAAATGTAAGTGGTGGTAAAGATCTCTTCTACTCAGGGGTGTGGTGTGAGACCATGTATGTTAAAGGGCCACCGTTCTCTTCTGTTCTCCCCTCACAACCCCTTGCCCAACATCACCTCCAGCTTCACCTCCAATTTATTCCCAGTGTGGAGCCTCAGCTCACACCAGGCCAATTTCCTGGGCTTCTCACTTGTACCAAACCATGCTCACCCCAGGCCTTGGCCCAAAGGGAGCCTTCTGCTGCTCCAGCTACCCACAGCCCACCGATCCTGCCGGGCCCCTAAGCTGGTCCCAGCTTGACCCCGGGAGCCACCCCTGCAAACTCTGTTCCTGGCCATCCACCCCCTCCGGCCCCACTGCCAGGACAGCCACACGGCAGTATAGCTGTCACTCAGACCAGCACACAGGGTCTGCGATGCTTCTCCTGACCCCACTCGGGCACTGGCTGCTGGAGGCAGGGAAGCATTTTCCATCTCCCACAGAAGCCCTGGGCTGTTGACTCAGCAGGCACGTTTGCTGGCCCGACACCCCGGCCCCCAACCACCACCCACGTCGGGGCGCCCTCCCTGACCGGGGCCCGTCATCATTATGAAATGATCATTGTTGGCGGCCTACCATGAGTCAGGTATTTCACAAATACTGACTTGCTTAGTCCTCACAGCCCTGCATGTAAGTACTTATTAGCCCATTTCACAGACAAGGAAACCAAGGCTCATAGAGCTTGGTAAGTGGCCAAGAGTGCCCAGCTAGCACCCAGCAGGGTCAGCAGCAAAGCCGGGTCTGCTCGGCTCTGATGCTTTCACTGCGCAGCCGCAGCAATGAGGACCAGCAGGCAGAAGACAGCAGCCAGCGCAAAGACGGCGCCGATAGCACTCCACCGAGGATGACCGTGGTGCCCCCGACAGTGAGCCCCGGAGGGTGACAAAAGAACAGGCTCCCATCTGGCCCGAGGCTCTTCGGGTCTTGAGTCTCTTGCCACGAGGCCTCCGTTGTCCTGCCTGGAAATGGGGTGGAAGCCACAGGGGAGAGAAGAGAGGCAGGTGGGAGAGGAGCGCCAGCAAGGAGGCGAGCAGTGGGCCTACTGGGGTAGACTGAGCGAGGAAGACGTGGAGCGTCCCGGACACACGGGGTGAGCACGAAGGCATGGGGCTGGGAGGCGCCCGGGGCCTGTGCAGCACAGTCTCAACGGGCCAGGTGACCCATGTGGCACGGGGACAGAGGCAGGCCTGGTGCAGCCCAGGTGGGAGCTCCAGAGGCTGAGTGCTCTGGCTTCACACATCACTTTACGAGTTCCCTCCCTCACTGGGAGAACCAACAGGAGAAGACCAGGAAATGAGGGAGCCAGGCTAGGAAGTCCAGGGGAGACGAGAGTGGCCTGAAGGGGTGCCGGCCTGGACACAGGGAGAAGCAGATAAGCATAGGATAAGGAAGGATCTGGTGGGGAGAATGAATGGGCCCAGCGGGTGAACTGGGCGTGAGGCAGGAGGCAGGGAGTCAAAACGAGGCCGGGATCTGTGGCACAGGTGACCGAGGGACGGGGTGATATTTATAAGACGTAGGGTGAGAGGCAATTGGGAAATCTGGTTCCTGTTGAGTTTGGGATGCCTGGGAGACACCCAGGTGGGGCTGTCAAGTCGGCAGCTGGGAAGAGGCTGGGATATAAGTTGTGGCCTGGAGGGGCTCACCTCCGTGAGTGTGTGCTCGCCTGTGTGTGTGTGTGTGCTCGCCTCTGTGTGCGTGTGTGCTCGCCTCCGTGTGTGCTCACTCTGTGTGTGTGTGTGCTCACCTCCATGAGCGTGTGCTCACTTCTGTGTGTGCTCGCCTCTGTGTGTGTGTACTCACCTCTGTGTGTGTGTGCTCACCTCCGTGTCTGAAGCAAGGACAGGGCCAAGGACCATGCCTGCCTGGAGGGGGTTGGAAAGAGGAGCAAGGAGCCATAAAGGAGTCTGATGAAGCAAGGTGAAGACAAAGAATCGGCCACCGGTCCCGGCGGCCTTGCCATGGGCATCTGACCTGAGCCATGGGCAAAAGTCAGGTTCAAGAAGACATGGATCCAGCTGGGGAGTTCAGCCTCCACAGGGCACAGAGAAGGGGTGTGGCTAGACGTTTCTAGATCATGTCCTGGGATGGGTGGGCCAGGAGAGAGGGGCCATCTAGCACAAAGTCCTCGAGAAGGCGGGAGGACGTGGGTCCAGGGCGTTGGAGAGGAGGGACCCTTCCCCACGTGCAGGAGGAGAAGAGGAGTTGAGATGTGGGAGTTGAGGACTGGGAAGAGAGAGAGAGAGAGCCCTGTCCAATGGCTCCTGTTATCTCAGAGGGAGGTGTGCTGAGGGCGCCACATGGAGGCAGAAGGGGCATGAGCAGTAGGCTCAGCCAGGGCAGAGGGCCTGGGGTCCCCCTCCCCACAGCGCTCAATACCTCCTGTGCAGCCTCAGGAGCAGCTGGAATGGAAAACCACCTCCGGGCTCCCACGAGGGGCCATCCACTCCTGGGGGCAGGGGCTGGGCAGCGGTGGGCGCCACAGAGGGCTCTGGCAGCCTGGACATGGGCCCCATCAGGCAGGAGGGATGAGGGTGTGCGGCGCAGCATCCCCACTCGCCACACTAGGCCGCTGCTGCTGAGGTTGGTGGGATAAGCTGCCAGCCCCTCGTGTGGAGGCAGGGGGTGGGGTTTGTCCAGTGGCACCTGCCCCCACTCCAACCATGGTAAAGCCAGATTTTGTTGGGTCATATCCGGGTGGCACTGGGGAATTGAACCCCACAGTAGAGAGAACAGGAAGGGAAAGGACCACACATCCCAGGTACTCTGCCAGACCCTATAAAATGGGACATCATCAAATCTTTAAAACAGCCCTCCGAAGGACATGCTGTGCCCCCATTTTACAGATGACGGAACTGGGCTTGGGGAGGCTGGATGATTTGCCCCCCACTGCGTCAACACTGTGGTTCAGAGCTCAGGTTCCGGGCTGGTGGACTTGGGTTCTAAATCTCAGCTCCAACGGCTATGGTTTGGGGCAAGTTACTTAACCAGCCCAGCCTCAACTTCCCTACCTGTGAAGTGAAAATAACTATCCCCCTGCTCGGTTGCCATGTGCATCGCAGGAAACCATCCAAGACAGGGCCGAGCCGGCGCTAGGCCCCCAGCGGGGGTGGCTGAGCGGGGCCATGGGGAATGCCCAAACGCAGGGCAGCCCCTAACCCCGTGTGCCGAGCCTGAGGCCCACGTCTGTCCTCGTTCGGGCTGGAAGGTGCATCCACCTGTGGGATGCGTCTTTCCCAGAGAGTGTTTTTCTTGGGTCCGTTTATTTGTACGTCAGTGAAGCAGGGAAGGGGGAAGGAGGGGGCCTGGGCCCCGGAGGAGAGAGGAGTCAGGGAGGGGCCCCCCCCCCAGGTGCTAGAGCCGAGGAAAGCGGGCCACAGCCACAGCGGGTGAGAGGGAGATTAGAGACCAGAGGAGGAAGGAATGCCAAGGTCGCAGGATGAGGCTGGCTGGGGCCACGGAGGCCGCCTGAGACCCAGATCGTGACCTGGCCTTCTGGGCTGAGTCACCTCTGTGGCAGAATGGGAGGGGGCACCAGAGGCTTCTCCGCTGTGGTTCTGCCGGTCTGTCACAGTGCCTCAGCTTCCACCATGCGTGCTTCAGCCGCTGGGGTGGAGCCTGGACCCAAACCATTACCCCTGACCAGCTGAAGTCCCACTTTAAATAGCCCCCTTGAAAATGGTCCCTGGGCTCCATGACTCTGTCATTCCCCATCATGCTGGGGGCAGCCTACAGCTCTGACCTCTCTCTTGGGGCCAAGGTGGAATGCAGGTGGGGTGTGGAGGGTATAGCTGGGGGGCCCGCCTGTGGGGGTAGGGGTCATGGTCCTTGCCAGGGGTTGGGGGCTCACAGACAAGGCTCCCACACATACCCAGTGCAACCTCCTCATTTCTCAGATATCACAAACTGAAGCCCACCGAGGTGGGGCAGGCGAGAGGATGGGGTTCCTGCTTGACACGATGCAGGAGGGCAGCGGCTGAGCTGCCCTCAGCCCAGGGCTGGGCACAGAGTGGGGAGTGGGACCTCCAGGCACCTGGTCTGTTGAACATCCCAAGCTGGCCCCACCCATCCCTGGGGGCTGCAGGAAGGATCTGGGGCACACCCCGCCTTGCTGGGCAGGGGTGAGACCAGCACCGAGGATGTGCGAAGCCACACAGCAGTAAGGGAAGTGGCAGGGCTGCAGGGGACCCTGGCAGGAGGCAAGGTCTGCTGCTCTATCACTCCACACGGCCCAACCCTGCCAGGAAGAACCCAGTGCCCACATTCCAGATGAGAACGCCTAGGTAGGGGACACTCACCCTGTCCCAGTCTCTCAGCCAGGCTCTGGCAGCACCCTGGCTCTGCAGTCTGGACAGATCCATGAGCTGGTTCTCCAGCCCCTGGGGTCTGGCAGGCTGGCGAGAAGGGCAGAGGTGCCGTGGAGACGCACCGGGACAAAGCGGAGCTCCAGGCTGCCCTGGCCAGCCCCCAGCAGCAGCTGGAGATCAAGAAGCCCCCAGGGGCCGGCCCGGTGGCGAAACAGTTAAGTTCACACATTCTGTTTCGGTGGCCCGAGGTTCACTGGTTCGGAACCCAGGTACAGACATGGCACCGCTTGGCAAGCCATGCTGTGGTAGGCGTCCCACATATAAAGTAGAGGAAGATGGGCACAGATGTTAGCTCAGGGCCAGTCTTCCTCAGCAAAAAGAGGAGGATTGGCAGCAGTTAGCTCAGGATTAATCTTCCTCAAAAAAAAAAAAAGAAGAAGAAGAAGCCCCCAGCCAGCAGCAAGACACAACAGCGATAAGGGGCTATCTATGGTGGCAATTGGGGCGCAGGAAGGCAGCCAGCGTGGCCGACTCCTCAGGCTCTGAGCATCCTGCCTCGTCAGCTCCCCAAGGCCCAGGGACTGGGGGTCATTTCTCCTTGGGGAGGCTGAGGCAGGAAGGGAGCAATCTAGGGACATCCCCTGTAGGAGAAGATGCCCCCAAAGTTGTGGGTGGGATAGAAGTGGCCCGGACCCTTGCACAGTCCGGATTCTGGTCTCACCACACGTTGAGCTCCTCGATGGCATGGAGGACAAGCTCTCCATGCTGCCCGACGCACAGAGGCGCCAGCCTCAGTCTCAGAAATGTCTCACGGGGCAGGGAGCGGTGGCCATAGCCAGGAAGTATCCTGGACAGGAGAGGGATGTCCCCCAAGACTTCCGCATCTCTTGCAGGCAGGCTGGGGAGCGTCCCCTGCGGAGGCCTGGGGCTCCCCTCTGCCAAGTCTGAGGACCACGGGCAGGTCACTTCCACCCTCTGTGCCTCAGGTGAGAACATCCTTTTGCAGGGTCACTGTGGGAATCAATGGGATTGTGGGACGAGTGTGCTGGCTGCCTTCTGCTTTCAGTGGTAGCGATGTCTGTGCTTCCTGAGTGGGCCTCTTCCCTTCTCTTCCCCTGGATGCTGTGGGGTCTGTCCATCCCAGAACCCCAAGCCTCCTCTCTAGGTAGAGACTCAGGGCTCTGAGGGGACCCTGGCACTCTCTGCTCTGACCTCCTGTCCCAGCAGAAACACAACGTCACCAGGCTGTACACACCTCCATGACGCGATGCCACCCAGCCCATTCCTGGGGGCTCCGTCTGGGTGAGTCTGGCCTCCTCTGGCTTCGTGGCCTGGCATGGCCTAGAGACCCCGCACGCGTCCTCTGGTGATTGTGCTTCCTGCCGCTTCACAAGGGTGCCTGGGGCTGCCCCTCCACAGGCTTCTCTGTCCCAGACACCCTCTGGCACCTCCCTGCACAGCCTCATTTCTGATCTCCTCCCTTGCTCACTATTCTGTACTGGGGACAGGGTGGTACTGAGGCCCAGGGTCTCAGTGGACCCCCAGATATGGCACACCTTCTGAGACAACACAGCCCCCACAGAGAAGGTCCCCTTCCGGGCCCCAGGGGGAGTTTTACATAGAGAGGCTATCCCCTCCTCCAGCCCCATACGGGCCCCCTTGTCACTATTCTAATTGCACCTCTCCCTCTCGCTCTCACACAAGTCCTGCTGCCTACAAGGAGCATAGGCATTAAGAGCTCAAATGTGGTGCCTGCTGAGTGACTTTAGCCAGGTTGCTTAATCTCTCTGTGCTTGGAGCAGAAACTGGCACTTGTTAAGCACCATATGCATTTGCTATTATTATTATCATTATTACTATTATTAACACCTCTGAGCCTTTGCCTCTGTTATTCTCTCTACTTGGAATATGTTTCCTTTACCCGAATAACTCCTGCTCATCTTTCAGGCATCGTCTCCTCCATAAAGCTGTGTCTTACTCCCTCACTCCCGACCCGCCCCGCCCCTCCAGGCTTGGCCGGCCCTGACCCCTCCCTCTGGGCAGACAGAGTTTTTTCCCTGCGTGAGAGAAAGTCTCTGTTTCCACGCAGACCCCCGCATGATGCCCTGGGAGCACGCAGGCCAGGGGGAGGCTGAATTCACCGTGGCCCCTCCCCAGCACAGTTTAGCAGGGCCCATCCTGGGGAACCGCGGCCCAAAACTGAAGTGTGGGAGTTTATCTTTCACTGTAGTGGTTCTGCCTGCCAGACCCTGAAAATTTTTCCTTTTTCTTTAAATATTTTTTTTTCCTTTTTGCATTGCAATTAATTTTTTTTGCAAGTAAATTCATGAATACATTATCCTTGTAAAAAATCTAAGCCCAGATATGTCTAAAAACCCTTGGAAATCAAGCCCATCAGAGGCCCTTCTGCTTCCCCTCCCCAAATATAACCATAGGCATGGGAGCTGGAGCCATCCAGACTTCTTTTATAGACATGAATATGTGGCCACAGGAAACATATAGAGCTCCGTGCATGCGTGCATGTGCGTGCGTGCATGTGTGTGGCACGCACACAAATAGCATCATTCTGCTCCTTGTTTTTTCTCCCATAATCTGATTTTGGCCTCTCCCCATGTGACACCTGATTGCAGATCTCTTGACTCCTTGTTCTATCCCCAGCCATTAGCTCTTCTCCTGACCCAAGACCCGAGCCCCGCCCTCCTGTGGCTTCTCCCAGGCTGGGAGATAAGAGTTGAGCCCAAGGCCTGCCATGAGGCCACACTTCCCAAGGTGAGATATGGGGTCACTGGGCCATGGAGATTCCAGAAGGAAAACACAATCCCCTAGTCAAAGTGAGTGGGCAAACATAGCATAATAGGCCCCTCTTGAAAACTCCCAGGGAACATGACACAATAAAGGTTCTGAGAAGTCCCACAGGGAAGAAGCTTATTGACTTTCCTTAATGCAAGATGACCCAGACCATGGAAGCCTTCGGGACATTTACACGGCACCAGGTGACATGCTGAGCAGCAGGCTCTGTGGCCCTGGAGAGGTTCTTCCAAATCAACACTGAGACGGTATATTCTCTGATTTAAAAAGAAAAGGAAGCCACCATCCTTACATCAACGTCCCCCTGCTCCACATTTCTCCATCAAGTCCACCAGGGCGGCTTGAGAGAATTTATCACGTGCCCTACTGATCCACACCACAGCCCCGCCCGAGCTAACTCACGAGAAAATCAAACGAGAGTCAGGCCGCCCTGCTCGCACTTGGTGACCCCTTGCTGGCTAAGCTTGGTCACTGCACACTGTCCTGACTTCTCTCAAACCACTGGCCTAGCCTGAGTACTGGAATTTGCCAGAACATGACCTGACATTTATCCCCATGCAGTTTCTGGGATTATTTCTGTCATTCTAACCTGGAACTCTTGTCTATCTCCACAACCCGGGCAACACTCTGGTCGTCAGAACTTTCCAGCAGTGGTTCTGCAGTCTCCTGAGCCAGGCTTCCCCATCCTGAGAGGAGATGTTTGCTGGTGTGGGACTTGACACCTGCTTTGCCTCATAAGTCGCCATGAGGATCAGCTCTGCTCACTCCCTTCCAACATGACCACATGTCCTCATGACCAGCAGCCCTGCCCAGGGACACCAGGGGAAGTGAGGAGGAAACAGCTGCCCTCAAGGGCACGGCCGGGGTGGAAGGGTACAGGAACTGGGCTGAGCCAAGGGGAGCACCCTAGGGTTTGGGAGAAAGCAGGGTCTGGGAGGCGGAGGGAGGAACTGGGCTCAAGGGAGTTGGGAAGATGTCAGTACAGGCCAGCAAGGAAAGGCAAGGGAATGGGGAATGGGCAGGTGCAGGGTGAGGTCAGAGGCTGGGAGGTGGGGGGTGCAGAGTGGAGCTTCCCAGGTGTGTGAGGGGCCCAGCAGGGCAGCCCAGGACTCTGGAGACACAGCGAGAACGGGCCCAGGTGGACTGCCTTTCTGTGCAAAAGCAGATGCATTGAAGGTTCTAGCCACAACTCTCGGGCAAAAAAATGAAATAAAAAACTTCCAGATTGGAAAGGAAGAAGTAAAACTCTATTTGTAGCTGATGTCATCTTGTATATAGAAAATCCTAAGAGATCCACTGAAAAACCGTGAGAACGAATAAGCGAGTTCAGCACAGTTGCAGGATACAACATCAATATAGGAAAATCAATTCTATTTCTATATACTTGCATGAACAATCCAAAAATGAAATCGAGAAACAATTCCATTTGCAATAATATCAAAAATAAAAGTCTTATAAGTTTAACAAAGAAGTACGAAACTTATACTCAGAAAACTACTAAAATTTGTTGAAAGAAATAAAAGAAGACCTAAACGAATGAAAGACATCCCATGTTCATGAACCAGAAGATTGAATATTGTTGAGAGGACAGTCCTGCCCTGCTCGAGCTACAGATTCAACGCAATCCCCGCCAAGTTCCAGCTGGCTTCTTTGCAGAAAATGACAGGCTGATCCTAAAATTCATACGGATATTCAAGGGACCCAGAATAACCAAACCAAAGTGGGAGGCCTCACATTTCTTGATTTCAAAACTTACGACAAAGCTGCAAGAAAGCAGACAGTTTGCGACTGGCACAGGGGTGGACATAGAGAGCAATGCAACACAGATGACAGTCCAGAAACAAACCCTCACATTTCTGGTCAATTGACTTTCAAAAAGGGTGGTAAGACAATTAAACGGGGGGAAGAACAGTCTTTTCACAAATGATGCTGAGATAGCTGGCTATCTACACTCAAAAGAGTGAAGTTGGACCCTTACCTCACGCCGTATACAAAAATCCCCCCAAAGACCCAAATGTAATAGCTAAAACTATCAAACTCTTACAAGGAAAACAGGTATAAATCTTCATGATCTTAGAATAGACCATCAAAAAAGTAGGAAAAAGAAACAGAATGGGAGAAAATATTTTGTAAATCACATATCTTATAAGGAAGCATCCAGAATATGCAAAGAACGCCTATACCTCGATAATAAAAAGATAAATAATCCATTTTAAAAAACGGGCAAAGGATCTGAATAGACATTTCTCCAAAGCAGATATACAAATGGCCACTAAGCTCATGAAGAGATGCTCAACATCACCAGCCATCAGGCGAATGCAAACCAAAACCACAATGAGAAACCACTTCACACCCATTAGGAAGCTGTAATCAAAAAGAGAGACAGCAACAAGAATTGGCAAGGCGAGGGGAAGCTGGGACCCTCACACACTGCCGGGAGGAGTGTGAAATGGGGCAGCCACTGAGAAAATAGCTTGGCAGTTCCCCAAAAAGTTAAACACGGAGCTACCTTATGACCCTGCAATTCTACTCCTTTGCATATACTCAAGAGAAGCGAAAACAAGCGTCCACATAAACCCAATGTTCACAGCAGCATTCTTCACAAGAGCCAAAGGTGGAAACCACCCAAATATGTATCAACCGATGAACGGATGAAGAAAATATGGCATATCCATGCACTGGAGTGTTACTCAGCCCTAAAAAGGGATGAAGTGCTGACACCGGCCATGACATGGGGGAAAGCTTGAAAGCGTTGTGCTTGAAAGCAAAGAATCATAAAAGAATATCATGCCACAACAAGGCTGAGCCTTGAAAGTGAAAGAAGCCAGACAAAAAAGCCGCTTCTGTATTCTATGCTTTCATTTATGTGAAATGTCCTTAACAGGTAAATCCAGAGACAGTAAGGAGGTTAGCGATCGCCTAGGGCTGGGGGTGGGCACACAGGAAAAGTGGAATAACTGCTGTTGGGTCTGGGGTGCAGTATTTTGGGTGAGGACAATGTTCTAGAATGGATTGTGGTGAGGGGTGCACACCTCTGTGACTATACTAGAAATCACTGAATTGTACCCTTTAACCAGCTGAGCCATATGGTATTGAGTTTTATCTCAATAACGCTCTTATAATTGTTTTTTTAAAAGCAGCTATGGCCTCACAAAGGCCTGACACTGGGGCTGGGGTGGCGGGCACGAGCCCTCCTAAGTTTTATGCTCTCCCTTCCGTTGACCTGACCCTCAAATGCTCCCTTTTCAGAGAATTCCTTCCTCAGCCCTCCCCTCCCCTCCCCCTGCCCTCACAGTCACCCAGGTCAGCTCGACTCCCTGCCTCCACACCCATCTAGATGCCCCCAAGCTGGGAGCACCCCCAATGTCCAGGGGCTCCCTCCTGAGTCCTGGGCGCCAGTCCCAAGCCCTCCTCTCCTGATTATGACGTCACTGACAATGACGATGCTGCTGCTGATAGCTACGACATTTAGGGGGCATTTCTTATGCACCAAGCACTTTAGATGCATTGTCTTATTTCATTCTCACCACACCCTGAGGAGGGCAACACTACTATTACTATCCCCATTTCACAGGTGAAGAAACTGAGGCTCAAAGAGGGCAAGTCACTTGCCCAGACACACAGCTGTGGGAAATGAATGTGGGATCCAGACTCAGGCTCCAGAGCTCACACCTTTCAGCGCTAAGCTGGGTCCTCAGACAACTCAACTGATTCACCTCATCCCCTCAGCCACGCCACCCCCTCCCGGCCTCCTCCCTCCACACCTCCTCCAGCCACTGCCTGGAAGAACTCCTCCTCCTGGGTGCCCACCTTCTATGTCTCCCTGCTCTCCTCTCTCCCCCCTCACCCCTGCAGCCCAGCAATGCCCATGTCTGACCTCTTCAGAAGCTAGAACAGCCCCTGAATCCCCCAGGCTTCTGGGCGCCCGTGAGACCAGCTCATCCAGGCTCTCAGTGTTTCCTGGGCTCATGGGGCAGGCGGGTCCCGATGGCAGAAATGACTCAGGCCCACCCGCCGATGCCCAGCTCTGTTCCAGGAACAGGGCAGCATTTTGAAATGAGGTGACTCAGGGCCCAGGATGAGTAAGGCTGACATTCAGCCTGACAGACAGACAGACAGACAGACAGACAGAACCTTGCAATTGGTGTGTGTGGCCCACAAGCCGCAGACGCCTTGGGCCCTCCATAGGACCTGCCTGAGCTCACACGCTCAGGAATTAGGTTCCCAGGCCAAGCCCTGCTCCTGCCCCTGGGGGCCCCAGAAAGGCTCCTAGGAGCGGCCCCGAACCCCCATCGCGGGGAGAGCCCCAGCCAGCCAGCATGCCTGCCTGCCTGCTGATGGGATCAGTTATTTTCTGTGCCGACCACAGCTTCCCCAGGGCTCGGTGATCTAGTTTCTCTCTCCCTACCTTAGAAATAGCTCATGGCAAGTTTACCCACAAGCCCTTCTGAGGGCGGGGGGGTGGGGGGGGGGCCCCTCCCCAGGGGGAGACTCTCACAGGCTAGGAATTTCTGAGGGCACAGCCGGCCTTGTAGTGATATTCAAATAAGTTTTTTCTTGAGTGACGTGGAAAGAAGGAGAGAGAAAGGGAGCGAGAGAGAAAGGAGAGATTCTAGGGGCCCCTGGTTCATGAGCGTCCTTGAATTTGCCAGCTGGGTTTACTCTCGCTGGTCTTCCAGTCACTGGGTGACCTTGGGGAAGTCACGCGGTGTCTCTGGGCCTCCTTTCACCAGCGGTCAGTGAAGAGGTAGTAAGATTAGGTGGCTGCATACCTCCGAAAGGGCTGGGATGTGACTCCAGGCACGGAGACTTCGCGAGGCCTTCTGAGTGCTGGGGTGGCTGGAGTGCACTGCTACAGCCCGTCTCCCTCCCCGCCCATCAGCACCCGGGGGCCTTGCCCTGCAGTTGGGCTGCGGGACGCCCTATGCAAAGGGAATCAGGCAGGTCAAAGCCGCAGTGCTGGACAGAGACAGAATCAGCCTCAGGGGAGAGGCTGGGAGACCACACACCCTAAAGGCACTGGAACATTCAGGGAAACTTGACTGCCTGTTTCCCAGCCAGTTTGCGTGCAGACCACCGCGCCCCTGGGCCTCCTCGCTCCCCACACACAGTTTCTACAAATTCCCAACTTTACTGACTCGTGGCTCCCCCTGCACTTCATCCCCACTGAGTCCCAGGCCTCTGGCGGGCCAGCTTGACCACGGCCCTGGTAGAGGGAATGCAATCGCCCTCATCATGTTGTGAGTCTGGACACTGAGGCCTGCAGCTCACAGCTCCTCCTTCAAACACTCCCAGCGTGTGGCCGCCCCATCCCACGCAGCGCCCAGCAAAGCCAGCACAGGGATGCACGCACATACACAGGAGCACACACACGCTCCCGCCTCCTCTCTCACGGGAACCAGCCCCACGGGTGCCCTGGAATGTTGGCCAACAGAAGGCTCTGTCCTCCTTCACGAGAAAGGAGGCCGGAAGAGGATGACATGGCAACGACGCCTGGGAGTCCGCTTGGAGCCTGACGGGGGCTGCCCCCTTCTCCCAGCCCCCAGGATGGAAGGCCTGCCCCACAGAGATAAACCGCCTCAGCTTACTCTGCAGGCTGCTCCCGGCAGCCAAGGCAGGGAAAGAAGTCAGGACAGGACAGCAGCTCCCACGGCATCCAGGCAATCGCGGTCTCCCACGCCCAGCCCTCGGGGCTCCGTCCCGGGCCTCCTCTGAGACCCTGCTCAACAACCATGAGAGCCCGGCCTCCTGCTTGGGCCTCCTCGTCTCCACTCCACACCAAGGCCCCACGCTTCCTGGCCCTCAGCCCCTCTCTGTTCCTCAGCAGGCCCTGCCCATCCTGCCTTGAGTCCCACCTGAGTGCAGCCTTTTCTGTGCATCATCAAGCCACCACCCAGTCCAGCCCCCATGGGCTCTGACCTGGACATTGCAGGAGCCTCCCGGCTGGGCTCTCTTCCCCTCTCTTGACCTGCTAAGGTCCATTCTTCACACAGCAGCTAGGGGGATCTTTTGAAAACATAAGTCAGGTGGTGCCACGCCCTGCCAAAGACCTCCCAGTGTTCCACCAAAGGCAGGCAGGCCGGCGTGACCCAGCCCCTCCCCTCTGACCTCTGGTGGTGGTGTCCTCCACTCACCTCATTTTAACTCCACTAGGCTTCTCTCAGTTTCTTCAACATGCCAAGCTCTTTACTGCCTCAGGGCCTTTGCACATGCTGTTTCTTCTGTCTGGACTGCTCTGCCCACACCACCGTGACACAACCTCTTCTGTGATTCGCTCCTTCCCTAGCACTCAGCCGAACTCTCTCTTCTGAAGGACAGCTCCCCACCTGCCTCATCTAAGGCAGGCCTCCCTGGCTGCAGCCTGTGAGTGTGTCTGTCATCACTTCCTTGTTCATGTCTGTCACCCTCACTGGACAATGGGCTCTGGAGGACAGGATCTCTGTCCACTTTGTTGGCCACCACAGCCCCGGCCCCTACCACAGAGCAGGCACCTTGTGAACACTCATGAGAAGCTGCGAAATGAATGGAGAGATGCACAGATGAGCCCGAGGATGGTCAAGAGATGAAGTAACAGCACATGGAGAGTCAGAATGGAGCCGGTCCTACCCGTGCCCCATCCTCGGTCACCCCTGCTCACAGGACTCAGAGTGAGCAAGGCTGAGCGCTCCCACCGGAAGTGGCTCATCCCATTCACCCCGTGTGAAACAGGGCCTCTTAGCCCACTTTACCGATGGGGAAAATGGGAACCTCTGTGTCCAAAGGGCTGGAAAGGAACGGCCCAGGCCAGCCAACATTGGCCTTACTGCAGACCATGGGGCCGGAGTGAGGCTGGCCATGTGGAAGCCTCGAGGACCCCCGGGTGGCTGAGAGTCGGGGACCCCAGGCAACTCTGGAAGAGCCATATAGGGGCGCAGCTGCAAACCTGGCCAGGACCCTCCGTCAACCCCCCAAGGGCCTGCGCTTGTCAAAGCGTCCAAGGCAGAGAAGTCCTGACCAGCCAGAGGCCCCTCCCGGAGCCCCCCTGGGCAGGTGGTGGCCTCAGGAAGTCTTCAAAGAGGCCCTGCTCCTCCCAGTGCTCCCTCCCAGCACAAGTTCACCGGGGGGCTTATTAGGAACTTAAAATCTTTGTCCCCACCCCAGACCCACGAACCAGGGTGTGTGTTAACAAGCCCCCAGGCCCCACTCACATCCGAGTTTGAGGAGCGCTGTCCCAGGCACGGTGTCTGTCCGTGGGGGGGCCACTCGCCGAGGCGCCCTCGCGCTCTGAGCGGTGGATGACTGTGCCCATTGACACACAATCGCCACAGCATGCTCATCACAGCATCATTTACAAAGCAGAAAATGGGGAAATAACCTAAAAGTCCAATGATAGGAGAAAAGGTCCTCAATTCAGACGCAGCCCCGGAATGCTCTCCTGACGGAATGTCCCTTTGCACAGGGAAGAGCTTGTCCTGCCTCTGACGTGGGAGGGCCAGCTCAGCCCTGCGTGTGCACAGTCAAAACAGCACAGTCCCACGGGCGCACATGCACCCCACGGTAGCTGAGGCGCCCTCTGATCGCTGGGGTGAAGGTGATTGTTTTTATTTGTCTGCTTTTACTTTTCTGTGTTTTCCTAATTCTCAGTGGATACGCCCTACAATGAGGATAATAAAACCACCAGTAAATGACATTCTTTTTTTTGAGGAAGATTAGCCCTGAGCTAACATCTACCGCCAATCCTCCTCTTTTTTGCTGAGGAAGACTGGCCCTGAGCTAACATCCATGCCCATCTGCCTCTACTTTATATGTGGGACGCCTACCACAGCATGGCTTGCCAAGCGGTAGGTATGTCCACACCCGGGATCCGAACCGGTGAACCCCGGGCCGCCAAAGAACGTGCGAACTTAACCACTGCACCACCAGGCCGGCCCCAACATTCTTTTTTTAAAAAGAAAATGTGATTATCCTTTTGAAGAGGCACTGTTACATCAATTTATCCTGCTGAAGGGCCTGACAGGTCAGGTTTGGGGACACTGCCGGATGCAAGGCCCTGAGGGGGAAGGTGGGGGGGCCTGTGAACTGGGTGTGAGAGGCAGGGGCGTGGGCACCTCCCCTGGGCAGGCTGGCCCAGCTTGAGGTCAAGGAAGCCCAGGGAGTGCGCGGATTCACAGGCCAAGGCCCCCTGCTCCAGGGACTTTGCTCCTGCTGTACCCACTTCCTAGAATATCTTGCTCTCTACCCTTCTTTCCTGGCCGACTCATTTGTGCTACAAGACTTGGCTCAGGGACCACCTCCTCCAGGAAAACTTCCCTGATACACCTGCCCCCAGACCTCTGAGTAGGGTTAAGTGCCCTCCTGTGGGCTCCCACAGTAGCCTCTCATGTCCCAGACAAAGAACTGTGAAGAGGTGATGGAAGGTGCTTCATGCACGCATCTACAACCCTGTCCAGCACGCAGAAAGCCCTCGGCCAGGGGCCATGGTGTGGACCATGGTTCCCATTCTCACTCCTGGCTCACTGGGCTCCCTTGTGAGTCTCCACTGGTCTTCCTTCAGCTACCCGCTCTCCGCCCATCGGTGGCTGAGGGCCTACATGTAAGGGCCCAAGCAGCGCAGCTTCAGAAGAACATCTGGGGACTGACACCAAGCATTCCGGCAGGCCCTGGTACCCTCTCCACCCCTCCTGGGCTCCTAGGTCTCAGGCCTTTCCAGATCCCCTCAAGGCCCATGGTCTGGAGCCTGGAGGCAACCCAAGGACGGGCGGGAACTCATGGGCCCGCGTCTCACTGGGTAACCGTAGATGAGAGAGATGGGAAAACGCCCATCCAGCACCTGGCAGAGAACATGCTCGGAGCCCGTGGGTTCATATCCCCCTCCAGGCCTGGAAGGGGAAGGCGGTAGCTGTTCTAGGTGGAGCCCCAGTGAGGCTCTGCGTCCTGCGCACTGTTCCCAACCAGGGCTGGGCCAGGCTGTTCCTCAAGGAGGCCCAGCCTTAGGCAGACCTGGCATCAACAACGGGAAGATCAAGCTTCGCTGAGGAGGTTCCTTGGTCAGCCCGCTCCCTCAGGGGCCACCCTCGGCATCATTTCCAGGGTTCCTGGGTGTGGTTGTGACATCTGCCACCGGATTCTGTTCCGGATGAGGCACGGCATCCAAAGGGACAGGTCACACACACACTCACTCACAGAGGGACCCTCACAGGTGGGAAAGGCCAGGTAAGGCAAGCCCTTGAGCATCCGGCCCCCTGGAGGCGGGTGAGGCGGGTGGGGCTGGAGGACACTGACGTCTGCTGCCAGGGAGGCCGGAAACGGGGCTGCCCACAGGGGAAGTTGCTTCTTTTGCTGGGTTCTTGTGTTTTTTATATTTTCTATTGTGGTAAATGTACATAACACAAAATGTACCATCTTAACCACTTTTAAATGTACAATTCAGTAACATTCGGTACATTCACATCGTTGTGCAGCAACGACAACGTCGTACATCACCACCATCCATCTCCAGGACATTTTCTCTTCCCCAAATGAAACTCTGTCCCCATTAAACACTAACTCCCCATTCCCCCCAACCCCAGCCCCTGGCCACCCCCATTCCCCTGTGTGCCTCTACGGATTTGATCCCTCAGTGCCTCAGATGACTGGGATCATACAGTACTTGTCCTTTTGTGACTGGTTCATCTCCGTCAGCACAATGTCCTCAAGGTTCATCCATGTCGTAGCATGTGTCAGAACTTCCTTCCTTTTTAAACTGAATAATATTCCACTGTATGTATATAGCACATCTGTTTATCCATCCATCCATCAGTGGACATTTGTGCTGCTTCCACCTTTTAGCTGTTGTGAGTAATGCTGTTGTGTGGGGCGCCCCCGTGGCCGAGTGGATAAGTTTGTGTGCTCCGCTTCCGTGGCCCAGGGTTTGCTGGTTTGGATCCTGGGCGCAGATGTACATACTGCTTATCAAGCCGTGCTGTGGCGGGGTCCCACATGGAGGAACTAGAAGGACCTACAACTAGAATACACAACTATGTACTGGGCTTTGGGGAGAAAAAAAAAAGAGGAAGACTGGCAACAGATGTTAGCTCAGGGTCAATCTTCCTCACCAAAAAGCGTACCTTAAAAAAATAATAATGCTGCTGTGAACATGGGTGTACAAATATCTGTTCGAGCCCCTGCTTTCAATTCTTTTGGGTGTAGACCCAGATGTAGGATTGCTGGATCATATGATAATTCCATTTTTCATCTTTTGAGGGACCTCGTGCTGTTTTCCATGGCAGCTGCACCATTTTCCGTGCCCACCAACAGTGCACAAGGGTTCCAATTTCTCCACATCCTCAGCAACACGTTTATTTTCTGGGTTTTTATAGTGGCCATCCTAGCGGGTGTGGGGTGGTGGTGCTGGTTTTGAGGCCCATGTCCCTCTCATTGTTTACTCAGTCCCACCTGGGCTGGGGGTTATGCGGGCTCTGAGGAGCCACAAAGCGCCCCCCTGGGCCCCCCAGGACCCCACATTCTAAATGCCCAGGAGAGACTCACTCAGTGAATGTCAACCTTCAGCCGACGGTGATTGTCCCCCCAGAGTCACAGGCCTGGTTCCACACCCCTCAGCCCCGGGAGCCGGGAGGCGGACTGCAGTGGCCTCCCGGGACACCTCCCAGCCAAGGACGGTCAGCAAACTTTTTCTATAAAGGGTTGGACAGTAAGTATTTAACTAATACATAAATGGGTGAGGTAGCTGTAGACCAATAAAACTTTATAGGCACGAAATTTGAATTTCAAATCATTTTCCCGTCATGCAATGTTATTCTTCTTTTGATTTGTCTCCAGCCATTGAAAAAGGTCCAAACCATTCGCAGTTGGCGGATTTGGCCCACTGGCCATGGTTCACCGAACGCCGTTCTGGAATTGGCGGCAGTGGCCCTGGGAGGACACAGGGCCCTGGTCGGCTGGCTCCCAGGGCAGGACGTGCCTCACGCTCTCTTCGGCCTGATGCCTCAGAGGAGTCAGGCCCCCCAGAGACCTGGCTACGTGGTGGAACCCTTCCACAGCGCACGGCACTGGCCCTCGGGGACGTGAGCACCGCCCACCAATCCACGCGTGGCTCCGTGGGCCCTGTAGATGGCAGCGGGATCCACGGGCACCTGCCGAGGGGGACTGTTTGAGAGTGAAGGCAGGGAATCAGAGAGCATCTAGGGTCACGGTGCCGCATTCCTGCTTCACTATTTCTTAAAACAACTCCAGAGCCAGCTCAGCTTTGGCCTGGAAGGAGGTGACGGTCACCTTGGTGGCCCCGAGAGGAGGAACCTGGGCTCTCCAAGCCCTGAGGCGGACAGGAGGAGACAGGAGTTGGCCCCTCTCCCCGGGGTGAGCCGCCTTCACAAGGCCAGCAGGGTGCAGACCCCACAGGCCAGAACACCTGTCTCAAGACCTGAGATTTACTGTCAGCTCCTCCCTGTCACAGGGGGTGACCTCGTGCAAGTCACTGATGCTGTCTGCACTACAGTTTCTCCATCTGCGGAATAAAAATGATAATATCCCCTGGAGCTGTGGTGGGTTATTTGGGTTAAAATATGTCAAGGGTTTAGAAGAGTTCTTGGCATACCATGAGCACTCAGTCAGTGGCAGCTGTTGTTATTATCATCTCATTTAATCTGCACAACAAGCCTCTGAGGTAAATACTATTATTAGCCCCATTGGATGGTGAGGGAACTCAGGCACAGAGAGGTTAAGTAACCAGCCCCGGGGCACACAGCTAGGAGAGAGGGAGCTGGAGTCTGGAAAGTCAGCCATAGTCTACCTACAGGGCCAAGCTCTTAGCCCCTGGCCTATGAGCTCTCTTGGGAAACCACAGGAGCAGAGCGCCTCGGTCCCAGGGCAAGAAGGTGCCCTGGGGCCATCCAGTCAAGACCTGCCTCCTGCAGACAGCCCCCGCTCTCTGCCCCCCAGCTCTACCTCTCCCCCCAGAGAGCTGCATGCACACTCCAGTATATCCCAGTGCCAGGTGAGGACCACCAGCCTCTGCCTGGGAAAGGCCCACACAGCCCTGTGCACAGAGCACGCACCGAGGAAGTGTCGGGGCTGCCCAGTTGGGCCCCATTAGCTGGGGGGCCTCAGGCATGTCAGCCCCTCTCAGCACCTGGGTTCTCCCTCTGCACAGTGAGGGGGGATGGGCTTCTCAGCAGTTCTGTGCTCTAACCAGCCTCTGACACATCTTCCGCGTTCGGCAACAGGTTCTGCACCCCGCCCCGACCCCCTAAACACCAAACCTTGAAGGGCCTGCCTTCCCACGACTCACAGGCAACAGACAGGAGCTTTCTTGTTTTACTTTTACTCAGAAGCCCGCCTGCTGGGGAGACCAACAGCCTTTCGAACACCAAACCAGTACACCTCTGAGGGGCTGGGCCGGCCGTCTCCCCATGCCCACTC
This sequence comes from Equus przewalskii, assembly GCF_037783145.1. Classification (NCBI taxonomy): domain Eukaryota; kingdom Metazoa; phylum Chordata; class Mammalia; order Perissodactyla; family Equidae; genus Equus; species Equus przewalskii. Next base: position 10,437,998 of record NC_091847.1, read on the forward strand.
CAGATGCACGGTCGGGGAGGGCCATCCAGGCGCAGAGCTTTGAAGAGGCGAAATGCTGTGCGAAGCCAACATCCTCTCCTAGCACCATGGCTAGAGTCACGACGTCCCCGGCCGCCAAGGGACATAGAATAATCCTGTGAGTAGATGCCAGCGGGCACGCCTGGGTCCCTGCCCGGGAGCTGAAGTTCACGCGAAGCTGGCTCAGGACAACCCGCCCCTCTGAAGGCCATCCCAAACCTCCCAGGGCCCTGCTCTCCGGCGGGAATGGCTGCTGGCCACGACAGGGACCCATGGGGGCTGCAGGCAACTGTCCTTAAAGAGACAGTGATGCTGGCTCCTCTGTAGGGGACTGACTCCACGCTGGGCACATGATAGGCACTTAGGAGTCAAAGTGAGAGGAACGAATGAATTCCCAGAGAAATGAATAAATGAAGCATGGAATCCAGACCAACTTCAAATGAAAAACTACAGGCCAGGGAAGGCATAACCTTGTCCGAGTTTGCGCAATTGCGGGGCGGGGCCTGGTACCAGCGAGTATTTACTGAGCACCTGCCACGTGCCGGGCAGCATTTCAGGCACCGGGGACACAGCGGTGCATGAGCACACCGGGCGGGCCTGCCCTCCGTGGAGCTGGCGGTCGCCTCCCGAGTCCAGGCCCCGACTCCGCCCGGGGTGCCCCTCAGCCGACACAGTGAGCTCCTCCCAGGGGGACAGCGAGCAGCCCGGTGGCGGGCCGGCCCATGCAGCTGACTGGGGACTGGTGCACTTCCCACTCCTTCCCGCTGTGGAAGCATTAATTATTAATGCTGAAATAATCGACACTCATTAATGTGCCAGTCACCCGCGGGGGAGCGGGCCGCATTAACCACTTCACCTCTTCGCAATTGATTAATTAAAGCAGAGCTTTTACGAGACACCCTCGGGTGGCAGACCGCACTTTCCCAGGGCTGGAGGACACGGGCAGGAAGGGACGCCTCGTCGGCTGCCCAGAGTCCCAGGGAGGACCCCAGCACAGGCACTTGACCGGAGCCCGGGCACTGGGCTGCCACCCAATCAGGTGGGCATGGCCTCTGCCTGAGGCACCAGCGAGGCTCGGCTGTGAGGCTGAGCTCTGCCGGGAGCCTGAACACACCGGGCAAATTACAGGCTTTTTAAATGCTGCTGCCTGAGTCACCGTGGGGCACAGGGTGCTCTCAAGAGGGAGAAAAATAACAAAGGTGAGCTCAGAGTGCCAATACGGCCAGCAGCACCAGATCCGGGTCTTAGCCCGGGCGGAGTCTGCCCCTGGGTCCTGCTGGGCCCTCAGCCTCAGCTGCTCCATCAGGGAAATGGGTGAGTGGGGTCAGCCTTCTCACCCTGACAGTGGTATTCCTCCACTCGTTTAACAAGCGCGTGTTGGCACAGCCGGGACAGTGGAGTGGCAGAGACCCCTGCCCCCCAGAGACCAGGCTGGCAGCCTCTTGGGAGACAGGGTGCACACAGGCGGGGACCACACAGGTGAGTCTGGGAGAGGAGTTCCCCGAGCCTTGGGATCACTCAAGAGCGCTGAAGGTGAGCCACAATTAGCCGAGGAAAGAGGGGAGAAAGGGTGTTCCGGGCAAGGGAGGGCATGGCAAAGGTGGCGAGCCGTGGACAGAACGGAGCCTGAGCGTGGAGGGCAAAGAGGAGCCTGCGGGCTCCAGGTGGGCAGCTGAGCAATGGGCGCGGGGCCCTGCTGAGCCTCTCAACCAGCAGACTAGTTCCCAAGGCCAAGGCCCAGGGAAGGGTTTTACACGGGGGAGTGACAGGGGCCACCAGTTCCACTTACAACATCACCCAGCAGGGGCAGGGGAATGCCACGGGCATGTTCTGGAAGAAGATTTTCTGTGATCCCCCAACTGCAGTGCTGGCCTGCGGCTCCCACCCCCAAATAGGGCAAGGGAACAGCCATTGGCCCTGTGGCAGGGCCTAGGCAATGCCAGCTGCATCCAGGCTCCCACTGCCAGCCACCCCGCAGAGGCAGCACTCACCTACAACCGGTCTGATGGGTCACACCCGAAGGGGTAAAGCCCCTTTAGAAGGCACAGTTGAGACCATCAGAGAGCAACTCCAGGGCCGGCTCTGCCAAGGCCACCTGTGCTGTTTGTTCTGAGAGCGCCCCTGGACTCCCTCAGGAAGGGCGAGGCCTCAAAGGAGCCCAGGTGGTCCTCGGAGCCCCCTCACATGCCGGGAAGTCAGGAAGCCGTCTCAGCACCAGCCCAGAGAACTCCCAGCCCCAGGGAAGGAGAGGCGCCGGGAGCCTTGTCTGCCCATGGGGACACGAGCAGTGACTTACCGCCCTTATAGGCTTCCTGCGGAAGTAAGACGACGCCCTGAAGCCCCAGCGCAGAGCTGACAATGCTCAGAATGTCCTCTGAGGCCTGGAGCAGAACCGCCTCCCCGTGCAGTGGCCTAGAAACCAGGCTGCGGGCTCCAGAAGGCCCAGGGCTCTTTCCACGAGGCCCAGAGCTCACTTGGGGGAAGCTGTCTTCCAGATTCTCATTAGCTCCCAGGAACCCACCTCACCCTCAGCCCATCCCTGGGGCCAGGGAGGGAGACAGCGGTCTGAGAAGGGCTGGGCAGGGCAGGCACTCGGAGCAGAAGTGGGGTGGAAGGGTCGGTGGAAAGGAGGGGAGGACAGAACAGGAGATGCCTGGAGCAGGAGGTGAAGCGCCAGGAGCCGGGAGCCTACGACTGCAAAATGCCTGTGAGCCGACCCGGGTTCCACCTCCCGCAGCCCCACATCTGCTCTGCACGGGGGCGGGGAGGGCAGACCAGATCTAGTGAGTTCGCCACCCCCCCCCGGAAGAATGAAGACCCACGCTGTCCCCACTCTGAAGCCCTCCCCAGAGGACAGAAGGGGCACTAGGAGCTCCCTCTGACTGGGCTTGGGGGGCAGGTAGTGAAAGCTCCTTCTGCAATCCTCTCTCCCGGCCTCCCTCCCCCCGCCCCGGCCCCTCTCCCCTCCGCCTCCAGGAGTCCTGGAATCCATCCTTGAAATCCCACTTGCAAATGCACTCCTGTGCATTTTCTCAGCCCTTGGCAAGTCCTCGCCTGCTCCGAGGGTCTGCAGTGACCTCAGGCAAGTCCCCAGGTCCCCATTCCTGCTCACAGAGTGGCCATTGTCCCCAGGTGGGCCCTGCAGGTGGGCATGTGCACTGAAGACAGACCCTCAGGTGCCCCTTGTGGGGCTGGGATGGGGCAGGAGGAGGGCTGGGGGCAGTGGAGGGGCTTCTGAAGGGACTCTCTCCGGGTGGCACTCAGCAGCCCCCAGACCCCTCTGCCTCAGAGCGGCTCCCCCTCCTCCTACCTCCTCTTCCAGCCTTCCAATCCCCTGGGGCTCAAGGCCCCGAGGTTCTCTGGAGAACACTGAGGGGAGAAGAGGCAGAGTCTGGAAGGCCACAGGCTCCTGCCCTTGAAAAGCCATGAGGCCTGGAGCAAGACACTCCACTTCCGTGAGCCTCAGCTTCCCCATCAATAAAATGGGCACACCTCACCTGCCCAACAGGCAGGTCGTCAAGTTTAACCACAACAGTGTCGTGAAGCATATGATCTGATGGTAGCAAGTTCCCAATAAATGTTGGCTAATATCATCATCCTCACAGCCCCTGTGAATATTCACCGAATGAATAACTGAGTGCAACAGACATGTTCCAGAGGGGGCTTCTCAGAGGAAGGGCGGGCAGGGCTCTGGCTGGGTGCACAGCACCGTTCCTAACACAGAGAAACACGCTGGAAACAGCAACAGCGAAACCATACTGGAGCCTGGCCCATTCTCTGCACCTTAATGCTCACGACAACCCCCTGAGCCTCCGAGCCCCATGGTAGGCACTGTCATTGTCCCCATTTTACAGATGACAACACTGAGAGGCTAGGCCAGGATGGGATCGCAAACCCTGAGCCCACACTCCCAATGCCTGTTCTCAGTGAAGGTTGTCCAGGACGCCTCCTCCACCAGCTCGGGGCGGGGAGCCGAGGCCGCCAGCGTCCTGCACCTCCTGCTTTGCTCAATCCATAGTCTGTTTTCCCCAGAATCGGGCCCAGCAGCCATCTCACCCACCTGGCCAGAGAGGGAGTGGGGATAGTGCATTGATGGCTGTCACCATAGTCAGAGAGAGGAACAGCTCAACGCACAGATGCCATCGATAGGCCAGGCTGGGGTCATGGGCAGGAGTGGGGCGTGGGGCACAGGCACCCCACAACTAAAAGCAAAGAAAACTCTGAGCCCCAGCCTCTCCTCTCTTCCTGGTAGGCCCCGGAGCAGCCATGTCCCCCCTCACCCCTCCCCCCGGGCAGCCCAGCGGCTGTGAGTGACTTCAGAAACAGCTCCTGGAAACAAATCCCAGCTCTGCCGCTTCGGAGCTGTGCCACCTTCAGTGAATGGCTTTCTCAGACTTAATTTTCTCATCTATAAAATGGGGACAATGACACCTATTCCCTCTCCACGCCCGGGTTGTCGTGAGGACTAAACTGAGATGATGCATGATCCCCCAGCACATAAAATCAGGCACCCAGGAAGTGTTGGTTGAGAGACTCAATGACTGACCAGAGGATGCCATTCCACTTTTAAAGTGCTCCGGCTTTGGGGCTGCAGGGACACCATGGTGACCTCCCAGCATTGAGTGGCCAGGGCAGGGCAGCAGAGGCTGTGAAACCACAAAGGCCACAGAAATGGTGTCTGCACCCCCCAGCCTACCCAGCACCTGCCCAGTAGGAGGGTGACGGTAGATTCTAACTGCAGAGGGGACTGCCAGCAATAGTCTGAGTTTAAAAATATAACCACCCCAGTCACAAAGTGCATAACCGGCCAGCTGCCTCACCTCTCAGCGAGGAAAAACCGAAAATGGCAAGGAATACGGACAGCCAAACAGGCAACCACACCTCACAATCACACGTTTCAAACCCCACACGGTCTCACACTCGACCACACACATACCCACTCACCTACGACCTCAGAGACAGCCAACCACACACCCCAAAGTCCCACACAGCCAATCACACGGCCACAATCAGAGCCTCCCACACCCCACAGCTCAAAACAGCACGTCACTCAACCTCACCCACAATCCCCATCCACCCCCCGCACAGCCAAGCACACCCACGATGGCTTCCCCACAGCCCCCACACAGCCAAGGGCTCCCCAAGCCCGCCACATCCACCCGGCGCCCACCCCATGCCTCAGAGGCGGCAGGCCAGCTTCTCTTGCAAAGCCCACAGGTAATTTGTCATTTGCTCAAAACATCCCATTGAAAGCCTAGGGACTGGGCTGGGGTCACTCCCAGGGCCTCTGTCCACAGGAGGGGTGTTTTGTTTCTGCTTCTTGGCCTGCAAAGGTGCACTGTCTTCAGTCTACCACCGGCTCCCTGGCTTGGAGGCAGCCTGTGGGACCCCCACCCATCTCCTGTCCCGGCCCTCGCAGGAGGCCTTGGCAGCTGCAGGGCTCTCCAAGGTAAGACGGCCTGCCAGGCCACTTGGGGCGTCCCCTGCAAGAGTTCCTCTAGGGCCTTGCAGAGGGCATACTCAGGGGCCCAGCCACAGTGCAAGAGCTGCCATATCCCTTTTCCAGGCCCTCGCCTAGTAGGGACCCTCAGCCTCCACCCCAGGTGGCCACAGTATGACACCTGGTAGCAGGAACAGGCAGACAAGCTCTGACCGGTAATAGGCCCCCTAAATGCTGCCCCCTACCTAGGCTGGGCAGCAGGGGGCCCACTGGGTGCTCCACTCTGAGCCAAGCCCTGAGAGGGCTGGGAAGGAAAACAGACACAGGACACCCTGGAACCCGTTTCCTAGATCCTCAGTCTGCCTGTCTGGGAAGTGGGGGAACACAATGGGAGGCAGGTGTGGCGCTGTCTGCACAGGGCTCCCCTCAGCCCAGAGCTCTCCCCACACGCCCCTCCCCCAGCCTGGGACTCGGTGCACATCTGAAGGTGGGCCAGGCAGAAATCTGGCACAGTGGGCTCTCAGGAGTCACAGCGGGTGGGTGGTAGAAACATCTGAGGCGGGTGGTGACGGCAGCCTCTGGCTCTGGCTGGCCCTGCCTGACCCACGGGTCCTGTCAGAGGCTAACGGCCTGGCCACCTGAAGAAGGAAGGGAGGGACAGAAGGAAGGAGGGGCAAGGGGGCTTCAAGCAGAGTGGAGTGGGGGTATTTTTGCTGCCGGCAGAACTTCCTGGGCCAGGGGCGAGGCGGGGGCGAGGCTGAGGGCCTGGAGCAACCAGCCGCCAGGCCCAGCCCATCGCAGAGCCGGGCACAGGTGGACTGTGGGTCACACCTCAAAGTGCCAGGCCAGGCCTGTCTTTACGAAACTTTCTTCTTCGCCCCCATTACTTTCTATACCGTCTCAGGACTTTGCAGATCAATAAATCCACCCCTCAGGACAAAAGCCTGGCGGAGCAGTAGCTCTGGGGTATGCAAAGAAGGGAAAGAGACAGAGGCCAGAGGCTGCCTCGGGCTGCCAGCTGGCTTTGTGAACTGAGATGTACCCTTCCAGGTGCCCGGAGTCTCCCTCAGTTTCCCCCCTGTTACCTTAATGAGGCTAGATAATCCCAAAAGTCCCACATGCTCCATTGTCCTGTGATTTTTCTGGGAAGACCACGTGACCCAAAAACCTAAGGAGCAGCCCCACTGGCCCTGCAGGACCTCGGAGAAAGGCAAGGACTTAGGCTGCCGTCCTCCCAGTAGAACAGGTCGACCAGCCACGGCACCTGGGCTCAAATGCCCAGGGTGCCTGTCCCGGCTGTGTGACCTCAGACAAGCTCTTTCTGAGCCTCAGATTGCAAACTCTGGAAAAGCAAGCTAAAATCGTTTCCCACAGAGGCATGAAACCAAGGCTGTGCAACCACAGCACGTCGTGGGCATCTCAGGCCATACCTGCAGCACAGCTGGACCATTGTCACTGTTAAAATCACCACCACCTCCCGCCAGTTTACAATCTCCGTAGGGAAGGACAATCAGCATCCTCACGGCCTGGTTTCTGTTGATCCTTCCATCCCCAAACACCAGCCTCTCCTGGGCTGCAGTCACCTACAGTGTAAGTGGAGGTAGGCACGGAGGTCAGGTGGCCTTCGTTCCCCAGGGTTTGCATTTCCTCCACGAGCAGGGCTTCACCGGCACTTTCAAATGGTAATACATGCGGCCTTGGTGAAACATAATTAGTCTTGGGCCTAGAAGGGTAAACAAATGTGTAATTCATGAATTTGCTAATTGTCCTTCATTTTGATCTTCTGCCATTTTTCCTAGACTCCCTGACTGACATCCGTGCTGGTGACAAGGACTCAGAGAGTGCCGGGAGTGAGCCGTGCAGGCAACTGGCATCAAAGCTGGACACCTGGCCTCGCGCTCCTCCCGGCCACCACCTCCCGCCGGACGCCACGGCCCCACACACCACGCGAGGCAGGAGGCCCGTGGCACTCAATCCTTTATTTTCTTAAACTGTACACAAACGTAAAATACTTTAACAGCAAGTCTACGGGAAAATTGTTTGGTTTTAAATTATTATGAAACAGAACCTAAGGGGAGCTTTATTAAATAAACATAAAGACGGGGATTTAAGGATACACACCTGCATTCTATCACAGTCACTTTTACTCTACCTTCTGGGTGTGTAAGGATAGAAAAGACACATCAAACTGAATAAACAGAATCCATTTATACCCTGAAATGCTGGTAGGCCACTCAAGGGATTGTTCAAACGTCTACCTCACATAAGATGGCCTCGCCATCTAATAAAAATTAAAACTGATCCGTTGGCCTCTTTGGTTCCAAAATTATGTATAATACATTTAACTGTATTTTTTTTTTTTGCTGCTATAAAAATAACTTCTTTTTTCAAACGGCAGTTTCTGACTAATCATGCAACTAAATCAGTGCAAACATTAAAAGCAATCATTCGCTTAAAAAAGAAGCAAAGGATTTCATTTCAAGTATAAAAAATATAAAAAGAGTCGTACGAGTCCAGTTTCGTCTAGTGTGGGGTCAACCCTTTAAATTGCATAGTTCACGTGGCACTTGGACACCCAGGGGTGAGCGAGCTCAGTGCTCTGCCAAGGGCCACTTCTGGACACACGCGGCTGGGCAAGTGCTCTATCGTGTGCGTTCAGGCATGTCTGCAAGTGCTAGGAGGAGCCGGCGGGCAGGCGGGCAGGCGGGCGAGCGAGCAGGGGCCAGAGCTGGAGCTGGGACCCCCATGGGCAACGTCTGCAAAGCAGCTGCAAGACTTTCTCATTTCTCCAAGACCAGCTAACTTGCTCTCCTCCTTCACCCCATGCTGAGGGGACACCTCACCCCTGGCATCTCCAGAATGCCTCCACCCCACCATTTCCTCCTCCACACCTAGGGGTCATTTCCACCCCTCTCCAACCAGTCCCGAAGGAATATCCCCAGTGAAGGGCACGGATTGCAACTTTTTTTTCTTCCCATTTAGAACAATTCAGATCTTAACTTAAAAGGTCATATCTAGTAGAAAAGTCCCATTTCAATTATACAATTGGAATGAATGACCTGTCAACTGCTAGTGATCAGTTAAAGCATCAAATTAAGACCCTCGTCCTCTCCCTCCCTCCCCACCCCAAAAACAAACACACATATAAGTCATGCCAGGGAACCAAGCAACAGTCAAATGGTCATTGCCACTGGTCCACGGTCTCTGGCAGGTTAGGTCCTTTCCGGGCCTCCTTCCCTCTACACGGGTGGGAAAGGACAGGCTCTCCGGGTCCTGCAGCATGAAGGATCCCAGGCGAGGAGGGAGCCCACACGTTTGAGCCAGGGGATGCTGAGGCATGGCAGGCCTTGCACGAGCAGAGGGAGTCACGCAGCCCTCTGCCTGCCTGCACGCTCCCCACCCTTGCCTCTGCTTTTCCTCCCAGTGGCTCTCGAGCTTGCTCGCTCTCTGTGCGTCTCTGTCTTTGTGCTTTTATGTGTGCTCGGAAGGCGCAATTCAGAGTGGCCGGGCCAGCTGGTGGGAATGGTGGCTGCTCACCCCATTCTCTCCAACTGACAGGCATTCGTCGCTAAGCTGCCATTTGTCACCGCATCCATTTGCTGGTATCCTGGAGGCTGCTGTGTGGGTGGCAGGATGCGTCTGGCTGTGCGTGTCTACGTGTGCATTTTAAAGTATTTCATGTCAGTTGCGGGTTCTCATTCTGCTTTTGACTGATTACTCCATGAAGCAGTAGGAAAATATTGCAGGTCTCACCCTGGCAGCTTCTGGGCAGCCCAATGGAATGACTACACTCAGCCCACCATGCGCCCCATTCGCACATGGGATGGAAGAAGCCCGTCCGGGACCGTCCTCGCGCCCCACCGCTGCAGCCCTGTCGTCAGGCACAGCCGCACTCCTCCACGATCATATTGGGCACGTCCCGCTTGACAATGTTGTACTCGTCATCAAAGTAGAGCATGGACATGGTGCTGAGCTTGGTGGGGATGCAGCAGGAGTTCACTGTGCCGGGATTCAGGCCCCGCATGCGGTACTGGTTGACCACAGCCGTGTGGAAGGAGGAAGCGGAGCCAGGGACTCCGGCCAGGTAGGCCGGGCAGCTGCCCTCACAGTAGTTCCCGTAGTAGCCGATGGGTGCGATGATCCAGTCGTTCCAGCCGATGAGGCGGAAGTCGATGAAGAACTGTTGCCTGCAACAGAGGTTGGTCCGGCCATCACACTCCAGGCCCCGCTTGCGAATGCGGTGCCTACTGTCACCCAGCCTCGCCTGCACAACCACGAAGGGACGGTGCGACTCCTCGCCGGGGTCCACGAATACAGGCACCACGGCCAGCTCCTGGCAGCCGTCGCACTGCACGTCCAGGTTGAGTCGCCGCTCGCCCCGCTCGAACAAGGCCTGGATGGCCTCGGTGAGCGGGAAGGTGTGCCAGCCACTGCGCTTGAGGTCCACCTTCTTCTCTACCACGTTCCACCGATCTCCGTGGCCCTGCTCCTGGAAGTACACCTTGACCCGCACCTTCCGCCGACTGCCCTTCTCCAGGACGTAGGGCAGAAGCTTCAGGTAAAGCCATAGACTGGCCTGCACCACAAACAGATTCTGGTTGCCTTCATTGGAGATGAAGAAATACAGGCGGACCCGGGAGGAGGCAAGGCCATCTGCGGAGAAGCGGGAGAGCAGGCCAAGTTAATTCAAGGAGAACACGAGGCAGTGGGGGAACAGACTCTCTGCTGCACGATGCTGGAATGCGAACTCGCCACGCAGCTGGAAGAAGTTATTGACCAGAAACACTGCTCCTGGGGCCGGGGCCTGGGACTGTAACCTGGGAGAGGCAGAGAAATCTTTTCCCATTGAGAAACACAGCCCAGGCTGGAGCTGGAGTGTCCAGGCCTATAAGATCCTGCCTCACCTCTCCCAGGCCAGGGCTCCCTGGAGACAGACTGTCAAGCCTCAGAGCTCAACAGAGGAAGTTGTCAGGAAGCCAAGATCTTAACAAGTTGTTATGGGTATCTGTGAAATCTGAAAAACAAAACCGGGATCGCACCGAAGATTTTGAGGTGGGATGTTTCAAAAGAGGGTTTTTTTTTTTTTTTTTGGTTAACTCAGGGCATTGCAAAATCGAGCTGAGCCAACTACCGCCTCTTTCCAGTGTTTACCTAAGCATGATCTGATCCAACCCCCAGTGGAACCTCCACTGCAAACAACGAGCTCCGCTCAGATTTCTGACACACGAGCGTGTGCTCTGCAGGCTGCAAAGAGCAGCCCTCCTTTCTGAGTAGTTCCAAAGGACAGGACACACAGCATTGAAACTTGAGGTCCACTCCTTTGCCGAGACCCTGGCTCCCTGTTCATGGCATGTTCAAAATCTCCAAGGAAAAGGGGAACTGGCTCGTTAGTTTTCTCAATAATTCAGCTCAACAAGAAAGGCCATGCCAACCCAGAAGCGACTCCCCTCTCATCCTACGTTTCAGTGACTCTTCTCTCTGACAATCTCTACTTTTTTCTTTCTTTTTTTTTTTGCAGGAAGAACAAACAAGGCAACCGTGTGGCCACGGCTGGTTTTATCAAACCTTCTACCTCTGCCCCTCCAGCCCCCTCCTCAGGCCTCGCCTGGCTCCTCTAACAACACTGACATCTGACTTTGAAATGGGGGAAAGTGCAACCTTAAAAGCTGGTCTTGGACGAGCTGCCTGTGACCTGAATCTGTTATTTATAAGTCAAAGAGCTGGCTCCGTGAAATGGACCAGAAATATAACAGCCCCCGCTGTCATTTTGTGCCACCAGGACCAAAAGGCCTCCTCGACCTTCCAGAATCACATTTCTACTCTGGGCCCCAATGCACCTTTTAATCCAAGCTCTCTAATTGCATGTCGAGCTCTCCCTGACTCTGTCGGACAGCTAAAACGGCAATGCATTTCTTTCTCAGCACAAACCAGCCCCTGATTGTCTCTGCTTTTCTCCACACCCGGCCATGCAAAACTTTTCATCCCTTTTCAACCCCAGGCGGCACCAGCACAGTCTGCCCGCTGCCTGCGAGGGTGGGGGGCATTTACAGCCTGGGGACACAACCATTCCCCCTCCAGGCTCCCTGCCCACCCCCGCCCTGCCTGCACCAGGGCTTCCCCCTCTGCGACCTTCTCTGCAGTCCCCTCGGCACAAATGGGGCTGAGCTCCAGGCACAAAAGCCAGCCTGGCTCATTCAAGTCCTGAAAAGGACAGCGGAGTCGAAAGCACTTGCAGCATTTCAGCCCAGGCACATTTTTCGCCTTCTTTTAAAGTTCCGAAAAATCTTTCCTCTCGATTTTTATATTTAGCCAGCGGTAGAAATTTGCTATCCAAAGCGGGGGAAAATTCCAGAAAGGACTCCTATCCTTTGTTAACTACGAACTCTGCGGCTCTCAGGCGAGGGGCTGCTGCCGCTGCCAAGCGAGCCCAGAGGCACGGGGCTGCCCCCGAGCCGCGTCTTTCTCTGCGTAAATGATGGGACCTGTTGAGAAGCCCGCCTTCCGCCCGATTCCGGTGCCCACACAATCGGAAGAGAGGTTGCCTAGCTCTCCCCAGTGAGGCTTCAGCAATCCTGGCAAGCCCACGCCGCCCCGCGATGGAAGCGGCCCCGGGGCCTCTCATGCAGGCGCGCGCGCGCGCGCACACACACACACACACACACACACACACATACTCCTCCGGCCCACGGATGTCAACAAGCACACACATCCCCATCCACACTGCTAAACCTACACTCTGGTCGTGGGAAACAAAAACATTAAGCAATCATCAAGCAAGTGCCCGCAGAGCCAGGGCCGCACGCATCTGCCGGGAGGGGGACGCGCGCTCAGAGGCGCTGGGGCCGAATTCTGGAGGGCAGGGGTGGAAGGCAAGGCGCACAGCGGCGGGGGTAGGAGGAAGGAGGGAGGGGTCTGCTGTCTAAGAGAAGACGACGGCAACCGAGACGAAGCGCACAGGGCCGGGGGCAAGAAGCCGGGCCGGGAGTCCAGGTTGCTCCCAGGGCGCGCTGCCTGCGGCGGCCGGAGCAGGCGAGGAGAAGGGGGTGGGGGAGGGAGTGAGGGCCACGGCTGGCCGCCCGGGGGACCGACCCACCTGTCTCGGCGAAGCTGATGATTTCCGAGACGCGCTCCTGGCCGTCGGCGCCCGGGCTGGCGTGGCCGTCGAGGTGCGGGATCTCCACGCGGCCGTCCTCGCGCACCTTGCCTGCGTGCAGCTTGCGCAGGGCAGTGACCATGGCGGCCTTGGGCACGGCGTGCGTGATGTTGGGCCGGCCCCGCATCTGCAGGCGGCTCAAGATGTGCCGCTTCACCGCCTCCAGGAAGTCACGGTCCACCCGGCCCAGCTCCTCCGGCCGCCGGAAGCCGCCGCACGACGTGCAGGTGTCCTGCGAGCCGCCGGGGGCTCCGGGTGGCGGGGGAGGCGGCGGGGCGGCGGGCGACGGCGGCGGTGTGGGCGAGCCCCAGGCCTCGGGCCCCAGCCACCCGGCCGCCAGCAGCAGAAGGCAGGCGGCCCCCAGCGCCCGACCGGGCAGCCCGTCCATGGTGCGCCGCTGGCGACGAGGGTGCCCGCCGTGAGGCGAGCCGAGCCGAGCGCAGGGCCGGGCTCCGGGCTCCCGGCGCGCAGCCCCGCCCCGCCCCCGCCCGCGCCCGCCCGGGCCTCCGCCCGCCCGCCGAGAGGGCCGCCGCGGGCTCGCAGGGGGAGGGGGCCGGCTGGGTCGCGGGGGTTCCCGCGCGGCGGGGAAGGGGCGCCGAGGGCCGCGGAGGCCGCAGAGGTGCGTGGGGCGAGGCGGGGGTCGGCGGGTCACTGCCGCACGGGCGTCTCGGGGCGCCTCGGCATCTGCAGCCTTCTCCCCATCCTCTCCGCGTCGGGGCCCCGCAGCCCCCGCCCGGGCGAAGTGAAAGCAGCGGCAGCAGCGGCTTGGCCGCCGGGCGGGGAAGGTGGCGAAAGGACCGGTCGACGCAACTTGGCCGAGACGGAAGCGAAGGCTCCGGAGCTCCCGGAGCGAAGCCGAGCGCGGCTTGGCGCGGCGCTGCGGCGGGCGCTGCGGCGGGGCCCCGCGCTGGCACCTGAGCGCCTCGCCCTCGCCGCCTTGCGCCGAGGAAGGGCCGGCGACGGGCGGGTCGTCCTCGCCGCGGGCCGGCGAGCGAGCGCAGTGCTGGGAGCGCTGGGGGACGCGGGCCGGCTCAGAGGCGGCGCGGAGTCCCCGGTCGCGGGCCCTGCAGTCCTCCCTGCGCGTCACACGGCAAAGTTGTCTCCAGGCTCCCGGGGCGCCGCCGCATCCACCGGCGGGCGGGCCGGCCGCTGCGCGCTTCGCCGGGGCCTCTGCTCCGCCCGCCTCCTTGCTGCCTCCCTCCCTCCGCCTGCCTGCCTGCCTGCGGGGGCCGGCGGGGCGCGGGGCGCCGGGCGAGGAAGGCGAGGCGGAGGCAGGGCCCTTCTCGCCCCTGTCTCTTCGCCTGCCGCGGCGGCGGCGATGTCGGCTGGAGCGCCGAAAAGTCTCGCAGCGTCCCCGGGTGCGGTGCCCTAGCTCGCTCCCCCGCTGGCACAAGCCGCAGGACCGGGAGAGAGCGGGCGGGTGGAGGCTGCGTCCCCGCGCCCGGCCGCGACACAGAGTGCAGAGCCCGCCGAGGAGGAGTTCTTCTGTTTGCCCTCTTCCTTTACTCTCCTCGTTTTTTCTCCCAAGGGGGAAAAAAAGCCGCACAATCTCCGTATGTGCGCGCGCGTTGAGATAGACGTTGGCAGGAGAAAAAAAAAGGAGGGGTGAGCGAGTCTTGTCCTGGCCATGCGGGAGGAGACTGTCCGTGCCTCCCCGCTCCGGCTTCCCGGGGCGGGGGGGCCGCGGGGGGGGGGGCGGAATCTGTTCAGGTCGGTGCTGCCTGCTCCCCCCGCCCACCCCCGCTTCGCTCGGCTTTTTTCCTCTCTGCCTCTGCGAGAAGGGGCGGGCTGGCCCTGTCCCCTCCCCCCCACCCCCGCAATGCCGGGCCACTTTTGCTGTCTCGAAACTTTCCCACCACGTGGGCGCTCCGGACCCTCGCCCAGCTGGGCGCTGGGCGGCACTGACCGGCTCCCGGCCCCGGATCCTGGCGCTTGACCCCTCCCCGCAGCCTCACAGGCCCTGCCCTCATCCCTGCCGCCGCCCTCCCCGACCAGCAGTGGCAACTCTCACCGCCGCCGTGGCCGCCCCCGGCCCTCTCGGGGTGCTCCCTCGCAGGCCTGGCGAGGCGGGGGCGGCGATACAGCCTCGGGCGCCGCGGGCTGGCTCCGCCCGTGGATGTTGCTCCCGGGCTGCAGTGCCCTAGCCGGGCGCCCCGGGCGCGCTGGGCGAGGCGTGGGCCCCGCGGGCTGGAGGGGCGCCGGAGGCGGCGGCCGCTGGAGGCCTGGCCAGGCGCTGCCTCCGCAGGTTCTGAGCCCAGAGGAACTCCTCGATGGTGCGGGGAACCAGCCTCGCGGCAGGGAGGCCTCTGAGCCCCAGGACTTGCCGGGCTGGCGAGGTGTCCAGCAGCCCCTCCCCCCCCCCCCCCCCCCAGTTGGCAAACCTTGGCCTCAGAAAAACCCGGGTGCCAGTCGAGGCTCATCCACTGCCAGCTTTGTAGCAGTGACCTTGGGTAGAGTCTTCACTCTTTCTGGTCTCTACCTCCTCATCTGGAGAGGGGGGGACAATAGCACCTTGGTTGGGAGCCCCAAACAAGGCAACCTGGCTAAAAACTCCTCATGGAACCCAGTCATCTGATTCCAAGGCCGCTGTTCTTGGGCTGCCAGAGAAGAGGCGCTGTCCATGGAAACCGAACTCCCAGCCCCGTCCAGAACCCCGAGTGCAATCCGTTTCTTCTGTGCCTCCTCTCGCCCCCAGCTGGGTGTGGAGCAGCACGGCAATGCCTACAGGGTGCAGCGCCCCTGGCCAGGAACACGGCCCTACCCTCTCCTCTCGCTGGTCCAGACCCCCACCCACCTCGGCCGCGCCCCGCAACAGGCGGGACTGCGAGGCGGAAGCGGAGTGAGAGGTCATTCTGGCTTTCCTAGGATATTGGGGAACCCAGGACGACCCAGGTGGAGCGTGGCCTCCCCCCAACCCCGCCCCCAACAGCGAGCTTCTCGGGCCAGCCGGCGCCACTGTGGAGCTCAGCGCGGACCGCAGCCCCGCCGAGGCCCGCAAGTCTGGAGGTCGAGCGCCCCCTCCCTCCCAATCCGAGGAACCAACCAGAAGGCGCCCGAGTTGCTCCCGCGGGGCAAAAATGGAGCTGGTCTGGGTTTACCGACCTGAAGTCAGAAGCAGGGGCCCAGGAGGGTCCTGGATTTGGCAGCCCTTCAGCCTCCTTAGGGCTTTCTCCAGAGCTCAATTCTCTCCCAGCCCCCAGACACACTGCTCTGTGCCCTCCGGTTTCCACCCCTCGCCCTGTCCCTGAGCCTGTGATCCCTGGGCAGGAAGGAGGTGCTGCTGCCTCCTGGACGGACTGGGCCAGCACCTTCTGTGTGGTGGCCCTGGGCCAGGCTGGACCCACCTCTCTGGTTTTGCTTGCATGTTCCACCAAGCACACATGCTCTGGTCTTCTGGCTCTTTCCGTCACTACAGCCACCAACCACTTGGCAAACTCATTCTCAGTCTTCGAGACCCAGCCCAATGTCTGCTCCTTGGTGGAGGCCATCATGGCCTTCTTGTGCCCTGAATAGTTATTTGCCAGATTAGGCCCCTCAGCCCAGTGCCTGGCTGTTATCTCTTCAGGTGTCTGTCTCCTGCGGGGGCCTCAGGCTCTGGGAGGGCAAGGACCAGGCTTTCTGGGCCCTGTCTGATGCCACACCTGGCAGATGATCTGGGGAGCTTAATGAATAAGTGCTTGGTTGATTGATTGATTGAATGAATGAATGAATGAGAGAAGTCGTGAGCCAGTGAAGGGTTTAATGCTCCCCACTGCCCCCACACCAGCCCTCATAGTAGCTTCCTTGCTTGCCCACATACAACCCTTCCTGCCGTGAGTTCCCCCGGGCTGGATAGGGCTCGGGGAAGGGAGGGAGCTCTGAATGTCTGTGGGAAGCTACAGCATCCTGCCTATTGACTTGGCACTGGGGAGAAGCAAAAGCCACTGTGCCCTTGCTGCTAGGAGGAGGGAAGAGGAGTTGAGGGGAGGGTCCACATTTTGCTTCCCTGTCAGCCCCACTGCCGGTCATCTGCTGGGAGGGAACTGGGTCAAGCGGTAGTCAGAAACCATCTGCTCGAGAAGCTGGGATTATCCCGCCCTCTGCTGATCCCCGAGCCCGCAGAGCCAAGGGTGTAAATTGAGTTCCTCCAGATCACCTTGTGCTTTGTGGGGGGCCCCCATCCCCTCCTGAGGGTAAGGACCTGTTCCTGTTGCTTCAAAGCCTCATTTAGCACTGGGCTCAGTTCTCCTTGTACTGGTGACCTCAGCCTTCAATCTGAGCCAGGGATGTGACTGTGCCTGTCAGTTTTGAATACAATAACGCACATCAATGCTGCAGCCAACGCCCTCCACACGGGCTGCAGGACCAGGCCGCCCCCACACGGAAGGCTGGCTCCTTACCATCATCGAGGAACTCGGGCCCAATGGGGAAGGCAAGAAGAAGACATGGCGACGTTATGGATACAGGCACACAGAATATGGAGAAGGCTTCCTCTGCAGAGCTCAGAGTCCTTGCTCTCACAACATATTTTTTTGCATAACCCATAGCGAAGTTTCAATTTGAGGATGATGAAAATGTCCAAAAGTGACAAAGCAAACCATACAAATGAGCCTTAGGGTTCATTTGCTGGCAGAATTGAGAACTCAGGCACAGGTCTCGGACACATAGCCCCTGCAGAGTGTGGGGGTGAGAAGTCCTTCACAGCAGTGGCGCTCGGGGCGGGGGCTGGAGAAGGCCTTTGGCAGAGCTGGGCTCAGGGACCCGGTGCTCACCTCTGCACTGCTGTCAAATGTCACCGTCACGCGTCACACCTCTCCAGAGCAGCTCCCTGTCTGCATAGAAGGGGCTGCATGCCAAATCAGAGATGTCTTGCCTACCGGGCAACCCAAGGCACAGGAGAGGGACAAGCCTGGAGCCAAGTGTGAAGCAGGACCTGGCCAAAGTGGGACCCAAGGGGCAAGGGGCCATGCTGACCTTTGTAAAAGCACAGACGCCAGCACAGAGCCCCCACGGGTTGCCCCAAGGCCACCTCATGCCTTCGAGGTCACGGAGGCAAGTCCTTGATGAGAGAGTGGATGGGGGAGGGTTATTCTGATAAAACAGCCCCACATTTCTCAGCAGGGCAGCCGGATGGTGCCCACCTTTCAAGGGCCCTGGCACCCCTCCACATCCTTAAGTCTTGCCGTGACCTCGGCAAGGAGGCCTGTCATCTCTACAACTTGTGAGCTGTAGGGCTGAGCCGTTCATGCTGTTCCCCTGAGGCTGCCCAGCAGCCACCAGCGTGCCTGCTAAGGGAAGGCCTCCAAACTGAACTTACTTCATCTCCTGAAGGAGCTGAGGCGCCCGAGCATGACTTGGTCAGTGGGCCTGGGGTTCAGACGCAGACGCCTGAGTTCCACTCCGTCCGCACGGCAAGCAGCCACGTGCATGCTCCACTCCTGCCTGCCCCGAGGCGTAGCATGCTGACATGGGCACATTAGCCCTTCACGTGCTCCCAGGCTATTCCTAAACCAGGCTTTAACACCAGACATCTCGTAGGGCTTCTCATCTAGTCATTCCTTTTGAGCTGACTCCCTTAGCTCCCAAACCTCTGACATCTATCATTTGTTAGCAAGAACCCTACAAATCACTGTGTTCCTGGCCCCACTCTCAGTAAGACCAAGATGCTGGGAAGCAGCCAGCTTGAGAGGACCTGGGGGAGCCCTCTTCCATGTCGCTGGGCAAGGGCTGGGGGCCGGGGTCCCAGAGGCGGTGTGAGAGTGGCATTTAACATGTTTTCAATGCTCGGAAAATATTTCGATAGCAGGCCCCATAGGGATGGCTTGTCCAAGTTGGTATATTTTCTAGAACAATAGAGGCGCTAAATACAGCATTTGGTTAGTGTCCCACCTCAAATTGCTAAGCACAAACTATTCCTGGCACAGGATTCCTTCCCATTCATTCCATAACCACGTTGACCTAGCTGCTGGGGATACAGCGACGCATGAGTCAAAGGCCCTGACCCTTATCACCCGCACCCCGCAGTCTACAGGGGAGACCGAACACGAACAGGTACGGCCTGGGACCCACTGGGATGGTGCAGTGTGTGGGCGCGAGCAGAAGGAACACCTACATCTGCCGGGAGTCTCAGAGGAAGCTGGATGTGAACTGAGCCTTGAAACATGAGGAGGTGTTTTCCCGGTGGACAAGAGAGAGGGATGTCATCTGGGTGAGGAATAAGGGCAGGTCCAGTGTAGCTAGGCCAGAAAGGGGCATTAAGGTCAGGAGGGCATGTGACCCCTTGCAAGAGTATTGTAGGAGGATCTTGGCAAAGTTGTAGAGGCTGAGATCCAGCCCATCGGGGAGGAGCTGAGGGTCAGAGGTAAGGTGGTGGTGCGGGCCCACAGGCAGCAGGCTGGGCAGCTAATGGGAGACAGGAGGGCTGAGCAGAAGAGTCGAGGACCTCCCTCACCCCATTGCTGCCGTGAGCAATCCCATATGCTGCTCCCAGATGCCCGTGAGTGGTGAGAGCCCAAAGAGCTGGTTATTTTGCAACTAACAAAGGAAAAGTAGAGCATTTCAAAGGTTTCTTTGCTTTGTGTCTCCAAACCCGACTGTGTCTACTCTGGGAAAACTTGTGTCCAAGCACCAAAGTCCTCTTAAATACTGTTCCTCAGTCCTCAGCGTTCTTGAACTTCAGAGCTGGCCTTTGCATCTACACTGTGGAGGATGGAAAGTGACCTGTCTGTCCAGTGAGCCGCCAGTCAAGACGAATGCACAGCCGACCCAAGATAGCATTTCTCAGGTTCTAATGTGTGACAGGGACAACACAGAAAAAACAAGGAAATTACTCTTGTAAACAGGTATAGACATCTTCTTGCTTTTTAAACAAAACCAGTGAATGTGTTAGTCTATGGATGTCTCTGAAAGCTGAGGACCTCTATTCCCAGTCCACCCCGCAGGGTACCTGAGGGCTCCAGATTCCTACCAATCAATGCCTGGGAGGCCCCCACAGTCAAGTAGCTTAGAAAGAGCCACCACGATGTTACGCTTCTCTCATGTTCTCCGCTTTGTCACTTAAGAATCTAATTGAATTTTCACAGCCAGGAAACAGATCCCTATCTTGCCATTGAAGGGAGTTCTGCTGGAGGAACCATTGTGGTTAAAGAAGAGGAAAAACCAGAGCCACTCCCAGCTCAGTCTCCCCACAGCGCAGGCCCATTGACTGGCTCATAAAGCTGTGTTAATTTCAAGTACTCTCCATTTTCAGCCCATCCCCTCCGGCCCAGCCCCAGAGGCAGGCTTAGGGCTGGGCATTGGGCGGGCACACCTGTTCCCACTGCTCTCCCCAGTCTTCCCTGGGGTTCCCCACCCCCAGGGCCCAGGGCCCAGTGAGCCGGGGCTAATCTGAGAAAGGTGGCATTTCTCCACACCTCCGTGGGCTGAGCATGGCCGAGCATTCCAGCCTTCTCAGTGCCTTCCCTCTCCCAGACGTTAGCTTATGGGTTGAAATGCTGGAGAAAAAAAATGCATGAAAAGGGAAGGATCCGATTTTTGCTTGATGGATAAATGTTTTTATATCTAATTAGGAGACCCCACTGTGAAGAGGGTAGAGTGTTTTAGTTCTGGCTTATTGAAGGACAAAGACCTATTGTGCACTGGTGCTCTGTAAGGTGGTAAAAGATTCGCAGAGTCAGTCTACACTCGTGCCGCCAATAGAACCGCGAGCAGAGCCCAGGCTGACGGGCAGCGTCCCCAGGGCTCCCACTGCAAGCGGGGCCTGTCTGCCCAGAGTTCTTTCATGCAAGTTGGTCTCAAGCTGGGGATTTAAGGATTTGCCCTTCTCCACCTTTCCAGAAAAGTAAAAAGAAAAAGAAAGATGGATAGATAAGGAATAAGCATCTTTAGGATGAAGAAATATGAAACATTAAACTTCCATTTGAACTTCGTCTCCTGTAGAGTGTCTAACACTTCTTATACCCCCATAACTTCCTTCTGGTTCAGACATCACAGCACAGAGCAAGGAACTTAATTAAAAATAAAAACAAGGAGCTGCCAATGTGTCAGCTTTCATCAGGGACTCAGGTACTAAAACACTCATCAACTGACATTCACTGTCGCTAGTCATAAGCTGCCAAGAATATGCATTATTATAGCATCTCTTATGTTATTGCTTGTGTCTGTAAATAATGTGGTCAAACTGTCACTTACCTAAGCTCAGCTAACCAAGCATCCTTCATTAATTAAACATATACACACTCGACACCTTCACTAGTCTCAGACAGACTGGGGATAACTAACACTCTCCAGCCACAAGGGCATCTTCTGTGTTCAGGGTCCTTCAGCATCATTTCCAACCCTTCCTGATGCCTCCACCTATTGTTCAAAAAGTGTCCTTTGATTCATTGTACAATGCATTTATACAGAGGACCTGGTGGGAACAGAGCGCTGTACCAGCTCAGTTAGCAGGGAGGGCCCGGTCCCTCGGCAGCAAGTGCTCAGCCGCACGGGAGGCACTGTGTTAGGAGCAGGGGGGTGGGAGAGCCCCCAGCACTGCAGGATTTGCAGAGGATAGAGGGAACTGGGGAGCCCCCAGGGGAGCTGGCAGGGGCGGGCACAGAGGGCTGGAACGGCCCTGGAGGAGGCAGGGCAGAGCTGTCAGGGTCGAGCAGGGGAGGCTGGCAAGGGCCTTCCAGACAGCAGGCTCAGGATGGCAGAGCAGAAAGACCGGAGCAGGGTCATGGTGACTTCCCAGGGCCACACCAGCCCACAGCAGCCCTGAGCTGCTTCCTCTGCTCTGCCCTTACACGAGAGGAGAAAACCTTGAGAGTTGAAGCCACCGTTGCTTGGGGAATTCTGTTATACGCAGCCAAATCTAATATTAACCGATCAAAGAGATTTACAGCTGAGATGGGGTGAGTATCCAGTTAGGGAGCAAGAGAAAAAGAAGAAAGGGAACAGAAAAGAAACACTCAGGTAGGTGGAAGAAAAGCCAGGACAGGATGGTGTCCCCCAGCCAGAGCAGCTGCAGGAGCCCGGGGACCAAGGATGCCGAGTACAGCAGAGGGGTCCCCGAGAGGGAGGAGACCTGGTGAGGGCGCTGCAGCCGGCAACCTGGGCCAGGATGTGGGTGGCCTCTGAACGAGCGAGCAAACCACCAGGGGAAAGGAGCCATGAGGATGCAGAGGACACCATCTTCCCTCCTGGTCCAGGCCAGTGGGGCCCGGAGAAGCAAGGGTCTCTCCAGTGGGGCAGCCTCCATTTAAAGGGGGCCCTGAGAGATGGCTGACCCCTGGAAGTAGAGGCTAGCAGACTGATGCGGAGGTCTCCAGGTCAGCTCTTAGGCCCGAGTGTAGGGACAGGGCCCCAGGCCCTGGGAAAGGATTGCCTGAGGCATCTTAGATGGAGAGGAGGAAATGGGGACCCAAACTGGAGCCCAGCCCCTGAGTTGGGGCACATGGGATGGTGGTGCTCCTGAGAAGGCCAATGCAGGGCCTGAATTCAAAGGAGTGAATGCGAGGGGCGGTGTTGAGGGGTATGTGTGTTGGGTGTTGGTCTATGTGTGTGTTGGGGTGTATACTTGGGTGTGTGTATTGGAGTGTGTGTTTGGGTGTGTGTTGAGATGTGTGTATTAGGTGTGTGTATTAGTGTTCACATTGGTGTCTGTTGTGCTGTGAGTGTTAGGGTATATGTGTTGTGTGTGGTGTGCTTTGGAGTATCGTGCTGGGGTGTATGTGTGGGGTATGTGTATGTGTGTTGGGGGGCATGTGTGTGTGTGTGTTAGGGACATTGTTGGGGTTTGTATGTGGGGGGGCATGTGTATATGTGTGTTACGGGCATGTATTGGAGTGAGGGCTATATATATATGTGTTGGGGTATCTGTGTGGGGTGTGCGTGTATGTGTGTTGGGGGGTGTGTATTGGGGTGTGTGTATGGAGTGTGCAAGTGTTAGTACGGATAGTGGTGGTGGTGTGGGGGGTATGTGTATGTGTGTTGGTGTGTGTGTGCAGGTGTTAGTATGGGTGGTGGTGGTGTGTGTGTTAGTATGGGTGACAGTGTGTGTGTCAGGGTTGTATCTGTGTGTTGGTGTGTGTGGGGTGTGTAGGTGTGGTGTGTGTGTGTTAGTATGGGAGGTAGGGGGTGTATATGTGTGTTGGTGTGTGCAGGTGTGGTGGTGTGTGTGTGTTAGTATGGGAGGTGGGGGGTGTATCTGTGTGTTGGTGTGTGTGGGGTGTGCAGGTATAGTGGTGTGTGTGTGTTAGTATGGGAGGTGGGGGTGTATCTGTGTGTTGGTGTGTGTGGGGTGTGCAGGTGTGGTGGTGTGTGTGTGTTAGTATGGGAGGTGGGGGTGTATCTGTGTGTTGGTGTGGGGGAGTGTGCAGGTGTGGTGGTGTGTGTGTGTTAGTATGGGAGGTGGGGGGGTGTATCTGTGTGTTGGTGTGTATGTAGATATATGACTAAGGCACCAAAATTCAGGAACACAGTGAGCAGGCTCAGGACACTTTTGCCAATGAGATTTAGAGCCAGAGAAGCAATATTAAGATCCTTTTCTGCCCTATAAAAATTTATTCCTGCCTTCAGGAGAGACTTAGAAGGCAGAATTCCTAGGACTTTGTGATTGGATGAGGAAGAGAGGGGAAGGAAGAATCCAGAATGGCAGGTGTCTGGCACTGGGGCCATGTTTCCCCTGGGCATGTCGGATGTTAGAGACAGGCCCTTAGCATTGGCAGTATGGCCCTCACCCCCCTGCCCCCACTGGACCCACTGGGCTGGAGAACCACAGACTTGCCCAGACACACTTGCTTTTCCTGCATCCCCCCAGCCACAGAAAGAAAACATCCCCAAATTCCCCTGGAATGACTTTCCCTGGAGCCATGGGGAACGTGTGGACTGCAGAATGGGACTGGACAGGAAGAGGGAGGCAGCCTATTCTCCATCGGAGGTTCCAGATGAGCAGCTGAGAAGTCGGGGGGACCCTCCCAGAACCAAACCTACCAGGAGCATCAGCCCTGGGAAGGAGGGGGCTGTGTGGACATGCCCCTCTGGACTGACTACCCAAGAGCCAGGGGTCAGCAGGGGCTGTTTCCTTAGGCGGGAGCCTGTCCCCGCCTGCCTTGGGGTACCAGATGTGCTGCTGGAGGCAGCGACAGCCAGGCCTTCCCCAGGGAACATGCAGAGCTCAGTTCCTTGCAGGTTCCAGTAGGAAGAATCACTCTTCAATTAATAGTTAACTCTTTTCTACGACCTCACTCCTAGCCTGCGCTCTTTTTCAATAATTCCCCACCATGAAGGAAAAAGTTCAGATTCCTCGTGATGCCTCCAGGCTTCTCACCCAGCCCCTCTGCGGCTTTCGAGGAAGAACCCCCTTCCTAAGCTCCAGCCACTCGCTCCCTCGCTCTCTCCTCCAGCTTCTCGTGACCCTAACAGGCCAGGTAGCTCGACAATAACCAATCACCCTGGCTTTCCTAGGGCAAAGGAATTTCCCGGGATGTGGGACTTTCCATGGTAAAACAGGGATAGTCCCAGACAAACCGGTCAACTGGTCACACTGCACGCCTCACCCCTTCATCTCCTCGCCCCTGCTGTGAGCCCGCCCTTCCCCGGGGCCCTGTCTGCCAGGAAGACGCTCTGCTTTATCCAAACTTGCTCAGACACCGCTGCCTCCACGGAGTTTCTCCCGATCAGCTCCTGCCTCCGTTAAAATCAGAGAACCTGTGGCGAGTCCTCTGTGTGCTCCTGGCAGCGTGCAGAGTCCACCACAGCACGGCAACGCTTGACGCTCTACGTGAGCTAAATTATCTGCCTTGCCCTGCAGACACTGAGCCTCTGGGGGATAGAGACCTATGCTCTCACTTCTCTGTGACTGTCACTAACCCCAGCAGTCATCGGGTGAGCCACAGGGGTTCGGTGAACTGTTTTCAAATACGGTGGGAAGGGATCCTGTGATGCATGGCAACTCTTAAGATACATTTTTTTCAAAAACTCTGAAAGCCATCTTATTCCACTCATTAATTTAACAAATACCTCAATACTTCTCATATTCCAGGCCCAGGAGATAGTGCATTGAACAAGACAGTCAAAATCTCTGGCCTCATAGAACTTACAGTCTAAGGGAGAAACAGACAATAAATATGTTTTAAAAGGAAAATATTCCAAAGAGTGAAAAGTGCATTGACTTTTTAAAAAGGAAGTCAATGGAAAGCAGACCACCCAGGGGGCTACGTAAGTCCGTAAAGGCCTCTCCAAGGAAGTCATCAAAAGATGAAAAGGAGGCAGCCGCAGAGATCTGGGAGAAGGGCTCCAAGGTGTGAGGAAGCGTAGAATGTTCAAGGAACAGAAAGAAGGCCAACGTGACGGGAACATAGTAAAGCAAAAGGAGAATGGTTGAAGGCCACGAAGTAGAGGCCAGACCACACTGAGCTTTGTAAATTCTACTCCTTAGGATTAGATTTGCCTCAGCGGCTAACACAAGATATTCTCACATGGAAAAAGCTCAGCATTAGGAATTTCAAGCCTCGTGTGTTGGCTCCATGGTCATCAGGAACTCATGCTCCTTCCATCTTTCTTATGATGAACTTTCCGTCATCAGGGTTGCCTCATAATCACAAGATGGCTGCTGGAGCACCATCCATTGAATCTCCATTTCAAACAGTGGGAAGGAGGAAACTGGAAGAGCAAAACCTTGCATCCTCTCAGCTGAGCCAGCTCTGTTGAAAAGATAATCCCCAAAGCCCCCCTCAACAACTCTGCTTTTATCTCTTTGGCCACCCCCAGATGTGAAGGAGGCTGGGGAATACAGACACTTAGCTGAGTACTACACTGCTCCACATAAAACAAGGGTTCGATCAGAAAGTAAGAAATACAGAATAAACATTGAGTGGGCCAAAGGGTGTGGCAAGGAGACGGGTTTGTTCTAAGTGCAATGGGGAGGTTTTAGAGGGTTTTATCAAGTGCCGCTGTGGTCTGGTTCACCCAGTGAGGAGACCAGTCTGGCCGCGGGTGGAGAATGAACTGCAGACAGGAGGAGGGGAGGTAGGGACATGAGTCAGGCGCTGTGGCAATGATCCTGGGGAGCGAGGATGGCAGCTGGGCTAGCGTTTCAGCAGTGAGGCGGTGAAAAGGGCCTGGATCGGGCCTCCGTTTGGGAGCTAGTGGTGACAGGACTTGCTAATGGATTGGCTGTGCGGCATGAAGGAAAGAGAAAATGAGGAGAGTGGATCCCAGCTCTGGGGGCTGAGCAACCAAGATGTGGTGCCACTTAGGAAGGTGGGAGAAACGGAGAAAGGAACAGGGAGCAATAAAAAGTCCTGCTTGAATGTATTGATTTTGAGAGTCCCATTAGGCACCAGGAGGGGCTGCTGAATAGGGAGGTGGAGTACATTTGGGGTTCAGGGCAGAGGTCAAGCAAATATGGGAGCCACCGGCATATAGACAGCATTGAAAGCCAGGGCGAGATGAGTTCACCCAGCGAGAGGGTGGTGATGGAGAAGAGAAGAGGGCCGAGGATGAGCCCGGGGGCACCTCAGCCTTGAGAGGTGGGAGAGCCAGCAGAAGAGGCCAAGAAGGCACGCCAGCGAAGGAGGAGGAAAACCAGGCCAGCGCAGTGACCGGAGAGGGGGCAGGGCCCGTGCCACACACTGCGAGGGGCTGAGCACGGTGACAGCGGAGCACCCACCCGGGGTCTGGCGATGGGGAGGTTCTGAGCCCCCGGATCAGATCCAAGAACCGCTTCGGTAACGTGGTGGAGAGGAAGGCCTCGGAAAGACTTACTGACAAGCAAATGGGCCCGCAGGGAACTGCTCCCAACAGTGTCACTGCAGAGGAATGCAGAGAGAAGGGGCAGAGCTCGAGGGGACAGGAGGTCAGTGGGGGGCTCCCCCACCTTCAAGCTCTAGTGCCCAGGGTCATTCCATATAACGGGGGCTCCACCCCTGTTCTGCAAGATTCCCAGAGAGGGCGGACACCAAACAGGTGAGAGCTCAGTTCTGGCTCTAGAGGGTCAGACCCTCACTGGGGAATCGCAGGTGTCTATCGTCTCCCCATGGTCCTAGGAGTCATTTCAGGGCCAGAGAAGCTAGACTGAGCCCCCCCTCAGCACGTCCCTGAGCTGGGCAGTCACCTCCCTCCTCTCAGTTCTTCCAGGGCTGCTCACTGTCCAAGGGTAAAGAACTTCGATCCCTCCTGACTCTTTCTGGCTCTGAACCAGGTACCCCCAACTCGGGCGATGACCAGGTGCTGGCCACTCAGTACCCCTCCTCACCCGGAAGCCCTTGGGCCCGCGTCTACACCCTCCTTCTGGCACCCATCCTGTTCCCCTCTCCCCGGGTCGTAGAGGAGATAAGGGCTATGCTACGGGGATTGGGGCCAGAGTTTTATTTTGTCTTCAGTTCTTCACCGAAACTCTCAAACACAGGCACGAGCAGAGAGAAAGGGTCGTGACCTCACACGCCACAGTCGGTGGAGGAGGAAGGTGACCCTTTGGCCTGAGAGTCAATTTCGCCAACTGCCTCCAGCAGTGTTTTTCAAACCACAGGTTGTCAAACCCAAGTGGGTCCTGAGTCCAAACTCAGGGAACTTCATTTTTTAATGCAATAAAGAGGAAGAGAATAGAAAATAACAGGGAATCCCACATAAAAAGGTGAACACTATCTCATGACACATGTTTCGGTGGCATCTGTGTTTATGTATCTGTATGCGTGTGTGTTCTGGGTCGCGACGTCAAGTGGGTTTGTTACATTGAGTTTAAGATCCAAATTGGTGAAGGCCACCGGCCGCTAGAAGCTCTCCTGTCACCCCCAGCCAGCACGATGTCCTCCCCTGGCTGGAGCAGTTGTTTCTGCTCTAGTGGGCCCCTCGTGTGGTGGTCGGACACGTTGGAGGAGGATCCCCCGGCTCTGGTCCTCCGATCTACGTTTATTTGGAGCCACATCTAGTGCGACTGAACCAAGCCAACGCTACTGTGGGAGCTGCCGCCGCCGTCCTTCACCCTGCTGGGTGGAGCACAGTGATACTGACGCCACCACCGAGCCCACATCGCCCCGGTGGACAGAGCAGTGACACCCAACCTGGCTGCACTTTAGGAGTGCAGGGTGAGTTCCACTCCCAGAGGTCCTGGGATGATTAGGAAGGGAGGCTGCACAGCTGATTCCAACGCAGAGCCGGGGCCGAGAACCACCGGCCTAGGAGGTCTGGCGCTCCCGCTCACTAAGCCGAGGGGCTGGAAGGCTCCAGAAGCTATGCCACCCTCCCTCCTGCAGCAGGACAGATGTGCTTTGTGGCTTCAGTGTCCAAAGCTGCTGTCCCCTGGGCGTGGCAGAAGGCCTGTCAGCCCCCAGCAAGCCCTCCAGGAGGCCACGGGCAGGCCAGTTGTTCAGTCCGCTCTTCCTCATGCCCCGGAGACCCAAAAGCATTCCTTTCCATACAGACACCCCAACCACATGTGCGGTGCTGCTCCAGGGTCAGCGGTCAGTGGGGAGCAGCTCAGCTTCAGCCACGCTTCCCTGACATCCCTCTGACACTGCGCACATCGACACTTGGATTCATCTTCCCGGCCTGCAGGTGGTGTGTGTTCTTGAGAAGTCTGCTCTTCCCCACCTCATCCTGTCCCCACCCTCTTCTTCGGGGTCTGTCCTCTGTTTCCCTCTCCCTAAGTGTTAGAGAAGAAAGGGGCTATCTAACATCATAGGGGCCAGGGTTTTATTTTATTTTAACTGGCTTACAGAAATTCCCAAGCACAGGCAAGAACAGAGACACTAGTACGAGCCCCATGTGCCCATCGCCCAGCTTCAGTGGTCCCTGTCTGCTTGCATTCCAACAGAGAGGACATCGCCACCCCCATGTCACAGCCCCTTCCACATGGTTGCGTCCTCCAAGGACCAGGCTCGGAAAAAAACAATCAGAAGCCTTCAGTGAACACTTTGGGACCCGAAGAGCTCTCATCTGGAGGCCTGGCCCCTGGGCTCATACTTGAACCTGAGCCACGTGTGGAATACCTCTCTGTATGCCTGGCTGCAGCCGAGACCCTTCACCTGTCCGGAGGAACAGGGAGCAGATCCCAGAGATCTTAGAGAGTCCTCGGAGAAGCTGCTGGTGGGATTCCCGAGTCCTCACTGGTTTGGGGCTTGTTTATCCACTCAGCACCCAGCTGGGCAACACTGCCCTGGCCAGTCCACTTAGAAAAAAGTAAAATTGCCCCCAAAACTCATCAGCACCGAGGTCACCACGTTGCCGTGAGATGAAAAGCCGTCTGAAGTGTGTGTGTTTGGGGAAGAGAGAAGAGAACCAGCAAAAAGGTTCATCTCAAACTTGAGTGGCTTTGTCCGGGTTTTGCTCAACCCCAGCTAACGGCTAAACCATCTGAACTCCAAACCAAAATAAACACACCTCTGAAGTTAAACAATGTTATTACATCAAGGCTGATGTAATGGTTCCAAACCATGAGAAAATAATGTTCCAGCATAATGGGTCCCTCTGTCTAGCCAGAGGAAAGGCTGGGCTGCTGGCTTCTTGTCAACTGGAATTTGGCGTTTTCTATCATTGTTAAGCTGGGTGTGTGTGTGTGTGTGTGTGTGTGTGTGTGTAACCTAATTAATGATGTTTTAGTAACTGTTGTGTAAAAGAGTATAGACAGATATTAAAATATAATTGAGGGGTGCAGGGCAGGGCCCTGGACAACCCAAAGAAGGGTTCCAGAATGAGCATCCCCTGCCTGCCCCGCCCCAAGAGCCCCTCACACACTCAGCTTCTCACACGGTGACATTTAGGATTCCAGTTGCCCTTCAAGAGGTCATTGTTCAAGGGGAGGAGAAAGGTCAAGAAGCTCAGGCTCTGTCATTCCGGGAGACAATGTCCAGATAAAGGGGGAGTTGTGCAGGAAGGCATCTGCCCGTGCCCCTTGACACCCTCGGGGCATCTACAGACAGACGGCCAGCTGGCTCCTGCAGCCAAGCCCAGCTGAGTGGGACACGTGCTAAATAAGGACGGTCACTTGGTTAACACTCTCAGTACCAACGGCTTATGCTCACAGCCCCCCAAGCTCGTCCTGGCCCTGCCTGGCCTGGACGGCCTGTCCCCGGGCTCTGGCTCCCTTTCACCCTTTACCAGGTTCCGGCCAGGCAGACGGTGCCTAGAAGACATGCCCTCCCGCCTCCTCCCCAGGTTGGAGGCTGATATAGAAAGACTTTGACATAAAGAGTCACCGGTCTCAGGGCCAACACTCAGTCTCTGCGTGTCCTTGGACAGGTCCCTCGCAATCTTGCGTTTCACTCCCCACCCACCACACAGCACACACCTTCCCTGGGCTGGCACCATGCGTCCCTGTGGGAAAAGCCCATGCAGAGGGCGTCCATTCAAGTTCCCACGTCAGAGAAATCCACCAAGCAGGGGAGTCTGAGCTCTTCCCACTCCAGGCTCTACCTAGAATGCAAAAATGTTTTTTGTTTGGGGGGCTTTTTTTACATATCATTCATCAATGTCAACTGCCAACCACGTTGGCAGAGCCAGCCCCTGCCCCAGGCCCATGGCCCCTCGGTCACATCAGGCAGAGGCAGGCGTGCAGATGTTCATCATGTCGTGTCTCAGTGAATTCTTTCCACAAATCTGTCATTACTCGTGTTTTGAAGATGAGGAAACAGAGGCTCAGGGAGGTCCAGGACCTGGCCCGGCGTTCCCTGTGTGGCGTTGGCTGAACTACAGGCCTCGTCTACAAGATGGGAGCTCCAGCCCTCTCCACGGAGCTGACCTCGTGTGCCGGGGCTGCGATGCCAAGTGCCACCAACCAGGTGGATTCGGCAACAGACGTTTACATCTCACAGCTGTGAGGCTGGAAGTCTGAGATCAAGGCGTCGGCAGGCTGGGTTCCTTCAGAGGCCTCTCTCCCGGGCTTACAGATGGTCTTCCCTCTCTGTGTGGCTGTGCCCTTAGCTCCTTTTCTTATAAGGCCACCAGTCGTATTGGGTTAAGGCCTACCTCATGACTTCATTTTACCTTGATGACCTCTTTAAAGACCCCATCTCCACATACAGTCATAGCCTGAGGTACTGGGGGTTAGGCCTTCAACATAGGAATTTGAGGGGACACAATTCATCTCCTAAGAGAGGTGATGGCATGGGGAAAGTGCATGGGGCAGCAGGTGGCCCACGTGGGTTCACTCTGGGGCAGTGTGGGGATGGCGTGTGGCCAGCTCTAAGGAGCAACAACAAGATTTTACTGAGTGCCCACCACAGGTCAGGCCATGATGGTGTGAGATGGCTCTGGACGCCACCATGTGAGCAGCACGTGTAGAAAAGGAGCAGCTGCTCCCAACAGGCCACTGAATCCTTCTGGAGAGCCAAGAGCATGCAAGTAGGCTCTGCAAATGTGTTCAGAATACATCTGCCAACTGCACAGCGGACACAGGCCCTCCCAGCATCCTGCACCCTCCACTGGCACCCGCTCAGCCCACCAAAGGAAGCTGGGGGCCTCTGGGTCTAATTTCTCCCCCACACGCTACAGAGCATGTAGTGCGGGTTCAACAAGAATTTCCTGACTGCGTGAACAAATAAATGCAAATTCTGACTGATTCAGGCCTCCTGGTGTGTCCTCATTTCCCTCCTGCTGAAACTTGATTAGAATTCTGGACCAGACCCACCGTCCACCAGCAAGGACAGGGCGCTACGGAACTGGGGCTGTCCCCGAGTGTCAGACGGCTCACAGAGAGGCGGCGGAACAGCCAATACCCCGATCCACACCCTGAGTTGTGGCTCTCTCTGCCTTGCAGCCAAAATGGCAGACACGGGATTTCACACACACCAGCAGGCATTCCAGAGGTGGGCATCAAAACCCCTCTGGAGATGAGCAGAGGCAGGACTGAAGCAAGAAGCATCAGCCGCTTCCGGATGGAAAGGCTCCTTAGAGGCTGGAACAAACTACCTGGGGGAGCCTTCTCTGTAGGTTTTACCAACACGCCTGGTCCTCAGCTGTCTGGATCAGTTTAGGTGTGGTCTTGCCTCAAGGCAGGAGGGAAAACTAGATGACCTCTTTGGGTCCCTTCCTGCTCTGGGATTTCAGGCAGACACCAACATCTGGGGAGTGACAGTAGCTGAGAGATCCCAGTGGCCAGAAGCCAGCAGTAACAGGGTGGCCCGGTCTGGGCTTCCACCTGGAGCTAACCGACTGGTAGAGTTGCAAATAGCAACAAGCCTGGCAGCTGCCAGGATTACCCGTTTGACAGAGCAAGAAGTGGCGGAGGGAACTGCTCAGCAGCAGAGGAAACAGTAGCCCAGCGTGGGTGTGTGTCCACACAAGTGTTATAGACACACGTACACACAGCGTATTTATGCAAAGGTGGTGGGAGGGCCTGCTGGGGAGGTCTCTCCTCCCGGATCACAAAAAGCCTGCTAAGAGTCACAGCTCCCCACCGAGAGCCGTCCGGGTCTTTAGCTTTAGCACCCCGGTTTTCTCACCACATCCTCGAAGAAGCCAAGGGCTGGGGACACCCTCTCCGTTTCACAATGAAAGACAAGAAACACGAAGATGGTCAAGATCACATCAAAGTTGCCCCAAACCCAGTGTTTATGTCAACTGCCAGCCCTTTCTATGTAACTTTTTTGTTCTAACCACCTCTGAAATCAGACCTGCTTTTTTTTTTTCAAACCCAGTGTATAACAGCACTTTATCAATCCCCCACGAAGCTTATCAATCAGTCAATCAACTAATCAACCCGCATGCATTTTTGAGGGCCTGCACTTCAGCCAACAACCCAGACGGTGTGGCAAAAACGATGCCTCCCCTCAAAGAGCTGAGTGTTGGGAACACAAGACGAATACAAGAGAAGCAACAGTGGACAAGGTGGGGCAGCGCACAGTGACAGGCTGGAGGCCACCTGGCTCTCAGACGAAGCGGCTGCCCGCAAGGGCAGGGCAGTCACCACAGGTTCCTCGAAGAGGTGGGATGTGCATGAGGCCTTGGGGAAGGAGACAGAAGACATCATAGGCCAAAGGAACCATGAGCAGGGCTGTGGCAGAGCCATGGGCAAAGAGGCCACCCGGGCCTGAGGGTGGGGACAGGCCTCCAAGGCCATGGAGAGGAGCCGGCCCAGAGGCACTGGTGAGCCGGGAGCTATGGAAGGGTCCTGCAGAGGAGGAACTTCCCGAAAGCATTTCTAGAATGGCTGTTGCATGCCAATCAGACGGCGTGTGTCATTTCCGGAGCACGGAGTCTACCTTCACCGGGTGTGCACACCACTGCACTACCCATCCCAGCACCAATAGCAAAGCAAAGCCGCACACAGTGTTTTCCGTGGCGCCTCAGCCCCTCCAAACCCCTGCACCCCTCGCATTACTTAGCTCCCGTGAATGTCTCAGCACATTCATACCACACACACACACACACGCAAGAATGTCAGACACAAGAATATATCAATTGACCTTACTTTAGTTATAAACCATGTCTTTAAAATCTCAGCCTCTAAGTCAGCCTCTGGGAGAGGTCCCCGCATCCACAATTCATTGCCGAACCAACAGTCCTTCTCACGTTCTTTGCACAACGCATGCGAGTTTGAACCATAGAGACCCAGGCTGATCTGTTTGCTATGATGGACTCGGGTCTCCCTCCCTCCTTCCATCCTGGCCCTCGGGCTCCCTGCTCACTGCAGCCCCTTGCCGCAGCACCTCTGCCAACGCCTCCATCCAGAGCCCTCACTCATGTCCTGCAATGATCCAGTGAGTCCTTACTATGGGCCCACACGGTGCTTACATTCTATGGAGGCAAATAGAAAATAAACATGAAAGTAATCAAAGAAGCAAAAGAATTACATGTTGTGATCGGTAAGGAAACAAACGAGAGAGGGAAGAAGAATACATGACTCTCCCTCTGGAGGTGCCATCAGAGCCGAGACTGAAAGGATGAGAGGGAGCTGTGGATTTGACATGTGAGGACAGAAGTGAGCCAGAGAGGGCAGTGGGGTGTGCAAAGACCCTGGGGTACAAAGAGCTTGGTGCAGTCACAGAACCCAGAAATGGCCAAGGACGCAGGAGCATGGTGCTCAAGATCCCCACATGAGGTCACTCAGGGCTTGAACAACCGTGAGGGGACTCCAGCCCTGTCCCAAACCCTCTCCTTCCCCTATAATTGCCCATCGGTGATAGAGTCACCCGAAGCGCCCCCCCGCCAATATTCCATCAGCCACCAAATCCCATTGGTTCTACTTCAAAATCTCTCCCAGCTTTGCTCTCTTTTCTCCTCCCCCTGCGCCTTAGTTTGGGTCCTCACCATCATTCACCTAAACAAGGCTACAAGCCCAGCCATCTCTCCTGTGTCCAGCCCAGTTGTTTGCGTGGGGGCCCCTACATGCCACCACTCAGCTTCCAAAAAACACACATCTAACTGCATTGCTCCTACCTGAAAATTCATGCCCAAGTTGGCAGCTGTTGAAGCTGGGTGATGGACACATGCACACTCTTCTACATGACTGAGATTTCTATAACAACCACCACAAAAACAAAACAAAACAAAAAACCCTCCTCCTATCCAAGAAGTCTTGTCCTACCCTGGGCTTCGTACATATTGGCTAAGTATTAAAAACTCAACCAAGAAAACCGTTCCTGTTAACAGATTTTACAGTCCATCCAGCCTGTACGTTTTAAAGTCTCCCCCCACCGCCTCCACTGCATTTAAGACACAGCCTAAGTCTTGTGTGGCCAATTGCCTGCCGAGCCAGCCTTGCTCCCTCGTGCCAGAAGTCCTGCTGTTCCTAAAACTCACCACACCCCTTCAGACCCTCACACTTGCGTTGGTCTCTCTACCTGGCACGTGCATCCACTCGTGATAAATTTCTACTCATTAGTCAAGCTCCGGCTCAATGTCAGGTGCTCAGAAGGGCTCTCCTTCCTTTCTTCACCTGCTCCTCCATACTTGTCTGCATCACCACCTTCCCCCCAGTCTAGGGGCTCCTCGCGGGCAAGGACCAGGCTCCATCACAGCAGCAGAGCAAACTGCTGTCTGGTCACTGCTCTGTGCCAGGCACCACGCCGAGCGCTTCTCTCGACGGGACACTTTGAGTCCTCGGAACCGCCTAGGAGGAAACCACTGGAGTCCCCATTGTTGAGCAGGAGAAGCAGGCTCAGAGCAGGCAGACCCCCTACCCGAGTCCCCCCACCTAGTTCCGAAGCTGAGAGGGGCCCACCCGCAGAGCCCCCTGTCCCCCATCCTGCACGCTGCCCCGTGTGTGCCCCGCCTGAGGCCTGGCTCATAGACAGCACACCGACCCTGTTTGCTGAATGAGTGCAGCCCCTGAATCAGCTGGCCCCCGTCCCACCTGCTCCCATCGCCTTCCTGCCCTTTCTCCAAGCAAAGCTCTTCCAGCAGCTGAGTACCCGGCTACAGATGCAAAGCCCAGAGATCAGCGTGACAGAGTGTCAAGCGCACTTTGCTCTCAGGAGACCCTTGTGTGGGAAGCCCTGTTACACACGGGTCCCCCAGCCCTCCTCATGTGCCACCTGTAGCCCTGTGGCTGCGCTCCAGGGAACCCAAAGAGGGAGAGAGCTGTCAGGAGTTCCCATGACTACACCATCCAGACCGAACTCATTTCCAGGTAGTTTAACATCAGTCCCTTCCTTCACTTTGTCCTCACATAAAAATGAAAAGCAAGGCCCAAAACCCTGACAGCGGTGTGTTCAGACCTGTCCTTGATGTAACGGTAACCACACCCACTACCCTAATACACCTGCTTGTAAGATGTTTTTCAAAAGAGCTCGTGTAGAAAAGCATTAAGGTATAATTTCTCCTCCGTGCTGCTGCTGACGGTTCCCGAGGCCACAGCTGTGGGCAACCCGGTGAAAGGCTGCTCCACACAGGCGCCAGCCTGTCCCCACAGCTGCGGCTCTGCCCTTAGCAGAAATGGTGTTTGACAACAGAGTGGCATGGACTCAGCCACAGGTGACATCAAACTTAAAGATTACTTTTACAGCCGTTTATTAAACTAGGTGCAGACAACCTTGGGTGCTGGGTCATGCCACGTGAATTCATCTCTATTACTGCCTGTATGGAGCCTTTTGCCTCGGAAAACAAGTGGCTTCTAAAGTCGCTGTGCTTCCATTTGGCCAGCCCTCCTCTGCCGGCACCTTCCTTCAGCCATCAAGACGCTTGGGCGCCTGTTACATGCGACAGGTCCAGAGTTTGAGATGAGTCTATGAGGGAGCAGCCCTTCCCAATCCAGAGTATAAAGGAGTTGGGTTTCGGTGTAAAATAAATTTGCTCTGTGTGAGGGAAGGATAGAAACCCAGCAAGTTGCCTGACCAATGGCCACCCAACTTTCTGTCCAGGAGTTTTGGGTTTTTCGGATTTTTTTTTAAGTTTTCCCTGGAAGTCCAATACTGGGAGGAACAAGGGGTGTTTCTGGCAGGCAGGGCTGTGTCCTCTCGGCCTGGTAACACAGCGACTAATATCAATACATTGTCAAGCCTCACACACCCTTGGAAAGCTGGGGAGCCCAGGTGCTTGGCCCAGGGGCCTGCCCGGGTCAGCGCGGCCCGCCCGTGGGCCCCTTCTGGGCCTCGCTTTGCTCCTGCATGTTAAGCGTTGCTCTCAAGGCTGCACACAAGGCTGCTGTGGGGCTCAGACACCCAAGTACGTGGCACATTCCACCAGCATAAGCTACAATGACCCACACAGAAGCTGGAGGCTCTCTGGGGTTCCATGGTCTGATGCTCCATCAGCTGAGTGACAGGGCCTGGAGCAGCACTCAGGACCCACAGGCAAGATGGTCCCTGACAGCTGGTCAGAGGAAGGCGCTGGTCAGCCGGAGGCGGGGCCCTGGGACATTGCAGGTGAAGGCCCTCGGACAAGGGCAGGGCTGTCTGCAAAAGCTGGCTGTCTGCTTCAGGAGGCAGTGCACTGATTTCTTATATTCATCATTTTTATCTTTCCAATGGTCCTAGCTCCAGAGTTCAAGGCCTGTATTAAGCACTGCAAACGCACCAGGAAAGCATGACCACTGACCTCTTAACCCCATCCATGCGGGTAGCAGAGCGACAGTTAGGCTGGCTCTGGTCTGCTGGAGCCACCTGAGGGCTCCCCTTGCAGACCTCAGGCTGCCAGTCCAGAAGAGCTGAAAGCTGTGCAGGATTTCCCCTCAGGTCCCAGGTCTGGACAGGGCTCCGGGTGGCCCCCCTTCCTAAGGCCCCACCGCCCTGATGTGGCCCTGGCAGTGTCCCCAGTTCCAGCAGCATTCCCAGAAAGGCTCCCCTCCCTCACAAGCCTCCTGCTGGCCTCCACCTCGGCAGCAGATGAAATGAGTCTCCAGTGTCCTAATTTTCTCCCAGGGAGTAAGACTTAAGGTTTGGAGGAAGAGGTCACTGGTTGTAAACGTTCCAGAAATAAAGCTTAAAAATGGTTTAGCACCTTGAGGTTCTTCATCAGATCTGCAAGGCCAGGAGTCGAAGCCACAGCTGACCTGAAGGACTGATTGAGCCGCGGTTGCCTCCTGCACTGCTGGTGGCCACAAGCCCCAACTCAGCACGGACACACAGACGTGCACACCAGGCTTTCCCCTCGGCTCCCCAGGAGCTTCTCCGAAGGAGAGGGAGGGGTCACCAGATGCTTGCTGTGTGCCCCAGGGGCTTCATGTACCTATCTCATTTAATTTTCACAACAACCCTGTTAGAGTAGGTGTCATCACCATTTTACATGCAAAAACTGAGCTTCGGAAAGATTAAGCAATTGCCAAAGTCAACAGCTCCTAGGTGGCAGGGCCAGGACTGCAGGAATCCAGGTCTGCCCAAGCCCATAGCCCACACTCTTCCCACTCTGGGCTCTGCGTCCAGCAGCGCCACACACCCACATGGCTCACCACCCGGGCCAGTCGGCAGGAAATAGAGACGGGGTGGAGGGGAGGGGAGGAACAGGGAGGCGGCGGGTTGGCCACTAGAGAAGTCTTAATTAAACAAAGACAACGACTGGAACCATGGGTGAGGATCTTTAAACAGGAGGAGGGTGCTCTCAGAACTGACAGGGCTGGGCAGCTAGTTGACTTAGAGCTGTCATCCCTGGCACCCCCCAAAATAGCAGGCTGGGGCAGGGGTACATGAACAGAGCTAGGTGACAAGGGAGAAGTGGGCGTTGTTGTGGGGCGTGCCTTGTGTGTGTGTAGCGTGAGGTCCTGGGAGAGGCCCACGATTGGGGTGGAGGGTGTCGTGCTGTCCTGAAGGAGGGTCAGGACAGGCGTCACCTTGCATGAAGCTGGCAGCGGAAGCTAAGGGAGTCAATTAGACAGATTATGAAAGGAGAGACCACAGAGAAGGGACGAGGCCCAGGCCAGAGCCCTGGGAACACCTTTCCCTTCTGCCCTAGCACGGAGACCAGCAGGGTGGAGGGGGCGGCGCTATCAGAGAACCGGGAGAGCAGAGGATAAAGGCCAGCCAGCCTGAGACAGAGGGCCTGGCGAAAGGGATTGAAGCCACAGAAAGGATAAGGTGTGGGCACTGTGAAGACACAGGCAAAGTAGCAACCGGGGCCCCAGCTGGTCATGAACCAAAGGCAGTGGGAACAGAAGTCAGATTGCCACAGCTGAGCGAGGAGGAGGAGGAGAAAGCGAGGAAGCACAAATGGACAAGACTTTTCACAAATTCTGACATTGACAAAAAACAGATACATGAGTAACAAGATTGGGACGGGGCTTTTTTCCCTAAGATAGGGACTATTTGAACACATTCACAGACAAGAAGGAATGGAGCCAGTGAAAGATAACAAACTATAGGCGAGAAAAAGTATTCAGAGGGCAAAGTTAAAGAGGAACTGGGGGGAGGTGGGGTCAGAAAGGAGGGCACAAGCAGATGACGTTAGATTTGAAAGGAAAAGACACTTTATCCTCTAAGATGGGCAAAAAGGGGAGCTGGAAATGCAGAAATACTAAGGTGAAGGGGCTGAAACTCGCATAGATGACACTGAACAACCCCAGAAAGCAAGAAACAAGGGCACCTGCAGAAGGCAAGGCCTGGGCAGGGGTGGGAGATCCGGTCAGTCTGTATCAGTTAGGGTGAGCCATGCTAGCTGCTGAGCTGCAGTAACAAGCAACCCCTCAAACCTCAGGGGCTTAACCCAATGAAAGGTTATTTCTCACTCATTCAAAGTCCAAGGCCATGTTGCTATTCCACACAGTCATTCAAGGACCCAGGCTCCTCCTCTCTGGTGTCTGCTCCATCCTCTGGGGAAGAGTGAGCATATGGGGAGTTGTGTGGGCAGCTTTATGGGCAGGCCTGGAAGTCATGCCCAACACTTCCACCCGCATTTCATTGGTCAGGCCCAGTTGCATAGGCACACCCAACAGGAAGCTAGAAAAAGTAGTCTAGCTGGGTGCCAGGAGGAAAAGGAAACAGGTTTTGATGGAAACATAGCCATTTCTGCCACAAGAGAGGGCTCCAATAAAGAAGAAAAGATTCCAATGATCCGGGTTCATGCATGCTAGCTGTAGGTGATGGGAAATGAGCTGCCCCTCACGCTTGGGTCTTCTCAGCAAATCTTTTGTAAAAACTCTGAAGATATTGAGTGTATCATTCTCCCTGGCCTGTCCTATACTTCTAACATGTGGACACAAAGCCTTTCTATACACTTGTGCCACGGGATGGCTCCACAGCTCCAGTTGGTTGTTGATCGGCACTGAAAATGTGCAGTATATGCAGCAAAATGTCTTTCATGATTCAAAGGAACGAAGCCCTAAGGATGGCATTTCAGATGTTCCTTCTAAGCCTGGAGTTCCACAGTCATTGCTGGGCATCACCCCATCTTCACCCCACCAGACATATCAAGAGAGGTCCTGCTGGCCCATCACAGCCAAAACAGCTCAGAAAGATACGTGTGTAAAGAAGGTCTTCTGAAGATCAATATATCTCAGCGAGATCTCAATATTTTTCCTTTGATTCTTGTTCTAGGAATTGGCTTTTTCAATAGGAACCCTAAGTTCCCCACACCTTCCTTTCATTACAAGCAAGGACATTGTCCTCCATTAAAAAAAAAAAAAAAAAAAAAGAGCTTCCCAGGCCTGTTCCGAGAAGGTTGTGCAGCTCCATCCTATCCCACTCTGGGAAAAGATAAATGCCTGTTTGCCCACAAGGCTGGCCATGTGAATGCTGTTAATAACCTGTTACTTTCATCTAGAAGCTTTGTCATACACAGCTGTTGAAAACCATCAGCGTTAAAGAAAGCAAAAGACACACTGGACTGAAAGATCTGGATGATCCAGGAGAGATGGATCCACGCACATGTGTTGTACAGATCTTGCAAAATCTGTAACTATGGGGAGAGCAGGGGAGAGAGAGAGCAAGAAAACAATTGAGGCCCAGAGGCATCTGGAAATGAATGCTAGACTGTGTCTGGGTGTTGCTCAACGGTGACCTACCTTCCCAGGGGCCTTGCCAGGCTCTGGTAAAGGATCAAGCCCTGCTGATGGCGCATTTCATCCCTGCTGGAAGGAACACAGGGAGCTGGTTCAGGGTTGCAGTGTCCTTTGAGCAGCAAAGATCCAGCAATGCCAGGGCATGAGAAGGGCATCTCTCTCAGGCAAGAGAGGTGAGCAGACAAGCATCTACCTGCACAAGGTGTGTTTACAGAAGGAGAGAGAGGTGTCTACTTGCCTCCAACACCTGTGGTCAGGTTAGAGAACAGAAGCTCATTCATTCCTGATTTGCCCCAAAGGCTAACTCTTTTCCTTCAGTTGCCTGGAGTTGACTCCTGCCCAGGAACGGTCAAGGAGCGGAGGGCTCTAGAGCAGACCCCTTTTGGCGCCGGCACCATTGCCCTGGACAGAGAAGGCGGGATCCTGGAGACGCTCCGAGAGCCCCCACTCGCTGCCACATTTCAGCAGTCTCTGACATTGGTCTGCAAAGTTCAACCAAAAACAGCCACCACCCATCATTCCTGCAGCCCAAGCAGAAGCTCACCAAGGGGAAATGGAAGAGGCTGGGTCAGAGCTGCAGTCACGCAGCCTGAGTTTTGGCAGGCCCAGGGGATCTAATGAGGCTGTAAACAGCAGGCCGGAGGTGTGCAGGAAACTGCTAACCACCCTGACGGCTTTGAACTCTTTGGACCTACTCAGAAGCAGTCACATAGACCCGGAACATGAACACTCTTCTTCATTGTGGTCAATAAAGACTGTAGGAAACGCTTCTGGTCCTGATGGCATTGTCAAAGTTGGCCAACATTCACTCAGCACCCAGCAAGAGCTGGACACCACGCCAGGTTGAGCCCGCATCCCCTCAGAGGTCACACGCTGGAGGAGACAGGTCCAGCTGGGCTGTATGGTCACCAGGCCCCAGTCTGGCTTCGCCACTCACTGTCTCTGTGACTCTAGGAAACTTACTTTTCTATGGCTCAGTTTCTCCTCTCCAAATTGGAAACAATAATTAGGACCCAATGAGATGCAAACGTATGTAAAATGCCCGAAGCACCAGAGCTGCTGGTCACCATCCTAGTGAAGCCAAGTGACACGGTAACGTCGGAGAAGCAGACCAAGTCTAAGCCACTGTTCTTACTGTCCAGTCCTTTTGCCTCGCCATTCTCTACCCCAGCCCTCTTCTGCCACGCCCCGGCCACCAGAATACAGGTCTGAGCGGGACAATTCCTGGCCTGGAGGGGCTCAAAAGGAGCAGGCAGCACATGTCCACAGGCGCGAGAGGGTGGAGAAACCTCTCCCAGAGGGCGGAAGGCCCCAGAGGCGCTGCACAGCCCTGTGTCACGCTGGAACTGGCTCCCGAACGGCGGTCATTCCGCCCCCTTTAAGAAACCAATGCCTATCCCCCGAACTCCCCACAGACCTGCTGGCCTCCCATCGCTCCGCTTCCACGATCAACAGAAAATCAATCAGCCTTTGTTTGGCCACTTCTGTTTCCACACACCCCTCCCATTATATTTGAAAACAAAGTTTCCCATCTTTGCACTGATTTCTCAGCCTACTTTTAAGCACAATAACAATAAGCTCCCCCGGGGTGGAGTGGAGGGTATGTGCCAAGACTGGGGCTTGGCACGAAGCCCATCCCTTTCGGCCCAGGTTACTGGGCGAGAGGTCAGAGAGATGGCAGAGGAGGAGGCCAAGGAGCCGGACGTCTCCCCCGTTCTTCCCCCACCCGGCTCCCCACAGGTCATGACCCTCCTCCCCAGCTCCCAGGAGCCCCAACCTGGGATGCTCCCGGGTTCCTGAGCCTAACCGCTGCAGGTGCACTGAAGTTTTTATCCACCCCCGCTTCACCCCCACCACGCACACACACACACCATCCCACCCGACAGACCCACCTGACTTGCAGTCCCATTTCTGCTTCTGAGGGGTGTCGCTATGGAACCCCATATGGCAGGCCACACTGCGTGGGCGGGATCAATGTCAGGGCATTGGAGGAGTGTTCTGGGACTCAAATAGACCTGCATTCAAATCCCATCCCGGTGCCTTTCCTTGTGCAAACCATTTAACACCTTGAGCTTCGATTTCTCATCATCTCATCTTCACAGAGATTGTGCAAGAAATCAGCAGGTGACGCTTCTCCAGTGGTTGACACTGAGTAGGTATTTAGTAAATGGTTGCTATTTTTGCTGCGTTTATCAGGAGCCATCTGGAGATAAGCTTTAATTGCATTGATGAAGGAGAGGAAATTTCAATACCCTTGTTAGGGTCAATAGGGGAAGATATTCTGGTACTGGGCTGAGAGGGACCCTTCACCCCCCATGGAAGTGGTCACCTGCCAGGCAGGTGGGGCCTATTAAAGGCTCAAAGGCTCTGGGTGGTAGGTCAGGGGTTAGCCCTAGAGAAGAGGAAAGAACTGGGGCCGCATACGTTTAATTTAAAACATAGGGAAGGTGAAAGAAATGAGAGCTGCTGATGGGAGTTGCCAAGCTTGGGGCTCAGAGCCCAGAGTCTAGAAAAGTTGCCTCCACTCATCACCTGAGGGCAGGGCTGGGTGACAGTCATCGTGGCCCCGCCAGTGCCCAGCCTGCACCTGGCTCACAGGGGCACTCACCACATATTTACTGACTTATGGAAGCAAGCCGTCTTTCCCAACCTCCTCCTGTAACTTAAGACTGCTTTCTTGGTAGAGGAGGATGAGAGACGGCACCATCTCATGCTTTGTTCAAGGCGGACCCTGGAAAAGAATGTCGAATTCACGTTGAATTCATATGAAGGGAGAGGGGTAAGAATAACGGAGCTAGAGAAAACAATTTTCAGTTCAAGGGGAAGCGAATGCCTGCTGTGGGACTAACGGAGCTCTGGATGAGGAACAACACCGTGAGGGAGGAGGGCGCCATGCTGGCTCTCTAAGAAAAGAGAAGGAGTGAGGCTGTCCCTTCCCTCTCCCCTCCCCCACTCCCTCCCCGACTTCCCACTGCCTGCCTCGTTGGTCCTGGAAAGTTTGGTTATTAACCAGCATGAGGGTGAGGAATGGTCTAGAGCAAGGTCAGCAAACTACAACCTATGGGCCAAACCTGGCCCACCACCTGTTTGTCTTAATAAAGTCTTATTGAAACATAGTGACACTTATTCCTTTATATACTGTCTAGGGCTGCTTTTGTACTTTGAGAAGTTGTGACGGAGACTGTATGGTCCCAAAACACCAAATTATTTACTCTCTGGCCATTTACAGAAAAAGTTTGCCAGCTCCTGGTTTGGAGAAAGGGAAGGTGGCGCATCCCACCCTCCCAGCCCGTGGTGAGCAGAGAAGAGCGAGCGGCAAAGCTCGTGTTTCTGACAGTGGGGTCCAGGAAGCACTGAATCAAGCCAGCGAGGGGCGAGTAAGGCATCTGTGCAGCGCTGGGCGCTGTGGGATGCAGAGAGAAGAGCCGGAGCCCCTGCTAGAGGGCTAGGGGAGGAAAGGGCGAGGGCTGTGTCAGGGAGAAGATACCGGCACGGAGGGCCCTTTGCAGCTGCCCCCCGTAGAGGGAGCCCCTGTAGGTCAGCTGAGTTAGCTAGAGGAAGGCCACATGCTTAGGCTTTTTGAAAAGGACAGTTTCCATTGGAAAGGACGAGTGGGGAGAGCAGGCAGGTGAGCCCACCGTGAGCTTCCGGCCCCGGCCTTGCCCCCTGCTCAGGCCCCTTGCTGTGCGCCCCTCCCCACCTGCTGCCATGACCTGGCCAATGCCCTGGGCTTCCACAACCGCTGATGGACCCAGGGTCAGGGAAGCCATGGAGTGTGTGTAGGTTTGATCCTGTGGTGCTATCAGGGCTGGAGGCTGCTCCAAGATAGCTGGGGGGGAGGGGTGGGGGCGGCGAGGCAGGGAGAGAGTCCATTCCAGAAGCCGGGCTGGAGGACAGCAAGGAAAGGAAACTTTCCTTTGGTTCCTATGGTTCAAAGGAAATGACATAATGATGGAGAACCAAGCTCTGTTATTCCGTGTGTGTGTGTGTGTGTGTGTGTGTGTGTGTGTGTGTGTGTGTTATGGGGGCAGGAAGCAAGTACCAACCAAGAGGGGTACCAAGAAGAAAGAATTACCATGAAGCATGAGGCGTGAAGAACGCTCAAGACAGAGATGGAAAAGGCTTGAGGACAAGGACAGGCACAGACTTTGGTCAGTTGTTTAAGGACAGAAAAAAAAGTTGGGAAAACACTGCCCTGGGTTATTTGCCTCCTACACAACAGAGGTATTCTCCAAGGTTGGTGCGAGCTGCCCAGAGCCCCGGGAACTCTCGTTAGGTTAGCCACACCAGCTCACTCTGCTTTATTACCTTTACGTTGCCTCAGAAGAGCTCGCTCCATCTGGTTGTGGCTGTTAAAAATGTGCTTGGCTTTCTTCTTAAAAATAAAACCCCAATCAAGAGATGAAAGAAAGTGCTTTGG
Organism: Equus przewalskii; assembly: GCF_037783145.1. NCBI lineage: Eukaryota > Metazoa > Chordata > Mammalia > Perissodactyla > Equidae > Equus > Equus przewalskii. The sequence goes on from NC_091847.1 coordinate 10,482,354, forward strand.
AGCTAGTCCAGGGAACCATCGCACACAGGTGGGGAAAGAGGAGGACTGGGAAGATGATTGGGGGGGCCGGGGGGGGCCTCGGAAGGCTGGAGCAGGCAATCCGGCTGACATAAGCACGTACACTAATGAACAGGATCAGCCAAAAGATGTCTTTTGATGCTCAAACCCGGCAAGGATCTGTAATTTAGGGTGCACAGAAGGAGTGGTCCTGGAGCAAGGGAGAAGAGGTGTGAAAGTGTATGGCAAGAAGCACACAGCTACTTTTAGCTAGGTAACAAGAGACTGCTATTAAAAGTCTGCTTTGAAATTTAAAGCAGCATATGGTCCCAACTTCGTTATGTGCAAGTGGATTTCCTCTGCCTGCTCAGTCCTGGACAGCCAAAGGCAAGGCTGACCGGCTGGGTCTGGAAGGTCAGCCCATTTCCCAGGGCAAACCCCCCACTACTTTCAGGGGTGGCCTCCCACCTCGCAGCTCTGAGTCACACACGGGGCCCTAACATTGCACAAGAACAAAATGCACACGGCGCGGGATGGTTTCCTGTGACCTCCCACCCAACCAAGCAGCATGTTCAGAAAGCACGTGGGGTCAGAACTCCCTCTGACTGCCCGCGCACGGCAGTAATGTGTCCACCGCCCGGCTGCCTCCAACCTCTGAGGTCACTGTGTTTGGGCTGAGAGAAGCAGTCCTTGAAGTAAAGGCCGTGGCATGTGAGTATGGCCAACACCGCCCGCCGGGCAGCCACTCAGCAAGGCTGCTCTTACGCCCCAGGACGTTTCTCAGCCTCAAGGTCTGGCTGCTGTTTGGGGAAAGGCGAGAGAGCAGGACAGGGCAGGCCTTCCTGCTCCCGCGGCTGGGACGATAGCGTGCCCATGTCACATGGAGGAAGACTTTACTGAGATCCTGGTGAGGGGTGAGGGCTCCCCTTCCCTTTGCAAGTCTTTTTCTCAGTAAACAAAACTCAGTGTGGGAACAGGATTCCTATAAATTACAATACAAATTGATTAATGCCGTAAAAATGCGATTGAAACCACCAGCCCTTACAAACAGTGGGGCTTATGTTGTCTGCTCCGCTCTCTAAAGGATCGTTTCCCTTAAGAGTTTGTGTATTGTTCACCCTTTTCTTGGCACACGCACAAAATCCAAAGCCTCTAATAACGCAGGTCATTAAACTAACAAGGGCACTTGGACCTTTTTCAAGGGAGCGATCCAGGTAGCGCTCTCCGCGGGGAGTCGGTTTACCGCGAGCGTCGGAGGCTGCCCTCCGCTCAGCCGCGGCAAGAGCAGGCGCGGGCTTTCTTGGTAAAACGGGCTTTCCTGTGGCCACTAGGTGGAGCTAACTGTTTATTAAAAAGGGCAGTTTGGGCCTTGGTGCAGCTCAGGACATAGTAGAATGTCAGTCCTCTGTGCACAGAAATATAAACGGGAGGTGGGGGACTATATGATGAGAAGCACCGGGCAGTGTTGTACCGGGGGAAGCCCCCCAAATGTGGTCAGCAAGGAATCCATCTCTCACTTTATTTGAGGAGACGGGAGGGAGTGGGGCCTTCCAGACCCTCCCCTGCGTGTGGGTCCCGGGTCGCCCTCTGCCCTTCTCCGGACCTGAGCGTTTCTGGGACTCGGGAGGCCCATCCCAGTTCCAGCTCCACCGCTAACTTCACTGGCTGGCTTTGCGGGGTCACCGTGCCCGGTAGCCACGTACCCAGAAATGCTGCTGACGACGGCCCTGCCTCCCTATAGGGTTGCTGGGAGGATCCGACAAGCCAGTGAACGTGAAAGTATTCTGGAAAGATAAAACATTCTTCAAACATATAGTATGATTTTATTCGTTATCAGAAAGCAGACGGATAAGCTGAAGAGGGGGACATAAGGCACTGGCTGTGCAAGATGAGTTATTTTTAGGCTATCTGATGCTTTTTAACATACGAAAGAATGATCCAATGCATTTCTGAGATAACTTTAAAAAATAAACCATGGCAAGAGGCGTATGCGGTAATCAAGTCCACAAGGTGAAAGCCTGTGTCCCAGGGTCGGGGCAGGGCCGGCGCCAGGGCAGAAGCAGCCGAGGGGTTTCTGTCTGCTGCTGGGCAAGAGGAAAGGCTAGATGACCTCAAAACAGCCTCCAGTTTAGGAATCTCTGGCTCAGTTTGTGGCACTCACGAACTGAAAGAGGAAAGCTAGTTAAGTTCCAAACAAGCCATGAAAACGTGAGAAATGAGGTTTATGAAAGCAGCATAGATATTTTTTACAAGCAGTGTAATTTTCCAGGAATCAGATCAATGGATCTGGGCAATAGCCTCCAGCTCCAGTGTCTTCCAGAATTAAGGTAAATGTTCAAAAGAAAGCGTTTCTGTGCAAATTGATAGCATTTGCAAAACTATGGTTCTGATATATAGGATGTTAATAAGTGTTTCACCTTTAAACTTTTTTAATTTAACAAAATAGTTCTTCCTGTTCCAATAAGTCCAGAAAATACTGGATTGAAAATAAAGTGTGCTAATGAGCACTTTAAACCTCCAAAAGGTGGATGCTAACGTGCAGCGTTTGATGGACATGTTCGGTCACAGAAGCCTTCTTCGCTGAAAAGCCAATGAGCATATCCGAGAATGGTATTTTGTGCAATATTTTTTCAGCAATACTATCCCAACTGAATGGAATAATCAGGTCGATGTCAGCTGGAAGTCAGGCTGGTACCAAAGACGTCCTGGCACTTGGGTAAAAACACCCACTAGAGTTTGGTTGAAACAATAGCACAAGTCAAAGTTGTGATGGAGACAAGGGAAGGTGCACGAATGTTCCATCCAAGGTATACAGTCCCGAGTGCAAAGACCCGAACTTTATAACATTTGTAAATGTGGTAACATTGCATATATATATAATCAACATCACAAAACATTTTTAATGACCTAGCTAGACGTCTGATCTAGGATTTACGTTTGACTCTCGCTTTACGGAATAGGTTTCTGAAAAGTCCTGGAGTGAAGCGTTATAAACAAACGTGTCTAGCACACTGGAGAGGAAACTCTACTGAAAAGAGCTGCAGCTCCACAGTGAAACTCTTTGCAGTGTGGCTGCAGCCCTGTGTGTGTTCGGGCAGCCAGCGCCTTCGCACGCTTCAGTCTTTGATCCTCACCACAAGCCTGGAGACGCGCAGGGCGGAGTTCAGAGCCCCAGAAACAGGCTTACCGCTGCCCTTGTTTTCCAGCTGAGGAAACTGAAGCGCAAAAAATGAAGGGATTTTTCTCTTTAAATTAGAGATACAAAGTTCTTATGTAATGTGTTCACTATTTTTGCCAAACTACTGTTAATTATGTACGTCAAAACTTTTTGGAGCTTCAGGAAACTGAGAATGCTGTTTTAAGAGGAGATGGAAAGAGAAAGCAGCAAGATACTGAAAAGTGGATTTAAGTGTTAAAACTCATATAGAAAAGTCAGTAAGTGTACTGTTTCCAGTCTTGAAGAGATGGAACATGAGAAAAGCTTAAAGAGCATCCAAAGAATGTCAATTTAAATCATTAAACAAACCGAAGTATCGACTTGCTAGAGGAAGGGAATCCTATGAGGAGCTTACAGATTTTACTGCTATGATTTTTGCCGCTGTGTGAGCTTGAGCAAATTCCTACCCTTCTCTGAGTCTCAGGTTACAGGCCGTGATGCTTTGACTCTGGAATGCCAGGGACCCTTTGGAGCAAGTGTCCAGAGGCACTTAGCTATAGAGGCCACCATGCTCTAAGCTGGGTGACCTTGCCCACTTCTGGCTAGAGCAACCTGGTTGAGAACTGACCCAAAGGAAGCCATCCTGGCCCATGAGGCCTGTCCTACTCTGGAGGGTGACTAGCCCACTGTGGTGACAGAGCCTAAGGTGGCCTCAGTGACCGTCTCCTGGTGTTCACATCTACTTTTGTGTGGTCCCCTCTCCTTGAGTGTGGACAGCACCTGTGACTTGCTTCTGACCCATAGAATACCATCGATGTGATGGGATGTCACGCCTGTGATACACTATGTGGCAATTTACATTCCATTACAACTTGCTGGCCTCGAAGGAGCCAGCTGTCATGTCGTGAACTGCCCATGGAGAGGTCCACATGGCAGGGAACCATGAGAGGCCCTGGAAACTGAGGGCAGCCTTTAGCCAACAGCCAACAACAAGCTGGAACTTTTCACTTCTATAGCTGCAAGGAAATAAATTCTGCCAACAACCCAAGGAAGCTCAGAAGTGGATTCTTCCACTGTTGAGCCTCCAGATGAGAACACAGCCCAGCGGACACTTGACTCGGTTATGCTGCACCCAGACCCTGAAACGCAGAATTTGTGAGATAACAAAAGTATGTTTTTTAAGCCAATAAGTTTGTGCAGCAATAGATAACTAATATACCCACCAATCAAGGGTGTCCAATGTTAGAGGCTGAACCTGAGATGCACAAAGAACCAGTCAGTGCTGGCAGCAACAGAGCAGATGCAGCAGACGCGAGCACAGAGGGACTGAGTCACAGAGAGGAGCTGGTAGCAGGGAAGGGAGCATGTGGTGTCTGGCCCTGAGGGGACTCATGACAGCTTGTTCACCATAGTCATGAGGCATTCTGGACAAGATTCCAGTTCTACACAGGGCTGGCTTTCTCCTAATCCCCCCACCCCCACCCCCATTGACTTCCATCTTCCCCTGAGACCTGCTCATCTCCCTCTGGTCTCTGTCTCAGATGGTGTGCCATCAGCCTTCCAATCACCCACAGCAGAAACCTGGAAATCATCATGGATTCCTCCTCCTTCACCCCTATCCATCACAAAGACTTTCTGGTTTTACCTCTTAAAAGTATCTCAACTCCAAAAGGTTCTCTGTTTCTCCTCGGCCACTGCCGTAGTTCAAACTTTCACCTTCAAATGTCTCAACTAGTCAATTATGATCTCACTTCCTCCAGTCTTATACTCCTTTTAAAATATTGCTAATGGGGATATTATTGTGCACCATTTTACTCAGCATCTACTATAAGCCAATACTGTACCTATATTTATACACACACATGCTCATTAAAGACCCTAAAAAGGAAAGTGTCATTATCCCCATTTTAGAGATGAAAAAATGATGCTCAGAGAGATTTAGGAATTCATCAAAGGGCACAGAGCTTTGTTGCTAAGCCAAGACTTGAGGCCGCTCTACTCAAAACCCACCTTCTTTCCTCAAGCTGCCCCCTACATACAAACAATCCCGATAACTCGGCCTGGCGGGTTCTGTGGTCCTGCCCTAAGGATGAGGCCCTGCAGGCAGCAGGGGGCGAAGGAGGGATCTGACCAGAGGTTTCTTGGACCTCCTTGCACCATACCAGGCACAGCCACGGCCCCCGGTGCCATCTACTCCAAACCTGATCTGACAGGCCACTCCCCAAAGGCGCTTCAAGAACTGAATTGAGGCCCCGCTCCACGATGTGACCTCCAAGGGCTCGCCACCCCTGGCCTCCCCATTCTCCCATCAGGAAGATGGAACCTTTTGTAGTTCCCTAGACACAGCTAGCTGCTTCACTGCTCCTCCTCATTTCACTCAGATTCTCTCTTTGTCTTGAACAAACTTCCTCTTTTCTTTGCCTAGTTCTTTCCTTTTTCATCCTTCAAGAAATCTCATTATCACCTCCTCCAAGAAGGCTTCGTTCCTTTCCAGACAGGGTTATTTATTCCTCCACCATTCTGCATAACACCAAATGCGTACAGCTCACGCAGCATCTTATTGCATGATACTGCACGGCGATGCTAGCATAGCATGTTATGACACGATATGACTCTTGTCAGTGTATGTGTTGGTCCTCCCTCAGGGCTGTGTTCCATTTTGTATCCCCAGTGCTTAGCTGTGAGCTTGGGACAGAGTAGGATGTTGGTTGAAGTGATGCCTTCTGCCCATGAACTAACCAGCAGCAGCAAGAGCACTCATCGCCACAGCACTGGGAGTTTGTAAGCTGATGAGAGCCAAGGCTCATGTTATTTATCATTAAAGCCCTATCATTACCCACTTCCGCACCCACCCAGCACAGGAATTTCCACAAATACCTACTGGATAAATATCTGTCACATAACTGACTCTCCTTTACCTACCCAGGAGCTTGCTAGGCTCACGTCCTCCTACCAGGGAGGAAAGTCCACAATCGTCTCTGACAGCCCCGTTCACTCCCACGTACATTTACTGTAAATGCGCCTAGAGGACATCTAGAAGCCTCTGGATATAAAGCATATCTGGGAGCATTTGGAGCACACCTGACAGAGGTGGAAGAATGACCTCTAGTGGTCCTCGCCGGCTTTGTTGGTCCAGGAAGCACTGGAACACAGAAGAGTATTTTCAGTGGGAAAAGATGCAGCAATTCAAAGACGCTACTGACTAGAAGAGCACGTAATGGTATATGAGGATTCTGGCAATCACAACAGAATAAACAGCCACAGAACTGCACGGTAAATATTAAATATACCTCTTTATTATTGGTAACACCCACCTAGTGTAGCAGTGAATAGTAAGTATTTTATAAAGGTTTTTTTAAACTCTATGAAATTTTCTTTAAAAAAAATCCTCCCTCCGAAGAACCATTATTCTGCAATAAGAGAATCTGAAAGAAATGTCTGTTAAAACCAGGGCTCCAATTCTACAAAAACCGTGCAGATGAACTGTACATAGCAGCACATACACTCTCCAAATATGAACGCTTGGCTTACCCCAACCTGCCTTTTTCCCCAAAGCAATTTGTTATACTGGAAGTTCAGAAGTGATCGAATCAGTCTTATTTGGCTTATTTTCTGATTTGATTGTCTTTGTGGGTTTTTTTGGTGGAAGGAGGATGGCACTTGTTTTTTCTGTTGGTTTTTTTTCCTTCCTTTTTCTCCCCAAAGCCCCCCAATACACAGTTGTGTACTGTTAGCTGTGGGTCTTCTAGTTGTGGCATGTGGGATGCCGCCTCAGCATGGCCTGATGAGCGGTGCCATGTCCGCGCCCACGATCCGATCCGGCAAAACCCTGGGCCACCGCAGCAGAGCGCGAGAACCCAACCACTCGGACCCCGCACTTGTTCTTTTGATGAACAGGTGGAGCAAAAAAACCCCTTTAGATCCTTTTGTTAAACGGAAGTTTCTACCAGAATTATTTTCTCCCTGATTAAGCTCAGAAACAAAGTTCATGATGAACTTGCACGGCAACATTAAAATGTAAGCCAATTTCCTCTAGGTGTTTGCTGAACTGTGTGGTTATAAACCCCAGGCCCTCTGAAATATACTGAGTGTTCTCTTCACCACAACCTAGAGACTCTCTTTCAGGTAACTAACGTGCTCAGTGCGACCTGGGCAGAGCGGCTCTACCACACACTCAGCCCACAATTCAATCCTGGACGCGCCATACGTAATACCTTAGGGAAGCTGCTCTGAGCCTTCGAGTGCAATCAAGGCACAGCAGAGCAAGCCCTACCTCCCTCTAGATTAGACACCTACAAAGTCTACATAATCAATGTAAAAGCAGTATAGCATGCCACGCCCACCAATAACTGTTATGAGTTTCAGGTTCACCAAGATGTGAGTTTCACATATCCAACCATCTTTCTTGCACACCTTATATGGGCAGGCACTCTGCTAGTTAACTCTTACGGTACATGTACGTTACACACACATTTCAAGAAAGGACTTAGAAAGAAACGTCAATTTTTAAAACTTCTTTCCAGTCACAGTTGAGTGATCTCTTACGTCTCTGATATATAAAGTTCCTTCATCCCATAAAAGGGAAAGATTGCTAGAAAGTTGTTGTAAACCCAGCCAGGATATGGAACCCAGGGCTCTCTGTCACCACTTTAGTCAGTTTCCTGTAAAAGGACCTGTGGCATTGGTGTCCTCTTCTAAAGACAAAGCCCTAATGGGGCTTCTCTGTAGAACGTGCTGAGCCACGGGCCCCAAGGAAGCCCCACGGAGACCCTAACCCTGCCCAAGAGGGTGGTCGGTGGGAAAGAGGAGCACAGACAGCGAAGCCAGATGACAAGGAGGGTTCGAAGAAAGGCAAGATAGAGACGCTGAGGAAAGAGAGACAGTATCCAGAGCAGGGGAACATGAAAAGCCTCTGAGGCTGGCACTCGGGGCGGTCATGACGGGCCCAGGGCTGCCGCGCCCCGTGTGGGCATCCACACGGGAGCATCTCTGTAGGGCGGTGGCCCGGAGAGCATGAGTAGAACTTTATCAAAAGTTGGAGGAGAAGATTGCAGACAGGATGAAGTGCATGAGAACAGGCACAGAGTGATGGGGGGACGCGCTTTGCAAAGTTTTGATTTTTACAATCACCTTGTGAGGGCGCCGTAACCATCTCCATTTTAGAGATGTGCCCAGTCACAAAGCTAACACAGGGAAGAGCCAAAATTCAAACGTAGGTATGGCTGATTCCAAGGCTGGGCCAGTCTCCCCTACACCAAGCATGGGGACTGCCTGGGAAGAACGAGAGTGCTGGTGGGCCAGGGCACATGATGAGAGGACATCCAAGGTCGAGATGGGGTGAGGTCACGGGGCGGGGGGTTTGACAGGAGCAGTTCCAGAATTCCTACTGCTGGGGGGGGGGGGGCGGTAAGGGACTTACCTTAAAGGTGCATTTGCGTAGCACTGACGCACCAGGACTGTAACTCAGGTTACACGCTTATTTGAGGCCGTTCCATCAATTGTTTTGAACGCTGGCTAAATCATTTGTACTTACTTCTGCAGACAATGGGCAGGGACACGGTCTGGGGGGCTTTAAGCCAGCTGCTAAGGCAGGGTGCATCCAGTGGACTGGAACGGGGAGAGACCTGAGGGGGAAGACCGCTATGACCACCGGACCACCGATGGATGACTGGCTATCCCCAAAGTGCGTGAGGTCAGGAAAAAAAAACAGAAGTGACGGAGGAGAGGAAAGTTAAAAGTAAAAATTGAAAACCTGTACACTTTGGAGGCTTCCGGGGAGGAGGACAGAGAGGCAGCAAACATTAAGAAGAGGGACGGCTAGCGCATCAAGACAGAAGCTAAGGTGCGAGGATAAGCTGCGGATACTGGAGAAACACACCCCGGCCAGACTTGCCAAGACCCGCGCTCTAGCTCTTGTTTCACTCCGCCTCTTGCTGCTGGTCCTTAAAAGAGCCACCACTTTAAAAAAAACACTTTCAGGGCTCCATCAAGGCTACATGACTTTACATTGGAACTATTTAATTCAGTTTAGCAAACCCTTAAGACCCTCCAATGACTGATGTGCCTCAAAGGATCCCCGAATCGGCAGATTGAGCAGCAGGAGTATGGAGCGTGGCTGGAAACAGTGAGATTAACTAGAGGTCTGTCCAGGAAATAGTCCACCCCACTCCAGAGGCAAGCACATTTCAAAAGGCAGGACAGACAAGAAACTACTGCTTCACATAGCAGGTGGTAAACCCATCCCCCAAGAGATAAAAGACGAAAATACACATGGGATCAAAACAGGCTGAGGGAAAATCCATGACTCCCTCAGCGTTAAAGTCGATGGCAGAAGACACCTGGCCAGAGCCAGGTCTGGCCCAAATGATGAGGTCTGCACTCCTGCAGAACAGGGATTGCCACAGTCCCCAAGCTCAAGATGACCGCTGCACCAGCTCAAATCCACGTTTCACTCCAACCTTTATTCAACATTACTGGGCGACTTGGCCCGTAAGAAGTTCATCAATTTATCCTTTTGCTTCCCGTGCTACACTCACCTTGAGATGCATTCGGTTTAACTACTAAAAGTAATTAAGTTTGTTTTAAAATATAAAGTTGATAGAAGCCAACTTTCCTAAGGATGTTGAAACTCAAAAATGGCCAGATACCTGGCCCTCCTAAATGCCACACGAGGAGACTGGTGCTGCAGTCAGAGAACGAGAGAAGGGCTGGACCATGGAAAAGCAACTCCGCCCAGGCAGGGCTTCACTCCCTGTCGGGGCTGAGCACGGGGCTGGCAGCACCTTCGCAGCCTGGGGGCGAGATCAGTCCTCAGCTCTGCCACGCTGCTGAGCTTCTGAGACACAGTCAAAGGCCACGTTCCACTGTAAGGAATTCCATGTGTGGCAGTAAATCACCCAGCAATACTTCCGACAACACTGTCAGGGTAACTGAGAACATCAAGTTTGGCGGCACACGGCGGAATGAGCGGAAATTACTAGTTAGCTACACTAGGTCAGAACACACCCTGGTGTTTAAATTTGACAAAGATGCGGGAGGGGTGGTATTGGAGGAAGTATCCTTCACAGAGAAGACTAGCCATAAACCCAAGGGCCCACATCAGTTTTAAAATTTTTACTTCTTCCTTTCCAAAAGTATTCAAAAAGTGAAACTTATGTAGGAACTCGTAAAGAGAAGTAGCCTGTATCAGCAAGATGCATTTTAAAAAGCAGCATCGCCAGGGAGCAAGGCAACAGACTGGCTACAGTTGGCAAGTAGGATACTCCTAAACCCGCTAACAGAAAAGTCTATAAACTCACTCACAGCACAGGCAAGTCAACTCAGGTGTCGTGACCCCACTCCTGTGGGCAGCACTGCATCTGTCACCGGGGCTCCTCTCTCTAAAGAAATGGAGTGCCCGGGGAGAACCAAGGAGGCCAGCCTGGCAGGTGCCCCCAGAGCACACCTCTGGTTTAGGCGTTAGGGCACTCCAGCGCCATGGCTGGTTTTCCACATTCACTCTACAGTCAAACCTGATGCTGTACAAGCCCCACTCACAGACAGGGAGCTCCTGGACCATCTCTCTATTTCCTCCTAAGTATACGGCTGGACAGCCAGGGATCACGAGAGGTTTGGGGGAAAGTGCAGCTTAAATAAGAATACAGAACAGAATAAAGAGGAAAACTGAACGAAAATTAAATAAAGGTCACTGTGGGACTAGAACGTTAAAAAGATCTAATATCTTTTGAAAGTCAAGATATTGAGTCCATGAGGCCAAGAAGAGTTGCCATGAAAAAGGAACAACTGGAGACAAAGGAAGCTTTTGTTCACACACACACATAAATAATAAGCTAGAAAATACAACTGATTCCACTAGCGTAAGCTTCACGAGGGCAAAGAATTTCGTCTGTTTTGGTCACTGCTGTATCTTCAGACCCTACACTAGAGCTTGGCAAACCACAGGGGACGAAAAGGGTGGGGCCAGGAGGACGACTGTGAGAGAAAATAAAGACGGAAAAGATGAGGCAGGTATGAAGCTGCAGGGCCAAAAGCTGGTAACAGGAGTTCTGCGAAGAAAGAACAGAAAACAGAAGAGAAGAATTAATCAAAGAAATTTCGGAAATCTGTTTCTAGAGCTGAAGAGATGTGTCTTCACTACAGACTCTACTGAGAGCCAGGCAGGATGACTATGAGAGACCCACATTCAGATCCATCGCCCCGTCACTTGAGACACCACAGAGAAAGAGAAGGTCCTCCCGACTCCAGAGCGAGGGGGAAAGCAGAGCCCCCAGCACAGAGGGCTGACAGTCAGAATAACGCCACCCTTATCAGCAACAACAGATGCCGGAAGACAAAGCCTCCCAAGCTCTGAGGAAAACCATTTTGAACCCATAATTCTATTCCAAGTCAAACTAGAACTAAACAAAGGCCAAAAGTAACAATACTTTCGTACATACTAAGAGACTCTCAAAGTCTCCCTCTAGTGCAGCCTTTCTGAAAATCTACTCTAGAAAAATGAGGGTGAAAACCAAGACAGGAAGATGCACGACTCAGGAAACCGGAATTAGCCCAAGTGTCCCAGGAAACAACACACAGGTCGCAGCAGCGCAGCAGCCCCAGGAAGCAGCCGGCAGCAGCGAGGAGAGCATCTTCGGAAGAAGGATGGACGCAGATCCCAAGCAACAGATGAAAGAGAGAGTGGCATCAGGGACAAGAGAGCACACAATTATTCTCTCCACCAGAAAAAACCAACCAAACCTCAGGAAAACTGGGAAGACGCGGGGGATAGATACCGCACGGGGACGAGTCCGAAGCCGAAGCGAGGGGAAGCGAGTGTGCTTCAGGCGACCGGCGGAAGAGCCTGCAGCCCGGACACCTCGTGCTCCTGTGTGTGGGGACGCCAGGACTGTGGAGAGAGAGACAGGGCCCACCGCACGGTGCAATGGGCCATGTTTACCTAAGTCACAAGAATCCAATCCCTGCAGACTGGTAGTCAACTTTTAGAACTAACCTATAGATAAGCAGGAAAGCTGGAATTATGGTCACAGATGGCACAGTCATGCCATCCACCTTGATAATGTAAAAGTAAAAGGTGTAACAGGAGGGAGAGTTGGCAGAAGGGGGTCAAGATGAAGGGCAGGAGTGTTAATATGCTCGCCTTTCAGAGTGGGGAGCTGAGAGACGCTATCAAGAGTCGATCGAATAATAAGCAGAAGTTTACATGCATAGTTTTAAAAGGTGCAACAGTCACCAAGAGAGGACTAAAACAGTGATATTACTGTCGAAAATGGGGATGGGGTGAGGGGAACAAGTGAGGCAAATCCTCATCTACTACAGCAAGGCATCACTGGGATTGTTAGAAGTTGAAAATCAAGAAATAAGGGCGTAAGAATAGTATTTAGAAATACAAATGATCTGAGAGTAGTTGGATCTGAGAGAATGGTTAACCAGGACTTTTGAGGAACAGACCTGGGCTGGGGAAGAGCAAGACTAAAGAGCTTCCATTACAAGCAATTCTAGACCATAAGAATTGTAAAGCACATGCAGTTACCCTTTCGATTAAATAATCGTAATGAATTTTAAAAATAAAAATATCAAAGTCAAGATTACTACTATAACATTAACTGGATACATTAGTATTTCCCCACTATTAATACTTATCTACCATTAAGCTTCTGTGGTATTTTATCATAATGCAGCTTCTAGACCAACACAGGTGAATTTTTTATTTCAGTAGTCACTTAATTTATATATCTTATTTCACCTAATCTAAGACATTCAGTTTTTCCCACATTTTTATGTCATTGAAATCAGGATGGATTCACTTATTTGGCAGGGTTTTTTTTCCTAGTAGTACATAAACTATGGTGTCCTACAATCAATGGTATCTCAGATTTGATGAAATAGGATGCTTGTAGGAAATTATACATCTAGGTATTTTCTCCCCATGTCACTTTATGAAATCACAGATTGTCACATCTTTTTCTCTTACTCTACCCCTCTCTCCTTATACTCCAGCCATATGCTGGTCTTTGGGGTCTTTTCCTGAACACCTTCGGGCCTCTGGACTAGCTGTCCTCTAGCCTAGAAAGCTCCCGGCGGCCACCTACTGGCTCCCCACGTGGCTGGCTCCCTCAGGTCACACAGTCCAGCTTCACGTCACTCCCTTGGAGAAGCTTGTTGACTACTGAACTGAAACCAGCTCTACCGCCCAGCAACATTTCCTACCACATTCCCCAGTTTTATTTTCATCACAGCACTTAACCCTGACATCGTCATGGAGTTGTCTGTTTCCTCACTCAAGCACAAGCACCAGGAGAGAGGAGCTCTGGCCCCTCATATTCAACACACACCCCAGCACCTGGAACACAGCCTGACACAGGAGGTACTCGAATGTTTCTAGAACAGGTACTTTAGAAAAAGAACCCTGGGCTGAGGGACACAATATCTAATCACTTAGCAAGTTAAATATGTTTCAAATTTATAAATAACATTGCTTTGTTATTTTTCTATGGAAAAGAACCTTATATGTATAAATTGGTTTGTTAGGAAGGTCCATTTCTGATTGCTATCCAGCTAACATAATTTTAGAAATATACTAATAGCATATACCAAGATAATTTCCATAGCATGAAACAAGTCACACCACCTTTAATTTATTTGTGCATATTCCAAATGCACTTGTTCTCGACTGGAACTGATATCAAACAGGTGGCAAACCAAAGTGAAAAGAAAAAGGTTGTTCCAAAAATTTCAGGAGCATGGTTACCTTCAACTTTTTCATTTTTAAGAAGAAAGAGAAGTCATCTCTCCCAAAGGATAGACGAAGTTAAAATTACCATTTGTACTTATAACTTTATTGCCACAGCCCAGTTCAAAGGATTAACTGAAATAAAGTTTGTCTGCTATTGCAGAACATCTAACAAGAAATGAATAATTTACTGTCAATTTCTTTAATCCCTGCATTTCACATGTATGACAAAAGGATAAAATAAAAAGGCTGAAATCCTGAAAAAGTGTATTTGTCTGCTTTTTTTTATTCAAAAAAGCCCATGATTCTTTGGGAGGAGATACAAGATTGCTTTCCAGTCAGACCATAATTTCTGCAATTTCTGTAATAACCTTAAATTCGAAAGGTTCCTGCTCTCCCCACCCCAGTTCACTTTTGGCACCTATAAGTGAAATGTCACTTCTGAAAAATGGGGGGACATGTGCTGAATACTGGGTTTTTATCACAGAACTCCTTTCCTGATGAAAAATTATCTGATTGCTGAATTTAGAATATTGATACAAGAAATAGTAACAATATCTCATCAATAAAAGTCTTTGACCAATTAACTATATGGCTGTCTCAGGAAAAAATTATATTCTAAACAGCAACCAATTCTCGGAGGTAAAGGGGCAACGGCTTATCGCATCCTTCCCCACTCCTAACCCTAAATTTAGAATTACGGGGCAATCCTACGAGAGGTAGCAGATGTCTGGCGCAGGCTCTGGCTTCAGGACTTTGGAACACAACTGTTACTCATCACATTCTTCAGAAGAACCCATGTCACACTGAAACAAACAGAGAAGAGGCCCTCTCAAGCTCCAGGTGCGGAGAGGGGCTGACGGGACCCTGATTTCTAGTGGAGAAGGAGGGCCTACCCACCTGAGGGACAGCTAGCAGAGGATTTAGCCAAAGAGTTTTTCTTTAAAAATTTGATTAGAAAAGCTTGTCACTTATATAGTATACTACTCGAGTCTTCACTTAATCTACTAAAAAGACACTCCTACACAAAAATCAGGATGCTACAGGAGAAAAATAGCCAACAAAGACTAAAATTGGCCAATACTTAAATATGAAGAATACAACTTTCATCTTTCATATGTGAGGAGGGATTGATGAGCTGGTTATTGACCTATCCGGCCCAATTCAAATTTATTTTATTAGCTGTGCTTCAGATCCACAGGGTGTTGCCAAGAAACTTATCAAAAAAAAAAATCTCTGAATTTCTCAGTGTCATTGGAGCTTAATGGGTTTTTCTGAGTTCCACTGTTAAACTGGATAAAGGCTGGGAGGGCCTAACCCCACCCCCTTCTCCCAAAACCTAATAAAATAAGTCATTTTGTATTTCAAAACAAAAGATGGTAATGTTAGAAAACCAGGGGAAAAAATAGCATGTTATGACAGTCCTTTTCCTTTTTAATGAGCACTTGACCATTTCCCACCTACAGCACTGGAAGCGTGAGTGAATTTCTGGCAGGGACGGAGGGAGGCGGGAGGGAGGAGGAAACGCTGAAGCCTCCCCACGGGGCAGCTGGGCCACTGCAAGGACAAGGGCTTCTTTCTTCTGCCAGCCGCTGATTCACAAACACTGTCCCCATTTAAAGAAGAACGCGTGAAGGAAGCTAGGGAGAGCAGGGGACACACCAAGGAGTTGTCTGTGGTCTCCTTGGAAGGAGCCCGCCCTATGTCCTTAGTGGAGACGACCTCATCCATCGCCTTGGCATTCACAGTAAGCAGCATCTCTCTTTAAAACTTTTCTTGTTCTTGCTGCTTTTCTTGCCATTCTTGTCCTTGTTTTCTGACATCTTCTTTGCTCTGATTTCTCTCATTAGGTCAAAGAACACCTGGGGTGGGAAGGAAGGAGTGAAAAACACAGGGAGGAAAAAGCCATTTAATGATTTGATGAAGCAATTCATCAAAGTAGGACATGTAGTTACATTTTAAAGTATAAAGCCCAACATATCTGTATTAACCACATGCCAAAATTTTTCTAAACCAAGTGCCATCAAAAACAAAAGGTGTAGAGCAAATAAAAATAATCAACATTAAAAACATATTATCAGGGCCAGCCCTGTGGCCAAATGGTTGAGTTTGTGTGCTCTGCTGTGGCAGCCCAGGATTTGCTGGTTTGGATCCTGGGCATGGACCTACACACTGCTCATCAAGCCATGCTGTGGCAGCGTCCCACATAGAAGAACTAGGATGACCTACAACTAGATATACAGCTACATCCTGGGCTTTAGGGAGAAGAAAAAAAACCAAAGCAGAAGATTGGCAACAGATGTTAGCTCTGGACCAATCTTCTTCACCAAAAAACAAACAAACAAACAAATATTCTAATTATGCAAAGTAAACATCTCTGCTCACATCACACTGTTGTCAGGTCAAGCTGAGGACAGAAGCATCACACAGTTACTGCCATTCAACAGCTTATTTCAGAATGATAAAATCTCTCGCTATGATAAGTATGATGAAGGCTAAAACATCACAGAACAGATCTCTAAGTGTGTGAAATTTGCAAATGTTGATACTGACAATAGTAATCAGACTTTCTAGTGCTTCCAACCACCAGAAAAGGTTGAGGATGATATGAGTATCTGCTACTGGGTGCTTTATTGTGTACCACTGTACCTTATTTAACTCTCCTATAGACCTGTAAAGGTAGGAACAGCATTCTGCACGACAGCTTGCCCAGCATCACTCCACAACAGTGGACTTGGGAACGAAGTGGGGTGGGGAGAAGAGGGGCGTAAACTAAGCATAACAGAGCATAAACTAAGGCTCCTGCACTATGAAATTGGGGAAATGGAGGAGAGACGTCCTGTCACGCCACCCCTCCCCATGTACACCCCCACTCTGATTCTCAGGAACTACCACTCCTCCCTTCCTTGCGATGTTAGCTGAAAGGAACTTTATCAAGAGCTGGTAAGACTTGTCCTTTGAATGCCAGTGTGTTATTTAGATAGGGATTATCATTTGTCACAATAGTTTGGGTTTTGCCCTCTACCACCAGCAATCATGCCAAAGTACTGATTATGCCCAAGCAGACAAAATATGCCTCCTACAAGGGAGCACTTCAGATTTCTCCTAGGGATGACGGAGATGGACAGCGTGAGACTGAGTGCAAGCTTTATCTTTGGATGTTCCCACGAAACCACAAGCTCCTTTTATTTTCATAGATTCACCTTTTTCCTGACGAAAAGCAAGATCAAGCTTTCTGAATGTGGGATTCCACACGCATTTACCACCAGTTCCAGGCACAGAGAAGGAAGCCATTCAAACTGACCTCAGCACCCCACCCACAACAGCAACAGTGAACAGCTTCAAATGTAACAGGTTTTCATTTTTGTTCTAACGCAAAAGGCAGGAGGGGAAGAATGGAGTGTGTCCAACTTCAAATGATGACAAAGTTGTCCATCAGCTGATCTTACCAACAGCTGCTTTTCGTGTAAATTGTTTACAAGGAATACAATGCTGCCAGTCATAAGATTCTGCTGGCTCCTGTTTGGCCGGTCAGGCTGGTCCAGTGGAGGAAGGGGAGAGGACAAGCTGTGTGCAGCCCCCCAGCCCCACTCCAGCCCACCAAAAATACACCTCGACAGCGCCATGCCCAGAAAGCCTTCCTGATGTTTTCGCAAGAAGTATGTCTGGATTCCCTGTGTTTTCTACAGCTAGGAATAGTGTGATAGAAAGAGAGAGATTTAGAATAGCACAGGAATCAATAGAAAGGTTGAGAAAGAATATGAAGAAAAAATAGCTAACACGTCAACCCACTTCGTGTTGCAGACTACAACTAAACAGACCGATGCTGCCGCAGGCGTGGCCTTGGGGTTCTAAAACAAAGCCCTTCTATACCAACAGTCCAAACGCGACGTCCTTCCAGCATCACGTCAGGCTGGAGTAAAGCTTGGTTACAAATCTCTCCCTCTTCGGGTAAGAAGTAATGGAGAATTATTTCTCCATAAGAAAGAGAAACATAAGCAACAATTTGGGGGACTCAGATGCTGATGCTGCGTAACACAAAGCAGACATATCCGGTGCGCGGTGGCCAGAGCGAGGTGTGTCTAGATCTTACCAGAGCATGGATGATGAGGTGAGAGCTAATGAACGAGGGGAAGCCAGAGGGGAAGCCTCATCTTTAAGGGTGTCTATTTTAGCTGTGTGGCAACCACTCTGAACCTTAATATTTTTTAAAAAGGCCTAACAATAGCAATCACTTGTAGGTGCATTTCCAAATTGTCTATGGTCATCATTGTCAAGGTCATCTTTTCCTTAGCTTCAGAGATTTGAATGAGAAAGTATGCTGGGGATGGTAAGAGAGAGAAAAGAGATCCCTAGAGTTGATTCCAGAGAGGAAACATTATTTAGAGACTAAGTTATAAAGACAGAACACCTTGGCTCTGCCACTGGATACTAAGGTGAAAAGAAATAATCGAACCAATAATTCAGTGAGAGCAAAATCAAGAAACACCATGTTTCTTTGGGGAACCTCCTAAGGACCAGCCCGACCCGGCCAGGCCTGCTCCTGCAGAGCAACAGGCTGTGGAAGATGAGCGAGCACAGGGAAGTACTTACCTCCATCCTCCCAGCTCAGCATTCACAAGCCAATGGCCTCATCCTGCCGTACTTCCAAGGGCCATGCCAACATTAAGCATGCTCTGACAAAGGCTCACGACACAGAGTGAAAGGATCCTGGGTTGTTTTAATCCAGGGTCATACACTGCTTCTCAGTACAATGGCTTAGACATCTGGGAAAATCAGTCCTCCCCTCGTTTCCATGAATGGTTCCCTCAAAACCAAATAGACGAGGCCTGTCTACATTCTCTGTGGAAACTCACAGAGAGCGCGTGCCCACCTTGTCCACGTTGGCCCGTGTTTTAGCCGACGTCTCCACGTACTGTACGCCCCACTCCTCCGCTTTACTCCTAGCCTCCTCGATGGGCACCTGCCTCCGCTCCTCTAAGTCAGACTTGTTTCCCACGACGAGCAATGGAATTTTATCTTCTTCAGCCTTAACGCGGAGGATCTGTTCCCTGAGGCATAACGTCAAAAACAAAGCAGCTAAGAAAGCAGGAATAAGAACGCAATTTGGTTGACTCATCTAAAATATAAGGCTTTCCTAAGGCAGAAGAAGAAACTGCTACACTTAGGGTATGTTCCAAGGAAGCATAAACTAGACCAGCCTTTTCAAAGTCTGGTTCTCGGCTGCCCGCATCAGAATGACCTGGGGCGCTTGTTACAAACGCAAATTTCTGGGCCAGAGCAGCCCTACAGAAGTGAATGTCTGGATAGGAGCCCAGGATTCTGCATTTCAACAGGGTCCCCAATTTATGCTTAGGCACAAAAGAAAAGAACAGGAACCACCTGGAAACCTCTGAGACAAAAACAAGCTAAAAGAAGTATCTCCATACACAAAATGCTTCATCGTGGGATGACTTCTTTGTGAGAATAAAAGCTATGAAATCCAGTATTTTTCATATGGAAGGTGGCAGTCTAGCAGCAGACAATGAAATCGATTCAGTGACTCACAACCAGTAATTTTTTTTCCTCAGTGAAATAGAATATTACAGAATAATCAATAGATTATAGAAACATTAGAGGGAATCTCAAGTGGTAAAGGTAGGTATGGTTTTGTGAGACTTCTGTTTCGATTATCTCTGTCTGTGTGTATGCACCCGCCTCCCAAACACAGTTTCCATTTAGATGCAGCAGGTGTGACGCGCAACAGACTGGGCTCACTTACGTTCAGCAGTAATCGCATTTTAACGTGCGTTATTTTCCTACTACATAGTGAAAAAAAATCCAAGGCCTATGGAAAAGTACTTCAAAAACATATTCTCTGAAACAAACCATTACCTGTAGCACATTAAATTTTACCTCTACTAAAAATAATCAGCTATCTAAAATTATTACTCAAAACCAAATATTAAAAAAATTAAATATTCCACTTCCATTATTTTGGTCCAGTGGGAACATTTCTACTGCTACATTCCAATATATTCCAAAAAGAGACCCCTTCAAAAGTGAATTTTGTGGAGATCTGCATTGATTTTTACGATACAGGGTAACGTTCCATAAAAATAAAAATATTTTAAAATTTTTCCATACAGTCAATTTAAGTACCAGATGTCAAATATTTCCAGAAAAATTAATAAGAAGAAAAGAAAGTAGCTGCTTGGAAACAGCCTCTAAGTAGCTTTGCTATACCCTGCATTTCAACAGGGGTCAAAGATCTTGAAGTTATGTGATCAGTATAAGCTATGAACAAGAAAAACAGAGCTTTCTGCCTCATTACTCTTGCAGAGGCACGTAAAATTACCTCATTAACAAACATATTGACACAAAATGGAGTAGCGAGTTCCGGTCTCTTGTAACAAAACTACGTCTCTAGTTTATGGAATATTGTCCAGGAAAAGTTTCAAGGAAGATAGAGTGTATTAACGCTCGGCGTTATGTTGGGGCCTTTCCATAAATACAGAAATGCTGTTTCAAAACTGCTAATGGGCACAAAGTAAAGTGACTGAGTTTAACCACCAAGGCTCAGATCACCCACCTCCTTGCTTCTGGTCCCAGTGACATGAGAAACCTGGCCGGCTCTGGGCTTTCATCCAAACGTCCAGAGTTCAACAACGAACCGCCCTCGCTGCCCCTTTTAGGCAGTCATCTGCCCCTTTGCTTCTAAGCATCCCTGTTCTCACGTAACAACCAAAACTGTCCTCCGAAAATGAGATGAGACTCCGCTGCCATGAGACTCCCTGAGAACACATGAACATCATCTGTGGGCATGTGGTGAGCCGGGGCGAACGGACGAGGTGGCCTTGTCTCGTCTCTGCAGACGACTGTTCCCCTGCCCAACATTTCCTTTCTCAGTGAGTCATGGGCGATGGGAAATAAAAGGCTCAGGACAGAGAGGAAAAGAAGGTCGTGTGTCCATCTGTCCTCCCCTACGCGCAAGGAGGCACAGAAACAGGGTGGTGTAGATGCAAACACAGTTATGATGCACAGGCTCTAGCCACATACAGGACACTCTGTGTATGTCAGAAAAGTCTGAAAACCCACAGGACTTCTCATAAGGTGTCCTAGTCATTTAACTGATCGACACACACACGATCGAGCCAGAGAATTTCGACCTCCAACCGTCGAAGGCCTGACACTATGAAGCATAACAGCTGAGCACCACCTCGCTCCCTTCCACTCGCTCCCTTCCACTCGCTCCCTTCCACTCGCTCCCTTCCACTCGCTCCCTTCCACTCGCTCAGCCGGCCGAGTCCAGCCCTGGGCTTCCGTGGCGCACTCACTGCCGCCTCCTTCCACACCTCGGCAGGTATTTACCTTCTTCATCTTCACCTTTGGTTGATCATCTTAAATTCTGACCAGAACTTGCTAAAGAATGAAAAAGAATGACTGGTTTTTTTCCTTTTTAGTTCCCTGTTAGACCCTACATCTGGTTCTTAAAGTGAAAAAGTCATCTGGATAGATATGTTTATAAGGAGAGTAGATGAAGAAAGAAAACTGTGTAAGAGAAATGAGCCGGGCACGGGGTAAAAAGACAGACACCCTTCCCATTAGAACTCCCAGAAGGATGCCTAACGGCTTTCTTTATAACGAGATGAACTCAAGGTATCTTTAAGTATCGCATTTTAAAATGAATTATAGCAGTTATTATCTACTCGCTAAGTAATCACCTTGTGCCTACACTGTGAGAAGGCCTGGGGACATGACACTATGGGTAGCCACGTTCCTGCCCTTACAGAATTTACAGCCTAAAGCATCATTTTATTTCATTTCATCAACTGACAAGCGCATTTTCAGATAAAGAAACAGAATCTCCAAAGCTAAGTAAACTTGCCCAGGGTTACAAAACTGCTAAGTGGCAGGACAGGCATTCAGACCCAGCCTGTCTGATTCTAAAGCTGCCTTCTCTCCACTCAACTATGCCACAGTCCTTACAGGAGCAGCCAGTGGTCCCTCTGACTCACATCTTTCAATCTCCTGACGTTTCATAAACCTCAAAACAGATCAAAATTGTTACTTTTCCAGCAAAATTATAAAAAAGATAAAGACAGTTAACTCAATCACTGTCTCTCAGGATTTACACAAAAACTAAATTACAGATTCCTGAGTATATGGAATGGCTTCATTCTCTTATGAGGGACAACAGACTCTTAAGATAATCTATATCCAGAAATGACAAAACAGGGAAGCCCTAAGAGATTATAACAAATGCTGTTATAATGTGCCAAGATTCAAAAAGCCCCAGAAACTTCTTTAGACAGAATTCTTCCTAATAACAAACACAACCCTCTACTGCTATGCTCAGCCCCCAACTCCCGCCAAGCCTGAGACACAGGACAGGAAGGCAAAACGCCTGGCGGGGGCTGGAGGCCCTCTCCCTCCAGACGCACCTGAATTCGGCAGTTGCTGTGAAGGACTCGTGCTCCGTGATGGAGAACACGAGGAGGAAGCCTTCGCCACTCCGGAAGTAGTTGTCGCGAATGGCTGCGTAGTCCTCCTGTCCCGCCGTGTCCAGAATGTCTATCTGCACTTCCTCTCCATCGAGAACCACTTTCTTCCTGTAACTGTCGGCTTTGGTAGGTTCATAGTCTTCTACAAACTGAGGAAGTAAAGAACATTGTCGGCAATTAATGCACTTTCAAGGGGAATAAAATCTGCCAAAAAATAAATTTCAACATATGGGTACTTTGCCTATCATCAACTGATTATTTATTGAGTGCCTATAATTATCACACTGTGTGTAAGGCACTATAAAATAAAAACAACTCCTTATATAATACTTCTGTTCTTTACTGCTCTCGGTTCTACTACTTTTTATTGTGTTTTTAAACAACAAGAGCAGATATTCCCATTTTACAGATGAGGAGCCCAAGCACAGAGCAGAACACCTGGCAAGATTATTGTCAGTATAAAATTTAATACAAACACCAGCAGGGGTGAGAAACAGGAGCTCTTATTCATAGTCAACAGAAGTACAAAATTCATCAGAAAAGTAATTTGGGATGACATACCAAGAGGCTCAAATAACTACAACATGATAAACTCCAAATGGGTTAAAGATTAAATGTAAAAAATAAACCCCTCAAGGACTAGAAGAAAATGTGGGTGAAATTCCTTCATTACCTTGAAGTAGGGAAGGCCTTTTTAACTATGACTCAAAATCCAGAAGCCATGTAAGAAAAAATTGGAATCAATGCAAGTTCCCATCGACTGCTGATCGGATAAAGAAGATGTGATATACACATACAATAGAATACTACTCAGCCATCAAAAAAAGACAAAATCGTCCCATTCGTAACAACATGGATGCACCTGGAGGGTATTATGTTAAGCGAAATAAGCCAGACAGAGAAAAACAAACACTGCATGATTTCACTCATATGTGGAAGATAAACAAACAGACAGACAAAGAGAATAGTTGAGTGGTTACCAGGGGAATGAGGCTAGGAGGTGGGCACAGTGGGGGGAGGGGAGCACTTATATGGTGACAGGCAAGTAATAATGTACAACTGAAATTTCACAATGTTGTAAACTATTACGAACTCAATTAAAAAGAAAAATTAACTCAAAATGTATCAAAAACCTAAATGTAAGAACTAAAACTATAAACTCTTAGAAGAAAACATAGGTATAAATCTTTATGATCTTGGATTTGGCAATGCATTATCAGATATAACATCAAAAGCACAAGCAACAAAAGAAAAAATAGATCAACTAGACTTCATCAAAAGTTAAACCTTTCACGCTTCAAAGGGCACCATCAAGAAAGTGAAAAGACAAGCCACGGAATGGGAGAAAATATTTGTAAATCATATATCTAATAAGGGACATGTACCCAGAATATATAAAGAACACTTAAAACTCAACAATAAAAAGACAAATAACCCAATTAAAAAATAGGCAAAGGATCTGAACAGACATTTTTCCAAAGCAGACACACAAATGGCCAATGAGCATATGAAAAGATGCTTGACATCATTTGTCATTAGGGAAATGCAAATCAAAACCATAATCAGATACCACTTCACACCCACTAGGGTGCTCTAATCAAAGATGGACAATAACAAGTGTTATTGAGGATGTGGAGAAACTAGAACCCTCATACTTTGCTAGTGGGTTTGTAAAATCGGGGAGCTGCCATGGAAAACAGTTTTGCAAGTCCCAAAAAGTTATACATAGAGTTATCATATGACCCAGCAAATTTTATGCCTAGATATTTACCCAAGAAACTTGAAGACATATGTCTACACAAAAACTTGTACACGAATGTTGATAGCAACATTATTCATAATAGCCAAAAAGCAGAAACAATCTGAACATCTGTCAATTGATGAATGGACAAATAAAACATGGCATGTCCAGACAACGGGATATTATTCAGTCATAAAAGGGAATGAAGTACTGATTGATGCTACAACATGGATGAACCCTGACCAATTATGGTCCATAAAAGAAGCCGGACACAAAAGGTCACATATTACATAAGCCTATTTACATGAAATGTCCAGAACAGACAAATCTATGGAAATACAAAACAGATTTGTAGTTATCATGACTGGGGGAGGGGCAATGGAGAGTGACTGCTGACGGGTATGGGGTTTCTTTTTGGGTGATGAAACTGTTCTGGAATTAGATAGAGGTGATGGTTGTACAACTTTGTGAATACATTGAAAATCACTGAATTGTACACTTTACAAGGGTAAATTTTATGGCATACAAATTATATCTCAATTTTTTAAAAAAAAAAGAATGAGGTACTGATTCACACTACCACATGGATGAACTTTCAAAACATTATGCATAGAGTTATCATATGACCCAGCAGAAAGAAGCCAGATACAAAGGTCACATATTGCATCATTCCACTTACAGGAAATGTCCAGAACAGGCAAATCTATACAAACAGAAAGTGGTTATCAGGGATGAGGGGTGGGAGCGGGGGAAGCAGATTTGAGGAATGACGCTAATAGGTAGGGTTTGGGTTTCTTTCGGAGTGATGAAAATATACTAAAATTATATAATGGTGATGGTTGCACATCTGTGTGGATCTACTAAAAATCCTTGAATTATACACTTTAAAAGGGTGAATTTCATGGTATGTGACTTACATCTTAATAAAACTGTAATATAAATTTTTTAAAATTGAATTGAAAATATGGGCCCTTTGAAGAATACTCTGAAAAAGAGCTTTGTATTGCCAATTAACAGCTTCTAGTTCAAATGATTTTAAATCTAAAAATAAAAATACTAAAAGATTTTTAGTATTAGATCCTCATAAATTTGTACCAATAATAGACTTAAAATAGAGAAAATGTGAAAATTTGCTTATGCTTCACAAGTGTCCTTTTAACTCCTCAAAGAGACAAATATACGACTAAAATACCCCACCACCAAGTGCCAGTCTCTGAATACCACCAAAAAGCATCTCAATTGCACATGTCTGAGCTTTCAAGGTTAAAACCAGCAAGAGTTCGTTCCACCGTCTCCTTTGACACCAGAAGTCAGAACGTCCTGATCCGAGCATCTGTCGGTGCAGTGAACAGTGTGCTTATTATCAGAATATTAGATTACAACCCTGATGCGGACATTTTTCCACTAAAAACACGAGATCCCCAAAGTCTTGGTATCTGTTAGGATGAACCGTTCTCCCGGCCTCGCAGGGCTGGCGTGATTCAGTTTCAGATGCTCAAGACACACCAGTCCAAGATGGGCTTCCGCAGCCCCTTCTCACCGAGCCCCGCCCACGCTGACTCCAACGCGCCGCCCGTCTGAAGCCTTGCTGCCAGTCTCCCCATCACCAGCCTCACTTTCCCAGAAATGGCAAACAGTTTAAAAAGTCAAGTGTTTTACGCCAAGAACAAAAAGGTTAAAATCTCCCTCTGATTTTTCCCCAAGTCAGAACTTTGACAAAAATAGAGACTTTTGAGACCATGGCTCCTTCATAATCCAATTTTCATGACAATTCTACCATATAAGCTAACCTGTTTTAACTAAGGGTAAAGCCTTGGACCAGGGACAGTGTGAGTGGCCTGTGAGACTTGAGGCACCGGCACCCCTGGACGGGACTCATCTCCTTGTCCTTGAATCCGGCCGGACCAGCCGCCCTGTGAGGCAGGAGTTACCACACCTGGCCACACGTCAGAATCGCTGGGGGAGCTTCAGAAAATGAGATTCCCAGTTCTCAACTCCAGGAACCTTATTCAGAAGGGGTTTTTTAAAAGATTCCCCAGGAGATCCTACAATCAGCTAGGTTTGGAACCACTGCTAAGGGCTCTTCAAGCTCCAGAATGATGACTCTGGAACTATACTGTCCAATACGGCAGCCACGCTTCAAGCACTCGGTAGACACAGATATTGGACAGCATAGACAGGGAACACTGTCATCATCACAGAAGGTTCTATCAGTCAGCGTTGTTTTAGAAAAACGGTCAAACACTTCCACAAACACACATCGCTCAGCGCCACTCTCTCCTTGCTCTGGTTTTACCGTACCCTTTCTTCAGGAACTGCTGCTCTCTCGTCCTCAAATACATCAGCTCACGAGAAAAACAGACTAAGATCAAACAGAGCTTTCCCTTGCAGCTCTGAAGGAACTAAGAAGAAGAGAAAAACTCTAGATTCTTCTGCATGCATCTCTCTCCCCTCCCTCTTGTCATACACACACATAACAAACATGCACAATAAAAATGAAAACTCCCGACTGGACTCGCCGAGTCCCTCGCGGTGCCAGCGGCTGTGCTGAGCAGGACGGATCCCAGTCTGAAAGCTCTGCCTGCAGTCCAGGGCTTCTCGACAGCAGCACTGCTGACATTTTGCTCTGGATGACTCTCTGTTTTGGGGTCTCTCCTAGGCGCTCTAGGATGTTTAGCAGCACTCCTGGCCTCTACCCACTAGGGGCTGGTAGCATCTGCCCCCAAAGCTGTGACAAACAAAAATACCTCAGACATTGACAACCATTCCCTGGGGGACAAAATGCCCTTGCCCGTCTCCACTAACAAACTGCCCCTCCAGTCCTATCTCCTCCATCTCAATCCCTCTCCTCACCCTCTGTTCTTCCCCAGCCTCTGTTATACAAGAAAAATAAGGAATTGTTAGTAAGTACATGTTATTAAATAAAAACAAACAGACTTCCAAAACAGATTACAAAACTTGCCTCTCTTCTTTTATAAAAAATGTTTTGGGTAAATTAAGCAGATTCTGCTCAATTTCCCCACTCCGGCTCCTAGTGTAAGATAAAGAAAAGCAAGCATCAAAAACAAAAGCTTCTCATTATAAGACATAGGGGTATGACCCAGGAGGAGATCAAGGTTTTGGTGTGCAGCTTGCTCATCTTGGGGTCCCTCTTTAAGAAAAGAACACAAAATTACCCATATAATATTGGATATAAAAGCGAATATCTTGGGGGCCAGCCCCGTGGCCGAGCGATTAAGTTCACGCACTCCGCTTCGGCGGCCCAGGGTTCCCCCCGTTCAGATCCTGGGCACAGACCTAGCACTGCTTATCAGGCTATAATGAGGCAGTGTCCCACACAGCACAACCAGAAGCAGTTACAACTAGAATATACAACTATGTACGTGCGGGGGGCCAGGGAGCGGTATTTGGGGAGAAGAAGCAAAAAAAGGAAGATTGGTAACAGATGTTAGCTCGGGTGCCAATCTTAAAAAAAACGAATATCCTTAATGAGAGAAGAAATCATAGTCCATTATAAATTTTGTGTGAGTGTGAGGAAGATTAGCCCTGAACTAACACTGGTTGCCAATCCTCCTCTTTCTGCTTGAGGAAGATTGTCACTGAGCTAACATCTGTGCCAATCACCCTCTACTTTATGTGGGATGCCACCACAGCGGGGCCTGACAAGTGGTGCTAGGATTGTGCCCGGGATCCAAACCTGCGAATCCTGGACTGCCAAAGCAGAGAATGAGAACCTAACCACTATGCCACCAGGCCAGCCCCATAAATTTTTTTTTTTAAAGATTGGCACGTGAGCTAACATCTATTGCCAATCTTTTTCTTCTTCTCTCCCCAAAGCCCCCCAGTACATAGTTGTATATTCTAGTTGTAGGCCCTTCTGGTTGTGCTATGTGGGACACCACCTCGAACCGGGGAAACCCTGGGCCACTGAAGCAGAGCGAGCGAACTTAACCACTGGGGCCAGCCCCCATAATTTTTTTAAATGGACAAATACTGTGGCGAACACACCTTCAGGTGACCTCAGTCATGCGCTTGTACAGTGCCCTCCCCTTGAATGCAGAGGAACCTGTGACTGGTTCCAACCAACAGAATATGGCAACGCTGAGGAGATGACCACATGATGACATTTCCTTGCGAAAGAATCTGTCTTAGCTAACCAGAGAGACTCTCCTGCTGCCTTGAAGAAGCAGGCTCCCACAGCATGAACTGCCTGGGGAGAGGGCCAGGAGCAGAGGCCTGTGGGTGAGCTCTAGGAGCTGTGGGCCTCCGTCCTCCACCCGCAAGGAACTCAACTCTGCCAGCAACCAGGGAGCCTGGAAGAGGACCCGAGCCCCCGCTGACCTTGCAGCCACAGCGACACCCTGCCTGCAACCTCGTGAAACCCTGAGCAGGAGCCCAGCTAAGCCGTGCCAGACTCCTGACCCCTGGAAACTGCAGATGACAAATGAGCGTTGTTTTAAGCTGCTAAATTTATAGTAATTTGTTACACAGCAATAGAAAACTAATACAAATAACCATTTAACAGCACAAAATCCAGCAAAATAACATATTTTTATTAATTAACTACCTGGTATCACTCGAGAATAGCTTCCTACCTTTGTCGGTCTGCTGTATACTCTTTGATTATCTTGTGATATGCCAAATGATTTTCAAATATTTCCTATAGAGAATTTTAAAAAATTGTGTTTCTTCAAGCATAGTTGATCTAAATTTCTCTTTATTGACAGAAAAGTTTTTTCAGCTTCACAACTACTTGACAGTAAAGAAACTTTTAGGACTATTGGCAAATTTAGGAAACTTCTATTGAGCTTCCCTGTAAGAAGCTGTAAAATCTGGAAGAACTTTCCAGATCCGTCTATAGCTCCATATGTTTTAACCCTTGTTTCTCCTCCACTGCGTGCACACTTTCAGCGCCAGGTGCCAAAGGCCACGTTCAGACCAGGATGCACCCCTGGCCCTACATTTCACATCACAGTGCCAGGCGAGTCAGCACAATGGGCAGTAGGACTATTCCTGGAAGCCATTCCTACACTGGGACAGCCGGTAATAACTTAACCATATGCCAAACTAACTCCAAACTACATAAATACATATCACTAATCCCCAGCTGAACACATCCTTAATTCAACTTCCCTCAGCCAGATCCCAAACATGCCCATGGCCACCCCACCACCACCCAACATAAGAAGAAGTTGGGCGGAGGGAAAGTCTAGTGAAAAGAGATAACAATCTTAACCAGTTGTGGTTACCATATCTTTCTTTCACAAATTTTGTAAGGCATGTGCCCACGGGAGCATGATGTAAGTAAGGGGCCCTGAAGTTTAAGCTCCAGTCGGAACACTCGGCCAGCCATGGCCATACCAGCAAATGGCCACCATGCAGGACACTTGTTGCCACAGGAATCAAGACTGTGTTGTCACAATGGACTCAGCACTGCTGCATTATCCACATTAAGTGATGTAAATTTTGAGCAAGGATGGCGCAAGCTTTACCTTGCTGCATGGGAGAGCTACAGAGAACCACATGTCTATCACTTTAGAAAAGATTAAGTCTCATGACAACTTAGCGCTCCCTTTCAATATCTCCCAAAATTGACTGTCACAAAGCTAAGTATCTGACTTGTTTTTTAGAAATATCTGTATAAAGGTCCCTCCCTCCTCCCCTGCTCCTTTCAGAAAGAAAGCTCTAAGTACAGTCATGTGTCACTTAACGATGGGGATATGTTCTGAGAAATGCATCACTAGGAGATTTCGTCGTTACGCAAACATCCCAGCGTGTACTGACACAAACTTAGACGGGATATCCTACTACACTCCTAGGCTACACGGTACTAATCTTATGGGACCACAGTCATATACGCAGCCCCTTGTTGACAGAAACGTTGTTATGCAGCACATGATTGTTTAACAATGGAGATAATGCAAGCAGGGACCCCTCACACGCTGTCGGAGTTGAAATTACTTATTGAAGATCAGCAATCCAAATCTTATGCTGGTTAGAACCCTATAAAGCTCTTCAGAAACCACCTTAACATAAATTAGTCCCGTGATGCTCTATGCACATGGGGGAATGGGCACGTGAACACAGCTGGGGAAGGGACACTGCTGCCACAGACTCGAGGCTGAAGGCAGCCTGTGCCCGGCGTGTCTTACCTCATCATACATGAACTGAAGCGTCAGGGCCGACTTGCCGACCCCTCCACTGCCGACCATGATCACCTTGTGCAGGGCCAAGGAGCTCTGGCTCTTACTCTTGTTTGTAGCCATCCTGCTGGTTTTCTGAGACTGTGACCCACCGACGAAGACCCAGTTGAAGAGCTGCCAACGAAAAAGACACACTTAGAAGGAGTTTGCTTTCTACCCAAGTGAAATCAAATGCACTCCTCATGCTCCAGAAAAGCCTAACCCAGACATTCCAACAGAGAAGGAATTCTTCTAGGCTCCAGGCAGAGATCAAAGCCCTCCAACAACTCCGAAGTCACTGACCACAGCAGAGCCAGAGCGAAGGCAAGACGAGAGAGAAGAGATGGGTGCAGGCATCCAACGCCCACCCACTGTCCTGGAGAACAACCCCCACTGAAAATCAATACCTCCTCAACGCTGCTTCTCTGAGGTGGAGTGAGCAAGGAGCTCCGAGTCCCAGCTTCCTACACAGACCCCACGGCATCTGGTGCCACAGAGAACACCGGAGCTCCAAGAGCTCGGACTCCATCTGCCTATTCTCACCCCTCTCCTCCCCTTGTACCTCTGCCTCCCAGCACACACACACAGCCCTCCACGTGGACTATGGAGGCCATCTGAAAAAGGCTAAGTATGATGTGGATTAAGGCTGCCCCAGCTAGAGAAGCCCAAGGTGACCTGGCCTACATGCCAAACTATTCGACCCAGTGGACTTTTTTTATGGTATGAATTAGGACCACCCCAGGGAGAGAAGCCCGGGGCATCCTCAGCTATATGCCGATCTATATGGCCAGATTCGTATCTAAAGTTATATGATCGCACAATAACCAGACCCCATCTGCACTGAAATCATTTAATGACTTTTTACATCATCTTTTCTTTTCTCCAGTAAAAATAAGTCACGTACCCATGCCTTATAAAATTAGCCCTAACCCTCAACTCGGGGCAGCAGCAGGAGCTCTGACTGCCCGTGGGTCCTGTCCCCATGCACCAGCTCTGCCTGCCCATGGGTCCTGTCCCCATGCCAGTGGGGGCAGCAGCAGCTGCTCTGCCTGCCCATGGGCCCTGTCCCCATGCCAGCGGGGGCAGCAGAAGCGGCGGCAGCAGAAGGTCTGACTGCCCATGGGTCCTGTCCCCATGCTATTCCACACTATTCTCTAAATAAAAGAGCACTACTGCCAGATCTTGAGAGTCTAAGAAATCTTTCTTTCGACTCCTCGGCTCACCGACCCCGCATCAAGTACATGCGTTTTTTATAATAAGTACCCCTTCATGACACTTGACAGAGTTAAAAGGAGAACTAAATTATTTACTCCAAGAATATTTAAAGTGACGAACTAAAATGAGTTACACTTTTCTAAAATAACAATCTATTAGTCAAAATCAGTTGAACATCATCAGAAGTGAGACAAAATGAGTGGAGCACCCTGGAACTGTGAGAATTATTACAAATAAGTAAATTTAACAGATACCTGGAACTTATTCTAACCCAGGTGCCAATTTTTATTTTAACCGATTTGTATGGAAAAATCTACGTCACATATACCAGAGTAAGGAAAAAGGACATGGCTTGGGTGCCTCATGGGCCCGAGTCTGGCTCTGTCCTGTGAGCTGTGTGGCCTAGAGCTAGTTCAATTTCTCCAAGCCAGTTTTCTTATCCGCAAAAACAAGTAAACCACCTAGCTTGCAGGATTCTTCTGAGGACTGAATGAGACAGCATGTGTGAAAGGCCTAAGCACAGTGCCTAGGACACGGCAAGAACTTCATAAAGGTTGCTTTCCTTCCCATCAAATTTTAAAAGGATTTTTTTTCTAATTACAACGTGACAGGCTCCTATTTCCATTACTGCTGACAAAGTAACTTGAAAACACCCCCACTAGAAAGGTCAATAAATACACAAATCATTGGGCAAAATAAAACAGGCCTGTTCTAACTCAGTGGTTCCTGTCCTGGGCTGCACAATGGAGTCAGCTGGGGAGCTTTAAAAACATCCTGACGCCTGGGTCCCACCCCAGAGATTCTGATGGAATTGGTTTGGGATGCGGCCTGGGCTGAGCGCTTCTAGAAGCTTCCCAGGTGATTATAGTGTACATCCAAGGTTGACGCACAGCTGAGCCCAAAAGAAAGTGAGAAATCCCCATGCTGGGGTGAAAAAAATCAGGGCAGTAGAGCTGACGTTGCTGCAGTTCCGGACAGCTGCTGCTCTCGGTAACGTAGGATTAACAAACACAGGGCTACGAGAGCAGGCACCCAAGCCAGGGGGGCGTTAGAACCAACTGAGAACTGAGAAGCCAAGACCCTTGGAGGAGCACACCTTCAGGAACAGAATGGACTGGAAAAATGTGTCTACCACCAAGGACGATGACAAGGAGGCGTATCTGCCTGAGCCCCGGCTGTAGGGAAGTGCACCGTGAAAACCTGCAACCACAGTGCTCCTCCAAAGCCAAGAAATTAACATTTTTCATGTTAATGGAGTCCCCGGCTAGCCACATCGAGGCAGAGCGCCCAAGAAAACCCCTCTCGGGCTGTCACAGTTAAAGCCCACACCCAGGAGCCCCCAGCGCCACCCCATGAAACACCCGAGGAAAGCCCAGCATCCACAACGAGCGGGGCTTTCCCGACGGCTATCATAAAAAGTATTATTGGGTCATTTTTAACAAAAGCAGATCAAAATGTGAGAAAAACAACATGATCAAAAGACCGGAAGCTCAACAAGAACCACTCTCTGAATGTTTAAATCATTTTTTTAAGTATTTAAAATGAAAAGAAATAAAACCACAGGGGAGGGAAAACTACTGTTTTTTCTCTGCCCATCTTTGGTTCATTGGCCGGGGCCCTGCAAATTAGACCAAGAGAAAGATTAACACGAGAAAAACCAACGGAAGCCTATTAACACATGCATCTCACATATACACAGACCTCTGTCAGCAGCAACTCAAAGCAATGGTTAGAACTTGGGCTTATATAGCTTCTTAACAAAAGAACAATACGTTTCATCGAGAAGTGAGAAGACAAAGGAAAGGGCCTTTGAGCTTCCAGGGCGGCAAAGTGTGAGAAGGTAGATTTATGGGGTAAACTAATGGAACAGGAGGGCTGTTTAGCAAGATTCGCTCCGCAGATTCCTCTGGGGCTCCGGGCTGATGGGTGTCTGGAGTTGTCTCCGGTGATTAAGAACTGGCCGCCCTTCCTGGGAGAGAGGCGGCGGGCAGAGAGCTTTTCTCGTGTCATCACCACGGAAATCAGTTCTGTGCACGGCCCTGGGCTGCCGTGAGTGGAATCCCGTGTCCGCCTGCTCTCCCCCCTTACAGGGGACCATCAGCTTATGTGCTTCTGCCAGGCTTTCTTTCCACACCCCCTTCTCTAATTATCTGCTTTTTAATAAGTGTTCTAAGCAATTAACTAGATAATTAAGCACATTTGAATTGTGACTAAAATAGAATAAATGGGATAAGGAGCAAGCCTCCCCAAAAGGCTTCAGTTTAGGAAAGTGAAACTGCTTTTGGCCTAATTTCTGGTCCACACTTTCCCACAGCGCTGAGGTTAGTGCCCGAGGTTAGACCTCCAGACCATCAACCTGTCACGCGATTCCTCTGAAGCAACTTTGTTTCTATGAATTATTAGTTCTATAAAAATGGAGAAATAATTTTCCAGGTGGGTGGAGCCCTTTCCAACACATGTAGAAATATCTAACTCGGAGCTATTATTTTCAAAAAATAAAGTCAATTCCTCTAGAAGAAACCAGAATAAATGAGTTGAAGACTATTCAACAAATCCACAGATATTTGCTTAAATATCTGTGCTCAAAGCTCAAAGACTGGAATAGCCTTGGTGGATATTTCCAATCCACATAACCGCTTCCATCAACTTGACTGGATGAAGGGAAAAACAGGAGACAGGCAGAAGGGCCAGCCAAGTCCCCGCCCCCCAACCAACCCTGGAACCTAGAAATGCCGACCTGCAGACTTCCATTGTTGGAGATAATAAACTCCTACTTGTTTAAGCCACTGTTAGTCTATTTATCATTGTTATTGTTTTTGTTTACACTTGTACTGAAAGCATCATATGAACCGAGATTTGAAGGAGTTAACTAGTTAAAGAGAGGAGGAGAAATACCAGGAAGAAAAAACAAACAGCAAGGCTTGGGAAGTTAGTGTTGATGATTTAACGTTTATAATAGATATGCCTAGCCATAAACGTGTTCTTAAAAAATAACACATGTAACAATAAACGTGTTCTTAAAAAAATGTTTTCCCCAACATTTTGTTATGAAGAGTTTCAGACTTTCAGAAGAGCACAAAGAACTATACAGGGAGCCCACACGGCCACCACCTGCATTCCTACAGGGAGCCTGTTGCTCCATGCGCTTTATCAGGAACCCTGGCATCTGGCATTCCTCTACCTACCCTCCAAGCCGTCTTATTTTTTGGTTCATCTCCATGTAAGCTGTAGACATCTGTATATTCACCCTGAACTGCGGCACAGACATCCCTTGTTTACAAAGCAACTATACGCCCCCCCACTGCCTCTGCTAACTATTTCAGAGCTCCCTCTAAGGTCTTGCAAACCTCCTAATCTCTTCAATGAACTGTGTGGGTTCACAGCCAATCACGAAAGCCACAACACAGACCTTCCAACTAGGGGAATTTGGGCCCATCACACCAAGTCCTGGCATGGCTCTCCCCTTAAGAGTCAGAAGTCTTTCACAGGGGACTGGAGAAACCTACCAACAGACCCTTTAATATGTCTCGACCTACTGATAGGAACGCTCTGTAGTTTCATTCATTTTTGTCCAAAAAACATTGAAGTACTACTTCGTCATGCCAAGCTGTGGGTCTCTGCCCTTAGAAAACGCAGTCTCCTAAAGAAAGATATGTAAGTAAAACATTTTAAAATAATTTCTCACATGCAATGATAATGATGGCACAAGGTATAATGAAAAGCACAATGAACTCTAGGAAAAGAGAATTATGAAAGGCTTTAAAGTTGAATAAGAGTTCACTCAGCAGATGGGGGTGAAAGAGGGGAGCTTCCCACGCATAACAGAGAGCACGTGCAAAGCAACAAACGCATGAAACATCACAGTGGGTCCAGCTATCACATCTTATTGAAGCAAAAAGTATAGGCTGGGGAAATGACTGGGTGATGAGTCCCACAAAGATAGACACGTTCAAATAAAAATGGGCCTGACATGCCATCTCAAGAAACTTATCCTAGAGAAAATGGGGAGCCACTGCAGCCCAACTTAGCTTAGAAAGCATTGGACGGATAAGAATAAACATATACCCTCCAGTACAGAAAAACAAGACACTCCAAACTAAGAAACCTTCTTAGATGGCATGGCAGAGAGGCAAGAGAGCTGGGAAATGCTTTTTCTATGTAACATTCTATGATACGCTAGTATTAGATAGGGCTCTCT
The DNA here is from genome assembly GCF_037783145.1 of Equus przewalskii. Lineage (NCBI taxonomy): Eukaryota > Metazoa > Chordata > Mammalia > Perissodactyla > Equidae > Equus > Equus przewalskii. Next base: position 10,518,056 of record NC_091847.1, read on the forward strand.
ATCACTCGGCATTAATTCAAGTACCAGAATGCATATCCATCTGAGAAGTAAAATTCGGAAAGCAAATCACGGTGTATAACCATGCAAGTGTGTGTTAGGAGAAGGGAGGTGGCCTCTACTGAACGACAGTCCCATAGGCTAATATCGCCATTAGTCCTTTGTCAAATTTCAGCTAGGAGAAAATGAGTTGGTAGGTAGAGTCCAAATGCCAGCTCTGTCTGTATCACAGGGGTGTAATGAAAATCAAACGAGAATTTGAAAATGCAGAGGAAAACTTACTCCTCCAGTCCCCTCATAAAATTCAAGCGTCCTAGTAATACGGTACACAAAAGCACATGGAAAACCATCAAATTCTATGCACCTGCAAAGAACTGCATTTCGCACTCTTTCTCCAGATAGTATGATCCGAAGGTAACCAATAGGCTATCACTAATAGGCCATAATCATAATATTTGAGTTTCTCAAAATATTATCCATGTTTTTAATCCTTTAAATAACAATCAAAAAGGAAAGCAATCCTAAATCTGGGACAATTTAAGCAAGCAAAATAATTAAAGACAGTAATGAAAACAGATCATTGAAATATTAGGAATTCATGAATCCATACCTACAATAAATATTAAACAAGGGAGCAGGGAGGCTCTCGCTTGCCGTAGAACACCCAAGGCAGACTGATAAACTTACAGGGTGCACCTAACTTGGAAAATCAACATTTTGCAATTATCTTTACTAGAAAATTGGTTCAGACAAGAATCATCAATAGATGCTAAAGAGGAGACCTGGGTCAGAAACAGGATATTTGCACAGTGTTAAAGTGTCTCCATTGATTACTTATGAATCAGAATCTGCATTTTATCAAGCAGCACCACACCAAGCGTCAAGGCAAATCCCAATTTTCATACCACTTGCTGTTACAATCCATATTAGGAACAACCCGACCTAAATTAGGGTCATGAGGGATGCTCCCCCAAAAAACAGCACTCTCAGATATGAAGTAACACAGGAAGCAGCAGATTGTAGGGACTGAAAATGCTGAATAATGAAAAAGTAAACTGCGGTGACACTGTCAACTGAGGACACGTCATTTCACTAGCATTGAAAACAACATGGAGTCTTATTTCTTAGCCAACACCAAATAATTATATGACAAAACAGACCAACTAAGGGACTGCATATATGAGTGTGCCAGTGCTTGTAAGAATACATGAGTTGACAGCACCTCCCTTCCTGCATTGACTCCCTACATCACTGTCATTTTAATGACACAATACAATCCCACGGTCATCTGTAAATAGTCTCACAGGCACTCCTTGGGCAAAGAGGTGGTGTCTCATTCACACATGTCTCTCCTGGACCTACAACTCTGACTCACATTGTGTCAGAGACCTAGAAATGCCCAGAGAATGAATAAAGGATGAACGAGTGAACAAAGGGTTTTAGGAAATAAAAATGAGGACACATTTTAAATAATTTTCCATAACATAAACCACGCCACATTTCTATCAATGGTGTTCTATTGTGAACACGGACTCTGGAAGGTAAACCATTAAAGCAGCAGCCATCCCCAGAGGTTCTTTTCATGGTTTAATAATAAATGCTATTAGCTATAAAAATACTAATAATTTTAAAATTCACATGCGCACACACACATGCTCAGGAGCCAATTTGAAGAGACTGGTAAAGATGGACAATTAAAGATCAATAAGATAACTGCCATGGATTGAAATACATCAAATTTGTTCACAACCATACTAAAATAGCACCTTCTTGGTCACCCTTGGAGAAGCAGTGAAACAACTCATTATTTTAAAAATTGGTAAATACAGGGAAAGAATTAAAAGTGCATCTTGCTTCTCCAATACAAACTGTACCACCAGGTGAACCAAATAACAGATGAAGCAAAGTTTCCCTTTACAAAATATTCTGAGAAATCAAACAATAGAATTTGGGCTATCATCATTTTGCAACTCCTCATGAATTAAAAAATTCAGGCACTGAGCATCAGCAGCTGCTAACATTACAAAAAAACGAGACAACCTGACATTCTAAGCATCTTGAAAAAGAAACATACCCATCAATGATGTAGTCTTGCCAAAACAGCTTCTAAATCTAGCTACCAATTTACCAGAGATACAGGAGACAGAGGAGTATGTTGGACGTCACCACAGAGACACACCATCAGCAATATACAAGCTGTAGGAAGCTCAATGGAATCTGCCACCCAGTTTCTTAAACAAATAAATTGCAAGAAAAAAGAGAGAATGAGAGGAAGCCTATAAATTATGAGACCTAAGAGATGTATCAACTGATTGAAACACACAGATCTTATTTGAATCATAATTTGAACACACACACACACGTAAGAAAATTGGGGAGAGTGACATCAGCATCATGGTGGAGTGAGCTATACTGGTGATCTCTCCCCTCCACGACACAATAAAAAAGACATTCATGCTCCAACAGAGGACATCACACAACACAAAAGACGTCTGAGAGACCCATACAGCCACACGTCAGAGGGCAGAGAGGCTGGAGCCCCCCTCTGAGGAGGTGGAACGGAGTAAGAGAAAACTTCGCTCCCTCCCCAAAAGACTACAATCCAGGACTGCAGGAGGCCTCCAAGAGGGAAGGAAGCGGGAGGGAGTGCCTGTTAGCAGGAACATCAAAGATCCCCGAGGTCCCTTGCAGCCTAGGGGAAAGCCCCTACCGAAGTGAAAGATAAGGTGGGGGGTGACTTCATCAAGCCAATGCCCCAAGAGAGCAGATAGTAAGGGCAGAGCAAGAAAACCCTGAGAGCACACAGAAGAAAGCGCCCCTCCCCTCCACCCACCCACACCTGCCCCAGTGCCTGGGATCTTGGATGAAGGCAGAGGGCTCAGAATACATGGCTCTTGACCTCCACCCAGCGGTGACAGGCGGTAACTGGGACCAAATAATACCAGGATGTGAAAGAACACACCACGCCCTCTAGCAATATCAAAAATTATATTAAATCTCCAGACCAGAGAGAAAATGACAAGTACCCAGAAATCAGTCCTGAGGACACAGAAATATGTAACCTAAATGACAGAGAATTCAAAATAGCTATCATCAAAAAACTCAAGTTAAAAGAGAATGTAGAGAAACAATTCCACGAGTTCAGGAGCAGCTTCACCCAAGAGATTGAAACTGTAAAGAAGAACCAACCAGAAATATTGGAGATGAAAGACGCAATGGGAGAGATAAAACATGGATTCCCTGAATGCTCAAGCAGACACCCTAGAGGAGCGAATCAGCAAAATCGAGGACAGACATGATGAAATGCTCCAGATAGAGGAGAGAGAACTAAGACTAAAAAGAAATGAAGAAAGTCTCTGAGAAATATCCAACTCAGTTAGGAAATGCAACATAAGAATTACAGGTATTCAAGAGGGGGAAGAGAACGAGAATGGAGCAGAAAGCTTGTTCAAAGAAGTAATAGCAGAGAACTTCCCAAACTGGGGAAAGGAGAAGGAAATCCATGTAGGAGAGGATATCAGACCTCCTAAATGTGCCAATGTAAAAAGACCTACTACAAGGCATATAGTAGTGAAACTGGCAAAAGAGAAGGAGAAAGAAAAAATACTAAGGTCAGCAAGGCAGAAGAAAATAACCTACAAAGGAACCTCTACCAGGCTTTCGGCGGATTTCTCTGCAGAAACCTTACAGGCTAGGAGAGATTGGAATGACATATTCAAATCTTTGAAGGACAAAAACTTTCAGCCAAGAATACTCTATCCTGCGAAAACATCCTTCAGATATGATGGAGAAATAAAAACTTTCCCAGATAAACAAAAGCTAGGGGAGTTTGTAGCCATGAGACCTCCCCCCACAAGAAATCCTCAAGAAGGCCCTCATACCTGGAAAAAAAAAAAAAGGGAGAAAAGGGTTACAAAACACAGAGTAAGGAAATAAATAGGTAGACAAAATCAGAAAATTGTAGCTATACATCAGAACAGGTTAGCAAACACTCAAACGTAGCATTAAAGATAAAGGGAAGGCAAACACCAAAAACAAAGACAATCTTGTCATTTTATGCACAAACTCACAACACAAGATGGAGTAAGATGTGCCAAAAACAACTTAGGAGGAGAGGAGGAAAGGGACTGAATTGGTTTAGTCTAAGGAAATAAGAGGCCATCAGAAAATGGACTATCTTATCCACAAGATTTTGCATACAAACCTCAAGGTGCCCACTAAACAAAAAAGCAGAACAGAGACATAGAATAAATAAGAAAACAAACAACCCAACATAAAAAAGCAAACTGAGGATCTGCAAACATTGACTGGATTTGATAATATTGGGGAATTATTGTAAAAAAAATTTCCAGGGACTTCATTTAACCTTATTACAAACTAAGTTAACCGACATATGGGATCTGCTTCAAAGTTACCACGGGGAAAGAGAGTGAGTTTGGAGAGAGATGAAATAAGATCAGCCATAAATCGATAGTTGCTGAAGCTGACTGATGGGTATAAGGTAGTTCATACTATTCTCTGTGCATCTGTATATGTTTGACAATTTCCACACTAAACAGTTATAAAAAATAATAAAGACAAAAATATAGGTGCCTGGGTCCCACTGCCCTAGAGATTCCAACTTAGGAGCGTGGAGCCCTGGCACCTTGTTCCTAGGCTGTCCAGATGACTCCAATTCACGACTAGATTGAAAACCATTCCATTAAACTTTAAGCCCTTTGAGAACAGATTCTGTATTTTGTTGACCACTGTCCCACCCATTACCTATTGCATAAAACATACTTAAATATTAATTAAATGAATTAACTAAGGTTGGAGCCATTTTCAGACCTTAACTCTCTAAGAAGTAGAATACTCACCTGGAGAGGCCCATGAATCTACCTTCAAATGGAATGCTTATTTTCTAATAACTACTAGTTGACAGTCTCACAGTTAACAGTATGTCACCACCTTTGTTTTGGCAAGGGCCATGGTACGCTGCTATCCTATGAAAACTGACTCACTTTTCATAATCTGACTCAAAATTATTTTTGTGAGTTTTCCAGTATCCAGATGGAGATGATGAAATATCATCACTCAACTCTCTGACGTCGTCCCTAGAGACGGTCTCTTTATTTTTCACTCAGCCCATCAAGTGAATGCTTTTCCTCTTCACATTTCCCTCCTAACTAGAGAAACTTATTCATCATACAGTCCTCTGTTTATCTTCTGTTCTTCAAACTTAAGTACAATCATTTTCATATCTTCACTCTAGAAATAGGGGAGAACCCTGAGTAAATGAGAAAGAAATTTTTTAAAGGACTGGTTGTCTTGGAAAAGCATAGAATTTTACCAAAGATAGGACAAAATAATGAAGATTTAAAATGATATGCTCACTTCAAATAATGAAATAAATTTAAAGAAACAAAAAAAAGATTCTGATTTGAAAATGCAGTCTTAGATTTTCACAATTTAGAAGAGAACAGAAACTCTAAAGACCAGGAAACAGATTTTTAAAATACTTTATCAAATTCTATCAACACCTAAATTTTAATTTTTACTAAATCAGGTTTGGGAGATTGTTACTACATTTGTAGCAACTTTTTGCAATCCTACCTCAAATAATCCATAAAAAGAAATGGATAAGCCATGTTACATCTAAGTTCCAACTGAAACACTTGTTTTTTGTGGATACACTCACAGAACTGAACTATTAGTTTAGTTTCTTGAGGACAGTCCAGTCACCAATCTTTACATTGAGAAAAAAAGTACTAATTGCTCCATCTTCTCTCAATAAAACCTAGAAACTGAATTCAGGGCAATTTTTTAAAGATTTGCTTAAACACTCCAAATCTTCCATATTACGTGGGGAGAGAAAGTATCTACGGCTGGATTCCGTATCTCCAGATCAAATGCTGTCAAACCCTATTTGTCACCCCTGTACAAGGATGGGCACGCATTTTCATACACTGTTTTATTTCTTGCCATAAATCACTAAAACTTCTCTGCAGCCCTCCCAACTCTCCTCCAAAAGAAAAAAGCAGAAGACTCCTGAAAGTAATAGACATTAAGAACGATAACAGCGAAATGAGTTTAAACAAGATTTCACTAAATAACAAGTTACAGTTTTTCCAAATAGGTAATTTAAGGTACTGTCTGCCGAGCAGCCCTCTCCTAGAAACTGCTCCCGTCTGGCATCCTCATGGTCATTACAGGAGACGGGGTAGGAGGCGGGAGAGAAGACACACCAGGTTAGTATGCGGCTGCATCCCTCAGGGAACTGACCGGTCCCAAGGAGGACACGGGACCCACCCAGGGGCTACAGCCGGGGAGGGCGACCCAGGCGGAGGGGAGAGCGTGGCGGCAGCACCGTGCATGGCTCTTTAGACAGCGCACTGCCCCGTCCAAAATGAAGGGCAGCTCCTCAGCACCAGCTGACTGCTGGGATTTAGGCATGTCAGACTTCTGATTTTTTTAGGAGATGCCAGAAATTCGGATTTTTATGTGAAATCTCCCTTTTTAACTGTTCAGAACTAAATCGATTTTTAAAAGCACTGTGAGCAAACAAAGCATGTCTGCAGGCCACTCATTTTTACAAATTGACAGCTATGTGTTTTGCCAAGTAGTAAAAGCTGATCTACAGCAAGGAGGAGACAGAGCCAGCACATGGAGAGAAACATTCAATAGCCTTGGCAGCCTGAGGGGTGCTGGTTCCAGCTGCTCCTGAGTCCCCGCTGTATACTTGGCCTTCCTTGGCTTGGTTCCTCATTTCTCCTCTGAGTCAATGACATACGCTGGTACCCTCCCAGTAAATCCCCCTTTGTGGTGTGAGCTTGGTTACCTTACGTTTCTATCACTTCCAGCCAAGGGAGTCCCAAGCGACTGCACGTACGGCTTTGAAAATACACACAAAATTCACATCCCAGGAATCAGACCAAGACAGGGCCAGGGGAAAAAATAGAATAACACAAAAATACTTCATTCTGAAAGGATAAAGCATGAACTCTACACCTAGCAACTCTAGCGGAGGGTGCCTCCAGGGAATTCAAATATTCTGCCCCCTTGTTTGGTTAGGACTTGTCCACAATGAAAGAAACCCCAGTTGAAAGTAGTAGCTTAAGCAAAAAAGTTACGGATTGGCTCACACATCCACATGTCCAGGAATACAGCGCGCTGCAGGGGCTCACATGAAGTCTCCCGAATGCAGGGTTTCTCTCCCCATCCCTAGTCTCTGCCTCTCCAACCTCATCTTCCCCACCCACTGCCGCCTCCCGACCCCAAGCCTCTTCACAGTCAACACTCACAAACTGAATTCCTTCTCTGGAGGGTTTCAGCTTCAGGGTCACTTCTTTTTTTCATTTTTTTTTTAAAGATTGGCACCTGAGCTAACATCTGTTGCCAATCTTTTTTTTTTTTTCTGTTCTTCTCCTCCCCAAATCCCCCCAGTACATAGCTGTATATTCTAGTTGTGAGTGCCTCTGTGGCATGTGGGACACCACCTCAGCATGGCTTGATGAGTGGTGCCAGGTCTGCACCCGGGATCTGAACTGATGAAACCCTGGGTTGCTGAAGCACAGTGCATGAACTTAACCATTCCGCCATGGGGCCAGCAGGGTCACTTCTTCAGAGAGGCCTTCCTGGACCTCTGCACCCCCACCAGGCCCCTCTCGAGTGGCTGCATCCAGACCTCTGCTTCTTTCACTGCGCTGATCATGCCTTGCAATTCCTTCCTTTTCTACTTACTGAATTTTTGCTTATTTTTTCCACTACAATCAAAGCTCCATGAGGCAGCTATCAGGTCTGCCTTTTTCCCTCTTGTATCCTTGTACTGTAGGAATATTTCCCTATATTATCATATAAATCAGGCTGCAACCTAAATAACATGAATTTTACCCAAACTATGGTCACCACAAAATCTAGAATAAAGTGTAAATTTAACACTTGGCTTCATCCATATCCTATTTCCATTACGTATGGTCAAAAGCCTAAAAAGTTTAAGCCACTATTTCCTTATCTCAAAAGCAAAGTCTGACAACTGGATAAGAGTAATTTATATATATACTTATATATATACACATGTGCATATGTGTGTGTGTATGTGTGTGTATATATATATTTTGCTGAGGAAGATTTGTCCTGAGCTAACACCCACTGCAAATCTTCCTCTTTCTGTATGTGAGCCACCATCACAGCATGGCCACTGACAGAGGAGTGATGTCAGTCCCTGCCTGGTAACTGAACCCAGGCCACTGAAGCAGAGCACGCTGAACTTAACCACTAGACCACTGGGGCTGCCCCTAATGTATACTTTTTAAGCTTTGCAAATTTGTCACTAAAGAATCCGAATGTCTTAAAATTGTTAATATTTATCTGAACTTATGTGAGGTTATTGTTATTAGTTATGACATAGGCCCTTAAAACACACATTACCAGACCAACCAGCAAAGTAAGTATATTTATTAAGCAGGTCTCAGAGTAAACAAAAAACTGTATGTAGCCTTCCTGGTTTGGTATTTCAATGAAATATGCAAAGTCCCTGCAGTTATACCAGAGATGTTTTTTTAAAATTAGAGCAACCTAGTATTTATAAGAATCTCATCATTTCACCCACCGATTTAAGTAAGGATCTCTGAGGGCTGGCCCTGTGGCAGACTGGCTAAGTTCGCACGCTCTGCTTCATCGGCCCAGGGTTTCACCAGTTCGGATGCTGGGCATGGACATGGCACTGCTCATCAGGCCATGGTGAGGCGGCGTCCCACATGCCACAACTAGAAGGACCCACAACTAAAATATACAACTATGCACGAGGGGGATGGGGGAGGAAGAAGATTGGCAACAGTTGTTAGCAGGTGCCAATCTTAAAATAAATAAATAAGGATCTCTGAGAGGATTTATGATCATTGGGTTAGTAGTCAAGCAGCAATGATTCTTCTGAACGACCATCTCCTGTGTGACTTCGCACTCTCAGAAAGGAGCACGGGCCCTTGCAGAGGACAGCAAATGGAATGGCCAGGTGACAGGAATAACATGCAAGTGGCTCTGGGTCCTGCTGGTGGCCGGGCGACGACTCCGTATCGGTTAGCTCAGTCTCTCAACAGACACACGCTCGCTAGGGCTGCTGCTGAGCCGCTGTTAAATCTATCTACTAAGTGAAGATCCTCCGGCCCGACGTCTCTATTTGGTAAATCTGTATTTTCTTACTGCTTTTCATTAAATGGAGCAGTCCAGTAGTCTCAGTCCTGGCAGGAAACAGCTTGAGTCATCACAGCTCTCCGAGTTTCTCTTTCTATACACTCAGCCTTTCCTACACACACCAACTCAAAGAGGGAAACTCCGTTTTCCCTTCCTCGGGCAGCTGCTATTGTCCTTAGCACCAGGGAATCGGATATTCTCACATTCTCATACGTGTATGACTCAGTTTCCAGGTCTACAAAAATAAGGAAGTTGAATTAAATGATCTAAGTTCCTTTCCAACTTTTTGCTGTTTTTTTCTGAAATCAGATCTGCAAAACAACTTAAATTAGCCCTCCCGTGTGCCTAAGGAAATTTGTTTTAGGTATTTCTGTTCCCTAACGAATATCTTTATCTATTCCCTGCCCCCCTAAAAAAAGTAAATTAACAAAAACAACCTAAATGATCTCAAACAAAAGACAGAAAGCTCTGAAGTCGCTCATCGCAAGCACCCTACCTCTGGTTGTACGTCTAGCACCGTTATTTCTTCTGCCAGGACTGCCCTTCCTCCTGATGCAGGCTCACCGTAATTAACCCTCACCTTCAACGTTTCCTCTCCCACCTTCCCAGATCCCCTCGCCACAGGCGACCCGCCCCGCCCAGTCTAAGTGGGCCCCCATGCCTGTCAACACTGCCCCTGGTGCACTGGGGTAAACCAGTGAATTCCTCCCAGGTGAGGCTCGTCGCTTCCACCACACTGAGAGTGGCCTGATCACCTTCGCGTGCCCAGCGTGCCTGGTGCTCAGGAGATGCTCAAACCTGGAGGATGAAAAACCAAGTTCTCCATTTGGGTTGGGAGGCCTCAAGAGAACAAGCGGTAACTGGTAAACTCTGAAAAGTTAATTCACTTATCTGATGACTTTCCTGATCTACAAAGCGATAAGAAATAGTGGGAGGTAATTTGCAAGCTCTGAATTTTTTTTTTCCATATATAGTTATTTCTGCAATAAAGTCCTTTCCCACCATAGCTCCACTCCCAATGGCATCCGGCGATTTCACTGGCCTTGGAGAGGTCTACCAGCTTACAGACTCGTTCCCTCGACCCGCAAAGGCATCCAGCGATTTCACTGGCCTTGGAGAGGTCTACCAGCTTACAGACTCGTCCCCTCGACCCGCAAAGGCGGCCTGGGAGACAGCAGAGCTACTGCATCTCTCGACAGCTGAAGTCAACTGGGAACTAACATGCATGTTCCTGTTCTGAACGACTTGTCCAAATAAAACCCTGTCTAAAGATGTGCCTCTACTATTTCTATTTCCACAGCATCTACTAGGACATCACACACACTCAAACAGAGCTTGTATAACTTGCAAGGTCACTTAACTAGTCACTGGCAGGGCTGAGATTGGGACCCCAGCAGTCTGTCTTCAGCGTCCACACTCTGAGCCGCTACACTTGGCTGCTGCACTTGGGGATCTGAGTGGGGAAGACCTTCAAATATGGTGTTAAATACTGAAATTTATATCAATGACACAGAACTATGGGTCAGAAAGCTCATTAAAGAGACAGAAATGCATAGGCAACCACAGCACAAGTCCTCAAACAAAGACCCGGGAGGAAATGTACAACAAAAGCGGCTGTTATCTACCCAAAAGAACTGAAAGTGGGACTTAAATAGATATTTGCACACCCATGTTCATAGCAGCATTATTCACGACAGTCAAAAGGTAGAAGCAACCCAAGTGTCCGCTGAAAGACAGACACACAAAATACCACATATCCATATAATGGAATATTACTCAGCCCTAAAAAGGAGGGAAATTCTGATTTAAGCTCCAACATGGATGAACCTTGAGGACATTAGGCTAAGTGAAATAAGCCAGGCACAAAAGGACAAATACTATATGAGTCCACTTAGAAGAGGTACCTGGAATGGTCAAATTCATAGAGATGAAAAGAGGAACGGCGGTTGCCAGGGGCCAGGTTGGCAGAGGACAGGGAGCTAGTGTGTAATGGGCACAGAGTTTCAGAAGGTGATGATAAAAACGTTTTGGAGATGGATAGTGTGGTGATGACACAACAATGTGAATGTACTTAATGCCACTGAAAAGCACGCTTAAAAATGGTTAAAATGGTACATTTTATGTTCTATATTTTACCACAACTTTTTAAAAAAGTAATTATATACCAACTACAGTGTGGGAGAGAAGAAAAAACATTCAACTTGAAGTCTGTAGTCAGCCACTAGGAAGCTAACAACCTTGGGTAAGTTACTTTTCTTGGCCTCAGTGTGATCCATAAAATCCACAGGACATCGATATCCTCTAGGCAATTGTGAAGATTAAACGAGAAAAGTCCTCATACCTGGCTCTCAGTAAGTACTTAACAGGTTTTTGACTATCACTCTGATATTCGAGAAAGAAACTGGGCTGGGAGGCAAACCCAAGCTAAGGCAGGATGAGCTGCCAGCCCTTAAAGAAGGAAGAGATAAGGCAAGGGAGATTTCCTCGCTCAGACTCAGCCCCGGGACAGCCGTGGTGACACCTGTCCAGAGCACTGCATCAGGAAGGAAGAGGACTGGCTTCGGGACCTGGCTCAGCCACTCGATCACTTCATGTCTAGGCAAGTCCCTTCATCCCACTGGGCCTCGATCCTCCACCCGAAAAACAGCGACAATATTTGCCCAGCCTATCTCAAATAGCAACCGGGGAGGAACAAATGGGAAACACACACCAAAGGCTCAGAGAGAGCCTCAGAGAGCATCTTCAACATGGAGACAAAGGTAGGAGTATCATCATCATCAAGAAAGGTCCTTTAGACCCTTCTTTCTTCTCTATCACCCAAAAAGATGCATCGCTCGCCTTCAGAGCCATTACCAATGGGCACTTCAGGACCTGCCCTAACTCTCCCCCAGCAGCTCCTGAACTTTCTCCAACAGAAACGGTCTTTCATTCTCTTCTCTGCTGTGTCAGTGTATGAAGCCTTAGGAACCAGCACCAGGAAGCTGCCACCTCCCAGCCAAGATCTGAGAACCACAGCGCTAAAACAGGATCCACCCCTCCCAGAGAGGGCGGCATACTGCTGAATATCCCTCACCGAGTCACCACCGGAAGGGCGGGCGTCCCCACTTGTCCCTCAGTCCTAGGATCTCACCCCAGCAGAACAGCCTCCATCCCCCAAAATGACTGGCGAACACCAGGTAACTCTTCAAGACACTCCACTTCTTCTAAGACGGTTCCTCTACCTTCTGGCTTCCTCTGAGACTTGAGTGTACCCAGAGGGCACCACATTTTTACTCATGCCCTGTGCCTCAGGGCCAGGAAGAGATAAGTGTCCTTCCTCCCTCGCCACTGTCACTTTCAATCCAGCATTTCCCTCAGTCCAATTATCTCCTCCCTCCGCTTGCAAAAGCCCTATCTTTAAGGCTTGGGTAACACCCTCCTCCCACCTTGCTGCCATCATCTCTGGACCTCCTCACCACTTCCTTCATTTACTGATGGTACTTTCTTCTGGTTCACAGACTTCCTTTCTATCCCATCTTCTGTCATGCTCCTCAGTGACTTCGATGCTTATATGGATGATCTATCCAAGAGGTTGGCCTCTCTCAAGTCCCTGACCTTCTCTTCTCTGAAACCTTTTTCCTTCATTCCACCTAGTACTGCTATAGTCGTACCCTGAACTTGCTCATCCTCAGAAACAGCTATCTCCTCCAACCTTCCAGCCTCTGCCTCCAGCCTCCCCATTCACTTGCTCGAACACCTGCCTAGCGCAATGCTCTGCCTTCTGGAGACTTGCAAGCACAGGCCTTCAGCACTTTATCTCTGTGCATCAACGCCTCTGGGCTCCACTCCCTCCTCCACCTGCTTGGACCCCACAGTCCCACATTATAAGAGCCCTCTTGCAAATACAGTCACCCCCCCTTGCTCCTTTCACTGTTCTTTTCGGCACCTGCACCGAGCAAGCGAATGTTGCTGGAGAGGGAAAGAAAATCATGCAACCAGCCTTATGAAACTTCACATTACATGCATTCAAGATCACAAACTAGAAATGGGCATTCACCCTGCACTTCCTAGAAATCTCACTGCGCTCCTCCCCACGCCTTCCCTATGCTCACTCTCGACAGATGACCTTACCTCATTTTCCCAAACCGAAGCCATCAAGCACAAACTCCCTCACTGCTCCTCCTCCAGACCTACAAACCTACCAGCATCCATGCCCATCTCCTCCTCGAATCCAGGTACATGGGGAGCATGCTCCTGTTCTTAGCAAAGGCCAAGCCCGCCACACAGGTTTTGGACTCCACACCACCCACACCCCCAGCCCAAGAACATCATTCCAAGAACATTATTCTCTTTTTCCTGCATCATTAACCACTTTACCTTTCTACAGGATCATCCCCAACAGCATACAGACATGTTCTATTTAATCTTCATCCTAAACACACACACCCCTTTGATGCCCATACGTCTCTCTAGTTAGTCACACAATTTCTCTATAGCTCTGGTGGTTATCTACACCGGTGCTTCTCAAACTTTAATGTAGATACAAATTACCTGGGAATCTTGTTAAAATGCACTCTCTGATTCAGTAGGTCTGGCTTGGAGCCCAAGATTCTGGACGGCCAACCTACTCCCACATGATGCTCCTGGCCCAAAGACCCCACCCTGAGTAGCGAGGCCCTGGGTTTCCTTCCCTCACATCTTCATTTATGAAATCATTCTAATCTGGCTTCCTCCCACAGCATAACTTCATGGAAACTGGTCTTGTCAAGGTCACCAATAAACTCCATGTTGCAAGCTCCAATAAAAACTTTTCTCTTTCTCCTCTCCCATGCCCTCCCCCTTCTAAAAATGAGAATGTAGCAACTGTGATAAAACTTTGCCTGCAAGGGGGAAGGCCCCTAGTAGGCCAATTCAAAGGTCACTCCCAGCATCTCCCTCCAGATACCGTCCCTCCTGGCACCCAGCACCACACTCTCCCACAGAGCTTGTTCTTTCTCCGGCAGCTCGCTCTCAGCGTCCTTGGCCAGGTCTTCCTCCTTTACCTGGCTTCTACCTGTCAGTACTCCTCAGAGCTCTAGCTTACGCCTTTCTCACCTCTATTACTCTCTCCCTCAGCGAGCTCATCCATTCCAGCAGCTTTTGATGCTGCTCCCAAACTTTTAAAACACAGCCCAGGTCACTCTCCTGACCTCCAGACTCATATTCCTCTACCTAATTGCCACTTCTCCCCATCTGGGTGTCCTGCAAGAATCTCGAACTTAACACTCCCAAAATAGAACTCTTGAGTCTTGCCCACTGAAAATCTGCTCCTTCTCCACTATTGCCCATCTAGCAGTTACTAAAGTAACTAGTCATATCCAAGTTACTACTGAAGCCAAAACCCTGGGAGTCACCTTTGATCCCATGCCTCTCTCTGGACTCAGTGTATGACCAATTCCACCAATTCTGTCTCCAAAACACATTTCAAATCCCTCCGCCTCTTCCATCTCCTCTGCCACACCCTAGTCCCAGCCACCAGCCACTGCACGGCCATGACTTCCCTGCCTTGTCATTGCCACTTTTGCCCCTCTTCAACCTATTTTCCACACAGTACTGAGAATTTTCTAAAAATGCAAGTCAAGTGCGCTTAAAGCCCTTTAATGGCTCACCACAAATATTCACCTGGCCTAGGAGACCCTACGCTGCCCTTTCCCCAGGCAGCTCTACCTTCTCTCAGTCCCGCGAATAGGCCAAGCGCTTTCCTACCTCGGATCCCTTTCACATGCTCTACTCTCTTCTCACATGAAGCAAGAGGAAGCAACCTATAGTCAACAAACTGAAGACCCTTGCGGCTGCCCGGAGCAGAAAGAAAGAGGTGGAGTCTAGTAAGAGATGAAACTAGGGAGGAAAGTAAGGGCCAGATCATTTAAGACCCAGGAGGCCCAGGAGCTTAGGGATTTTGGACTTTCTCACCGAGAGCACCAAAAAGCCATCAAAGCGTTTGAAGCAAATGGGTGACGTAACTAGACTTGCATGTTAAAAAGATCATTCCAGCTATAGTGTGGAAAAAGAGGGGCCCAGAGCAGATGTGGGAGACGCAGCAGGCCAGAGACAATGATGGCCTTAGGGGACAGCAGTGGACACGGGGAAAGTGACTAGATTTTAGAACTATTTGGGAGGTTGTGATACTGTGATTTATAAGAAAGATATATTTGGTCAGACAGATGACCAAAATACATTTCTCCTATGTATTTGGTTTTCGTCTATAGTTTCTGGCTCACAGATCCCAAAACCCTTAGAATTTCCTGGGTTTTCGTTCTTCCTGAGTTCCTGAAAACACTTCAAAACCATAGAGGTGAAATAGGTGTCTTGTTGTTCATAACAAGCTCGTTCCACCACAACTGGATTTATGCTAAGGAGATGACTTTTGGAAAGCACCTAAGGGTGGGGGCTGGCTGCCAGGGCAACCAACCTTGAATAGAGGTTTGCACATTTCAGTCCCATCCCCGATTTCTGAGGAGGGAAGAGGGGCTGGAGGGGAGGGAAGAGAGGCTGGAGGTTGAATCAATCACCAGTGGCCAATGATTAATCAATCAAGGCCAGGTAATGAGGCCTCCATAAAAACCCAAAAGGAGGAGGTTCAGAGAGCTTGCAGGTTGGGGAACCAGAATACTTCCACGTGCCCCCATGCTGGGCCCCAAACTCCACAAGGACACATGCTCTTTTGTTCTGGACCTCGCCTACGTATCTCTTCATCTGGCTGTTGATGCAGATCCTTTAATATCCTTTGTAATAAATCGGTAATCTAGTGAATAAACAGGTTTCCTGAGTTCTGTGAGCCGCTCCAGCAAATTAAGCACCTAAGCAGGGGGTTGTGAGAAGCTCCAATTTACAGCCTGTCGGTCAGAAGTACAGGTAACAACCTGGTCTTGCAACTGGCGTCTGAAAACCAAGGAGAGGGTCATGGGAACCTCCAATCTGTAGCCGGTCAGTCAGAATCACGGGTAACAACCTGGGCTTGCGATTGGCATCCAAAGTGGAGGGCAGTCTTGTGGGACTGAGCCCTTAACCTGGGGATCTGAGGCTGGCTCCAGGTAGTCAGTGCCAGAATTGAGTTGAATTGTAGGACACCCAGCTGGTGTCAAAGAATTATTTGGTGGTATGGGGAAAACTCCCCCCACACACCCCCCACACTGGAATTGGGTGTAGAACCTTTTTAGAAGTTAAAAAGTGGCAGAGGGGCCAGCCCAGTGGCATAGTGGTTAAGTTCGCGCACTCCACTTTGGCGGCCCAAGGTTCACCGGTTTGGATCCTGGGCACAGACCTACACACCACTCATCAAGCCATGCTGTGGTGGCAACCCACATAGAAGAACTAGAATGACCTACAACGAGGATATACAACTATATACCAGGACCTCGGAGAGAAAAAGAAAAAGAGGAAGATTAGCAACAGGTGTTAGCTCAGGGCCAATCTTCCTCACCAAAAAAAGCATACCTTAAAAAAAATGCAGTGGGATTTACTATAGTAGATACAAGCTCTAAAAAGTAAGTGCACCTGCATTTTAAAAAAATGGCAGAACTCACTGAATGAACAGATATAATTTGAGATTTTAAAAAGGCTTAATATGCAAGTAGGAGCAGAGGTACTATGTTGGCTAAAATTCACTCCTAATAACAGGATCAGCTAACCCGCAATAAATGACTGACCAGCAATCCCTTCCTGTTTTTATTGGCGGAGGGGTGTGGAAGGAAGGAGGGGGCTGATGGGAGAGGTAGGATGAAAGAAAAGAAAGAGGCTACCTCATAGATTAGGGCAGCGAACGGGAAAAGGGCCAGAAATAGGAAGAAAGGAAATGCAAATTGTGCTGACTCTAACAACCTTCAACTGGGTTGGGATGCAGAAAAGCGATTCTCAGAAGACTTCATTTTCTGACGTTACAATTTAACATGACTTATGAAATCTCTTGTTATCAATACGCTTGATTCAAAGGCTATCTGTTATACGAAAATACTAGAATCACAGAATTTTTAGAGATGGCAGGAAACTTAGAGGTCATTTAATCAGGCCTCAGGCTCAGGACTCCTCAACTCTTCTCTCCACCTATAGACACTTTAGAAAAAGTTCATCCGGAAGCTAAGAGAATAAAGCCCTTCTACCCAGGTGGATAATTAAAGTGTATTAGGGTTTCAAAAGAGAAACAAGGAATTGCTAGACAAATAAATATTGTTCAAGGACCTAAAATAATTCGGGGAGCGGGGAGGGCTTAGGTCCTCCAAGATTTTTTCAGCTACTTTGCCAATGAGTTTTCTTTTCAAAAATACACAGATGATTAATGACTATTTTTAAGCTGTTCATCAAGGAGATCATTTTGGCAATAAATTTTTACCAATTTGCTTTAGGGTTCAAAAAAAAAAAAACTCAGCTGTTCCATTTGGTTTAGAGACCAGTGAGATTTGAATTTCTAATTTCCAAAGCTACTGCATATTTGGCTAATTAATTCTAGCATCTGACAATGAAGACCCAAAAGAAAGAACATAAAGTTTCAAGTATAATATTAAAAGTTCTAGAAAAGTAAAAACTCCAGCTGCATTTTAATCTCCTACACATACTTCAGTAAGTATATGAAACAAAGATTTTCTTAATAACATCTGGTCTAAACCTTAAAAAGCAGCTCCCCTCCTATAGTCCCCTCCCACATCGTACCAGGTTTGGTCTATGTGTCGGTGGAAGTGATGATATGTCACCAAGATAACACTGTTTCCATCTTGATCATCCTCTTTCTGTCTGTCTCTCTCAGATCACTTGCTCTGGGAGAAAGGTGGCTGCCATGTGAAGAGCCGTATGGACAGGCCCACGTGGTGAGGAACTGAGGCCAACAGCCATGTGAGTGCGCCATTTTGGAAGAAGATTCTCCAAACCCAGTCAAGCCTTCTGATGACTACAACCTCAGGAGAGACCCTGCACCAGGAGCACGCAGCCAAGCTGATCCCAGATACCTGAACTTCAGAAATGTATGATTAATAAATGTGTGTTGTTTTAAGATGCCAAGATTGGGGCGATTTATTGCACAGCCGTAGAAAATTCATTGAAAAGAGAAATTTTAGAGGTAGCCAGCCACAAAGGACCAAACTACTATATTTCCTTCAGCTCATGCCATATCTTAACTAAAATTAAATAGCTTAGAATATTTTGAATCAGACCTAACTTAATATTTTCTATGTCACTTCCCAATCTAGAGGGGCTAAAATGTACTACATATAAATTGCTCACAAAGCGTTAACAAAAGCAACAGCAACAATACACAGTCATGCCTTGCATAATGACATTTCAGTCAGTGACAAACCACATACGACGGTGGTCCCACAAGATTAGCACCATAGAGCCTAGTGTGCAGTAGGCAGTACCATCGAGGTTTGTGTAGGTACACTCTATGATGTTCGCACAAAGACGAAATCACCTAACGAAGCATTTCTCAGAACACATCCCCATCATTAAGCAACATGACTGTATTAGCAATTATCAATTAATAGCACCTTTTCCTGCATTTAGATTTCAATTTAAAAAAAAGCAAAAACTCCTCAAAGATACATCTACGACCATAACAGAGAACACTCAGGAAAATTACAAGCAGTTACCCTTTTTTTAGAGTATCATAAACTTGAAATTGAGAACTCGCTGGCATTTTGTAGTCGCTGTAGTAACCACACATACCTTTCCTCTTTGACACCCAGCTCCCACATTCTCTTCAGCTTTCTTTCTACTCTCACCCATCCAAAAGCTCATACCCTCTTGCCTACTGGCCTACTTTTTGGAAGATCTAAGAGTATGTACACGTATACACCCATATTTGTATTCCTAGGTGCCAAAAGAACTGAGGACCTAAAGGAAACACCTCATGTCAAATCTCCAAGGCCAGATACTTAGCTGGTATTCGCTGGATCAGCAGGTCTGTGCCAAGCAGACAGCTGATGCTCAATAAATGTTAGTTTCTCTCCACCTCCTTACCCACTCCACCTCCCTCTACTTGATTAGGGAAGAGTTCTATTTTCGCTGGTACTCTGATCTCTTTAATTCAGACATCTCAGCAATACGTATTCACTTTAAAAAAAAAATTCAAGCGTCTTGCATATCTACCAGCAGGGGCTATTTGTTTAGAAGTAACGGGAGCCAATGAAAAATGGGACTTTTTCACATCATCTTGAGAAAAGTTACACTGGAAACCTCAGAAGAGTTCACCAAGATCTCTTCCAACAGTGTAGTTCTGGGTTGTTATATTGTCTCCAAATTTAGCTTTCAGAAAAGGTCTCCAATGATGTTTCTAGCTTACATAAATTCCAGGAGTGGATAAGAATTTAGTAACTGAATGCAAAGAGGTATTGTGGGATTGGGTGATGTGGCACAAAGGATTATGTCAACTCTCTAGTTTAAAAATTTCCAGAGTCTGAAGCCATCTTCAGCCAAGGCAGGAACCTTGGAGAATTTAAGGCAAGAATTCAGAACTTTTCCACTGCTTCCACCTTCCACCAAGACCCATTTAGATCCCATTTAAGGCTCTCATCCTTGTTTTCCCATCTTTGTGTGTCTAGGTCCCATATTCCCCAAATATAGCTAATAACTTATACCCCTGCTTTTTTCCCCACAAAATCCTGGGAAGGTTCCACTCCTCAAGCACAGGGAAATCTTGCTGAGATCTCAGATAAGAGCATTTACTGTTCCAATGGGAAAGGAAGGAAAGAGCAGATGTGGTCAGAAGAAAACAGACTAGCTGACACGACTAAAACCATACACCAGGGATGTGTAACCCTGGCCTTATTCCCACTCCTACCTCCATCCCACCCCAACTACTATAAAGAACACCTTAAACACTCCTTATTTAGTTTAATCCTGGCAAGTAGGATAACTATTATCCCCTTTTTACAGCTGTGGACTCCGCCGCACAGAGAGGTGAAAAGCCACGCTCTAAATCACCACTGATCATTTCAGAACCAGCATTAAACCTGGGTCTTCACACCCTGCCCTCCTGTTCTTCCCAATATTCAATGCCACCTTTCATGGTCACCCCATTTCTGAGAACTTCGATATTCTAATTGTATTGCTTCAGGTTTAAGGAACATTAACTTAACCTGTTTCGAGCTGCGACATCCAAGAATCCTGCTGCTTAGGACGTGGGTCATTTACCTATCTAAAAGACACACTACCCCTCTGATACTCAGTGCCCACTATCTATCCCTAAACCTTAACAAAAGGAAAGGAGGTTAGGAAACTAGGACAAAGCAGGAAGGTCACTGTTCTAGAGGGTTGCACTCAAGTCACAGATAACAACTGAACAATCAGCTATGTCTCTTCCATTGGCAATTCTCAATCAGTCCACCGACGCAAGAACTTCTCCCCAGAAGATTCACCTGATAACAACATCAAAGTTCCAACGTTTCCAGTATTCTCTTGAAAATTAGCACAGAAAGGACACTGCTCAAGCAGTCTGGGCACAGCTATGTCTGCCACTAGCAGTTCCGAAGCAACCACGGCAACTTTAGACTCGTCAGAGGGCAAGAGGAGAGGCGCTGCAGCCTGCGCCAGGCAAAGAGTTCAAGTCCACGGTGCTTTCCAGCAGAAGCCACCTTCGGCACCAGCCCCTATCAGAAAGGAACGGGGACCGGGGAGCCAAAAAACTTTACGCTCATTTGCAAGACAGCACCGAAAACAATCAGACCAAACAACTTTTGGAACACGGCCCCCAGTTCAGCCCAAGTCCAAGTTCTTAAGGTACTAATAAGTTTTTGCAACACTTGTGGCCTTTACCCTGCCCACAGCGGCCACTCAGGGACTGAGGAAGTGGACCATCCTCGGGCTGGAGGCCCGAAAGGGCAGGAAGTGGAAGCAGAGGCCATTTGTGGGAAAAGGGAAGGAGCGGCGAGAAGGGAAAGGCTGGGGCGCCGCCCCCATCTCCTCAGCCCGGAGCCAGTCTGGGAGGCCCGGGGGCTTTCTCCAGAGGACCGCCCGGAGCCGGGAGGGGCCGCTGCCCCGGCGTCGCCCTCCGCCAGGCTCGGGCGCGACGTGTCCGGCCGCCGGCCACAGCACGGGGCGGCGCACCCTACTTCCCCAGCCCGCGCCCCACCCCGCCCGGGGGGGCCCTGCCAGGGCGCGGACACCCTTACCTGCGACCTGTCCCGCGCCGCCTTGGCCGTCCGCACCAGGCCCGCAGCTCTTAAACCCGCCCCGCCTTCTCCTTCGCCTGCTCGCGGGGCCGGACCCCAGCCGTCCCCTGCCGATTTGTCATTGAGTAGCCCCGGCTCGCTTCCCCACCCCGAGCGCGCCCCCGGCGTCGCCTAGGCGACCCTGCCTCTCGAGAGCGCGCCCTCTCTTCCGCTCCCGCCCTTCCCTGGAGGCCACGCCCATCGAGAGCCTATTGGCCAATCCAAAGCGGAGCTTCCTGGCCTCGGGAGGCTGGGGGGGAGGCTTCGCCAATGAGAAGCCGCCTCGCGTGGGAGAGGCGGGCTCGGCGTGCCTGCCCCGCCCACCTCCGTTTCCTTCTTTTCTCGGCCGGACGCGCTGCACGTGACCGCTGGTGCAGTGGAGGAGGCTGGAGCTGGGCTGGGGACTCTGGGCGTGGGCGGGCGGAGGGCGCTTCCCGGGTGGATTTAGGTCAGGGCGAGGCCAGAGTAGTGGAAAGCAAAAGGGAAGGACGGACCTGATATAGAGAAACCTGGGAAAATCACGATATAGCACGCGAGTGTCGAAGGGTCCAGACGGCTGTCGGGACTCCGTCCAGGAGCTCCTAAAGCGGGAGCTCCGCCTGCCGCCACGACTCATTTGGCTAATAACATCCCATTAGCAGTAATGGAGTTACTTGACCAATGCCTAGAAACAACTTGACCCAGGTCACATACAACGGCCAGAATCCTAACCCCAGCGGTAGCCTTGCGGCAGAAAGTGCAGTAGGCAAGCTCGTGGCCAACAGACAGGTTTTTCTCCCACAACCTGACTCTGTCATCGTCCTCCAAAGCCCAGAAACTCTATTTTGTATCCAAATAGGGCTTCACCTTGGGTTGATTTTCCTAACTAATCACTCCTTCCTAGAACTGAATCCTCCCCCCGGCCTGCTGCTGTGCCTCCGCAGGATTTGTGGCCCCGTTGACCTCCTCACTCACGTTGTATCGCAATTAATGGTTTAAATGTCCACCTCTGTAATCTCTAGGGAAGGAAACTATCTCTTGTTCAATTTTCTATCCACAGCATCTAGCACCGTGTAATTAATTCTTTCCTTGTTGATAATTATACACTAGGATACATATGTATTATATGAGAGGCTTTGTGTCTTAATTAGATTGCTGTGTCTAGCAACTAACAGGTCCAGGCCCTCCACCAACAGGTGTATCAAAAAAGCACAGAAGCTTTACTTTAGTCTTAAGTAACTGGCTTAACAAAAAACATGTAACCAGAAGAATATCCTAGTGAATAAAGAGAGTGTCTTTTTTCCTATGGAGTAAGGATTAAGTGCACAGGTTTGGAATCAGGAAACATGGCTTCAAAGGAGGGCTCTGCCGTACAACTAGCAGTTAATTAGAAAGTCACTTAGCCTCTGTAGGCCTCAGTTTCCCCAGGCGCCCAATGGGAGCAGTACCTCCACACTGTAGGTGTCAAGATTTAAATGCGATTACCTGTAAAGCTCTCAGTACAGCACTAGGAGCTTGATGAGTTCTCAACAAATGTTAGCTTAAACTGTGATTGCCACCAGACACCAAGATGTACACTCAAGCGTGCTATAACCAACCCAGGGACAGCGTGCCCTCTCAAGGCCTGTTGTATCTGGGAGTGTGCAACACCACCATAGTGCAACCAGTGCTGTGTGCAGCCTGGTGGAAAGGGCCTGCTCTGGTGATGCTGTTTTATGAGTGCAAGTTTAGACAGGAAAGCTGCCTGCAGCGGCCCACCCAAGGGAAATGAGTAGTTCAGGGAACAGGATCAGGGTCACGGACAGACCAGGTTTCCTGTCCGCACAGCCCCAGGACCCACAGCAGGCACAGGAGGTTTTCTCACCTTTCCTGGGCTGTATAACTGCCATTCCTTTGTATTAGTTAACGGGATGTTACGCAGGATACACTGGGCTTTTTGAGAAATGCTACACTCATTCTCTGCCTCCAACCCCCACTGCCTGCCTCTAAACCTCAGCCCCTGTACACTGAGGGATTCTATGAGAACTCCACCAGTAAGATCATCCACTCAGCTCCTGGACATGCCAGGCCCTAGGTGAGTCTGGCAGATGCAGAGGGGAATGGCAGGACCCTTTAGGAGGGGCTGCCTCACCGAGGACACAAGCCCAGGAGCATGCCCCACCAGGGGAAGAGCAGTGGGAGGCCAGCGGCCACGGCTGCCACTGGGATTGCTCATACTAGGTCTCAGGGGATATTCTTGTCTGCTGAGCTTCTCCTGTGGGAATTCTGACTCCCGGCAGAGCCAGGGGCTTAAGCAGCAGGAATACAAAATCCCCAGCAGGACTCTGTAAGGTCCCTCTAACCCACTGCAGCTGTGGAAAGAACATTCTAGACACTCTGCCCTTCAAAAGTATGTACTGAGTATTGTGTGAGTCTGTAGTGCTGTTTGACAGATATTTCCACTTCTCTCTCCTGAGCACTGGGTAGGATTGAACTTCCTGGCTCCCTGTGGTTGTGTGAGGCTGTATGACTAGTTCTAACCAGAGACTTGTGAGCACAAGTGACACATGAATCATTCTTGGGCTGGAGAACTTGTTTGCTAATGCGAAACCCTCCAGAGCTCTTGTCTCTATGGGACAGTCACTGGAATGTTTGGGAGTGTGGCTGCTGCTTCAGCCTGTGACCCTACAATGAGCACAGAGTCCCTGTCAACCTGCGATGACATTTAGCACGACTGAGAAACAAACCTTTGTGGATTGAAGGCGCTAAGATTTGGGAGTTGTTCTTCTCTGCCACCTAGCTTAGCCTGCTCTGACTGCTACACGGCCCAAGTGCACCAAGCTGGGGACACAGTGGTGAACAACTCGGACAAGAGAATAGAAAATAACCCAAGGAACAAACAAGCAACTCAGTAATTACAAATTGTGTCATTACAAATTACTTGAGATGGAGTGGTCAAAAAAGGTCTCTCTTGGAGCTGGCCCTGTGGCGGCGTAGTGGTTAAGTTCACACACTCCGCTTCGGCTGCCAGGGTTCACCAGTTCGGACCCCAGGTGCGGACTTATGCACTGCTTCTCAAGCCATGCTGTGGCAGGCATCTCACATATAAAATGGAGGAAGATGGGCATGGATGTTAGCTAAGGGCCAATCTTCCTCAGCAAAAAGAGGAGGATTGGTGATGGATGTTAGCTCAGGGCTGATCTTCCTCAACAAAAAAAAAGTTCTAGTTAAAAAAAAAAGTTCTCTCTTAGGAGGTAGCATTTAAGCTAGGACCTGCAGGATGAAAAGGAGTCAATCTTGGAAAAAGCTGGCAGTGAGGGGAAAGAGAGGAGAGTCTTCCTGGCAGAGGAGAAGCATGCGCAAATTCCTAAGGCAGAAAAAAGCTTGGTATGCTTGAGAACAGATGGGAGGCTGGACAGTGCTATGAGCAGGAGGGGAGAGCGCGGCCACAGGAGGGTGGAGATGGGGGTGGGAACCAGACTATGTGGGGGCTTCTAGGTTATGATAAGGAGATCAGAATTTATTCCAAGTGTGACGGGAAGCTACTGACAAGGTTCAAGCCAAGAGGGCCACATGCTTTGATTGAGGTTTTAAAAAGACCACTCGGGCTGTTGTGTGGAGAATGGGCTGCAAGGGGCAGATGTGCGAGTGGAGATCAGGAGACCGTCCCTGGAGTCCGAGAAAACGAGTCCACAGGGCCAAGGCTAGAGAGGGGAATCGGCCCTCGGTGACGGGAGATTTGGGGAGACTACAGGAGGAAGGGAACAAGAGAGCTGGTGACTAAACCAGCGGCCCTTCTGCCAGATCCCAGAGGAAGCAGAGGCAAAGCACCAGAGGTGCTGTGACCCCAGGGAGATGGGTGCTCAAGAGCCAGGCAGGAAAGGGGGTGGGTGTGGAGAAAACGGCTGACCAGTTCCTCGAACATCAGCCAGCCCTGGAGACGCGATCCCCTGAGCTGGCAGGTTTATCTAAATAGAGGGTATTATTAGAAAGAGTCTGACGAGCTCCGACATCCCTGTGGGCGTTTGATACTTGGTGACCACCTCGATTAGAAAAGAAAGGAGCTGCCGATCTACAGATGGAAAAATTTAAAAAGCCATTCTTGCCCACTGAAGGTTATGGGAAGAATCTCTTGTAAACAGCAGAACTAGATAGAGCTCATCTTCAGCGCTTTGGTCCTCTTTCTATTCTGTTTCCCCACACTCAGTGCCCAAATGGTCTCTGTCCACCTTCTGCCCTCTCATCCTGTTCTCAGGAACGGGTCTCATAGGCTCATTCACACGCAGGAATAAACAACTAATGACAGCTCAGAGGGAACCCACTTCTTCCTGGGCATTTGTATCATCCACTTGATGAAAACCTAATCCTACACTAGGGGAAGTATGGGGGGTGGGGAGCAGAGATCTTGAATTCCTGCTACTAGAATGGAGTGATTTATCCCTCCTCAGGAGCAGGTTCAAACCCCCAAGTTCTCACTCAAGGCACCAGGTGGGGTAACACATTGCTGGAAACCTCCTCCAGACCCTGGGCAGCCCCATGCCTTCTTTTCCTTGCAGCCTTCTGCTGGCAGCTACCAAGAAAAGCCCCTGGTGTTTACTTACTCCCAAACATATCCAGAATCTTGACCATGGTGCTCAATTTAGTTATTGCCACTGAAAAAGACTTAGTGGGGTTTTGAAAACCACTTTTGCCATGTGTTTTATTGGGAGCTTCTCTTTCCCCACTACCATATTTCTGTGTGGGCACTACAGTCCCAGCCCGCGGGCGGAACTAAGCAGACGGTCCTGGAATTGCTCTGCTGGAAAGAAAGAGGCCCAAGTAAGTAGCTAGCAGATGAGCTTTCCTCTTCCAAAAGAAATTAATCTACCTGAGAAACACATTCGAAAAAAATGATTCATTTCTATTTTAAATTATTGAATTCGCTGGACTTATCTTTCTGCCATCACAGCTTACAAAGAGTTATCTCCCAGAAATAAAATCCAGTCTGTCTTGTCACTGAGTAATAAGTCTTCATCATTATCTCCAGTCCCCGCTCCATGCCGGCTCATGGTCTCCCCTTCCAGCTTTGTGGAACGGCGTGCAGCGTACTTCCGAAAATCTGCACGGTCAACAGCCGCCACAGACCTGGTACTGACCTCCAGATAACCAGATAAAGCCCCTGCACGGTGACAGCTGCAAAGCACTCGACTGTGAGATAAAATGAGATTCCAGTGTCTAGATTCCGTGCGGAGCTCTCCCCAACGTGAAATATTACCCACAGTCTCCTGGGAAGCCGGCCCCATCTGACAGCAAGCAAAGACCCTGTCAGCCCCCACTCCCTCCCCAGCCAGCGTGTCCTCCTGACCTCTCTGCAAGGTCTTCCCTGGACGCTGCCTCCACCACGAATGCAGCCACGCCTGGCCTCCACTACAGAACGCCTCCTCAGCCTCCTTGGTGACTCCGTCGCCCCTCAGACACTGGAGCTCCTAAGGGTCCAGTCCCAGCCACCCGCCCTTCCCTTGGGAACCGCATCTACACTTGCGTCTCACCCATCCAGATCCAGTCCCCAGCCCAGGTGTCGTCCTGATCCGTAGAGTCAGCAGTTCTGGGTGGCAAGGCAGAGACAAAGAGGACACAAAAACTTGAGTTGGGAAGAGGGATAAGGAAAGAAAGAGTATTGGCTGAAGGCCTGCTGCCTTCAGTGCCTGGCACTGTCGGACACTTGCCCTTTGCTCTCGCGTGAGCCCTCACAGCAGTCCCTCAGAGCTGCTATTCCTCACTTTATAGAGAAGGACCCAGGGCCTCAGGGGCCAACAGGTCACAGAGGACTAAGGAGGAGAGCCCAGAGTCAAACCCAGGCCTAGAGCTCAGCCTTGACTTGCTCTGCCCTTGGCCTTGTGCAGCCAGAGCATTCCGATGGCCTCCCACTGTGGTCCAGGGCTCCCAGACTCTATTCACGGCCTGCCTGCCTGGCACTTGAGACTGATTCCAGCTCCCCAGGGAGAGGCTGGGACTACATTTCAGCTCAGCCCTTCTCACTCCTCTCTCTGCCCATCTCTCAAGCCCACGCCCCTCCCACCTTCACCTCTGCCCCAGCAGGTAGGGAAGGGCAGCACCACCCACGACGGGAGCTGGTCCCTCAGCTGACCCCTGCGCAGCCTCTCTCACTCTGCCCTTCCCACCCACACCTGCCAAATCCCTCCCTGGTGATTTTTTTTATCAGCAACATTTTTTAAAATGTGGTGTTTTTTTATGGCCAGTCCATCTCTTCTCTGCATCTGCTCCAGAGAGCAGGCAAGGCCAAAGGGTCGGAGGTCTCAGGAATGCTGGGTGGCCCCTGGGGGATAAGGAAGCCCTGAGCCAGGAGACCCCTGCTTTGGAAAGAAAGCAAAACTGCTATCTGCAGAGTCACACACCCAGGCCCTAGGTCCTCTTCCTGAAGCAAGACCACCAAAACATTAAAATGCACATCTCCAGAGGGGCCGGGGCACAATTCCCTTTCCTGGAATACATTTTTCTGAGAGTGTTAATTCTTTAGAATGGCCGAGAAGACATTTGGCAGACAGGAGCAAAAACAAAGGAGCAGTGAGGTCCTTGTGGCATCTGGGGTGGGAAAGCAGCATCCTCTGCAGGTGCCCATGGAGGCTGGGCTGCCACCAGGAAAGCTCCAGAGGACAGGGTGGCCAAGGTCACACTCAGGCATGGGGGTGCATACAAAGCCTACTTGCACAACCTGTGCAGGTGACAAATCCAGCTTGACACGCAGGGCTGTGAATGGTAGGAAGCAATTTTCTCTCCAGGTAGTTGTGCAGGAGCAGACGCAGGGCGCAGCCCAATGGATAGGCCAGTGGCCAGTGGTCCATTCCTGCTCTCTGCTCCCCCAGGCCTGCTCCTCCCTGCCTGGCCCTCAGACAGGTATGAGGAGAGGCCCAGGGCTCAGGAGGCCCCAGGGACATGTTCGGGCGAGGTGAGGCCGTGGGGAGCCTCTCAGCTGAGACGGGGGTCCACCCCCCTCTGCAGTTCAGGCTGACACCATGCCAGGTCCTGTGCAAGCACTTTACAACATTGTTTCGGCATCCTTCATTGCTGCAGAGTCTAGAGGGAGGGGTGATTTCCCCTTTACAGATAGGTCAGTCAGAGTGGGAGGCAGCCCATGTGGGCCTCACAACAAAATTCAGGCTCTTTATCCCTGTTTCTGCTGCCTTTCCACCCATGGCTGCAAAGCTGTGTGACCTTGGACAAGTTACCACCCATCTCTGGGCCTCGGTTTTCTCTGTACAGTGAGTAAGTCTCAAGTCTACACTGAGCGCCTGCTATGGGCAGGAGCTGTGCCTGGCACCAGCTGTCAGGGAAGAGCACCTCTGAGATCCTGCACTCTCACCCCTCCTGGGGTGGGCACCTGACAAGATGGAGATCCCTTGGGACTCCTGGCCCCTCACTGTTCTTGCCCCCCAGCTCATCGCAGCCTGAAGCCATCTCCAGGAACTTCCTTGGAAGAGTGGCTGGTGTCTAAATGTCGAGGCTAGAGAATCTCTCCCCAGATCACCTGATGCTGAAACACAGGAGATCAGGTCCTTTGGGGAACCAGAAGCTACATTTGATGGCTGTTTTCAGCCACTCACACTTAAAAATGAATTCCTTTAATCCCTCCTAGCAACTGAGATGTTATACATCAAAGTACCTGCTACAATGTATGACCCATAATAAACCCCAACAAATACTTGTTAATGGATGGATGGATGAGTGGGTGGGTGGATGGATGGATGGATGGATGAGTGGGTGGATGGGTAGATGGATAGATGGATGGATGGATGGATGGATGGATGGATGGGTGGGTGGATGGATGGATGGGTGGGTGGGTGGGTGGGTGGGTGGGTGGGTGGATGGGTGGATGGATGGATGGATGAGTGGGTGGATGGATGGATGGATGGATGGATGGATGGATGGGTGGATGGGTGGATGGGTGGATGGATGGATGGATGAGTGGGTGGATGGATGGATGGATAGATGGATGGATGGACGAGTGGGTGGATGGATAGATGGATGGGTGGATGGGTGGATGGGTGGATGGGTGGGTGGGTGGATGGATGGATGGATGGATGGATGAGTGGGTGGATGGGTAGATGGATAGATGGATGGATGGATGGGTGGGTGGATGGATGGATGGATGGATGGGTGGGTGGGTGGGTGGATGTGTGGGTGGATGGGTGGATGGATGGATGGATGAGTGGGTGGATGGATGGATGGATGGATGGATGGATGGATGGGTGGATGGATGGATGGGTGGATGGATGGATGGATGGATGGATGGATGGATGGATGGGTGGATGGGTGGATGAGTGGATGGATGGATGGATGGATGGATGGATGGATGGGTGGATGGGTGGATGGATGGATGGGTGGGTGGGTGGATGGGTGGATGGATGGATGGGTGGATGGATGGATGAGTGGATGGATGAGTGGATGGATGGATGGGTGGATGGGTGGATGGGTGGATGGGTGGGTGGATGGATGGGTGGATGGATGGGTGGATGGATGGGTGGATGGATGGATGGATGGGTGGATGGATGGATGGGTAGATGAACGAGGGAACAGTTGGAGGATTGTGACTAGGAGGCTCAAGGACAAGGGAATGTCATTCACAAACTGGGGATGCCCTGGTGAGGTAGGTCTGAAGTAGTGGACATAGGAGAAGGGGCCGGGCATCCAGAGAGCTGTCTGCCGGGGGGCTGGAGGAGGGTCTCTCCCAGTAGGAGATGGGGAAGGTGCACACAGAGAACAAGATGCCAAATCTGGGATGCAGATCCCAACATGTTGACAGTGCCAGTCTCCCACTGTCAACAGGGGAGGCTCTATAGGGCACACAGAGCAATGTCAGGCAAGCAGCCCATCTTACTCACACCTGGTAATTAGATCCCCTGTTGTCTGTCTGGTCAGCTTACCCTGGCTCAACCCAAGGCTGCCTTGGGTGTCTCAGAAAAGCTGTGATGGGCTGGGCCTGGGCCTTGATGACCAAAGTCTGTGGCAGGCCTGGCTTTGCCTGAGGCCAGCAGGTCCCTGACCTGGAACACCAAGAGCATCCATCCATCTGCCCACCTCTCAGTGGGCAAAGCCCCAGGGCTAGGATTGCCACATCAAATACAGATGCAATATGGTGGATACACCATACTACAAATTGTTCATTGTTGACCTGAAATTCAAATTTAACTGGACTTCTTGTATTTTTATTTGCAAAATCTGATGACCCTACCCAAGCCCAGGGATCTCTGGGTGGGCAAACTTCAGTGGCTCCCACCCTCTGACATCGTCAGATCCCCCAGCAGGCTTGCTGAGAGGGGACGGCTGAGTGGCAGGCCCAAGAACTGGCTCCCGGACAGAGGAGCTCCTCCCAAGGCATGCACGCATGCCCCCAACGAGAACAGCTGGGGGACTCAAGTGGGTGGTATGTGGCAGCGCTACCCCTCAGGGAGGGGGACGGAGGGAGTGCCCCTCCAAGCCCAGCTCCTCTGGACCTCACAGCCCCGCTCCTTCGCCACTGCTCCCTGCAGCCCCTCTCCTAAGGAAGCCTACCAGCCTGGACCCATTCATTCCCTCAGGGTATAAGGAAGGAGCACCTGTTAGGGGCTAGGGTGACAGTGGTGGATCAGCCATGGCCACCAGCTTTATCCAACGCCAGCTCCTCCTCTAAGAAGGCCTCTCGATGACTCAGGCCTCTCTGATCTGTCCATACATTTTCACAACCAGTCACACAGCTCTCTGTATTCTTCTGTTGTCTTGTGTGTAGAGGGCCCCCAGCTGAAATCCTAAGACCCCAGCAGACTGAGTGCCCAATGCTACAGTCCAGAATGACGCAGTGAAACCCCCTCTCACCCAGAACATAAAAATGATTAAATCCTGGCCTGCCATGTCCTAGCTGGGGAGCCTTGAGCAAGACGTGTCACACCTCTAAGCCTCAGTTTCCTTGTTTGCAAGGAGGGAGCCATCTCATGGAGGTTGATGGGGGGCATTAAAGAACAAAATGCAGGGGCCAGCCCGGTGGCATAGTGGTTAGGTTCACATGCTCCACTTCAGTGGCCTGGGTTTGTAAGTTCAGATCCTGGGCATAGACCCAGGCACCACTCATCAGGCCATGCTGTGGCAGCATCCCACATACAAAATAGAGGAAGATTGGCAGAGATGTTAGCTCAGGGACAATCTTCCTCACAAAATAAATAAATAAATAATACAGCACAAAGAGCCTGGTGCCACCCTTGGCCTGTAGGAGACCCTTGGTCCGCGTCTGTTTCCTGTATTTTATTTTTTTATTATTTTTACCTGTGGTAAAATATACATAATATAAAATTCACCATCTCAACCACTTTTAAGTGTACAGTTCAGAGGCATTAGGTACATTCACACTGTCATGCAACCACATTCCATCTCCAGAACTCTTTTCATCCTGCAAAATTGAAACTCCATACCCGTTAAACACTGACTCCCATCCCCTGTCCCCCAGCTCCTGGCAGCCACCGATCTCCTTTCTGTCTCAGTGAATTTGACTGCTCAGATGCCTCATATAAACGGAATCATGCAGTATTTGTCCACTTGTGACTGGCTCATCTCACTTAGCATAACGTCCTCAAGGCTCATCCACACTGTAGCAAGTGTCAGGATTTCCTTCTTTTTTAAGGCTGAATAATATTCCATTGTGTGTATATGCCACGTTTTGCTTATCCATTCCTCAGTCGATGGACACTTGGGTTGTTTCCACCTTTTGGCTGTTGTGAATAATGCTGCTGTGAACATGGGTGTGCAAATATCTCTTTGAGCCTCTGCTTTCAAAGCTTTTGGGTATATGCCCAGGATGGAACTGCTGGATCATATAGTAGTTCTATTTTTAATTTTTTGAGGAACCTCCATACTGTTTCCCATAAAGGCTGCACCATTTTACATTCCCAGCAACATTCTCCACAACCTCCACACACTTATTTTCTGTTCTCTGACAGTAGCCACCCTGACGGATGTGGGGGATTGTGCCCTCTGTTTCTGGACCCTGCTCTCAGCAGGCACTATGTGGATGTTCATCCTGTGAACTGGATCCTGTCCTGGGCTTTCTCCGCTGGTCCTCTGGCTCCCTGGGAGGCAAACAAGGGCTGCTTCTCTCCCTGGGGGGGGGGGGGGGGGGGCGGGCAGGACCTCGGGTCTTGTGGCTCTCGGGGATTATATACAGCTAGGGCCACATTAGTCCACCCTCTGGGACAGGCTCAGGGAGTGGGGGGGAGAGTAGGCACATAACACGGGGTCCTCACCACTGGCTAATCACAGCTCCTGTGGATTTCTCTGCTGGTGTATCACAGCTGACATGCCCTGTGAGCTCTGACAGGGCCAAGGACAAACACAGCCCTGTGACTGATGGAGTCTGGGTCCTGCGGCTGCTGATTCCTTTCCAGCTTTCTGCTCTGACTTTACGCCCGCTCCTAGTTCCCAGCAGAGAGGCCTTCCCTCTTCCCCTGGAGCTCAGCTCTCATTGTCTCACCCAAGAGCAGAGTAGGTGGCAGCCTGAAATCTCACCGTGAGGGAGCCATCTCCAAAGGTCCCCAACACTCACCCATGGTGCCTGGAAGCCGACCTCCCACTGACTCAGCAGCACGCACAAGAGAAGGCACGACCAGAGAGGCTGGGACCTGAAGATGGCAAGCTCTGATGGAGGAAGATCTGGAATGACCTAGGACAAGACTGGGGATGGCAGGCCTCTGTATGACCTGCTGTTCCTCCCATTGAGGGGGATGCTTTAACATGGTTTTGGAGCTACAGAGACCTGGGTTCAAATCACAGCTCCATCAATACATGCTGTGTGACCTCAGGCAAACCTTTCACCTCTCTGAACTTCTTATACCACATCAGCATGACAACACCTGAAGCACAGAGTCACCCTGTGGCTTTTCAGGGCAATCTGGGCCCCACTTACTGCTGCAGGGGGATAACATCCACCTGATTGGCACTGTTTAATACAGAAACTCTCCTCCTTCCATCCCCACCCCCCAGCTGCTGAAATCCCACACACATTTAGACCATCAGTGGCAGGAGCAAAACATGAGATCAAAGGATAACAGCCTGCCTTCTTCTGACATGAGCTGGCTTGTTCTTAAGGGAAAAAACAGCCCCCTCTGCTGCCCCCTCCACTCCACCCTTCCTTTGTGTTTGGGCTTCCAGGGAAACAACCGGGCCATGGTGGTTTCCGTCCAGGATCCTGCCTCCCTCCAGAAATTCCCCAACGGCTGCCAAGCCCATTGATAAGAAAAGGGAACGATTTCCAGAAAGAGGTCAGCACATTTGAGAGACTTGTAATGGAGGCAATGCCTCTCCCATGTGCCGCATGCCCCCCCCCCACCCCGCTGCATACACAGGCACAGGTCACCTGGCCCAGGCTCTCACTAGCACGTGACCTCCTAGAATGCACCGAGGGGCAGATAAACTTCAGTGAGGCTGAGATGGTCGCCTCCTCCCCTGCTTGTTGCTGCTGCCCCTGCCCCCATCCCTGGGCATCAGGACTATGGGGACTGGAGAGACAGGTATGAGGCACCCGCGATACACTCGGACTGGGAGACACAAAGATTCTGGCATTCGACAGCATTCATTTAACGATTACTTCTTGACCCCAAACCAGCTGCCAGGTTTGTGCCGGGTATTGGGATACAACACACCCTGTGGGGCGCAGGGATGGGAGCCTAGAGGAGTCTGAGGCCGTCTTTGCCCACCCTGCCCTCCTCCCAGACCCCATGCTGCTGGTGTTCAAACCCTCCACATGCTCTGCTCACCTGGAACTCAGCTGAGGGAGCAGCGGGAACCCGAACGGAAGAGCAAAGTCCGTGAAGGAGAAACGCCCAGTCGAGGACGAGCGAGGTGTTCAGCCTAGAACTTGATTACAACCACGAATGCGAGGAAGCAGGACCACACGGGGAAAGGAAAGCTGGGAGTTCTGGGGGGGGACCCAGCCATCTTCCTTAGTGGGGCCGAGTTCAAGACAACTCCAAAGAGCGAGTCAGAATTTTCCACCTTTTACTCCCAAAGGGCTCCATGAGGCTGCAGGGGGCAGGGAGGCCTGGACCAGCTCTCTAACTCAGTCAGGGCACCTGCACACAGCACCCCCAGGGTCAGCACCCTCCTCCACCTCCTCCCCTCCGGGATCTGCCTCTCCCCGCCCACTCCACACAGAATCAAGACCCGGCGTTGCCCCTTCACCACTTGCAGTGACTTTGCTGCCTCCGGATAAAGTCCAGCTCTCAGCCTGCCCACAAGGCCCAGGTCGCCAGCCTCCTCCAGCTGCTCAGAAGCCCAGCACCAGCCTCTTCCACCTGCTGCTCCCCCAGTCATTTCACGCCCTCCTCCTCCCACCCCACTGCCTCCCCCCGTGTGCTCTACTCTTTCTCTACTCATCCTTCAAACTCAACCAAGTAGAGGGCCTTCCCTGCCGCCCTACCCGCTCCCCGAGAGGTAAGGTGCCCTCCGGCTTCCTTCTGCCCCAGAGGATGGGGACTGCATCTCACTCTGTATCCCCATGCCTGGCGTAGAGAAGGGAAGGAGTGAAGCATTTATTGAGAAGCTACTGTGTGTGGCCACTTTCAGGAAGGTCATCTCAAATCATGTTCACAACAAATCCACAACACTGTATTGTCCCATTTTACAGGTAAGGAGAATGAGGCCTCAGAAGAAAAGCAGATTTCAGAGGACTTCAGAGCAAAGAGTCATCATAATAGAGTGAAGTAAGCACCCAGATGTGTCCCAGGAGAGGTGGCGCTTGAACTGAGCTTGAAAAATGAAGAGGATTCTGGCAAACACAAAGGAAAGGGAGAGACAAGGAAAAGGAGGGCATTCAAGGAGGGGTGCTGAGAGAAACGAAGGCCCAGAGGTGGCAAAGCCCAAGAAGTGATTGGCAAGGCTAAACAGGGCTGTTTAACAGAGGAATCGGGACATTCTTAGAAAACTCCATCAGCAGCAGAAAGCCTGGAGTGACAGGAAGACACCCGGCCTGCCAGGGAAACAGGGAAGTTTCTGCACAGGGCTGGGCAGCATTTTAGAGAATGGTAATGCTTGCTGACAACCTCCACATAGAGATCCCTTCCCAGGAGGCTGAGGGAGAGACCCCAGAACTCAGCTCCAGAGATGCTCTGGGATGCAAACCCACGGTTACCACCCGTCCACAACTCACCTCTCCTCCTCCTGGGAGCCCTCCAGTGCTGAGTGCTCCTTACCTCGGCTTCCCTCAGCCCCTGCTCTGGTCTCTCTGCGGCTGGGCTCACACACTCAGGGAAGTGTGTGTGTGTGTGTGTGTGTGTGTGTGTAGCTGTGTGCACACGTGCTTGTGCTGGGGCAAACCAAAGGTGGGGCCTGTCTGCCTCTTTCTCTGGGATCTGCACGCGGCTCTGGCTCCCAAAGCTCAGCTCCCGGACTGGCTGCAGCAAAAGGCCCCAGCTCCACAGTCAGCCGGGGGCACACGCCCCTGAATCTAGAGAGTGACACAGAAGTCTTCAAGGAAACAAGGCCCTGGGGAGCCCCGTGCCCCGGTACACCCCCACTGCACTCCAGGGAGGGCACGGCTAAGGGAGGAAGAGGTGTTGTGGGGGGCCCGTCCCCCTGGGCAGCAGCCAGCCCTGCGCTACAGTCACTGCACACAGCCTGGCTCTTCCGTCTTACAAGCGATTGAAGATTTGGCCAAACCACTGGTCAGACACATTTCCCCCCAAGCCCCATATTAATTGGTTTTTGGATTCTACAACCCAAACTGCCGAGCTGGAACTCCTGGGTGTCCCACAAGGGCTTAGATGTGGAGGCCATGACCCTAAAGCCAAAGCTGTCAGACACCTGGGCTGCACCTGCCCGTGCAATGAGCCTGGGAAAGCAGCTCTGCGGGCTGCGCCCGAGATGCCCGGGCTGGCGGGTTTCCGAGCCCAGGGAGACCCTGTGGGACGGGCGCCCGGCCAGCTGCCCTGGTGGCCCCTAATGAGCGGATGTGTTCTGGTTACTGCACCTGAGCTGGAGATCCTGGGGCTGCCTGGGGCTCTGCAGCCTCTGCCCTCCCCCTGCGATGGTTGGGCCCAGCCTGGCCCCAACAGCTCCTTGTCTCATCGGCTCCAGCCTGACAGAAGCAGACAGAGGAGGGCAAAGCTGCTTGCTGCCCCCCTTCTCCATCCCTCCCTCTCTGATCTTCCTCGGGAGAAAGGAGTCGATCAGGGATTTTAGTTATGTATTCTGACATCATGCTTGAAGCATAGAACGTGTTCAGTAAATGGTCCTTTCTCCTCAGCTGGTGGTGGGAGGTCCTGTACTGATGGTTCAAAGCTGGACTCCGGAATCAGACCAGCTGTGCACCCCGGCTCTGCTGCTTTCCAGATGTCTGAGCTTGAGCAAGTCACTAACCATTCTGAGCCTCGTGGTCTTCCTGTGCAAACATGTGGACAATGATAGTAGCCACTTCACGGCCTGCGACAGTGCCTGGCTCACAGTATGTGCCACGTAGTGTTCAACATTATTTATCTTAAGCAAGGAATCCAGCCATGTCCAAACGAGGGACTGGGACAAAATAAAAGCTCAAATCCAGTCTTAGGGGCTGGAGACACTGCACCCCGATCACTGCCTCCACCTCTCATTTCCATCTAGAGATGGGATCCTGGCTCTGAGAAGCAGTAGACAGTCCCACGTGTGACTCCCAGTCCCTCCTCCCTGTGGACCGCGGCAGGAAGTGCCTCTGTCACCCAACGGGAGTTAGTCTTTAGCACAGACCCCAACAGGAAGTAACTTTTTTTTTTTTTTTTAGGATTTTATTTTTCCTTTTTCTCCCCAAAGCCCCCGGGTACATAGCTGTGTATGTTTAGTTGTGAGCCCTTCTAGTTGTGGCATGTGGGACGCTGCCTCAGCGTGGCTCAATGAGCAGTGCCATGTCCGCGCCCAGGATTCGAACCAACGAAGCATTGGGCCGCCTGCAGCGGAGCGCGCGAACTTAACCACTCAGCCATGGGGCCAGCCCCAGGAAGTAACTTTTCCCACCAAAGAGGTAACAAAATCATACTCCCTTCTCCAAAGCTACATACAAAATGCTGATCTTGACAGAGGTTAGAATGCAGCTTCCAGAAGACCTCTGTCCAATCCCAGAGAGAAAGGGATGAGACTGGTGAGGAGGGCTAGCAGCCAGCAGGCAGCATTCCCCACACTCTGTCGAAGGGAAGCAGTGGATGAGACTGAAGACAGCAGACTGCTGTAATAATAGCCCTTCTCTAGACAGGAGAGCAGCTGCCTCTCCGTTACAGAAGTTTCGGAAGGCTTCCCACGCGAGAACTGGTCTGGCGCTTCCCCAGCCCACACTCAGCCAGTCCCCCAGCACAGTGGGTTCTAGCACCACCCCATTGTATAGTAAGAGAAAAGAGAGGTACAGTGGCCAAGCTGTTTGCCCAAGATCTCGCAGCCAGGAAGCAGCAGAGGTGGGATCCAGAGCAGGGCTGCCCCGCATACAATCCAGGCTTTAAATTACAACTCTGCCCTGCAGACAGGCCAGAATCCACCCCCATGGGCGCCAGGCCAGGAAGCAGCCTCACCAGCGGACAGAGAGCAGGACGAGAAAACAGAGGCTGCACAGCCAGGTACGAAGGAGCTGGAAGAAGCAGTGCCTAAGACTATGCCCCTTGCCAGCTCTGCTGAGGGTATTTGCTTTTGGGGAGAAGGACATGAAGCCTGATGCCTGATATGTGCACCTAGAAGCCAGACTTCAGACGTGTGCCCGGGGAGCCAGACCCGACCTGGCTCTAACACCCTGTTCTCTCCACCACGTCTCCTTTGATCCCCATGTCCAAGTGGGGCGATGCAGGAAAGAAATGAACGGGTGATTACATCCAGATGTTTATACTGAAAGATTTGGACAACACAGCAGCCGTTGCAGAACCCTGCTCATGGGAAGTCTGCAAAATCTGCTGGTTGTTTTTGTGCTATCCATGACAGAAACATGATGTCAGTGCTCAGACCAGGGTCACAAGAAAAGGAGAAAAGCCAGCTGCTTAGGAGGGGGTTACCCCTCACCTCTCTGTCGGCCTGGCCACTGGCCTTGTGCAACCTGCGCCTCCTGATTGCAGTGATCTGTGACGGGGGGAGCAGGGCCTCACAGCCACCGCCTGCTCTCCCAGCACCTTGCCACAATCTTACTCCCCTCACTGCCTAAATTGGTACACCAGAAAGGGGGTTCTGATCCTCACCTCCTTTCACTCAAGGGCAATACACACATTTTTTAATAGTTAGAAATTGGGGGGGGCCTGCCTGGTGGCGCAGTGGTTAAGTGCGCACACTCCGCTTTGGTGTCCCAGGATTCACCAGTTCGGATCCCGGGTGCGGACATGGCACCGCTTCACACGCCATGCTGTGGTAGGCGTCCCACATATAAAGTAGAGGAAGATAGGCACGGATGTTAGCTCAGGGCCAGTCTTCCTCAGCAAAAAGAGGAGGACTGGCAGCAGATGTTATCTCAGAGCTAATCTTCCTCAAAAAATAAATTAATTAAATAAAAAGAAATTGGTAATTTAGGAAATAATTCTTTTAAAATAACTTCTAACCAGCCGTGTGGCAGACACCCTGTGGTGTTTTCTTAGTTGTTGTCCAAGCTGAGCATCAGCAGAGACATAATCCGTCTCATTCCCTGCGCCACTGGAGGGACGAGGTGGGAGCACAGGGACCTGGGTTCAAACCCTGGCTTGCAGAGTCGGGTGGGTGCTTGGCCTCTCTGAGCATCAGTCTCCTCCCTGGAAGGTGGGCAAACCCCTCCCCCCACACACCAGGCCAAGTAAAGGGTCGCTCTGCTCCCCCAATCACTGCCATCGTCATCATTCCACTAAACAGTGAAAACTGATTTGTCTCCCCCTTTTGAAGCCCCTTTCGGCCCAAAGGGGAAAACTGGGCCCTCTATTTACTTCTAAAGGTGTTCTGTTTGTTAATTAAAAAAAAAAAATCCTAGGTGTTCTTTGTACCTCTGCTCCCCACACACCATATGATTTATGACGACCCCTTTTGCTGATCCATCTGTTGTGGT
The DNA here is from genome assembly GCF_037783145.1 of Equus przewalskii. Classification (NCBI taxonomy): domain Eukaryota; kingdom Metazoa; phylum Chordata; class Mammalia; order Perissodactyla; family Equidae; genus Equus; species Equus przewalskii. The sequence continues at coordinate 10,557,362 of NC_091847.1, forward strand.
GGTGCTGATGGCCGTAAACCATCTTTATGGAGTTTTTAATCACCCACTTAGAAACTGTAAAATAAAACCTCTTTCCTCAACCCCCTGCTCTGTAAAAGCACTCGGAGTTCAACAAATTACCTGTCTTCACGGGGGAAATCTAGTCATGCTGGGCTTGCAATCGGAATTCATTAGGTGAACAGTAATTCACCGCCCCGAAGGCCCCCTAGATAAAGCCGGGAAGTTTATAGCTGTTTTGGGCAATTTGGAAAGAAACCCAGCGACGGTAAATAATTTTTATGTTCTTATGAGAGAAAAGTGTAAGAGCAGCAGGAGACCCGCAGAGTTCCACATTCTCGCCTGGGCAGGAAGCTGCTCTGTGAGAAGGAAGGGCCTGCTCTGTCTAGGTTTTAATCCTATAATGCATCCCCAGCCTCAGAGATGCATTTTCAGATTAGATTCAGCTGATACGTGGGGAGAAAGCATCCTGGTCTCAGAGGTTAGCTGTTTCCTCTCCTTGCAGACGACCTCAGGTGTGGGGCCCCGGAGGCAGCCCGAGATTTATTTCTAGACTTAGTGGTACCAGCTTGTGGTTTCGTCGCATGAGTCAGCACTGGAGAGACCTCGTATCTCTGATGAAAGCAAGAGATGAGCTCCGGACCAGACATACTGATACGACCTCCCACAGCGGCACAGGGCATTGGTTGGGGATAGAAACACAAACTGTGAGGGCTAAAAAGGCTTTTCAGGGGCCACCTGGCTGATGGTTCTGAAACCTGGCTGCATGCTGGAATCATGTGGGGAACTTCAGAAAAATGTGGATTCCAGGCCCCAGCCCCAGGCCTCTGACTTGGTAAGTCTGGGTTGAGGCCCCGGAATCTGCCTGGGTTTAACCAGCAGTACAGCATTCAGACTGCATTTGGAGACCCCTGACCCTTCAGGCCCCCGAACTTATAAGGCAGAACTGGGCCCAGGCTGGAGAGTGAATCAGATGCCAGTCACCTGGTCGTTTACTTTAGTTATATAACTGAAGTTCTCCTCTAGTTACACCCCACCTGACTCCAACACCGATCAGACAGGGACCCCACTTCCCTGCCGGGAATTCTCCTCTCCAGCAGCCGAACGGGGGAGAGGGAGAGAGCAGAGGAGCATGTCCATATGTTGATCACCTGCTAGACGTGCCAGGCCCTACAGCTCTATTACTCACCTCCATCCTGTGAAGCAGACATCACTATCCCCATTGTACAGATGAGAACCTAGCTTCAGAGAGCCTGACTCATTAGGTCAAGGACACACAGCTGGTGAAATGACAGAGCTGGATTTGAAGCCAGGTGGTCCCTTCTTGGGCTCATGCTCTAATAGACCCGGGGTCCTCTCAGCATTGGTCTGGTTCAGAGTTCTGTTACAGCCACAGCACAGCCTCCTCCCCTGATCACCCAGCTGGCCCAGTTGTCACCCTACAGCTTATTTTCAATGCTTCTTTTTTCTAGTTGACTTTTAATTGGTTTCAGCCCAGTGACCTCTGGTTTGCTCTCTGGCTCTTTCAGGGTTGTTCAGTGTTTCCTGTTTGTGCCCTTTGTGTGGCAGACTAATCAGGCCTCAGGGCCGGGGCCCAGGAGACATCTGCCTACAACAGCTGACCGATGAGCGAATGGCTGGACGCACATGTGTGGGCCCAGCATCTGCCCAGACACCCAAATCGATGATCGCCATTGATGCGGCAACGGGTCTGGGGGTTAGAAGAACAGAAAGAAGCTGCCATGGCCACAGGAGCCCAGGAAGCAATGAGCTGAGGCCAGAGAGAGGGGCCGGTCAACCTGGGCCTTGAAGGGCGTGGTGAGGCATTTGGAGTTTGTCCTGAGAAGTGAGAAGCCACTGAAGCTTTGATGCAGGGAGTGCGCACTCCTGTGGCCTGTGTCACCATGTGGTGCCGTGTGTCTCCTGTGCTGCTCAACCGACAGCCCCTTAAAGGCGAGAGCCGCACACTGTTCACAAGGTAACTCCAGGGTGTGGCTCTGAAGGACACTCAGAGACATTTACTTTATTTGTTTGTTTATTAGTGTTTCCTACTTTGTACCAGTCAATGAAAGAATGAAAGGCAACCCAGAGGAAAATTAGGATGAAAATTTCACAACTTGTTCTGCCCCAGTAAACCATCAATCATCCAGGTCGCACTGTCTCTGAATTTACCACAAATCCAGGTGCAAGCAGAACTGAGGATTACCTTTGTACAGAAAAAAAGCTTTTGTTGAGTAAATTAAGAGGGCAAACAAGAGTGGAAAGCTTAATTCACACGTGCAAACTGCTTAAAATATTTTAGTAGCGCCGACTTAAACACAAACCATTGATGCTTGAATTGCCTACAACCCGTTTAACGATATTCTGTAATTCAGGAAGCTTCCCGCCCATACCCCCAAAAAGAATAGTTTGAATTAATAATATTTGGATGCCTCAGTTTAGCAGGTCGTAACATTCTGAGGTGATTGTGATCAACCCCGAATAAACCACTGACCCCACGTGTGCACACTCACACACGTCAAAACCAGCCCGTTTTTAACTGACTTTTAATTTTATGCAGCCCTACACCTGAGAAAACTTGTGGTTTCAGCCTCTTTACCTCGTTAACGTTAATTCTCCACTTTTTTGGAGTTTTCCAGACTGAAATCGCTCGACCAGCTCTGCCAGTTAAAGGCAGATTCGTAGCCAACTTGTGGTGGCACTGACTGTTTCTGCAAAAACACAGAAGAAAGAAAACAAATCAGCCTCTGAAAACACGGGCTTTATTATCAAGGGTCTTCAGAATTTTCATTCCTTCAACTGGTAATGTGATTCTGGGAATTAACCTAAAGAAAGCATCTGAAAGAGAAGGAAGCTGTGCGTACTAAGAAAGACCACAGTGCTGCTTATCTCAGCAAAGAGCAGCAATAATCCCAAGACAGCCACGGAAGGGGTGAGTGAAGCGTCAGACAACCCTGTGAGTAATATCGTGCAGCCATTAAAAAGACACTCGCAACGTGTTCGTGTTAATCTGAGAAATGTTTGTATTTCTAGAACTTCATCACATTTAAGACACTACTGATTATAAGACACGCCACTATTTCAAGAACCACAAAGGAAGAAAAAATACCCGGGATGGGTTGTCTAACAAGAGGCATCTAAGTAAAGCTGGGACCCCAAGGGCTATTCCCTCCATGTAGGGGGAATGATAACAGCCCCGTCAGGCAGAAATTGTGTGTCAGCCTTGGCCCCGGGTGCAGGGGGGGAAGAAAACCGTCCCTGCGAACACGAAGGAGCCCGAGCCCGTCCTCATACAGGATGGAGTCTGAATGTGCACTACAGACATGGTCTGAAAACACCTCAAGCAAATGTGTAACTGAATTTAAGTTTACTGTACAATCCTCTCAAGTGGGCAGTGCCCCCAGGTGACTGTCGGAAGCAAGTAAGACTCCCCTTTGGAAGAGCTGAATTTCAGCACAGGCTGACGGCACCTGTGAAACACCAGCAATCTTATGTGCAAGCTTGAGATGTCCAAATGTGAAAATAAGCAAGCCTCAGAATTAATGCTAAGCAAACAAGCAGAATAAAATGGCATGTGGGCAACAACATGTCTTTGCAGAGATGACCAACTGGAAGGGAATACACTAAAATGTTAACAGTGACTGTCTATAGGTGGAAAGGGCTTTTTTAAAAATGACTCTGCGTTTTACAGATTTTCCTAAAGCGAGCATGTATTTAGCGACCATATAAGAAATAGGAGAAATAAAACAGGGTGACATAAGTAGGGTCGGGGATGACTTCAAGTGGGGTGGTCAAGGAGGACTTCTTGGAGGAGGTGACAACTGAACTGAGACAGGTCCAGCATGGGAGAAGTTGTAGAAACTGTTCACTGTGGCATCCTATGTCAGAACAGGGCCTAGGTCACAAGGCAGATGCTTGGAACATATTTGTTAAATGAATACATGAGTTAAGGAAAAGCTGCTAAGTCTCAAGGGGTCCCAACCAGAGTCTGGCTCTTCAAGGAGGGGTCATTCTCACCGGACTGAGCCCATAAACAGGGCCAGGATACCAGCTGGACCAACAGGAGGGCTCAGTAGAAAGTCTGTAGCCTCCCGTTTAGCAGAGAACCATGGCCAGGGTGTTGGGCCTCATTCTATCCAGTCTCCCCATCTGTGACATGAGGTTAGTGCCTTTGCCACCACAGCCCCTGAAAGTCAGCTTCAGATGACACAGTGCAGCCTGAGGAGCTGGTGGGCTCCCGGAGGTCCTCACTCAGGCCCAGGAACACCTCCCTGCAAACCCGAGACAGACTGGCTTTAGACAGGCTGCCCTGTCTCACGGGGCTGACCTTGCTCCACTGTTCAGCACGGGGAAAAGATGCCACATCAGCTCCAGGCTTCCTGCCCGCCTGTGCTTTCCTGGATCCGCTTATTATGTAGAGGCCTGTGCTGGAAACTGTGGATCCAGAGTAGATGCGGCCCTGCCCTTGGCAGAGTCACAGTGCCCTGGGACAGTCAGATGAGCAAACACAGGATCCCCATCTCCTGTGGGGTAAGCCCTGGGCCGACCACACGGCAGAGAGGACAGGCCCACAGACGAAGGGACACCTCATCTGTGGCCAAGGCAGTAACAACAGCCACCAATGGGATGGGATAATTGAGCATAGTCCGGGTTTTTGTACACTGTTTCATTGTACCCTCACAATTTTCTGAGGTTATCTCCATTTCACAGATGGGGGCTGGCGCTCGGTCACTTGCCAAGGTCACAGAGCTTGGAGACAGCAGTGCCAGGATTCACACCCTGGCCTTGGGGTTCCAGAGTCCATGGGCACACTACCACACTGACGAGTGTGTGTGGGCAGCGGGGGAAGCACGGAGAGTGGGGAGGAGGCTATTGCAGGAAGAGGTGAGCGCCTGCTACGCTTAGGGACTGGGGGCCCAGGGGTAGTGGTGGGTGCTGAGGCTGATGCAAAGGGCCAGGAGCTGTGGCTTCCTCATGAAGAAGCTGATGTGAGCAAATCCATAAATGGGTCCTAAAGGGAAAATATCCCCTGGGCTTTCTGTACAGGTCATCCCCCTGCCCCAAGACCTACTCAGGACATTCAGCAAGGGGATCCCAGTGCTGTCCCCCTGGTCTGTGTATAGAGGGCACTGGGGCAAGGGCTCTCTTTGGAAACCCAGCTCTCCCAGAGCACTGGCCCCTCACGGTCAGGCTCTCCCCTTGCTTAGAGTAGGAGGAGCTGCGCTGGGCCTGACAGCTGGTACTGTGCAGGATTCTAAAGATGTCCAGCATTCCCACCCGTCCACCCTGGTTATTCAATCAAACACTAATCAAGGTACTGCTGTGAAGGGACTTTGCAGATGGCATTAAGGTTACTAATAGGCTGCCCTTAAAATAGAGATGATCCTGGATTATCTGGCTGGGCCCAATGTAATCACATGAGCTCTTAAAAACAGAGAAGGCAGAAGAGAGATGCAGCAAAGCGTCGAGTCTCGGAGAAATTCAACAGCCTGAGAAGGACTCGACCTACCGTTGGTGGCTCTGAAGGAGGCGACAAGCCAGGAGATGCAGGTGGCTGAGAATGACATCCACCTGACAGCTAGCAAGGAAATGGGAGCCTGAGTCCTACAAGCATGCAACTAAATTCTGCCAACAAACTTGGAAGCAGACTCAGCACCGGAGCCTCCGGAGGGAACGCAGCCCGGCCAACACCTTGACCTTGACCTGAGACCCAAGCAGAGCACCAGCCAAGCCACCCTACGCCCAGACCCTGAGTTAGAGAAACTGGGAGATCATAAAGGGGCATTGTCCTAAGTGGCTAAGTTTGTGGCAATTTGTTACACCAGCTATTGGAAACTAGGAACTGATACGTGAGCTATCTGAAAACAGACCACCTGGCTGGGGAGCGGACAGCACAGGGCCTGGGATGCTGGCCATGAGAGGACTGAGTCTAGCGCTGGTTCCACATTGCTCAGCGGAATGAGGAAGGAAGGGAACCAGTGGATCTGGACAAGAGTGTCACACTCATGAGTAGAGTCAAATTAACTCACTCATCCACTCGAGCGACATTTCTCAAGCACTTGCTATGACATAAGCACTGGCTGGGTGTCTGGAACGCAAATCTCATGGGGAGAAAGATGGCCAGACTCAACCCAGTGACATGAGTCCCGTGATAGGAACAAAGCCCCTGATGCTGGGGAAGGTCAGAGAAGGGTCATCAGTCCACCGGGGGGTCAAGAAGGTTTCCCAGGGTCTGAAGCCCTGTCTTGGGTTTTGGCCATCCAGGAAGGAACGAGGGTCAGGGTGTGTGGGCCACCTCTGAGGAGAGAAGAGTAGGGCCATGGAACGCAGAGGCCACGCACAGCACATTCACGGGGAGGTCAGCAGATGGGCAGGAGACCCCAGGAAAGGGACAAGGGACTTGGCCAGCAGGTGGGCCAGGGAGAGCTCAGGAGGGCTCCCAGGTCAGAAAGGGGAGTTAGGAATGAGGATGCTAAGCAGTTGGGACATCTCAGGACCCTACGCACCATGACTCGGGAGAGGCAGGCCTGCCCTGGTGGGCGAGAGCACCCACACCACCACACGCCCTCCGTAAATGAATGAATTTACACTTTGTGTACCAGCCTCATGGGCAGCTCAGTCATCACACCTGGCACACAGCACACAGTCCATGTTAGCTTTCAAGGTAAATGTAAAGACATGAGCAGGTCCCTGAGAGACAGACCCCATCAGAGAAAACAGCAGAGGAGGGTGTCCGAGGTACAGACTGGGGGTCCAGCCTGCAGGCCCGGGAAAGCCAGCTGAGGGGACGGCAGACAGTGGCTCTAGCACAAACCTGGAAGCAGGCTCTGACCTCCCGCAGCAGTGGGGCAGCAGGGCCACAAGGCACCTCAAGACCCCCTTCCTGGATGAGGAGAACCAGGCGCTTGTCTTAAATGAGGAGCTCTAGAGCTGGGAAAACACGCTCTGCAAAGCTGGCAGCAGAGGCCCTGAGGTCATGTGGCCTCAGGGAGGAGACTGGGGAGGATTTCCGACTCTCTGCTCCTGCCTCCCTGCAGAGCTGCAGGCAGGCCCCTCCCCACCTCACCCTTTCCTCTCCCCAGTGTGGTAATATTAATAGCTCCCATTTCTTTAAATACAAAGTGCTTTCCAGGTATTGAGTCATCTAATCCTCAAAACAATCCTATGGGCTTTTATCAGCCCACTTCACAGTCAGACTGATACAGCGCTTTTGAATTTTCAATTTTGTCTTAGCTGAGAAATTCCCTCTTGAAAGGAAAGATTAGAGCAACGGTGAATGACGGAAAGGGGTTGAGGGAGAAAGGCTGGAGCCGCCCTTAGCTGACATTCCCCCACAGTGACTCCCCAGGGGGAGACCCAAGGGGCCCTGAAGGCACATCCTGCAAGATGAGGGTTCAGGGTTGAGCCCTGGGTAGCGGCAGGGCTCACTCAGCTGGGAGTCCCTCTCCCAGGACCACCCAATTGCCCCTCGCTGAGGTGGAAGCCGGTAAAGTCCTAGGGAGATCTTTGAGGGCTGGGACTGTCCACCCCACCCCACGTCTCATGAACATCCTGCTGATGCTGACCTGGGGACACCCAGCTCCTGGGTCTGGACCAGGGCCCTCACTTCTCTCCAAAGAAGCCCTTCCCTGTTACCCCATGGAGACCCTGACAGCAGACCCATTCCTCTGAGGGCCTCCCCTCCCAGAGCCCAGGGTTTGAGTGCCGGTACTCCATACCCACTGCAGGGGACTGTCCCGTGTAGGGCCGGTGGGAGCTGAAAGGCAAGAAGCTTGAGCAACCAGGGCTCTCCTGAGCAGAAGAGTGGAGAACAGAAGGAGGAGTCTTCCAGGGTCTGCCACCCTGGCGAGAGAGGGGCCCTGCTGACCTGCTGGCCCTCGGAGACCACTCAGGCCGGCCCCCAACTTAGCCCAGGAAGCTGAGGCAAAGACAGAAGAGGGTGAATTGACCCAGCTTTCTCAGCTGGTGGGTGGTAGGGCAGGGCCTGGACTAGAACCCCAATTTCTTTAACTCTGGTCCAGTGCCCTTTTCCCAACATTGTCCTGTGAGAATCAGACTGAGGCATTCAAAATGAGGATTAGGGGTTTAAAGTCTAGAGCCCTCAATCTGGGTGTCCATTCTGCGCCTAACCTGCCGGGTGAGCCGGGGCAGGAAGCACCTGCTCCCCGGGGCTTTGCCTAGGGGCTCTGCGGGGTCAACCACCCTCCCCAGCACCCGCCCGCCACTTTTGGGATGAAAGGGGCAGGTGTAAGACCGCCGCCGCGGCCTCAGAGCCTGAGAAGTGGCCGTCGCTCCACCAGGCGGAGTCTAGCCCTGGAAGCCATGTGTTCCAGGCAAAGCCCCCACTTCACCCCATACATCAGAGTACCGGCACCCACTCCCTCGCTCGCAAACTCCCACATTCGCCTGGCCCCGCCTTCGCTCGTGCCCACGCCGTCCTCCCACCGCGCTCACGGCGCTGCAGTCACCTCGGGAGCCAGAGCCCCTGGGTCGGTTGCCGGCGAGGGTGGAGCAACCGCGGCGGACCGCCCCCACCCACCCCGACCCCGCCCTCCCCCTGGGTCCCGCCCCCACCCGCCCCGGCCCCGCGCGCCTCCTGGGCCCCGCCCTCGGCCACGCCCCCAGCCCAGCCTCCCTCCTGGGCCCCTGGCCCCGCCCCAGCGAGGCCCCGCCCCTGGGCCGGCCAGGAGGATGTGAGCTCACTCCCGCCTCCCTGCCCCCGCCGCCGCCGCCAGGAAGCGTTCGCCGAGGTCGTGGCCCGCTCGCTTCCAACGGGCCGGCCAGGAAGTCAGCAGCGCGCCGGGCCCCGGGCCGGAGTCGCCCGCGCCGTCGCTCCCGGCGCCTCAAGCAGGAGCTGCCTTTCAGATGGGTACGGAGTGAAGGCGGGCGGCGGGGCCAAGGCAGCGCCGGGCCCTCGGTCATCGCACCGCCCGGGCCCGCGGGCCGCTGGGAGAGCGCGGGCGCGCACGCCACGCCCACCGCGCGTCCTACCGGGCCACGTGACCACGCACTCACGTGTTCCGGCTTTTGGCGCCGCGGTCGGACCCTCCTCCGGGCCGCCCTCGGCCGCTGCCCAGCGAGAGCCGACATAGGCCGCAGGCCAGGCGCGGGAGGCGGCGGAGACGCGGCGATCGCCGAGTAGGGCCGAGCATCAGGCCCGGGCGCGCGGGCAGCAGCCTCGCCATGAACCCCAGGGGCCTGTTCCAGGACTTCAACCCGAGTAAGTTTCTCATCTACGCCTGCCTGCTGCTCTTCTCGGTGCTGCTGCCCCTCCGCCTGGACGGCATCATCCAGTGGAGCTACTGGGCTGTCTTCGCCCCCATATGGCTGTGGAAGCTCCTGGTCATCGCCGGTGCATCGGTGGGCGCGGGCGTTTGGGCCCGAAACCCTCGCTACCGCGCCGAGGGGGAGGCGTGCGTGGAGTTCAAAGCTATGTTGATCGCCGTGGGCATTCACCTGCTGCTGCTCATGTTCGAAGTCCTGGTCTGCGACAGGGTGGAGAGGGGGACCCACTTCTGGCTGCTCGTCTTCATGCCGCTCTTTTTCGTATCCCCCGTGTCCGTGGCCGCCTGCGTATGGGGCTTCCGACACGATAGATCGCTGGAGCTGGAGCTCTTGTGCTCTGTCAACATCCTGCAGTTCATTTTCATCGCCCTGCGGCTGGACAGGATTATCCACTGGCCGTGGCTAGTGGTGTTCGTGCCTCTGTGGATCCTCATGTCGTTCCTTTGCCTGGTCGTCCTCTATTACATCGTCTGGTCTCTCCTGTTCTTGCGGTCCCTGGATGTGGTTGCGGAACAGCGAAGAACACACGTGACCATGGCCATCAGCTGGATAACGATTGTCGTGCCCTTGCTCACTTTTGAGGTTCTGCTGGTTCACAGATTGGATGGGCACAATACGTTCTCTTATATCTCCATATTTGTCCCCCTTTGGCTTTCATTAATAACGTTAATGGCCACGACATTTAGGCGAAAAGGGGGCAACCATTGGTGGTTTGGTATTCGCAAAGATTTCTGTCAGTTTCTGCTTGAAATTTTCCCATTTTTAAGAGAATATGGGAACATTTCATATGATCTACATCATGAAGATAGTGAAGATGCCGAAGAAACATCGGTTCCAGAAGTTCCTAAAATCGCTCCAATGTTTGGAAAGAAGGCCAGGGTAGTTATAACCCAGAGCCCTGGGAAATATGTTCCCCCACCTCCCAAGCTTAATATTGATATGCCAGATTAAACTTATTTCCTAGAGAGTGCCCACAAGAGGAATAGAAACCACACGCACACACACTCCACCTTACTTCTGCCTCTGTTTGTCCGTCCCAAATCTAGAACTAAAAACAGGCTCTAAACAGGATCATCTCACGCCTCGTTTGAAATTGACGCCTATCGGTAACTCATCAGCATGTGCTGTAGCCGTAGGTTATTTTCATATATGGCTGTGTGTATGTGTGGTGCGTGCACATGTGTGAGAGAACTTGCTTTCCAGGTTGGTGCTTAAGGAGCTAGCTGGGAGCAGGAAGTTGAATTTGTTTTAGTAGGTCTTCAAATGGGATAACTACACAGCTGGAGGTTTTTTAAGGAGCACTATATATATCAAAAGTATTGTTTTAAAAAGTATTTTTATACACTGCTAGCCTAAAATTGTATTTCAGATTGTGCCTGTCGTGACATAATCAATAGCAAATGTAAAGAATTCTCTTTCCCACCACTTGTTTATAAACCTCATAGTTGTTATTTTTAGTGTTCCTACTGTTAAAATAGTTTTTCCTTGGGCTTTGTTGAGACTGGTCTTTAATAGCCTAATAGACGGGTTTTTCTAATGCAGTGACTCCATGCATACATGGTATTTATGTGAATATTTTAGCAATGTGATATGTTATGTTGAATTCTAGTTCTGTGCAGTACAATGCATTATGTTAAAGTATTTTTTTAAGTTTGTATGTGAAGCTGTATGTTTCCCGCAGATGTCCTTAAAGATTGCTTCGAACCTTAATATGTACCTGGTGTGGGATGATACCAAAGTAGTAGGCATGAATATAGGGATTGAAAATCTCAAGGATCTTAACATTCAGGTGTTAAATGACTCGGTCAGCACAGTTTTAAGGTCTCTCTTAGAAGCAGCAGCCACCATCCTTTGGGAACAGGTGACGTGCTCCAGCGTGGTGCCAGGCCATAAAGTGACACTGTTATTTAGCACCTTGAATTTTTCCCACACAGGTAACCGTCTCTTCGGGAACAACCAAAATAAGCAACAAGTGGTTGTCCATTTCTAAGAATCTTAGAACATTAGTTGGCCATAATATAAATATTACTTGTCATTGGAAAGTTCGAGAGAGTGGCTTTAACCAAAAATGGCCCACAGGATCAGGTATTCTTTTAAGGTCCAAACTTTTTGATGTGTCAGCAACAGAGAAATAATAGTTCAGGTTATTTTCTAAATAAGTACAATGTTTCTTTAGGTACTGGAGAGGACAAAAACCAGATCCTGGAAGAAGAACGTTCCTCTGCCTGAGAACAAATAAATATTTTCAAAAGGAGGTTAAAATGAAAAAGAAGATTGGTATTACTGGGGAGAACAGTGGAGGGAATCCATTTTTATTATTAGCAACTTAGTAGAAATGATCTCTCTTGGACTCCATGTGAATTAAGTAAATAGTTTAATTTCCTTGGTGAGGGAGCGTACCAGCAGCAGAATCCAGCCTTGGGCACCTGAAAGCCTAGGGGGGCTGCAGCTCAGTTTAAAGAGCCAGGACGAGCCAAATTCACACACACACACTGCCAGTTTACACCAGCCGTGAGCATGTGGGAAGCAGCCCTGAGCAGCAGTGGGTGTGACATTTATTTCTCAAAGAAGGATTCATTCATTGAGTCTCTCAGATATTTATTGAGGACCTACTCGGAACCAGACATGGTGCTAGGAAGTGCGGTACATTAGAGAGCAACACAAATGTGGCCCCTGCCTGCACACACACAGTGGACAATTAAAAGTGCTCAGGACAGAGCCTACCTGGGGGAGGGAACAAGAGCAGGGTATGCAAAATGCCTGGAAGGAAGCTGCTGGCCTCAGGGTGACCTTCTCTGGGAACTTGAGGCCCCTCGGTTTTCAGGAGCCCGGTGCCCCGAGTCACCCCTCCACCCCCAAATAATATCTCAAAGACATTGACTTACGCTTGAGGAAGATGAGGAGTGGAGGCACAGGCTGCTGGAGGGGTTGAAGGGCGGGTTTCAGGGCAGCAGTGGGATCGCCAGCCTCTCCTGGCTACATTTTCAGGCCAGGGGGCTGTGGGCACCTGGAACAATCCTAACCTGATGGGTCGCTCTCCACGGTCACCCAACCCATCTTATCTCCTCTGCCCCAAGGATTTGGAGAGCCAGCGTCTGAATGTGATTACAAGCTTTCTCACCCAGACAGGTCATCCCCTGTCAGACCTCTTTCCTGCCCCAAGACCATTAAGGAAAAACAGCAGGAATGACAGGTTGTAGAATGTGGTTTAGTCTGTAAAAGTTAATATAAGCTCAGCTGTGCCTTGGGATTTACCTAATTGCCATGCAACTCTGACTGTCCACAGTGTTTAGCGCATGTCAAATTCTGTAACTAGTTTGTTCTATAAGATGATGTATTAGTTTTTGCTGCAAAGCAACCTCAAAAATCTCAGGGGCCTACAATTACAAACTCGCGCTTTGGGGTCTGCAGGTTGGCTGCGGTGACTGTACTCCAGGCCGTGGATCTGATCGAGGTCTGCTCCACAGTGCGTTCCTTAGTCTCTTTTGGGTCCCAGGTGAAGGCATAGCAATCCCTGAGGCCCTTTCTTTCTCATGGCAGAAGCACAAGAGGCCAAACCAAACGCTGCGAGCACAAATAGAACCCCTGCTCACGTGTGACATGTGAAATGTACCTGTTCTGTTGGCCAAAACACAAGGCCACGCCCACCCTCAGTGGGGTGAGCCAGTACACCGCCAAGGCACAGTGACACAGTCTGCACGCATGCTGCAAGGTAGTTTTAAAGCCTGGAAAGGAATCTCAAAACTTGTGGTAGATCGTGAATTTTTCCCCCTCTGCTTTACAAACATTCCATCATTTTTAAAAGTTAATTGTTTAATATTGTAGTAATAATTAGAAGGGAATCTGTTGGGGGAGGCCGGGGGTCTGGAGTGAGATGGGGAAGAGTGTGTCTTGAGACGCATCTGTAAACTGAGGAGAGGCCAAGGAGGCTTCGCGTGGGACAGCTGTGTGACAGTGCCGTCCTCCAAGGCCTTCTCTGGGCAGCTCTGCAGGATGCTAGGAGAGCCCAAGCCTGGGCACAGGGAAACCAGCCAGGCAGGAGGAAGAAGCAGGGTCTAGATAGGCCTCGGCAGCACGCTAGATGAGGGAAGAAGCCGACCCTCCCAGCAAACGTGAGAAGGTGACATTCCTGGCTCAGTAAAGGGAACTTGGGGGATCCAGGGAGCTCGCAGACTGACGGGAAGGCTGACGTCAAGCTCAGCCGGCACGTAGGGGTCAAGAGAAGTTGTGCTGCCAGAAACTCAAGCAAGTTCGTACCGCAGGGACCATTTGGTGTGATGCTCCAGCTGGTTCCCCACCCCTGGCCACGTGACACTGCCACCAAAATAGAAAATGCTACCAGTGTTGCCCCTGCTGCCATGAGTAATTCCTCAACTGTCTCTGCCAGGAGCTCAAGATTAGAGTACCAGAAGGGGGGATATGACTGGGCAAACCTCAAATATGCATCCTTCTGCGGCTTCCAGAACAGGAGAGGAGACTTTGTCTGCCTCCCTTAGCTCTAGCAGGAGGAGGTAGGACTCTGCTAAAACTCACTCAGTAGAGGATTTGCCCGCAAAGGAAGGGTGTTCGGATGCTGGGTTACCAAAGATAATGACAAAGTCACTACACCAAGTCCCTTGGCCATCTGACGTACATTCTTCTTCCCACACTTAGACTTCAGAAGTACTGCTTCCGTCCAGCATAATACAACCGGCCTTGCAACACAGGGTGGCTCCTCCCTTCCCGAAGGAGAGAGGAGATCATCCAAAGCTGCTTCATCGACCACTTCATCCGACTCTTAATTGAGGATATTTGGTGTCTCTTCCTCCTCTCGTTCTGTCGTGGTTCACTCTGTACGTTTTGGAATGTATGGATTAAAGTTCACCACCACAATGTGCCCCCAAAGTGTGGTCCAGGGGCCCCAGGCGTCCGCGAGGTCCTCCCTCCCCACCTGCACCTCCGGGAGAAGCCAATTCACTTGTCATTCTTGACTCAAGACTACGTGCCTGCAGCAGGTTGAACGCAGGAGCAGATGTGGGAAAGCAGCTGCCTTCTATGAAGCCAGACATTCAGAGGTTTGCAAAATGCAAAAGCAAGGCCACTCTTCTACTTCCAATTGTTTTTCTTTTGGAAAATATGGTTATTTTTCATTTAAAAAAAGTTAATATGTAATGGATTTATTGTTTTTAAATGAATTAATAAATATTTTTTAAAGTTATTGGCTTTAATTTCTACCATGGTAAGTGTTACTATAACTCACATAAACAAAGGCTTGCTGGGATCCTCAGCAATTTTTAAGAGTGTTAAATGGATCCCGTGGACCCCTTTGGACTTTGAGGACCGCTGTCCTGTGTCAGTGGGCGAAAGAGGGAGGAAGGCAAATTACAATTGAGTGAAATATAGTAAAGTCCCTATGACACAGAAAGGAAGGAAAAATAGGTCCTCTCCCTTCTGCGACAGATAGCGGGATGGCCTCTCTCCTCTGCGACTCCACGTTCCCGTTGCCCTCCGCTGGCACCTCCCTTACTTGGGTTATTTAACCCAGTGGGTCACTCACACCTTCATTCCTGGGGGCCTGAGCCCTTTGCTGGTCCTGCTGGCATCTTTCATTTAATTTCGGCTAGAGCTAGGAGGGGCCCAGGGAGCTCCTGCATCCTAGCCTTAAGCCTCTTCATCTGGCAGCAACGCCGTTCCCCCCTGACAGTCCATCAGAAGGGCAGCTGTGTTGGCTGGGGTGGTTGGTCCTGACCACCAGGAGGAAGTAGAGATGGACAGTCACTCCCCGAGAGCTCACAGGCCACCTTCTCTCTGTGTTTTCAGGATATCCTGTTTGTTAAACAGATTACTGAGGGGCAGGGCAGGGGGAAGTGGGTTTTGAAACCTCTCTCCACCACAGCAGCTCAGAGCTCTCTGGCTCCCCTCTTGGCCCCTCTGCCTCTGCCCCCACCCTATGTGGCACGGCCCCTCCCCCAGGCTCTCTGGCTCCCCTCTTTGGCCCCTCTGCCCCCACCCCATGTGACATATGCACACACGCACACCCAGGCCTGAGCCACAGCCAGACACCCGGGGGCCTCATGCTTCCTCCTACAACGTGAGCAACATTCTGATGCAGAGTCTGGGGCCACGTGGTCCATCACATCTCTTGTCCCACCCCACATCCTCGCTGGTTCCCTCACAGCCCTGTCACAGGGGCCTGCCCTCCTGGACAGGTGCCTCTCCCCACCCCCACAAGTGTCACCAGCCCTCATTCCTCTTCTCCACACCACGACCCTCCTCCTCTGTCCCCATGTCAGCATGAGCAACTCTAGAGCTGAAACATGCGTGGCTGAGGTCTCATCTCTCGTGGCCACTCTGGCACTCTGACCTGGCCCTTCCAGGCTTTAAGCAAGGGCACTGAGTAGTATGGGAGGTTCAAAGACTCTCCCACCAGCCTGGGACTTTTCCGGGAAGCCAGTCCCCTCACACGCTGAGAACCAGCCACCAATGAGAACAATGGGCCCCCCTCCAGTCTGTGGCAGTGGCCGCAGGCCAGTGCTGATATCCAGTCAGGGCTGCCCCTGACCACCCTGCCAGGCTGCCCTGCCACTCCCTCTGCCACCGCCCCCACCTCCCACTATCCAGCATGTTTAATGACAGGATTCCCTGTTTTCAGAGGAGGGACCCCTGCTGTCCTGGTCGTTAAATATTTTTAACATCACTGAAGGCCCTTTCTCTACTCAAGGGCTGACTTGCCCTTCTCTTGGTTCCAGCTCTGCTTAGCCTCACACTCCACCCTCGACCCCTGACTGGCTCTTGTTCCCTTGCATGGGCCACTGCAGCCTGGTCTCCTGGCTGACCCTGAGGACCAGGCCAGACTCTGCCCGAGTGCAGAAGTGCGTGCTGTGACCCACAGGGGCTCTAGAACAGCAGGTGCACCTCCAAGAGCTGGGCGATCAGGCCACAGCCACCCAGCCCCAAGTCCCTGCCTCAGGAGGCCAAAGAGGGTCGGAACATCCAGTCTGGGACAGTCCCTGATGGCCACCATCCTCCCAAGAGGCTTCAGGCAGAAGTCATGGATGGGGAGGTGGGGTCTTGCCTGGGATGTCCCCGAGGCCCTGCCAACCCAGAGACTCTGCTTGAGGACCCTTGGCAGGTGAGAAGGGGGCATTTCAAAGCAGGCCATATGGGCCACCCAACGATCCACTGATGGCCTGGGCCAGCCCCAGGGGTCCATGGGAGGGAAAGGCCCAGAAAGGGAGAAGGTGCTGCCCTCTCCCTCAGGAGGACAGCATGCCCCCGCAGCACAAGGTCAAGTGACAGTCAGCCATGTGCCAAAAACATACTGTCTCAGTCAGCTCAGGCTGCCGTAACAAAATCCCATAGACTGGGGGACTTCAACAATACAAATTTATTCCTCACAGTTCTGGAGGCTGAAAGTCCAGGATTAGGGTGCCGGCATGGTCAGATTCTGGTGAGAGCTCTCCTCCTGGCTTGCAGACGACCACCTTCTTGCTGTGTCCTCACATGGCAGGGAGAGAGGACACAAGCTCTCTGGTGTCTCTTCTTCCGAGGGTCTTAATCACATCCTGGGGGCCCCACCCTCATGACTTCATCTAAACCTCATCACCTCCCAACGGCCTCATTTCCCAAAACTGTCACATTGAACGTAGGGCTTCAATTATGAATTTGGGGGGACACAATTCTGTCCATAGCATGCACTAAGCACAAAAGACCCAAAGGCAGGAAACCAAGCCTGACCTTCGCTCAACTCACATTCCCTGAGCTCCTACTGTGTACCGAGTGCGGTGGTGTGAGATAAGAGAAAATATATGTGTATTGCTCTCTGACCCCGGTTCCTGGCAGGAGCTCCTAAAACCCTTGTAAATTCCTAAGTGATAAGAGCACTGGGAGCATCTCTTGTTCTAATGAGGTGATGCCGAGTGGGCTCCTGGATGGGGGCTGGTCACCAGAAAGACCAAGCCATGATGAGAAGCTTGGAATTTTCAGCCCACCTCTCATTCTCCAGAGAGCGGGGAGAGGTGGGAAACAGAGTTAATAATTGATCATGCCTAAGTGAAGAAGCCTCCATAAAACCCCATAGCACAGGGGTCAGAGAGCTTCCAGGCAGGTGAACACATCCACGCCAGGAGGGTGACGCACCCCAGCTCCACAGGGACAGCAGCTCCTGCACTCAGGACCCTCCCAGACCTCCCTATGCATCTCGTCATCGGGCTGTCCATCGTACCCTTGATCACACCATTTAGTAAACTGGGAAAGTGTTTCCCTGAGTTCTGTGAGCCTCTTTAGCAAATTAACCAAACCCAAGGAGGGGAGTCGTGGGAACCTCTGATCTACTGCCAGCTGGTCAGAAGCACACGTGATTTGTGATTGGCGTCTGAAGTGGGGAGGGGCGCAGTCTTGTGGAGCTGAGCCCTTAGCTTGCGGGGTCTGATGCTATCTCCGGATAGTAGTATCAGAATTGAGTCGAATTGTAGGACACCCAGCTGGTGTCACAGAGAATTGCTTGGTGTGAGGAAAAGCCTCCACACATTTGGTGACCAGAGCGTCAGGAATGAAGTATCCTGTGTGAGGAGTGAAGGAGACTCAGAGGGAAGAAAGACACGGGTGGACTCAACTGAGGTTTTCCAATACAGGCGCGCTCACCACAAAGGAGACATGGCCACGGCCCTTGAGAAATTCCCAGGCACCCACAGGCCTCCTAGGCATGGGAGGTGATACAAACGCAATGACATGGGTGCTGGGGGAGCAGGGAGGAACTCCCTTAAAGCCAGCAGGGCCTTGGGAGGGCTGCCCCGGGTCGGGGGTATGGGGCAGTGCTTGAGCGTGATTGGGGCCAGCCTGGTGCAGACACAGAGGTGTCCCAGCATGCGCTGGCCCAGGACTGTGGAGAAAGGAGGAGAGCTCAGTCAGGATGCCTGGGCGATAATTAATAGTGACTTAAGCAATAAGCACAGTGCCAGAAATACAGAGGCAGAGTGACCGGTGAGCAGGTCACAATGCATCAAGGAAGGCTGGCCTCCCACCCTCTCTCCTGCCGTTCCCATCCTCAACTGTTGCCGATATCTGCCCAAGGGTCCCCCAACACAGCCGCAGCTGTCACGTATGGATGAGGTGATGGGCAGCAGACGGAAGCAGTAGTTCCCCTGCGTGTCTCTTTTTATCAGGGAGGAAAACCCTTCCCAGAATCTCCAGGGACTCTTCCTTCATCTGACACTTAGAAATCCCACAGGCATGGCTCTCAGAAGTCATCTCCACATCCTAGAGCCAAACACAAAACACAAGGGGTTCTGGGAAAAAGACCTCTGGTCAGGGGCTGGGGACCTGGCTGCCCCATAGGAGCCACGTGACCTGGGACAGGGCACTGACCTCTCTGAGCTTTGGGGGTCCACTTTGTAAGATCACCAAGGTCGTCACCACTGTGAGCAAGGATGACCTGAGACACAGGCAGCCAGTCCGCCTCCCGCGTCCCTGAGTGGGGTTGGACTGCCCTGTGAGTCTCCCACCAAGCACCCCCACTCAGTCCCGGGGCAGCCCCTCCAGTCACACTGGCCCTCAGGCTGCAGCTGCTCTGGCAGTCCGCGTGTGTCAGAGCCCCCTGCACTTTGTGGGCTGGCCGTGGAATGGGCCGTGACCCAGGCCGTGACCCTCACAGGCTTCCCCACACTCTCCGTCCCCTGGCGGGAGAGCAGCTGGCCCGTGCTTTGCTCATGTCCATACCCCGCTCTGCCCGGAGCCCAGCAGGCGATCAACACACTGTTCTGGAGTGAGAGAAGGAAACTTGGTGTGGGCCCTCACCTTGCCTCCCTAGGTGACTCACCAACAGACACACCCCCAAACCTTGGCTGCCAGGCCAAGGAATGGAGGCACAAGCCAGAGGCAGCTCACCTGGGACGTAAGTGTGTTAGTTTCCTGTAGCAGCCAGAACAAAGTACCCCAAACTGGGTGACTTAAAACAGAGATTTCTCCTCTCACACTTCTGGAGGCTGTGTCAAGAGGGCCATGCTTCCCCTGAAGGCTATCGGGAAAGTCTTTCCTTGTCTCTGTCCTAACTTTGGTGGCTTCCAGCCACCCTTGGCATTCTCTGACTTCTAGCTGCGTCACTCCAAGCTCTGTCATTACCTGACCTCCTTCCTTGTGTGTCGACACAGGGCGGCCACTGAGAGTGGCAAAGAGAGGGCAAAGGTTCCGAGGCCATGGGAGGAGATGGGCAAAGGCCAGCCAGAGCCACCAACACATATGTGCCAGGCACAACCAGGGGACCTCACTGTGTGTTTGACCCTGGGGTTGGAGGGCGCATGGAGCTGCAGCAGGCATAGCTCTAGACCCCCAGGGCTTACTGCTTCAACCTCCAAGAGGCCAGCCAGAGGCTGCAAGTTCTGTTCCAGGTCCCAGCAGAAGAACAAAGCCTGGAGCCCTCTCAGCATGTCCTGGACCTCCCACCTCCCTGGACAGAGCAGCCTCTGCTGGAGGGACACGGACCCTTTCAGCCACAGGTAGCTGCAATTGGGGCGGAGGCCTGGGCTGGCCCTCTGACCGCTGACCGCTGAGCCGGGCCTGGAGTCTGGCAGCCCACTCCTCCGGACTGCCCTGTCCACCTGTTGGCCGTGGCTGAGACCTCTCGGCCGCTCCAGCTGCCCCCAGATGTGGGTCCTGGTTGCCCTCCACCCCAAGGGCCAGCACCCTGCCCTCCTTGTCTCTAGAGCAGACACAGGCAGTCACCCTGCAGGCCTGGTGCCTTCGCTTCTTAGCGGCCCTCTCATCCCAGTGGCGCCAAGAGGCCAGGGTTAGCAGAGTGCAGTGATGTGCCCAGGCAGTGCAGTGTGTGTGGGGACCTGGACCCACCCCAGCAGTCCTTCCTACCCCCCTGTCCCCAAGGGGACCCACAGCAGGACTGTCCTGCTTGTCGTGGTGTGCCAGTTGAGCTCATGTCAAAGGCCTAGGAAGAGTGTAGGAAAGTGGTGGCCGGGGACCTGGTGGGGAGGAGAGACTATGCCTGCCCAGACGAACAAGCCCAGGCAGGAAGTCCCTTGGGTCAGCCAGCTGGCTCCTGCTGCCCCCTGTGACTTGTAGGGGCTGGACTGACTTCCTGTCACTCTAGCAAGTTCACCGCCAGCCCTCCCCACTCCAGCCCGGGGTAGAAGCTGAACAGCACTTTCAAGGAAGCCTCCTACGGACTCGAGTGACAAGAGCCCTCCCGGAGCCTCTCAAGCCCCGTCCGTCCGCCCAGGTCCCTGTAATGGCCCGGGCATGAGCGGTGGGAAGGTGCATTAATCCCCATTTGATCCTTCAGTTCTGAGATTGAAGGCCTCTTTCCTCCCGGATCCCCAGGGGACAGCTCCCTTTCTGAAAAACCCACATTGACCAGAATCACTTGTGTGATTTCTGACTTCCCCCAAAGTCGCTCTGGGAGGACGGGCACCCCTGCTTTGGAGAGATTGGCTATTCGGTGAAAATCCACGTCTTTTTCTCCATGAGCTCAGGAAGGACGTGAAGTTTCTGCCTCCCCATTCTAAGTGACTTTTCTGACTGCAGTGTGGATTTCTCAGTTTGGAGATCTTTAATATGATCTTGGAGTGATCCATTATTTTATCTTTTTCAGTTAATTTAGTGTGCCTTTGGTTTCTTTTTTCTTTTTCCAACAGGTTTCAAATAAGTATTTAGCTCAGCCACGTAGACTCATTTCTTTAAACCTGCTCTTGGCTCGTCTTCTAGGAGGCCTCCACCGTAACATCCAGCCCCAGCTCCCCAGCTCCCCACTTTTCTTTCTGGGTCCTGAGTGTGCTCCTCACTCTTCCTTTCCATCCTGTGGCTCCTTCTGCTCCCTGAAGATGGGAATTGTCCTCCAAAGCATCTTCTAGTCTTGTCTACTGTTCTTTCTTTCTACCGATTTTGAAAGCTGTTTTGGTTACAGCTCCTTGAAATGGAATGCGTTTTCATCCATCTTCTCAATCTTTCTGGTAAGGCTAGCCATAAGCTCAATGAGTCTGAATACCTAGATTTTTCATCTTTCAGGTCTTTTCGAAAATTCTCTGTTCTAAACTCAACTAAAAGGTTGGAGTTTTTGAGCTCTTTATTTATTGTCTCCATTGTTTGTGTTTCCTTTAAAAAAAACCAAGAAGTTTATTATCTTACGTGGCTATAAATCCCAAGAGAGGACTGACTTCATAGTCATAGTTCACTGATTCATTGTTGCTGCCTTTGTAGTGGCTTCACCCTCAGCCTGGTCACAAGACGGCCACAGCAGTTCCAGAGGCCAGGTCCAGAGACATTAGTTATGTTCACACTGTTGTGCAACCGTCAAACTATTTCCAAAACCCTGTCATCATCCCAAATAGAAACTCTGTAGCCATCAAGCAGTAACTCCACATTCCCTTCTCTCCCCAACTCCCTGGGAACCTTGATTCTACTTCCTGTCTCTATGAATTTGCCAATTCTAGATATTCCAGATAAGTGGGATCCGATAACATTTATCCCTTTGTGTCTAGCTTATTTCACTTAGCATGTTTTCAGGGTTCATGCATGTTGTAGCATATATCAGAATTTCACTCCTTTCTATGGCTAAATAATATTCCATTGTATGGTTACACCACATTTTGTTTATCCGTTCATCTGTTGATGGGCATTTGGGTTGGGTCCACCTTTTAGCTATTGTGAATACTACTGCAATGAACGCTGGCACACAAGTATCTCTTCAAGTGCCTGTTTACAATTCTTTTGAGTATATAGGTGGGAGAGGAAGTGCTGGATTACATGGTGATTCTATTTTTAGCTTTTTGAGAAATTGCCAAACTATTTTCCGCAGTGGCTGTACCATTTTACATTCCCACTAGCAATGTGTTAGGCTTCTAATGCTCCACATTCTTGTCAACACTTTATTTTTTTTATTATAGCCATCCTAGTAGATGGTATCGTATTGTGGTTTTGACTGCTTCCCTAATGATAAGGATATTGAATATCTTTTCATGTGCTTATTAGACATTTGTATATTTTCTTTGTAGAAATGTCTATTCAAGTCTTTTGCCCATTTTTAAATTAGGTTATCTTTTTATGGTTAAATTTTAGTTTTTCATGCATTCTGGATATTAATCCCTTATCAGCTATGTGATTTGTAAATATTTTCTCCCATTCTGTAGGGTATCTCTTCCTTCTGTTAATGTCCTTTGATGTACAAAAGTTTTTAAATTTGATGAAGTTCAATTTCTCTATTTTTCTTTATTTTTCTTTTTTTGTTGCTCATGCTTTTAGAGTCATATCTAAAACTCCATTGCCAAATCCAAGGTCATGAAGATACATACCTAAGTTTTCTTTTAGGAGTTTTATGGTTTAGTTCTTATATTTAGGTCATTGATCCACTTTGAGTTAATTTTTGTGTGTACTGTGAGGTAGAGATCCAACTTCATTCTTTTCCAGGTGGAAATGCACCTGTCCCAGCATCATTTATTTAAGACTGGCCCTTCCCCATTGAATGGTCTTGGCATCCTTGTCAAATATCAATTGGCCGTGATATATGGGTTGATTTCTAGACTCTCAGTTTTATTTGATTGATCTATATGTCTATCTTTATGCCAGCACCACACTGGTTTGATTGCTATAGCTTTGTCATAAGTTTTGAAATCAATGTGCAAATCCTACAACTTTGTCCTTCTTTTTCAAGACTTTTTTGGCTACACAAAGTCCCTTGTAATTTCTTGTGAATTTGAGGATCAGCTTTTCCATTTATGCAAAAAGAAGCTGTTGGAATTTTGTTGGAGATTGCATTGTAGGTCTCTTTGAGTAGTATTGACATTTTGACAATATTACGTCTCCCTGTCCCTGAACAGATCGTTCCACTTATTTAGGTCTTTTATATCTTGCAACAGTGTTTTTTAGTTTTCAGTGTAGAAATTTTTCATCTTCTTGCTTAACTTTATTCCTATGCTATTGTAAATGGAATTGTGTTGTTAATATCTTTTTTGGATTGCTTTTGCAAGTGTATAGAATCACAATGCATTTTTCTGTGTTGATCTTGTACCCTTCAATTTTGCTGAATTCATTTATTAGCTCTAGTAGCTTTCTTGTGAATACTGTGGGGTTTTCTATATGTTGTATTATGTCATCTGCAAATAGAGATGGTTTAACTTCTTCCAGTTTAATTTGGATACCTTCCACTTCTTTTTCTTCTCTAATTTCTCTGGCTAGAACTTCCAGTATATTACTGCATGGCAGTAGTGAAATGAGCATCCTTGTCTTGTTCTTGATCTTAGGAGGAAATCTTTAAGACTTTTACCATGGAGTATGATGTTAGCTGTGGTTATTTTCTATATGGCCTTTATCATGTTGAGGAAATTCCTTTGTAGTTTTCTGAGTGTTTTTTTAATCATGGAAGGGTGTTGGATTTTGTCAAATGCTTTTTATGTCAATTGAGATGATCATGTGTTTTTTTCTTTTATTCTATTAATGTGTTGAATTACACTGATTTTTTCGATATGGAACCATCCTTGCATTCCTGGGATAAAACCCACCTGCTCGTGGTGTATAATCCTTTTAATACGCTGTTGGATTCAGTTTGCTAGTACTTTGATATGATTTTTGCATCTATATTCATCAGGGATATTGGTTTGTAATTTTCTTTTCCTGTGATGTCTTTATCTAGTTTTGGTATCAGGGTAACATTGGCCTTGTAGAATAAGTTAGGAAGTGTCCCCTTGTCTTCTATATTTTGGAAGAGTTTGAGAAGGACTAGCATTAATTGTCCCTTAAATGTTTGATGGAATTCACCAGAGAAGCCATCTGGTCCTGGGCTTCTCTGTGTTGGGAGAGTTTTGGTTATTTATTCAATCTCCTTACTAGTTACAGATCTATTCAGATTTTCTATGATTTCTTCATGATTCAGTTTTGATAATTGTGTGTTTCTAGGAATTTGCCCATCTCATGTAGGTTATCCAGTTTGTTGGCACATAGTTGTTCATAGCATTCTCTTATAATCCTTTTGATTTCTGTTAGATCAACAGTAATATCCCCAGATTCATTTCTAATTTTAGTTATTTATATTGTCTCTCTTTTTTTCTTAGTCTAGCTCAAGTTTTATCAGTTATGTTGATCTTCCCAAGAACCAACTTTTAGTTTCATTGATTCTCTCTCTTGCTTTTCTGTTCCCAGTTTTATTTATATCTGTTCTACGCTTTATTATTTCCTCACTTCTGCCAGGTTTGGGTTTAGTTTTCCCTTCTTTTTCTAGTGTCTCAAGCTGTAAAGTTAGGTTATTGATTTGAGATCTTTCTTCTTTTTAAATGTAGGCGTTTACAGCTATAAATTTTCCTCTGAGCACTGTTTTTGCTGTATACAACATGTTTTAGTATGTTGTATTTTCCTTTTTATTCATCTCCATGTATTTTCTAATTTCACTTGTGATTTCTTTAAGCATTGGTTGTTTAAGAATGCATTTTAATTTCCACATAGCTGTGAATTTTCCTATTTTTCTTCTGTTATTGATTTCTAGCTTCATTCCATTGTGATAAGAGAGAACACCTTGTATGCTTTCAGTCTTTTTAAATTTATTGAGAATTGTTTTGTAGCCTAATATACAGTATGCCCAGAAGAATATTCCACATGCTTTTTAGAAGAATGTTTATTCTGCTGCCCTTGGGCAGAGTGTTCTATAGATGTCTGTTAGGTCTAGTTGTTTTACAGTGTTGTTCAAGTTCTCTATCTCCGTACCGATCTCCTATCAAGATGTTCTATCAATTATTCACATTTTCAGTCATTATTTCGTCAAATATTCTTTCTGCCCCTTTCTCTCTATCTTCTTCTGGGACTTACACAGTGTATTGAAGTCTCCAACTATTATTGTAGAACCGTCTATTTCTCCCTTTAGTTCTTCATACATTTTGTTTCTTTTCTTTTGGCTTTGTTGCTGGGTGTGTGTATGTTTATAATTGTATTAGCTTCTTGATGCGTTGACCCATTGCTCAATATACAATGTCAATTTTTGTCACTTGTATCAGTTTTGGACTTAAAAAGTCTATTCTACCTGAAGCTAGGATAGCGACCATAGCTCTCTTCTGGTTACTATTTGCACGGAATATCTTTATTCATCAAGTGAATTTCAATCTATTTATGTCTTTGGACCTAAAGTGAATCCCTTGCAGACAGCATATGGTTGGATCATGCTTGAATTTTTTAATCCATTCTGCCAATATGCCTTTTGATTGGAAAATTTAATCCATTTACATATAAAGCAATTATTAATAAGGAAAGACTTCTGCCATTTTGCTACTTGTTTCCAGTCTATCTTATCCATTTTTTATCCTTCATCTCCTCCATTACCGCCTTCTATTGGTTCTTAGTTGGTTATTTGTAGTGAACCATTTTGATTCCTTTCTGATTTCCTTTTTTGCCTATTTTTAGATGTTTTCTTTGTGATTACAGTGAAGATTACATTTAATATCCCAAATTTATAACAATCTACTTTGAATTGATACCGACTTCACTAGCATACACAACCACTGCTCCTACATAGCTCTAGCCTACCCCCCCTTCGTGTTGTTATTGCCACAAACTACCTGTTTATACATTGGGTGCTAAATAACATTGATTTATAACTATTTTTTTCTGTGTTAGTTTTTTTCTATTTCTTTGATATACATGAAAACTTCAGTTCAAATGCTAATTTATTTTAATTTTTTTATTGAGGTAACATTGATTTATAATATTATATAAATTTCAAGTGTACGTCATTGTATTTCAATTTCTGTGAAGACCACATCATGTTCACCACCTGAAGTCTGCCATCCATCACTGCAAACATGTGCCCTTTTATCCCTTTCCCCCCACCCCCTTCCCCTCTGGTAACCTCCAACCTATTCTTTGTGTCTACGTGTTTGTTTGTAGTTGTTTTATCTTCCACATATGAGTAAAATGGTACAGTATTTGGGTTTCTCTGTCTGACTTATTTTGCTTAGCATAATGCCCTTAAGGTCCATCCACATTCTCAAAATGGTAAGAGTTATCCTTTTTGTTGCTGAGTAATATTCCTTTGTTTATATATATATCGTATCATCTTTATCCATTCATCCATTAATGGGCACTTAGGTTGTTTCCAAGTCTTGGCTATTGTGGATACTTCTTAATGCTACAGTGAACATAGGGGTGCAAATATCTTTTCAAATTGTTCTTTATGTGTTCTTTGGATAAATACCCAGAAGTGGTATAGCTGGATCATATAGTAGTTCTAGTCTTAATTTTTTGAGGAATCTCCATACTGTTCTCCATAGTGGCTGCACCAATTTACATTTCCACCAGCAATGTATGAGGGTTCCCTTTTCTCCACATCCTCTCCAATACTCATTTCTTGTCTTTTTAATATTAGACATTTTGACAGACGTAAGGTGATTTCTTGTAGTTTTGATTTGCATTTCCCTAATAATTAGTGATGTTGAACATCTTTTCACATGCCTGTGGGCATCTGTATACCTTCTTTGGAAAAATGTCTGTTCTGTTGCTCTGCCCGTTTTTAAATTGGGTTGTTTGTTTTTTGTTGTTGCGTTGTATGAAATCTTTATATATTTTGGATATTAACCCCTTATAGGCTGTATGATTTGCCAATATCTTCTCCCAACTGGTAGGTTGTCTTTTTGTTTTGTTGATGGTATCCTTTGCTGTGTGGAAGCTTTTTAGTTTGATGTAGTCCCATTTGTTTATTTTTTATTTTGTTTCCCTTGCCTGAGGAGATGTGATATTCAAAATGATACTGCTAAGGCCTATGTTGAAGAGAGTACTGCCTATGTTTTGTTCTAGGAATTTTATGGTTTCAGGTCATACTTTCAAGTCTTTAATCCATTTTGAGTGAATTTTTGTGTATGGTGTAAGATAATGGTCTACTTTCATTCTTTTGCATGTGGTTGTCCGGTTTTCCCAACACCATTTATTGAAGAGACTTTCCTTTCTCCATTACGTTCTTGGCTTCCTTTGTCAAAGGAACGGTCCAGAGATGTGTGGGTTTATTTCTGGGTTCTCGATTCTGTTCCATTGATCTGTGTGTCTGTTTTTGTGCCAGTACCATGCTGTCTTGGTTACTATAGCTTTGTAGTACATTTTGAAGTCAGGGAGTGTAATACTTCCAGCTTTGTTCTTTTTTCTCAGGATTGCTTGGGCTATTTGGAGACTTTTGTTATTCCATATAAATTTTAGGGTTCTTTGTTCTATTTCCATTAAAAAATGTTGTTGGGACTTCCATAGGGATTGCATTGAATCTGTAGATTGCTTTAGGAAGTATAGACATTTTAACTATGTTAATTCTTCCAATCCATGCGCACGGAATATCTTTCCATTTCTTTGTGTCTTCCTCAAGTTCTTTCAATAATGTTTTATAGTTTTCAGTATACAGATCTTTCACTTCTTTAGTTAAATTTATTGCTAGATATTTTATTCTTTTAGTTTCAATTGTAAATGGGATTGTATTCTTGATTTCTCTTTCTGCTAGTTCATTGTTAGTGTATAGAACCACAACTGATTTTTGTATGTTGATTTTGTACCATGCCACTTTTCTGTATGTGTTTATTATTTCTAACAGTTTTTTTGGTGGATTCTTTAGGGTTTTCTATATATAAAACAATGTCATCTGTGTATAGTGACGCTTTTACTTCTTCCTTTCCAGTCTGGATAGCTTTTATTTCTTTTTCTTGCCTGATTGTTCTGGCTAGGACTTCTAATATTATGTTAAATAAAAGTGGCAAAAGTGGTCATCCTTGTCTGGTTCCTGTTCTTAGAGGGATAGCTTTCAGTTTTTTGCCATTGAGTATCATATTAGTTGTGGGTTTGTCATATATGGCCTTTGTTATGTTGAGGTACTTTCCTTCTATACCCATTTTATTCAGAATTTTTGTCATAAATGGATGCTGTATCTTGTCAAATGCTTTCTCTGCATCTATTGAGATGATCATGTGATTTTTATTCTTATCCTGTTAATGTGGTGTATCACGTTGGTTGATTTGCAGATGTTGTACCATCCTTGCATCCCTGGAATAAATCCCACTTTATCATAGTGGATGATCCTTTTAATGTATTGCTGTATTCAGTTCGCTAATATTTTGTTGTGGTTTTTGCATCTGTGTTCATCAGTGATATTGAGCTGTAGTTTTCTTTTTTTGTGTTGTCCTTGTCTGGTTTTGGTATCAGGGTGATGTTGGCCTCATAGAATGAGTTAGGAAGCGTCCCCTCCTCTTCAATTTTTTGGAAGAGTTTGAGAAGTGTGGGTATTAAACCTTCTTTGAATGTTTGGTAGAATTCACCAGGGAAGCTGTCTGGTCCCGGAACTTTGTTTTTTGGGAGATTTTTGATTACTGTTTTGATCTCCTTACTAGTGATTGGACTATTCAGATTCTCTACTTCTTCTTGATTCAGTTTTGGAAGGTTGTATGACTCTATGAATTTATCCATTTCTTCTAGATTATCCAATCTGTCTGTGTATAGCTTTTTGTAGTATTCTCTTATAATCATTTGTATTTCTGTGGTGTCTGTTGTAATTTCTCCTCTTTCATTTCTGATTTTATTTATTTGAGTCATCTCTTTTTTTTCCTTGGTGATACTAGCTAAAGGTTTGTCAATTTTATTTACCTTTTCAAAGAGCCAGCTCTTAGTTTCATTGATCTTTTCTCTTGTCTTGTTAGTCTCTATTTCATTTATTTCTGCTCTGATTTTTATTATTTTCTTCCTTCTACTGATTTTGGGCTTCATTTGTTCTTTTTCTAGTTCCTTTAGGTGTCTTGTTACATTGTTTATTTGAGATTTTTCTTGTTTCTTCAGGTAGACTTGTATTGCTATAAATTGTCCTCTTAGTACCACTTTTGCCGTATCCCATACATTTTAGTATTTCATCTTTTCATTTTCATTTGTCTCCGGGTATTTTTTGCTTTCTCCTTTGATTTTTTCATTGACCCAATAGTTATTCAGTAACCTTTTGCTTAATCTCCACATATTTGTGACTTTTCTAGTTTTCTTCTTGTAGTTGATTTCCAGTTTTATACCATTGTGGTTAGAAAAGATACTTGGTATTATTTCAATCTTACGTTTATTGAGACTTGTTTTGTGAACTAATATGCAATTTATCCTGGAGAATGTTCCATGTGCATTCAAAACAAATGTGCATTCTGCAGCTTTTGGGTGGACTGTTCTGTATATATCTACTAAGTCCATCTGGTCTAATGTGTCATTTACAGCCAATGTTTCCTTATTGATCTCTGTCTGGATGATCTCTCGACTGATGTAAGTGGAGTATTAACGTCCTCTACTATTATTATGTTACTGTCAATGTCTCCTTTTTTTTCTTCTTCTCCCCAAAGACCCCCGTACCTAGTTGTATATTCTAGTTGTAGGTCCTTCTGGCACTGCTACATGAGATGCTGCCTCAGTATGGCTTGATGAGTGGTGCTAGGTCCATGCCCAGGATCTGAACCGGTGAAACCCTGGGCTGCCAAAGCAAAGTGTACAAACTTAACCATCCAGCCACAGGGCCAGTCCCTAAATTCTCCTTTTATATCTGTTAATATTTGCTTTATGTATTTAGGTGCTCCTATGCTGGGCACATAAATATTTTCAAGTGTTGTCTCCTCTTATTGGATCATTCCCTTTATCATTATGTAATGCCTTCTTTGTCTCTCGTTACCGTTTTTGTTTTAAAGTCTATTTTGTCTGCTATAAGTATTGCTACCCCAGCTTTCTTTTCATTTCCATTTGCGTGGAGTATCTTTTTCCATCCCTTCACTTCCAGTTTGTGAATGTCTTTAGGTCTGATGTGTGTCTCTTGTATGCAGCATATAAACGGCTTTTGTGCTTTTATCCATTCAGCCACTCTGTGTCTTTTGATTGGAGCATTTAGTTCATTTACACTTAAAGCAGCTACTGATAAATATATACTTATTGTCATTTTGTTACTTTTTTTCTGGATGTTTTTGTAGTTCTTCCCTGTTCCTTTATTCTTCTATTGTTCTCTTCTTTTGTGGTTTGATGGCTATCGTTAGTGTTATGTTCGGACTCCTTTTTCCTTTTTGTGTGTGTATTTTTTATAGGTTTTTGGTTTGTGGTTACCACAGGGTTCATATGTGATAACCTGCGTAAATAGCAACCTATATTAAATCGATAGTCTCTTAAGTTTGACCTCTTACTAAGAGCCCTACACTGTTACTCTCCCCCCACGTTTTATGTTTTTGGTATTGTATTTTACCTGTTTTATTTTTGTATATCTCTCCACCTCTCATCATAGATAAGATGAGTTTAGTACTTTTGTCTTTTGACCTTCATACTAGTTTTATAGGTTGTTGACCCACTACCTTACCTGTATATTTGCCTTTATCAGTGATATTTTTTCTTTGATTTTCTTATATCTATTTTTGGTCTTTTCTTTCCACTTAAATAAGTCCCTTCAACATTTCTTATAAGGCTGGTTTAGTGGTGATGAACTCCTTTAGTTTTTGCTTGTTTGAAAAGCTCTTTATCTCTCTTTCCATTCTGAATAATAACCTTGCTGGGAAGAATATTGTTAGTTGTAGGTTTTTTTCCCTTCAGCACTTTGAATTTATCATGCTACTCCCTTCTAGTCTGTAAGGTTTCTACTGAAAAGTCAGTTGATAGCATTACGGGGTTTCCTTTGTATGTAACCTGTTTTTCTCTTAAAGATTTTAGTATTCTCTCTTTATCTTGAATTCTTGATATTTTAATTATAACGTGTCTTGGTGTGGGCCTCTTTGGGTTCCTCTTTTTTGGTACTTTCTGTGCTTCCTGTGCCTAGATGTCTGTTTTCTTCCCCAGATTAGGGAAGTTTTCAGCTATTATTTCTTCAAATAAATTCTCTGCCCTTTGTCTCTCTCTTCACCTTCTGGGACATCTATAATGTGGATGTTAGTGCTCTTGATGTTGTCCTAGAGGTCCCTTAGACTGTCCTTATTCTTTTTAATTCTGTTTTCTTTTTTCTATTCAGCTTGGCTGATTTCCTCTACTCTTTCATCCAGCTCACTGATCCATTCTTCTCTGTCATCTACTCTGCTGTCAATTCCTTCTAGTGAATTTTCCATTTCCATTATTGTATTCTTCAGCTGTGATTGGTTCTTTTTATATTTTCTAATTCTTTGTCTAAGTTCTCACTGTGTTCATCTATTCTTCTCCCCAGATCAGTCAGCATCCTTATAACTATTAGTTTCTACTCTTTATCCAGTATATTGTTTATCTCTGTTTCATTTAGTTCTTTTTCTGAGAGTTTGTCCTGTTTCCTTATTTGGAACATATTCCTTTGTCTGCTCATTTTGTCTACTTCTATGCATTAGATAGATCAGCTATGTCTCCCAAACTTGGAAACACAACCTATGTAAGGGATGCATTATGGGGCCCAGCAGCTTGCTCCCTTCTCATCCCCTGTGCCAAATGTCCCAGGAGTGTCCTCTGTCTGGGCTGTGTGTGTCCTTCTGTTGGGTGGGGCTGCTGTTGCCGCAGGTACATGAGTAGGCTAGGCTGGCCCCCAGGCTGACTGATGGTGAGGCTTGGCCATGTGTGGTTGCTACGGGCATTTTATTGGATAGGGAAAGCCCCGGGCACAGCTTGCTGCAAGTTTGGTAGCGCACAACTACTGCAGTTTTGCTAGTAAGTGAGTCAGGCCCCCAGTGTGGCTGGTTACTAGGCCCTGAGGCACACAAGTGCTGCAGGCCCCCTGGCACAGATCCTTGTGGTACTTGATTGTCTCTATTTTGGTGGGTAGAGGGTGGGGCAGGCTTTCCCTGCCCTGTATGGCTGTTTGCGATGGCCAGCAGTACAAATCTGCCACAGGCCCACAAGGCCACCATAGGGCCACATGGCTGCTGCGGGGCCACACAGCCACCGTGGGCTTGCAGGTGAGCAGCGTTGGTCCCTGGGGCAGGCTGCCTGCTAGATGGCTGTGCTTGATCACCTCGGGTGCTCTGGCGGGCAAGATAGACCCCCACAATCAGTCTAGAGGAAGGATTCCAGTAGTACTGCCAGCCTCCATGTCAGCACGACCAAACTGCATCACAATAGTGGCTGCCTCCAACGTCTCAGTCTCTAGGGGGTGGGCCCAGCTGCCGCCTGCCTTTCCAGGATGCATTCCAAGCCTAGTAAATGAGTCTCTTTTACCAATGGACTATGCACTTTTCTATCTGTTTTTGTGCTGGTTTCTGTGTTGAGTGAGTCTGTGTGTGGGCCCTTTAAGAGCGGGTTTTTCTTCCCTTAAAGTTTTATAGTTGGCCTGAGCATGTTCCCCACAGGTTGTCAAAGCCAGGACGGCCAAGCATTATGGGAGCTCATCTCTTGTGCTGGATCTAAGGGCTGGGGCACCCAGTGTGGAGCTCAAAATTCCTGCTCCTCCAGGAAAAGCTCATACCTTGCAGATTGCTCAGGCCATGAAATGCTGTGGCTAGTGTGTGGTTTTTTCCTTAGTGGGGTTGTTTCTGGCTTCTGCCACCCCTCTCTGTGTGGTCCCTTGCTGTGGAGGTTTTTTTCACCCCATTTCCAGATGCTCTCAGAGGAAATTGTTCCACAGGTAGTCATGGTTTTGTTGTGTCCATGGGGGCAGGGGAGCTCAGGATCCTGCTATGCTGCCATCTTCCAAAATCCCATTCTGTTTTCTTGTTGGACCAAAATTTATGGGATGTGCCAAGATTCCAGGAACAGAAGAAGGTGTTGAGCGGCACCAGGAGATGGCATTAAATTTAGCCATAAATGTAAGGGCTCCAGGCCCTCAGCCCGTTAGTGGCCTGCTTCTCTGACTCTACCCTGCTTTTAATAACCCTAAAGCGGCCTCTAGGTGGTCAAGTGAAAGGAAGAGTTGCACATCTCTCACTTTAAATCAAAAGCTAGGAATAATTAATCTTAGTGAGGAAAGCATGTTGAAAGCCAAGATACACCAAAAGCTAGGCCTCTTGTGCCAAACAGTTAGCCAAGTTGTGAATGCAAAGGAAAAGTTCTTGAAGGAAATTAAACGAGCTACTTCCATGAACACACATATGATAAGAAAGTGAAACAGCCTTATTGCTGATATGGAGAAAGTTTTATTGGTCTGGATAGAAGGTCCGACCAGCCACAACATTCCCTTAAGCCAAAGCCTAATCCAGAGCAAGGCCCTGACTCTCTTCAATTCTATGGAGGCTGAGAGAGGGGAGGAAGCTGCAGAAGACAAGTTTGAAGCTGGCAGAGGTTGGTTCATGAGGTTTAAGGAAAGAAGCCGTCTCCATAACATGAAAGTGCAAGGGGAAGCAGCAAGTGCTGATGGAGAAGCTGCAGCAAGTTCTCCAGGAGATCTGGCACAGATAATTCATGAAGGTGGCGTCACTAAACAACAGATTTTCAATGTAGATGAAACAGCCCTATATTGGAAGAAGTTGCCATGTCAGACTGTCACCGCTAGAGAGGAGAAGTCAACACTTGGCTTCAAAGCTTCAAAGGACAGGCTCATTCTCTTGTTAGGGGCTAATGTGGCTGGTGACTTTAAGTTAATGCCAATGCTCATTTACCATTCTGAAAATCCGAGGGCCCTTAAGAATTATGCTAAATCTACTCTGCTCATGCTCTATAAGTGCAACAACATAGCCTGGATGACAGTACATCTGTTCATAACATGGTTCACTGAATATTTTAAGCCCAGAGTTGAGACCTACTGCTCAGAAGAAAAGATTTCTTTCAAAATATTACTGCTCGTTGAGAATGCACCTGTTCGCCGAAGAGCTCTGATGGAGATGTACAGTGAGATTAATGTTGTTTTCATGCCTGCTAACACAACATCCGTTCTGCAGCCCATGGATCAAGGCGTAATATCAATTGTCAAGTCTTATCTATTTAGGAAATATATTTCATAAGGCTAAAGCTGCCATAAATAATGATTCCTCTGATGAATCTGGGCAAAGTAAATTGAAAACCTTCTGGAAAGAATTCGCCATTCTAGATGCCATTCAGAACATTTCTGATTCATGGGAAGAGGTCAAAATATCAACATTAACAGGAGTTGGGAAGAAGTTGATTCCAACCCTCCTGGATGACTTTGAGGGGTTCAAGACTTTGGTGGAGAAAGTAACCGCAGATGTGGTGGAAACATAGCAAGAGCACTAGATTGAGACGTGGAGGCTGAAGATGTGAGCGAATTGCTGCAATCTCATGAAAAAGCTTTAATGGAGGAGGAGTTGCTTCCAATGGATGAGCCAAGAGAGGGCTTCCCTGAGATGGAATCTACTCCTGGTGAAGAAGCTGTGAAGACTGTTGAAAGGACAACACAGATTTAGAATATGACATCAACTCAGTTGATAAAGCACCAACAGGATTTGAGAGGGTTGAATCCAATTTTGAAAGCAGCTCTACGGTGGGTAAAATGCTATCGAACAGCATCACATGCCACAGAGAACTCATTCGTGAAAGGAAGAGTCAATCGATGTGACAAACTGCATTGCTGTCTTGTTTTAAGAAATTGCCACAGCCACCCCAGCCTTCAGCAACCACCGCCCTGACCAGTCAGCTGCCATCAACATTGAAGGAAGACCCTCCACCAGCAAAAAGATTACGACTCACTGAAGGTCAGAGGACGGCTAGCATTTTTTTAGCAATAAAGCATTTTCTAATTAAGGTATGTATATTCTTTTAGATGTAATGTTATTGCACACTTAATAGACTAGAGAATAATGTAAACATAACTTTTATATGCACCAGGAAACCAAAAAATTTGTGTGACTCACTTTATTGCAATATGCACTTTATTGCGGTGGTCTGGAACCAAACCACAATGTCTCCAAGGTATGCTTGTACTTTTATGTTATTGGGTGAAGTGTTTTATGAATGTCAAGTTGATTGATAGTGTTGTCCAAGTTGTCTATATCCTTAGAGATTTTCTGTATACTTGTTCTGTTCTCCGTATAATTGGTAATTATTGAGAGAGGGATTGTTTGTGTTGATCTCAGCCTATTGATAGTGATGCTTATCAGCTAGGAACACCTGGGGGCACTCACCTGGGCCCATACTCCTTGTGGTGAGCCCCCCCAGACATTCCCCACCACCGCCACCAGGGCCAGTGTTGTGTCTGGACCAGCCCTTGTGGTTCTCATTATGATTCTAAGACACGCTTCAGCAACAACCATCAGGGAACTTTGAAAAAACAAGGTTTATTACTCACAGGTCCTGCAGGGTACACAGCATGCCCAGAGCCACACAGCAATGCAGGTAAAGGGAGAGGGAGAGTGGGACCCAGGCTTCTGCCTTTATTGAGGTCAAGAGTGAGGTGCCTAGCGTTTCCTAAATTCACTCTTTATGGGTGAATTTAAATCATGAGAGTGGGAATTAAAGTGTGGGAAGCAAAAAGCAGGGTCACTCAAGCAGTCAGATCTAGGTTACTCAGGGGTCTCTAAAGGGGGAGCTTCGAGGCGGGGCAGTCTGGCTCTTTATCTAATCATTTAGCTGGCAATATGTTTATTCAAGATGGATGTCTTTGAAATGGATGCCACAACAATCAAAAGCTTATTGTCAGCCACTTACACCACAGGGGGATCGAAATCTCTGACTATAATTGAGGATTTGTAAATTTCTTTTTGCATTTCTATTAGTTTTTGCCTCGTGTATTCTGAAGCTCTGTTGTTTGGGGCATACCCACTCAACATTATTACATCTTGTTGGTGAATTCACTCTTTTATCATTACGTATTGTCTGTCTTTGTCCCCGTAATTTTTCTTGTCCTGATTTCAGTGTTTTTTGTTTTATTGAAGTAGAATTCACATAGTATAAAATAAACCATTTTAAAGTGTATGATTCATTGGTATTTAGTACATTCGCAAGGTTGTGCAACCATCACCTCTATCTAGTGCCAACAGTCTCATCGTCCCCAAAGGAGACCACATACCCATTAAGACATCAAGCACATTCCCCCACCCCCAGCTCCTGGTGACCACTGACCTGCTTTCTGTCTCTATGGATTTACCTGATCTGGATCTTTCATGTTAATAGAATCATACAACACATGACCTTTTGTGTCTGGTTTCTTT
The DNA here is from genome assembly GCF_037783145.1 of Equus przewalskii. NCBI lineage: Eukaryota > Metazoa > Chordata > Mammalia > Perissodactyla > Equidae > Equus > Equus przewalskii. Next base: position 10,593,619 of record NC_091847.1, read on the forward strand.
CAAGTAACATAGTGTTTTCAAGGTTTATCCATGTTGTAGCGTGTATCAGTACTTCATTTCTTCCCGTGAGTGAGAACTGTTGCATTGTACAGATATGCCGCATTTGGTTTATCCATTCATCCACTGACGGACATTGGGCTGTTTCCACCTTTTGGCTGTTGTGAATACTGCTACTGTGAAGCCAAGTTTGCCTTTGGTGCCTTGCGTCTCAGATTATTTTTATTTTCTGGGCCTTAGTATCCTCAGCTGCTTCGAGGTCCTCTGCCACCGTCATCATGTCTGCTCTCCTTTGACAAGGCCCCAGGCTTCCAAGCAGTCTGATCCCCTCCCAGCCTACCCACAGACACACGCAGGCCGGGGAGAGGTTTACTCCTCCAGAGGAGTGGGTCTTGTCTGTCACACTAAGCCTGTATCCCCCAGAAAACAACTGATGAAAGAGGAAGCTTGTTAAGCCAAGTAAATCTCTAACTCTTTTTTGCTTTTTAAGCAATATGACAAGAGAATGAAAATTACACACATTTCTGTAAGCAACTATTTTGACCCTTTAAACTCAAATTCCATAAACTCTGTTTCTCAGAGCTGTTTCCATTCATCCACTTCCAAATGCTCACTTTAGGCCCCCCTAAGTCCCCAGCAAGTGGCAGTGGAATCCTCATACAGTTTGGTGTCACTGACTTTGATTTGTCCTAAGGGGGCCAGTTTTACTCACCATTGTTTTTCTTCCATCAGTGCAAATGCCAGCAAAGTGAAGGGAGAATATATTTCAATATCACTATACAAATAGTTTTGACCTCCCGTATCCCCAGGTTTCCCTGAGCCAAACTTTGAAAACATCTAGATTGAAGCATCTCAAAGCCAGGGACTGAATTGAGATTCTCTCCATATCTTCTTAGCATGTTTCTTAAGCCCGTATGGGCTGGGGCCCCCAGCAAAAGTGCAATAAATAAATGCTGGCTCAAAGGTTGGCATCTCCATGATGCACGTTTTAGGGAACAGCATATGAATGAAGGCTCTGGAGTTTGGGGAGTTAATGGCAAGAGCTCAGAAGCCTAAAGCCAGACAAAAACATTACAAGAAAAGAAAACTATAGACAAATATCCCTTATGAATATTGATGCAAAAATTCTCAACAAAGTACAGAAAGCAAAATTCAGTAGCATATTAAAAGGATTATATACCACAATGCAGCAAAGGCAGTCCTAAGAGGGAAATTCATTGCAATACAGGCTCACCTCAATAAGCAAGAAAAATCTTACATAAACAACCTCAAATGACACCTAACGGAATTAGAAAAAGAAGAACAAACAAAGCCCAAAGTCAGGAGAAGGAGGGAAATAATAAAAATTAGAGCAGAAATAAATGATATTGAAACAAAAAAGACAGTAGAAAGGATCAATGAAACAAAGAGTTGGTTCTTCGAAAAAATTAACAAAATCGACAAATCCTTAGCCAGGCTCACTAAAAAAAGAGAGAGAAGTCTCAAATAAATAAAATTAGAAACGAGAGAGGAGAAATCACAACAGATACCGAAGAAATACAAAGGATCATAAGAGAATACTATGAAAAACTATATGCCAACAAATTGAACAACCTAGAAGAAATGAATAAATTCCTAGGCTCATACAACCTACCCAAACTGAATCAGGAAGAAATAGAGAATCTGAATAGACCAATCACAAGTAAAGAAATAGAAACAGTAATCAAAAGCCTCCCCAAAAATAAGAGTCCAGGACCAGACGGCTTCTCTGGAGAATTCTACCAAACATTCAAAGAAGATTTAATACCTATCCTTCTCAAACTATTCCAGAAAAGAGGAAGATGGAGCACTCCCTAACACAGTCTACGAAGCCAACATCACCCTGATCCCCAAACCTGACAAGGACAACACAAAGAAGGAAAACTACAGGCCAATATCACTGATGAACATAGATGCAAAAATCCTCAGCAAAATTTTCGCAAACCGAATACAGCAATACATCAAAAAGATTATACACCATGATCAAGAGGGATTTATCCCAGGTACACAGGGATGGTTCAACATCTGCAAGTCAATCAACGTGATTCACTACATTAACAAAATGAGAAACAAAAACCACATGATCATCTCAATAGATGCAGAGAAAGCATTCAACAAGATCCAACATCCATTTATGATAAAAACCCTCAATAAAATAGGTATAGAAGGAAAGTACCTCAACATAATAAAGGCCATATGTGACAAACCCACAGCCAACATCATACTCAACGGACAAAAACTGAAACCCATCCCTCTCAGAACAGGAACAAGACAAGGGTGCCCACTTTCACCACTCTTATTCAACATAGCACTGGAAATTTTGGCCAGAGCAATTCGGCAGGAAAAAGAAATAAAAGGAATCCAAATAGGCAATGAAGAAGTAAAACTCTCGCTGTTTGCAGATGACATGATCTTATATATAGAAAACCCCAAAGAATCCATAGGAAAACTATTAGAAACAGTCAACAGCTACAGCAAAGTTGCAGGGTATAAAAGCAACATACATAAATCAGTAGCATTTCTTTTTTTTTTTTTATTTTTTCCTTTTTCTCCCCAAAGCCCCCCGGTACATAGTTGTGTATTCTTCATTGTGGGTTCTTTTATTTGTGGCATGTGGGACGCTGCCTCAGCGTGGTCTGATGAGCAGTGCCATGTCCGCGCCCAGGATTCGAACTAACGAAACACTGGGCCACCTGCTGCAGAGTGCGCGAACTTAACCACTCGGCCACGGGGCCAGCCCCAATCAGTAGCATTTCTATATGCTAACAATGAACTAACAGAAAAAGATCTCAAGAACTCAATCCCACTCATGATCGCAATAAAAAGAATAAAATACCTTGGGATAAATTTAACCAAGAAAGTTAAAGATCTATACAACGAAAACTACAAGACCTTCTTGAAAGAAATCGACGACGACATAAATAGATAGAAAGACATTCCATGCACATGGATTGGAAGAATAAACATAGTTAAAATGTCCATACTACCTAAAGCAACCTACAGATTCAATGCTATCCCAATCAGAATTCCAATGTCATACTTTACAGAAATTGAACAAAGAATCCTAAAATTCATATGGGGCAAGAAAAGACCCCGAATTTCTAAAGCAATCCTGAGAAAAAAGAACAAAACGGGAGGCATCACAATCCCTGACTTCAAAACATACTACAAAGCTACAGTAATCAGAACAGCATGGTACTGGTACAAAAACAGGTGCATGGATCAATGGAACAGAATTGAAAGCCCAGAAATAAAACCACACATCTATGGACAGCTAATCTTCGACAAAGGAGCTGAGGGCCTACAATGGAGGAAAGAAAGTCTCTTCAACAAATGGTGCTGGGAAAACTGGACAGCCACATGTAAAAGAATGAAAATAAACCATTCTTTTTCACCATTCACTAAAATAAACTCAAAATGGATCAAAGACGTAAAGATTAGGCCTGAAACAATAAGCCTTCTAGAAGAGAATATCAGCAGTACACTCTTTGACATCAGCTTCAAAAGAATCTTTTCAGACACCATAACCCCTCACGTGAGGGAAACAATAGAAAGAATAAACAAATGGGACTTCATCAGACTAAAGAGCTTCTTCAAGGCAAGGGAAAACAGGATTGAAACAAAAAAATAGCCCACTAATTGGGAAAAAATATTCACAAGTTATTTATCCGACAAAGGGTTAATCTCCATAATATACAAAGAACTCACACAACTCAACAATAAAAATATCAAACAACCCAATTACAAAATGGGCAGGGGACATGAACAGACATTTCTCCAAAGAAGATATATAGATGGCCAATAGACACATGAAAAGATGCTCATCATCACTAATCATCAGGGAAATGCAAATCAAAACTACACAAAGATATCACCTTACACCTGTTAGAATGGCAAAAATATCCAAAACCAAGAGTGACAAATGTTGGAGAGGCTGTGGAGAAAAGGGAACCCTCATACACTGTTGGTGGGAATGCAAACTGGTGCAGCCACTATGGAAAATAGTATGGAGATTCCTCAAAAAGTTAAGAATAGAAACACCTTATGACCCAGCCATCCCACTACTGGGTATCTATCCTAAGAACCTGAAATCAGCAATTCCAAAAGTCCCATGCACCCCTATGTTCATCGCAGCATTATTCACAATAGCCAAGTCATGGAACCAACCTAAGTGTCCAGCAACAGATGATTGGATAAAGAAGATATGGTATATATATATATATATATATATATATATATATATATATATACACACAATGGAATACTACTCAGCCATAAAAAAGGACAAAGTCGTCCCATTCACAACAACATGGATAGACCTTGAGGGTATTATGTTGAGTGAAATAAGCCAGACAGAGAAAGACAAACTCTGTATGACTCCACTCATAGGTGGTAGTTAACATATGGACAAAGAGAACTGATCGGTGGTTGCCAGGGGAAAGGGGGATGGGGGGAGGGTACTAGGGGTGAAGTGGTGTACCCACAACATGACTAATAATGATGTACAACTGTAATTTCACAAGGATGTTAACTTTCATAACCTTAATTTAAAAAAAAAAGTAAAAGGATTATATGCCACGACCGAGTGGGATTTATTCCTGGGGAAAGGATGGTTCAACATACAAAAATCAGTTAATGTAATACACCACATCAACAAAATGAAAGAAAAAACACATGATCATCTCAATTGTTGCAGAAAAAGCATTTGACAAAACTCAATACCCTTTCGTGATAAAAACACTCAACAATGTAGGAATAGAAAGAAATTGCCTTAATATAATAAAGGCCATGTAAGTAAAACCCACAGCTAACATCACAGTCAGTGGTGAAAGACAGAAAGCTTTTCGTCTTGGTCAGTTCAGCCTGCTATAACAACTCATCATAGACTGGGTGCCTTAAAAAACAAACATTTATTCCTCACAGCTCTGAGCTTGGAGGTCCGAGATCAGGGTGCCCGCATGGTGGGCTCCTGGTGAGGGCCATCTTCCTGCTCGTGCGCTCACCCGGCCTTCCTTGGCGTGTGCAGCAGAGAGAGCTATCTGCGACTCTTCTTCTTTTTATGAGGGCGCTAATCCCACCATGGGGGCTCCACTCCCATGATCTCATCTGGACCTAATCATCCCCTGAAGGCCCCAGCTCCTAACATCATGGCATTGGGAGTTAGGGCTTCAACATGTGAATCTGGGGGACACAGACACGCAGGCCTCAGCACTTTTACTCTAAGACCAAGAAAAGACAAGGATGCCCAGTTTTGCCACTTCTATTCAATACTGGGAGTTCTAGCCAGAGAAGTTAAGCAAGAAAGAGAAATAAAAGGCATTAAATTGGAAGGGAAGAAGTAAAAGTGTCTCTGGATATCCACACGCGAAAGAATGAAGCTGGACCTCTACCTCACACCATATATAGAAATTAACTCCAAATGGATCAGAGACATAAATGTAAGAGCTAAAAGTGTAAAACTCTTTGGAGCAAACATAAGGCAAAATCTTCATGACATTGAATTTGACAATGATTTCTTGGTTATGACACCAAAAGCACAGGCAACACAAGAAAAAATAAATTGGACTTCATCAAAATTAAAAACTTTTGGGGTCCAGCCCCATGGCCTAGTGGTTAAGTTTGGCACACTCCACTTGGGCAGCCAGGGTTCAGTTCCTGGGCACGGACCTACACCACTCGTTGGTGGCCATGCTGTGGCAACAACCCACAAACAAAATAGAGGAAGATTGGCAACAGATGTCAACTCAGGTCAAATCTTCCTCAGTAAAAAAAAGAAAAATTAAAAACTTTGTACATCAAAGGACACTATCAACAGAGTGAAAAGGCATCCCATAGAATGAGAGAAAATATTTGTAAATCATATATCTGATAAGGGATTAAAATCCAGAATATATAAAGAATCCTAAAGTTCAACAACAAAAAAACAAACAATCCAATTTAAAAATGGACAAAGGATTCGAACAGACGTTTCTCCAAAAAGCGTAAAAATGCCCAATAAACACATGAAAAGATGGTCAACATCACTAATCAATAGAGAAGTGAAAATTAAAACCACTTTACACCCATTGGGGTGGCTATTATAAAAAATTAGACAAACAAAAACAGGAAACAGTAACTATCGGTGAGGATGTGGCGAAATTGGAACTCTCGTGCGTTGCCGGTGAGAATATAAAACGGTGCAGCTGCTGTGGAAAATAAAATGGCGGTTCCTCAGAAAGAATGACATGTGCTCCTGCGATCCCACTTCCGAGTGTAGACCCCAAAGATTTGATTGCAGGGACTTGAACAGATATCTGCACAGTGTTCATAGCAGCATCGTTCACAATAGCCAAAAGGTGGAAACAACCCAACTGTCCCTTGATAGGCGAACGGAAAAACAAAATGTGGTAAACACACACGATGGAATATTATTCAGTCTTAAAAAGGAAGGAAATGCTGTCACATGCTGCAAAGTGGGCGAGCCTGGAAGACATTGTGCTAAGTGAAATAAGCCCGTCACAAAAGGACAAATACTGTATGATTCCATTTATGTGAGATACTTAGGGCGGGCAAATTCATAGACAGAAAGCAGCCTGGCTGCGGCCAGGGGCTGGGTTGGGGGCGGGGGGGGGGGGGGGGGCGGGAATGGAGAGTTAGTGTTGACTGGGGATGGAGCAGGAAAATGAAAAAGTTCCGCAGCCGGACGGTGGTGATGGTTGCGCGACAATGTGAATGTGCTTCATGCCACTGAGCTGTACACTGAAAAATGTTTAAAATGGTAAATCTTACGTATACTTTATCCAGCTTTTTAAAATTCTAATTTAAATTTTTTAAACAGTCAAAATTTACATTACTTATGTTATTTATATTTTATATTTCTATTTTAAATTTATATTAGATTACATAAATTTACATTATTTATATTTTACTACATAAATTTTTTTTTAAATAAAAAACTTAAAAGAGCCCATTGGAGAGTCTTCTGGTTCTATGTGTTTTCACCACAGGTGTCTTTGCCGCAAGCAGTTACTGCCACAAAGATTTTCACCGCAAATACTTTCCCTCAAACAACTAATTGGCTGTAAAGGCAATTTTGCCATAAAAGTTTTTTTTTTTTTTAAAAAAAAGGTTGACAGTTTTGGTTTTATTTGGTTACAAACACGCATCCTAGTCTTTGTCCGAAGCTGACGCCTCTCAGTGTAGGGAGAGCATGCGTCACACTGAGCGAGAGACTGGAAGACGGAGTCTAGGTAACAGCCCACCAATTAACATCAGTCCTCGGGGCAGCACTGCCACGAAGCTACACGCTTTTAAATATGCAAATATCTGTATTCGAGCATGTTGTGTTTTCATCTCTCGCAGTCAAGTCTTCCGAATTTTGTCATGACGTTTCACGTTTCACCCTGTCTTTTTCCGTGTCCCTCCTTCGTTAGTCCCGCGCAGTCGCCCTCAACCAGGGAGCAGAGCGCAGCCCGGCCGCGCGGGGGGACAGCGGGGGGCCGTGACGGCCGACGGCAGGGCAGCCGCGCCAGCCGGGCCCCGAGAAGCGCGCAGCGCGGGCCGGCCCTGCACGGGGCTCGACGGGCAGACCCCCGCCCCGCCCCGCCCCCCTCGGGGAGCGGCGGTGACTCGGCTGGGGCCCTCCAGGGAGCACGGCCGAGGGCCCGAGCGGGCGCCGACGGTTCCCGAAGCGGACCCAGAGAGGGCGCCCTCGGCCTCCGCGCCTCGCGGGGGCCGGGACTGGACCGAGCCGGGGCGCCGGCCCCGAGTGCCCGCCCTCCTCTGCCGCTGCGGTCCGGGGCCGCCCCCCACGCTCCAGGGCTCCGGGTTGTGGCGGCGACCGGCGGCGTGTGTCCCTCGAGCACCTCCCGCCGCTCAAGGCTGGGCCCTCGGGGGTCCGCCGCGCTGGTGCGCCCGGGGGTGTTCTCTGGGCCTCAAATGGGGCCCGCGGACCCGGGTGGGAGCGGGAGTCCTGGTTCTGGAAAGCTCGCTGCAGCCGTCACCTCGTGGCAAAAGCATGTCACGACCAGGCGGGCCTGGCTCCCGTCGGGTATAACGCGGGGATCGCTGAAATGGGCGGTGGGAGCGGGAGCGTCCTCGCAAGTCGCGAGGGCAAGGCCGCCAGTTTGCCTTTCGAAGCGGGGCCTGAGCCTGGTTCTCACGGACGATCAGATGCGAACCTGGAGCTCCCTTAGGCTGTGGTGAGCCCTCCTTAACGCTGCCACCCCTTCCTGCCCAGTGACTGCCGCGGTGGCCTTGCCCGTCGGGCTGTCGTGAAACTCTTTGCCGCGGGAACATCCGTGGGCGTGTCCCAGTCCGCACAGGAAGGTCCCAAAGCACACCGTGGGCATGTCCCTGGGGCGGGGCCCCGCTGTCCGCTCCTGGGGGCCGTGTCGACAGTGGGAGGTGGGGCGGGACGCGGCACTCCCGCAGCTTCTCTCCAAACCTAGTCCCGGCGGGCCTCGCAGGGCCTGTCTGTGGACATTCCTGACCCACAGCTTCCCTCGGACAGTGACAGCAGAACTGCTTCCTCTGCGTGGCTGCCAAACAGGCCACCTCCCTGCCCTGGCCCCAGAGTGGACGGCGGGGCCCCAGGACCCTCAGGGCGCCAAGCTCCCCCAGGCCTCGGTCTGTGCGCCCTGGAACGCAGAGCCCAGCCGGCCGGGGAAGGCGGCCTCCCAGCGACTTCCCCTTTGGCTTTGCGGCCAGACGATGGGAAAGGCGCTCCTTGTGTTTCGGAAAGCCTGCCAGAGTTCCCGCCCTCGGGGAGGGCAGCCAGAGGGGCAGCTCAGTGCCCCACTCCACACCCCTGGGTGTCCACACTAAAGAGAAACACAGCCTTCTGAGACCCACCTGCCCCTGTGACTCAGTGACAGAGAGGGACATGCCCACCAGATAACCTAGCAGCCACGGAAGGGAGGTACCTCCCTGCAGTTTCTGCATAGGGGTCATCAAACCCACTTTTGCATTCCAGGGAGTGACCCCGAGCTTCCCCCCCACCAAGTCACAGGGCGTCCCAGGCGTGGGGCTCAGGGTCTGACGCCCGGGGCCCTCAGTGTGCTTGTGCCTTCTGCTGTCGGGCATCCGCTCAGCACCATTCCTGGGTTTGAAAGGGCTCTGTTGTTGAAATTGTTTGCTTCCCTTGTGTCAGCGTGGGTGGCAAGGAGATTTGGGCCCTGGTGGAGACATGGGACGCCCTTGCACAGTATGACCTGGCACCTGGGTGTGTTCCCTCACTACCTGTTGAGTGCCCCACTCAGGAACCAACTGCCCCTTGGGATGGGAGAGGCAAAGTTCCACCGCCTGCCTTCCTGGCCAGACATAACGGCTCCGCTCCTGAGATTGTGGGAACCCAGGACCCAGCAAACAAACAGGTCTGTCTGACAGAGCAGACTGTCTCCGTCTTGGGGACTCATGAGCTTCTCTTGAGACCTGGCTTTGCCCCGAAGCCTGGACTCCTGGGGGCAGATGTGCCCTGCCTGGATGGAGAGGCCTGGAAGCCCAGGTTCTCGCTGCCGCCTCACTTCCCTCTGGGCTTTGGTGGTGGCAGAGGCTTCAGCTCCTGGCCACAGCTCAGGGTACACAGGGCAACGTCAGACGAGGCTTCCGGCTCTGCTCCAGGCACAAGTCCTGTTCTCAGTTCAAAGGTCTCCTCCCAGGGCCTGTGCTCCACAAGGCGGGGCGTCCCCAGGGCAAGAGAGGAGTGCAGGACATAAAGGGGAAAGTGGGAAAGTGACGGGGGTGGTGACCTCCAGGGATGGCCTCGCGCGTTCTTGGGGCGCAGGGCCCTCTCCGAGACCAGGTGAGAGCTCTGGGAGTCCCAGGCAGGGTCTGACTTCAGGTGCTCACGGCACTCCATGCGCCGAGCTGGGTGGTGCTCTGGGCATCCGAGGACGCTGAGGCCGCGCGGGCAGGCAGGGGCCCGAGGGCTGCACTGGCGGTCACAGACGAAATCCGAGAGCCCAGGCCACAGGCCGCCACAGGCTTGGGTGCGATGATGGGACCAAGGTAGGGAAGTGTCACCGCACCCTGGCCAGGCGGGAACGGCCCCACAGAGACCCCTTGGCAGACTGTCTCTGCCCCGCCAGGGCACTGTGGGACCTGCCGTCACTGCTTGGAGGGCGTTCTTGGGACAGTCTCAGGTAGCAGCTCTCTGCCTTTGAGGGAGGATTTGATGTTCTGAAAGAACCAAAAATCATTTAGAGCCAAGTCCAGGGAGCAAAGCCTGGATCCAGCTGTGAAAAGCTGGAGTTGACAAAAATAGGGGTAGATGCCAGTTTTACTTGGGCCTGCGGAGAAGGGAGGAAGGTGCGATGGAGAAGGGAGCTCCAGAATTCTGAGCAGAAGCCAGAAGGAGGCAGGACTGTCAGCGTCGGGTCAGCACAGCCTCCGGGACCACAGAGGGCACCGTCGGCGTGGACTCTCCATGCTGGTGGAGGCTTGTGGGGTCTGCACGCTGACTGGAGAGCCCGGCGCAGAGGGGATGTGCAGCAGTCATCGGCCGAAGTGACAAGACAGACCCGGAGAAGTTGGGAAGAACACATCGGTATGAGTCTCTTTATGAGAAGTTCCAAAGCAGATGAAACCCAGCCCCGCAGTTGGGGAAGATTGACCGTGGGACGGGACCTGGGGTGTGATAACAGGAGCTTCGGCTTGATAGTAAGGTGTCACGCTGTGCTTGCATGCCTGTGCACTCCTTGGTATGTGTGATAGATTCCATAATAAAGAGTTTTTAAAGTCCTTTTCTGTTTAAAAAAATTTGGCCTGAGACTCACAAGTCACACTCATCACCTGCTGGAGAGAGTGTGGCAAGCGAGGACCTGGGGGACTGAGCTGTCTGCAGGCCTGGGCAGCTTTCCCCGAGGGAGGGGGCTTACTGGCTACCACCTGTGTAAACCCAAAGCCGGGGCAGCCGCTTGGGTCTTGGGGAAGAAAGCAGGAGAGTGGCAGCCTGGGGGGTGTGGGAGCGGGGCACAGGGCTGAGGACTGGGGCAGAGGAAGAGCCACAACGCCAGCTCCGGGTGGTAGAGAGAAGACTGGGAGGCTACAAAGATAGGGCCCCTAAGACTCGGCTGCAAAATAGGCGCGCAGTTCCTAGTCCTAACGACCCCTGCCCCGTGCCTGCAGAAAGGGCCAGGGAGGGCCTCCCGTGCCCAGGGACAGCCCTGTCTTGGGAGCTTCCCCTTCCTGGCAGGGAGCTATCTTCTCTCTCCTTAAAGGTGATTAAACTGCCAGGGCACGTCTGGCCAACACCCAATTCCATAATATTCTCTCTCACTTTCCAGCGTTTCCCACACCCTGCAGGGGCCGCTCTCCTGCAAACTGGAAGTGACCCTCGGAGGAGAGAACTTTCCTACTAGCTGGACCCGCCGGGTCTTCTCAGTGCTGCAGCGCCTCCCTGTGGTCACCAAGGACATCACGGCCTAGGAGGTTGCGGGGATTTCCCTGGTTGCTGCCAGCCGTAGGACCCCGCCCCCCAACAGGTGTAGACAGTCTCCGCGGAGCCCTGGAAGCATCTCTGGGCTTCTGCTCTGCTCCCACAACAGCGCTGCGGAGGGGGCTCCATGCAGGTCACTAGACTCACCCCGACTTCCAGGCTCTGCAGGCAGATTCAGAGGTTGGCGTGACACTGCTGAAAGGGTCTCCGTTGAAGATCTCACCAAGCCCTGTCCTCAGATACTTTTTAAGGTCTGGGGCCCAGCATCCAGCCTCAGGAGCAGAGTCGGGCTAGCGTGAAATGAGAGATGCATAGGGTGCAAACTAGAAGGAGGCGCTTACCTGCCGGGTTGTGCAAGTGCAGGCTGGGCACTTGTATGACCCCAGGAGCAAGTGCCTCAATTTAGCACCCTCTGCACCTCACTCACCTCACCCTAAACCCAGCCTGGCTCAGAAGAAAAAGAATCCTGCAAAAGCGTGGGCCTTCGCTCTTACACTGAACTGCAAAGTAGGTCGGCTTTGAGGGGGTTCGCTGAGGCAGGGCTTTCCACCCCATCCCAGGAATGGAGCAGGGGAGAGGGCGGCTTAGATGGCAGGCAGCTGTGGGGTGATGGGAAGTGTCAAGGCAGAGGTGTAAGGGCTCAGGACAAGAGCTCTCAGGACCCTTCTTGAGAAGAGGTAGACAGAGAATTCTGAGGCTAGCCCAAATCAACCAGGACTTCCTAAGGAGCTGGGCCTGTGTTCTGGCTCTGCCTGAGACAGACCACAGCACATCCAGGTTCATACTTTGACTGTGACAAGTACTGTGTCCCCAGACACACTGCTTACTGCCTCCCATTGTCATTAATAGGCTCTTCACTGGTATCTGAGTGATAACAGCCCTCGTGCGGAGGCTGGGACCCCTGAAGGAGGCAACCTACACATTGCAGTGAGCGCTGACACCCCTGGGGCTGAGTCACAGGAGGCGGGCACAGTGCTTCCCTGGGAGGGCTCAGGGGCAGGAAGAGCAGACAGGGGTCTGGGCAAGTGCAGGGCTGGACAGGGTTTCCCAAAGCAGGGCAAGCTCACCCCGGGGCTGTGTGAGATGGCTTTATGTGATATACTGGCAGACCACTTTTCATTTTAATAATTGTGTTTATTTTACTACATATTAGCAAGACAATAACCAGCCCATCACAACTGTGATTTACATTTTAGGATGAAGCTATGTAAAAGCAAGTTGATGAAAAGATAATGTAAGGATAAATACTAAGTAGCTAACACACACATGTGGCAAAATTGTGAAGGTGGTCTGTTAGTACACTGACAAGTTGTCCTGGTGTGCCCAGGACTTTCCTGGTTTTAGCATGGAAAGTCCCATGTCCCAGGACCCCTCTCAGTCCCAGGCAAATCAGGATGACTTGTGACCTGTGTGTGAAGGCCCAAAGTTTGGGACATGCTGAATTCAGGCGCTAGAGTCAAACAGACTTGGTTCAACTCCTGGTCCAACACCAGCTACAGCCAGACTTCCTGGCTCCCTTAAGAGCACAGAAGTTGTGGTAAGGAGTAAATGGGGGACCTCTAAACCAAGGCCTTACAGCCTCCATGGAACAGAGTGGGTGCTTAATCAGTTCAGCATTCCTTCACCTGCGTGCCAGGCAGCGTGCTGGGCGCCCTGAATGCAGCACAGGACAAGCTTATATTATCAGAGAAGACGGTTAACAAGTAATCACAAAAGGTGGTGACAGTGGGAATGGGCTGATATTGGAGTGCACAGGAGGACATCTGGAAGAAGTGACGTGCAACCTGAGCCCTAAACAAGGATCCTCAAGGCAAGGGGCCTGGGGCCACCAAGTTCCCACCAGAACAAGGGAAGGCCCCATCATGAGAGTGAGTGCAGGCTACCCAGTGGAGTGGGAGCAGCACAGCCACCGGCCATGCCATGGAAGCCACCAACGGAGTGTGGATTCTGTGTTGAGGGCACTGGGAAGCCATTAAAGCTTCAACGGAGAGGAGGAACGTGACCTCACTTCTGGCTACAGCTGGAAAACGGCTTCACCTAAGCGAATGCAGGAAACCACCAGGAAGGCAGCTGCAGGAGCGCAAGCCAGACCTGCCTTGGTCAAGGGGTTAGCTGCAGAAACGGAGGCATTTCAGAGATAGACGCCACGGGACGTGAGGGCTGATGGGACATGGGAGGGGAGCGAGAGGAATCAGGGGCAGGTAGATAGTTCGCTGAGATCAGGCCTTGAGAAGCAGCCATTTGGGCATGTGTGGGGTGGGGGGCTTTGTTAGCCACTTTAAGTTTGGCTTAAGATATGCCGAGTCTGAGATGCGTGTCCAGCATCCAAGTGGAGCTGGGAGGGGGTCCAGGAAGAGATCTGGGTCGGAACTAGGGCTTGGGGGGCATCAGCACACAGGCGGATTCTACTGTTAACTCATTTAACCTTCACACCATGAGGCAGGTACTAGTCTCACCCCATTTACAAGGACAAGGCAGAGGGGCTGATGGATGAGCTTCCATTAGGGCATATTTGTATATTATTGTAACTGAGTAAGAAAACATATAAAACAGTTGGCCTAGAGGATTGTGTTCTTTAATATTCTAAGCTGGGAACTCTGTGTGCCTTCAGGCCTTTAGTCAGCATGTGCTGGGCTTCTACCCTGGGCCAGTGCTGCAGACAGCTGGGAGGGGAGCCAGCAGTTGTCCAAGTAAAGCCGCCTCCCTCTCTCTGCCTTCTCCTCTCCCAGTACCTCCTCCAGCCTGACATTCCCAACATCAGTCTAGAGAAGAGGCTTCCAATCTGAGGCTTCCTGGGGGATCAATGAGCACGTGGAATTGTAGGCAAAACTGCCTGAGTGTCCATTTGCCAGAGAGTCCTTAGCCTGAAAGCAGACTAAGAGCCAGGGCATCATTCACAATAGCCAAGATGTGGAGACAACCTAAGTGTCCATCAACAGTGAATGGAGAAAGAAAACATGCTATATATACACAATGGAATATTATTCAGCCACAAAAAAGAAGGAAATCCTGCCATCTGTGACAACGTGGATGGAGTTTGAGGGCATTAGGCTCAGTGAAGTAAGTCAGAGAAAGACAAATGCTGCATGGTCTCACTCACATGTGGAGCCTAAAAAAGCCAAACTCACAGAACAAGACAATAGAATGGTGGTTGCCAGGGGGTGGGGGAAATGGAGAGAGGTTGGTAAAAGGATACAAAATTTCAACTATAAGATGCATAATGGCCAATAAACAAATGAAAAGCAATAGGATATATATAGGAGAGGAAGCCATTTGGTGTAAAACTAATTCAGCCTGACCTTGTTTTGCCAAAAGAGCCTCACATGGCCTGTCGAGCATGCATTGTACCTCTGCTTTAAACATTTACTATGTCCCAAAGACAAGAATGAGGCCCTTAAAGATAAGAATGTAGCTTTCTCCCATATCGGCATTTCTTTAAGGATAAGCATTCTCTTCCTGGAAACTAAGGATTAATTACCGACTTGGTATGCTCAGCTTGTGACCACTGGCCTGCTGACCACTGACCTGCTGTGCCAGCTCAGCATCTCATGACAGTAAAAGAGATACTCCTGTCAATGTGATGTATCCTCTTTGTTCCAAGATGGTATATAACCACTCCGTACCTCCCACTTCTTTGGTGCCCTTCCTTCCTTGGGGAAGGCAGGCCCCGGGCTAGGCCCTCCTCAGACCTGGCTCATAGTAAACTCACCCCAATCTTATCGATTGATTATGGATTATTTGCATCGACATTTCTGAGGATCAGATGTAAAACGTCATTCTTTTAAATGTTAATGATTTTTGTATAGGAAAAAAAAGAACCAGTGGCAAACTGTGTGCGAGCTCCCTGGGGACGAGTGGGACTCTCCCTGTCCTCTGTCTGCCTCTGTTTGCACCCGTCCTCTCGGTTTGCCAGCAAGATGATCCTCTGAGCTCCTGAAGGGATGGACAAGTGGGATTTGGGAGCACGTGGGCAACGTGGGGAGATCCTCCCGAGGCAGGGACTAGTGGCTGCAACCTGGGAAGAGGAGGGGGCTGTTCCAGGACCTCTGGGGCCCTGAAGGATGGTAGAGGTGTGCAGGTCCCTCCAGATCCGGGTTGGGGCCTTCTTTTTGAGAAGGCTTTTGCCTGGAGCCACAGAATCTTGAAACGGATAAGCTGCTCCCGGGGACATTCTGGAACCAGGGAGGAAGGGCCTCAAGGATACAGCAGAAAAAGCGAGACTACCCTTCGTGGCAACTCTGATGTCGAGAGCCAAGACAAGTAGTATGGACGGAAGACAACAAAGGAGAGCGGGGAGACAATGTCCTGGAAGCCAAGAACTGAATTCCTGGCCCTGGCCCTCCGACCTGGGGCAAGTTTCTTTTCCTCTCTGGACCTGTTTCCTGATCGAAGCATTGAGGAGCTGGGACTAGGTTATTTTGAAAATCTATTTCTGCCCCAACATCCTGATTTCCTAGCTTGAGAGCATGAGCTAGCCCTTATTTTTGCGTGGTGCACGTGATGTGTGAAGGGTGCACTACACAGGGCTGGGGAGCACCCCCAGTGCACGTGTGGGCCGGGCCACCCTGCTGTGGACAAAAGGGCTGCTCTGCACCCCTGTAGGTCTCTCCTCCAGGATGGAGGCCCAGAATCTAAGCACGGTGGGGTTGAATGTCTGCTGGGACAGATCACCCTAAGCCATCACACTGCCACCAAACCAACACTGACGTCTTCCCAATCTGAGCTCCGCAGCCACCCTCTTCACCCCTCCTGCCTTTTCTTGGTGCTGACCACAAAAGCCCTCTCTGGGTAGCATGCTGGGTTCTTTTTGTGGTGGTTTCGGCAGCCCAGTATCCATTCTCTTCCCTTTGGGAATCCATGGCCTTGTCAGGTGTCCTGCCCTCCGGGGCCAACATGTGGGCACACGACCCAAGGCGCCAGCCGGAGCTCCCTGCCTGGGGAGCAGCAGGCAGAGGCCAGGCTGTTCCTCCCCTTCACTTCTGCCCGCCTCCCGCCTTCCTGTGGGTTCAGAGGAGTCACCATCTCTCTCCAATGAATCGTTGCGCTTAAGCTAGAGTGACTTTGGGTGCTTACCGCCAAAAAATCTTTTAGGAGAGCTTCCAGCACAGGTGACCGAGCCCAGGTTCCTGCCGCTCCCTGCACATCTTCAAAGAGCCTAAGAAGCTTCTTGTTTTCCAAGGCCCATGGCTGCCTGTCTTGTAGGCAGAAGGGAGAGAAGGGGAGAGGGACAGACGAGACTTCTCAGAAGCCTGGCGGACTTCCGGTGGTGCCGGATGCCTCTGCCCAGCAGAAGTCCTGAAATCAATACGGGCATCACTGCTCTTTGCTGGGACCGCGGGCGGTGGACGCACACCTGGAGAAGGCTGGGGTGGATGGTGGAGGCACACCTGGAGAAGACTCGGGCGGCAGGCGCACACCTGGAGAAGACTGGGGCGGCGGGCGCACACCTGGAGAAGGCTGGGGCGGCGGGAGGCGAAGGAGAGGAGTGGGAGGACATCTCCCTGCCCTCTAGAGGACGCTATGTCGCACACAGAACGCATTATTTCAGAGGAAGGAACAGAGGCGCAGGTGTGTTATGTAGTTCACTCAAGGTCCCGCGGGTGTGAACCAGCAGAGCTGTGCTTCTGCTGTACATGCTGCTCCTGGAACGACCGCTGTGCCTTCCAGAACAGCTGGCCATGACCAATGAGGTCTTTAAACTTCGAAAACGCCTCTACTCTCAAATTTACACCATACCTACTAAAATGAACACTGAAAACCTTGGGGCTGCTTCTCCTCGGCCTCTCATTAACAACAGCTCCACCTAACAGCTACTCTGAAGTAACAATGCTGCTGAGGAGAGAAAAAGGCCAGCAAACAGGTATTACACTTCCAAGAAACTGAAACAGCTCACAAAACATAAATGTCTCACAAAAGCTTTATTTGTGGTCACATCTACAGTTCTCATCTCGGTATACAAACGACTCACAGTTCGGGGCAGTGCTTCTAATACAAGTCATAACACTGTGGGGCTCACTGAATGAGTAGTGCACTTGATATAAAAATAAATTACAATTTAAAAGCTACTGCAAAGCTTTACACATATAAAAAGTAAACACGAAATAGTTAGTGAGGTCCTCATGAAGATAAAAAGAGCAAGGGATCTGTGCTAAAACGCATCGCTGACGAAGAGAAATCCTGGGAAGTCACTGAGTTGTTGTCTCAAGCAATGCGATAAGGAGATTTACGGCTCCTGTCTCTTAGAACTGGAAATCATCACAGCTCTACCAACATGTTAACACAGCAGAGTGAGACTCAGGGCAAGTTTCTATAATCCAAACAAACCCTCACCCTGGGCGCTAATAGGTAGGAAAAGTTGCCAACTTTCCTCTGATCATTCAAGAACCAGAGTGTTTAAATTTTTGAGAGGGAAATAGGACAAATAATATAGAAATGTACGTTGTTCAGTCTGCATAAGATTCCATGTTTCTAAGCAACTAAAAGGCTGAGGGCAAAATTAATCAGAAACGGTGAGACCCACGACTGACCTTGTCCATGTGTGAATGAGGATCTAAAGATGTCAGGTGCCTCCAAGCAACGGGCAACGCTGCAGAACTCTGAACACCTGCCTGCCTCCCAGGGAGCCACTCTCCCCTACAGAGCTGGAGATCGGGACGCGCACCTGTTTCGTGAGGCTTTCTGGAACCCAGCCATGCCGGCTCACTGACTCTGGCCTATGCTGCTTCTGTGCTGCAAAGCAGAGGTGACAGTAAAGTGTTAACTCCCTCTGCTCTTTACAGAAAGTCTGCTGACCCTGCTCTAAAGGAGCAGACAGGAACTGTGCTTCTCAAGACCCTTACTTACAGAAAAATATCAAAGATTTTTCTCCATGTAAGTAACTCCCAAATAATTCAGCTCTAACAAGGTTTCTGACATGATACTGAGCTTTCATCTTGGGCTCATCTAGGAGAAGTCAGAGGCCCCAGTTTCAGCCAGAACCGAGAAGCGTAAGAGAACAAGCAGTCCAGACGCAAGGAACAACCGGGGCTTTCATCCTTAACTGTCCACAGAGCACCCGTGATTGTGCAGGAGCAGATAAAGGTAAAGACAAAACATTAGCAAACTATAAGAAATATTTTTTAAAAGAATTTTTTTGGGGGCCAGCCCCATGGCTGAGCGGTTAAGTTCGTGCGCTCTGCTGCGGCAGCCCAGGGTTTCGCCAGTTCAAATCCTGGGCACGGACATGACACTGCTTGTCAGGCCTTGTTGAGGTGGCGTCCCACATGCCACAACTAGAGGGACCTGCAACTAAGATATACAACTATGTATTGGGGGGGGGTTGGGGAGGTAAAGCAGAAAAAATTTTTTTTCTTAAAATAAACATTTTAGGAAAACTGCTAAGGGCATGTCTAAATTTACCAAGATCAAAGGAACCTAAGCATTCCTCTGTTCAGCAGTGTTTCCTGAAGGACAGGAATGAAAGAACAAGAAGTCCTTCCTGCGGATACAAAGGTGATACAACTGACAGTGAGAAATAGGATCTCACTGATTATGTTACAAGTTCTGAGGAACAGTATAGGGCAGAAAACTGAAACTGCCAATCTTATTTTAAACCAGCAGGCCGCCTCTCCCCTTCCTTCCAGACTGTACAAAGGACTGATCTGAAATTCATCTGCAGCTTGCCCAAGGCCGGCAGCAGACCGTCCACTGCTGAGCGCTGTGCTAAGTGTACTAGAGCTGTGCACACGGCAAACCATCCAAGAGCAGCAGCAGCAACACTGGAGCACAGGCGACAGACCAGTGAGGCGACGGGAGAGGACGGCAGAGGTGCCACCACTTTCAGCGCCCGCCTAACCCGGCTCACAGTCACAAGTTCTATTGTCCTTCTTCCTAACGAGTTCCCAGAGTAAAATCTGGTCCTGGAAATCTGGAAAGAGTAACCACAGGGCAGTTGAGCCTGTGGCTGAAGCAGCCTTCGTTTGTTTTTGCCGCTCTGGGTCTGTTATCTCAGCCGTAAAGCTGCCTCCAATGGAGGACGGCTAACCGCTCTCTAGCTGGAGCACTCAAATAAACCATTGTTCTTGCTTTCTTTTCAAACATGTTCTCATTACTCCTGACTTAATTGACTTGATTAAACGTTGCCAATATTTCTTTTTAGCTATATTGTACCATGGGAACCTCATCTGGATACAGAAAAACTTCCTGCCTAACTGGCTGTCCTTCTGAACAGACAGTAGGGCTATTTAACCTCATCTGAGGATCTGAGCTTTACTTAATTTATCAGATGATTCAGATGTGCAGGCAGATTCTAACCTCTTGTAATGGGGTCCTCTGCCCTGCAGGGCACCAGCCTATAGTGCCTCCACAGCTGTTCCTCCTTTCCCGCTCCTCCCACTTCAGTGAACCCAGTCTGCCCTCGTATCCAGTATCAGCTCCAATGACAGCATCCTTTACCGACTCACAGTGCTTCTCTCTCCTGCTCACAGAGACAGATTCCCCCCTTCCCCATCTGACACATTCTCAGTATCCTCAGCCCTGCCCCTCCCTCCCTCCCATTCTCAATGAGCAGAACAAGATGAGGTTTACATCAGCTCAGAGATGGCACCAGCAGCAGATATGACAGGAAAGTTACACCTAACAGGTCTCTAATCTGTCAGGGCCAAGTCCCTGTTAAAGTATTAATTTCCATGTTTACCACTTCATGTCAGAACATGAGACAAAATTTCCTTTTAGCTTGAGACTTAAGCGAATTTTAAGAAAGTCCCTAGCAATATTCTGAGTGGCAAGAACACAGGTACCTGAAGACACAAAGGTTATAGAATATTCTCAACAACTTAATTCCTAAATTCTAGGAAGTTTAAAAGGAGGATGGTGCTACCTCCTAAACTAGATGGGAAATTCAGGCTTTCCAAGCTAGTAATGCCCTCGCTGCTTTGTGCTTGGAAGCACAACCTAACCTTTCAGTGTATCTAGGGTTGTCAGGACACTGAAAACGTGATGTCCAGTCCAACATGTCCTGGGTCAAGCCCCTGGTTCGGGGTGTCCCGTACAGCTGCTGGAAAATTTGTTTTACAATTAAGAATTGGCAAGAGCTCCACCAGTGAAATCTACTAGCTTAGCACAATGGCTAAGGGGAAGCAGCCAGCAAGAAGTGCCAACTTTCTTTCCTTCAGCAAAATAGTTTTGTGCAAAAGTGGTTTCCAGTCTGCACAGCTCCCTGGGAAACAGCACAGGATTAAAATTCCTCAGCTTTCCAGTCAGACACTTGCGTGTGTTTGCCTGAGCACATGATTATGCTAAAGGGAGCCCAGGATAGTCCAAACCATGGAATTTTAAAGATCATAAAACTGGCTGTTCTTTTACGCTGAGCCGCATACATTAACACTCAATTATACACACATCACAGGGCAGAAAACTAAAAAGCAAATTCCACGAGGAATAGTATAACATCAGTCTTGAATAACAGGGATTAACAGTGGCTTTACCTACATGGTTTCCACGTCGTCCTCACTTCCAACAGCAACTGAGGTCTACCTTATGCATTCTAAAGTTTTAAAGCTAAAACAGTGTTTTTCTGGGTGTTGAGATCGTGAATGGTTATTTTTATACTTTTCTCTATTTTCTATAATGAGTATTTACTACTTTAATGTCCAGAATTTTTCTATACAGACCAAAAGTGATGAGGAAATTCTAGAGAACTTTAACACACAATTTCTAATGTAGTGTGAGATGTGAGCTCTTTCAGTGTGTTGTGTACAGTTTCGGACACAGTAGGTGTTCAAGAAACAAAATGCCCCCACCCCGACTCCCTATTTCTGTCCTGGCATTTTTGTTTTGTTTTCTTCATTTTACAAGCTCAAAATTTATACTAAAAGGAAACGGAGCCTATGTGCAAACAGGTACCGTGTGGAGCACTAAAGCCACAGACACTGTTGTGCTGCTCCGTCAGGGCCTGAGCCTAGAAAGGCCTGCGCCCCCGGCCTGCTCAGGAAGAAGTGTAGGCATCTGTGGGAAACGGCCCAGGGTCTCTCGAACCTACCCTGGCTCCTTCCAGGCTGAAAAGTCACAGAATATGTGTGTGGTGCAAGTCAGTGCTCCCTGTGGGAAGGAAAGGCTGAAAAAATACAATGCCCACTTGATTTCTCTGTAGTTCTTCTCAAGATTTATCTTACCTTTATGTCAACTTGAAGTATTAAGATAGCCAGTCCAGTGAGAAGTCAAAAGAATGGGAGACATTTGAAAACCCTCTGTATTCTAAACTTCTCTTTAGTATTGTAATTATAAAAAAGTTAGCCCTTAATACCTACACATTGTCCTCATTAATTCCCTAAATTCTTTATTTCCAGGTAATGCATGAAAAATGCAGTTTCTCTAACAGGCCTTGAGAGGAAGGACACTCAACCTGATACTAGAGAGAGAGAACAAGGCTGTTGACACCAGAGACAGCCTAGCTACGAAGGCATCCTGAACAATTACAACCACTAGGTGGAGCCAAGGGTTTGAAGGAAACCACAAGGAAAGTAATTCCCTTGTTTCAGGAATTTACAACTTTAATAAAACTATAGAAAGCAAAAGACCAGATACCCTCATTTGGGCAAATATGTAGCATAATTAAACCCTTCCAGTTGGACGGAAAATGTAGCTGTTTTTTCATGGAGTTGAAGTCAAATGTAGGTGAACGTTTTTACCCACAAGTAACAGACAAGCTCCTGAATCCAACATATTCCAGTGGAACCTGATTCCAGGACGGACTGCTGGAGAGTGCTAGGCATTCCAGTTACAGATGGCCAAGAGGCCATCCCTTAGAGCTCAGTCGTCAGTAAACACTTCTGCTTCAAGACGGCTTCTTCGGCCAAGGTTGGAGCAGGGCTGAAAGGAAGAAAGTATGAGAGTTATTCGATGAAACCATCTAGGGTGGGAGCAACATGCATTTCTCCGTAAGTGCCACATGAAACACACTGAGAGAAAATTACATACCTAAATGACTACTTTGTAACACCTAATTTAGCAATGAGGCAGTCCGCAGGAGGCAATTTTCTAGATAACTGATATTTATTTCATCTTGAAATGAGATCTAAAGATACTGATTTCCCCTACTTCCTTGAATAAAATATACCAAACAGTTGCTTAACCATATCTTAATGAGTTGGGATTATTATCAATATCAAGAACAGTACTTTGCTGAGCATGGCAGCAACCTGCTCAAGAAACACCATGGTAAGTAGGCTGCTCTGTGCTTTACAGCCCAGATGGCTGTGTCAGTTCCCACACCAGTAATCTGCTTTGTTAGAGCTGTGTGAAAAATCAAATATGGGCTTTGCATGAGGGCCCAAGAGTCTCTGCCACAGGTAACGAGCATGAACTTAGATGCAAGGATGTAATGACATCTATTTTGGTTTTATAAAAACTTAGTATCAAAATAGATCGTTCAGAGGACATAGACTAAGATGTCAAAAGTACTAACAAGTTTATAAATGAAACACAAGTCAGTTGCACTACTCCTCTCCATTTCTACCAGATAGACTCAAACACTTTCAACTGTCTTTTTCTGGTATTTTCCATGGCTTTTCTCTATCTCTGGTTCTCAAAGTGTGGTCCCGGGAATCTGTTATAAATGCAAATTCTTAGGTACCACCCAGACACACTGAATCAGACACCCTGCGGTTGGAGCCCAGTAATCTGTGTTTCAACAAGTTCTCCAGATGACTCTGATGCACAACTAGCAAAAGTCCTAACTGTTCTAAGTGATGCGTTTCTATAAGGATCTCCTCCTACAGACTGTGAAGGCTTAGCGTTCTCACACCCCACTCACCAGCTCCACAATCCTTCCATCCTATCTTTCAACAGTTACATCAACAATTTTGACCATATTCAGTCTTTGTTGTAATTATATAAACACTTTCGTGATATTTTTTTCTTGCACAATTTTTTTCTCCTGGACTGAAAAACTATCTCATTTTTTGTAGTGACTGCTTGCTCAGTTTCTATACTTATCTCTCATTTATCCCTAACCTTGCAGATAAAACCATGGATCTCTTCTCAGTACGTTCAGACATGTCAAGTAATTTTAAAATTTGGGGTGGGCGATGTGTTTGTATTTTTCTTGCCAATATCCTGCCCAGACTCTAAACCCTCTTCAGATCTGTACAGGGTCCTTTCTAGACCTACTGGGCAGGTGCCACCCTGGAACTTCCCTTCACCTTCCTCCTGGTAAGTTCCTGCACCTCTCTGTTTCCTGGGTCCCATATCATCATCTTTCTTGGATAATCACCTTGTTTTGATGGACCACACAGCTTTCTGAGGAAGACTGCATAGAAGTATATATTTTAGAGAAATTCTACGTCTATTTATTCTAATCTCACACTTCATTGATGGTTTGGAAATAAAACTCTAGGTGAAATATGATCTTCCTCCAGAATCCTGAAGGCATCGTTCCACTATCTTTAGTTTTCAGTAAAGTCTGCTGTCATTCTGATTACGGATCCTGTGTATGTACTCCCCGCTCCCCGAAGACTTACATCCTCTCTTAACTCTATGGTGTTCCTTGGTGCTGTCTACTTTCATTCTCTGTGATGCGTATTCAGAAGGCCCATTTAATCTAAAAAGCTCCAGTACTTCTGTTCTGGGAAATCTCAATTCCTTTCTTTGACAATCTTCTCACTCTTATTTACTCCGTTTTCCTTTCTGGATATCCGATGATTCATACATTACATTTCCAAGACCAATCCTCCAACTTTCCTTTCTCTTCCAGTTTTCATCTTTTTGTTCTACTTTTTGGGAGATTTCCCCAATCTTATCTTCCACACATTCTGTGGATTTTACTTTTAACGTGGTTAATAATTTCTAAGGTTGCTTTGTTTTCTGTTCCTTTTCTTTTCAATTTCCAGTTACTATTGCATGGATGCAGCATCTTCTCTCTCACAATGCTATCCTTTTGTGAAGCTTTTGATACTCACATTGCCTTTACTTCCTCCTTGTTTCTTTTTCCGTCTACCCATTTTGGTCTTAAACATCTGATAATCTCTGGCTCTCTTCACATTTAAGAGGGAAGCACCGGGATGCAGCTTGGAAAGATGTGCAAGATATGGGAAACAGAGGCAAAACTCATTAACTAATGGGCTTCCAGGTAGTTACTAGGCAGATTTCCCGGCATTTTCATCAGGGGATCCACAAACATTAGTTTCTGTGGGCCTTTTCTTTGTGGTTGGTCAGTTTCTCTAGAATGATCCTCTTAATTTCTCACCTGAGACATTATACATGGCTGACAGCATTCTGGAAGCTGAGAGAAGGCAGGCTGGGCATCTCACCCTTCAGCGTGTGGACTTTGAGCTAACCTCCCTGTCTTACTCTAGGCAGAAACTCCCAAATCCAGAGCCTCTGTGGCCCAGCTCCTCCCAAAGGAAGCCTCCAGAATCATGCCAGGATGGGTGGGGAGGTAAGTGTCCAAACGGGTATAAATACTTTCAACCAATCCTCACATTCTCAGCCCCACCTCATACTCCTATCTTCACAAGTATCTGGCACCTCTAATTCCTGAGCCTTTCCAGGGTTCTGCAGTGTGACTTGGCTTGCTTTTTATTTTCTCAGATTCCACTCCCTCCCCTTTTCAGGCTTAGATTTCAGTCTTCTCCTCTCTGCTACGTTGGCTACCACTTATCTGCTTCCAAAATTTGTTAAGTTCTCTCAATAGCTGTTGTCTCCTTTCCTGTACTTTGTCCTTATGGTTTTATGCCTTTAAAATAAAATTTTACAGAAAGAACACCCAAAATAAATTTGACTCTGTAGAGATGCAACCCAGTCATTTTTTTAAAAACATTTTATTGATTATAACATACATAATATTGAAGTGCACAAATCTGAGTTTATAGTTTGATGACTTTTTGCAAATTGAACACACCTTTGTAATCAGCACACAAATCAAGAGACAGAAAATTATTAGCACTCTTCCAGTCACTAACCACCTCAAAGGTAACCATTATTTTCATCTCTAAGAGTTGTGCTTCTTTTTCAACTTTACTTTGCTTACCATTATTATGGTGAGGAGACTCTACAATGATCCCCAATGAGCCCCACCTCCTGGTATTCATACTCTTATGCAATCTCTTCCGCTTATGCATGAGCAGGACCTATAATTTGCTTTAACCAATAGATTATAGCAAAAGGAACAGGGGGTCACGTCTGAGATTAGATTATACAAGATTGTGGCTCTGGCTTGCTAGCAGACTCTCTATTGCCTTCTTGGTTTGCTGGCTTTGATGAAATAAGCAATTATGGTGGAGAGGCCTACATGGCAAAGAGTGAAGGTAGCCTCTGGCCAAGAGCCAGCTAAAACCTGAGGCCCTCAGTCTGATAGCCCTTCAGGAACTTAATTCTGCCAACAACCACGACTGGAGATCCTTCTCCAGTTGAGCATTCAGACGAGGACCTAACCCTGGCCAACATCCTGATGACAGCCTTGTAAGACACTCTGAAGCAGAGGACCCAGCAAAGCTAGGTTGAGACTCCTGACCCACAGGAAATGAAATTATAAATGTGTATTGTTTTAAGCTGCTAAATTTGTGGAAATTTGTTACACAGTAACAGATAAATGATACAATTATGTTTATGCAATTCATCTGTATTGCTACACTGCAGTTGTAGTTCATTAATTTTCATTGCTCTAGTCTAGTACTTATCTAGTTGACTGCTAATAAGCTTTTGGAATGCTTCCAGCTTAGGCTATTATGAACACAGCTGCTATAAACATTCATCTACGTGTCTTTTGATGGACATATATTCGTATCTCTATTGGGTATGCACATAAGAATAAAATCACTGAGTCACTGTGTATGTTTAACTTTAGTAGATATTGCCAAACCTATTTCCAACAAGGTTATTCTAATTTACAGAGTTCCAGTTGCCCCGTATCTTCACCAACCCTTGGTACTCCATGTCTTTTACACTTTAGACATTCTGGTAGTGTGTAGTGGTATCACATGGTGGTTTAAATTGTAGTCCTCAATGACTAGTCAAGTTGCACACCGTCCCGTATGCTTACATGTCATCTGGATATTCTCTTGTGAACTGCCTATTTGAGTATTTTGTCAATTTTTCTATTTAGCTTTTTCTTACTGATTTACAAGAGCTCTTTTTATAATCTGGATGTGAATCCTTTGTCAGAGAGAAAGAGACAGAGGCAGAAACGCGGGGAGGGTGGTGCAAATGTTTTCTCCCACTTTGTGGCTTCCCTTTTTGGGTTCCTGAAATTATATCTCTTGATAAACAGAAGTTTTTGATATAATCCAAGTTATCAAGTTTTTCCTGTATGATTCAAGTTTTTTGTGACCTGTTGAAAAAATCTTTGCCTATTTCAAGGCCACAAGGATGTTCACTTATATTTTCTTCTATAAGCTTCATTATTTGATGCTTCATATTTAGAACTGCAATCCATCTAGAATGGATTTTTGTGTATGATATGAGGTTGGGTCAAGATTAATTTTTTCTCTCATGGATGTTCAACTTGTCCAGCTGATTTACTGGAAGACCTTCTCTCCCCCCAGCACTACTGCATCACTTTTTCATAAATTAGGTAACTGTATATGTGTGGGTTTGTTTCTGTACTCTATTCTGTTCCACTGATTTATTTACTGTTTCTTATTTTCTTTGAGGTATAAGCGACAGATGACATTAGTTTCAGGTATACTACTTGTCATTTTTGATCTGTAATTCCTTTATGACCACTTTGCTTTGGGAAGGAGTGGAGATGAGCTCTTCTTTCATGCGTAATTTTCATGTGGAAGTCCTTAAGAACTAACATTTTATGGTGTAAACTCAATTACAAAGCATTATCACCTGGGCCTCTGCACGTAACCTCTAGTTTCATAGTGGCAATTACTAGACATATAAGTGTTTAGAAAAATAACCTATTACATTTGTATTAACTGCTATTTGACAACTACATGTGAGCTCCCCAAGGAAGGTCCCACATCTGTATGTTCACTGCTATCTTCAGTGCCAGATACAATCAATGCGTGGTACATAACAGACATTCAGTAAGTGTTTGCTGAGGAATAATTTATTACTTCAAAGACTGTGGAGATAAGAGACAACAATTTTAAAGTGAAACTCTAAAATTTCTCTCAAGTTAATCATCTCTAGTAATTTTTTCTCCCTAATTAGGAATTTTTTTCTCTAATTAAGAAAGCATCTACTTCAACTGACCCACATTCTTAACACTAGGAGGATACGAGAAATAGAAGACATAATCAGGGAAAAGTCTGAGGTGAGAATGAAGGAATTATAAATCTTTTGCAAAACAGACACAGTTGTGGCCCTAACAATTAAAATCTGAAGAACTACATGCTGAACAAAAGCTCTTCTGAGGCCAGTTTCTGTCTGGCAAGCAGGACGCGGCAACGGCCGTGTATCAGGTTTCAGCAAAAGCGCCCCCCTGTGATGGCCCACCTCGCCCTGAGCGTGCCTCTCCACCTTACTGATGGACAACATGACAGTGAAGCAGGGAAGGAGAAGATGGAAATCAATTTAAAAGATAGACATTTTTAAAGATAAGCTGTTAACATTTTTAACAAATACTTCATAAAAAAACCATGATACAGTCTACTTCAAAATTTTGTAGAAAATTACAACTGACAAGAAAAAAAAAACTATTCTAAATAATAAACAGAAAAGATTTATCAAGTTTCAATTAAGTTGCATTAAAGAAGGACTGACATTATTGCTTTAAACATAATTAATTTTATTATTTTTTCCTCCTAACAGATGCCTAAGAACTACAACTGAGAAAGAATTTCCTCACCTGGTCACAGCGTCCACCAAGAACGGTGCCGGGGGAGAGACCAGCGAGACCACCTCTCTGTCACCACGTCCCTCCTTCCCTGCCAAGGACGGTCCCTTTCCCACAAGTCCATCAGGAAGGACTGTGCTCTGCTGAGGGAGACACACAGCATGTCTGAGCAGAGGTGACACCACCTACCCAAAGGTCAGTACTTTGGCTCCAAGTCATCTTCTCTAATGATTACAATAATAAGGAAGATGATTTTAATGATCATGGTTGGTTGGTTGTTTTTTACCATCCTTCGCCTTAGATTTTTATTTTTGTTTTTGTCAGCATCCTTAAGCATTTATAAACAGAAAAGTCATATCACCAATTTGAAGCCATTAAGTTCAGTTAAGAGAGCTTTGAGGATGACCCCACATTTCTAAGGAAAAACAAGAGCCTGGTAATCTTTTAAGGCCTCACTCTGAAAGGGTAACCAAAAGAAAAATTGCAAATATCATTAACTTACTGGCACAATCCACCGGGGTATGATCATGGAGGCTGAAGATACCTAAAATAAATTTTATATTGTATTT
The DNA here is from genome assembly GCF_037783145.1 of Equus przewalskii. Taxonomy (NCBI): domain Eukaryota; kingdom Metazoa; phylum Chordata; class Mammalia; order Perissodactyla; family Equidae; genus Equus; species Equus przewalskii. The sequence goes on from NC_091847.1 coordinate 10,622,381, forward strand.
ATTTTTAGAGAAGACTGACTTATTTTTTTACAATTATATTCATAATGCTTTCTTCTACTGTGAAACGCATGGGACGGAGGGAGCAGTTCTTAATGGTCCCCTTGAGCTGACATGGACTTCCAAATCCAAGATCCTTTTCCACAACACAGATGTCATATTTAACCACTTAAGAAACCGTCATAATTTTGAGACTCTCTTTAATCTAAAAATTTACTACTCCAAGAATGCTACTACTTTCAGTTCAGAATGTGACTTTCAGTTCATTAAAGAGGACTCTTCCCCACCCCGGGACCCAGTTTAGCATTTTATTTTCTGAAATTTCAGTTCATTACAAATAATAGCTTGCTTGGCAGCACGCTAAACAATGTATTGTGACTAATTCAAATGAATATCACAAAGGAAGTACACAAAAAAAATCTGTTTACATACAGGTGATTTGCTAATAATCATGCACGCATGTAGAAAACAATAACAAAAACACCCATATTGCTTCTGACTCATAGGGCCTTTGTTACATTCTTTTTAATGTTTAATTTTCTAGATCTTATTTCTATGTGTAGAACTCCCCCTATTTTAGACTTAGACTAGTCCTTGCACTGGTGGCCTTAGATTCTGATAAGAAAAAATTAATATTAGTCCAGGCCTTGACTTATATTAATATTTAATAATAATAATATTCTTCTGGACCACCAAAAGAATAAAAATGCAAACTATGACTTTCCCACCAATATTAAGAAAACACACTTTTACCATAGGAAACAAAACAGAGAAAGAAAGAGAAAAAAATATATATGGTAAAAGTAAACAAAAAAATGGTTTGGCAGGGGGCCAGCCTCGGTGCACAGTGGTTAAGTTCAGTGCACTCTGCTTCGTCAGCCTGGGTTCGTGGGTTCAGATCCTAGCACCAACCTACACCACTCGTCAGCCATACTGTGGCACCAACCCACACACAGAGTACAGGAGGACTGGCATGCATGTTAGTTGAGGGTGAATCTTCTTCAAGCAAAAAGAGGAAGAGTGGCAACAGATGTCAGCTCAGAGCAAATCTTCCTCAACAACAACAACAAAAAATGGTTTGGCAGAAATGAGTCCTATAATAACCATAATTACAGTAAATATGAATGGATTAAACTCAATCAGAGGATAGGGACTCTCAAATAAGATTTAAAAAACAAGATCCAACAAAATGTTGTTCACAAAAGGTCCATTTAAAACCAACAGATACAGAAGGCAATACAAATTTAAAAGAAAGCTAGGGTGTCAATTTTACATCAATCAAAGGGAAATTATGAGAGGAAAAAAGGCAAAGGAAGACACTTTAAAGTGCTAAAAGGAGCTCGAGAAAGTGTAATTACCATGAACATATACGCGTCTCACAGCAACATCATCAAAATACACAAAACAACAAATGACAAATCTAGCAATAGGTGAGAAATGGACTAATCAATAATTGTAGACAGATAGTAAACACACCCTAGAAACTGATAGAATATTTAAGAGAATCAGATTTTAATAAAAGAATTCAGCAAGTTTGCTAGACACAAAATCAAGTTATGAAATCAATAGCAAAAAATTAAATATCATTCACCAAATCAACAAAACTATGAAGTATTTAGGATTTAACCTAACAAAGAAAACAGAAGACTTATAGAGAACATTTAGACACTCAAAAAAAGATGAGAAAATAGAGATATATATCATGTTCATATTTACAAAAATGTCAGTTTGCTCCAAAATAATCTATAAAATTAATATAAACTCCATTAAAGTGCTGAATTTTTTCAGAAAACGAGAGACTTCTTAAAGCCAGTTTAAAATATAATAGGAAAAAAGATCTCATTAATAATAGCACAGAAAGCATAAAGGATCTAAAAATAATGAAAAAAGTATAGACATATTGGGGAGCTATAACTACACAACTTTGACAGGAGATATAGGAATGAGAAAAACACTGTATTCTTGGATAAGGAAACAAACTATCATAAACCTATCAATTGTTTCCTCGAATTTATGAATTTAAGTATTTACAAATAAAAATTCAAAGGATTTTGGAGGGGGTAGCACTTGAAAAAGGCATTCTAAAAGTCATCCACAAGCAAAAATAGCAAAATAGCTGCATCGTGACATGGGGCTGGACCTAGCACATATCAAAACCAATTAAAATGCTACAGTTATCAGAGGAGTGTTACAGTTCTAATAACTGACAAATCTCTAAGTTCAATAGAATAGAGAGCCCATAGGCAGAATCTAAAATGCATAATATTCTAAATTTTTATTTAAAGTAAAGCATTCCAGGGGGCCGGCCCAGTGGCTGAGCGATTGGATTCGAATGGTCCGCTTCAGCGACCCAGGGTTTCACTGGTTCTGATCCTGGGCGCGGACATGGCACTGCTCGTCAGGCCACGGTGAGGAAGCATCCCACATGCCACAACTAGAAGGACCCACAACTAAAATATACAACTATGTATGGGGGGCTTTGGGAGAAAAAGGAAAAATAAAATCTTTAAAAAAAATTAATAAATAAAGCATTCCAAATTTGTAGGGAAGGGAAAACACAGTGATATAAAAATTTTTTAAATCAATTTAATTTTCATCACTGTATCATCTACCCTCTTATGATACAGAATATACATGCAATAAGTGTTATGAATTGGGCCCCAGGGATTCCTTCTCCAGGCTTCAAACCATCTTGCATCAATCTTACAGAAGTTACCTCTTGTGTCTATACTAAGGATTATTACGGCTCCATATTGCCACTATCCCTTTTATTTTCTGCCTATTCACTTTCCCAGACTTGTCATTAATTCTTATCCTTTGGTAAAGTCTCTTTGTTTATTCATCTAAGCTGGTGGTTCCCAAAGGTGGTTCCCAGACCACATCTGCATCACCTGGACCATGTTAGAAATGCAACTTCTCAGGCCCCACCCCACACATACCAAACCAGAAACTCTGAGGGTAGAGCCTAGCAATCTGTGTGTGTGTTTTTGAGGAAGATTAGCCCTGAGCTAATTGCTGCCAATCCTCTTCTTTTTGCTGAGGAAGACTGGCCCTGAGCTAACATCTGTGCCCATCTTCCTCTACTCTTTATACATGGGATGTCTGCCACAGCATGGATTGACAAGTGGTGCCACGTCTGCACCCAGGATCCAAACCGGTGAACCCTGGGCCACCAAAGTGGAACGTGCGCACTTAACGGCTGCACCACCGGGCCAGCCCCGTAATCTGTGTTTTAATACACTGTCCAGGTGATTCTGATACACACCCAAATTTGAGAACTAATGACCTAAGCGAACATCCAGCACCACAGAAAGAACCACCTGTACTTCCAAGCCTTTGGAACGACATCTAATTCCTACAGCAATTCTTGTCACCTGACTCCTAACGCACTAAATGAGTTATTTGTATACCTTTCACCCCAACTAAAAGGAAGTCTCTGGATGAAAGGAGGTGTTTCTTATTTGTATTATGGTCATGTACTTTGCACAGTCTCTCCCATACTGCAATAACAATCAATATGTTCAATGCCAACCATTCTTATGCTCCCACCTTTCTGTAAATTCTTTCAAAAGATTAAGTATGTCCTTATTGTCTTAACTCTTTAGAAGCTGGTTTATCCCCATGTTTCTGCTCATGTTATTTAATATGGTGCTGAATTACAAATATATTAACATGTGGTTATATACAGCAATACACAAATTCAAACTGGTGGAATTTTCCTGCAGAAAGGCAATGCTAAGGGGTTACTGAAATGTAAACTCTTATTAAATGAAAAGTTTTACTAATTTGTTAAAAAAGGCAAAAATTGGAATCTAGCAGGAACATTTTTCAGAACAGAAATTTCTTTCCATCTTGCTGTTTTAAAGCATATTTACCTGAGGTGTGACTGTGTGATCAATTAGATTCTCAGTTAGAGATAAAAGCAAGGCATCCAATTCATCTGTAGCATCCTACAGAAGACAAAGCATCTAAAGTTGTTAAAGGACTCATTAATCATCAGACTAAATTCTTTCCATATCCTCTCAATTTATAATTCTCACCCAGGCCTGGCTGGTGTTAACCTTTAAATGAACAGGGACATTCAGGAATCATGGTTATTAGTGATTCCACCTTGGCTTGGTGGAGAACCTAGACCACAATCAGAACTTGAAAGAGCTAAAGTGTTCTGTGAGTTTTCATATAGCTGTTCCTTTTGGTGAGACAAAACTTGACTAGGGTTAAGCCTGTCCTGGCTCTTGGACTAGAGGAGAGAGGTAAAAGGTTCGGCACAGGAGACAGTGAGTAAAGGAGAGGCCTCAAGTCCAAATGCTTCTTTATCCAGACACAAGAGTGCTTCACTGTTTGCAAAAGAGTACAATATGAATGAGGCCCCATAAACATTAATTAAGACTTTTTATTTAATTAGTATTTGAAGCACCTTATGGAAGATGCAGTTCTGCACTGGAAAGTGTGTGTTTGTGGGGGTAGCAAGAATTTAAAAAGTATAAAAGATAAAATTCCAAACTGGAAATAAGAGAATTAAGTATTTAGGGTGTAGCACATAAGGAAAAAGACCCTTCATTTATACAATTCTATCTATCTGCCTTCAGGCCATGGTAAATCTCCTATTCATGTTCCAACAATCAATTTAATTTTAATCACACACATGAAAAAATTGTTCTCTCTCTTCTCACACCTCCCTCCTTCTAATCCCACCCCCCCACCATGGCCTGGGTGAGTGCCCGCAAAACAGCTTGTGCATATCTCCACCACAACATACTAAAATTCTCTCTCCCAGTGGACTATAAGCAGTCTGAAAGAAGAGGCCATGTTTCATCCATTTTTGAATTTTCAAAGACTAGCATGCTGTCTGGTACATACTATTTATGCAATAAATCTTTGAACTGAATGTCGTTCTCTGTTGTAAAAACATCTCAGGTTCTACTTAACAATTTTCAATTATCAGTCAAAGATGCCAATATATCTTTTTATAATTTTAATTAGCAAAAAGGAAGCTATTGATGACAGGTATTTTAGGCTGTTTTTTTTTTAACCCTAAAGTCTGAAAAGTTATACACCTAAATATTAACTACATGTTGTCTTTAGGTAGTAGGAATACAAGTGATTTTTAATTTTTTCTTTTTACAAAATATTTAGTAAATTTCTACAATAGATGTGCTTACATAATAAAAGAGCAAACTTGTAAATGTTCATTTGCAAGGATAATTTTTCATTTAACTTGCAAATTAGAACATTCCCTGGGCAGTGACCTGAGTTTCTATGACTTCTAAACTGGTGAGGGTGTGGCAAGTGGACACAGGAAAGGCAAGGGCTGCAGTGAGCTGGTTATAGTGCAACACAATGATGGGTTGCTGCTATTTCAAAACATTTCATTTCAATCAATCAATCTTTATTTAGTGCCTACTACACACCGCGAACTGTTAGAGAGACTAGGGAAGCACAGCCAGCATCCAGAAAACAAAAATACAAAGACCCCTCCAAAACAAAAACACCAACAATAACACAAATAATGGAGAGGAAATTCTCAGAAACTCTTGTGAGAGATTTGACAACAGGGTTCTCCCTAGAGAACTGGGGCTCCCTGCTCTTCTCATAGCTGAAGTTCTGGCGTCAATCAGAAATCACCAGATGTCCGTGGTTACACTATAGGATTTAACTCAGTAAGGTCTTTAGAGGAAACTTAAAAAGTGAAAGCACAATTACCTTTAGAACAGAACCATTCTCTGCAGGTGTGGTATGCATCAGAGCAAGAGAATCTTCAAGGAGGGGCACATTACTCTCATTGAATACAGCACTGGGAAGAAAAAGATAAATTCACATCACAGAGGACCTTAAAACAGGCATAGGCAGCATTTTCAAAGAAAGGGCTTAGGAAAGAAGAATAAATTCACAAAGGGGAAGAAGAAATGACAATCTGTGAGGAGCATGACGGCAGCCAGCGCTCACTCATGTGCCTTTGCGAAGCCCTTCCCCATCTATCACATAAGTCTTCACATCCAAGTCAGCCTCACTCACAGGTGGATCAAAATGGTGGACAACTTCACCTTCCTCCTAAATCTCACTGAAAGGACAGAAAAGAAAGACAGAAACACACAAGAGACACATCACTAGACTGATTTTCAAAAGCTGTTATCAAATACACGAATGGGAAAGCTCAGTGGAACAGAAATTATACAGAATATGTGAGATACAGGAGACCGGTCGGGAAACCCAAAGGAGAGGCCGCCATTTAAGGACACAGGCTGGAGAGCTCTGCTGCAGACAGTGGAGGCAACATCTAGAGTACTCCATATGTTACAACAGGACTAGCCAGGAGAGAGGTGCCGAGACTCCGTTACCCATAGGCCTGGCAGTAATGACAGGGGCATCTAACCCCAGATAAGAATAACAAGAATAGGAGCAGTCTTACAGACGGCTTCAACACCAGGGAGGAAAGGGGAAAAACCTACAGCTGACTGTCATCCACCAAGATAACACATCCAGAAGGAAATCCCAGTCCTCTCCAACATCACTGAAAACGTACAAGCAACAGGAGCAGTTCCTGTCCAATCCTACAAGGAGACTAAGAAAAAAAATGAGAAAAATCCTAGATTGGAAAAGTCAGACATAATTAGTGAAGTGGAAGCGAGTACTGTTGCATCCACAACACTGAGGCAAACAGAGGCAAAGAGATGAAAAATAAGAAGAAACAGTTACTGGGCTGGCCCAGTGGCATGGTGGTGAAGTTCGCACGCTCCACTTTAGTGCCTAGGGTTCGTGGGTTTGGATCCCAGGTGCAGACCTCCACACCGCTTGTCAAGCCATGCTGAGTCAATCAATATAAGAAACAGTGAGCATTAAAAGGAGTGAAATGTGGGGCTGGCCCCGTGGCCGAGTGGTTAAGTTCGCGCGCTCCGCTGCAGGCGGCCCAGTGTTTCGTCGGTTCGAATCCTGGGCGCGGACATAGCACTGCTCATCAGACCACGCTGAGGCAGCGTCCCACATGCCACAACTAGAGGAACCCACAACGAAGAATACACAACTATGTACCGGGGGGCTTTGGGGAGAAAAAGGAAAAAATAAAATCTTTAAAAAAAAAAAAAAAAAAAAAAAAAAAAAAGGAGTGAAATGTGCTTTACAATGAATTCTCTCAACCTTTCAAGAAAAGATTAGTCCTGGGTAGTTTACACTGTGTAGAATATGCAAAGAAGCAGATGAAAAGCTTCTGCATCCATTCTGCTCAGCATGTGCCATGACCCAGCACAGCAATTCCAGTCCTAGGAATTCCACACCCTAAAAAAATCCTCACAATATATGTGTATAAGGAGGAACATACACAACATTAATTTGGAATAAATATTTGTCCATTAATAAAAGAACGAATAAATTGTGGCTGACTCATTAATGGCAGTTAAAAAAAAGGAACCAGAAGCCAGTTCTAAATGGTTTAGTGGTTAAAGTTCAGCGCTCTCACCCTTGGGTGGCCCGGGTTCGTTTCCCGGTCGCAGAACCACACCACTCGTCTGTCAGTTACCATGCTGTGGTGGCACCTCACACAGAAGAACTAGAAGGACTTACAACTAGGAGATACAACACACACTGGAGCTTCAGGGAGAAAAAAACATATCTTTCTTTAAAAAAACGAAAAAAAGGGGCTGGCCCCGTGGCCGAGTGGTTAAGTCCGCGCGCTCCGCTGCAGGCGGCCCAGTGTTTCGTTGGTTTGAATCCTGGGCGCGGACATGGCACTGCTCATCAAACCACGCTGAGGCAGCATCCCACATGCCACAACTAGAAGGACCCACAACGAAGAATGTACAACTATGTACTGGGGGCTTTGGGGAGAAAAAGGAAAAAAAATAAAATCTTAAAAAAAAAAAGAAAAAAAAATGAAGGAACCATGGATAATTTTTTAAAATTCAGATATGTCAAAACAAAAACCACTGAATTGTACACTTTAAATGGGTAAATGGAATGGTATTTGAACTGTATGTCAATAAAGCTGTTACTACAAAAACAAATCTCTAAAGAAGAAAAATGTTCAACATCATTAGTCCTTAGGTAAATGAAAATCATAACCACAATGAGATACCACTTCATATTCACTAGGATGGGTATAATTTAAAAAATGGAGAATAATAAGCAGTGGCAAGGATATGGAGAAATTGGAACCCTCATACATTGCTGGTGGGAATGGAAAACACTGTGGCTGTTTTGGAAGACACTTTGGCAGTTCCTCAAAAAGTTAAAGATAGAGTTACCACACGACCCAGTAATACCCTTCTTGGGTATAGATTAAAGAGAAACGAAAGCATGTCTACAAAAATTCTTGTCTGTGAATGTTCATAGCAGCTTTATTCATAACAGCCAAAAAAGAGTAACAACACAAATGTCCATCAATTGACACAAGAATAAACAAAATGTGGTATTATCTATACAATGGACTATTATTCAGTCATAAAAAGGGGTGAAATGACAATACTTGCTACAATATAGATGAACCTTGAAAACATTATGTCAAATGAAAGAAAGCAGATACAAAAAGCCACATAGTGTATAAACCCATTTATATGAACTGTCCAGAGTAGGCAAATCCTATATAGACAGAAGGGAGAATAGTGCTTGCCAGTGCTAGGGAGAAAAGGAGGAAGGCAGAAAGAAGGCAAATAGATATGGTGCTTCTTTTAGGGGTGATGACAATATTATGGAATTAGATAGTGGTAATGGTAGCAAAACTTTGTCAATACACTAAAAAGCAAAGAATTGCATACTTTTAAAGGGTAAATTTTATGGTTTGGGAATTACAACTCAATAAAGAAAGAAAAAAGGTCTAAATCTACTACAGCAAAATGTGAAGATGTGGCAAAGCCTGATACTTGGAACACAGGTATGTATTATATAATTGCCATAGTTTTCTCTATGCCTTAAATATTTCATTTTTTAAAAGGGGATACAGTAATAATAATTTAAAAAGTGTAGAATGGCATGGGGAAAAAAGAGACTAACAGAAAAGGAAAAGGGCCAGAAACAGACCTAAGTTTACATAAGAACTTAGTATATTTTAAGGGATGCACTTCAAATCCTGGGGGTACAACAGATTATTCAAAATGTCAGCAGTCATTTAGAAAAATAAATCTGGAAGTAAGCTGGAGTATATTGTAGGCTCTTTCCAGTTTCAAGAGTTTAATGAAACTAGGCAGTCCCATCCCCACTATCTTCTCTTGACAAAAAAAATTGTGATGAGGTTATTCTAAAAGGCTCAAATAATAATAGAATCTAAAATGTTGTGGGCCAACTGATTTACTGGAATTAAATACAAGGTTAAGTTGTAATTCCAGTTTTACCCTGATCACCACTTAGTATGTTTGTTGAGCACTAACTGTAAAGTCCTATATACAAAGCGTGCTACAGGTTTAAGTACTATATTGATTATAGTATCTGGAACTGATATGAATAAGCAGAAAACTTTTCACCAAGTTTTGAATAATGAGAAAAGAAACAGCATTCACTGATTCAGTAACATTTAGCACCAACTAAGCACAGAACACTGAACACACAGTGATGAACAAAGCAAACTGGCACAGCGCAGGGAATAACAGTCTGGTAAGACAAATAAATGGCGTAATACTCACTAAAGAAAAGAGACGCAGAGGAAACTTGGAAAGAACAGCAAAGAAATTTGACTAATGTGAGAGCCCACAGTGAGAAAGTTTCTAAGAACAAGGCCACTGTGATGACAGGATGGCACTAAAGTTAACTGCCATACCTAAGAGAAGTAATATCCATTCCTCACCAGGTTTCTTATAAGATTAAAAATATCTTTAAAGGTTGTTTTTGCTCTGCAGTTTGAATCAGCTGAAGAATGAGAAGGTAGAGAGACTAATTAGGAGTATCTTCAAATAATCTAAAACTAGGGACTAAGCAGCTACGCAATGGACAGAAGTATGAGTTCAAGCTATCTTTCCAACAGACATCCTGAACCCATGTGGTGACAGACCGAGGAAGAGGACAAAAGACCCCAAAGAAGCTAAGAGGAAAAGAACATCAATTTAATTCAGTCTACCCAGAACGGTACCTGTTGGTGGCAGCATCCTGACCTTTGGCATTTTTATGACTTAATAAGCTACCTTCTCTTGTAACCTAAGAAAATGAAATCATAAAAAAACATTAAATCTTTGTTGAGAATACTAAAGTAACAAGAAATTAACAATTCTTTCCAGTAAGAATGGAAATACCAGTCTGCTTCAGTTCCAGAAAGAGGGAATCAAACCATACCTAGAAGTAGCAGTACTTTACCCAGTGCAATCCTATCCCATGCCCAGATAATACTCCAGGCCTTCACTCTGATATAGTAGTATACAAAGTCACAGGCTTGACCAGACAGCTCTCAATTACTTTAGACATCAAGTTGTGTTAGTCAACATAAATAGAATTCCAAAAGATTCAATGCCAGAATTTTTCAAATTTACATGATAAAAAGAAGAAAGAGGGGCTGGCCCAGGGGCTGAGTGGTTAAGTTCGTGTGCTCTGCTTTGGCAGCCCAGGGTTCACAGGTTCAGATCCCAGGCATGGACCTACACACTACTCATCAAGCCATACTGTGGTGGCGTCCCACACACAAAATAGAGGGAGACTGCCACAGATGTGAGCTCAGCGACAATCTTCCTCAAGCAAAAAGAGGAGGATTGGAAACAGATGTTAGCTCAGGGCCAATCATCTTCACCAAAAATAAAAAAGAAGAAAAAAAAGAAAGAGATGTTGTTTTTTTATTTGGCCTTTTATTTTTCCCCGAAACCAAGAAATATTTTAGGAGGTAATTCTAAAAAATTTTTCTCAAGAGGTTAGTTTTTTCCTCAACTTTACTGAGGTATCATTTACATACAGTAAAACACACACATTTTTAATGTACAGTTTGATGAACTTTGAAAACTACATACAGGTGCATAACCAACACAATAATCAACATATGTAACATCTCCACTACTCCCAGAATGTTCCCTCAAGGCTGCCAATGCAATCCTATCAAAAACCCTTAGACATGGCAGACAATGATCTGTACTTTTTCACAGTTTCATATAAATGGAATCATAATACCTATCTTTTGTGTCTACCTCTTTAGAGTAGCATGACGTTTCTGAGATTCACCCATGGCGTTGTATGTATCATTAATTCATTTCTTTTTATGTGCTGAGTAGCATTCCTGTGTATGAACATGCCACAATTTATCTGTTTACCTATTGATGGACATTTGGGTTGCTTCTCGTTTTTAGCTATTACAAATAAAGCTGCTGGGAACGTTCGTATACCAGTATCTGTGTGAACTTACATTTTCACTTCTTTTGGATAAATACCTAAGAGTAGAACTCCTGGGTTATATGGTATTTCTTTTAATACATTGCCAAACTCTTTCTTCCAGTGCGTATAAAATTTTATATTTTTGGGGACCAGCCCAGTGGCACAGTGGTTAAGTGTGCACGTTCGGCTTCAGCGGCCCGGGGTTCGCTGGTTCGGATCCCGGGTGCGGACACGGCACCGCTTGGCACGGCATGCTGTGGTGGGCATCCCACGTATAAAGTAGAGGAAGATGGGCATGACGTTAGCACAGGGCCAGTTTTCCTCAGCAAAAAAAAAAGAGGAGGATTGGTGGCAGTTAGCTCAGGGCTAATCTTCCTCAAAAAAAAAAAAAAAAATTTTATATTTTTACCAGCAGTGTGCGTTGCAGGACTCTATCACTGCCAACATAGGGATGGTTAGTTTTTAATTTTAGCTATTTCAGTGAATGTGTCTTTTGCCATGAAGTATGATGGTACCTGTAGATTTTTTCGCAGATTTCCTTTATCAGGCTGAAGAAGTTCCATTCTATTCCTAGTTTGCTGTGAGCTTTTATCATGAATAGGCATTGAATTCTGTGAAATGCATTTTCCATATGAATTGAGACAATTTTATTTTTTAACATGGTGAACTATACTGGATTTTGAATGATAAACCAACTTTTTTCCTGAGATAAACCACCTGGTCATGACATACTATCCTTTTTATAAATTGTTGAGTATAATTTGCTTATATTTTGTTAAGGATTTTCGCGTCTCTATTCAAGAAGGGTATTAGTCTATAGTTTCTTTCCTTATAATATCTTTTTCTGGTTTTGGTATTGGGGTAATACTAATCTCATAAAATGAGTTGGGAAGTGCTGCCTCCTATTCTATTTTCTGAAAGAGTTTGTGTAGAATTGCTATGATTTCTTTCTTAAATGTTCAGTAGATTTCAACAATGAAGGCACTGGTCCTGGATTTTCCTTCATGGGACAGTTTTTAACTGTAAAATAAAATCTGTTTAATTTAGGGCTATTAAAGTCAAAAAAGATGCAAAAGTATAACTGAAATATAAGGTAATGACACCAACAATTACTACCACTGCTACGACAACTTGGAGCTTCACATCGGTGACCAACACTCACTAAATGCTCATTATGTGCCAGGTGCTACTCCAGGTCCTTTATATTTATTATTATTATTAATATTATTATTATTAGTAGTAGTAGTATTAATATTATTATTATTCCATCCTTGCAAGCTGCCTTCAGGTAGGTACTGCCATTATCCTTTCTTTAAACATAATTAAACTGAGGTTCAGAGAGATTAACTGACTTGCCAAGTCAAAAGGCTAGTAGGTGGTAGATAAGAAATGGGATTCAAACTCAAGCTGTCTGATTCCAGAATCTATATTGCCATATTTTATATTTATTTGTAAATGTAAATATTATGTTTTCTGTTTATATTGGGGTAAAAGGGTAGATAAAAAGCATAAATAACATTCCTCAAGTGCTCTCAGTCCTGTCACGGCTTGTGCCTGGGGACAGGGCGGTAAAATGTGTCTTCTCAACAGCAGGATACTTTGAAATCCTAGCTGACAACCTGACTTGGTGAGACAGGCTTCTGTCCTGGTTTTAGTTTGGAGGACAAGTTTGAAAGTTAGGCAGAACCCAGGAGAAACTAGAGCATGGATGACATAAACTTCATAGAGGTTGGTCCCTACCCACCGCATCATTTACAATATCACAGCCAACTCTTTCCCCTTATAACAATCACTCCTGTTGCTAATAACATTCTAATTTTGCCAAGTTGGGGGTAGACGTGGGTGAAAAGTAGCAGACTGATAAAGAAAGACCTAAAATCACTGACTTAATATTGACAGGAACCTAAAAATCACTAGATTTTCTGACTATAATAGTGGCAAAGATTAGGGACTCACTTCTATAGGAATTTGACTTTTTTTTCCTTAAACTTCTTACACCGTGGAACGTCTTTACTTTCACTGTTTCATCCCAGGACTGACCCCTCTTAGTGTAGCTTCTATCTAGAGCTGAAGGCACGCTGCATGTTGAGCAGGCTTCTTGGTACTACTCCGTCTCTCCCATCACTAGCTAGGTCACGCTTGCTGAACAGTCACGTATTTTATTGGTACCTCAGGCTCTCTCTGACTCTAAGTCTCAGGCTCTCTTCACCTCACCAGGACCATCTGTATTAAAGGCAGCTTACCTTGTGCACTGCTTCTACTTGAGCCTTCAAAATGTTACTCTTCAAGTCAGGAGGAAGTCTCCTGACATTCAATCCTGGGCTCTCAATGGCATTATTAAGATATTTCTCAGTCAACTTCACCACTTCCTCCTAGATGTTAAAAATATACTGTAAGCAACTCTGACAGGCCATAGTTATATGGAAATAGAAAAGAGACTGACGACGGTTCATATTCAGACAACCAGGAAGTCATGTATCTTAAGCAGTCATATCCTATTCCAGGAATAGTCAGCTCCTCCATGTAGTCTCAAACTAAGGCTCAATAATCACATACGTGAAATACAAACTGCCAGGGACCTCTAGAAATCATCTAGCCCAGTGTCCTGTCTTTCACCAACTGAGTATCTGACTATATCATCCAGGACAAATGCTTGCATTAACCTCTCACGGAGAATGTGTGTCATTTGCTATAATTAATTTCAACTGAGGTTTAGGTTAGGCCCTAAACAAGCTAATCCCTGTAATTCTGGAGCTGTTACCAGATAGACGATTGTGTTTAGGGTTATGTTATACAGCCAAAAAACAGGTCACCCTCAGGTATAGACTAAGGAAAAGGATAAAATAAAGCACAAGTCCAGTCAATGAAGATCATAATTAAAACACCATAAATATTAAGAAAAGAAATAAAGGGGAGGAAGCAAATTAAGAAATGTTTAGGGGCCGGCTCCGTGGCCAAGTGGCTAAGTTCGTGCGCTCTGCTGCGGCGGCCCAGGGTTTGGATCCTGGGCGCGGACATGGCACCGCTCGTCAGGCCATGTTGAGGCGGCGTCCCACATCCCACAACTAGAAGGACGTGCAACTAAGATATACAACTGTGTACTGGGGGGTTTGGGGAGATAAAGCAGAAAAAAGAAAAAAGATTGGCAACAGTTGTTAGCCCAGGTGCCAATCTTTAAAAAAAATAAAAAATGTTTAAATTATCTGCACTACAACTGACATTTTACTTAATTTAAAATGTATGACAATCAATAATAACAACAACAACTATCATTATTACTACTATGGTTGCTATTTAACACTGGTCTAAATAACAAACTCACTCTAAATTTTTCTTAGTCTCAGAAACAGCTTTTGGTCTGTAAAACAGGCTAGCTGCCAAATATGGGATTACATATTACACAGCTCTTTCAGGTCTGAAAAGATTTAATTAATATGCTTATTCTTTTTTTTTTTTAAAGATTTTATTTATTTATTTTTTTTTCCTTTTTCTCCCCAAAGCTCCCAGTACATAGTTGTATATTCTTAGTTGTAGGTCCTTCTAGTTGTAGCATGTGGGACGCCGCCTCAGCATGGTTTGATGAGCAGTGCCATGTCCGCGCCCAGGATTCGAACCAACAAAACACTGGGCCGCCTGCCGCAGAGCACGCGAACTTAACCACTCGACCACGGGGCCGGCCCCTAACATGCTTATTCTAATTTGGTGTTTTTTAGTGTGGTCTCCACACTTCTGCCTCTGGGTGGGACCCCAAAATATGAATGTTTAACAAGCTTCCCCATGTGAATCTGATACATATAAAAGTCTGAAAATCACTACTTTGGAATAGACTCTATTTATGCTTGTGACCTCCTAGTCTTCAGAATGGTTCCTATTAACTGAAAGAAGTCTCTATGTCCTTTTTAAGTCATGGCTAGTTCATACCATATGATCCAGCAATCCTACTTCTGGGTATATATCCTAAGGAAACAAAATGACCATCTCAAACAGATATCTGCTCTCCCATGTTCATTGCAGCATATACACAGTAGCCAAGATACGGAAGCAACTTAAGTGTCCACTGACCAATGAATGAAGAAAATATGGTGTGTGTGTGTGTGTGTATATAATATTATTCATCCTTTAAAAAGAAGGAAACCCTGCCATTTGCAACAACATGGATGAAGCTGGAGGGCATTATGCTATAAGTGAAATAAGTGAGACAGAGAATGACAAATACTGCATGGTATTAGTTAACATGTGGAATCTAAAACAAGTCCAACTCATAGAAACAGAGAGTAGAATGATGGTTGCAAAAGCTGCGGGGGTGAGGAAATAGGGAGAGATCGGTAAAAAAGTACAAATTTTCAGTTATAAGATAAATAAGTTCTGAGGCTCTAATGTATAACAAGGTGACTAGAGTTAATTATACTGTCCTATATGCTTGTGATGAATAAATGAAAAACAGTAAGATATACTGGAGTACATGAGGAAGCCATTTGGTTTAAAACTAATTGGGCCTGACCTTGTTTTTCTAAAAAGGCCTGACATGACCTGTCGAGCATACACTGTACATCTGCTTTAAACATTTACAATGTTCCAACGCTGAGAATGATGTCCTTAAAGACCAGGATGTTGCTTTCCCTCCATATCAGCATCTCTTCATATATAAGCATTTCTTCCCAGAAACTAAGGATTAATTACTGACCTACTAAGCTCATCTTGTGACCACTCATCTGCTGTGCCAGTAAAGCATCTCGTGACTGCAGTAAAAGGGATATTCCTGTCATATCTGATGTACATTCCTTGTTCCAAGATGGCATATACTCAGTCTGTACACCACACTTCTCTGGAGAGCTTCCTTCCTTGGTCAAAGTGTTATCCTGGGCTATAGTTCTTAAAACTGCCTCATATAATAACCAAAGCAAACAAAAAGGTAACGTGAGGTCATGGACGTGTTAATTAATTTGATTGTAGGAATCATTTCACAATGTATATGTCTATCAAATCATCATGTTGTACACTTTAAATATATTACAATATCTCAACAAGGCTGGAAAAAAATCATGGCTAGTTCAATTGCTTTGATATTTTCTTTTCAGAGCCAATTATACTGCACATTTGAGATTATTTATTAATCATTTATATTTGCACATTATAGGATTCTCAGAGCAACCTGCCTCTGATATAAGCAGATATTTCTTTTTCTGCCTACATTAAAAACAAAAACAAGAATTCAACAACCATATCACAGGTAAAAGTAGAAATTGTTACCATCTTTCTGGAAGGCCATTTTGCAAAAGTACCAAAGGCTTTAAAATTATGCCTGTACTTTGACCTCACAATTCCACTTCCCAGGAGAACAATCAAAGATGATCGCAGATATTTATTTATAAGACTGTTTGTCACAGCATTGATTATTACGGTGAAATTTAGCAACAATCTAAATGTCTAACAAGGAACTGGGTAAACACAATGACAACGCATGCAATCTAACTATTGTCTGTAATGTGTCATTGAAATAAAGAAAGATGTTTATAACTGAAGTTTTAAAAGCAGCGCCGGGGCTGGCCCCATGGCCAAATGGTTATGTTCGAGCACTCCACTGTGGCAGCCTAGGATTTTGCCAGTTCAGATCCTGGGTGCAGACCTAGCACTGCTCATCAAGCCATGCTGAGGAGGCGTCCCACATAGCACAGCCAGAAGGACCTACAACTAGAATATACAACTATGTGCTGGGGGGCTTTAGGGAGAAGAAGAACGAAGAAAAAGACGACTGGCAACAGATGTTAGCTCAGGTGCCAATCTTTAAAAAATAAATAAATAAAAGCAGCATCACTGCATTCTTACTTTAAAAATATATCACATTTAAATGTTTGTAAGTATATATCTCTATTTTCTTGATGTTTATTATTTTTTAATTGAGGTTTATAACATTACATAAATTTCAGGTGTACATCATTATATTTCCATTTCTGTGTAGATTACATCATGTTCACCAGCCAACGACTAATTATCATCCATCACTATGCAAGTATATATCTTTAAAATGTTAATTGTAGTTATCTCTTAGTAATGAGACAGTGGAAGATTCATAATTTCCTACTTTTTAAAGATCTGTATTTTCTATAATTATGATGTATGTGTACAACAGAAAACAATTAGTGTGATACAAGTTGAATGTAATAGCTTTAACACATTTTCACTTTATTTTATTATAGCACATAACTCCAGTGGCACCAAGTTACTATGCTGCTGGTATGTCTGCTTTGGATGGTCAAAATGTGGCAAACCGAAGACCAAAATAATTAAAAGGACACCCTGATTCCTGAACACCCCAAATTAGACGTGATCTGAAATGCCTGTCAATACACAAGCTCTACTATAGAGCCGTCTTCCACTGTGAGAGTCAGCTTAGTCAGGAGCTAAAGCTGATCCAAAGTCTACCTCAGTTCTCAACCAGAATGCCATTAGATCCAGACCTGAAACTGCTCTTGAACAGTCTTGGTGAGGAAACGTGAGTATATTTCACTGAGCGTTAATAGAGTCAAACAACCAAGGTAGAGAATTCGTGAAAACAGTAACTCCTCAACCCTCAAATGGTACTTTTCTACACAAAGAGGCCCTAATTCTGAGAGCTCCTTCTTTAAATGCCTCAGAAACCCTGAAACTGTTGAATTAAAAAAAAAATTATAGAAACCTCTTAAGCAAAGTGAAGTTCTCTTTAGTTTTAACCTTAAAGAGATGCAAGGAATTATTTTAAGGTTGCCTATGGTTCACTCTTTTATGAGTCATGGACCTTTTGGAGAGTTTAACAAAATTTGGATCCACTTTCCAGAAAAATGTATAAATGAATCAAAGACAAGAATATGTATTCAATTTCATAGGGTTTAAGGCCCTCCTGTGCATATTCATGGATAGATCCATGATCTACAACTTATGAATTCTGCTTTAGAAGATTAAACACAATTTACCCTTATATTTTTAGTAAACACACACAAAGGTTTTAACCACATTTTATAAACTGTTTCTTCCCCTTAAACTGTTTAATGTATCTAAATGAAGCCAGAAGAATGCCTGAGATCGTGACAAAAGGGATATGAACTTTTAGAGCTAGTCTACTATATAACTAAAAAATGCTAAGACACCAACAGCATAACAGCCTAATTTCCAGAAAGAGAGAATGACTTAAAAATTATTTTTTAAGAAACCTGCACTAGGGGCCGGGCCCATGGCCGAGTGGTTAAGTTCGTGCACTCCGCTTTGGGGGCCCAGGATTTTGCTGGTTCAGATGCTGGGCGTGGACATGGCACCGGTCATCAGGTCACGCTGAGGCGGCGTCCCACATGGCACAACTAGAAGGACCCACAACTGAAAAATATACAACTATGTACTGGGGGATTTGGGGAGGGGAAAACAAAAAGCAGAAAAAAAAGAAACCTGCACGAATGATATTAGTATAATATTAGTAACTATTCTTCAAGCTGAAAAAGTCAAGGCAATGAAGGGTAGTTGAATATGCCAAGCCAAAATATACCACTTTGGCATAAGGACTATTTTGAGCTGAAGGCAACGGAGAAGCAGCAGATGCAAGAAAAACTCTCTATCCTCCCCCTATTTGCCTAAAAGCAAGACATATATTAACAAAAGTGCCCCTCTTCCCCTCTCCCAAGAAGAACAAAGACTAATCCCTGGAGACAATTTCAGGTCCTTATCAATGAAAAGCAAAGACTTAAATCCACATAACAAAACTTACTCTTGTTTACCAGGCTTTCCCCTTGCAACCTTTCCATAGGTGGCCTCCCTTCCACCTCTCTTTCTTTTGACTTTAGCTGAAGATAACACCTAAACTGGAATTCTAAGCCACCACTGAGAGTTACTAGTTTTTCCCCGGGTGCCTCCCTGTATACATGGGGTATACATGCTAATAAATTTCTGTTTTTCTCTTGTTAATCTGCCTTTTGTTACAGGGGTCTCGGCCAAGAACTCAGAAGAGCAGAGGGAAAATTATTTTTCCTCCCTTACAGCAATTATTACCAAATAGGAAACATTTGCCTTTGCATTCATAAAAAGTATTTCTATTTACTAGTTACATGATATACAACAGTTCACTGATCCCTGGAGACGTGTGGCCTTTGCATAGCTATCTGAGTATTTTCTATTTCCCAAAGGGAATTTCGACCTATCATCACACCCTCTGTGTCCCAATTGGGGGTAGAAGGAAAGAAAGTAACTACTTGTAGAATCAAACTAAAATGGAGTCACTTATGTCAGGGACAAAATGGAAATGGTCAAGGCAGGTGCATAAACAAACTTAACCTAACCTTACAGGAATTTACAGCTCTTCTCAGAAATCAGCAGAAGACACCAGCCAATCCTCAAATGCCAACTCCATTCACGCCATCTTTGGACTTCCTTGTTGCCCTGACTCAGTAATCTTGATCCAAATAAGATAACTACCAGGTAACCAATCAGTTGGAAAAACCAAATAACTTTCATATTTATCCCACAAAAACCCCTTGATCTGTCAGCAACTCATTGCTCCCACAGCCTTAAGTTTCCCAGCTTGCAGGTTGAAACTCTTGCTACAAACTCATCTTTCTACTTTGTTTTATTCAGTATGCAGAGTTTGGTTTTTGACATTTTACTTTGTTACACTGTGGGGGACTGGAATTGGCCATCCCAAGACATGTCTCTTTGGCATGAGGATTATTTTGGGCTGGTTACTTTTAAAAATTGCAGACAGGAAAGAAACTCTGAAAAGCAGAATTTACTTACCCTTTATTACCATCTGTAAAGGTGTCTCCCTCTCTGTACCAGGAAGAAGGAGGGATGACCTTATCTCTAGAAACTCCCATCAAGGCAGAAGACAAGGACTTAAATCTGCATAACCTTACCCTTGTTTACTGTACTTTACTGGTGATCTCCCATAACTGACTCCCCCACCCTCAACATCCTCCTTTGTCTTTAGCTGAGGGTGGTATTTAAGATGAGAACTTTCACAATTTTGGCAAGTTGCTCAGTTTGCTTGAGCCTCTCCCATGTATCTATGTTATAAAGCTTTGTTTAATTTTCTCCTGTTATTCTGTCTCATGTGAATTTAATTAGTTTTCCAGCCAGAAGGACCCAGAGTGGGTAGAGGAAATGTCTTCCTCCCCTACAACACCCTTTTATGGTCTGTATAAAAGCAAATCAAAAGGGCAAAATGACAAAGATTACTACAAATCATATGCAGTGGCAACCTGCAGCTAAACTAAATTCCTAAAAATCAAGAGAAGGGGTCAGCAAAGCATAACCTGGAGGTCCATCTGGCCCACCACCTATTTTTGTAAATAAAGTTCAGTGGAACACAGCTCTGCTCATTCCTATATGGCTGCTTTTGTGCTATAATGCCAGAGTTGAGTAGTTTTGACTGAGATTGTATGGTTGGCAACACTAAAATATTTACTATCTGACACTTTACTGAAATAGTCCACCAACTCCTGGTCAAGATAACACAGTTATCATGCCCTACTTTTAATCCTTTACCCTAAAAAGACTAGTTGCTAAAGGCCACACATATCTTAATTGTGCCTCGTGTCCTCACTAACAAATGCATTTAGATTTTGTCACTTGAAGCATTTTTAAAATTTGATAGCTGATCAAAGAACAAGAAAAGAATTATTCCTGAAATGAAATTTGAAGATAAAGAAAACCCTGGAATTGTCTCAGGTAATTAAGAAGAGGAAGGTAATTGAACAATCTATAGATCTTGACACAGAAGAAGCCCTAAAGAATTTTAAACACATAGGTCAAGCACAGAAACGGAGTAAGTTTCCAAAAGGAGGAGGCACCAAGAAAGAGGCAAGAATCCCAACAACAACACTTAGAATCATGGCATCTCGAGGTTGGAAGGAATGATCAGTTCATCTAAACACCAAAATATTCCAAAAGGTCATTAATTTAGTCTTAACCTGAAGAACTTCCCAGGGTGGAAAACTTGCTGCTTCCTTGGAGCATCCCATTCAATTTGCAGGTAATTGTTAGGAAATGCTTTCTCACACAGAGGTGAAATCTGCATACCTCTAACATACTCACGGACCTTACCTGTTCTCTGAGGCTATTAAAAAACAAATTACATTAACTCCTCTTCGATATAATAGCTCTTCAGATATCTAAAGTGCTCTCTCCTGAGATTACTGATCCTCAGAATAGTTTCAAGACCCTTCACCATATAGTTCCTTCTCTTCCTAAACTGCTTTAGTTTTCCTAAATCATTTTTAAAGAGTGGTCTCCAGAAATAAATATAATAATACTGTGTTTGGACCTCCCTTTTAAAATTCTTTCAGGTAACACAACAAAAAAGCTGTTTTAGCAGTCACGCTTCATATTGCATTTACATACTCTTAAAACAATTTTTTACACATTTCTTTTACATTCTATCTCCCTATCCTAATCCTATATTTGTGTCAGACTTGTCACAACATATAATCTTAAATCATCATTCTAGCCTGTCAAAGTCTTCATGGATCCTGATTTTGCCTTTCAAGAACTGTACTTCCCAGATGTTGTCATCTAAAAATTCCATTAGCGTAGGAGATCTGCAATAGGAAGTGGTCACTGGAGAAAGCCATTTGCAGTACTGTGGGGCTTGGTGGGGCAGGTCTAAGTTTCTTGAGAGCCAAGACTTTGTCATTCTTCTGTGGATTCTACAAAATATTTATTGTTATATCTTACAAATAGCAAACAATAAACAGGTTTGTAGAACTGAATCAACAGTGTATCAGGATCTCAAGTGACTCTATCAATCCTGGCTAATGCACATGGTGGGGGTCAGAACCAGCCACCCCAAAATGTGTCTCTTTGGCATGAGGATTATTTTGGGCTGGTTACTTTTAAGAAACTGCAGACAGGGGAGAAGCTCTGAAAAGCAGAAGTTACCCTTTGTAAGAGACATTTACATTTGTAAGGGAACTCTCCACCTGTAAAGATATCTCCCTCCCTGTACCAGAAAGAGGAGGATGACCTTCTCTCTAGAAACTCCTATCAATGGGGAAGACAAGGACTCAAATCTGCATAATAACCTGACTCTTGTTTACTGTGCTTTTCTGGTAATCTCCCATAACGGACTTCTCCCACCCCCAACATCCTCCTTCGTCTTTAGCTGAAGATAGTATTTAAGGTAACAGCCTCTGCCATTTTGGCGAGTTGCTCAGTTTCCCTGGGTCTCTCCCATGTACACGTGTTATAAAGCTTTCTCTGATTTTCTCCTCTTATTCTATCTCACGTCAATTTAATCTGTAGCCCAGCAAGAAGGACCCGGAGGGTAGAGGATTTGTCTTCCTCCCCTACACAGGTCTCACAAGGCATGAGATTCCTCTAACCTGGGTTCTCAAGACATGAGTTTGAAGTCAACTCTGCTGTCAGAAGTGCTAGCTAGTCTGAGCCTAAGATTCTGTGGCTGGCTTAGAGCTTCTCAATCACACAACTCTTACGGCAAATCACTGAAAAACTGCTACTTTGCTTTAGAACAATGTATTTTACTTATAATAGGCTTTTCATCCTAAGATTAGTTAGTAAAGCTGATATTAAGACTAATCTGCAATAGTAGAGGTAGAGAAATCAGACTGTATTAAAAATGTGTCACATAACTAAAACATGCATCAACTTTTACACAACACTCTGCTTGAAAAGAGTTAAAGTAGGCAGTCAGAAGCCCTTTATCAGTGCAACACTGTATTTCCTTGTTATTCCTGCCTGGTATTCAGTACTAAGCCCTTACTAAATATTAGCTATTATTTTTTCTAGCTACATGAATATCAAAATGTTCCCTGAGGTCATCCTGTCCTTTACCTAACTCACTCTTTTACTCCCTTTCCTATCCTGAACCCACACTCCTCATTTTTTCAAGGCTTCAGGACTAACTTAACAGATTCTCTGCTGCAGATGCTCAGTTATATTATAGCAAGATAAGCAGGGAATTTTACAAAAGAAACAGGTAGCTGTTCCATGGATTTCCATGAACTCCCTTCCAGTATAACAGACAGTCACTCCTCTTCTCCTTGCCCCCTCCAAGATTCACCAGGCTTTATTACCCCTTTAGGTTCATTCCATTAAATTTTTGTCAAATTAACTGCTAACCATCTAAAGATTTCAACTACCCTTCTGTCTCTGACCCTGCCTTCCCCCACCTTACAGAGACAGTAAAAGAACTAACAATGTGAAATCAAACAGACCGATATATTTGAAAAATACTGAGGGCTCAAGAAAACGAAAGCCCTTCTGAAATTTAATTAGCTTCTAAAAGATATTTCTAAGAAAAAATATACTAGAAAAAAAGACTTTGGATTCAAAAGGACAGTTTTAACAATGATTATGCAAGAAAGAAGAAAATCACTCTCTACTCCAGACTGGTCTCTGAAGAAATTCCAGTTAGTTATCCAAGAATGAGAGAACACTGGACATCAGCTGTTCCCCTTTCTTCTTTAAAACCAAAATAAAATTCATTCAATAGATCCTTGTTATCGATTGTCTATATATAGGGAAAAAAGGGTGCCTCCAAATCATTACCTAAAATTCACTCTTCCATTTAGTGGGGACATTTGGTAGCTGATAGGATTAATTATTTTTATCTCATTTAAATTATTTTAGTTATCCCTGTAAGTTATTTAATGTAGAAATAAATTTTTTTTAAATTATAGTCAACTAACCGAAGTTTAATTGATTTAATTAGTATGCATCCCCAACCCCCATGCCTAAAGACCTCCAAGGGTACAGGTTGGTGAAAGCTGTGAAAGATAAAGCTGACGTTTCTGAGGTTCTGTTCTCTTCCTTGTTTACACTACAGAGCAGCTCTCTTTCAAACAAATCCTATAATTTCAGAAGGCTTTTGCCAAGTTCTTCAACTAAATCAAGTCCCACCGAACAGAATTAGAGAAAGGATGGGCTGATTCAAGATAAAAGATTTAACAGTCTTAACACTTTTGACTGTGTTTAAAAAAAAATTATGAGGGGCCAGCCCCGTGGCCAAGTCGTTAAGTTCGCATGCTCTACTGCAGTGGCCCAGGGTTTCACCGGTTCGGATCCTGGGCGCAGACATAGCACCGCTCGTCAGGCCACGTTGAGGTGGCGTCCCACATGCCACAACTAGAAGGACCTGCAACTAAGATATACAACTATGTGCCGGGGGGGATGTGGGGAGAGAAAGCAGAAAAAAAAAAAAAAAAGAAAAAGATAAGCAACAGTTGTTAGCTCAGCTGCCAATCCTAAAAAAAAAAAAAAATTATGAGATTACTTTACAGTTCTTAATGTTGCTGCCCAAGTTTCCCTCTTCACTCCTAAACATCTACAATTTCACCTTTTTAAATGAGAAAACAGTTGTATGAGAGGTCGGCACAGACGGATTTCCCAGCAAAGAAAAGAGAAACTATTACCTTTGCAGGCTTTTTTTTTCTTCTTTTTCTTTTTTTGGTGAGGAAGATTGGCCCTGAGCTAACACCTGCTGCTAATCTTCCTCTTTTTTTTCTCCCAAAAGCCCAGTACATAGTTGTATATCCTAGTTGTAAGTCCTTCCAGCTCTTCTCTGTGGGATGCTGCCACAGCATGGCTTGATGAGCAGTGTGTAGGTCCGCATCCAGGATCTGAACTGGCAAACCCTGGGCTGCCAAAGCAGAGCACACAAACTTAACCACTATGCCACTGGACTGGCCCTTTAGCTTTGGAAAGAAAAGATTTCTGGGAGGTCTGGAGATGTAACAGGTACACAAAGGAGAAATCTGAATACCTGGTTGTTGATATTAACATCAATGTTGGGACGAGAGGACAGCAATGGACTGTTTTCCATCTCAAGGTGTTTGAGCTTCTCTGAGGCATCTTTTAATGCTGGAAAAAAATGGCAAAATAGCCTCTTAGTCTGCCAGGCTGACATAGCTGTGGACTTCAAATTTGCTTTTTCCAACACCAGTTACCATCAATTAAAGGTAATAATCCAGACAACCACAGAATAAATATATTTTCTTCCTAAAACCAGTTAACTCTCCACTAATCTGATTAAGAGTTAACCTAAACAGGAACACTGCCCTGTATCTGCACCACTCCTAAAAAGCCCATGGACATGGAATCTTAATAGCACGTGTGGTTAAGAAGGCTTACCAGCCAAGATTGGAAGAAAAGGCAGACAGCACCTGTGACATGATCCTTTCTCCCATAACCACAACCCAAACAGCTCCTGCTGAACCTCAGTACTGTGCTGTTTTCCTTCCTTGGCCCTGACTATACGTGGCCAAAAATGAAACTTAAATGGAGCAAACCAATGAAGGACATGTATTTATTCATTAATTGACTCAACAGATGACATATTGGTAACATCAGGTGTGATGCAGGAGAAGCATTTTGTTTTCATTATGTTCCACCTCGCTGCAAAACACATTACAAATGAAGTCCTTGAAGCACTGAAAACATAATACATTAAACACAATTCAACTTATGAACAATATTTACATTAACCACTCTGTAATAATCTTATTTTGCAGGGACTATTTTGGTACGAGTCTGAATTTTTACACTGTTTCTTGATTGTAAAAAGCTGTTGAATGCCTAAAATTTGTATATAATCAGGTAGGAGAAGGGAGGAAAAAACTATGAAGTCAATTCCTCCTGGTGAAAGGGATCTTCTACAAGTGTCCATCAATTAACTCAGTGGATCACTCCCTTGGCTGCACATTAGAATCGGACGTGGAACTTTTAAGAAATACTGATTTCCAGAGCTGACTCCACAACAGTAAAATCAGACTTTCTGGAGGTAGTTTTCTGGCACTGGTAGTTTTAAAAACTCTCCAGGTGATTTTAAACAACCCAAGCTGAGAATCACTAATTCAATACTTTTCAAAATCTTCCATACTCATTTATTCACTTAATTACCATCTCCTGGTTTTCTTATGCTTCAGATTACTTGGTACTAAATTTTAACATGACGATGCTGAGACCACAAATGCTTCAGCTTATGCTGATAAATTAATACTGCTGGGTTTGGGGTATTTTGGTTGAAATAAAGCCTCTTC
The DNA here is from genome assembly GCF_037783145.1 of Equus przewalskii. NCBI lineage: Eukaryota > Metazoa > Chordata > Mammalia > Perissodactyla > Equidae > Equus > Equus przewalskii. Next base: position 10,648,663 of record NC_091847.1, read on the forward strand.
TGCTACTTGTTTGGCCGAGGAACATCCTGAGACTGTAGGATAAGACGTTAAAAAAAGTTACTATTTATAACTATTACCTATGTGAATCAGGATTTTGACATTAAAACCGAAAGAAAATACAGAATAAACTGGATACCAAGATTATAAGACCTTAATTCTTACCATCAAAACACTAATTATTTTTATTGACTTTGAGCAAATATTATAAATCTGAACTGAACAAGTCTTACTAATGAAACCCTCACACTACGGCAGAATTTCTCCTGCCACAGCTTTGAACAGTATTTAAGCACTGTCTGAACGCCTTCTGTAACAAGGGGCTCACTCACCAGTAGGTATCTAGTTCTGATTTACCACAGAAACGTTAAAAACACTCTTTCTTATACTGATTCCAAATCTGCTTCTTCATACTTTCAAATTGCTGATCCAAGATTCACCAATAAAGTGAGATAAAATAAATTCTTTGATACGCCAGACTTTCAAACATTTGAAGAGATATTACGTCTCATTTGATCTTTTCTAGGCGTCCCTAGTTCACTCCACATGTTCTCCAAAACCAACACAGATCCCTGGGAAGTAGGCACTAAACCAACGTGGTTTGCTAATACAACACTATTGCAGCACTGAAAGGATTGTTTAAAAACTCTGAATTCAGACAACGGACATAAAATGGAATGTAAACAAAATCAATACTGCCATCTCTATAAAGGAGACTTTTTATTTTAGCCCTGGAAATACTCTCTTAAGTTAGTCTTGCGTCTAGCTGAATCTAAATCCTGATAGCCTTGGTTTGTTGTCTTTCTAGTGACAAAGAGCAACCATTTCTAACAAAAAGTAGAGTCCAGGGCAGGGCTGTGAAAACTGGAAACTAACCAAAAGAAATTATTGCAAAGAAAGTTCATGAGAAATGGTAATGGAAGGTATGAAAACAAGAAACAAACAAACAAAAACCCAATAACTAACTACTACCTTTAAAATAATCAAATTAGAACATTTTTCTGAAATTATTAACATAATAAATCAGTTAATTTTTGTTTCCCTGACCTCAGGTTTGTAAGCACAGTTTAAACATGGTAGATGTCAAACACAACCATGACATATCAGAACATTTGTTTAAGTGTGTATTTGAAAGGGTTACTGAGAGAACAAAAGGACAAATTTTTAACATCAATTACCAATAGTCCTTCAACATGTTCTATTAACCAGAAGCACTGCATAACTTTTCATTAATCCATTTGTAAATTATTAAATAGCACTGCTGTATTCTACGCTCTTCAGAGAGAACAGCGTACTCACTGGCAATTTCACATGAACTGTTAAAGATGACGTCTGATTTGAGCGACAGAAATCAGAATTGCCAAGAGTCACAGGAACATGAGCCACTGTTAAATGAACACACATTACACTGAGATCCAACAGGAAGCTCCTGCTTACAGTTTATGCTTTAATACCAAACTAAACTCACAAATATACAGAGATTTTCAATGGGCAATTTATTGTTTCCTTTTAGTATTTTAAAAAGTTAAGGAAAGCAGCATTCTTTCTGGATTATTCATTTTTGTGGATCTGGGCAACAAAAGTTCTCATCAATAACAAAATGCTTTCTAGGAGCTAATGGAATGTCCAAACATTTACTCAATCCTGTGCCTTAGAAAATCTTTAAGGAAAAATTTTTTCTCTCCATTTTCACTCAAGAAACAAAGTAAAAAGCAAGTCTGAAAATTCATAAATGTTTGATGACTTATGAATAATACAAATGTTTGATCGTCTCAGTTATGTGATCTTAACTATTTCAATGGACCCTTAAGCCACAAAGAGGCAAAAAGCATAACTATTCTACATTAAATTTTAAAATTCAACTACTGCATAAAATATTCTTGGAGCAACTGACGTAAATAGTTCATTTCAAAGGAAAGTAAAATAAAAACGTGTCGTCGACATTATAGAGAACATTTACTTACTCCCACATTCAACTTCGGGTTCCTCTAATCCAGTTTGCCCGGCGGCTATGTTAATATCATCTGGCGCTTGGGACGTCTCCATAGGGTCGGGTGCCCCAATTACATCATCAATGGTTGTTTCCAATAAGTCTGGACTATCTAGCAAATCAATATTCAGAGCCAAGCTATAAAGGCAACAGAAAACTTACTTAGACCAAGAAATTTATCATGAAAAGAACTTAAAATACTAACAAAAACTTGAGCTGAAAAAAAAATTCGTGTAAGTGTTCATAACCCAACTGGTTTATTTATCTGTCAAAACCCTTTGGGCAGATAACTTCTCTTCTAGCCAAGATGGAGTAAAAGGGACTGGATTTAGCTTTCCACCTGAAATAACCTAAGGGGAAAAAAAGAAACTATTTTCAAGACATTTAGACATCAGACAACAAAGAGCAGTGATTTTGAGATTCAGGAAACAAATGAAGTGAGCCCTATGATTGTCTTAAGACAACTTCCATGCCGTGGCACAGAGAGGGTGAAATGAGGCAGAGCACAGAGGGCTCCCTTAGTTGAGAAGATGGCACTGAGGGTCCAGGAAGAGCAAGGCAGTGAGAGTTCACAGGACAGAGTTTCAGCTAGGAGAGAGCAGCACTTCAAGGAGAGGATCCTGGAGGCCTGCAGAGGGTCCCCTCAAGTATTCAGCAGAGTAGTGATCAGAGAAAGTGTGAGGAAGCTCCCCGAGGCTGCAGAAAAAAATTATCCAAAAGGATTTCCTCCCCCTGTTTGGCTGGGGAAAGAACTAGTGGCACTGACACTGGGCCACAGCGTCTGTTTCCACAGACTGTAAAAACACGTAATTCACAGGGCATTGAATACTGAGGAAGGTCTTGCCTCAATAGTGGGGAATAATTAACCCAGGCTGAGCATGGCAATAGACTCACCTAGCTTATCATAAAAGTAAGACCTGAAAGGGTCAACTGTTTCCAAGTAACTGAACTGTGTTCCAAAACAAAGCTCAAGAAGATTTAGAGGAAAACAAAGTTATTTAGCACCCAGAAAAGTAAGTTTCACAACATCAACCATCCACTCAAAAGATTACCTACCAGGAATGCAAAGAGGCAGACAGATACATCCCATACGAAGGAGAATAATCAGTCAATAGAAATTGTTGTTATAATGAGCAGAGAAAGATATTAAAACCGTTATTTCAACTGTATTCTGTATGTTCACAAAGTTAAACAGAGAGGCCAGCCCGATGGCCAAGTGGTTAAGTTCGTGAACTCTGCTTTGGCAGCCTAGGGTTGCGCCAGTTCAGATCGTGGACACAACCTAGTGCTGCTCATCAGGCCATACTGAGGCAGTGTTCCACATAGCAGAGCCAGAAGGACCTACAACTAGAATACACAACTATGTAATGTAACTATGGAAGAAGAAGGAAAAAAAAAAAAGGGAAGATTGGCAACAGATGTTAGCTAAGGTGCCAATCTTCAAAGAAAGGAAAGATTAAGAAAAAAGATAAACAGAGACATGGAACATATAAAAAAGACCCAAATCAGGGCTCACCGGGGGGGTGTAGTGGTTAAGTTCAGGCACTCCACTTTGGCGGCCTGGGGTTTGTGCATTTGGATCCCGGGAGCAGACCTATGCACTGCTCATCAAGCCATGCTGTGGTGGTGTCCCACACACAAAATACAGAAAGATGGCACAGATGTTAGCTCAGGGACAATCTTCCTCAAAAACAAAAGACCCAAATCAAACTTCTAGAGATGAAAACGACGATATTTGAGATGGAAAATAGATCGGATGGGATGGATAGCATATTAGACCTTAAAAAAGATAACTTGAAGGCACAGCAACAGAAACTATCCAAAATAAAATACACAAAGAAAAAGAATCCTCAAAAATAAAATATCAGTTAGCTGTGGGACTTCAAGCAGCCTACTGTATGGATAATTAGAGTCCCAAAGTAAAAGTGGAAAAGAACATACATTTAAGAAAATAATGGCTGAAGTTTTTCCAAATTTGATGAAAAGTATAAATCCACAGATCCAAGAATTTCAATAAACACTCAACATGAAGAAGAAACACTAAATATAAACTACAAACAAGAAACATGAAGAAAACTACACCACAGCACACCATAATTAAACTGCTTAAAACCAATGATAAAAATAAAATCTTAAAAGCAGTCAGATATTATATGTTAAAAGGAATAACAATAAGAATGACAGATTTCTCATCAGAAACAATGCAAACTACAGGACAGTGGAGGAACATCTTAAAAGCACTAAAAGAAAAAATTATCAATCAAAATTTTATATCCAGTAAAAAAAGCTTTACAAAACAAAGGAAGACCTAGGTATATACTAAAGAAAACTGAAAACATCCACCCTCACAAAAATGTGTACACAAGTCTTCAGAGCAACAGTACTTATAAGAGCCAAAAAGTGGAAACCACCCAAATGCCCACCAACTGAGGAATGGATAAATAAAATGTGGTCTATTCACAGAGTGGATTCTAGCCAGCAATAAAAAGGAGTGAAGTACTAACACATGCTACAACATGGACGACCCTTGAAAACATAATGTTAAGGGGAAAAAGCCAGACACAAAATACCACATATTGTATGAGTCTATTTACACGAAATGTCCTTAATAGGAAAATTCATAAAGACAGAAAGTAGATTTGTGGTTGCCAGGCACTGAGGAGGAGTCAGGGAGGAATGAGGATTGACCACTGTGGTGTAGGGTCTGAAATTAAGATTCAATATTAGGTCCTGCCCTGACATCCCTGCATCTCACAGGGCCCCCAAGGCCTAACTGCGAGTTCCGCTGCTCTCACCACATACACCCCTGATCCAGTGGAAAAGGTTCCCCATCCAGCTAGTTCTGCTATCAACTGTATCCCACCAGGTTCATTCTACCAGGTTCTTCACCTAACAAGTTTCACTTCGCTGCCAGCCTGTGAAATTCTTCAAACAAGCCAATCATACCCTCTGGAAGAAACCAGGAGTCACGTCACCCTTATGTAAAGCCCGCCTCCCACAACCATGTTTGCTCACTCTGCTCCCAAGTCAACACCTGTGTGGCCCTGTACGTTGTAGCTATGAGTATATGTGACTAATCAATTGCTATCGATCTCATCTGTCCAGTGTTGGGTGTTGTGTGTTCAGCCATCTTGCAGTATCTAGGGTGGGGAATTCCTCCCTCACCAAAAGGGTGCATAGGAGGTGATCAGAACCACTGCTAATGGGCATGGGATTTCTTTCGAGGGGGCAAAAATGTTCTAAAAGCAAATTCTGACAAAGGTTGCACAATCCTATGAATATACTAAAACAGTGAATTGTCCACTTTAAATGGGTGAATGGTACAGTATGTGAATTATATCTTAATGAGGAAATTTTTTTAAACACAAAAACGTTGTTACAAAAGAATTCATGACTAAAAGATTTGAACTAAAAAAATGTTAAAGGAAGAGCTATAAGCAAAAATAAAATGAACAATGAACAATATATGATGGGGTTTTTAACATTTATAAAGTTAAATGCCTGACAAATGAGATACTGCTATTCACTCACTACAATGGCTATAATCAAAAAGAGAGAAAATAACAAGTGTTGAAGGGGATGTGGAGACACTGGAATCCCCAGGCATTTCCACTCCAGAAAACAGTTTGCCAATTTCCTGAAAAGTTAAAATATAGATTTACCATACAACCCAGCAATTTTCCTCCTAGGAGTCTCTCCAAGAGAAACCGTACCTTATGCCCAGCCAAAGACATGTACAGGAATGTTCATTACACTACTCACAGCAGCCAGAACATGGAACCAACCAAATTTCCACCAACTGTTGAATGGACAAACAAAATGTGGAATACCCATACAATGGACTATTTGACAATTATAAAAGGAACAAACTAGGATACATGGATGAACCTCAAAAACACGCTAGGTGAAAGAAGCCAGACATAAAGACCTGTATATTGTATGATGCCATTTATATGAAATGTCTAGCAAAGGCAAATTTATAGAGACCGAAAGCAGATCAGTGGTTGCCTGAAGGAGTGGAAGCTTAGGAACGTGACTTAAGTGTAAGCCAGCATGAAGGAACTTTTGGGGATGATGAAAATGTTCTAAAACTGGATTGTGGCAATGATTGTACAATTTCACACATTTCTGAACATCACAGAATTGTATATTTACAATAAGAGAATTTTATAATATGTAAAAATGTCTCAATAAACTTGTTCCAAAAACAAAACACCTTAGCCAAATTTAGAAAGTAGGAAGCACAGTTTGGAAAGTTGCAGGATACAAGACCAATATATAAAAATCAATTGTATATCTAGGCACTAGCAATGAACAACAGGAAACTGAAATGAAGAAAACAATTCCATTTAGAAACCCAATGCATTCCAAATTGTAAGTTTTTTAAAGAACAAGACTCTCAACCCAATTCATCTGCTGTAGGAAAGCTCAAAGGTCACAGATTTTTATTTTGTTGATCTAATACTGAGAGCAAAGGAAAGGAAGTGCCATTGTTTAAAAGGCTCCATGCTGTCCTAGAGGAATGAAGGCCATACTTCAATTACATACCTTGCGTCTAGGACTCAAGTAAGAAAAAATTCCTTTGAAAACTGTTAAAAGAGATAGTACGAACAAAGAATTTCTGTGCAAGTCAAGAGATCTGTGCCCCAGTCCTGTCTCTGCAACCACCTACACTTTACCTTGGTTTCCAAAAAGTGTTCTACAGAGCCCAGAGGAGTCCACAGATACATGCGAATGACTTATTTACAGGTATGGAAATGGTGACTTTCTTATGGGCATTTTTATTTGGGATTCCCAGGTGGATTTAATTTGAAGGGTTTCTTAGCTAAAATTCATTTGGGAACCACTGGAGTAAAGGCACTTCAGGCACTTTTCATCTTTAAGACTGTAACAATCTATTAATGTAAAATCATCTCATCAGCTCATTTTCAAGTCTTTTTTTTTTTTTTTTTACTGGTCCAATTGTTATCCTCCCTAAGCATAAATCAGTGTCTCTTGTAGGGCTCTCTCTTTTTTAATAAGGATAATAACATCAAAAGAAGAGCTGGTGATGGTGAGAAGAGATGAAACAAAAATGTTAGCCTGTCAGAATTTGTTGAAGTAGGTTGATGAGCATAATGCATATATTCTACTACATGCATTTTTGAAATTTTCATCATACATTTTTAAAAATATGGATACTAATATTTGTCGGCCAAAAAATGTGAGAACTGTTGGGAGTTCATCTCCTATGGTCCTAACATGGGCACATGGCAGAAAATATTTTTTCAACTACATACCACACGTCTTAGTCTGTACAGACTGGCTTTAACAGAAATACCACAGACTGGGTGGCTTATTAACAACAGACGCTTATTTCTCACAGTTCTAGATGCTGGGGAGTCCAAGATTGGGGACTAGCAGATTCAGTGTCTGGTGATGGCCCACTTTCTAGTTCAATGACCATCATCTTTCCACTGTGTCATCACATGGCTGAAGGAGTGAGGGATCTCCCTGGGGTCTCCGTTATAAGGGCATTAATCCCATTCATGAGGGCTTCTGCCTTCATGACTTAATCACATCCCAAAAGTGTCACCTTCAAACACCATCACATTGGGGATTATGTCTCAATATATAAATTTTAGGGGGACACAGTTGTATAGTCCATTGCATTAAAAAAAAAAAAAAAGATTGAGGGAAGATCCAAGATGGCGCCATGAGTAGTCCTCTTTGTCTCTCCCTCTTTGAGTCTACAATTATTTGGACACTCATTGCTTAACAAAGGATATCCAGATAGCATCTCAGGACGTCTGAGAGACCCATGCGACTATACACTGGAAGGCAGACGGACTTCCCTCTGGGAGGAGGTGGAGATAGGTGAAAACTCTCCGACCCCGACCGAACAGCCTAGTACCTGCAAGCGGCTTTCTTCCAACGGACACCCCCAGAAGAGCAACTCACACCTAGGGCAGGAGCGAGCACACACCAGAGGAGCGACAGTGGAAACAGGTGACCAGAACCCTACCTAAACCCCCCGCAATTACTCCTAAACGCAGAGGGAAACTCTAGAGTTACACACTTGAGCCCGCGGGGAGAGTCTCGCCCCACCATTGGCGGGGAGATCCCGCCTGGTGTCCACGGCGCCCAGAGGGTCCCAGAGAGAATAACAGAGGGCGTAGCAGCCCCCCGGCTGCCACTGCCTGCACGGCCAGGCAAGGGATTGCCGGAGATCTCGGAGAGGACTGGGGCTGGTGGAGCTCCAGAGGCCGGCTCCGCGGCCCGGGGGGGAAGCTCCAGAGTTCCGCCCGGGCAGCAGACAAAACTCTCTGTCTGCCATTAGTGGAGGGGCCACGCCCAGCATTCACCAACACCGGGAGGGTCCCGGAGAGGAGAATATCAGGCAGGGCAGCAGCTGACCAGCTACCACTGAAATCAGGATCTCCGGCTATCCCCCAGTCAGGGCAAAGGGCTCCCCGAGTTCCTGGGGAACAGGACTAAGGCTGGGTGGAGTTCCAGCGTCCCGGCTCCGTAGCCTAGGGGGAAACCCTACAGGCTCACAGCAGCCTCAGCAAAAGCCTCTGCACAGCACTAGTAGAGAGCACCCATCCGGCAGCCACAAGGCTGGAAGACCCCGGGACAAAAGTAGCATAGCTAGGTGAGCTAACCGCAGACTGTAGAAGATGCCAATAGCTCTGCTGTGACCCCATAGTGGACAAGTGAGATTTTGTGGGTGCCGACAGTGATGGAGTGGCAAATATAAGTGATCCTACCCCTGGCCGCTGGAAAAGCCCACCACACCGTTGCATACCCCAAGGAGGGAGCACATCTAGGTGGGCTGCAACAGTAGGCACCAGCAGCCTGAAGCCCCGCCCCTGACGGTCCCCACGGCAGAAAAGGGAATCCAAAGGACCACTGTGACTACGAGGAGGGGCCCAGGCCCAGTTAGCAACTGCGGATAGGGTTCCTGGTTGGTGCAGTATAAACAGCTGCTCCCCCACCACACCAGCAGAAACAAGTGGAAGGAGCAACTAATCTCTATCTCTATGTGGAGGCACAAATCTACAACATCAAGCAATATGAAAAAATACATTAAATCTCCAGAACAGAAGGAAAACAACAAATACACAGACAACAATCCCAAAGAAAATGAAATATATAACCTAAATGACGATGACTTCAAAACAGCCATCATTAAAATACTCAATGAGTTAAGAGAGAATTCAGATAGACAACTCAACGAGTTCAGGAGCTATGTCACAAAAGAGTTTGATACGATAAAGAAGAACCAAACAGAAATACTGGAAATGAAGAACACAACAGAGGAGATTAAGAAAAATCTAGATGCACTGAACACTAGGGCCGATAATATGGAGGAAAGAATTAGCAATTTGGAAGATGGGAATATAGAAATGCTGCAGGCAGAGGAGGAGAGAGAAGTAAGACTAAAAAGAAATGAAGAAACTCTCCGAGAAATATCAGACACAATTAGGAGATGCAACGTAAGGATTATAGGTATACCAGAGGGAGAAGAGAAGGAGAAAGGGGCAGAAAGCCTATTCAAAGAAATAATGGCTGAGAACTTCCCAAATCTGGTGAGAGAGATGGATCTTCAGGTGACAGAAGCCAATAGATCTCCAAACTTTATCAACGCAAGAAGACCAACCCCACGGCATATAGTAGTGAAGCTAGCAAAAGTCGACGACAAGGAGAAAATACTAAGGACAGCCAGGCAAAAGAAACTAACCTACAAAGGAACCCCATCAGGCTATCAGCAGATTTCTCAGCAGAAACTTTACAAGGCTAGAAGAGAGTGGAATGATATATTCAAAAATCTGAAGGACAAAAACCTACAGCCAAGAATTCTCTACCCGGCGAAAATATCCTTCAAATACGATGGAGAAATAAAAACTTTCCCAGATAAACAAAAATTAAGGGAGTTCATTGCCACAAAACCTCCTTTTCAGGAAATCCTCAGGAAAACCCTCATTCCTGAAAAATCAAAAAAAGGAAAGGGGCTACAAAACGAAGAGCAGAGGAGATAAGTAGAAGGACAACAACAGAGAGTAGCAGCTCTTCATCAGAACAGATTAAACCATGGGACGAGAAACAAAGGAAATTGAAGAAAACCGGAAAACAAGACATAAAATGGTAGTGGTAGGCACCCACATCTCAATAATCACTCTAAATGTAAATGGATTGAACTCTCCAATCAAAAGACACAGAGTGGCAGGATGGATCAAAGAACAAGACCCAACAATATGCTGCCTCCAGGAAACACACCTCAGCCCCAAAGACAAACACAGACTCAGAGTGAAGGGATGGAGAACAATACTCGAAGCTAATAATGAACAAAAGAAAGCAGGTGTTGCTATACTAATATCAGACAAGGTAGACTTCAAAGCAAAACAGATAAAGAAAGACAAAGAGGGACAATACATAATGATAAAAGGGACTCTCCACCAAGAAGACATAACACTTATAAATATATACGCACCCAACACAGAAGCACCAAAATTTGTAAAGCAACTCTTAACAGAACTAAAAGAAGACATCAACAACAATACAATAATAGTAGGGGACCTCAACACCCCATTAACACCAATGGAAAGAACATCCAGACAGAAAATCAACAAGGAAATAACAGAATTAAATGACAAATTAGACCAGATGGACTTAATAGATACATATAGAACACTTCATCCAAAAACAGCAGGTTACACATTCTTCTCAAGTGCACAGGGAACATTCTCAAGGATTGACCATATTTTGGGAAACAAAGCAAACATCAATAAATACAAGAGAGTTGAGGGGCTGGCCCCGTGGCCGAGTGGTTGAGTTCACGTGCTCCGCTGCAGGCGACCCAATGTTTTGTTAGTTCGAATCCTGGGCACAGACATGGCACTGCTCATCAAACCACGCTGAGGCAGCGTCCCACATGCCACAACTAGAAGGACCCACAATGAAGAATATACAACTATGTACCGGGGGGCTTTGGGGAGAAAAAGGAAAAAACTAAAATCTTTAAAAAAAAAAAAATACAAGAGAGTTGAAATAATATCAAGCATCTTTTCTGATCATAATGCTATGAAACTAGAAATCACCTACAAGAAAAAAGCAGAGAAAGGTGCAAAAATGTGGAGACTAAACAACACGCTTCTGAACAAACAATGGATTACTGAAGAAATTAAAGAAGATATCAAATATTCTCTGGAGACAAATGAAAATGAGAACACAACATACCAAATCGTTTGGGATGCAGCAAAAGCAGTCCTAAGAGGGAAATTCATCGCAATACAGGCTCACCTCACTAAACAAGAAAAAGCTCACATAAGCAACCTAAAACGACACCTAACAGAACTAGAAAAAGAAGAACAAACAAAGCCCAGAGTCAGTAGAAGGAGGGAAATAATAAAAATAAGAGCAGAAATAAACGATATTGAAACAAAAAAGAGAGTAGAAAGGATCAATGAAACAAAGAGTTGGTTCTTCAAAAAAATTAACAAAATCAACAAACCTTTAGCCAGACTCACCAAGAAAAGAAGAGAGAAATCTCAAATAAATAAAATTAGGAATGAGAGAGGAGAAATCACAACAGATACCAATGAAATACAAGGGATCATAAGAGAATACCATGAAAAACTCTACGCCAACAAATTGAACAACCTGGAAGAAATGGACAACTTCCTAGACTCCTACAACCTCCCCAAACTGAATCAGGAAGAAATGGAGAATCTGAATAGGCCAATCACAAGTAAGGAAATAGAAACTGTAATCAAAAACCTCCCCAAAAATAAGAGTCCAGGACCAGACGGCTTCTCTGGAGAATTCTACCAAACATTCAAAGAAGACTTAATACCTATCGTTCTCAAACTATTCCAGAAAATAGAGGAAGATGGAGTACTCCCTAACACATTCTATGAAGCCAACATCACTCTGATCCCCAAACCTGACAAGGACAACACAAAGAAAGAGAACTACAGGCCAATATCACTGATGAACATAGATGCAAAAATCCTCAACAAAATTCTGGCAAACCTAATACAGCAATACATCAAAAAGATTATACACCATGATCAAGTGGGATTTATACCAGGGACACAGGGATGGTTCAACATCCACAAGTCAATCAACGTGATACACTACATCAACAAAATGAAAAACAAAAACCACATGATCATCTCAATAGATGCAGAGAAAGCATTCGACAAGATCCAACACCCATTTATGATAAAAACCCTCAGTAAAATGGGTATAGAAGGAAAGTACCTCAACATAATAAAGGCCATATATGACAAACCCACAGCCAACATCATACTCAATGGACAAAAATTGAAAGCCATCCCTCTGAGGACAGGAACAAGACAAGGGTGCCCACTTTCACCACTCCTATTCAACATAGTACTGGAAATTTTGGCCAGAGCAATTCGGCAGGAAAAAGAAATAAAAGGAATCCAAATAGGTAATGAAGTAAAACTTTCACTGTTTGCAGACAACATGATCTTATATATAGATAACCCCAAAGAATCCATACAAAAACTATTAGAAATAATCAACAACTACAGCAAAGTAGCAGGGTATAAAATCAACATACATAAATCAGTAGCATTTCTATACACTAACAATGAACTAACAGAAAAAGAACTCAAGAACTCAATCCCATTCACAATCGCAATGAAAAGAATAAAATACCTTGGGATAAACTTAACCAAGGAAGTGAAGGATCTATACAATGAAAACTACAAGACTTTCTTGAAAGAAATTGACGACAACATAAAGAGATGGAAAGACATTCCATGCACATGGATTGGAAGAATAAACACAGTTAAAATGTCCATACTACCTAAAGCAATCTACAGATTCAATGCTATCCCAATCAGAATCCCAAGAACATTCTTCACAGAAATTGAACAAAGAATCCTAAAATTCATATGGGGCAACAAAAGACTGCGAATTGCTAAAGCAATCCTGAGCAAGAAAAACAAAGCTGGCGGAATCACAATCCCCGATTTCAAAACATACTACAAAGTTACAGTGATCAAAACAGCATGGTACTGGTACAAAAACAGGTCCACAGATCAATGGAACAGAATTGAAAGCCCAGAGATAAAACCACACATCTATGGACAGCTAATCTTCGACAAAGGAGCAGAGGGCCTACAATGGAAAAAAGAAAGTCTCTTCAACAAATGGTGCTGGGAAAACTGGACAGCCACATGCAAAAGATTGAAAATTGACCATTCTTTTTCACCACACACCAAAATAAACTCAAAATGGATCAAAGACCTAAAGATTAGGCCTGAAACAATAAGTCTTCTAGAAGAGAATATAGGCAGTACACTCTTTGGCATCAGTTTCAAAAGAATCTTTTCGGACACTATAACTCCTCAGTTGAGGGAAACAATAGAAAGAATAAACAAATGGGACTTCATCAGACTAAAGAGCTTCTTCAAGGGAAGGGAAAATAGGATTGAAACAAAAAAACAGCTCACTAATTGGGAAAAAAGATTTACAAGCCACTTATCCGACAAAGGGTTAATCTCCTTATGGAGATTAACATATACAAAGAACTCACACGGCTTAACAACAAAAAAAACAAATAACCCGATCAAAAAATGGGCAGAGAACATGAACAGACATTTCTCAAAAGAAGATATAAATATGGCCAATAGACACATGAAAAGATGTTCCTCATCGCTAATCATCAGGGAAATGCAAATTAAAATTACACAAAGATATCACCTTACACCCATTAGATTGGCAAAAACATCCAAAACCAAGAGCGACAAATGTTGGAGAGGTTGTGGAGAAAAAGGAACCCTCATACACTGTTGGTGGGAATGCAAACTGGTACAGCCACTATGGAAAACAGTATGGAGATTTCTCAAAAAGTTAAAAATAGAAATACCCTATGACCCAGCCATCCCATTACTGGGTATCTATCCTAAGAACCTGAAATCAGAAATCCCAAGAGTCCCTTGCACCCCTATGTTCATCGCAGCATTATTTACAATAGCCAAGACGTGGAACCAACCTACATGCCCAGAAATTGATGATTGGATAAAGAAGATATGGTATATATACACAATGGAATACTACTCAGGTATAAAAAAAGACAAAATTGGCCCATTCGCAGCAACATGGATGGACCTTGAGGGTATTATGTTAAGCGAAATAAGCCAGTCAGAGAAAGACGAACTCTATATGACTCCACTCACAGGTGGAAGTTAACATATTGACAAGATCTGATCGGTGGTTACCAGAGAAAAGGGGTGAGGGGGGGAGGGCACAAAGGGGGAAGAGGTGTACCCACAACATGACTAACAATAATGTACAACTGAAATCTCACAAGGTTGTAATCTATCATAACATTAATTAAAAAAAAAAGATTGAAAACGTCATAAATCAGAAATGAAATAGGCCATTATAAAAGAATCTTGAATTGTCTCAATTTTTGAAGAATAATGGTTAAAAGGTACCTGTGTTATGAGTTGAACTGTGTGTGCCCCCCGTCCCAATCTGACATGCTGAAGCCCTAACACCCAGTACTTCAGACTGTGATCTTATTTGGAAATAGGATATTTGCAGATGTAATTAGTTATGATGAGATCATACTGGAATAGTGTAGGCATTTATTTTATTTTACTTATTTATTTATTTTTTTGAGGAAGATCAGCCCTGAGCTAACTACTGCCAGTCCTCCTCTTTTCGCTGAGAAAGCCTAGCCCTGAGCTAACATCCGTGCCCATCTTCCTCTACTTTATATGTGGGGTGCCTACCACAGCATGGCTTGCCAAGTGGTGCCATGTCTGCACCCGGGATTCGAACCAGCAAACCCCTGGCCACCGAGAAGTGGAACGTGCGAACTTAACAGCTGCACCACCGGGCTGGCCCTAAGGTAGGCATTTAAAATCCATTGTAACTGATGTCTTCATGAAAGGGGGGAATTTGGACAAAGACACACACAGAAGGAGAGCGCCCAGTGAAGATGAAGGCAGAGATGAGGTGATGCTTCTGCAATCCAAAGACTGTCAGCAAACTACCAGAAGCTAGACGAGATGCATGGAACAGATTCTTCCTCATAACCCTCAGAAGCAAGCAATCCTGCCTACACCTTAATCTCTCAGACTTCTAGCCTCTACAACTGTGAGACAAAATCTCTGTTGTCACTCAGTTGTAAAGGCAGTCCTAGCAAACTAACACGTCTCACGTTCTAAAGATCTGAGCAAGACTTATTAAAAGAGACCCTAAATAGCAACCACATTATTCAGGCCATAAAAGCAAAGACAAGGGGCCGGCCTGGTGGTGCAGCGGTTAAGTTCACACGTTCCGCTTCTCGGCGGCCCAGGGTTCGCCGGTTCGGATCCCAGGTGCGGACATGGCACCGCTTGGCCAAAGCCATGCTGTGGTAGGCGTCCCACGTATAAAGTAGAGGAAGATGGGCATGAATGTTAGCTCAGGGCCAGCCTTCCTCAGCAAAAAGAGGAGGATTGGCAGTAGTTAGCTCAGGGCTAATCTTCCTCAAAAAAATAAATAAATAAATAAATAAAAGAACAGCATCTATTGTAGAGAATATCAGCAGTTTTCTCCTACAACCACTTTCTGTTTAGAAACAAAGCCAAAACATAACAGGATTCATTCATTGCCTGTCTTCCATTACAACCATGGTTATAAAGCCCAAGAGTGAACGATCTTTCCTTGCTTGCTATCACACCCTTGCATTTTAGAACAGGCTGGGGTTATCTGAAGGTCACTTACGTCACACTCTGTGCCGCTGTTACTGGAATAGTTAACATCAGATAAAATACCTCTCCTGACTGAAGCTTGCCCGCAAAACCACGTCAGGATTTATCTCTGTTTTCTGATACTTTGCTACACAGTGACAGAAAACAAAACACAAATAAACCTGGCAGCAGTGCACAATAACCGCTTAAATAAACTTACTGCACCCCCTCATCTTCCCTAGGGAAATATGTAGGTCATTTAAGTGGAACATCTATTGCCCTTTCACCAGGAAAGATTTATTTAACTGCCCCATTGAAATTTGCAAACACATACGGTTTTACAATCTACAAATAAGCAACAGTCATGAGAGAATAAAAAAAGTAAAGTATAATTTCATAAAAGCAAGTAATTCATCCCTGAGCATTCCATCTTCTATACAAATAAATTACAAAATTTAAATACTGTGCACTTTATCTTTTTACTTTCTCTAAAACAGAAATACCTAATCATCCTGGTACAAGAGCTGTTACAAACTGAAGACTATATAACTGTCACTGTGCTTTGTTTTCAATGTGTACAATCTGCCTCACATAGGCAGAGACAAACATATACAATGTAACACAAAATTAAAGGTGGTTGTTTGAAAAGACTAAATAAACAGACACACTTCCAGGAAAAAAAAAAACAAAAAACCAAGAGACAGAATTTCAGATGCTACAGATAAAGAAGTAAGAGAATATACTATTATACTTAATTTTAAAAATGGGCAAAGGATGTGAACGGACATTTCTCCCAAGGCATGCAAATGGTCAATACACATATTAAAAAATACATCCAATTTTAGCCCCCTGAAAATGCAACTCAAAACCACAATAAGACACCACCCTCAAAACAACAAGGAAGAGAGGTTAACAAAATTCCTGGTGGAAACGTCAAACGGTGCAGCCACTTGGGAAAACAATCTGGCAGTTTCTCAAGATGTCAAACATAGTTATCATATGACCTAGCAATTCTACTCCTATGTATATACCCAAAAGAACTGAAAACATGTTAAAAAAAAAAACAAAACCCCGGGGCTGGCCCCGTGGCTGAGTGGTTAAGTTCATGCACTCCGCTGCAGGCGGCCCAGTGTTTCGTTGGTTCGAATCCTGGGTGCGGACATGGCACTGCTCATCAAACCACGCTGAGGCAGCGTCCCACATACCACAACTAGAAGGACCTACAACGAAGAATATACAACTATGTACCGAGGGGCTTTGGGGAGAAAAAGGAAAAAAAATAAAATCTTTAAAAAAAAAAAACCAACCAAAAAACCTGTACATGAATGTTCATAGCAGCATTATTCACAATAGCCAAAAACTGGAAACCCAAAAGTCCATCAACTAACAAATAACAAATAAAATGTTGTGTATTATAGAAGGGAATATATTAAGCCATTAGAAGGAATCAAATACTGATACATGCTACAACATGGATGAACCCTGAAAATACTATGCAAGTGAAAGAAGACACAAAAGGTTACATGGTATGATTCTATTTATAGGAAATTTCCAGAATGAGCAAATCCACAGAGACCGAAAGCAGATTAGTGTTTGTCAGGGCCCAGGGCAGTGGGGGGGGGGGGGGGGGGTGAGAACAGGCAGCAACTGCTAATAGGTAAGGGGTTTCTGGTGGAAATGATGAAAATGTTCTGCAATTATAGTGGTGATGGTTGTACACTTTTGTGAACACACTAAAAACTAAGAAATTGTGCACCTAAGTTTTTAAAAAGGTAGTACATTACATTTTCAGTCTGTGGCTTTTGCCAATGTCCTGTACACATCCATTTCTCAAGAATGTACAAAGGAATATGTAAACCATTGTCTCTTCTATCCATCCCGTTCCTTTTCACGGATACTTACCTGTATAAATTGAAGCAGTTTGTCTTGTGGACAAACTGCAGCATTTTAATTTGTTTTCACTCATTTAAAGTAGTACATGCTAGCTAAGAAAAGCAATCAATGTCTTCCTTTATTCTCACTCTCTGAAAATTTAGTTAATCTATCCAGGTCCATTTTTTGTGTACTTACAAATACGTGTACTTACATGGTTTGATGGGTTTTACAAAAATGGAAACATACCTGAAACACTTCACTTGAGTTTGTAACTCCACAATGCATCACTGACATACTCCAGTAAGAGCACAGGTAGAATTTTCCTCATTCTTTAATAATTACATGGTATGAATGCAGCATATTTTAATTATCCAGTCTTCCATCAATTGACATTCATTCTTCACATTGCCTCTAGAGTTATCTTTCTAAAGTAGACCTGCTATCACACTCCCTTTTACTCTCCACATTCTAGGCCCCACCAAGCTTTACATTGTAGGAAGTCAGGACAGCAGGTAATGGTCTGGGCTCCAGGACCAAGCTGTCTGAGTTTGAAGTCCAGCCTCACCATGTACTAGCAATGCGATGTCAGACAAGTTACATACCCTTATTATGCCTTAATTTCTTCACTGGCCTAAACACCTTACAAACTCCTTTAGGGACTAAATGCTTTGCTGGAATAAATGTTTACTGATATACCTCCAGAACAATGCAGGCACAGTAGCACTCAAATTTCAGCCATCGCTATTAATATACCACCCCATGAATTCTGCACTCATTACTCAAACCCCATTCATCATTCCTCAACTATACCTTGCACTTTGCTACTTTAAAATTTTCTTTTGCCATCACTCTCTTATTTCATAATGAGTTATTCATCCAATGCTCCTGATTCTCTGTGTCCTTCAAAATCTGATGCAAATGTCAGGAAGCCTTCTTTGTTTCAACCTCTTCTACCTTTCTACAACCTTGCATACCTAATGACTTAGCGTTCGCACCAGTTATTTGTAAAAACAACTTGAGTGTAAATTTCTTGAAGCCAGGGACAGCATTTTGATTATTTCTGCATCAAGTGTGTCAAGATGTGCTTGGCATTCATGCAGTCAATCAATCAGCTAGTATTTATGGAGTGCCAAGCCAGGCACTGCTCTGGGTATAGAGGAGTAAACAAAATAAACACTCTCCCTTGACGAAGCTTAGGTTCTATTGAAGAATACAGAGATGACAAACAAGTTAACATAAGAGTCGTAAGGTGAAGTGAGGCGAGAAAAAATAAAGCAGCGTAAGAAGAGTAGGAATGCAGAGGAGGCTGGGGGCCTGTGATTACTCCACAGGGAGGTCAGGAAAGACTTCCCTGTTAAGAAACCTGGAGGCATCAGAAGGAACCATAAGAGATTCAAATGAGGGATATCTAGGCCAAAGTAAAAGTACAAAGATCCTAAGAGGGAACACACTTAGAACGTTAGAGCAAGTCTTTGGAAGCCAGTAAACAAGGTCAAGATTAGCAGAAGAAAAGGAGTCAGAAAAATCATGTTTTTGTCAACACGAGGATTTTGAATTTTAGTTTGTGTGAGATGAGGATCTCTGGAAGGTGTAAGAAGAAATGATGTGATCTGACTTATAATCACCATGGCTGCCAAGGAGATGAGGAGACAGTAGAGGATTGAGGGCATGGCTGGGAGACCAGGTAAAAGGAAAGAAACCATAGCAAATTGAAACACAGTGGGAGCAGGAGAGATAGTGGCGGATTCCAGATATATTTTGAAGAAAGAACTTAAGAATTTACTGACTAACGAGTAAAGACAAAGTGAGGTCAAGGTGATCATTAGGCGCTAAGCTCCAAGCCAGCGTTTCTCAAACCTTAGTGTGCGTCAGAGTCTCCAGGAGGGCACGTTAAACAGACTGTTGGGTCTCACCTCTGGAGTTTCTGACTCAGTAGGTCTGAAGTGGAGCCTGAGCCAAACTGCCTACAGACAGGAAAAACAGAACTGCCCATTACTGAGCTAGCAAAAACTGCAGAGAGAAGAAAAATCAGGAGCTCAATTTTAAACATATTAAAGATGGCCCAATATCACCTCTGTGGTATTTTCCTCCAAAATCCATGGCCAATCATAGGAAAACATCACATCCACCCAAATTGAGGGACATCCTACAAGGTATCTAACCAGTACTCTTCAAAAGGTTGCCAAAGAAATGGAATGCCTCAGTGTCACAGATGGAAGTGGACTAAAGTAAAATAGATCTTGGATCAGATTCTGGAACATTTGTGGAAAGACTGGGAAACCTGAATGAGGTCCACAGTCTAATTAGTGGTATTGTACCAATATTAATTTCTTGTTGTGATAATTATACCATGGTTATGTAGGATGTTAACAGTGGGGGAAGCTAAGGAGGGCGAGTGTGGGAACTCTGCACTGTCTTTGCAACTGTTCTGTAAGCCTAAAACTATTTCAAAATCAAAAGTTTTTAAAACTTCAGATGCCTGTATTAGATATCTAAGTAGAGATATTATATAGGCAGTTGGACATGTAAGTCTGGAAACAAAGAGGTCCAGGCTGATGATATATAAAGTGGGAATCTGCCAGTGTACGGATGGCATTTAAAACCATAACACTAGATGAGATTACCAAGGAAATGAGTTGTTACAAAAAAGGTGCTAAGATAAAGTTTAGGGGGTTAGGGAGATAAGGAGAAACTAACAGGAAACTAAAAATGATGGCTAGTGAGGTTAGAAGACAACAAAAAAGAGTAGTGTCCCTAAGCTAAGTGAAGAAAGCATCTTTTCACTAAGAAGTGAGCAACTGTTTTGAATGCTAATAACTTGACTGCAGCATGACCGTGGGATTAGAAATGTGGAGGTCATTTATAAACCTACAAAAGCTATATTGGCAGAGCAGTAACATAATGCTAGTAGTTCATGCAGAGCTTTTGTATGGATTTAAGCAGTGCCCCTCCTGATGACACTTTACCTTCATCTCCTGCAAAACTGACATAATACACTGACTTTATTTAAACAAGAAATTTAATGCCATCTGCTGGAAAACCACTGTTATAAATATGTGATCACTGTCCTCCTGAAAGTGGCACTCCTGTGCAGTCACAACCCACACAATCATACATAATAGCTTAGACGGCAGAGACAATGTCTGATTAGAACGGGTTGAAGACAGAATGAGAAGAGAAAAAGAGGAGACAGAGAACATAGAAAATTCTTTCAGGGCAGGGAGTTTTGCTATCAGTGGAACAAAGAAATGGAGGAATAGCCAAAAGAGGAGGTGAGTTCAGGGAGGGTTTCTTTTTTTAATGATGTGAGATATCACAGGCTATTTCTGTGCTGACGAGAATACTCCAGTAGAGAGTGAAAACTGACACTACAGAACGAGAGGGGAGAGGGGCCGGCCCTGCAGCCGAATGGTTAAGTTTGTGCGCTCTGCTTCAGCGGCCTGGGGTTTTTGCCGGTTCAGATCCCAGGTGCAGACATGGCACTGCTCATTAGGCCGTGCTGAGGCGATGTCCCACATAGCACAGCCAGAGGCACTCACAACTAGAATATACAACTATGTACTGGGGGGCTTTGGGGAGAAGAAGAAGAAAATAGAAGATTGGCAACAGTTGCTAGCTCAGGCGCCAATCTTAAAAAAAACAAAAAAAAGAGAGAGAGGCTGGCCCGGTGGCGCACCAGTTAAGTTAGCACGTTCTGCTTCGGTGACCTGGGGTTCACCGGTTAGGATCCCAGGTGGGGACACGGCACCACTTGGCACGTCATGCTGTGGTAGGTGTCCCATATATAAAATAGAGGAAGATGGGCATGGATGTTGGCTCAGGGCCAGTCTCCCTCAGCAAAAAGAGGAGGATTGGCAGCAGTTAGCTCAGGGCTAATCTTCCTCAAAAAAAAAAAAAATAGAGAAGGGAGCAACGCTTAAATCACGTTCTTGAGTAGCCGAGTCAAGATCTAGGAGACAACCAGAAGTGGGCCTTAAATAGGAGCATGGACAGTTCATTTACAACAAGAGCAGAGAAAGCAGAATATATAGGACTCAACAGAAATAAGTTAATTGATAAGATGGGGGGACTGTACAGAAGATCTCTTCTGGTTGTTTATTTTCTCAATAAAATAGGAAGCAAGGTCATTAGCGGACAATGTGGAGTGAAGAATGAGAAGATAGTGGTTTGAAAGAGGATAAATTACTGCCAGCACAGTGGGAAAATGAATAGATTAAGGAAACGTGATACGATTTCAGGCAGGATGGAAGGCCCACTTGCGCTCAGTGGCCACAATTTAAAGCGAGACCATTCAATAATGTTGCAATTCACATTTGCCATCTACATGCACAAGAGAGTTGGACGTAACCAGACGTGTACAACAGAGGAAGAGTCAAGAAATTTGAGGGTACACGCAAAGGAGTAACTATAAGTGATTGTGGCTGAGAAGTGAGGAACAAGCTGGTGGGTATTCAACAAATAACGAAGTGAATCAAAAAACAGGTATCAATATAAGACTCCCAAAACCTTTCACTGAAAAACTTGCAATGATTGTTCCAGGCCTCCTCACCAACTCCAAAGTACTCAGACTGACATTCAATGCCTTGCCAACCTACTCAAATACTTTTAACTGCTATTGCTCCATATCTGTGAAGTTCCCATCAAAGTGATAACCAGGACATTCTAAACCTTCCCAGATCTTTCTAAAGACTTCCAAAGGTTTTGCTTATGGTATCCCCAGAAAAATATGTAAGTTGTTAAACATAGGTCTTATCTCCAAACTCCCAGAGAATTTATAAATTAAGTACTCCCTAAAGCTAATGGCTCGGCTACAAAAAGTAGCTTTGTCACAAGAAATTCTTCTGTGTAATGGTATATATTCTAATGGTATTTTACATCCTGGGATATTTTCCATAATTTCCCTGGATACTCCTCTATCTAGTTCCACAAGACAAATTATGCCAGCAATCATCTTCCTATTATCATCTCATCTTTCATTCTTTCCTTTTACTCCACCTCTAATAAATTAAAATATTTTTCACTTAACAATCAGTCATTGGTCAGCAGACCAGACCTTTACTTAGGAATCTGCAACTTCTTACAAATCCTACCCATACACTCGTATGTCTCATTTCTTTTCTATTAAAATTAGTTTAGAACAAAACAAACAAGAATTCCTTCAACAAAATAAATAAGATCTGCAGCTGTGGAACCAGTTTTTAAGAGGAGGAGGTACAGACTGATTACAGCACTAAGGGAGTCTGCAGTCACACTCCTTGGAGAATGTTGTTCTCCGAGACAATCTCCCTTCTCCACGCCAGGAAAAACAAAACGTTGGGCAGGTCTCAGGAACAAAATGTAAAAAGTTCATTCAAGCACCATCACCTAGAATTAAGGCCACAGCTTGTTGTTAGGAACAAAAAGGCTCAGGTAATTATCTAATAATAAAAAATTTGGGAGAACAATCCCTTCAGGACAAACAAGAACACTTGTTCTTCTGCTTCAGTATAAAAATAAAAATATATCGTCAAGCCACAGAAAATTTTCTTCCCTTTCACTAATTTCTTTTGAAATTTTCTCTTCTCTTCACTAATTCTCGAAGAAGGTTAATATTACAATCCTCCCCACCAGCCCAAAAGAGATGAAAGCAACTGAAGTGTATCACACGTCAGCAATAGTCAAGAATTGAAGAAAGATATAAAGTTACGTAACACATTTTCCACTGAAAGTGAAGTACTTCTTGTCCTAATATCTAAACCACCAAGGTTAACATCAACTGAGCAAGAAAAAATTCTCACAACGATTTCATGTGACTAAAGTAAAAGTTAATTTATATAACAGAGGATGATAAATTTTTATGTTCTTCAAAAAAAGGGAGCTGAGGAAGAATACTGTACCTAAATTCACATGGTTCATAATATCTAGAAAGAATGTGACAAATCACATTTTACATATGAGACAGAAGTACAGAGAGAGAGACAGACATAAAGAGAAAGAGAGAAAGACAGAGGTTTCCCCACCACAGAGGTATCTTCAAATTCTATCCTTTACATAAAAGCATCCCACATGCAAGCATTCACAATTCTGGAAGGTATAACTGATGATGTGATATAATTTATATTAAAATATAGGAAGGAAGTATGTGGTAGTAAAAAGATTCAGTGGTTATTAGCACAAGATGATTTTATTTTTACAAATCCATATGACAAGCCCTATATACCAAGGGTACTGAAAGCCTAACATATACAAAATAAAAGCAACGAACTAAGAGTAGGCCCCAACCAAAACAGTTAAATTACCATGTACTCAAACGATTACCACTCCCACCAACAGGCATGCTGTACTAACATGGGACAGCCATCTCCCAACTTTTTCAGTTTACATCTGTGAATATATATGGAAGTAAAAAGGATCAAAGTTGAGGTCTAGTCTTCTCATGCCTGTGAAGCCAGTCATTTCCACAATACTCTTCTTCCTCCTGAAATCCCAAAACATGGTAGTCCTCCACTCCTTACCCTCTTCATCTATTTTCCAGTTTTGGCAAGATAGAAAAATGAAATGTGCGACATCAGGACACATAAATGTGATAAAGCAAGGTTATCAATCAAAACAATTATTAGCATATCAACCAAGAAAATATGCAAAAATCCAGAGAATAAGAGAAACTACCATAACTAAGGCTCAGCTAACTGTCTTACCCTATGAAACAAGCTGCCTCCCTTTTCTCCATTCAGCAGACACTTTGGTTCTATATCTTGACTTATTTATATGGCACCTTTTACATCCTGGGCAATTTTAACAATAAAGATTCACCCAAGTGTTAAAACTAACAACATTTTCTGGGTCAGCACTTTAAATAAATAAAAAAGTCTCCCACCCAAAAAGATTATTTGAATTATACTGATGATATTACAATACTAGAATGTTTGTATACTAGTTGCTTTTTAAAATATAGACAGTATATACACAGCAAGACAAATAAAGTTGTTCTTCTCTGTAAATTCATTTAAAAGTACATCTATGACTACCCTGTCAAACTCACAATTGTTACATTATACTCAGAAACAGGTAAACGCCTTTGAAGTGGTTTTCCTGTCAAGAGAAATAATGACCTTAAGAGCTCATTTGTTTTCATGTGCGAAAGTGTGAAGGTCACTAGCTTTGCTGTATTTCCGTAAATTTCTCTGTCTATAAAAATGCAGTTAAAACACAACCAACCTAACTCAAGATGCTAAAATTAATTATGCTAAATAAAATTAGCCAAAGCACTGACATTGAATCACATGACCCTGCAGTTCTGTGCAGATAAGTCCCTCTAATCAAAAGGAGAGTGACCAAGTAAGGTGCTTCTGGAGGATATGAGTTCCCTCATGTAGGATGTATGATCACTGATCCTTTAGGCATAATAAAGTGCAGAGTATAAAAAGGCTGGTGACTATTTGTTTAATTTAGGTTGAGCTATCTAAGTAAATTCTTCATAGCTCTGGAAACATATATATTCATCTTGAAAATAGCAGCAAGAATATTCACACTATTTGAGATGAGATCCTGAAGCATATAGCTACTTCTATAAAATAGACAAATTTGATTCCACTACCATCCAGTCTTAGCCCTTAGACTTCTCCATCCCCTTTTTGCCCCATCATCCCTCCAACCCAATTTCTATCATCAGTAATTTGAACTATTCTATAACAAGTATTATATAACACAAAACTATTATATAACAAATGAATTATTATATAACAAGATTTTCAAAGAAAGAAAAACCATGACGTGATTCTTCTTTCACTTAAATGTAACAGTATTGATTAACTCATTCTAAGTAAGGAAATTACCACTTTCAAGATAAAGTGAAGATCTTAGTCTTCAACTACAATCCTTCCATTTTTCCCAAAGTTAAGATTCTGCTAAGATACATACGAGGCATTTTATCAGCGGTCTCACCTTTGATTTCAAGATTAATTTTAAAGTGAGAGAAGTCAAACCTTGGGACTTTCTAAAAGACCAGAAAAGCTTTGTCATTATTATGCTTCTTTGGTTTCTACTATAAAAGAATAGGTTCTTAATCATATTCACTCTCATTTTCTTGAATGGCACAAACCAGGGCTTCTTTGCTTTCAAAATGTTATGACTCAAGTTCCTTTCTTTTAAGAAAGAAATCACCATCGACAATACTTGACAATTATAATCTGAGTTATGTAAAGTCTAAAACAACTATGAGGGACATATGTCAGTGGCCATTTTTAAGCATGCTAAATGATGACAGACTGATAGAGGTAGAGAGCTGGGCTATTTAAGACAGGGATCTGTTCATATTTGCAGGATGCACTAAAAAATACTTTGAGCATTCATCCTTCTATATACAATTGTAATAAACTCACAAATTGAAACCTGCCTATAGGTTTCAATCCCTAAATATTACTTAGTTCTGCTTACTTATGTCTTCTATCAACAAACTGTATTGTATTTGCAACCAACAGTCCAGTAACAAAGCCCTCGGAAACCTTTATCTTTGTCTAGCAGAGGAAGAAGACCAACTTCTGAGGTGAGCAGGACAGTAGATGGGTTAACCCGAGTATAATGAAGCTTCATTATCTTGAAGTATTATGAATTCTCAGACTATGAAATATCTTCAAATTACTATTACATGGTTTAAAGTTTAAAAACTGTTAGAATTTTAAAAAACTGTAAAAAGACAAAAGAAATGCTTTCCTTACATCAGTTCCCATTATATCAGAAATGTACTTTTTCCAGCTAATTTGCCCATATGAATTAAACCAAAGAGCTTAGATATTACATTCTGAAGTTCATAAAGGACCAAAACCAGAAATATATCCAATCCACTTAAAAGTGATATAGTTTTGGCTTCAAAATTTTATTTTGAAGGTTGTACAAGACCAGATTATGGGGCTATTGCAAATCTGGGAAATCTATCAGATGTAAGAGATGAAAGAAGAGAGAAAAGTGAAAAGACAAAACTAAATACATTTTCCGTTTTGTACAACCATTCAGCAGTAACGTAACCACTCAGTTAACCACTGGCTGACGAATCATGCAAAAGTAACCATTCAGATTTCTCTCTACATGAATCACATTATTAATGTGATTTCTAGATCTTTTGGTAAATTAAAATATATGTGTTTACTAAAGACTAAAAGTCTCTTTAATTAAAAATTACATTAATTAAAATGATAGTATCTTAGGCACTTAACTGAAATTAAGACATGGGTCACTCTAGAAGTATTAAAAATAGTGTGTAAGAGCTGTTTTATAAAAATATCACCAAGGCTGATACATGGAACCTGGACATGCTTCCGAGTGTGGTTTTAGTGTGTCTGATTCTTTTAACCTCAATCTATTGGGAGGGCATGGGGGTGGGTGATAATGGGGAGCTTGTTCACAAACACAAACCTTCTCCTGAGACATCTTCTGAGTGATGTGTTAACATGTTAAAAGTATGAAAAACCTTTCCAAAATTACAATGATATACATACCCTTTTCAACACAAAAACATTTATCATTATCATTGACGGCATACGGCTTCTTCAGATCCTTTTCCCTTTCAGAGAAGAATTTAATTACAAACGACACTACACAACTAGTAACTTAATATAAAATAACTTCTCCCAATTTCTCCTAATGTGATCAATCCTCTATAAACACTAGAAAACGTATACCATCAAGTTTTATACCATCAACTGTCATGACAAAGAGTCCCAATGCCTAAGAGGCTTAACACTCATATCTCAGTCATGGCTGCATGGCTGGGAAAATGAACATCATGATGGACTCCTGCATTCTTCACATTGTGTTCATGGACAAAGTCAGTGTAGTTTCTATATGCAGGCTGGGGTGGGGACAAGGCCCTTGTGTTCCACTGGTTTCCACCACGTTGACAGCAGTCACTGGCAGCAGAGAGCCTGGATGGTTGGGGAGTGGGAGGGGAGGACAGTTAGTCAATAGAAATAGGAGAAAACATATGTGTTTCAGAGGTAATAAAGGAAAAAGGCGATGAGACCAGCATGCACCACTGCTATGAGTAGTTATCAGCATCTACTCCATGCAATGACAACATTCAAGAATAACAAAGGAGAGGAATCCACAAAGCTACATGTAGTGGAAAACGACAATACGGAAATACATGTAAGTAATAAAGAGTCAGTTAAGCAAATTAAATCAAGTGCAAATTTCACAGAGAACAAGACCCTCTGTATCTGTTCCTGATGTTACTATCAAAATCAAAGGCTGAAACGTTTGAGGTTCTAATAAGAAGAAAAAAAATTTATAATCTATTTAATTTAAATATGTGAAAGGACAATTCTACATAAGGACAAAAGCACACAGAGAAAAGGGCAATTGTGAAAATTATTCCCCGAATTAAGTGATTACACAAAACTGAAATCCAGAAAACAAACCAGAAAGAGCAATAAAAAAAATCTACAGGAGGGCAGGCCAGTGGCATAGTGGTTAAGTTAGCATGCTCCACTTTCTCAGCCCAGGGTTCACCAGTTTGGATCCTGGGTGCGGACCTGCACACCACTCATCAAGCCATGCTGTGGTGGCATCCCACATACAAAATGAAGGAGGACTGGCACAGATGTTAGCTCAGTGACAATCTTCCTCAAGCAAAAAGAGGAGGACTGGCAACAGATGTTAGCTCAGGACCAATCTTCCTCACCAAAAGGAAAAGAAAACTACCTTCAGAGGCCATGTAATTTCACATCAATGTTCCATTAACAATTACAATGGAGATTAACAAATTAACAATGGAGAATCATTGTTCCTTCTATAACTGAAGTTCACAGAACCTCAGAATGAAATTCAACAGGTACAGATACTGAGATTGTAAGCCCTCTCCAAGAAACAGTTTAATAAGCATATCAGATATCTTTTATCACACAGCGGTATAGAATAGGCCTAGAGAACTATGAGTGTGAAACATGCATACAAGCAGCAGGGTTAGAAAAGATGAGAGTCCTCCAGTAGAAAGAAAACACTCGCCAAGGTTCACACACACCAAGGTTTTGTGACATGGCAAAAAGGGCAGCACGTATTTAGAACAGCTACAAAGAAAAAAACCATCCCAATTACAAAAGAGGTCTAAGGATGGATTTTTAAACATAGTATTTTTCTAACTCAACCAAAACATGAATCTTCCACCTTTTTTCCTTAGGGAAACTGAAAAGAAATTAGCTGGAAGGATTTTTCAGGACAAACCTGAAAGACGTTTTTTTTTTTTACAATAAAATCACCTTTTTTCCTTCAACTAAAATATAATTTGTTCATCAGATCTAACCCATAAAATTCATGGCCATCAACATAGGGTCTCTGAAAATTTAGGAAATTAAATTTGGTTTATGTTCTCCCCTATATAGGCAAAATTTTCCAAATATTATTCAGTTTTGTTTTTGTTGTTGTTTATAAACAGTTTATGGATTTAAAATACACAAATTGTTCCTCAAAAGGTGATATTTAAACATTGGATAATTCTAAGTTACCAATATACTAAATCATTCACTGAAATAATGGCATCATTTAGAAGATTCCAGCAAGGAAAAGCTAAAGAATTGAACAGGGTAGGTTTAGAGTAAACTGGTTAAAAGTTATCTGCCAGAAATAGAATACTCCATTATTCTGCCCAACTGTTCAAACCTAGGGAACATTTCTAAATTTTGTTACTTTATTACTGTCTAAGGGAGGACTGTTTTATATTCATTTAAAAGTATTAACAAGAATCAAAGCATGCAAAAACAAAGACTGAAATGCAGAACGCATTTTAAATCAAGGCTGGAGAATTCATTAGCTCCAAGACACATTAGTCCTGAATTCAGTTCCATGCCATGCTGACACACACTGAGGCCACTAGGTTTTAAGGATCACCACTTTACTCCATTTCAGCAAAGGAGGTCTCAGCACAACTATATAAAGGAAAGAGACACAGCTCCAAATTTTTCATTTTTCTTGAGATTCAGAACTCTCAGGTTCAATGTTCTCTCTTTCTAAAAGTTACAGCAAAGGAACTGAGTATTGCCTAATGAATCAAATTAAGCAGATTTAAATATGTACCCATTAAAATTGGAAATCTCAATAAAGATTTAGTATCATAACACACGATGCAAACAAACCAGACTCTCATTCCATATCACTATAAAAGGTAATATGTATGAAGGGATTCTTCAAGTTGAAGGCTCAGAACTATGTTTCCTTGCCAATAGGACTTGGTTGGTGGTAATATCAAGAAGATAAAACATAGCTGCTTCCTGGAGCTGTGTTTTCAGTAAGAAATCCAAGAAACTCTTTTTAATGGCTTAAAAACATGAAATGAAATTCGACATTGAGAAGTCTCACTGTTACACTTTAAGTGTGTGGCCACATGCACAAAGACACAAAGTACTCCCATCACACTTTCAAGTAGAAAGGGAAAAAAAAAGATAAAGGGAAAAACAAGAAAAAAAAATCTCCTCCATCTTAGAAACTAGTCAAGATATTTGGAACTGAAGTAGAAATATTCCCAACCATCAAGAGCAAAGCACCTTGCTGTTAGTTAAGCCAAAATGACAGAGAAAAACAATCACATAGCAAAGACTGAAAATAATCACCAACCACTGTTGACCCACCACCATCAAGGAAGAACCGGTTGCACAGAAAGCTGACCAAAACCTTGAGATCACCACAGAAACTCATTAGATTTCAGGTATTAAACAAACTAAGAGCAAGAGAAAAAGAGAAAACATCCTATGAATTATCAAAGTTCATTTCATAAATAAACACAAAACTTGAACAGATGATGCAACCAACATGACCATTCAATCAAATAATTAATTCCCATGGAGCCCCCCAAGCCACAACCATTTATTTGGGAAAGGAGGAACCCCACTGATTAACCCCAATAAGCCACAAAGTATTCATATTTGTGTACTTATTATTAATCTAAAAAAAGACCTTGGAAATCTAAACAAATGACAATCTTTCCTGTCGTCACATTATCTCTCCATCCCCAAAAATGGAGTATTTCATGCTTTGTTTTATCGGACTATAATCATGTTTCCCTTTTGGCTTTGTCTTCGGTCTTTAATGAAGAAAATACATCCAAAGCAGTAGCATCATGTTATGCGGAATAACATGTAACCAACATATCTTCCTTAGGGATCTGGGAAAAGGTTCAACTGACTGGCACTGAAGTCTTTTTCAACAGAGAACCACCTACCACTCCCAGATCACGCTAACCAAACTAAGGAGAGCTGTCTGATGTTCTGCATTTAAACAAATGCACTCCCTTCTTCATCTATATTCCTTATTTTCCCCATCCCAATATGACTGCTCAATAATATGCTTCTTTTCATCTAACAAATATGAATAATTTGCTTTCAATCATATTTAAAGTACTCTAAGATTATGGCTGGGAATTTGGAATACCATTAAGCAAGCAATATTTTATCTTAGTTTAAGGAGTTAACAAACCATTTCCTGTCACGCTGGTCTGTTCCAGGACTCCTGGGAAGATTCTCTACCTCCACCAGCACAGGACCAGAGGGAATGGAAGGGTTCACAGGCAGAGCAGATTTCACTCCCCAAGGCTTTGGAAACAAATTACAAAATCATGCATTTTGCTAAGATGATAGATCTCTTCACCAATAAATAGAAAATTAAAAAGGAGTACTATTTACATAGTGAATAAATATAATATAAACAAATGCTTGATCTTATATACTAAAGATAATCTAACTGAATATTAATATTTTATTCATTCTACAGGATTTATAGGGACAGAAAATGTTTTATAGAGCACTTCTTCTATTTACATCTCAGAGAATAAAATAACAGAGAGTTTCACGTCATTGACCACTTTACAGGTAAGAAAAAGAAAATGCAAAAAAGCTTTCCCAAGGTTACACCACTATGAAAAATTCAATACTACTGTTTGTCATTATTAACTACAGTGTTCTAGTGGTTAAAAACTTAATATTGTCTTACCTGTTGGGAGCCATTACTTTGAGTTGAAACACTATTATGGACACTGTAATGGGGGAAAAAAAATCTATTAAAAAGTCATATATGAAGCTCTACAGGTTCACATCATAAGACTATACATACACTAATGAAAGTAGTTTATTTTTGAAGACATTACTTGTTTTGTTTCAAATAAAGAAAAAATTACTGTTGGTACCTAAAACTAAGAACGTAAGATACCCAGAAAACATCTGCTTTTATAGGCAAACACTTGCTTTTCTACAGTATGCTCATTTGATATTTCCATATACCTATATTTTAATTATGCTTTAGACATGTACTTCACTACTAATCTCGTTTATTCACAGGACTGTATCTGTCAAAGATCGCAAAACAAAGATAGCAGCACAAATGATTCCTTACATTCAAGGCAGTCAGCACAAACACCCACATAAACTTACCTGTCACTTCTTTTGTACACTCCTACCCTGTCAAGATTTCCTAGTGGAAGCAACAGCTTAGCGTTTTTTAACTCAAAAGACCTTAGTATAAACTTAAAGTTAGAAACTTCTCTGTATACCTTTCCTTCCAAATGAATTTATAAATTTTTCTTTCTTTGGGTGAGGAAGATTAGCCCTGTGCTAACAGCTGTTGCCAATCTTCCTCTTTTTTTGCTTGAGGAAGATTGTTGCTGAGCTAACATCTGTGCCAATCTTCCTCTATTTTTCTTTTTTGAGGAAGATTAGCCCTGAGCTAACATCTGCCACCAATCTTCCTTTTTGCTGAGGAAGATTGGCCCTCAGCTAACATCTGTGCCCATCTTCCTCTACTTTATATGTGGGACACCTGCCACAGCATGGCTTGATAAGTGGTGTGTATGTCTGTGCCTGGGATCCGAACTGGTGAACCCTGGCCACCAAAGCACAGTGCATGAACCCAACCACTATGCCACCGGATCGGCTCCCTATAAATATGTTTTTAAAAATTTATTTTAGGCTGCACTCATCTCCCTTTATGCCCTCAAAAAAGCACTTAAAAAACTCAACCTTTAATACAACAAAATAAATAGAAACAAACCTCAAGGTGGGAGGGAGGAGGGCAAAGGGGGTGACTAGGCACATGTGTGTGGTGACAGATGGTAATCAGTCTTTGGGTGGTGAACATGATGTAATCCACACAGAAATCGAAATGTACTGACATACACTTCAAATTTATAAAATGTTATAAATCAATGTTACCGCAATAAAACATACATTAAAAAAAAAGAAAACAATTATTAAGAAAAACAACCCAAATACATTTTCTGTAGATTAAAAAAAATAAAAAGAAACAAACCTCAGAACAGCTAAAAAAAGAGAACAAATATTCAATGAAATAAGAACTCAAAGATGAGATATTACTACAACAAAATGAGGGGGAAAAGGGGAGTCAGGCGAGCAATGAAGTGGTTAAGTTCGCAGCCTCCGCTTCAGGGGCCTGGGGTTCATGGTTCAGATCCCAGGCACAGACCTACTCACCGCTCATCAAGCCACACTATGGTGGCATCGCACATACAAACTAGAGGAAGACTAGAACAGATGTTAGCTCAGGGCCAGTCATCCTCACCAAAATAAATAAATAAATAAAATAAAAATTAAAAAAATAAACGAAAGGAAAAAAAGTTTACTAACTTCAGACCTTCTAACATAAGCATAATTAGTACCCTGAGGTAAAGAATTCAATGAAAGTAACTGAAAATACGCTCAAAGTTATAAAAAAAATTCCTTGAAAGTGAGAAAATAATCTACAGATTTAATAAGAGCACTGTGTTCCAGGAAAATGAGAAACAGAATTAAATACATTCAATCTCTTATTGTTAAATTACTGATCTTCAAGGATAAAGAAAGAATACTTCAGGAACCCCAAGCAGATCTAAAAGCAAATCCCTGCCACTATCAGGTTGGCACAGACTTCTCCACAGCCACGGCCAAGATGTCATCCCAGTAAAAGGAAACGGGCAAAGCTTCTCACACACTCTGAAGACAACATCCATGAGCCTTCTTAGAAGAATTAAAG
Source organism: Equus przewalskii (assembly GCF_037783145.1). Taxonomy (NCBI): domain Eukaryota; kingdom Metazoa; phylum Chordata; class Mammalia; order Perissodactyla; family Equidae; genus Equus; species Equus przewalskii. Next base: position 10,682,209 of record NC_091847.1, read on the forward strand.
CAAAACAAAAACCCAGTGATGATGAAAGACAACTAACTAAGAAAGAACTCACGAATGAAGACGCCTTGCTAAAGACGGTGGGTGATTCTATCTGATTTTTTATTAACTACATAGCTATCACAAGCTGGGCCATCAGAACCTGCGCTACCGTCACCTGGGTTCAAATGTGCAGCACCACCAGCCCTGCTCTCTGAATCTCCGGTTCCTCTTCTCCACGATAACGTTAGGAAGATTAAAGGAATTAATACTAGCAAAGCACAAAGAAGAGTGATAAATAAAACTAACTGACAAAAAAAGTTACAAAAAATATTGCTTAGTGTAGATCTGCTGCCAAGGTAATTGTAAAGAATATATCTATGAGGCATGATTTCTTTCTACTAACCATTTTCCTCTTCCCAGAATACATTATGCTCGTTTAAGTAATCCATAATCCCAAATATTAATGAAATTTTATCCAACCTGCCTGGTATAGAAATTAGACTCACTACTCCATACGATCGCCTGGGTTACTCTCTGAAGCTTTTTCCTTTGACTGGAATAACTTCAACAGGTGATGAATAAAAGATGAATAACAATGTAAGAAAAAAAGTGCTTATAATAAGTGATGTTAATTGAATCATGGCTCTCTGTTTACAAATAATCTGAAATGCAGAAAGCACGATTTTCTCCTAACTACACACATTCTTTCACCTCCACTAATATGAAAGCAGGAACGAACATGTCTCAATACTGACCTAATCCAAGCTTCCCCTTTTAAAGGGCTCCCTGCAACAACTGACCCCTTTTGCTTTTAAACTCCCTCTATCCATCATGTCCTCCACCATTTCTTCTTTTCCTCTCGTGTCTAAGATTCTGTCCACTAAGCCTGCACAAAAAAATACGAATAACTGAAATGTGAACTATCCTTTAAAATGTCACCTCTTCTTAAAATACTTTATATTAGTCAACATTCACAAGGGAGTAGTCAGAGGAGAAGAAATTGTACAAGGAAAATTCCCGACATCAGCCAATTTAAAAACCTGTTATTCAAATAGGCACAGTATAAGGTCAAGAGGCTTTTTAGGTTAAATAGTTGTGCTTTTTCAAACAGTGCTGTTTCCCACGGTTCACTGGAGCAAAACTCTTCAGGCAAACAAACTACAACGGCAAGAATGAAAGGGCAGTCACGCAGTCCAAGCTCAGGTTCCCTCAGGCACTGTCAGCAGCAGTGCTGAATGACCTTCAGCAGAGCTGGGACTCCCTCTCGGAGTTCATTCCTAAAAGTTTATTCCAATAAAAAAATAATGAAGTATCATGACTTAAATATCCCATTTCTTCTGTGTTTTCAAGAGCCAAAAGCATTACTCAAGAAAAGACAACAAAATTTAGTTATTAAAGTTAAATTAATCTTAATTCTAAACATAAAGACTACACAGTCATACTCACTTTCTGGTCAGAAATGTATATTTCAAAAAATTTTTAAAGGAGGACAGACTCTTACAAACAAAGCCTTAATTTTTCAACCACCCGTCAGTACTTGAATACTTTTTCCACATTTCTGCTAACTGCACCAGGTTATCTTCTTGACTTTCAGCTGTAATATTGTCCCAGCCCCTTTCAGGAAAGCAAGACATGATCCATTAAATGAACAAAAAAACCAAATAAAATAATTTTAAAAATACAGAACACTGCTAACAGTTCTAACTTAGATAAAATGGACAAATTCTAGAAAGACACAAACTCCCAAACTGACTCAAGATGAAAAATGAAATCTGAATAGACCTATAACAAGAAATTGAATTAGGAATTTTAAAACTTCACACAAAAAGGAAGTCCAAGCAAGATGGCTTTAATGGTGAATTCTACCATACATATAAAGAATACAAATTGTTTACAGACACCTCCCGAACAAGAGGAAAGAAGGAAACATCTCCCAACTCATTCTGTCAAGCCAGTATTACCCAGACACCAAAACCAGAAGACGACAGTACGAGAAAACCACAGACCAATACTTTTGATGAATAGACACACAAATCCACAACAAAACACCAGTGAACCAAATGCAGCAACATATAATATAGAGAAGGACATACACCATGACCAAGTGGGGTTTATCCCAGATATAAAATTAACTGCTTATCTGTAAATCTACCTTTGTTCTTTGAGCTCATTGTGCGCAAGGACCATAATTGATTCATCTTTATATCCTGAGTCACACGCCAATAACAAATGTTTGTCATTCTCATTATAAATAGCACATCCACCCCCACTCCACTCTTTATTTCTCCAAATTGCTTCATTTTTCTTTGTGTCAATTTTATCTGGCATTACATGTTTATTTGTTCTCTGCAATATCCCCAATGCTTAGGGACAACTTAACATTTTGGTAGGTCTTCAACAAATATCTGTTTAATTAATGACACCAAGTACATAAATTCTAAAATATTCTATATCAATTCCTAAGTTGCAGGACATTGCTCACCTGAGTTCTTCAGGTTTTGCTGTACTTGCTGACAGAAGAAAAAAGAGAACATCTCATTAGTTTCCTCTTACATGGCAAACTGCTTCACCATTCATAAAAGCAAATCTGGACTAATTGTTTTGTAAGCCCTGTTTCCCAACTATAGATTTAAAAACCTTCCTTTCATAGTGTTCTAGGGTTCACATCATTAAAGTCAATAATGACAACTATTTCCATTTTTGAAATAATCAGTAAAATAAGCACGCATCTTTTCTTTTACAACAGATATCTGCCAGCTTCCTCGTGTGACCTGAGCAACAATGAAACGTGGGAAGTAAGGAGTGTTAGGATTTTAAACCACCACATATTGAAGTGGTTCATTATTTGATTCATAGCCATACTAAAAATTATGAATAAAAATCAGTTTTTTAAAAAACTGATACTGCCAAACATCAGGTCATGGCAGTTATTTCTGGACAACTGGTAATGACCCTGACACTACACAAATTTAAAATTCAATCTGTATTTTAATGCAAACTCAGATTCTAAACCAAACATAAGTTTTAGTTTATTTGTCAAAGTAAACTATGCTTTTTTTTTTTTTTTGCTTTTTCTCCCCAAATTCCCCCAGTACATAGTTGTATATTTTAGTTGCACGTTCTTCTAGTTGTGGCATGTAGGACGCCACCTCAGCGTGGCGTGATGAGTGGTGTCATGTCCGTGCCCAGGATCTGAACCGGTGAAACCCTGGGCCACCGAAGCGGAGTGCACCAACTTAACCACTCAGCCCCAGGGCCAGCCCCTATGCTTTTAATTACATAATTAAAGTAACAAATTAGCAGGTAACATTTATGAACTTGGAAATGTCTATGAATGATGTACACTGAAAATTAAATTTAAAAACTGTATTTAACAGAATCCTTAATAATATTATAATATGAAATAAATTTTTACTTAAAATTTATTCAGCATATACCAACGTTGGTAAAAGTCCCAAGGGGATTTGAGAGATTACTATGAATGAGATCTAGAAGTCAAAAAGTGAAGGGAAAATGCTACTCTACAGAACTAAAACAGTTCACGTGAACAAAAACTGAACAACTCAGAATAGTGTCCGAATTGGGATTAACATGAAGTTTTACCCTCAGCAATAATAAAGGCAATTTTTTTCCCTTGTGTTTTATTAAATTGATTATGCCAGAACCAAATTCAATAATACTTTAGTTGACTGGCACAGACTCAAGATTCAGCCAACTTCCTCTCAAGTAAACAATACCAACACAGGAGGAACTGTCAAGGAAGAAAAGTCCTGTGAAACGGTTGCATTTCACCTTTCATTTGTAGAGTTCGTCGAGAATATCGTTTGCTGGGTCTTCTTTCAAAGGATGTTGATCTTCTTGCTTTATTGGTTTTTGTGGTCTGATACTCAGTTTTCCCACTAAAATAAATGAGGCATATTAACAGGAATAAGAGAATTTGAGGCCTCCAGTAATCAGACATAAATGAGAGAAAGTCTACATTGAGGTTCTCCTTAAAAGAGCCATCCTAAAGAAACTACTAATGGAAATCTTGATGTCTCTCTTTACCATATCATTCTTTCACTCATTAGGCTTGTGTGAAATATGCAACACACAAATTATATTGCTTTTTCTTAAGCATGCACATCATCTAAAAATAACTTAAATAAGTTTGGAGTACCTGTGCTTTTATGGAACTTCCTTGCCCTCCCCATCCACACTTCTCAATCAAAGTGTGCAATTAACTCAAGATTCTCATTTACTTTTTCTAATTGTAATATACATTCCAAATCATTTTCCAGAAATATTTAAAACTACCTCACTCTCCTTAATTTCCATTTAAATTCTATGAAGAAAATACCTCTCCACTTTTAATATAAGTAGAAAGAAGCTCTCTTACATGAATCCCACACAATCGACTTGCCACATTATTGATATTATCCATTCCTTCTTTAAATCATACAGACTGATTCTCACCGTATGCTGAAAACTCACAATCAATCTACTCTCAGGTAAACCAAAATATTTGTAATTTATCACCAACAAACAAACAAAATCTATGAGAATAATGAAACCACATTTATAAAGGACCAGAAATGTTATCCAGATTAATTTCCCACTCAGTGCAGGATACCCTTCTACTATGTGGTAGACAGTTATTGGTTAGAGACTCCCTAAACATATAGATACAACTTTTGCTACATGGATTTAAATCAGGGGTTAATTAATACATAAAGTAAATGTCAAGAGGGATATAAAATTAATTACACCATTACAATATTTTCTTGTCTATTCAGGAAATTACAACCAATAACAACAGCACTTTTTCCTTTTATTCTGGCCAATGGAAAACACTGGCAAATCACTTTATTTCTCCATGCCTTAGTTTCCACACCTGTAAAATGAGAGGTTGGCCTAAATTTTTTGGCCTCTATAAATGAATTAAAGCTATAGCAAGCAGCTGTTAACATTAACCTATATCTAAATCGTGATCCTAGTCGAATAAATCCCGATCGATGGGAACCCTTCTGGACGGGGCCTCGGAGGCGGAAGAAGGCATGGTGCTCCACAGCACACTTCCATAAATGTTTGCACGCTTTGGGATGATCCAGTCTAAAGACAAATGTATGCTCCTGCTCTTTGCCCTGAAAAAGAAAAAAGGATGTAAAAATAGGTAATTATTAGATCAAACAGTCCCATCCCATTACTCAGGTACAAATAAAACCACAGCAATACCAAGAATCAAATAATAAAGCATCTGGCTTGCTCCCTGAAACCCAGACACTCTTTATAGCTACCTACATAAAAAGGCAGAGTTGAAGTCAAGCTGTCCATTTTCTTAGCCAATGTAAAAATATTCCTAAGAGGGTCCTCTCTATGTGTGATCTCGTTGCTCAGAGAAACATAAAATGGGCTTTATCTGCCATACTTTGGGATAAATGTACAATTATAATTTAAAAGTTCATATAAGATCTGGCAATATAGTTCAACAGACTTAAAAATGTCTACATTTTTGTCATAGCAACCATAACCACAGGAATCTACCAGTTAACATTCACAGGTACTTTTCTAAAGATTTCACAGGAGCTGCTTCAATGAGTAGATACTATCATTAGCCCCATTTCACAGATAAGGAAACTGAAGCTCAAGAAAATAAGCCCAAGGTCACAAAGCTAGTAAGAGAGGAAACCAGAATTTGAACTTAGTCATTTGGGCTCCAGAGCCTATGTTTGTAATAACTAAGGTACACTGTCTCTCTAAGGAAAAAGATTTTCTAAACACCAAAATTTACACCCAGAGACTTTCTTCACACTCTCATTTATAATATTAGAACTTGGCAAAAAACATTTAGTCCAAAACAAGAGAAATAATCAAGTAAATAATAGTATATTTAAAAACTATACAGAGATAAATGAACAAAAGATGAATGCACTATTGTTTTTTCATACTATAGAATACTATAGTGGGGCCAGCCCAGTGGCATAGCAGTTAAGCCCAACGCACTCCACTTTGGCAACGCAGGTTCAGATCCCAGGCACAGACCTACACACTCATCAAGCCATGCTGTGGCAGCGACCCACACGCAAAGTAGAGGAAGATTGGCACAGATGTTAGCTCAGGGCTAATTTTCCTCAAGCACAAAAAAAAAAAAAAAAGAGGAAGACTAGCAACAGATGCTAGCTCAGAGTTAATCTTCTTCACCAAAGAAAAAGAGAATTTTATATATAGGTTAAAAATCAATGAACTAGATCTACATGGCTATATCCGTTTGGGTAAAATAAGCAAGGGCTGCAAAAAATCCAAATATATACGATCTATGTAAATTTTTAAAACAATTCTACCATGTGTTATGATGTGTTTATATCTGGAAAAAGTTGGAAAGTGTGAGAATGATATCCTCCAAGAACGATGGCCAGTTATGGGGAAGAAAGGTATGAGCTGGGAGATCAGACCTTAGCTGTATCAAATTTATTTTTATTAATTTATCTATTTCTAAAAGATAATTCTGAAGCAACAATGCCAAAAATGTTAAATCTAGATGAGTAAAATGGATACCAGTTTTATAATTTTTTGTACTTTTCAGTATATGTTGAATATTTTCTCATTTAAACTACTTTGTCATGTAAAATGTTTTATAAACTCTATGTAGTTTCTCCATGACCTTGATATAAGCAAAAATTCTTAAATTTCAGGGCTGGCCCCGTGGCCGAGTGGTTAAGTTCGCGCGCTCCGCTGCAGACGGCCCAGTGTTTCGTCGGTTCGAATCCTGGGCGCGGACATGGCACTGCTCGTCAGACCACGCTGAGGCAGCGTCCCACATGCCACAACTAGAGGAACCCACAACGAAGAATACACAACTATGTACCGGGGGGCTTTGGGGAGAAAAAGGAAAAAATAAAATCTTTAAAAAAAATAAAAAAAATTTAAAAAAAAATAAAAAAAAAAAATTCTTAAATTTCAACACACAAAAAGTATTGATGACAAAGAAAAAAATTTATAAAGTGTATTACATTAAAATTGAAACCCTCTACTTATACAAAAGATACTACTAAGGGAGTCAAAAGGCAAGCCAAGGATCAGAAGATACTTGCAACACATATATCTGACAAAGAACTGATATCCAGAATATGTAAAGAACTTCTTCACTGAGAAAAGAAGCTCATTACCCAATAGAAAAGTGAACAAAAGACTTGAACAGGCACTTCATAAAAGAGAGTATCTTAATAGTCAACAAATATACAAATAAGTGCTAAACAGTCATCAGTGGAATGCAAATTAAAACCATAAAATGATTCTACTACCACAATGGATAAAATGAAAAAGAGAACACCAACATTAGCCAAGAAAAGAACAAACGGAACTCTCACACACTGCGGGTGGGAACGTAAACTTGTCTGACACTTTGGAAAACTGATGGTCCTCACAAAAGTCAAACACAGGCGTCTCCTAGTGCTCAGAGCAGCACTCTTCTTAATAGCCAAAAACTAAAAATAACTCAAATATCCGTCAGCAGGATGGATAAGTAAGCGTGGTCTAGTCATAAAATGGAATACTATCTATCAACAAGGACGAGCCCACTACAACCAGTCACCGCAACAGCTGCCGCTCACAACTACCACGCTGAAAGAAAGACGCAGACACCACGAGAACATTCAGTCAGGCTGCACTTACATAAAGTCCAAATACAAGCAAAGTCTAATCTTATTAACAGTGGTAACGTCAGGGGAGTGGTTGCCCTTGAGGACTGGACCTGGTGAGGGCACAGGGAGATCCTACAGCTCGGGTACTATTCCATTTCCTCATCGGGGTGCTGGTCATACAGGCGTAGGTGAAAATTCAACAAGCTGTACACTTATTTTCACACTTATCTGAATTTATGTTATACTTCAATAAAATTTACCAACAAAAACTGCACATAGGAAAAAAACCATGGGAAAATGTATACCTCAAAGTAGGGAAAACCTTTCTATGACACAAAACCCACAAGCCATAAAAGACTGATAAATTCACCTATTTAAAGTGCATGGTAAAAACCATGATAAGCAATATTAAAAGACAACTGTAAGATAAAATATTTACAATTTCTATGACAAAGGTCAAAACCTGTAAGAAAAAAGGCCAACAACCTGAAAGAAAAATGGGCAAAGGATATGAATAGACAGTTTGGAGAAAAGGAAATTCAAATAACTCAAATGTATAAAAAGATGTTCCATATCACTCATAATAACAGAAATAAAAATTAACCTAAAATGAAATTCCATTATCACCTTTCAGATAAAAATGTGTTTACTCCCTCTGAGGAAACAGGTTTGTACACCAATAAATAGTGGAACTCAATAGGATCTCTCTATATCCAGGACAAATGCACATAACCATTTGAAACACCAAATCTACCTCCAGGAAATTATCCTATAGATACTTGCCAATCTACAAATTAATGTATTTACAGTGAATAAATGTCAATTAACTGAGAATTGATTAAATAAATTATGGTACATCCATACACTAGAATATTAAGTAGTTTTATTTTGTTTTCCTTAATAAGAATGAAGAAGTACTTTATGCACAGATATGGAAAAGATTCCAAGTTATAATGTAAAGTTAAAAAAAAGGTAAGTAGAGAATAGTATATAAGCATAATAACTTTTGTATAAAGAACTGATACATACATTTGCTTGTATATATGTATAAAACACCTTCAAAAATACATCCAAGAAGCTACTATTGTATTAGATCAAATCTAAAATGTCATTCGGGATGGCCCAGTGGTGTAATGGTCAACTTTGCACACTCCGCTTTAGCGGCCCAGGGTTTGCCGGTTCAGATCCTGGGTGCAGACCTATAAACCTCCCATCAAGCCATGCTGTGGGAGCATCCTACATAGAGGAACTAGAATGACCTACAACTACAATATACAACTATCTACTGGGACTCTGGGAGGGGAAAAAAACGGGGGTCGGGGGGGACTGGCAACAGATGTTAGTTCAGGGCCTATCTTCCTCACAAAAAGAAGAAGAAAAAAAGTCATTGTTAAGATGCACAATTATTTTATGGCCCAATAAGGACGAGTGTCACCAATTATGACCATGTTTTCTTATCACATAGAATTATAGTTTATTCTTCTTGAAGGATGATCTTTAGATTTAGATACAAGTATCATTTAATCACATATGTGCTCACATAAAAAGGAAAATATTTGTAAAATAAGTTATTTTTACATCTGAAATCTGCCTCTTCTGAATCATTTTCAACTCATTTGTTGATGATATAATGATCATCCCTTGTGCCATCAAAAGATTTCTTTTCAAAATGCTCTATTATTGTCTTGATTTTCTTCCAAAGTGTGTGATAAGGCAATCATTTGCATGTATATCAGCAGTAAAACTTAAAATTTATCACTGTTTCATCTAATTTTGAGAATCTTCTTTTTTCAGTTCTGCTTGGTCATTCTCACACTCCACTGTGCATACCACCAATCTTTGTAACATTCTGCCCAATTTGCTTTTACCTACATTGGTCTATAGTATGTACATGTTTTTTTCAAATTTATTTCTTTGTATGCAGTAAAATTATTTTTATTTTCTCATAATTCTGTGAGTTTTGACAAATGCATAGTCTAGCAACCACCACCAAAATCACGACACAGAATAGTTCTCACTCCCACAATTCCCTGTGCTGCTCCTTTTTAATCAAGCCTCCTCACCCCCCTAAGCTCAAACAATTGGTGATCTGTTTTCCACATCTACAGGTCTGCCTTTCCCAGACTGCCACAGAAATGCACTCAGACAGTCGTATCTTTTGAGTCCGACTTCTTTCACTTAGTGTACACATTTGAGATGCATCCACGTTGCTGTGTTTATCAATTAGGAACTAGATTTAACTGCAAAAAAACCGTAATCCTTATTTTAGTAGGCTTTATTAAAAAATATTACTAGGTCGATCTTTTTGATTAATCTTTTTGATCAGGTACTAAACAGATAAAGTTATTTAAACGTAACTTTTTATACACGAGATTTATTTATCAATGAAGAAACAAGAATAGTCTACATTATCTTTAATCTTAAGGGCAGAAAACTGTATTTTTAGGATGGTGTGACTTGAAGCAGGAAATTTTTTAATTAAATTATTAATTGTACTAAGTTCTATGGCTCTGTAAAACAACAAGGAACATTTCCTCTTTTAGAGACTTAAGTTATCACATAACATAGTCATTGTTAAATAAATAATGCAATACAATTCCTACCTGATCATCATCTTCTACAACCACCAGGGTTAATTTATTCTTCTTAAAATCCAATCTGGTTATCTTGGGCCTATAACAATATAAGAATAACAAATAAATGTCCTCTAAATTAAAAAAAAAAATTTTATTGTTACATTAAGCATATTAATCACCGAACTTCTGCATTGCAAATTGATTAAGAGGGTAAACATAAACTGCACTGCCCATCAAAAAAGCCTCCAATCTAAAAAATAGTTAAGATGACAGAAAAAAACATATTTCAAATGCAATACTTCTAGCAAAATTGATGCTGCAAATATATCAGGCATTAAAAATGTTAAGGAAAAAAGAAAATGAAGCAATTCGTATATATATTTCACAGGCCCCCAACTATGGTGTAAGAGATTCTCCAGGCCCAGCATTAAAGCAGCAGCACAGGAAGTGGATACAGGAAAGACTACCAAGCCTTCTAAAAGGCATAAAGACACACAAATGAGCGATCAGGGCCTTCAACTCTATTCTCTATAGCAATCTTGGTTTGAAGAAATACATCTTTAGCTAAAAAATTTTTTTCTTTAAAAATCTCACTTTATGGCCCATTTTCCAAGTCTATCTCCTACCTCTACTAAAATTCTAAACAATCTACACCACATTATAACTCTGTACTTCTATAAACTGTGAATGTCAAAACAATGCAACTCTCACTAATTTTTAAACATAATTGTAAAACATACCTTGTTTCCAAGAGCTGTACTAAACCAATAAGTAACTAAGTGTACTAGGTGGAGGAGGAGCAAAGATCTAGCACTTATTTAAGTGTAACAAATACTTACATAATGCGCACTAAGTGTCAGGTACTCTTCTAAATGTTTTACATGTATTAATTCAACTGAGTCTCACAACAATTGTATGAGGTGGTATACAAATGCTTTCTTTATCTCCCCGCCTCAGCATTCTCCGGCCATGAAGCCTGTTCCAACTGCCCACAGGGCAAGCTGGAACAGTCAGAGAATCAACACTCAAGGACTGGGTAAATAAACACTCCAGCTCCCTCACCCATCGAGGGAGAATTATAAAGGTGTTCCACTCAAGCCTCTCCAAGAGTCCCTAGCAGGGACACCTCAATGCAAAAATAAATCAAATAAAATCAACTTTTTGAGGAGAAATCATTTTCAACCTAAAATCCCATTCTCAGCCTAATTATCAAGAAAGCAAAGCAGAAGAATAAACTGTGTTAAGGCACCCAAGGATTCAAATAATTTACCTCTTACATCCTCTTCATAGGCAGTTACTTGAGGATATACATCAGTAAAAACAAAAGCAAAGAAAGAGGAAAATATAGGAAGACAACAAAGGATCTTAGCTGAGAAAACAGGAAAAGGAAGTCCCAAGACAAAAGCTGTAGAGCAGCCTGGAGAGCAAACAGTTCCAAGTGGAAAAGAAGAATCATTGAATGCAACCCCCAAGAATTCGAAAGAGCTTACGGAGAAGACAAAAGCAGGTAACTAAAAAGGGATGTAAAGGGATGTGTGGGGTGCATGAGACTGAGGGTGAGTAAAGAACTTGAGAAAAAACAAAAAGCTATACAGAGAGGAAATGCAAGCCTGTTTGTGAGTTCAAGGATTTCAGGGCTGATCAAGAGAAAGACAGGACCATGAGACAGCAGTATTGCACAATGAGCTTTATTCAGAGGTGTTTAGGCAGGGTTGCATGAGAGGGGAAGTCCTTCACAGGAGACCTTCCAGAGGTGGCAGCATAGGGCCACCACAAAGAAGAGGGCACAGGAACGCCCAGGAGAGAGGAGGCTTCTATGTCTGGTGGATGGCATTCAGCAGCAAGGGGGGAGTCTGGGTTAGAGAGCTCTGAAGGGCATTAGTGGTTTGGGGTCTTTTATTGCTACAGGACTTGCGTCATCTATGGCTAACAGACATGGGGTGCAATTTGTAGTGGGATATGCAAAACAGGCAGGCTCTAAATGGCTTAAAATATACTCACGGGCTATATTTAAAGTAAGTGGATGTGTAAGCATTTGAGTTTGGCACTGGCGGGCTTTGAGTTCAAAGTCCTAATGTGCTGTGAGGACGTAAACAACATAGGGGCCGAGACACAGCGGCCGTCTTCGGCTCACGTATATGACACCAGTACACTAAGTTCTGCGCCTGTTCCGACACAGACATCATACTGTAAACACTCTTTCCGGATTTTCAGATTTTAGAACCAACCAGATAAAACATGAAGAACTTAATTATAGTTATGAAGTCCAAGAAAAATCCATCCTTGATGTAAAAGTAAAATGCAAATTTAATTTAAAAGTATGGATGATAGAAGTTGAGACACAGAAAGAGAAGCACAGCTTTAAAAGGGGGGGGTTAAAACAGGGGGTAAAAGTGTTAATATCTTCCTCTTACACAATATAGAGTAGAGAGCAACTGAGATTGTGGAACAAGAAATACTAAAAATAGTGACACAACTACATGACAGGACAGAGTGCCCATGTGAACATTTAATAACTATAGAAATATTTCTATTAAGACCTATTCTGATATTCCTTGAGACTAACGGAAAATATGGATAGAAAAGTTTTGAAAAATTGTCTCTTGGTGGGGGGGACTAAAGATAGGAGTCTGAAAGGAAACAGTTGCTTTTCATTTACAAGCTTTTCAGAACTATTTGATTTCCAAACTCAATGTCACGTAATAACTTGATACAAATGTTTTTACTCATTAAAAAAACAAAACAACAAGTATCTTTGACATTAACTCTGCTTACCAAAAAAATAAGCCAATTTTGGTCTCTCCTTCAAAAACAAGGACTCCTGTTGGGGTTAGTCCCAAGCTATAGTCATTCCCATCTCTAGCCTAATTTAAAGGACAGCAAAATGTGTTAGCTTTATTTGCATAAAACAGGTTTCACATTTTCACACAACTGTTTAATTATATTTTCAGATTGAATGATATTAATTATATAGAGACTCATATGCAAGGTATTTTCAACAATTAGAGTACCCCAAAATAACATTCTCAGGAAGATTTACACATACATTTAGTTCAGTGCAACACTAGAGTCTGAAGATGTGTCTCCAGTGAAAATAGGTATGTACAGTTCCACTACAAAGAATGCTCTTTCCAGGCTCTTTCCATATTCTACTAACCACTTAAATCACAAATTCTGAAAAAGCCTGCCTTTCTGGGAAAACTTAGCTATTTAAACTAGAAATAACTTAAATCACTACACAAGCTATACTTACAGATTATCAAAGTCCTCTCGAGCTATAAGTTTTCAACTTAGTTTCCTAAATTATTTTTATTTTTACAGAGCCTACTCAGGTTAAGTGATATAAGATGATATAAACATGAAATGAAAGAACAAGTGGTTTGAAAAACAACAAAAAAGAGAAGAACAGCTTAAAAGAACAGACCTAGCTTTCTGGAGATTCTGATTGTTCCTCTTCTTTCTTATAATGAAACGATATGAGATTCTCATCATTCAGTACTTAATCTCAATGTCTATAACACATCCAAAATATCCCATGCTAAACTATGCAGACTCCATATCCTCCCTCAGACTGAAAGATTCCAGTCACCTTGAATCTTGAAGGAATAAATTTTTTAAAAAGCATCACAACACAGTGCTCACCTTGACCACATGCATATCAACCCCATACATTTCTAGCCATTTGGCTTTATTCAGATAATTGGTTTCAGCTTGTGCTGGTGTCTGACTTCTGAAATTTAAAAAACAGTAATTTTTAAAATAATAAATGTCAAATGAATTCTATACCAAGTATAGAAATAGAAAAAACCAAATATGAAGTCATTACTGTCATTATGTTAAAGGAAGTGTGATCAGATATCAAGTACCTGCATTCCTTCCATTTCTCAAACACAGCCAGCTCCATCTCTTCAGTCTGAACGGGCACGAACCTGAACTCAGACACAAGGTCAGGGCCGTGCTCAGCAAGATCACAGTCACCAAGCTCAGCTACAAACAGAAGTTCCACAACATTATATTTTGTTAATGAGCTTATTCCCTGCTGAATCTTTCTTCAAAACTCATTTTACTAATAAAAATTGCTAAGAAGATTACAAAAGATTCTTTTTTAAACTACCAGGAATTCAGAACACCCAGACCTTTCCCAAAAATAAATCTAGCTTAGTCTTATGACTCATTTGTTTGTACACAAATCACACATTTGTGATTAGTGGTGCGCTTTCAATTAAATGTCTTTCTCTTAATTTATTCATAGCTTATAATGCTTAGCTTCTGAAAACCTCTTTCCAGACTTCCACAGAGAAATATCTTTTGATCTTATAATGAAGAATTTATTTAGCAATCTTTAAAAAACAATTAGCTGGCAATTATCAAGAATCTAAAAATGCACAGAACATGACATCATATACCACTGTAAGATATCATCTCTGTCCCTCCTGGAATTTTAAATTATCAATCCTAAAAAGATAACTGAAAAAAAAATTAATAAAGAATACTTGAGGAAGGAAAGCAGGAGGAAAAGAACTGGACAATGCGCAAACACGTACTCATCTGTGGCTACCTCTGAACTGTGCGTTTAGGGAAGAAGAGAAAACAACAATTCTAATTTTCTATACTTAAGAAATTTTTCCTTTAAAAGAATATTTTACTAATAAAAAATTAAAATATTTCCATTTTGATTAAAAAAATCCAGCTGCACAGAGAAAAAGTACATGAGAACTATCTTGCGATAATAATAAAAATGGTAACAACATTATTTATTGAGCACCTACTCTACACAATGGACATATTACAGATATACTGTCATTTAACTTCACAACAAGCTTGGAAAATATTTATTATCATGCCCACTTTATTGTGAAGAAATTGCTCTCTTGTCTGAACCACAATATCTTGAAGAAGCACCACAGCAAATCTGCTATGTAACGTTGCTCAGGATATATACTAAAACAGTAAAGAAGGGGCTGGGCCAGCGGCATAGTGGTTAAGTCTGTGCACTCCGCTTCAGCAGCCCGGGGTTTGCAAGTTTGGATCCCAGTGCAGACCTACACATTGCTCATCAAGCCACACTGTGGTGGCATCTCACATACAAAATACAGGAAGACTGCCATAGATGTTAGCTCAGTGACAATCTTCCTCATCAACAACAACAAAAATAAGTAAAGAAAAATTGAACGAGAGTGTGAGAAAAAGGTAATAAAAATTATTCTGATAAAATATAAAATCATAAATGAGAAACAAGGAGCTCATTTTATAAAGATGACAGTAATACTTCAGCAACTTTATTCTTAAAGACCTTAAGAATTAGGAGGATCTGGTAAACTATTAGACATGGGACAAAGTGATTCATTAGATAAAACATGAAGTTTGGAGGAATCATAAAAATAATGGTGCCGTGGGTGAAAGAGAAAGTAGGGAAGAGCTTTTATTTAGGAAAATAATATGACACGTAAGGTTAAGAGATAACAGAAAAGAGCCACAAGCATGAATCAAACCAACAATTATTAAGTAAGCACTTCTTTGAATAGTGTTTTGTTATATACACAAAAATGCATAAAAATCATATTTCCAAGAAGCATATACTTTAGCTGTCATCAAACTAACAGAGAGACAGAATATATGAGGCAATAAATGGTGTAAGACAGATACTGAAAATGACAGCTTTTCAGTATATCTGAGTTTTAGAATTAACCACCTCATACAGGAATAAAATGTAAAAGTCTACTTTCAAGAAAATATGCATGCAATTATATACTTCTGATTATTACAACGCTAGAGGCACAACATTTCCAAGCTTGTATCTAGCTTGGAATACATATTTTCTGCACATGAGAAAACAAGTTTTAATTTGTAGACAGGCTAGAACAGTAGATGGAGGCAGGTAGATAATTTACACTAGTGGCAAATTTTTGGAGGACAGAAATTTCCTCCAATCACCAATCCCTCTATCAACAGGAAAGTATGCTTTCTTAAATAGCAGAAGCACAAAAGCAGCAAAAATATTAGGTTTACCATAAAATGTAAAAATTTAGTCTTATTAATATCTAGACAATGGCAAATACATACTACGGATCTTAGAGGAATTGGGGATAAATATGGAATCACCAGAAAAGGTATAAATTAATATCTTGATTAATCATTCAATATTTTTATTTTTATTCTAGTATATAGAGAAACTCCAAGAGAATCTTTCTTTCTATTTTGTGAAGAAGGAAAGAAATTATATTCTTACTAAAATGTCAATTTTTCAGAAGAAAATATCTGAGTTTAAGAGTATCTGATCAGTGTAACAAGGAGGTATAAAAGAATAAGTTTTTCATTAATCCTATTTATTGGAAAACACTCTTTTTATTCGTAACATAATCACCAGGAATTTTTAAAAACACTCTAAGTATTTCTCTCACGGATTCATTTATAAGACTACCACTAAAGAAAGCAAACCATGTGGCTATTTCAACAATTTACTCATATATCACTGTGTTCTTTTTAAGAAAAAAAAATTTGCTGAGGGCCCAAATATAACATTTATTATGAAGTAGACTGCAATTTTTGCTTGAAAATAAACAAAACTAGAAGTGGAAAGGGGGCAAATAAAGTGACAGGGAAGAAAAAGAAGGCAATGTTCTAAAACAAGTGAAAGTAAAAGTCAGAGTCAGATACTGATACAAATTTACACAAAAACAGTAGTGATTCTTTTCTTGTATATTACTTTGAATCTTTTTAAATTCTTTAACTAAAAGCACACAATAAAAAAGTACACTTTACTCTTGACAGTCAACATAAGAATTGCTTACCTTGCAGATTATAAGCTGCCAACTGAACTGCTGTATCAAAAGGACACTCTAATCTGAGAACAAAGCACAAATTTGTTAGACAAGTCAATTTCACAACCTTAATTTTAAGATAAATGGAAATAATACATATTTTATGTTGACCATTTCTTTTTCATAATTAACTATAAACTTATTTTTCAAAATCATTTTCAACTACTCAAGAAAACGTGGTTTACCTTAAATAACTAGTACTCACTTTCCACTGAGAATATCTTGCTTTAACTGAAGAACAAATAAATACCTAAGAAAAATAAAAGTCACAAATTTAATAGAATAAATTTACTATCAGAAATAATTCCTTCTGAATAAAGAAGAAACTTTTTTTCTTTTTTTTTAGTGAGAAAGATTGGCCCTGAGCTAACATCTGTGCCAATCTTTCTCCATTTTTTGTATGTGGGATGCTGCCACAGCATGGGTTGATGAGCAGTGTGTAGGTCCGTGCCCGAGATCTGCACCCACGAACCCCAGGCCACCAAAGCGGAGCACAAAAACTTAACAACTACTCCACCAGGCCAGCCCCAAAACATTCTTAATTACAGAATTTTACCCACAATAGTCTATAAAGAAGAAAAGAACATAAAGAGGCAATAAGCATCAGAAGGATGGTAGCATGTCCACAAGATAACAGCAGAACACAGAGTATAGTACGGGCACCAAAGGTTTAAAGCAAATCATGGAGAATGAGCTCTGTGATCTAACTTAATTTGACAACACAGCCACCTCATATGTGAAGGGACACAGGCACGTACATAACGAAGGATAACAGCTATAATCTCATTGGCAGAGTGTTCAAGTCAAAACCCTTCTAAAGGGACTTAGCAACTCAATTTTTTACTTAATAAATAGTATGTGTGCAAGAGTCATGGATTTACAATATAGAGTCAATGAATAAATACCAAGGAGGCAGGACAAAATAAAAATAAGTGTGTATGATCTACTTAAAGTTTACCCAAAACTATTCAAACCAAATCAGGATCTAACATGTTTCATTAATCAATGGCACCCGAATAGGTAAAGAAAGTCAGGAGCCAACTTGAATAAATTCCCAGCAGCCAAAGATAGATCATTTTGAACATGAATAAACATAATATGGAAAAGTATTGAAACACTTCAGTTCTGTTTAATATCCATGAGTTGATAATGACACTTAAAAAAAAGAAGTCACTAGTTAGCTCTGGAGGATGCTAGGGAATCAACTCTTCATTTTGAAAACTGATAAAAGAAAAGAATCCTACACATAAAAAACAGTGCCCCCTGGGGCTGGCCCCGTGACCGAGTGGTTAACTTCATGTGCTCCGCTTCGGCGGGCCAGGGTTTCGCTGGTTAGGATCTTGGGCACGGACATGGCACCGCTCATCAAGCCATGCTGAGGCGGCGTCCCACATGCCACAACTAGAAGGACCAGCAACTAAAAATACATAACTATGTACCAGGGAGCTTAGGGGAGAAAAAGGAAAAATAAAATCTTAAAAAACAAAACAAAAAAAAAAACACTGCCCCAAAACGAAATTATTGTCTAAGGTCTTGTTACCGGGGCAAGGAATCCATTTCACCAGCTGTCTATAAACTGGAAAGAACTAAAAAGACAATCTTCCAACATCCTAAGCTAGCCTGATCAAAACTTCACCCATGTACAACTCTAGGTGGTGGACTTACCGGGTTAGTTCTTCACGAAGATTATTTGGTTCTGAGGAATAAAATTTAACTCGAAGATGCAGACAATAGGGTGAGCCAACTGCCATTAAAAAAAACCAAACTTTAATTTTTTATGTAACTAAATAGTAAGGGATTTTCAGCCAGTAAATCTGTCAAAATCTACTGAAGTGGAGATAGAAAATAACAGGTTACTGTGGCAATATTTCAGGTTACCTCATAGGCTTAATTAAACCTAAGATGAAAAGATCAATCAGTGGACATTTTAAATGTCCCATCATATAGTACTATTGCAATCTTCTGTCCTCCCAAGAACAGACAGTGCTAGATTAATTCCAACAGTTCAGGGCCAAATGCACCACATAAAAGTCTCAACCATGCTATGTAACAACCCTAAAAACCCGCCCGGCTGTGTTTCTTGAAAGCATCAGGAATGCATATGACGTGGCAAACCCTCCCACATACTGTTCAATTCACTTCATCTACTTCACTAAACCCTATACTCTCAGTGGTCCCATTATTTTGTAAAGGCAAGAGCTGACGTACCCTGAAATCTCTGATTCTACAGATGACAGACTAGATTATGGATTGGACATGGGTATTTTCCCCTGACCACTGCCAGGAATAATACTGACATTTTATGTGAACTGCTTCATTTCATTACTCTTAATTTTAAACAGTTACAACCTTAAAGTCTCAAAATATTTTCTAAACTAGCAGATGCCTAATAGGAAGATTCTAATATAGGTAATTAATAAATAAAAGTTAAGCATCTCACAAGAACTCAATCTCACTCACAAGCTGCAAGGCTTTCTCCTGGAAACAAACTGCAAGGCATCTGAATCTAGATTTCCATTAATCCTACATAACTTAGGGGGTGGGTTTATATATCAGACTGAAATTATTTTCGTAAAGTAGAGATGCTAATAAATTCATCTGAAAAATGATTTATGTTTTTACTATTAAGAATCAGAGTTTCTAATATCTAATTACACATAATAATTTAATTTACATTTTTTTCACCACTTACTTTTTACTTGCTTTTTGATGCTTTTTGTACCATCCAACCAATGCTGAAAACAAAAAAATTCAGATGTTAAGCAGGTGATAGAACTTAACTTTTTTTTTTGGAGGAAGATTAGCCCTGAGCTAACATCCGCCGCCAATCCGCCTCTTTTTTATATGTGGGATGCCTGCCACAGCATGGCTTGATAAGCAGTGTGTAGGTTCTCACCCAGGATCTGAACCAGCAAACCCGAGGCTGCCAAAGTGGAATGAGTGAACTTAACCGCTGCACAACTGGGCCGGCCCCAGAACTTCACATTTTAATTACTAAAAGCTAATTCTCATCCTGCTTTTGTTGATAACCACAAAGAAATATTTCACAAGAGAAAAACAAAAGTGAGAGTGAAAACAAGAGGGGGGAGGTTACCTGCCCAATATCCACAGCAAGCTTATGACACTTTGCTTATGAGCAAAAAAGACCTAAAACCAGATACACGACTTTTTAAAACATTTCCTCTGTTCCCTCAGTAACAAAGATGATATTCTAGACTTTGCCCTTAGTTTTCCTCACTGTTCCCCATAAAATGACTCTTTCAAAACTGTTAAAATTAGAAGAAAAGTAACCTCATATTCCAGTGCCTGGTTTATTCTTGTAATAAAAACGTAAGATTTATTAACAGATCATAACCAAAATACAAGTGAAATAATGTCACTTAAATTTTACAAAATTGATACTACTCCGAAGTAGTACTCTTTGAAAGAGCCTGCACAATAACATTAGATCTCTCTCATAACCAAGGCCCTATCTATTACACGGAGCAGTCTTTGCTCCTTTGCTTTACAAACAAAAAATGTTAAAATTGTGACTAGCAGACTTCACGCTTCAAGAGTAAACAGGCTTTTCATTTCTGTAACCTCTCCAATCTGAAATGCCCATAACACAAACAGACCTAAGAAGCAATTCCAGAGCTTCCACTGATAAACAATTCCCAGCTCACTTCTCATTATTAATCCCCCTACAGGACCAAGTCCTAACAGTGACAGGATGCACTCACCCAGCTAAGATATACTGACTATGCTCTCTCCAGCATGCTTACAATTCCAAGCACCCTAACCGAAAGGAGTGCCCTCGTGCCAGTTAACAGAGCTAAGGAATCCAGTTTCAGAAATCCAGATAGGCAAAGAGTGGGTAAACAAGGCTGCATTGTTAACAGACTTGTAACTGTTTGCTTTTCTTGCCAATTATTTGCTGAGCCTCTTCTCTCCACTCTCTCCCAAGATCCAAAAGAGAAATTCACAGAACTAGCAGTGTGCCAGCATAGCACAATGTGCCAGCATAGTACTTGTGCTTGTTGAAATAGGATGCTCAGTAAACATTTCAAAAGGCAATTAAATACTATGCAGTATTTCTCTGGATTCCAAGTGTGTAGGCTACTTAGTCATCTCTCATCTTTCAATAAATTCAGTTGGACATCAACTTTTAAGCATATTTCAGTCTAGCAACTGTTCCATTTTACACATCCCTCCATTAAGAGAATGCTAGGCCAGCCAGTGAGCAGAACACAATTCAATCTATTAGCAGAGAAGATTTCAACGTGGACAGCAAAAAGTCCACTCATCAGGCCAAGCCCAGCAACCAAATATCCAAAAATCCCAAACTTAATTGTGCTAAATACCCACTCCAGCCTGATGCCAATCATATACTGGGTATAAGATAAAATCAGTTTTCACTCCCCACTGGGAGTTGTCCTATCTTCAGGTTTTATCTACTATACTCCAATAAATTAACAAATGTATGGCTGGTCCCCTGGATAGCCTCATGTAGCTAGGTTAAGGAAATTCTTGATACACCACAGTGAGTGCAAATGAGCACAACTCTTCCAGGAGGCAATCTGATCATGCCTTAAAAATAACTGTGTCTTTGACTCAGCAATTCCACAACTAGAAATCATTATGGATGTATGCAGATTTACTTACAAGGAGTTACATCAAAGAAAATTAAAACAATCTATGTATCTAACAATAGTGAACTGGGCAAAATACTTAATGTATTTAATTATTTATTAAATATTTTAAATAAATATTAATTAATTAAATATGATAGAACACCACAGCAACTTTAAAAAAAGGGTAGCAAATACTTAAGGATCTGGAAGAGTGTTTACAATATATTGTTAAATTTTAAAAGGCAGGTTACAAAATAGAATTGTTCTGTCCAAATGTAAAAATTTGAATATATAAACATGCATTATCTGAGCTAGCCCTGGTGCCCTAGCGGTTAAGTTCAGCACACTCTACTTCATGGCCCAGGTTCAGTTCCCAGGTGTGGACCTACACCACTCGTCTGTCAGTGGTCATGCTGTGGTGGTGACCCACACATAAAAAGAGGAAGATTGGCAGATGTTAGCTCAGGGCAAATCTTCCTCAGGAAAAAAAAAATGCATTTTCTTTTGGACAGAGACAATCTATAACAAAACAGTAACAGAGATGTTATCTCTAGGTGGGTGAGATTATTGGCGATAATTTTTCTTCCTCGTGCTTTCCTATATTTTCAACTTGCTCCACAATGAGCACATATTACTTAAAACAATAATCATGGACCCCTTTATTTTAATATTTTATATTAGTAATATATTCACATGGTATAATTTTTTGGTAATATTAAAAGATTATGGTGAACAGTCCCTCCAAGCCCTGCAATAGGCCACCCCCATGTACCCAATTTCTATCACCACATGCAACCCCTAACCCCAAGATGCTACTGGTTTCTGATTCCTCCCAAAGTTTCTTCAAACAGAGAAGGAAAAAAAAATGTGTGTGTGTGTGTTGGTGAAGAGTAAAAGACATTAACAATGGACTGAAAATCAACAGGCTAAATATAAATTTTGATAGAATAAACTTTGAGGCATATAAAGAAGGAAACATTAATATAAGATAGACCACTTACTATTTCAAGAACCATCTACAGTCTTCCGTAGACAGTCTTAACTTAAATTATTTCGTGTTTAAGAACATCTAGGGCTAGTCTCATACACATACTTTTAATCGCTAATTTGTACCCTACTATTCTAAGAAGCACATTGAACATAAAATCATCCCAGTGAGATAAAGGACCAGAGGTTTCTTCCAAGTAGGCTTTTTAGTCTCTTTTCTACCTGCATGTTAATAATAGCTACTAATATCTGCGCTCTCTTAAGACGACCCAAAACTCAAAGCATTGAGTATATTTTAAAATGAAATTTAGGAGCTGGGGGAGTTCTGGGTGACGTTCTTCTGGGGAAGAGTTCATGTTTGCATATTCTCAAGTCTGTTTTCTTTCATCTCCTCCACATTCCAAGCCCAGCGACTGGAAAATTCAGAGCTCAGAGACAGGCACTGATAGTATTTTCCTTGAATCAGGGTTTTTAGGAGCTGAGTTTAAATTACACTAGAAGATAAAGGTGAGAGAATGCAGATACAGATTCTTGGATGCTTAGCGTGAAACTAATATGGTTCTCTTTCCCCATTCGTACCTGAAGGAGGAAACAAACTCCCTTCTAATTTCCTACTTCTAAGTTTGGTTGATAAATTTAGAAACCAAAGGATGTGGAAAGCCACATTTCTTTCTATCTTATTGAGCTGGGCATGAAGGAACAATTAAGAACTCGTGTCGGGGCCAGCCCGGTGGCACAGCAGTTAAGTTCCCACATTTTGCTTCTCGGCGGCCCGGGGTTCGCCAGTTTGGATCCCAGGTGCGGACATGGCACCACTTGGCAATAAGCCATGCTGTGGTAGGTCCCCCACGTATAAAGTAGAGGAAGATGGGCATGGATGTTAGCTCAGGGCCAGTCTTCCTCAGCAAAAAGAGGAGGATGGGCAGTAGTTAGCTCAGGGCTAATCTTCCTAAAAAATAAAAAAAAGAAAAAAAAAAGAACTCATGTGTCTTAAAATATAAATAATATGTAATCACAAATACAACTGACATCACTAAACCAAGGAATTATCTAGGGAGTTGCCAAAACATTAACATATACACACCCTCATCCCCGGCCTTATAGCCAAATACTGTGTAAATAGCTCTTCAAATGAATGATTCCTGACTTCTAACCATCTACACGGCTCTACTACAGAAATGCACCACAACTTTTGCTCAAAGAGCAAAGAGCTTAAAGCAGAGAAATGTTAACCACCTCTCAAAACAACTGCCTCTGCAAAAAATAAGCATAGAGGCTTATGATCCAAAGTAAAGGATTGCTTTAAAGCAAATTTTAATATTTTAAACAATTGACAAATGTTAAAAAAAAATCTATGCTACGAAAATGAAGAATCAATACATTGCATTGCTATAATCTAACTGAAAACTCTTCAATTTAGTCTAAATTTCATTATAAACTCTTCCTGGGTGACTACTTTTTTGGTGTTAACAGTCTGTGTTATAAGACATTTCAAGTGAAGACTAAGACGAACCATTAAAATATATTTTCCACCATGCCTTTCTGTGTATTATTAGTATGCCCTCTTAGGATTCTTAAAAGTCAAACTCATAACGGAAACGTAGTTGAGTCAGGTGGGTTATACATTCAATCTCCAGAGACAGAGCAGATAATCTATTTTGGAAATACAGTTTTTTGCAGGTCCTCCTTGTTTAGCAAATATATGTTTGCATGTATATTAGAATATACATATCTATTTTACATAGACATTATTTATTTCCATATATTTTTCACTCCCCACTACTGTACTGAATCTTACTGTTTGTGTCAAGTTCTCAGTTGAATCCCAGAGCACAGTTCAATCATCTGCCAACAGTGTTAATTCTACCTCCTCCTTTCCAACCGTCATAACTTTAAAACTGCTTTTGCTGGTACATCTATTATGAAACTAAATAGCAGTGGTAATAATGGGCCTCTTTGTCACCTTCCTGTCTTTAGTAGGATCGCTTCTATTGTTTCTGTATTAATCTAGGGTTTGGGTTTTTTTTTTTTTTCATAACGAAAAATCGGTATAGAAAGAGAGCAGAGCCACTGAGCAACCACCAAGTCTCTTCTTCATGGGTGCCACCTGTTGAGCCACCCATCTGCTCAGCACCCACCACCACCGCTGGAGATGGGCACACCTTCCAAAGCTTGGCTAGATCTACACAGAAAGAAGGTCAATTGTGTATAGGCCAGAGTCCATTAGGTTTATTCAAGGTGTCCTGGGGCTAGGAAGAAAGGGCTTAACAGGCCACCAAAAACCACACGATGAGAATTCTAAACTAGAGTATTCGCTGCACAATCTCAGATGAGTGAGGGTCAGCAAGCCAAACTGACACCTCACATTATGCCTACAGTAGCTGAATTGCTGAATTCTAAAAGTGGAACAAGAACTGCCTCTTCCCTTGGCTCAAGGATCTTAGATGCGCTATCCAGGGGATCCACTGCTGCAGCCTCCAGGTATGCATTTGTCAAACTTTTACCCAATGTTCCACTAGACAATGAAGTGTTTTCTAGCCCTCAGCTTTAGATCTAACATCCTTGTTTCCATTTCCACTGAATGCTGTCTTTAAACTAAAGGCGATAAACTTCAACTAATCAAGTTATTCATCTTATTTTCTTCTGTGGTAAAGATTTCAGTTTTGATCTTTTTTTGAAAG
The DNA here is from genome assembly GCF_037783145.1 of Equus przewalskii. Taxonomy (NCBI): domain Eukaryota; kingdom Metazoa; phylum Chordata; class Mammalia; order Perissodactyla; family Equidae; genus Equus; species Equus przewalskii. The sequence continues at coordinate 10,707,485 of NC_091847.1, forward strand.
TAGTTTCACTTAAGTATGTGATAAAGCAGTAACAGCACAAATGGTTAGTTAACCTGTTCAGAATTGGCACACATCCCATCAACACACATTCCATTGCCAAAAGCAAGTCACATGGCCAAATATGGCGCCAAGAGAGCAAGAAAGTATAATCCTGTTACAGTGAAGGCAGGAAACAATCTCACGATATACCACATATGATGAATTATATCAACTGATATTGAATCATCCTTGCAGCTCTAAGAATAAACTCTACCTCACCATAATACATTATTTATACTTTTAATAGGCTGAATACAGTCTGTTGATATTATATTTAGGATTTTTACACAGAGAATAAGGGAAGTTTAAAATATATATAAAGAGAATATAAGCTATCAAATCAATTTAAGAAAAAAGCAAAAAAATAATTATCACTGACATGTTAAGAATTCTTTTTCTTGGGGCCGGCCCAGTGGCGCAGCGGTTAAGTTCGCACATTCCGCTTCTTGGCAGCCTGGGGTTCGCCAGTTAGGATCCCGGGTGCGGACATGGCACCGCTTGGCACGCCATGCTGTGGTAGGCGCCCCACGTATAAAGTAGAGGAAGATGGGCACAGATGTTAGCTCAGGGCCAGTCTTCCTCAGCAAAAAGAGGAGGATTGGGAGCAGTTAGCTCAGGGCCAATCTTCCTCAAAAAAAGAAAGAAAGAAAAAATTCTTTTTCTTTCTTTTCCAAATACTAGGAGAAATACTACCTATGTTTCTCTTTTCTGAAACAAGACATAAGTGTCTACAGTCTAGGTAACTCATTCTTTAAAAACTTGATTGGACCATTTAAAATTCTAAGCTCTAAATACAAAGTCTGAAAAACTTCACCAAGCAGAGATCAAACATATAGGTCAGAGGATTAAATCTTGGTCCTGAGACATATTTTGTTTGGCCCACACTATATTTTTCTTATTCTTTTAAAAAAATTTATTATTATGAAATATTCACAGGAAGTTGCAATGATAATAGGGAGAGGTCCGGTGTACCGTCCCCCACCTTCCCCCAATGCTTACATGTTACATAACTATAGCATAGTATTAAAATCAGGAAAGTGACAATGATACAATGTGTAAATGTAGTTCTATGCCATTTTATCACACATTTACATTCCTGTAACTAATGCCACAATCAAGATAAAAGAAATATTCCATTATCACAAAGAGTTCTACCATATTACTCCTTTACAGTCACACCCACACCCTATCTCCAATATCATTAAACCTCGGCAACCATAAATTTGATCTCTATCTCTAGAGTTTTGTCTTTTCAAGAATGTTATATGAATGGAATCATACAGTATGTGACCTTTTGAGACTGGCATTTTTCACTCAGCATAATGCCCTTGAAATCCATCCAAGTTGTGTGTATTGACAAATTTTTCTTTTTTGTAGAATGAATGTATGACAGTTTGTTTGATCATTAACTTACTGTAGGATATTCTGGATTTTTCAAGGTTTTTGCTATCACAAATAAAGTTGCTATCAACAATCACGCACAGGTTTTTCTGAGGAAAGAAGTCTTCATTTCTCTGGGATAAATGGCTATGCATACAATTGCTGAGTCACATGGTAAGTGTATGTTTAATTTTTTTAAGAAACTGCCAGATGGGGCCAGCCCAGTGGCGTAGTGGTTAAGTTTGCACACTCTGCTTTAGGGACCCAGGGTTCACAGCTTCAGATCCTGGGCACGGACCTAGCACCATTCATCAAGCCATGCTGTGACAGCATCCCACATAAAATAGACAAAGACTGGCACAGATGTTAGCTCAGCGACAATCTTCCTCAAGCAAAAAGAGGACGACTGGCCACATATGTTAGCTCAGGGCCAATCTTCCTCACCAAAAACAAAGAAACTGCCAGACTATTTTCTACTTATACACCATACCCCAATACATACCATACTACCATACACCAATGTATGAGAGATCCAGTTTCTCCACATCCTCACCAGCATTTGGAGTTGTCACTATTTTTCATTTTAGCTGTTTTTAATAGATGTCTAATAATGACATCTCATCAAGGTCTTAAATATCTCTTCATGTCTTTTATCCATTTTCTAACTGGACTGCTTGTTTCCTAACTGTTGAATTTAGGAATTCTTTACATAGGCCAGATATAAATTCCTTGTCAGATATGTGGTTTGCAAATATTTTCTCCCAGTCTGTAGCTTGGCTTTTTAACCTCTGAACAGGGTCTTTCTCAGAGTAAAAGGCTGTAATTTTGATAAGGTCCATTTTATCAATTTTCAAAAAATGGATGTTTTTGTTTTATTTTTGAGGAAGATTAGCCCTGAGCTAACTACTGCCAAGCCTCCTCTTTTTGCTGAGGACGACTGGCCCTGAGCTAACATCTGTGCCCATCTTCCTCTACTTTATACGTGGGATGCCTACCACAGCATGGCTTCCCAAGCGGTGCCATGTCCACATCCAGGATGCGAACCAGCGAACCCCGGGCACTTAACCACTGCACCACTGGGCCAGCCCAAAAAATGGATCATGTTTTTGGTGTCATGTCTAATAACTCTTCTCCAAGCCCTAGGTCACAAAGACTTTCCCCTGTGTATTTTTCTCTAAGTTTATAGTCTTACATTTTATGTTTATGTTCGTTATCTATTTTTGTACAAATACAAGGTTTAGGTCAAGGCTCACTGGTTTTACCTGATATCCAATTGCTCCAGCACCATTACTGAGACTACCCTTCTTCCACTGAATTACCCTGGCATCTCTGTCAAAAATCAGTTGGCCACACTTGTGTAGGGCTATTTCCAGGTTCCTATTTTGTTCCATTGATCTACATGTCTATTGCTCTGCCAATACCACCCAGTCTTGAGTACAGATTTATTTTATAACTCTTGAAGCTGGGTAAAGTGACTCCTCCCACTTTACTCCCCTATTTCAAAACTGTTTTTAGCTATTCTAGTTCCTTTGCCTTTCCATATAAATTTTAAAATAATCATGTCTATATTTACAAAAGATTTTGCTGGAATTCTGACACAAATTGCATGAAATCTGTATATTAGTTAGGGGAGAACTCATCTTTACTTTGTTGAGTCTTCTAATCCACGCACACAGTATGTCTCTCATTTAGCTCTTTTTTGATTTCATCAGCCACACTTTTTAAAAGAAATTTAAGCACGTTTTTTTTAAAAAATGGAATATTTAACCTAAAACTCTAGATTTCCAGCTTTTCTTTAAAGACCTGAAGATGAACCCAGCAATGTTATTCGGCAACAAATGGCTGGAGCTAGGTAGTTCTTGCTCTTCTCTCTCGTTTTTGGAGGGAAAATGATAGGCTCCCTAGTTCACCACCATTCCTCTACCAATCCTTTCTGATCTTCAACAGTCTGTCACATGTCAGCTATGATTTATCATCATGCTGTATTTCTCTATATCTATCTCTATCGAAAATGGGAAAAGAAAACATATCAAGCATACAGCATTTTCTACCCTGCCTCATCCCCTTTGGAATCTACAATTACAACAACATGGTAAATATGACAAAGAGATATGGAAATCACTGGGTTAACTTAGTTTAAATAGATGATCCTGGCCAAAAAATCCACTTGATCTATCAAGTTCACTACCTTCACCAATAAAGTGAACTATTTGTAAACTATCAATTTTGTTTCACTCTGGTGTTAAATCTGGCCACAAATAACTGAAAATCTTCTCTATGTTTACTGACATAATAAAATTGTTATGCAAATAAGTGAGTCAGCACTTTGAGGATATTTAAAGTGCTATCTAGAGTTCATTTTTAATAGCCTTCATTTACCAATTATTCTTCTTCCAGCTCAACTCATATAGAGTAAATTAGTGACAGCAAAAATAGAAACTAAGTACAAGTAAACCTATACAAATCTAACCTTAATGCCTAGATTTCTGGGCATTGGCAGGGATAAACTAGAACTAAAAAGAGTAGGGATTAAAAGTTCTAATGCTGGCTTTATCAAAAACTTATGACCAAAAGGAAGGCACTATGTGTATCAAATGATGGGGAAAAATATCACTATAGAATCTAGTAATTCAGAAATTGTTGATATTAGCAAAGAACAATTAATACAACTTAGCAATGGCTATATGTCTATTTCTTTCCACAAACTTTTTTTTTTTAGATTGGCCCTGAGCTAACATCCTCCCTTTTTTTTCGCCCCAAAGCCCCAGTACATAGCTGTATGTCCTACTTCTAAGTCCTTCTAGTTCTTCTACATAGCATGCTGTCACAGCAGAGCTTGATGAGTGGTGTGTAGGGGCACAACCAGGAACCGAACTGGTAAAACCCAGGTCGACGAAGCAGAGCACATGAACTTAACTACTAAGCCACTGGGCCAGTCTCCCACAATCTCTTAACTATCTTTTCTTCCTCTTTTTGCTTGAGGAAGATTGTCCCTGAGCTAACACCTGTGCCAATCCTCTTGTATTCTGTATGTGGGATGCCACCACAGCATATCTTGATGAATGGTATATAGATCCGTGCCTGGGATTTGAACCCATGAATCCCGGGCCACCGAAGGGAAGCATGTGAACTAAACCACTATGCCACGGGGCCAGCTGCTTAAATATCTTAAGAAACGGAAAGAAACTACCTGAAATTTAACATTGGTATACTTCTACCTCTTTCCCCTACAACTCCTCAAAAAACAGGAAGCTATGGATTATCTATCCCTAAAATCACTCTTCACTGATTGTAAGACTTTAACTCCATTATTCTAGAGATACAGTTGAATGATATTAAACTCAACAATCAACCAAGCCTTCATCAAATTAAGGAGCAAACCAGAATTGAATTCAATAAATGTTTTGTGTGTCTACTACATGCTGGGCAACAGAGCTAAGTAAGACTCATTCTCTGCTTTTAGTAGGTTTAATCTAATAGAAGAGAGATAATACTAAAAAGAAAAATTTAAAAAGACCTCCTATATAAACTCTACCCAGAGATCAGAACTCTGAAATCGTGGGAAACAGCTTGGGAAATTTTTTCAGGTATATGTATGCGCATATATCCAAATTTTTTAAAAACAGAAAAATTCAATTATACCATTTTGTAACTTTTCAGAGTTTACATCATTTCATGTCAACTAATATACTTAAAAAAAAAAACAGCATTTTTAATGAGGTACAGAGTATTCCATCAGAACACGTGCCAAATTTTACCTAACGAATATCCTGTTGCTGAATGCTCACACTTAAGTTTTTCTTAACTGGGGGGGTGGGGGATGGAAATCCAGGGGAAAGAGTTACAGCTAACATCATTAACAGTTGTAAATTCAACCAACATGCTCTATAAAGAATGCCAGCTAAGGTATTCATCTCCAAAAGATGTGGGTTTTTAAAGTATCTTATAGAGGTATTCCAGTTCACTAATTAATCACACCAAAACAAACAAACAAAGCCCCACTCTAAAATGAACCTGAGAATTCTTATTGTAGATATTGTTCCTACAGGTCTAGATACGCCCATTGTGTCTAAACACACACACACACACACTCCATCACAGACTTCCAGAAAACAGGGCTTCATGTCTTGATATCTTTAGCTCTGTCCCCTCCCTCTCCCTGCTACTGTGAATGTCCTATTCCAGGCCTTCATATGACTTTAATCCCCAAAGTGTTTGCAATGACTCTTTCCGACTTTCATCTCTGCCCACTCTAAATAATCCTACACATATTTCTATAAAAAACTTTCTGAAGCAAAATATAACCTCACTGCTTGAAAAATTCCTAATCCCAATTATTAGAGAATAAATATTGCCCATTTATTATTTAATACTTTCAGTATTCAGTTGAATGATATGGTCACTAATCCACCTTCCAATCTTATCTACTTTCTGTCAAATACCCTCCTGTCAAATCCTAGTGTAGTACTCAGTTCTTTGGAAAGCCTCCAACTTCCTACCCTATTACATATGCTGTTATCTCACTCCACATACACACATCACAGAACATCTCTTTATAGATACAGAATCCCAGACCTGGAAGGGATCTTACAGATATCCTAGTCCTCTCAGCCTTGATTTAAATTAGAAACTTCTATCACTTAACCAAGAGCCACAAAACTCCCAATCTAGCACTCTTTCCATTACAGAGTGGTTCTCAAACTCTAGTCTGCTGAACAACCAACCAAGTGGTTATTAAAAACACAGATTTCCAAGTCTCATCCGCAAAGTTCATGCTCTAGTAATATAGTTTAGGGCCAGAACTCACTTTTTTTTTTAACAAGCACTTCAGGTTATTCTGAAGTAAGGGGTCAAAGTTTCAGACCATAAGAAGAAAACTACAGGAAAAACAGACTGCAGTAAGAATATGTAGCCTTTAGCATATCATCTGAAATTTTCCATTTCTGCCCCCATATTGGAACCTCCAAAAAACAGCTACTCACTGCTACTTGTGCGGAATCCATAAATCTCAATCCAAAATAGTCACTTTCAATTAGGTCCAAGTGGTACATAATCTGATCAAACAGCTCTTGTCCTTTGGCTTTTTTCTGAAATAGTAAGAAAACATATTAATCAATAAGTGGCTCACAAGATCAACAAGCCTGAATTGAAGATGGTCTTAGTTATATAAGACCTCTTAAAAAAGCATTACTGGCAATACCCAAAGTATAACCATGTAGCAGGCAATAGGTAAGATATTACAGCTTCCCAATAAACCATTTAAGGCAAAAAGAGAATTTGTGATCTATACACGCTTTCCTGGAGAGTGTTACTTCCTATCAACCAACAAATACTACTTTGTACCTAATGCTCTGTGTAAGCAAAACTCTTATTTTGTCTTGTCAATTTTTAGAGTCCCTACTTTAAAGGAGCTTTATAATGTAATTGGAAAACGAAAACTTAAGTAAAAATCAAGTGGAATTAACTACACTTGTCAACAGATTTTAGACAAGAGATAGTCACAGAGATTAGAACCATCAGTGAAGACTTACAGAAAATCAGTTTTACGCCAGAAAAGAATGTAAGGTAGGAAATAGCAAAAACAAAAATGGCAGGTGGGAGGGAATATGAGACAATGAGAAAAAGCACTGTCATCAACGCAGAAGATACCAAACTGGACGGGGTAATAGCGAAGAAACTTTATGGAAAAAGCAGTTCTCAAAGTGTGGTCTCAGGACTCCTGAGGGCTCCCCATATCCTTCTAAAAACTCCACAAGGTCCTAGGATTCTCCTCACGTACCTCAACCAAAACAACACACTGCAACACAGTGAACGCAGAAGCAGGAAAGAGTTAGTTTTAAGTATGCTGTATTAAACCAGACATTAAAGAGGTTTACGAAAGTGCAGAAAACAATGCTACCATTCTCACTAAATTCTTTGTTGTTTAGTAAAATAGTTATTTTCCATAAAAATCTTGCTTATGTTAACACACAAGGGGTATATTATCACTGCTTTTAAATTAGCCAATAGATAAATATTTTTTAAATTTTTCAGTTTTAATTTCTAATATGGTAACTATCAAGAGATATAACCCACATAAGCAAAAGCACTGTTGGGATCTCCAATTTTTAACAATTTTCATATATACGCTATCCATGCCCCTCCTCCCTATATAATTTTAAACCATGATTTAGGGTACTTCTTGTAAAAAAAAAAAAAAAGTATATATACGTATATAGATTTTTTTCTTACTGAATCATCAGGTTCTGCCTTTTAACTGACAACTTGGTTTCAACTTGTCGTTTGCTTTTTCTGCGCTTCTTCTGACATCCTTTCTTTTTGATAAATAAAATTGTTATCCACATATCCCTTTATCAAGACAACAACTTTACCAGGCCCTCATGTCCCTGATCTCCCCTCCACCCAATCCTCATCACATTTTATGGATATACTTCCTGTATTTCTTTTCTTTGGTCATGCCTAATTCTTTTAAGACAATTTTTACTTTGGAATTTGATCATTCTTTACACGTCTCACATGTGTACATTACACATATCTAGTAGCTTCTGCTACATCTGTTTCTCCACTCATTTGAGTTCTTCCTCCAGAAATGTTCTCCATGTGAGACTTAGTATGCTAATCTTCAAAGGTCTTCTATGTCCAATAATTTTTTTTTGAAGAAGGAGAAGATTAGCCCTGAGCTAACTACTGCCAATCCTCCTCTTTTTGCTGAGGAAGACTGGCCCTGAGCTAACATCCATGCCCATCTTCCTCTACTTTATACGTGGGGCGCCTACCACAACATGGCTTTTGCCAAGCAGTGCCATGTCCACACCTGGGATCAGAACTGGCAAACCCTGGGCTGCCAAGAAGCAGAACATGCGAACTTAACCTCTGTGCCACCAGGATGGGCCCTCTGCAAGAATAGTCTAACCATGTTCTTATACTTGAATGACACTTGGTTGGATATCAACTTCAAGGTTCAAAGTTATTTCCTTTCAATACTTTCAATACTCAAAATATATTACTCTATCATCTTCTTGCAATCCATGCTGCTGTTGTAAAGTGTGATGGCACTTTTAATCTTGTAATTAATTTTAATCTTGGTAGAAGAGAAAAAAAAGAAGACTGGCAACAGATGTTAGCTCAGGTGCCAATCTAAAAAAAAAATTATACACAATTAGCTTGGACACAGTAAATATGAGTGCTATTCTTGCACTATAAACAAAATGCTAAAGAAATGAAGTTAAGTCTGCCTGAAAGTACTGAAGGCTTCAAAGGAATCTGCATTTGAAATTGGGCTTGGAAGAGTTAACAGAACTCTGCGACCCTAAGAAAAAAACACAATGAACAGTTATGAAATCTTGACAGGGTATGGTGGAGTTGAGGAAACAGACAAGAGACAGGGAGGAGGAAGAAGACAAAGTGGCAGAAGCTGCCAATGTGATTCTTCCTAAAACTGCAAAACAGACACCGCTCTGATCTTTAAAATCCTTTAATTATTCCTCTTCCTCTACAGACTAAAGTGCAAATTCTGGGGCATAAAATAGAGTCTTTCCAACATGTTCCTTGCTTACTATTACAACCTCATCTCCTGTCACTCCAGCATTTTTACCCCCTAATAAATTTCCCCAAAAAGTCATGCTTCTGAGCCTTAGCAAAATGCAGTTCTTTCTGCTTAGAATGTCCTTTGGGTCTCTAAAGGACTCTTGACTCTGGCTTCTCAAGAATCAAGACATCTGCATTACCTTCCAATAGTCCTGACAGAATGAATCCTCCTTCCTCTCTGTACTACCTTATAATGTCAGTTAGGACAGAGTCTACGCGAAAGTATAGAGCTGTAAAATAGTCTACCACGTTTGGGCAATAAGAAGAAGGTCCAGTGTGGCCAGAGTACATGGAAAATGGATGTGAGATCCTTGATTCCAGGGGCACTGTCTTATTTACTTTTGTATACTCTTTCACTTTGCAGCTACTGAAAACGAACCAAGTGGAAAAGGAAACGTGAAAACAGATCTGTAGAGCTCTGGTTCACTAAACATTCCATTTTCAGCTGCATCTAGACCAGCACTTGCTACTTAAACTATTCTTTTCTTTCTTTCTAACAAATTATCCTATGTCACACCTCTTTCAGGCCCAGTTCTCACTTCACATTCTCTTTTCTGAAGACTAAGACCATCAATAGTATCTTTCCATCAGCATTCCATCTTTTTCAGAATAAGATAGCAGTCTTCCTAGAATGTTCCTCCTACCATCTCCACCTGTGTATATGAAACCAATTCCTAAGGAACATTCTTTCTATTCATTCAAACAAACTCAGATCTCCCTTATGCAGTCATTCTTTAGCTGCTATGTTATTTCCTTCCTGCCTTTTACTGCCAAATCTCATGGCAATCCCCCATTTTCCCTTCATGCACTTCCTCCAACAACTAAACAATATTTATTAAGCACCCACTGGGTATAAGGGACTATAAGAAGTCCATCCAATAAGTCTTTTAAACCCTCTAAAATCTGGCTTCCAAACACATCATCCCACTGAAGCTCTTTTCTCCACTTCATCTTTTACCCCTTTCTCCATAACAGCTAACCACCATCTCATGATCTTCCACACAATCTATATTACCCCCTCTACCACAGTTAAAACTATATTGTGCTCATTTCTAATCTTCACCGTATCCCTGTACTAAGCATTCATTCTGCTACAATCTCCCTGCCACTACTAGTCTGCAGTCCCATCATTTTGCACTTTCATTACTGTACACTCTCCAAGTTGCTTTTTATCCCTGACAATGAATCAAACATACCACCTTTACATTAAACCTCTATGTCATTTTTATCATATCTCTTGACCACTAAAAAAACCTTAAGTGGAATAAAACACAAATATACAAAAATTCATGCATTCTTTTTCTAAACAGCTTTGAGATATAATTTGCATACCATACCATTCACCTGTTAAAAGTGTACAATTGAAAAGTGTATGTTCTGACCGTCATATCCTCGGGTTCCACATCCACTGATTTAACTAACGACAGATGGAAAGGCCTACAATGATTGTGTCTGTACTGAACATGTACAGATCTTTTTTCGTCATTATTCTCAACAATACAGTATAACAACCATTTACATAGCATTTACATTGTATTAGGTAGTATAAGTAATCTAGAGATGATTTAAAGCACACAGGAGAATGTGTGTAGGTCACGTGCAAATACTACGCCATTTTATATAAGAGACTTGACCACCTGTGGATTTTGGTTCCTGGGGGAGGAGGGTCCTGGAACCAATCCCCCGCAGATACCAAGGGACAACTGTATTCACAGATACGTACAACCATCACAATTACTTTTAGAAGATCTTCATCGCCTCACAAAGAAACCTTGAATCCTTCAGCTATTGTGCCCAACCACCCTTCCCACTGTCCTCTCAGCCCCTATCCCTCTGCGCTAAGCAACCACTAATCTACTTTTTTTACCTATGGATTTCTCTATTCTGGACTTTCACATGAATGGGATCATATACTATGTGGTCTTGTGTGACTGGCTTCTTTCACCTACCATAATGCTTACAAAGTTCATCTATGTAGCATGTACCAGTACTTCGTTTCCTTTACGGCCAAATAATATTCAACTATATGGATATAACATTTTGTTTACCCATTCATCTGCTCACAGCCATCTGGGTTATTTCTCTCTTTTGACTATTAAGAATAATGCTATTATGAACATCTGTGTACAAGCTTTTGCATAAACCTCTCTTTCCAGTTCTCTTCGGTATATACCTAGAAGTGGAATTGCTGGGTCACAGGGTAACTATGTTTAACCACTCGAGGAACTGCCAGACTGTTTCCCAAAGCAGCTGCACCACTTTCCATTCCTGCTGAAAAAGGAACTGTAAGACTGTTCAGATTTCTCTACATCCTCACCAGCACTTAACATTGTCTCACATTTTTATTTTAGCCTTCCTAGTTGGTATGAAGTAGTATCTCACAGTGGTTGTGATTTGCATTTTTCTGAGAACTACTAACGTCAAGCATCTTTTCATGTGCTTATTGGTCATCTGTATATCTCATTTGGAGAAAAGTCTATTCAGATTCTTTGCCCATTTTTAAATTGGGTTGTCTTTTTATCATCGAGTTGTAAGAGTTCTTTATATATTCTAGACACAGGTGCTTATCAGATATAAAATTTGCAAATACTTTCTCCCATTCGGTGGGAGAGTCTTTCAACTTTCTTGATGGTGTCCTTTAGGTGCACAAGTTTTTAATTTTGATAAAGTCCAATTTATTTATTTTTTCTTTTGTTGTTCATGTTTTTGGTGTCATATCTAAGAAACTGGTGCCAAATCCAAGGTCATGAAGATTTATCCTCTTATTTTCTTCTAAAAGTTTTACAGTTTTAGCTGTTACGTTTAGGTCTTTGATCCATTTTGAGTCAATTTTTGTATAAAGTGTGAGGTAAGGTTCCAACTTCATTCTTTTGCACGTGACTATCCTCCAGTTTTCCCAGGACCACCTGTTGAAAGGCTAATTTTTCCCCCACTGAATGGTTCTGGCACCCTTGTCAAAAATCAACTGACCATAGATGAGCGGGTTTATTTCTTAGTTCTCTATTCTGCTCCATTGATCTATGTGTCTGACCTTGTGCCAGGAGCACATCATTTTGATTACCATCGCTTTACAGTAAGGCTTAAAACTGGCAAGTGTGAGTCCTATTCCTTTGCTCTTTTTCAATGCTGTTTTGGCTACTGTAGGTCCCTTGCAATTCCATATAGATTTTAAAATCAGCTTGTCAATTTGTACAAATAAGTCAGCTGGTATTCTAGTGGGGATGACGTTCAATCTGTAGATCAGTTTGGAGTGTACTCTCATCTTAATATTAAATCTTTCAATTAGTGAACAAGGGATGTTTTCCCATTTATTTAAAGGTACAACTATACATGGTCTATAGAATTTAACTACATACATATCTATGGAACTTAAAATCCTCAGCATATTAGCAAAGTAGGTATATCAAAAATTACTATCAGTTAATCAAATATTTCCTACTAATTTAAAGGAAGATGCAGAGTTTTACAAGACAGGCTGTTTATTAAACAATGCTAAACTCAAAAATCAATCAAAGGAGTTACTGTGGCATTTCGAAAGAGAAAATTTAAAAATCAGATAGTTAGAAATTTCTCCCTGATGCCTTTATCACTCACTGAAAGGCATTCTCACTGTATTTAGTTCTTTAAAACAAAAAAAAGAGGTAGAAAGTATTTAAATTCTGCCCCCAGTTCTGAGAGGAAAAGAGAGCAGAAGGAAGAAAATGACCATTACTACTTGGTATATATTAATTTGAAGTCTACAGATTTAAATTACTCTATTTAATCACAGATAATCCCTTACATATTGCCTGAGCAACCATCCTAGTTCCACGCGGGCTTACTATGATCACTAGTGACCCTAATCCTAATGGGAAATGAATTACATGCTTCATTCAATTCCAAAATCAATTCTAAACCTTCTTTCAGAATCATACTAGACTGGTTGAGACGTTAAATCAGAAAAAGAGAAAATCTTTTCTTTTTAGAAATTAACATTCCTCTGGTCTATTTTTTTTTCTTTAGTAAGGCAGGTTAGCTGGCAGACCAATGCCCATTTTTTATCCATGCAAGCATGAGGAGTTAGTTTACTAACTCTAGAATTTCACCTGCAGAGCTGAAAAGGCAATTGTTCTATCTCTCCAAACAGTCAAATCTAAAACTCTTGGTTTCTTCACTGCAATTGTCTGCATGAGCGGTCAGGTAGCATTTCTGGCCTTGATCAAGTATCACATACACCCTTACTGAGCATACTAAGCATAGGAAACTATTTTATACCAGTCACTAGCCATTTGTTCCACTACTTTAAAACTTAGTGCTATTTCTCCTCCACACACACTGCCTCTTAAAAAAGCTCCTTTACAAACTCTACTTTCCTAGTATCCACCTCTCCATCAACAACCTTGAGATTTCATACTTTAAACATTAGGTAATAAGAAACTTCTTTCCGGTCTCTTACACAGCAATCTCAAGCTTTTCACTACATACCTAATGACATTTTAATGGAATAGTAGACAAAACTCTTAAGGTACTTATCAAATAAGTAATGAACATGAAAACTATCCTCACAAAGTATCACATATTAGAAAGTCTCACAAACCCTCAAGAAGCCCTTAACGGAAGAAAATTTAAATGCCTTAAAGTTTTCCAGAATCAAAAACCCTAAAAATGTCCAGTCTAATGTACAAAGATAATAAATACTCATAACGATGACTTCTGAACACTTGAAGAAATCCTGCATCTCTGATTAATTTTATCACATTCCATTATTTTAAAAATGTGTAAGGGATCTAGTACATTCTAAATTATTCAATTAATCAGAATATCCATTTAAACAAACTCTTCAATTCCTTAATCTCTCACTCTGAGTCTAAGGCCTTCCAGAGCCTAGCCAACCACGTACGATAGCAGCACTCAGGCTATCACCGCACACAAAGAGACCCTATTGCATTTTGGGTACGTGAACATGTGCTAAAAAAAGTTTGTGAAGAGAGAAGACAGTGTGGAATATCCAGTGATGCTTACACCAAGTTGCACCTTTTACAGCTTAATTATGTAAATCTTTTAATGCAAAATGAAGACATACGAAAGAGACTTGGTCTCAGTAAATAGCTCAGAAAGAAACTCAATTCCCTCAAAACCATATAGTACCTCCTCCTCCCCTCAAAAAAGGGCTTGTAAGGAATAAGTCAACCTCTTTCAAATATGTTGGATTGTTTCACACTGCATTATGCCTAGGTATTTGTAACCACAAAAAAAAAACTACCCAAAATTTGAAAAGAATTACAACAAACTGTCCTGAAATAAAGACTACAGTGTACAAAAAACCTCCCCTGCAAACTACTTTGGGAACAAAGAGATAGGCAGTCAGAGCTGAGAGGTATGAAGAAAGTCTTTTTTCTTACTTTGTTTCATTAAAATTTCTGCAAGTACACCAAACTGTTGAGGAAGTATTTGTTTTCAGAAAAGTGAGGAGTGTTTTGAAAATTAAGGAAAAGTACAGAGAACTAAAAGTCTTACAGTATACATATAAGTATCATTATTGGTCCCAAAGATTTTCCTTGTTTTAATAACTGCTCTACAAGGATTGTGAGAAATCCACTAAAGTACACTACGCACTGCCATCATAAAGAACATATATAAACACAGACACAAATGACTTGTGCCAATAACTGCCCTACCATTTAAATGTTTTAGGTAACTGCCACTAATCCCAGAGAAATACTACCATTCCAGGTACCTAAGGTTACCTGATGCACGTACCTGTCTGTTACGATGCCTGATCCATACTAACCCATATTACCTAATCCCCCAGTAAGTTATCATCAGAAGGCTCAAACGAAGAAAGTCATCTCATACAGAATTTCCAAAAGGTCAGCAAGACCTACATACCGGCAAGTCCACACTGACATCAGTCCCATCCAGGAGGGACACCCGACACGTGATGATGGACTTCGAATCTCCAGCTGCAGGAATGTGGGTGGCAGCTCGCTGAGCTTCTCGGAGTCGTTCCTTCTCAGCATGTTTACGCATTGACCGACGCCCAAGCGTTCTACGCAAGAAACTCAGCATTTTTGTCTCTATAAAACCAGACAGAAAAAGATATCAGAAGACTCTCCACAATCTGCAGTCAGACAAATGGTATTACTTAGAAAAGTCCTGTGGACATTAGCAGATACGCTATTAAAAAGGGCTCCTGGTCAAGTAAATTTGAAAAAACGTAATTAAAACTGGCTACTTTAATTCAAAATTTTTAAAGACTTTTACATAAAATAGAGCTATGAGGGGCTGGCCCCGTGGCTGAGTGGTTAAGTTCGCGCGCTCTGCTGCAGGCAGCCCAGTGTTTCGTTGGTTCGAATCCTGGGCGCGGACATGGCACTGCTCATCAAACCACGCTGAGGCAGCGTCCCACATGCCACAACTAAAAGGACGCACAACGAAGAATACACAACTATGTACTGGGGGGCTTTGGGGAGAAAAAGGAAAAAAATAAAATCTTTAAAAAAATAAAAATAAAAAAAATAGAGCTATGGCTTAGAGCATTTCTAAACTTACTGGACTATTTTAGAAGGAGATGGTCTGGGAGGACAGGGCAAAGATTTATGAAGTTCATCAGGTCTTTTGGGTCAAGGAATTCTATGTACAATAGCTGTATATCCCCACAAACATGAGGAGATGATGTCACACACTAAGGTATCCTTTGACGATCATAACAATCCTAAGTAGTTCCATTTTTTTTTCTGAGCATTCATGATAAGAATACAAAAATAATCATTTATTTCAGCTACAATACAAATATAATTCAAATACTTTAAGTTTTTATCAGCTGATTCTACTATCACTTACATATTTTAAATTGCTACCCAATTCTTTATAAAAGTCAAATTACTTTAGTGCTATTTCTTTCCTTATCTCTATTAAGAACATAAAGGTTAATCAAAATAATTAGGGGCTGGCCCCATGGCCGAGTGGTTAAGTTCGTGCGCTCCACTTCGGCAGCCCAGGGTTTTGCCGGTTTGGATCTTGGGCGCGGACGTGGCACCACTCATTAGGTCATGTTGAGGCGGCGTCCCACATGCCACAACTAGAAGGACCCACAACTAAAATATACAACTATGTACTGGGGGACTTTTGGGAGAAAAAGGAAAAATAAAATCTTAAAAAAAAAATTAAAACAGGTATTAGGAATTTTTAAAATATAGCACACATAAAATGGAAACACCATAAGAACCACCTTGCTAACCTAACGTCACACAACTAAGAGAGTTTGAGAAAAAAAAGTACATACTATGTAAGTAAGCCAACAGATAAACAAAAAGACAATTATTAATTCCTGAGAAAACAAGAAGGTGTGCAGAAAAGAAAAAGTAATCACAGTATACTACACGACTCAGCTAATAGTTTAAATAGTCATAATACTATAAACACTAAATAGTGATCTCACCATAACTATAAAGTAACTACAATTGAGAGGAGGTGTATAGTAGAGGTAGGTGTGGACAGACAGCTAATTCCTCATCTTGCCTAGTGGGAATTCAGATAATTCCTAAACACATAATTCCTAAAACTAAAAATAAAAAAATAGCAATAAGAGAATGTTATTTAAAATGTGAAAGTGGCTGCCTTGAGGAGGGAGCAGAATTCAGGAGAGTGCTGTTTTTCAAAAGAAGCCTTCAGATTAGACAACTC
The DNA here is from genome assembly GCF_037783145.1 of Equus przewalskii. Taxonomy (NCBI): domain Eukaryota; kingdom Metazoa; phylum Chordata; class Mammalia; order Perissodactyla; family Equidae; genus Equus; species Equus przewalskii. The sequence goes on from NC_091847.1 coordinate 10,724,156, forward strand.
TTTCAACTACAAACATTTATAAACTCGATAAAAATAAAAGCTAATTTTAAATACGATCACATCAAAAAATAAGTGCCTATAAGTTGAAGATTATCATAAACACAAGTGTGAATATTATAAGTATGGACATTCCTACATAACTGGGTAAACTGGCAAAGCCATGATATTTGTCATTTGTACATTCATCTGTTCAAAATCCCAAGGAAATAACTAAAATTTTAGATAGCTTTCCAGTTTACAAAGCACTCATACATAACATCTGGGCCCAGTCTCTTTCTCTCCAGGTCTCTTTTCAGGCATTGCTCCCTTTGTACCTTGCTCTCCTGTCTCATCTCAGCTGCCCATGAAAAGTCATACTTGTTATCCCAGACTTGTAACGCCCTTATGTCAGAGAATCCATACTTATTCCTTTTAACTCAACTCCACCTATATCTGCCGAGAAACATTCTATGATACCCAAAGTTAGTCGCTCCTATCATCACACTTCCATTGAACCTTGAAAATATTTTACTGCTTCACTAATCAGACCTTAATTCTTCATGTACATGTCTGTATCCTTGGTTGTAAGCTCCTTGAGGACACAATTCCCACTTTGAATAGCTAGCTATCGAGCACATTTCATCATCAAGTACCATAAATGTTTAGTAAATAATTTTAACTTCTTAGAAAAACTCCCCAAAGCATTGTCTTATTTTGATGAGTAAACCATTTCAAACCATTGCCCAAGTCCATTATTTAATAAATAGTGAAGACAGGGGTTCAAATTCTGATTTTCCGACTCCAAATCTTGGTCTCTTTCTACATCATAGAACTATTCATGTAAAACTCACATTTTAGAGACAAGAAATAAATTATCAAAGATTACAGCTAAAAAGAAGCTGAGAGAAAATACAAACACAAAATGTACATGATGAATTTTTTTAAAACTTAATTCAACTTATTCAACAAACAAATTGCAAGGTGGGAAAAAGAGTTCAGAGGAAACTACAGATTAAAAGAGACAAAATACATATCACTCAATCACAATATGTGGACGTATTTTAGACTCTAACTCAAACTTTTGTTTTAAGTTGTCAGACGTTGTGGGAAGCTGGGTGAAAGGCATATGCTAACTCTGTACTAGTGCTGGAACGTCTACATAAGTCTAAAGTTATTTCAAAATCAAAAAGTTTCAGAAGTCACACATTTGTTGGTATACATACAATAGATAAGAAGTCTTGTGTGACCAGCTGACGTTTTAAACTAGATGCATTTGTAAACATGATAAAAACAAAGGCTGAAATACCAAAATAAATACCAACATATTAAAAAATAATTCAGCAGCTATAAATTGAGGATTATACCCTCATTTCATAAGTATGCATACTCCTATGTAATTAAGTGAACTAGCAAAGCCATGATAATTGTCATCTGAACTTCCTAAGGACATAAATTATACATACACACATTTGACTGACTGGATCGTTAAAAGAGTCCTTCTCTCAGATACATCTTTTAAGATACATACTGAAATATTTATAGAAGAAATGATGTGATGACTAGTATTTGCATCAAAATAATACAAGGAAGGGAATTAAGTGGGGATAAAGGTGAAACTAACTGGCCAGAAAATTGGCCAGTAACTGAAGCTGCCTGATGGGTACACGGGGGTTCATTACACTCTCCTGATTACTTTTTCGTACATGCAATTTTTCCATATTGGGGGAAAAAAAGGCTTTTCAAGAGAAAAAAATGTTCAAAATGCACTACAACTTTGCAGTTCCTAGGAAGCAAATGAATTATAAAACAAGTTTTCTGACTTAGATTTATCCTACACCTTGAAAATAAAGACTCAGTATACAAGTAGAGTTAACCTCCTAAGGAACAACACAGCTTCTTTCACATTTAGAATTTTAAGAACTATGCATTTTGAACTATAAAACCCAGTGCCACAAATAACAAGTTCTTTTTACAAAAATATGAAAGCAATTTACATGAAAATAAATTTCAGATGGATTAAAGATTTTAAATGAAAGAAAATGAGAAAGTCTTAGAAGGAAACAATAGTATATTAAAGGGCTTTTAAAATTTGCAAAAAGAATTTTTTGAAGGATTAATATGCAGTTTAATAAAGAACTATCACAAATCATTAAGATAAACAACACAACAGAAAAAACTGGGCAAGATATGAAGAAAAAGTTCTAAAAAATAATACGTAATGAAAATACTCATTAAAAAGATGTTCAACCTCACCAGTAACCAAGGAAATCCAAATTAAAAAATAAGATATTGTCTGTCATTTAAAAGACTTAAGATAGCCAGTGTCGAAAAGCCATCGCCCTCATACAATGCCCTCCTTGAAAGAGGATTTGACCACACTATCAAAAATTTCCAGGGCCCCCAACCCCAGTGGCCGAGGGGTTAAGTTCCTGTGCCCTGCTTCAGTGGCCCAGGGTTTCACTGGTTCGGATCCTGGGCGTGGACATGGCAGCGCTCGTCAGGCCATGCTGAGGTGGCATCCCACATAGCACAACCAGAGGGACCTACAGTTAGAATATACAACTATGTACTGGGGGGCTTTGGAGAGAAGAAAAACAGAAAAAAACCATTTTAATGTGCATACCCTTTCACTCAGACTATTTCTGGTAGGTTATCCTAAAGAATTAGTCCCACAACTGCTCCAAGTTGTAAAAAACAAGGATTTTCAGGGCATAACTGACTTAAAAATTTAAATATATCCATCAACATGCAAGTAGTTAAGCAAATTTTGGTACATACAATGGCATACAACACAGCTATTTTTAAAATACAGTTGACAGACACTGACAAAATTTATAAGTGAAAAATGAAATCAGAGAAAAATGAATACAGTTTTATCCCAAACTGGGGTGGGATATATACGTACACATACTTATATTTTAGACACACACACACAAGGACTAGAAGGACATGAAGACTGTTACAGGAGGTTATCTCTGGAAAGGATCATGTCGAGGTACCTACATCTTCTATATAAGTACCTATGAACATGTCGTAAGAGTTTTTAAAAATTTATTGTTAAAAAAAGTTTTCCCATATTCACTCTTTTTCCACCTCTACCCCCAATGCCACTCTCCAGGCTGCAGCAGTGGGTTTTTAGCAATCACAAATCTGATCCCTGTTGAAAAATCTTTAACGGCCTTGCTCCCTGACCCAGCTCCTCCCACCCGCCTGACCCTTCCTGCAGACCTCTCCCAGCTGCTCACTCTGCTCTCCTACCCCTTCTGCTCAGCCCAAGAATCTTTTTCACTGCAGGCCTTCTTGTTTTTTTCTGCATTAGCTGACCATCCCTCTGGAATGCTCTTTTCCCACTTCACCTCTCCCCCACCCTCTCCCACTTCCTCAGAAAAGCATTCCCCCAGACTCCTGAATCCACATTAAGTGCTCCTTTTAGTACCTTAGCCTTTTCTTTATCACCCTTAAGGAAACTGTCATTAAACAGCCAATAGTTTGTTTATTTCTTTTTTGCTAGGTCCTTCCCCAACTAGGACTCAAGCCCTAGCACCTATTCTGACTTCTTCACGACTATGACCTAGCCAGCACAGCAATCTGCATATTAAGCGCTCAATGAAGAATTTACTTTGACACTAAAATGATACAGTGGAATTTTTGGATGGTTGGTTTATATGGGTTTTTTTTAAAAAACTGGTTTTTAATCTGTGACTTCTAATTTTTTGGCAATGAAATAACAAGAAGGGTTTCCCTTACAGCCATAAAAACATAAAGAGAAATAATCCGTTTACTACTCAAATTAACTGAAGTTTTTTCAATACATATCTAAAATTCAAAAGTTCGTCATGAAATCTATCTACTCTCACACAGAACCGGTGGCCGCAATCTTTGGTAAGCAATAGTTTTTTCATAAAGCAATATGCCAACCTACAATAAGTGCCATAAAGATATTAATATGTGTTATCCCAGTAATCCCGATACACAAAATGTAAGGGAATAACTCAAGAGAAATTACACACACCATTTTCTAATGAAGTTTATCCACAAAAAAAAGAAAACTCTCCTAACTAGTTTATCTGTACAAATAATCCACTATGTTAGCTAGGGTTCAGCAACGTGTTAGTTATGTTAGAAAGGCAGTTATGGGTTATTTTTTCCCGAATTCTTAAAAAAAATACTTTGGATATTAATTTAAGAAGCTGTCAAACGGTTTAAAAGACTTGGGTCTTCTTGCTCTTAAGTAAAATTCACAAGACTCAGTAACCATGAAGACAGTGGCAGGTACAATTAATGTTTACACGCGCAGGAACCCATCATTAACACGCCCCCTGCCTCCGCCCGCGGCGGGGAGGCCCCCGCAGACCCCGTCGCCGCGGGGCACACACCTGCCTCGCGCAATTTCCGAGTGGCTCAAGTTTTAGTCAAACGCAAACGAGCCCCAAAAGGACACTCGGGCTTTTGTTCCGAGGCCGTGACATGGGCTCGAGCGGCGTTCCCCCCTGGGCCCGCCCCGTCCACCTCGCCGGCTAACCCGCCCGGCCGGAGCGAAGGGCGACCCCGGGGGGCCGGCCCGGGCGGCGGGGGCGCAGGCACGCGGGAACCGGCTTCGCCCCTGGCGCCCGCTCCGGCCGCGCCGCCCGGTATCGCCCGAAACTCGGAGGCCCAGCCCATTGGCCGCCGCCGCCCCTCCCCTCGCGCGGGTTTAATGTTTTGCCGGCAGCCGGGACGCGGGGGGCGGCGGAGGGTCGGGGCGAGGCCGCCGCGGGAGGAGGGTCCCGGGGCCGCGAGGGCGGCGAGGCGCGGGGGGAGTCGGGGGCCGGCTGCGCGGCCGGAGCCGCCGGGCCCCGCGCTTACCTGGGCTGGGGGCGGCGGTGCGGCGACGAAGGGGGCGCGGGGCGCCGGCGACCCGACCGGAGACGGCCCGAGCGAGGCTGCGGGGTGCAGCTCCTCAGGAGACGCGGAGAAATGGCGGCCCGCGACGCGCCCACCTCACGTTAATCCCCCGGGGCCCCAGCCGCCCGCGGCCCGCCCCTAAAAGCCCCCTCTAAGCTCCGCCCTCGAGGGCGGGGCGCTCCGCTCTTAAATGGGCAACGACACCGCCCCGGAAATCGCCGGACTGGGCGAGACTTGGGTTAAACCGGCGATGCCCGGGGAGGCCGACCTGCAACCAGCACCTGCGGCCCGGAGTCGGCAGCGGATTTAAAGGGGTGCTGCCGAAACCCAGCTCTCGCTGCTGACCTCCGCCCTCGGACGGGGTGCGCGCCCGCAGGGGGCCCCAAAATTAGTCGTGTCACAAAGGCAGCTTAGCTCTGTGGGAGCCCAGCATCAGGTGCTGCTAGATTCATTCACCCATCCGTTCAAGAAACTAATTCATTCAGCAAAGATTTACTGCCCTGCTGTTCCAGGAACTTTCAATCTAGTGAGGAGGAAGGCGGTAACAAATGTGTGTTAAACAGAGATTGTATCGGGAAGAAAAATAAAGAAGGGAGCGGGAAACAGGAGATTTCTATTTAATACAATGTGGTCAGGGAGATCCTCTGTGACAAAGGGACATTTCATCCATTCTTTCTACAGATAATTTATGGAAGTGCCTACTATGGGCCAGGCTGTGTTTTAGACAGTGGAGATACAAAGGATAACCAAAACAAACAAAAATCCCTCCTGCAGCTTAAGTGCTAGCAGGAGAAACAGGAAATAAATGAGGTAAATTAGTAAAATTAAATAAATAAAAGTAAATGCTATCTTTGTGCCATGAGTGGATGCCGACTCCTAGCGCCCCTGTGCACGGCAGAGTGGAACCGTGCCCGACTTGTCGCGCCATCCTCTCCCCTCCCTGCGCTCTATCAGACAGCGCTCTGCTGCTGTTCACAGGCTTGTCAAGGCCAGTTTTTCGGAAGTAGGTGGCCAGGTCCTTCTTCCTGGCCTGTCTGGTCTGGAAGCTCCGCTGAACCCTGTCCGCCATGGTGACCCTGCTGGTATTGGAAATACAGGTGGCCTAGCTTCAGCATCCCAGCAGCACGCAGCCGCCACAGTGTGACAACCGACAGACCTCAGACGGGGCGTGTGGCTCCCTGAGCGGAAAGGAGCCGGGCCTCGGCGGTGAGAGCGCCGAATCTCGACCACTAGACCCCGGGGCTGGCCAAATGCCATGGCAGGCATTGTTAAGTGATGAAGAGAAAAATAAACACAGGGAATAGAGAGAGGGAATGGGGGGCCGGTAATTTAGGTAGACTGGCTAGGTAAGGAGGAGGCGGGTCTCAATAAGAAGGTGGCCTTTTGAGAGAAGACCCGAAGGAGGCGAAGGAGGCGAAGGAGGGCCCCGTGGAGGAGCGGCAGAGGGGCAGGCAAAGGCCCTGCGAGGTGCCCCCGGGCCTGCTCGGAGAGCCAGTGTGGCCGGAGGTGAGGGGGCTAAGGGGAGCGTCCTGGGGGGTCAGTCAGAGGGGAGACGCGCGTCAGGGGAGGGCCGCGGGCGGGCGCCCTGGTCACAACGCCCAGCGCTGCGCGGGGTCAGGGAGTGTCGGCGGAGGACCCTGCTGGCTGAAAGAAGAGGCAAACATCATCGCCCCTTTTGGAGATTTGGCACCGCCTGTTCCTCCACCAGCCCCAGACTTCATAGGGGGCGTGGCAGGGACAGCTGGACCCTGCTCCCCCGGCGTCGGCTGGGCAGCTCCCCCGGGGCGCGCGGCGTCCCAGCTGCGGCGGCCGAGCCAACAGCGAGCTCCGCGGGGCCGCGCTCCAGCCGGGCGGTCGGGCGGGCTCAGCCCTCGCCAAGAGGGAACACTGCAGCTCCAAAGCCTGGTAAGGGAAATGCCCAGAAGTCACAGTGTCGCTTCTGTTGCCAGTTACTGGTCCACGCAAGTCACAAGGCCAAACCAGTTTCAAGAGGGACGGGAACCAGATTCCACCTTTTTTTTTTTTTCCTCCCTTAATAGTCTTAGAGAAATTTTCTTTCTCTACTTTTTAAGAATAGCCTATTGAAGTATGTCACGTATGATACAATTCGCCCATTTAAAGCGTACACTTCAATGACTTTTAGTACATTCACAAAGTTGTGCAACCATTACTACAGTCTGATGGTAGAACATTTTCATCGTCTCTCATGGGAGAGCAGCCTGGCATGGAGGGATGGGAGGAATTGTTGGGGGTCATCTTTGCATCCTTAGCTCAATAAAAAAGCCGTGATGATGCTATGAGATGGAGGGAAGTGGAGGACACGTAGATGAAACAAGAAAGGGCCATGGGTTCAAGCTGGGTAAGTAGGTACATTAAACTATCTTGTCTGTTTTATGTATAGGATTAAGTTTTTTCCATAATAAAAAGCTTTTTAAAAAAATACTATCTGGGCCATATACACCTTGGAAAACTTTTGTGTCTCCCCAGGGGTCTGATTACCCCAGTTTGAAAACTGTACAGTCTTGTGTGCCATCCCCTTGGCCTCAGGGCTGTCTCCCTCCAAGTATTACCCAGGGTTTGCACCTTTGAAAGCTATAGTGTACGTTTTCTGTTTACTGACCAATAATGGAAGCATTTTCTGTCCATACTTATAAACCTACGTCACTGTCCTAAACTGTTGCATCCACCAGTGTGGAGAAAGCATACTCTTCTCCCCTTCTGTTCAGCTGTTTTCCTACCTCCTGTCAAGGGTGGGGTTGAGGGAGGCTGTGGATGAGGTGAGAGATACAGGTTGAGAAAGGTGATTACAGGCTGAAGGAAATATAAAGACGTGGGGGAGGAAGACGGGCACATAAGGACCTAAGTCACAGTAAGTTGTTTGTGCTCTAATCATGGAAAGATTATTCCTAATGACAATGAACACTTTCCGAAATCTTCTCTCCCGGGGATCAGGGCCCTCTGCAACATCCCTCTGTCGTGGTAAATCAGCCCACTAATCGGCTCCCCCCAGAGATGGAGAAGTCTCTCTCCTTGAACGCAGCCAAATTAAGTAAAAATGTATTTGGCTGCAAATAATAGAGAATATAATTAACTGTACTTAAATAAGGAGTTTATTTTTCTCACATAAATAATCTAGAGATAGGTGGCTGCCTAACGTGGGTTCAGCTCCTCAACAATACTGTAAGGATCCTAAATTCTTACTCTTTCTGTTCTGCCATCCTTAGCAGGTCGAGTCTCATTTTTATGCTTCTAGCCTACAGACCACAACAGGGCTGCAGCATCTCCAGCTGTCTTATCTGAATTTGAGAAATGAAAGGAAAGGGGGAAAAGACCTTCTCTTCTTGAAGCCTTGTCTTTTAATTCATGGAGGGAAGTCCTACCACCCCCGTCTCATTGGCTCGAACTAGATGACCTGCCCATACTTAGGCAAATTACTGACCCTAGGAAAGGGAATACTGTGATAGGTTTAGACCAATCATCATTCGCTCTCAGAGTCTGGGGGGGGGATCTGCTCTCTCTGAGATCAAGGGTTCTCCACTAACTTCTTGAACTAATCCAATCTCTGGTAGCAGGAAAGAGGGGCTGTTGCTGGGAAGAATGACTGTGGGTCGGCTATACAGGGTGCCTACCACGATGACCCTCTTTTGGTGGAATAGTCCTGGCTCATGGAAAGATTTTCCTTTATTGAACTAACACCCTCACCCTAGACCTCCACTTCTATCCCAGGTCCTGGTTTGCTTCCTGGAGCCACACAGAAAGGGATAGATCCAGGTTTTGTGGGTTCTGAAAATCATACAATTTGTCGGGGGGGGGGGGGAGCTCTTTAGGTGAAATAACATATTTAAGGAATCAGAATTCGGTGCAGGTCGGGGGCCAGGCCGCCCTGTGGCCGAGTGGTTAAGTTCACGGCTCAGCTTCAGAGTCCAGGGTTTCCGTGTTCTAATCCTGGGTGCAGTACAGGGCACCGCTCGTAAGGCCACGCAGAGGTGGCGTCCCACATGCCACAAGTGGAAGGACCCACAACTGAAAATACACAACTATGTACCAGGGGGCTTTGGGGAGAAAAAGGAAAAACAAAACCTTTAAAAAAAAGAATTAGGTGCAGGTCTTGGAAGGGGCCCACACAAATAAGCAGCCCTAAAGCTTAAATCTGATTATCTTCATGGTAAATCCACTTCTGCCCCCAAGAAGAAATGTAATCCCTCTTTCACATCACAACCCTTCAAATAACTGAGGACATTTGTCCAAGTCTGCAAAATCTTCTCCTCTTGTTCTGATTGCCAAGCTCTTTGCTGTCTTGGTCAGCTTCTCGGAATTGGTCCACACTGGTGGGGCCATTCATGCCAAGGTATTCTGAGCAGAGTGGAGCAGAGTGTCAATGAGATTCAGTCCTCCTAGACACTGAAGGAGTCCTGCATTCCAGAAGCCTCCATCAAAAAGAAAATACCCTCAGGAGAGTGGGTATCATGAAGAATTTGTTTATCAGACACTGGATTGAAGAGAGCACTACCTATTCAAAAAGTGCACACAATAAAATGAATCAAAAAACAAAACCAGTCACCAGGAAACACCACTCAAAGAAAGATTTTTTTTTTTTGCTGAGGAAGATCCAAGCTAACATCTGTTGCCAATCTTCCTCTTTTTGCTTAAGGAAGATTGTTGCTGAGCTGACATCTGTGCCAATCTTCCTCTGTTTTGTATGTGGGTCACTGCCACAGCATGGTCACTGATGAGTGGTGTAGGTCCGTGCCTGGGAACTGAACCCAGGCCACTGAAGCGGAGTGCACCAAACTTAACCACTAGGCCATGGGGCCAGCCCCAGAGAGAGAATTTTATTAGCATATTACAAAGAGTCTAGGCTTTAGTTTAGAAGCTAAAAGATCTAAAACAACTTTAAATTCTGTCAAATGAGGATGAGACCACCTTTCTCACAGGGTAGTTATGAGCGTTACAGAAAAAAAGTGATCTGAAAATGTTTTCCAAAGTACACAACACTACATAGAAGGTAAGATAAATTTTACAAACCAAGGAACAAAAATACCTGGGTGCTGATAATAGAAGATGAGGGTCTCCTAAAATCGGGCCATGGCCTGGGCCTAATTTTGTACAATTTGGTAGTTCCTTTCACCCAGCTAAATCTTTCCTGCACCAGAATCTCACGTTTGAAAGTCCCGCCTTCCTCTCTTTGCAAGTATTCCTGGAAGGAGTAAGACTTTAAACAAATTCATGCCATATAGGCTAACTGAACAACACCTTAAAGGAACTGGGGGTCGCCGGGGTAGAGGTATGTAGAGAGGGGACGTGGAAGGGTGAATTGAAGACAAGTCACTTCTTTCTCCAAAGTACTCAGGCTTTCACTACTACTGGAGACTCAGGGCAAAAGCCTCAGCATTCATCTTCCGTGAATCCATATTTCATGCATCGCTTTGTTCAGAATTATCTGAAACAGAGCCCTACTGATCTGGTGGCCTATGTTCATTCTTTAAATTGATAGGAAGAAAACTTCAGAAAACCTTGGATGGGTCCAGGCAAGTTCATTACATTGGGTAATAGAGAGAAGGAAGTGAAAACATTTTGCAAATTAGGTTTGCCCAGTGTGAAACCACAATGAGACTCAGTAAAAGGGAAAGGAAGGAGCCGAGCCTCAGTGCTTCCAGAAGTTAATGTTCATGAGTCACCTGGAGATCTGTTAAAAGATTTAAATCTCGGGTGGGGCCCACAAGCTTGCAGTTTGTTCATACTGCTCATTAGTGGGCTACATTTTGAGTAAGGACATCTTTAGATGACCTGTGACTATTGCCTGACATCAGGGCCTGTGAAGGTATTAGGATACCATATAGTAGAAAGGTCAGTGGTGACTGCCCTGTCACTAACTCACTTGGACAAGGATTCATCTTTTCTGGCATCAGTTTTATCATCTGTAAAATGAGGTAATTAGAACACGCGATTCCTGAGATCTCTTCCAGATCTTAAAATCTGTGATTCTATACCTATTCCAGTATCTAAGAGGATTTCATTTAATTTTACGTAAATCAAATACACACAAAAAATCTGAGTTTAGATGTATTTTAAAGTTAGAGTTTTCTTAAAAAATAAACCCAAGAATATACAATGGAGAAAGGAAAGTCTCTTCAATAAGTGGTGTTGGGAAAACTGCACAGCCACATGCAAAAGAATGAAAGTAGACCATTATCTTACACCATACACAAAAATTAACTCAAAATGGATTAATGACTTGAATGTAAAACCTGAAACCATAAAACTCTTAAAAGAAGATATAGGTAGTACTCTTTGATATCAGTTTTAGTATCTTTTTGAATACCATGTCTACTCAGGCAAGGGAAACAAAAGAAAAAATAAATAAATGGGACTACATCAGATTAAAAAGCTTCTGCACAGCAAAGAAAACTATCAACAAAACGAAAAGATAATCCACCAACAGGGAGAAAATGTTTGCAAATCATACATCTGACAAAGGGTTAATTTCCAAAATATATGAAGAACTCATACAACTCAACAGTAAAAAAATGAACAACTCAATCAAAAAATGGGCAGAGGATATGAACAGACATTTTTCCAAAGAAGATATACAGATGGCCAACAGGCACATGAAAAGATGTTCAACATCACTAAGTATTAGGGAAATGTAAATCAAAACTACAATGAGATATCACCTCACACCATCAGAATGGCTATGATTAGCAAGACAAGAAATAACAAATGTTGGAGAGGGTGTGGAGAAAAGGGAGCCCTCACATACTGCTGGTGGGAATGCAAACTGATGCAGCCACTATGGAAAACAGTATGGAGATTTCTCAAAAAATTAAAAAATAGAATTACCATATAATCCAGCTATCCTACTACTGGATATTTATCCAAAGAACATGAAATCAACAATTCAGAGATTTATGCACCCCTATGTTCATTGCAGCATTGTTCACAATAGCCAAGACGTGGAAGAAACCCAAGTGCCCATCGACTGATGAATGGATCAAGAAGATGTGATGTATATATATACAACAGAATACTACTCAGCCATAAAAAAAGACAAAAGCATGCCATTTGCAACAACATGGACGGACCTTGAGGGTATTCTGCTAAGCAAAATAAATCAGAGAAAGACAAATACTGTATGATTTCACTCATATGTGGAAGATAAACACATAGATAAAGAGAACAGATTAGGGTTATCAGAGGAGACGGGATTGGAGTGGGGCGACAGGGATAAAGGGGCACATATGTATAGTGACAGACAAAAACTAGACTCTTGCTGGTGAACATAATGCTGTCTATACAGAAACTGAAATATAATAATGTAACCTGAAATTTACATAATGTTATAAGCCAATATGACCTCAATAAAAAAAATAAATTAAAAGAAAGAAATAAATAAACCAAACCTCATGTTTCCATTAGAGAATTTTATCATATTTTAAATGCCTATTTTCCAAAATGTGATTTAAAAATCTGAGGTCGGGGGCCAGCCCAGTGGTGTAGCAGTGAAGTTTGCACATTCTGCTTTGGCGGCCCGGGGTTCACCGGTTCGGATCCTGGGTGTAGACCTACACACCACTTGTCAAGCCACACTGCGGCGGCATCCCACATATAAAGTAGAGGAAGATGGGCACGGATGTTAGCTCAGGGCCAGTCTTCCTCAGCAAAAAGAGGAAGAGGATTGGTGGTGGATGTTAGCTCAGGGCTAATCTTCCTCAAAAAAAAAAAAAAAAATCTTAGGTCAGGTTAAAGTAATGACAATGATTTTTCAAATAATTTCAAACACATAAACTGGTACCATTCCTTTTCTTGGGAAGGGGGAAATTTTCCCCTTCCCTTCTTGGTTCTTTTGGCTGATCAAATAATTAAAATGACATAAGACAGTTTAAAAGGGAAAAATCAAGTTTAATTAGGTACCCACAGGAAATCCACATTAATATAAGAGATTTCAAAGACAGTCAGGCAAAATGAGGTATATATGTCATTCTGGACTAAAAGAAATGGGGCAAGGGTCTGGGATTTCAAAGGGAAGGAAGGCAATTCATGGAAAGAATGAAAAGAGTAAGTGTTTGATAAGCAAATGTTTGCTGGGCCATCCAAGAATAATGGGACACAGAGAGGACTTAGATTAAATGGGCCTTGCTAGGTTCCTCCCCGTCTACCACACCTAGTTCATGTTAGACTATAGTCACCCATAGTGATGTCTCCTTTCTGGAACAGGACCTCTATCTAAATTCTTTTAAAGACTTTATTTTTTTCCTTTTTCTCCCCAAAGCCCCCAGGTACACAGTTGTATATTCTTCGTTGTGGGTCCCTCTAGTTGTGGCATGTGGGATGCTGCCTCAGCGTGGTTTGATGAGCAGTGCCATGTCTGCACCCAGGATTTGAACCAACGAAACACTGGGCTGCCTGCAGCGGAGTGCGCGAACTTAACTACTTGGCCACGGGGCCAGCCCCTATCTACATTCTTTTAGGCAGTTAAGGGGAAGGTCAAAGTTCTCCCTGAGTCTTTTTTTTTTCTTAAAAATAATCAGCCTAAAATAATCTTTATGCCAAAGACACATATTTTGGGGTACAAATTCTGCTCCCCTACACTTTAAAAATGACTTCTGTCAAAGAATTTTGAATTTGGTTGTAGAATCAGACAGACCTGCTCTAGTCTCTGCACCCCCATTTGATAGCTACCTAACTTCTGGAAGGAAACGTCAACTCTGAGTTTCAATTTTCTTATCTATAAAATGAGGCTATAGTTGTGAGGATCAAATGCCATGGTGGGAAATGTGCAGTTGAGGGACAGTATAGCCTATTCTCAGTTCTGCTAACGCCTAAGAAAGCAGTGGGAGGCTGGTGAGAGATGAAGCTGGGTATTTAGGCAGGAACCACTTCACAGGTCTCTGGCTTTTCTCAGTGGTAGTAAATCTTGATCCTCTGAGGGTGGACGTGGTTCCTTGCAACAGCCAAAAGTCAATCAGAATACAATTGGGGGAATGTGTTGAAAAACAAGGCGTCTAAAAGTAAGGTAAGTGAAAATGGCAGAGTAAGAACCTCTAAAAATTCTCTCATCCAGAAAAGCAACAAAATACTCTAAAAATAGTCAGAATCAACTCTTTCTTCAGAACTCTGGATATTAGCCAAGGGCTTGCAACAATCCAGAGGGTGTTTATTCAAGAAAAATAGCTGACTTTTGGTAAGAGCAGTGAGTTTTGTGGCATTTTAACTTGTTCTATTCTCATCTCCTTCTTCTCAGTTCCACTGCAGCCTTAAAACTCAGCAACTAGCAGCCACTTGAAGGAGCAGAACAGTCAGAGCTCCTTCAAAACTCCATGCTTAGAGAATTGTTGCTATGTCACTTGTCTAGTGATTCACTGGAGGACCTCATTCACAAGGTGTTTTTATTTGACCTGACTCAGAGCTCACTCAGGGCAAACAGTTTTTTTTCCTGGAGGTGTTTGCTGAAAACAAACAGAGGCAATTGTTTAACATTATGGATGTCTTAGACAGGGGATAACAGTTGGAGTAAACAACAGGCCAATAAAAAAAAGCTGAAAATGAAAAGCTGGGAATGAGATATCTGTAGAGGTCTTTGAAAAACTCTGACATATTTCTGGAATCTAAAAGGCCTCTTGCATGCATGGGACTATGTGCATACCCAGTTCTAAGAACACGTTCAGGAAAGTTCTGAGAAGGCTCTCAACTCTGGCTAACCTTGAGACTCTATTCAATCAGGAAGTGAAGGCTAAGACAGAGTTGTAAACTGCCTGGCAGAGTGCTAAAGATGAGCCACAACACACACACACACAGCCCCTGCACAAAGATTGGAGACTTATTAGTTCCAGGCATTTGAGGAACTCTCCATCCAGTCATTAGGTGATCACTAAGCTAACTTGAACAAAGATGTCAGTAGCTATGTATGATTAAAAATATATATATAGACTTCACAGCACTAGTTCAGGAAAGTAATTAAACAAACAAACAACAACAACAATAAAAAACCCTGGAAAGACAGAGAATCTGATTTTCAGAGTTGTCAGATTATATCTTTTAAGATGTCCAATTTTCAAGAAAAAATGTGAGACAAGCAAAGAAACTATGGCCCTTACACAGGACAAAAAGCAGTCAATATGGCTGTCCCTGAGGAAATCCAGCCATTGGACTTACAAGGCAAAGATTTTAAATTAGCTATTTTTAAATATGTTCAAAGAATCAAAGGAAACCATACCTAAAAAAGGAAACTATTAGACTGATATCTCACCAAATAGAGAATATTAATAAATAAATAGAAATACAAAAAAGAAAGAAATAGTGATTCTAAATTTGAAAAGTACACTAACTGAAATGAGGAATTCACTGGAGTGATTTGAGTCGGCAGAAGAAAGAACCAGTGAACTTGAAGATAGGTCAATTGACATTATTCACTTTGAACAATAGAAAAGAAGAAGAATGAAGAACAATACACAGATTCTCAGAGACATGTAGGACACTGTTATGAGTTGAACTGTGTCCCACAAAAGATATATTGCACTTCTAAACCCCAGTATCTATACATGTGACCTTATTTGGAAATAAGGTCTCTGAATATGTAATCAAATTAAGATGAGGCCATTAGAGTAGGCCCTAATCCAATGAGACTAGCATCCTTATAAGAAAGAGAAATTTGGACAAAGAGACAGATGCCCACAGAAGAAAGACAATGTAGACACAAACAGGGAGAAGATGGCCATATGATGACAGAGGCAGAGATTAAATTGACGAACCCAGAAGTGAAGGAATGCCCAGGATTGCCATTGAACATCAGAATCTAAAATAGGTGAGGAAGTATTCCTGCCTAATATTGGATTTGTTTAGTACCAGTTAGGATTCCATTTTACATCCACTCTTGGCATTTTAAAGAAATCATCAAAAATTTATTAGGAGCCTACTATATGTCAGGCACTGTTTTAGGGCACTTGGGGATATAGCAACGAGCAACACAGCATCCCCACCCTTCTGGAGCTAACTTTATGGGGGGGAATTAGACCATAGGCAAAATAAATAAGTAAAATATATATGTCAGGTGCACAAGTGAAACAGGAGAAGAGTGCTGATGAAACAGATGAAGAGTGCTGGGGGGAGGTGGCTGGCAAATTTTTTTTTTAATTAATAGGGTTTTTTTTGAGCAGTTTGAACTTTACAGAAAATTTGAGGACAAAGTACAGACAGTTCCCATATAGCCCCTTACCTCTCCTCCCCGCCCCATACCCAGAGTTTCCCCTATTATTAACGTCTTGCATTAGTGCAGTACATTTGTTACAATTGATAAGCCAGTATTTGCACGTTATTATGAACTAAAGTCCGTAGTTTACTTTAGGGTTCACTCCACTTGTCATACGTTCTATGGGTTGACAATTGTATAGTAACATGCATCCACCATTACAACATCATACAAAATAGGTTCACTGTTCTAAACGTCCTATATAGCTCAACCTATTCATCCCTCACTCCTCCCAAAACATTGATTTTTTTTCTTTTGAGGAAGATTAGCCCTGAGCTAACATCTGCTGCCAATTCTCCTCTTTTTGCTGAGGAAGACTGGCCCTGAGCTAACATCCGTGCCCATCTTCCTCTACTTTATATGTGGGACGCCTACCACAGCATGGTGTGCCAAGCAGTGCCATGTCCACACCTGGCATCTGAACTAGCGAACCCGGGGCTGCCGAAGAGGACCGTGAGCACTTAGCCGCTGCACCACCAGGCCGGCCCCCCGCTGATGGTTTTTACTGTCTCTATAGTCGTGCTTTCTCCAGAATGTCTTACAGTTGGAATCATACCATACATAGCCTTTTCAGATTGTCTTCTCTTACTTAGCAATATGCATTTAAGTTTCTTCCATTGTCTTAGTCAGTTCAGGCTGTTGTAACAAAAATACCATAGTCTGGGTGGTTTAAACGACAAATATTTCTCACAATTCTGGAGGCTGGGAACTCTGAGATCAAAGCACCAGCAGATCTGGTGTCGGGTGAGAGCCTGCTTCCTAGGTCTAGCCAACTGCTTTCTGAGTCTATCCTCAAATGGCTGAGAGAGTGAGCTGGTCCCTTTTGCTTCTTGGAAGGATGCTAATCCCATCATGGGGGCTCCACCCACATGACCTTATCTAAACCTAATTGCCTCCAAAGGACCCACCTCCTAATACCATCTCCTTGGGGATAGGGTTTCAACACATGAATTTGGGGGACACATACATGCAATTGGTAACATTCATGTCTTCTAAGTGGCTTGATAGCTCATTTCTTTTATTGCTGAATAATATTCGATTGCATGGATATACCACAGTTTATCCATTCACCTATTGAGGGACATCTTGGTTGCTTCCAAGTTTTGGCAATTATGAGTAAAGCTGCTAGAAACATTTGTGTACAGGTTTTTGTGTGGACATAAGTTTTCAGCTCATTAGGGTAAATATCAAGGATTGCAATATTGCTGGATTTTACAGTAAGAGTGTGTTTAATTTTGTACAAAAATGCCAAAATGTCTTTCAAAGTGGCTTCCCGTTTTGAATTTCTACCAGCAATGAGTGAGCGCTCCTGCTGCTCCACGTCCTCACCAGCATTTGCTGTCAGCTTTGGATTTTAGTCATTCTTAATAAGTGTATACGGGTATCTCATTGACTTAATTTGAAATTCCCTAGTGACATATTATGTGGAGCTTTTCATATGCTTACTTGCCATCTGTAGATATTCTTTGGATGTCTGTTCAGATATTTTGCCCATTTTTAATTTGGTTGTTTGTTTTCTCATTGTTGAGTTTTAAGAGTTCTTTGTATATTTTGAATACCACTTCTTTAACAAATATATGTTTTGCAAACATTTTCCCCCAGTCTGTGGCTTATCTTTGTGTTCTTTTAATGGTTCCCTTTGCAGAACAGAAGTGTTTAAAAAAAACTTTTTTTAATTTTAAGATTTTATTTTTCCTTTTTCTCCCCAAATCCCCCCAGTACATAGTTGTATATTTTTAGTTGTGGGTCTTTCGAGTTGTGGCATGTGGGACGCCACCTCAGTGTGGCCTGATGAGTGGTGCCATGTCCACACCCAGGATCCAAACCGGCAAAACCCTGGGCCACCGAAGTGGAGTGTGTGAACTTAACCACTCGGCCACAGGGCTGGCCCCAGAATAGAAGTTTTTAATTTTAATGAAGTTCAATTATAAATGTTTTTGCTTTCATGGATTGTGCTTTTGGTGTTGTATCTAAAAGGTCAATGCCAAACCCAAGGTCACCCAGATTTTCTTCTCTGTCATCTTCCGGGAGTTTGATAGTTTTGCATTTCATATTTAGGTCTATAATCACTTTTGTATTAATTTTTGTGAGAGGTGTGTTTTAATGGGTTTTATCAGCCTATTAAAACATTATTATTATAAACCTATTATATACATTATTATTCAGGTACAGTAAGACCAACAGATCAGAAGATGATTGCCATTTGAAAGACAGAGTTCCAAGAAACTTTATCAGAGTTAACTAGCCCAGACATGCTCTGTAGATTTTATGGCCCCTTCCAGCTGCTACAAGTTGATAACTTTGTTCTTTTGAGTTCTTTAGGAATGTGATGACCCCCGGGCAGAGAGTCTGTGTGACAACCATCATCAATGACAACTGAAAGATCAGGATATAGGGTGTTGCTTCAGTCTCTGATGGACATCCAGTGAAACAAAAGACCATCAGGAACTAAGACCAGATGCCTCCCCCACCCAGAGACCAGCCCCGTACATAACTGGCCTGTAGTCTTTGTTCTGTAAGTTGGTTTTTTCGGACATTAATCCACCATCTTCTCCCTTGCTAGCAAGTTATAATGAAAAACCCTTTGTCTCCCACCCCCTTGCCTGTTGACTATTGGCATGTCTTTCGGCGGGCAGACAAACCCCGTCTTGGGTGGTAACAGCTAACATCTGTGCCAATCTTCCTCTACTTCATATGTGGGTCGCTGCCACAGCATGGCCAATGAGTGGTCTAGGTCTGTGTCCCGGATCTGAACTCACAAACTGAGGCTTCCGAATTGGAGTGTGTGAACTTAACCACTAGGCCATGTGGCTAACCCCTAGATTCATCTTTGTTTTTTTTTTTTGCATGTGGCTATCTAATTTTTCCAGCACCATTTGTTGAAAAGCTTATTATGTCTCCTTTGCTCCTTTGTCAGAGATCAGTTGACTCTGTGTGGATTTATTTCTGTGCTCTCCATGCTGTTCCATTGATCTGTTTGTCTATTCTTTCACCAATACCACACTGCCTTTATTCCTGTAAATTTATAGTAAGGCTTGAAGTTGGGCAGTGTTGGTCCTCAACTTTGTTCCTCTCCTTCAATATTGTGTTGGCTATTTTGTGTCTTTTGCCTTTCATAGAAACTTTAGAGTTAGTTTTCAATATCCATAAAATAACATGCTGAGATTTTATTTTGATTGCATTGAAACTTAGATCAAATTGGGAAGAACTGAAACCCTCACTATGCTGAATATTCCTATCCATGAACATGGAATGACTCTCCATTTATTTGGATCTTCTTTGACTTCTTTCATCAGTTTTGTAGCTGTCCTCATATAGATTTTTTAGATATCTTGTTAGATATATACCTAAGGCATTTTTGTGTGTATGTGTGCTTATATAAATGATATTATGTTTTTAATTTCAAAATTCAATTGTTCATTGCTGGCATGTAAGAAAGCAACTGACTTTTCTATACTAACCTTGTGTCCTATAAACTTGCTATGATTGCTTATTAATTCTAGGAGTTTTTTGGTTGACTCTTTGGAATTTTCTTTATAGACAATCATGTCATCTGTGGAGAAAGGCAGTTTTATTTCTTCCTTTCCAATCTGTATACCTTTTATTCCCTTTTCTTGTCTTATTACTTTAGCTACAACTTCCAATATGATGTTGCATATGAGGGGCAAGACGGGACATCCTTGCCTTCTTCATCTTAGCAGAAGAGCATCTAGTTTCTCACCATTATGATATTAGCTGTAGATATTTTGTGATTGTTCTTTATTAAATTGACAAAGTTCCCCTCTATTCCTAGTTTTCTGAGAATTTTTTTTTTTATCATGAATAGGTGTTAGATTTAGTTAAATGCTTTTTCTTAATCTACTGATCATATGATTTTTCTTTTCTTACTTGTTGATTTGAAAGACTCCATTAACGAATTTTTGAATGTTGAAACAGCCCTGTATACCTAGAATAAACCCCACCTGATCATGGTGTATAATTCTTTTTGTACAGTGTTTCACTCAATTGGCTAATAATTAGTTGAGGGGTTTTTTTGGTGAAGGAGATTGGCCCTGAGCTAACATCTGTTGCCAATCTTCCTCTTTTCACTTGAGGAAGATTGGCCCTGAGCTAACATCTGTGCTGATCTTTCCTCTATTCTGTATGTGGGTTGCTGCCACAGCATGGCTTGATGAGTGGTGGACGTCCATCCCTGGGATCTGAACCTGTGAACCTGGGCTGCCGAAGCAGAGCATGCCGAACTTAGCCACTATGCCACCCAGCCCTTTCATTTCTAATATTAGCATTTGTCTCGTCTCTCTTTTTTCCTAGTTAACCTGGCTAGAGGTTTATCAATTTGATTGATCTTTCAAACAACCAACTTTTGGTTTTGTGGATTTTCTCTATTGATTTCCTGTTTTCAATTTCATTGATTTCTGCTGTAAGTTTTATTATTTTTTTCCTCTTTTTTCTTTATTCTGGCTTTCAGCAATTTGATTATGAAATGCCTTAGTAGTGGTATGAGTGTGTGTGTTTATCCTCCTCACAGTTCACTGAGCATATACAATATGAGGGCTGATATTTTTCATCAAATTTGGAAAAATTTCTGCCAGTATACCTTAAAATATTTTTGTTCTTCTTCTTCCCCTTCTTTCTGGGAGCCCACTTATTCATATGTTAGATCCCTTGATATTATCCCATGAGTCACTAAGGATCTGTCCATTATTTTTCTTTTTTCTCTGTGCTTTATTTTTTATAGATTCTATTGCTGTTTTCAAGTTTACTGATCTTTTCTTCTGTAGTATTTAAACTGCTATTGGATCCATGTGAAATTTTATTTCATATATTGTATTTTTCTTGCGTAAAAGTTCCATTTTGTTCTTGTTTGTCTATTTGTTAGAGGGTAATTTATTATTTTTTTAAAGATTGGCACCTGAGCTAACATCTGTTGCCAATCTTTCTTTCTTCTTTTTCTTCTTCTCCCCAAAGTCCCCCAGTACAATAGTTGTATATTCTTGGTTGTAGGTCCCTCTGGTTGTGCTGTGGGATGCTGCCTCAGCATGGCCTGATAAGCAGTGCCGTGTCTGCACACAGGATCCAAATTGACGAAACCCTGGGCTGCTGAAGCAGAGTGTGCAAACCTAACCACTTGGCCACGGGGCCAGCCCCTAATTTATTATTTTTAATCATGGTAAAATATACATGACAGAAAATTTAGCATTTTAACCATTTTTAAGTGTACAATTTTGTGGCATTAAGTACATTCACAATGTTGTGTAACTTTCACACTATTTCCAGAACTTGTCATCACTCCAAACAGAAACTTTGTACCCGTTAAACAATAACTCATTTTCCCTTCTTCCCAGGCCCTGGCAACCTCTAATCTACTCTTACCACATATAAGAATTTGACTACTCCAGGTACCTCGTATAAGTGGAATCATGCAATATTTGCCCTGTTCTGTCTGGCTTATCTTACTTAAAATGCTTTCACCATTCCTTCATGCTGTAGCATGTATCAGAATTTCATTCCTTTTTAAGGCTGAATAATATTTCATTGGGGGTATATATTATATTTTGTTTAACCATTCATCTGTTGTTTTACAGTTAACGTGTTTCCACCTTTCGGCTATTGTGAATAATGCTGCTATGAACATTATTGTAAAGTATCTGTTTTAAGTTGTTTTCAGTCCATCTGAGTATACATCTAGCAGTGGAATTGCCAAGTCATATAGCAATTCTATGTTTAACTTTTTGAGGAACTGCAAGACTGTCTTTCACAGAGGCTACACTAATTTACATTCCCATCGGCAATGCATGAGGGTCGAAATTTTTCCAAATCCTCACTAATACCTCTTATTTTCTTTTTTTTTTAAAATTAAAGCCACCTGGATGTGTATGAAGTGGTATCTCATTGTGGTTTTGGTTGGCATTTCCCCAATGGCTAGTGATGTAAGCATCTTTTCATGTATTTATTGGCCATATGTATATTTTCTTTGGAGAAATGTCAATTTTTGTTCTTTGCCCATTTTTGAACTTTTAAAATTGCTTTTGTTTTAGTTCTAGGAGTTCTTGATATATTCTCTATACAAATCCATTATCAGATACATGACTTGCAAAATTTTCTTCCATTCTGTGGATTTTTTCACTCTTGCCAGTGTCTTTGGTGCACAAAAGTTTTTAATTTCAATGAAGTCCATTTTTTTTTGTTGTTGTTGGTCATGCTTTTGGCGTCATATCCAAGAAATCATTGCCAAATCTAATGTTATAAAGATTTTTCCCTAAATTTCCTTCCAAGAGTTTTATAGTTTTAGCTCTTTAGGTTTTTTTAATCCTTCTCAATTTTTGCCATTCTTTTGCCAATGGATGTCTAGTTTAACACTTTGTCAAAAAGACTGTTCTTTGCCCATTGAATGGTCCTGCCGCCCTTGTAGAAAATAATTTTGTGACCATATATGTGAGGACTTATTTCTGGGATCTCTATTCTATTCCCTTAGAGAACAAGAAATACAAGGGATCAATAAAGATATGAAAATCCACTTAACCTCCTTACAGAAGAAATGCATGCCAAATATTTCACTTATGGGATGAGCAAATAAAGGCTGATATCAGTTCTAATAAGAATGCAGGGAAAGACATTAAGTTTCTTATGCTTTGGTGGAAGCATAAACTGGTATAATCTCTGCAATTAGACAATATTTATTGAAATTTAAAAATGCAGGTGCCTTATGACCTACCAATCCTACTGCTGGAAATTTACCCCACACATATACTGGCAATGATTAATGAAAATATTTGCATGAGGATTTCATTTGAGTATTGCTTGTACAGTATAAACTGGAAACAAGCTAAGTGTGCATCAGGAAACTAAATTATGGATATCCATATGATGGAGTAGAAAGCTAAGTGATTAAAAAGAATGAAGTAGCCCTGAATATGCTGATATGGAAATATTTCCAAGATGATAGAGCAAGCTGCAGAATATATTGTACAATCCCTTTGACATTAACAAAATGTCTATGTACACAGAAATGCAAGCACACACATTTCCTCCTCCCAGATGAAAATACAAGAAATTTGACAGAGGTTGCTATTGGTTTGAGGGCATTATTCTTGGGGGTGGGGTATGGGGAAGGGGCTTTCAGAACTTCTCTTGGATCTTCCTTATACTGTGTGAATTTTTATTATCATGTCCATAAGAACAGAGTCATGGTATAATCAAAAATCTTTACTTTTGCCATCTTGCTTTGTTTATTTTTAGATATGAAATTACTTAAATATTAGTATTTTCTCTAAGAACTTATTTTCTTTCAGATGAAAAATGGCATTCCTAACTGCACTTGGGGAAGATACGAGACAAGCTGACTTCAGGCACAGAAAGAAAGGTCCTTTATTTTGCCTAACAAGGTCTTACATCAGGCATACCAGAACAGAGGGACTGGTGCTGGGGGAGGAGAGCAATCGAGCAGTGGCCACAGTGAAGGAGGAGCTTCTTAAGACACTCTTTAATGTTCTAAATCCCTTTTAGTTCCTTACTTACCTGCCCCGACAAATACAGCCACTATGTGAGCCAGTAATTCTAGAAATAAATTTTGCACTTAGAGTTCTCCTGGTCCCTTCTGATCACCCATTCATGAACATAATCATTGTTTGAAAAGCTCCCCCCAAAAAACACCCATCAAATGATCTTCAAAACTCCTGTATTTAAATTACTAAAGCACATCTTTATTTTGCAAGTGAACAATTAAGTCACAGCTAGAGTTTTTTCACGTTTGTACCTGAACAACCATTTCTCAATCAAAATGAAATGTGGCCAACATAGTATATGTAATAGCATTTCACATAACATAGGTCGCTCTTAGGACTAAAACAGTTTCAATGCAAACCAACATTTTTATCCTGTTTGCTGTTAGTATTCAAAGATTTTTTTACATGAATTGCAGGAATGCTAATGTTTCACTTAATCAAGACAAATACACAAGGCCTCTCAAGCACACAGCAAGCTGCACTGGCAAATGCATAGTGATGATTTCAAATTACCCAGTGTTGACCAAATTCAAGCTTACACATTTTAAATAAACCCTCAGCTTCTTTGCCTCTTAATTATGGGAACAAACCATATGGAAAGAGATATTTGTGTGAAATAGGGGAAAAAGTTCAAAAATTAAGGAGCTAATTCCATTTTGCTATTAGGTCAGTACAATCAAACGTGAAATGGCAGAAAACGTAAAATTCTATTTTAATTAGGAAATAAACTAGATTTTTAACTAAGTGACTTTTTGCCCTTCATATGTACACGTAGCACCTGTTACAAGAAAAAAAAAATCCCAAAGTAAAACACCCTCTACATAGAAATAATTATTTTTAAAACTACTACTTAAAAATATCACTGATGAGTGTATATAGTAAACTGTCCTGACGTTAAGCCTACACTGTAGAAAATAAAGACTAGCTTTTCTTATTTGAAAAGATGACAATACAGACTCTAACCGCAACATCCTGATGCTGCAGGAACACTGGGTGGGACAGTTCTCACTTTTTGAGCAGATATATTCTATTGATAGAAAACAAAAACAGCTTAATGTAAACTGCTTTTAGTCTCTTAAATCCTGCCCCTTGACACGTATATAAAGTGTCAGGATCTTGCCCCCTTCAGCTTACTAGTAGTACAGTACTGACTTACGCCCCAGGTACAATTCAAAACTAAACAAACGAACTTCCAAGTATTCATATAATGGTACAAAATTGCAGAGCAGAAATGATCATCGTAAACCAAACTTGTTTGAGGGTAGCTGAGGGAACTGAGTCCAGCAAGACAGTCTGCCAGGTAGCCTTTATTGTACTAAATAAACTACAGAAAAGTGGCAAAGCTCAAGTCACACCAGCTACCTTTTAAATATCAAATGATCAAGAGATCATCGTAAAGCATTTAAACTTGGGTCCAATCCAATTAATTCTACATATTAATCCATTAAATTTTTTCCATATTTACAAAACTCGTAGATTTTACTTTTAAATGTATAAATTAAGTCAGTAGTAAGCATGAAATAAAGTGCTAGTATTTGAAATTCAAAAAATCAATGTCAGCACTGAAATTTGACCTACTCTACAGTATACAAGAAAAAAGGAATAATCTTATCAACTCACTGAAAGTTGGGAAAAGATAGGTGCCAGAGAATCCCACATTTGGGCTGAAATTTTCTTGCCCAGGAAGGCAAATAATTGGAGCACTACAATTCAGGAATAACAACTAGAAAATTTCTTTTAAAATAAAAGGTAAAATGGGCTCAACTGTGATTACAGTGGATTTGGGGAAACCACATATCACTCTCCATTTGGGTCTAAGATTGTAAGCAGGGCTGAGTTTCCTTGATGGCTTTGAGGTTATCACAAGTAATTATGTTAAATTTTGGAAACTCCCAGGGTTGACGGGGCCTGATACTAAGCTTATAACAATTGTTAACAAGAGTTAACGAAGGAAGGTATCACCTTCTAGTTGTTCAGAGTATTTACTTCACAAAGACTCTACTGTAAAGGGATACCAATGATTTTTTACAAGTTGGAGGGAAGGAAGCAGGGGTCAAAATAATGAAGGCCCCAATGAGTGAAGTTTAATGAGTGATAAATAATGAATACCACCTTTTCAAGAAACTGTT
This sequence comes from Equus przewalskii, assembly GCF_037783145.1. NCBI lineage: Eukaryota > Metazoa > Chordata > Mammalia > Perissodactyla > Equidae > Equus > Equus przewalskii. The sequence goes on from NC_091847.1 coordinate 10,749,898, forward strand.
GAACAAATTAATCATGCCTAAAGATGTTGGTTTAAATGCAGGGTTTTCGGTTGTTTTTTTGTTCGGCTGCATTAATAAACCCTTAAGCATATAAGACACCAGTGCTACAAGTCAGAGTTGGGCTCAGCGGTCCTAGCTGTCCAAGATCTTGAGAATAAAAAGGCAAAACGATCTGTCAGGGGCCTCTGCACGTATTCACTGTGCTGAGTCTCAGGCACGGTTTTCTGGCTTCAGATAGCACTTTCACAATGATGTCCTCATTTGTAGCTTCCAGGGACAAAGCCTGAGAACTTTCCTCCATGATAAACACACACAGCAGAATGTTCACCCTCACATAAAAACACCCTTCCACACTCCAGAGAAGTCTAGAATTCAATTATTTTATACTTAAAAACAGTATGCACAAATTTTCTTGAAATTCTCTATTCTAGAGCTAAAACAAGGCAAAATGAAGAACAACGTACATTATATGTGAAATATGCTTCAATAACAATTGCTTGTTTATAAAGAAAATTACATTTTTCTTCTAAAATTGCATTATGTATAATGAAATACACTCTCCTTTCCTGCTTTTCAATCCCTCGCTGACTTTTTTTTAAAACAGAATATCGTCAGAACTAAATCATAATTCTAATAACATTTGAAAGATACATTCATTTTCTTTACAGCATGAAAGACATACAAATATCATCTTTTCCTTTTTAAACGAAGTAAAAGTTATGTTTCAATCTTTTGTCCATACAAAAATATTTTCTCTATCATTTACACAATAGATAGGAAAATTGTACAGTGTTTAACTAAAACATTTATGAGCATAACAAGGTTTTCAAACATTTCCATTCTTGTATTGGAAATTTTAAAAGGTTTCAAGAAGTAAAACATCTGACCTTTCTCCTAAAACTGTAGCCTTTAATTTGCAATATTGCTAATTATCTTTCACTGTGTAAATTAAAAAATTGGTTTACTTATTTATGCACTGAACCACATCTAGTCAATGTTGATAGATTGCATCCCAGTGGATACTACTTCTGGCTGCACATTTAGCTTGGATTACTAAAATAAAAATAACAACGACCATAAAACTTTAGAAATCAACAAACTGCAGCAGAAAAACATACAAATAAATAGCAGCAAATTTAGATATGGAAATAGAAATAACTATTTGGTGTCGACCTACGACAACTTCATCAAGATTATAAAAATAAAATGTCTAATTTCTGGCTGAAAGAGGGCTTGTCTGTCTTTGATAACGGTGAAAGGCCTACTGTAGTAATTGCTATGAAGAATGAAGTCTGCTCTAACAAAAACTGTGGTGATGATGGCTGCAGGCATTGTAAAGTATATTGAAGCAAAAAAAATACAACTTAGGGATTCATTTCATGGACTCTTTATAAAATTGCTGAAATTATCTATTAGTTGTTAGCCCTCAAAATTTTTATTACGTAAATTCCTTTGTATCTGTATAATTTTCTAAGAATTTTCTAAAACAGTTGTGTTGTGTGATCACAACTTGTGAACACACCAATAAATCTTTGCCAACAGATCAGTAATTCTGATATTTGATAAAATTAATCCAGTGGTTTTCAATAACATAGCTATCTTTCTGGCAGGAAACAAGACACACGAAAAATGGTTGCAGAAATTGTAGTTGGCTAGCTGAAGCACATGTGAGAAGTAAGCAATGTTGATATAAGGTAGTTACACTTTGTTGATGTAGCAGCTTTTACATAAAAGCAAGCTGTGGCATAATTTATCTTTGTCTTGTCAGAGTATCAACAGATGTTCATTCCAACAAATATTTACCATATGTATTTACTCTAATCGACTTAAATGCAAATTCACCTGAACTACAAAATTACTACAAAATAAAAGAAATGTAAACATATTCCACATTATTGTGGTATAAATAATTTTTATGAATTCAAAACTACTTTGGCAACCTTACCACCAGAATATTTTAAATATTCTAAACACAGATATTAAATAGAACATTGTTAAAAATTCTTGTTTCTTTCTCCCTTCCTGATAAGATTATAAAACAAGTAATGCTTTAATTCTATTAATGTTCACATTATAAACATAAATTATTTGATTTAAGTGGACATATATTCTAAATCTTAGTTCTATGTTTTAAGCGCTTTTAAAAATTAGTCTTCTAACTTGCATTTCAGAATGTTTCATACTGCATATACATCAGCCTAAATATCACAAAAGCTTATGTTCTATCAAGGAAGCAAGATTAGCAAACTGAGTTGGGTGCTAGTTAGGATCACTTTTTAAAGCCTACTTATTTTCTAAATTAAGTGACATCGTCTAAAGTCCTCATAGTTACTAAGTGAAAACACTGCCTGAGTATAATTCTTGAACCGAAATAGACTAAAGTTCACAAGAATGTATGATATTCACATACGTTGTCAAAAATAGGAGAAAGTGAGATTAGATAAAATCTTTCAGGTTCCTTTCAGCTCTCAAGTTATAGTACTTCTAGTGGAGATGGGAGACTTTTGCTCAAATATCTGATTAGACCTGATCAGCCCTGCCAACAAATTATAAACAACTCTGTAATTAATATAATCCTTTACCTCTGTTTGCGAGCATTTGCCTTTGTGAAACACACAAATATGTGAACACACAAAAGTATCTCTATGTTTATATATCAGTACTTGAAGCCTTCAAGCAACTGTCTTAAGGGCTTAACATACCTTTATACATTTGAAGTGTTTATATATAAGTTTTCTCTTTACTCTTAATCAAAATGACCAACTCCCCACCCCTCAACTTGTGTTAGCAGGCTATACAAAAGAAATTCTTTCTTAACGCTGTTCTGTCTCTATTTTAGACGGATGCACTGGTTTAACAAGTACTACCAATTCTGCTTGTGAATGTAAAGTCTATTCCAAAATATTCCACATTCTATGCACACAGTGCTGACGCAAATCAGGTGCTCAATAAAACATTTGAAATGAACATAGTAAAATCATCCTAAATCAGAGAGTTAAGATTTTCACAAACATTTCCTGGCACTGACAAAAGCCCCATGATTCACCAATATCTATTTCCACTTGTGAGAATAACAGAGAGCACTGATTTCTTGAGTGTGTGTGGGGAGCAGGGGTGCAGTTTGGTTGCAGGAGGGGGAGAGTAGTTTAGATACAAGAAATTTGGCATTTTAAACACACAATATTACACTGATATGAATGGAATCTAGAACTACTTGGCAAATGAAAGCTAGGATTATTTCTAGAGCCCTATTTAGACTGATAAACAGGTTAAAGAATTCTCAGGTGTAATGGATAAAGTCTTATCTGTGGTGTGTGTACAGGGAAGCATAATTAGCATACATTCTAATAAGTTGTGAAGGATAGTTTCTTTTAAATTTAAGATCCTAATAAATCTTTAGTGCCTTTATAAAAGGATCTTTTCTGTACATAAAAATACTGACAGAGGGTAGCTCCCAGATGAAAAATTCATATATGAGAAATTTAAACATAAGTCTAAACTTCTAATATATTATCATTTAAAGACAGGCATTAATGATTAAAAAAGGCAGCAGTGCTCATTGCCAACAAATTGTTAGAGTTGCTCTCAGAAGTGTAAACAAAGCCCTAAATTAAAGAACATGCCAACCATCACACTTCTCTGCTTCTATCTGTATGACTGTATCTTTTTAATCTATGGCTGTCATGTTCTGTCTATATAGTTAGAACAGGCAGATTTTTAAAATGCAGGTGAAACACAACTGCCGAAAGCAGTTATTAATCATGTAGACCCCCAACATGATTTACCTTTTCATGATGTCACACAGCAGCCTCAATTACATTTATCTGTTGGTAGAAAACGGAATGTTCAAATAAGACTACTTATTTACTATCTTATATTGTCTTGACTGTGAAACCCAGAAATAGATAAGAGAATCTCTTTGATATAATGGTTATGTTTACTTTTCTCTTTAAAAAAACCCAACACTATTTTAATGCAATAATTTATTTGGTATCTTGGTTATTAATGTTTAGGACTTAACTTCCTAAAACTTATGATTATGAATTTTGAATATTCAAAACAACATCATTTAGATTATACTCAAGATTTTAAAATGTACCTTTTTTTCTTCTCATACTAAACGGCATTTCAAAATATCTACCATTCAACTCTAAATTTTATCAAGACTATACAGAAATATTCAGAAACCACTAGTAAATGAATCTATTTTAGCCATAATCCATATAAAATAATTGTGTTATATAACACTTCAATAAGTGAGCAACTTTCCACTTATATTAAAACAGGGCAATTTTAAAGTTCTCTCTCTCTGTAGACTTAAAAATAAAACAACCTGAAGAGGAGAATGTACACACCCTTAAAGGGAGTCAGACCCTCCACCAGGCCAGACGGTCCAAACTCTCCACAGTAACATGCTGATAACTTCAAAAGCATCTATCAACTGGAGTAATTTAATTGTACACAAAAATGACAAGAAAACCCTCACTTCAGTTATTGAGGGATTACATTTAGAAATAAGTCAACAACGTTTCATTCCTCGTTTGAAGTATCCCAACCAATAGACCAGTGTGAACAAAGCTTGATATGAACTGAAATTAATGCTGAAGGGTAATCATTTAGTTAGCGATAGAAATAAATCACAATTAATTGCTCTAACTTTAGCTTAGAGTATCAATACATTTAACTTTAATGTGCATATTAGATGCCATTTCTAAAGTTAGGGATAAAATAAATATGAAGTTTGAAGAATAAAGCCTGTTTTGACTTGAGCTGCTAAACTGTAAGCCTTGTCCCTCAGGAAAGGAATGTGACTGTGAACAATTCCACAGCAGCAGAGCGCTCACTCGGTAGAAGACAAATTATCTTTGCTTCCTGTGGCAAAATACAGGAATGAAGAAATAGAATTTCCTTATCCTTCTTTGACTGCATAACTCTCAATACATGGAGCTATTTTTTAGAACGTGAACTGATTCAAAATGCTTAAAAATGTAAATGTACAATATACATACACACCTCCTAGTGGGGTCAAATGAGTGCCTTTTCATTAGACATACAAAGACGTCTCAAGGCACTTAAGGGGTTAAGACACAATGCATGCATTCCTTTACATCAAGTATGTGAAATCACATGATTTGGAATAAGCCAACGTTATGATAAATATAAGTTACATTATTAAATTCAAGAAAATTTGTAGATTCATATTTATACTTTCTGTAAGATGCTGGTAAATGGACAATGTGCAGCATTTCCTGGGAAAAGCAAATTCCACCTTTCTTCTTGCGAACAGCAGGCCTCTACAGGGGAGTGTAGGGAAAGACGTGCTGCATCCATAGGCAGTGTACTGGCTAAATATTGAGAATGATATTGCTAAAATTTTAAAAATAAAATCTGGTAATCAGTATAGTAAGTACATGAATCACTGGAAAACACCAGAGCTGACTCCTGATGTTGACTTCTTTTTGCTTTCAAGATACAGGTTTATCAATAGAGATGATAATTCTGAGCCTTGTCTGTGGCAATTCTCCCAGAAGCGGACTGCATGGCGCCACCACAGAATTGCATAAATTACCCTGAACACACTCAGTTAGTCACTATTTGTTCGGAGCAAAGCATGAAAGTCTTCACACACATCAATTACAGATTTTGAGAGAGGGACTTTTTTTAAACATAAAGTGCAACAGTGCTGAAGTTTTCAGTTTTTGTTAGTTCTTCATTGTTTTTGTTTAGATGCCATTTTCCTGCAAGCAGTATTATGGCACAGTGAATATAATGGAAAGTGGTTTTCCAACACGTATCCCAGACTTTTTGCTTTCTTATTTATTTGATGATGATGTTAAGGGTTTAACAAATCCTTCTTCATAAACTTTCAAAATAGCTTCACATACAAATCTGTATTGACTCTGAAAAATAAAATATAAAAAATAGAATTGATCACAAAAAGCAGAAAGCAAGAAAAATGACAAACATCTCTCTTGGCTTGCTTATAAAAAAATGAAAGTAAAACTGCACAGAGGTATCACTTCTCATCAACAGACTGGCAAAAAATAAAAAAGCCTGACAATATTCTGTTGGCAAAACTCAGTCATATATTGCTAACCAAGATGTAAAATACAACTCCTATGGATGGGAATTTGGCAGCATCTAACAAAATTACATCAATTTATCTACTGACCCAGCAATCCCACTTCTAGGAATGTATCCAAAAGATAAACTTTTAGGAAAAAAATTGAAAACATATCTTCATAAATGAGGCTATTCACTGCTGGATTATTTATAGTAACAAAAAAGTAGAAACAATCCAAATTGCCATCAGAAAGGGACTGAGTCATCCGTGGTACATCCTCACAGTGGAATAATATGTAGTGGTGGGGGGAGGGGGAGGGCGGGTGGAATAAAAGTCTATAGACTACTACAGAATGATGGCAGGATGTTTTGTCAAGTAAAAAGAGCAAGGTAGAGAAAAGTGCATACAACATATTATCTTTATAAAAGAAAGAGCGGGGAATACAAATATTTATGTATCTGCCTCAATGTACATGTTAAAAAAAAAAGGCCCAGCCCAGTGGCATAGCAGTGAAGTTCACAAATTCCACTTTGGTGGCCCGGGGTTCACCAGTCTGGATCCCGGGCATGGACCTACACACTGCTAGTCAAGCCATGCTGTGGCAGGCGTCCCACATATAAAGTAGAGGAAGATGGGCATAGATGTTAGCTCAGGTCTTCCTCAGCAAAAAGAGGAGGATTGGCGGTGGTAGATGTTAGCTCAGGGCTAATCTTCCTCAAAAAAAAAAAAAAAAAAAAAGCAGCAAGGGAAGGAAAAATCATTAAAACTGGTTTCCTCTAAAGGGAAGAAGGGAATAGGGCGCATGAGACAGAGAGACTAGACTTGACTGAATATACTTCCTTCTTTTATATTTTACTTTGAAATCATATAAATATACCCCATAATTAGAACATTAATTTAAAAAATCTCTATAAATTAAAATGGAGAGTTGTTGTTTAATGGGTATAGAGTTTTAGTTTTGCAAGATGAAAACATTCTAGAGATTGTTTACACATCAGTGTGAATATAATATAAACACTGTTAAATTGTACACTTAAAAATGGTTAAGATGGTAAATTTTATGTTATGTACTTTACCACAATTAAAAATAAAAAATCCACTATGTGTGAATATAGATACAAAAACCTCAAGAAAATATTAGCAAATCAAATCGAGCAACATAAAAAAGAATCACACCATGTACAAGTAAGGTTCACCCCAGAAATGCAATGTTAGTTTAACATCCAAAATCAATTAGTGTAATACCATCATTAACAGAACAGAAGACGAAAACCACATGATCATCTCAATAGATACAGAAAAGGCATCTGACAAAAGGATACCTTTTCATGATGAAACACTCAACAAACTAAGTAACAGAGGAAACTTCCTCAATCTGATAAAGGGTATTTATAAAAAAACCCATGGGTAACATGACACTTAGTGGTGAAAAACTGACAGTTGTCCCACCAAGATCAGGAACAAGACAAGAAATGTCTGGTTTCACTACTTTATTTAACATTATACTGGAGGGTCTAGCCAGGACACTTGGGCAAGAAAAAGAGAAAAGCAGCAGATTATCTCTAATTGCAGATGACATGATTTTGGATACAAGCACACCTTGTTTGATTGTGCTTCACTTTACTGTGCTTTTCAGATCTGCATTTTTTACAAGACCCTCTACCAGCAAAAAGATTATAACTCACTGAAGGTTCACATGATGGTTAGCATTTTTTAGCAATAAAGTGTTTCTAAATTAAGGTATGTACATTGACTTTTAAACATAATGCTATCGCACACTTAACGGACTACAGTACAGCGTAAACATAACTTTTACATGCACTAGGAAACCAAAAAATTCGTGTGACTCGCTTTATTGCAGTGGACTGGAACTGAACTCACAATATCTCCAACGTATGTCCGCATAGAGAATTCTAAGGAAGCCACTTTCATACACAAAAAACTACGAGTTAATAAATGATTTCAGTAAGGTTGCAGGATATATGATCAATATACAAAATCAACTTTATTTCTATACCCAAGCAATGAATAGTCTCAAAATGAAATTAAGAAAACAATTGCACTTACAAGAGCATCAAATAGACTAAAAAATTTAAGAATAAACTTAATAAAAGAAGTCAAAGACTTGCACATTGAAAACTACAAAACATCATCGAAAGAAATTAAAGACCCCCGTTAGATTGGCAAAAACATCCAAAACCAAGAACGACAAATGTTGGAGAGGTTGTGGAGAAAGAGGAACCCTCATACACTGTTGGTGGGAATGCAAACTGGTACAGCCACTATGGAAAACAGTATGGAGATTTCTCAAAAAGTTAAAAATAGAAATACCCTATGACCCAGCCATCCCATTACTGGGTATCTATCCTAAGAACCTGATATCAGATATCTCAAGAGTCCGTTGCACCCCTATGTTCATCGCAGCATTATTTACAATAGCCAAGACGTGGAACCAGCCTACATGCCCAGAAACTGATGATTGGATAAAGAAGATGTGGTATATATACACAATGGAATACTACTCAGCCATAAAAAAAGACGAAATTGGCCCATTCACAACAATGTGGATGGACCTCGAGGGCATTATGTTAAGCGAAATAAGTCAGTCAGAGAAAGACGAACTCTATATGACTCCACTCATAGGTGGAAATTAGTATATTGAGAAGGAGATCTGATCGGTGGTTACCAGGGAAAAGGGGGGGTGGGGGGAGGGTACGGAGGGGGAAGCGGTGTACCCACAACATGACTAACAAAAATGTACAACTGAAATCTCACAAGGTTGTAATCTATCATAACATTAATAAAAAAAAAAAAAAAAAAAAAGAAATTAAAGACTAGCATAAGAATAGACATACAAATCAACGGAACAGAATTTAAAGTCCAGAAATAAACCCTTACATTTGCGGTCAACTGATTTTTGAAAAGGGATCCAGAGACAATTAATGGGGAAAGAATAGTCTTTACAACAATGGGACCAGGACAACTGGATATCCACATGCAGAAGAATGAAACTGGAATCCTACCTCAACTCAAAATGGATTAGACACCTATATGCGAGAGCTAAAATATAAATGTGTTGGGAAAAACAGGAGTAAATCTTTGTGACCTTGAGTTAGACAATGATTTCTTAGATATAACACCGAAAACATGTTACCAAAAAAAAAAGATAAACTGGACTTCATCAAAATTAAAAACTTCTGTGTTTCAAATGACATAATCAAGAAACTGAAAGGACAGCATGGAAGAAAACATAGATCTGTAAGGGACTTGTATTCAGAAAATATGAAGAACTCATACAACCCAACAACAAAATGACAAAAAACCAAACTGAAAAAAGGGCAAAAGATTTGAACACACAGTTCTCCAAAGAAGATATAGTAATAATGGCCAATAAGTACACGAAAAGATGTTTGATATCACTAGTTATTAGGGAAATGCAAATCCAAACCACAGTGAGGTACAACTTTATATTCATAAAACAGCTAAAACAAAAAAAGATAGGTAGTAACAAGTGTTGATAATGATGTGGAGAAAATGGAACCCTCTTACACTGCCAGTGGAACTGCCAAAAGGTACAGCCGCTTTGAAAATAGCCTGGCTGTTCCTCAAAAGGTTAAACAGAATTACCACATGACCTAGCAAATCCACTTCTGGGTATGTACCATAGAAAAATGAAAACCTGTTGACATAAAAACATATACACAAGTATTTATGGCACCATTTTTCATAATAGCCAAAATGTGGAAACAATCCAAATGACCATCAACAGATGAATGGATAAACAAAATGTGGTATATATCCATACCATGGAATATTATTCAGCCAAAAAAAAAAAAAAGGAATGAAATACTCACACAGGCTACAGAATGGATAGTCACTTAAATATTATGCTAACTAAAAGAAGCCAATTACAAAAGACCAGACTATATGATTCCATTCAATGAAAGGTCCAAAATAGGTAAACTTATAGAGACAGAAAGTAGATTAGTGGTATCCTAGGGCTGGGTCCTGGGGAGGCTGGGGAAGGTATGAGGGCAAATGGGTATGGAGTTTCTTTTTGGGGTGATGAAAATGTTCTAAAATTAGACAGCAGTGATGGTTGCAAAACTGTGATATACTAAAACCCACTGAACTGTAAACTTTAAAAGGGTGAATTTTATGGTATGTGAATTCTATTTCAATGAAACTGTTCTAAAATAAAAAAAGACGATTTATATGAGACAACTGGAAATTTGAATACTGGCTATTTGGTAATAGTAAGAAATTATTGTTAAATTATACTTAGGTGTGATAATGGTATTGTAGTTTTGTTTAGAAGGAAAAACACTCCTTATCTTTTAGAGATATACACTAAAATATTTATAGACGAAATGGTATGATGTCTAGGATTTGATTCGAATACAGGGAGAGTAAGTGGTAGTATAGGTGAAACAATATGGCAAATGTTGGGTCTGAGTACTCAACATAGTGTCCATTATATTATATTGTCTATTTTTGTGTTTCAAATTTTCTGTGATTAAAAGCTAAAAATGGCACACACTTATTAGATCACATAGGTCAATTCACTTCAGTAACCTTAATGCCACCAACAAGGCTAAGATTTGACAATGACTTAATATAAAAAATAATCTTAACATTAACTCTAAAATTTCATGATTCCCCTTTTGATTCCTGGAACATAATTCAGTGTCAGTGTACAATACAATAAGTCAGTGACTTAATCGCTATGATATTTTTGTTTTTGTTGTTGCAATTTAAGTTCTTATGTAAAAAAAGAAATGCCATTTCACCACAGCTGTTCCACTGAAAGCAGGTCTATCAAGATTCTCCAGTTCACTGACACCGTTGTGCACAGCATTCCACTTGACTAAGTAACACGAGGCGAGTTCCTCTGAACCTGTTTAAACACTCAAGAGTTAACATGCTAGCGTGGTGTTGACAAACATTTTCTGTAAAAGACCAGACAGTAAATATTTTAGGTTTTGTAGACCATATGGTGCCTGTTGGAACTTCTGAACTCTATTATAGTGTGAATGTAAACAAATGAGCATGGCTGTATTCCAAGAAAACTATTTACAAAAGCAAGTGGCGGATCAGATTTGGCTCATGGGCAGTATTTGCTGACCCCTGTGCTAGGGATTGTTAGCTCCTGGCAGGAAATTAAAAAGATAAAAATATGGTATGGAATATATATCGATAAAAATCATCACGTTGAGAATACGCAATTGTACATGAAGTACAGTACTTACAGGTGTTTGGATCATCATGGCTCGTTGATCTCTCATTGTTCTTACAATGTCTAGTGGATAGACTGGTTGATTGCATTCAATGAGACACATGGCTGTTTCCATAGTAATAAGAACCCCGGTTCTTCCAATCCCGGCACTAAAATAGATAAATATGGGGCAAAGTCTTACTGATACTACTCTGGTAAACAACTTGTGGCTTTTGTGCAGAAAATTAAAGTAGTGAATCATAACATAGTAGAAGAACAATTTGATTTTAACGGTTGATAATACAAAAGTAGCAAGCCAACTAGAAAATATTTTGAAAATTGAAAAAATCTTCACACTTAATACAGATTAAATGGTTTGCATCCACCCGTTCCCCCATTGTTAGTCGTAAAAATACTATTTTAAAAGAGTTACGTTTTAGTTTTTGAAATCTGAACAAGGTATAGACGCTTATTGGAGCAACCCCCCTTTAAAATGTGAAATAATGGAATTACAATAATAAATCATTAACAAATGCACAAAATATTTTACACTCTCAAATCAGTTTTTAAAACCAAATTTAATTTTAATTAAGCTTTACTATTGAGATAGTCAAGAACAACTTTTTGAAGCATTCTCTGTGAATAGGGCTATATTAGCTATGGGGAACTTGGGATATGAAATGGCCAAATGTGTTCACCATTCCTGCCATTTTGCCTCTCAATATTTGGTCTACAATCTGTTTTGATAATTTGAAAGACTGCTCTTAATAAGTGCTGGAAAGTTTAAGGATAGATACCTCAATACATCCTCTGACTAAATCATTTAATAACAGAGGTGGCCAGGATGGGGAGAACATAATTTTTGTCTTCAAATCTCTGGGTCAGTGACAGTGAAGGCTGGAGTCATTGTATTCAGTCCTTTGAAGGCAGAAGGGGGCCTGAGTCTGAAAGGAAGGGAGAGCAGCCTACCACTGTTCAGCTGAAGCTCTTGGAAGCGGCACATCGTGTGATGGTATTGGGTGGGGCCATTCCAAGAGAGGTGAAAGTACTTGCCCACTGTCCCCAGAGGGGCCACAGGCCCGGAAGGAGTACCGTGCTGGGAGGGGGAAATCTAAACCTGAGGATGAAACCTAAAAGCCTACAATATTGTATTTCACCAAATATAAGATACCATCAATTGTAAGACATCCCAATTTCAGAGATGTTAAACTATGAAAAAGACAATCTTCTAAGAATGAGTGCAATAAAGGATTATTTTTACTTCTTATGACAAAATTTCTGCCAATCACATGTTGGAACGTACCTTTGCTTTCTACGTTCAGAGCACAGCTTTGAGTTCTAATTATCATAGTTACAATCACAACTGAAGGACAAAATAAAATATGTATTTCCTTTTAAAAATGACATATCTAGCCAGATGTTCGATCATAAGAATACCTGCAATGAACAACAATAGGTTCTTCCTTGCCAGCCCTCTTACTTCGTACGTGACAGACAAAATCCAGAAAGTCACTTGAATCATCAGGGACTCCATGGTCAGGCCAGGCTATGTACTGGATCTGAGTAAGCTGACGACTCTCATTTTTCTAAGTGTAAAGAAAAATTATTTACCTTGACTTAGGAATATCTTTAAAATATAAATAAATATTCGTCTTTTTTTCTTTAAAGATTTTATTTTTCGTTTTTCTCCCCAAAGCACCCTGATACATAGTTGTATATTCTTAGTTGTGGGTCCTTCTAGTTGTGCCATGTGGGACGCTGCCTCAGCATGGCTTGATGAGCAGTGCCATGTCCACACGCAGGATCCGAACCGGCGAAACCCTGGGCCACCGAGGCAGAGCACGTGAACTTAACCACTCAGCCATGGGGCCGGACCCAAGAAATCATTTTATAGAAACAGTTATATCCATTTAAGCTCCAGCTACCTGGATCATTACTGTTCCTATAACTCAATTTCTATATTTGTAAAATATTTTAAAGATGATAATCAAGTAAACAAGCAAAAACAAGATCCAGAGAAATGTTTAAAAAAAAAAAGCTAAAGAACTGTTAGTGAGCAAAACTGGTAAAGGGAAAAAATGTTTTTATGAACAAAGTTAAGTTAATCCTAAAAAACACAAGTGAAATTATGGAAATTAGGAAAATAAATTCTCAAAATAAATGTAGACTAAAAACTGGAGATCATAAAAACACTAAGTCAAACCAGGGCTTAATTCTTTTTTGGAGTCAGGATTGGTATAATGGAGAAAATAAGATATTGGAATTATATATCGCCATTCAAATTTTCACTCTGCTAGTTAAGGCACTTAATATTTCAGAGCCTCACTTTGTTCAACTGACAAATGAAATAACACCTATACCTAAAAGAGACAGTCTTATGTTGAAAGGGTTCTATGAGAGGACCTATAAGCCACCCAGTTAGCTGTTTGGAATTATATGCTCAAGAAATGGGAGCTATAGACATTCAACACTATAAAATCTATCTATTGTCATTTACATTAAAGGAAGAATCCAGAAAAGACCATGAAAGAAAAAGGTAATTAAGAAATGGACTAATGGAAAAATTTCTGAAGAGACTTCAGTATAATTTGATAGTTAATCTTTCAGAATTCTGTAATTCTGTAAAATGAACTAAAGATATCTAATATAGACTACCTTTATTAATATTAACATAAGAATTTAATGCTACTAATAAATCTACAAGAACAGGTAATGTAAAATAATACTCTACTAAATTTTGGGGCAGTGTCTGTCTGTCCGTCAGTCCATCCATCCACGTACGTATTTATGGTGGCAAACTTATATTCCTATTTATGTTTGGCTCAAACTTCAGAAACTAATTTGTGTTTTCAGAAACTAATTTGAAACTAAAGCATAGTTCTGAGGCACTCAGGGTTTGCAAAGAAAAGCTACTACAGTATATAAAACTGCCATGGATAATCTATAGGTGAAGTACAATAAAGAGACTACGCCAAAGATAGAAATAATATTTTATGGAACCATATACAGCCCGTCTTTCACATCTATTTGGGAAAATGAAGAACTCTCTTATTGGCTTGCCTTGTTACATTAGACCATGAGCTACACAGTCTAGGTCCCTAAACCCTACATTCATTCTGATGGACTCTCTAGGCCATTAAGATTTTGAAACTTTCTATTTAATTTTTTATTTTATGTAACTTTAGCTTTATTGCATGTCAGATTCCATTAATATAAATCAGCACAACTTCTAGCTCCTTTCCTTTTGGTCAGTAAGGCTCTGTCTTGCTGGGCTCCTTTAATCAAACTCAGGGAGGTGGGTGGAGGGCGGGAAGGGATATGGAGTTCTCGTTTCTTAACCATTGATGGGACAGGCCTGGGACTTCGTAATGTCAACAAAAATCCCTGGAATACAAGAATTTAGTTAACAAAGCTTTACTGTTTATACATTACCAGAGAGATGCTGCCTTTGGCAGCAAACTGTAAGTTTGCTCCGGGAGAACAAAGGGAGGGGGGCTGCCTTTTATAGAAAAAGTTTCTGCCCAGGCTCCCGCTCAGGTGTGCTTATGCAAATAAGTCCTGATTGGTTGGCACTGGCCACAGTTTTACTGGTTAGGTCCAGGTGCCTGTTAGGGACTTTTGTAAAATCAGAAACTTTGGCAGAGTCAAAAGCTTAAGAGTGCATTCTGTGGCTTTTCCAAGAACAGGGTATGCGACTGTATCCTGGTCCCGTCATGGCCACTCGACTCCATTCTGTTTTTAGGTTCCAGTTAGCTACAGAGTCCATCTTATTCTCAGGGTTCTCTTTTTAAAATTTCATTTTGTTCCACACTAGCAATCTTCTAGTCCCCTTCAAAACCAAAGGTGGCCAGCAGGGGAATACCCAGCTGCAGATAGTGCAAGTGGGGTGCACTGTCTCCAGCAGTCTGACAGGACTGGCAGCGTGCTGCCCTCCACACACATCTCCCAACTGGGTTAGTGAGGCAACATTTATTAATCAGTTTCCATTTCTGGCTCTCGATTTGGAAGCCAAGGGGAGTGACCCAGGTGGCAGTCAGAAAAACTAGCAATTGGGAAACTGTAATTTACCTGCTGTCAGAAGGTCCTGCCCAGAGGTTTTCCTACTTAATACTGAGGAGACTGTGAAACTGCTCTCCTCTCCTCTTTTAAAAAAGGGGAATAATTTAATAGCTTTCAATTGTTCTTTCCATCTCCACAGACGTACTTTACTGATATAACTTGGAGGAAGAAATCTTTATAGCAAAACACACCCCTGGTATAATTTTTATGAATAGGCAGAGTATTAAGAGTAATAAGTATTATTTGCTAGATTCCTTTTTTTACTGACCACTCATATTTACCTCTAGAGATGGGAAATAGATTTATTTTAGTAGGAGAATATACTTCATAAGATTCAAAAGCATCCTAATTAATTTTTAAATATTTCCTAGTAACCAGGAATCAGACGAAAAACATTTTTAGCTTCCAAAGCCTTCACCTTGAATATAACAGATCTAATAAATGGATATCCTGCCTTCCTACCTCTTGGTTAAATAGTGTCATCTTCCTGAAGATACATGCAGTGTTTCCTTCTTCTGAATGGCAGGTGACTTGGTAGCATCCATAGGATGAACTTCCTGTGGGTTCTGGCCAATACTGGTGACACTTAACCTGACATCAATAGATTTAAGAAACATATATAATTTAGGTTCTCCAATTTTTTAAATGTTTTAATTTTAAAGAACTTCCAAACTTAACAGAAAAGTTAAAAGAATAATTTAATGAACTCTCATATACTCTTCACCTAGATCTGCCAACTATTAACATTTCTTCTTTGCCAATTTTTTTCTCACTGAATCAATTACTACCACGAGGGTGGCAAAATGGTGCACTAATTTTGATACTTTTTAAATTTAACAATGAGAAGGAATCCTCAACCAAAATGCCAAATGCAATCCATTTATTTTCATAGTTAGGGTTTTTTTTTTTTTTTGGTGAGGAAGATTGGCCCAGAGTTAACATTTCTTGACAATCTTCCTCTTTTTGCTTCAGGAAGATTGTCTCTGAGCTAATATCTGTGCCAATCTTCCTCCATTTTGTATGTGGGACACCACCACAGCATGGCTTGATGAGCAGTGCCATAGGTCCATGCCCAGGATCCCAACCTGTGAACCCCAGGCTGCTGAAGTGGAGCACACGCACGTAACCACTACGCCACCAGGTGAGCCCCAGTTAGGATTTTTTTAAAAACAGGTTTACCAACATGTTAATTCATATGCCATACAATTCACTCATTTAAAGTACACAATACAATTATCCTCACAGAGCTGTGTAACCATCACCACCATCATTTTTAGAACATTTTCATCACTCCCAAAAGAAATCCCATATGCTTTAGTAATTGCTGTGCATTCCTCTATCCCACCCTCCTTCCCCAACTCCAGACCTGGGCAACTGCTAACCTACTTTCTGTCCTCTGATGGATTTGCTTATTCTGGATATTTCATATAATGGAATCACACCTATGTGGTTTTTGGTGACTGGCTTTGTTCACTCAGCATAATATTTTCTAAGTTCATCTGTGTTGTAGCATGTGTCGTTTTTCCATTCCTTTTTATTACCAAATAATATTCAACGGTATGAATATACTAAATTTTATTTGGTGCATATGCACTGTTTGTACTTTTTGGCTATTATGAATATACTCCTATGACCGTTTGTGTACAAGTTTTTATGTGGACATATGTTTTCAATTCTCTTGGGTATACAGGAGTGAAACTGCCGAGTTATAGTAACTCTATGTTTAGCCTTTCGAGGAACTGACAGACTGTTTTCCAAAGTCGCTACATCATTTTACAAACCCACCAGCAGTAAAAGGAGGGTTCCGTTCTTCCACATCCTCACCAACACTTGTCATTATCTGTCATTTTTATTTTAGCCATCCTACTGGATATAACATGGTATCTCATTGTGGTTTTGATTTGCATTTCCCTGATGACTAATGACGCCAAGCATCTTTTCATGACTTTATTGGCCATTTGAATACCTTCTTTGGAGAACCATTTATTAAGATCCTTTGGCCATTTTTACATTGGGTATTTGTTGTTGAATTGTATGAGTTCTTTATATATTCTAAATACAAATCTCTTATCAAATGTATATATTAATCCATTTAAATATAACAATGATATTAATAATGGCTAACACATCACATTTATTATGTTAATCATAGTTTTAAGCACATAACCACGATGATTTTAATCATAACACCACAAGAAAGGAAGTTTACAAAAAAACCTAAATCAACATGAATATTTTGACTATACACGTAATTTGAAAATAGCCCAAGCAATATTTAAGATTCAAGTATGACTTACTCTGCCACGTTCAACTTGTGTGGTCAACATTACAACCATGGAGGAGCCTTGTTCCCAAGTCATCTGCCAAAAATCTGTACAGGTGTGGGGTAATGGCCCTTGACAAGCAATGTACTGATTTATAATGCTAGAAGAAGGGATTTCCATCTAAAAAGAAAACGACACAAAAATAAAATCTTTTGCATTATTACTTTTTACTATGATCAAGCATATGAAAATCATCTACTAAATGATAACTGAATACAACTAATCTCAATAAATTGAAAAGTCAGTAAAACAAATCCTTATCAACACTTTCTTATTTTATCTGTTGAAGAAATTTCTTGGAAATGTCTAGGAGTTATATTTACCTTTCAATTAATGGAAATAGGAATTTAAATATTTTCCAAAGCACTACTATGGTTTTAAGAGCAGTTTTACAGAGAACCCTATTTCAGAGGCAGAAACTTAGTACAGAAATAAAAAATATTTGTCTCTAAACACTGGTAAAATTTGTGAGGAACAAAAATTATGCCATTTGTTTTCGTTTAGATTTTACATATAACATAAAAAGACACTAGAAAAATGTTTTAAATTCATTATCTTCAGAAAGAAGTAAGATCATGAGTATCTGGGGAAGAAGAGAAGTCATCATCCTACTACATTTCGAGATTGAATTAAAAACAGGAAAAGGTGACATATTCACATGGTAACTGGAAGAAAACCAAAGGGTGAATAGACTAAGAAGTCTCCCTCCCATCCCAGCCTGGTTTATGCCCAGGAGGGCAATTCTTCTTTCTAATTTCCAATATATCCTTTCAGAGATATTCTATATATAACACACAAATGTACACGCAATACTATCTTCCTTTTTTTCTGTAAAATGGTAGCATATAATGTTGTTCTGCATCTTTTCCACTTTATCTTTGAGATCATGTCAGATTAGTACATAAAATTTCATTCTTTTCAATGGCTCCACTATATAAATATATCATAATTTATTTAGCAGACGTTTAAGTTGCTGCTAATCTATTTGCTACCATAAACAAGGCTGCACTGAAAACTTTTGTAAACCTAACATTTTTGTGCACATGAAGAAATATATTTGTACGGGCAACAGGAAGAAATGAGAATGCTGGATCAAAGTGTACGTGCACTTAAAACTTTGACAGATAGTGCCAAAATGTTCTCCAAAGAGGTTGTACGATTTATACTCCCACCAATAATGTAAGAGGAATGCTTGTTCCCTGATAATCTCCTTAATACATCCATAATCCCTTATCCACAGTTCTGAAACTCCCAAAGCTCTGAAGTCTAAGTTTGTCTCTTTTTTTCGTACACCTGACCAAATGAGACCTGACTGGACTCATTTGACAGCAATATCTGACCCAAATTGATCTAAGACTATTTAAAGTCTTTATTAGTCCCACTTAGTGGAAATATCCATAGTTTGCTGTTGAATATCAATACATTCATTACAGGATAAAGTCCCACAGCTTATGGAGGACGTTACTTATTACAGTACAGGGTTTATGCACTGAATAACCTCTCAAAAATACAAAAAATTCTGAATCCCAAAGCATACGTAATCCCTAGTTTTCACATAAAGGATGTAGACTTGTATATGGTATTATCAAACTATTTTCCCCTCCCCAAAGCCTCAGTACATAGCTATACACCCTAGTCGGAGGCCATTCTAGTTCCTCTATGTGGGATGCTGCCACACCATGGCTTGATGAGTGGTGCATAGCTCTGTGCTCAGGACCTGAACCGGCGAACCCTGGGCCACCAAAGTGGAGTGTGCAAACTTAACCACTCGGCCAGAGGGCTGGCCTCCAAACTTTTTGACACTTCAATCTAATAGGTGAAAAATGGTGATTCCTTGCAGCTTTTTTTGAGGAAGATTAGCCCTCAGCTAACATCTGCTGCCAATCCTCCTCTTTGTGCTGAGGAAGACTGGCCCTGAGCTAACATCCATGCCCATCTTCCTCCACTTTATAGGTGGGACGCCTACCACAGCATGGCTGGCTAAGTGGTGCCATGTCCGCACCCGGGATCTGAGCCGGCGAACCCCAGGCCGCCAAAGGGGAACGTGCAAACTCAACTGCTGCGTCACCGGGCCGGCCCCTCCTTGCAGTTTTGATTTACATTTTTTTTGTGAATTAAGTTGAGCGTATCATTCACTTAACTGTTTGGTTACTGTTGTCCTCATTATTCATGGATTCTGTATTTGCAAATTTGCCTACTTGCTAAAATTTATTTGTAACCCCAAAATACTTGCAGGGCTTTTGTGGCTATTTACAGACATGTCCAAAGAGGTAAAAAATTTGAGTCACCCAATGTGCACATTTCCAGCTAATGTTGAATAAAATGCTGTTTTGTCTTCTTGTTTCTGCTCATATTGTAAACAAGTGTCCCTTCTGTGGACTGTTTAGTCCATGTTTTTTGAATTTGGGGACTGGTTGTTGGTGATTTCACTGTTTAAAATGGTGTCCAAGGGGAGTGCTGAAGTGCTGTGTAGGGCTCCTAAGTGCAAGGAGGCCATGATGTGCCTTATGGAGAAAACACGTATGTTAGATAAGCTTCCATCCAGCATGAGTTCTGGTGCTGCTAGCCTGGGTTCAATATGAATGAATCAACAATGTATATTAAATAAGGTATCTTTAAACAAACAAGGTTATGTACTGATCAGTTGACAAAAATGTTACAACTAGAGGCTTAGAGGAACCTAATCCTCTATTTCCCCTTGGAGCAATGATTCAGTATTTGAAAATTCAGTGTTCATAATAAACTATAACTACCACAAAGAACAAGATGACTGTATTTACAAAAAAGTGATATATTTGGACTTTGAAAAAAATAACCTGGGGGTTAGTGTTTATATGAAACGAGACTGGCCATTTGTCGACAGTTCTCCAGCTAGGTAACAGGTTTATGGCAGGAGGGCTCTTCATACAATTCTTTCTACTTTTGTATAGATTTCAAAGTGGCTGTAAATATTTTTTAAATGTCATTTGTATTTCCTTTTCTATGAATTGTCTTTGCATGTTTTCCATTATTTTCATTGGACTGTTATTTATTTTTCTTATTCATTTATAAAGCTCTTTGTATACACCGAAGAAATAAGCCCTTTGTAGTATTTTTTAAATTCAGTTTGTCATTTGATTTTAGAATTTTTAAGCATCGCCCAAAATTAAAATGTTTATAGTAAACTTTATATATAAAATCTTTTCTTTATAGCTTAGACATGTGTCTAAGCCTAGAAAAATCTTTGCCTTTCTGAGATTTTAAAAAATAATCACATATTTCCTCCAAGTACTTTCATGATTCCATTTTTTACATTTATATTTTGATATATCTAAAATGTATGTTGGCATCAAGAAGGGGTAGGTGAAGTATTTATAGATAAATGACATAATGTATGGATCTATTTCAAAACAATCTGGATGTGAGGTATAGGTGAAACAAAGCTGGCCATGAGTTGACAACTGTTGAAGCTGAGTGATGTGTATATTCATTTTACTTTTTCCTCTACTTTCGTATTTTTGAAATTTTCTGTATTACAAAGTTAAGGAAAAAAGTAAGTAATAATCCTTTTCTCCCACCAGAAGGGAGCAAAAACCTCCGTACAAAGATATGTTCTAGACAGTTGACCTAACCAATTCACTAGATAATCTGTTTTATCTTCAATGATTTAAAAGGCTGTTTCTATCATAAACAAAATTCTAGTACTTAGTTTATTTCTGGACTAGAGTATTCTATTCCACTGCTCTATGTGTGTATTAACACGCCAGTACCAAACAACTTTTTAAAAATTGTATAATATTTTTCAATTGTCTGAAAGTTTTAATATTCTTTCAAGGTTAGGCTTTTAACAAAAAGGGATAAATCTCAGATGTTTACAGTGGCCCCTCTTATTCCAAATGACAAAGGCATAATAAAAATAAACTTACATTTATATAATTTGCATTGATATAGTCTTCATTACCCTTTAAAATGACCCGTGTAGCATCATCTGAAAAAATTCAAAAGAAAGAATATTTTAATAAATTTATGTTAAAAAGATGAAACTTAACATAAAGAGATTGTAGATACTTACAAGGCGAAATATCTCTGTATCTATTTTTGGAAATGTTCTGAGGTAATTTGGCACAAGACATTGTCATTCCAGGTTTTTTCCGATATAGTTGCTAAAAAAAAAAAAGTATAAGACGAGTCCAGCAAGTCATCAAGAGTTTCTGTTTTGATTTCAGACTTGTTTCTACGCTAACAAGAAACAGGTGTTTTCCTTTGAACATCTTAGCTATACAACAACATACCTGAGGTTAGCAGCGTACTGAACCAGATTTGTAAAGCTGAATTCTGCATAATTTCTGACATGAATTATAGATCACATTTTGAAAAACGGTAAAACAAGTGAAAACAATTTTGCTTACAGTAAAAGTTTTGAATAACAAACCTGCAGAAAACATTTAGCTTTCATCTCATTTGGAGATGTTTAGAGTATATGAACCAAGAACTTTTTAAAAGAAAAACTGACATGCCCCAAATGTTTTATAGTCACTTATCTGTAACATATACTTCAGAACAACAAATATTGATGACGGCCAACTACACTGACAAAGATTAGGGAAGGAGTAAATATGAGAAGGTACAAAAGTGATTTTCCTTTAACTCAGGATTTCTACAATAGCCTATTTTCCATCTGTCACCTTTCATAAAAACAGAAATTTTAACTGCAGGAAAAAATTTAGTTTGATGACATACGTATAAAATCTCCCTATTCCTCTCTTTTAAATAGACATCTATGTATATGACCACAGCTAGTATTTTGGGAGCAATTTTAAAAACTTTGCATGTTAGAACTCTTTTATGTCCAACATTTATCAGAATACCATTTTAATTTATAAATTATAACTGACAGTAGATCAGGCAGTTAAGAAACCATGAAATCAATTAGAAAATGTGGGCAAACATCTTTCCATACAGTATTACTTACATCAAATTGTGTCAGAACCGTCCCAGTGATGAGCCCCTCAGCTAGCTGGCTCATTGACTCCCGCAGGGAATGGTCATCCTGATGGACGTTATCCAGTGGAGTTTTCTCAGGAATGTACTGGAAGTCTGGCTCATTTTCTAGCTTTTCTTCCACTACATCATATACAGCTAAAAAACCAAAACCAAAACCAAAAAAGCCACATGGAAATTGTAATGAATTGGTGAAAAGAATTTACTAAAAATGTTCTTTAGTATTCATAATTCATCAGATCTGAGTCTGCTGCCACCGTGTAGAGACAGAATGTGGCTGTGGAGTTGAAGAACTTTGCTGTACCTTTAGGGAAAAGAAGAGTTCTTGGAAATATTGTTGAAAATGTCTATAACTTGAAGAGACATTAAGAAAAAGAGGAGCTGTCGAGAAGCAGCTCTGAACAGACCTGCCCTTAATTTGTGGGACCTAGGGCAAGAGTACAAACAGACATACACGTCTTGATATGAAAAGTCACAAAGAAATTGAATAGAGTGCTAAACAAAATATGTTTTAACCTCTTTCCTTGACATACCTACAAAACAACCTGGGAGGCCATATTTCAAATGAGAACTCTATGCAAGACTTCATGGTCATATAATGTAAGGAGAGCCAGACCCTAGACTCTGGCCTATAGCTCACCCTGCTTCTCTTCCCACCCTCAGCTCCACTCATTAACATGGAGGCCTATGAACATATGCGTGAACCTCCCAGCCCATACGTAAGCTTGTTCTACACCTCTCTGCAAATTGCTGCCTCTCAGTCACCCTGTTAGCCTAGGAGTACATATACCACGTGATCCACCCTCGGGAGTATGGACCTGGGAAAAATGGCCACACAGGTCCAGGCAGTGGACTCAGAATTACTTGAACAGAGAATTGAGGGTTATAAAAAAGTGGTCTAGAAAGGAAGGTGATGGCTTCACAATGCCCCCTTGGTCCTGAAAAGTCCTGACCCCCATGGGGAGAGGTAAAGCTGAAGGAGAGCCAGCGTACAGCCCTCTAGAGGGTGGGGCCAAGTTAGGGGCCTCTTTTGCCCTTGTCTAGGAGAGCTTTTCCTGGTCAGATATGTATGCACTTTTAAGAAGAATAAATTTCTGAAATGAAGAATGAAAAGACAAAAATGTATGAATGTATTTTGCCTAAGGAGAAATAAGATTTAAAGTGGAAAAGACTAGAAAAACAAAGAGCTTGTTTTTCTAGTTTTCTACTATTTTTGGCAAATATAATTAAAATTTTGACTATATGTTATTTTAAACAAAAATCGACATGAGAGACCCACACTGAAAGCAACTGGAGGCTCTAGTCCAGATTTTGACAATAAAACAATATTAGAAAGATCTTTTGCCAAGAAGTAAGCCCTAGGTGGGATCCTCTCCTAATTTAAAATATAAATGAGGTAATTTGGAATTGCAAAAAGGCATGGCTTTTCCATTATAGGGACTTTTGATCATATTCTGGCTCCGTACTAGTCATGAATTTGTGAGCAGATAACTGAATGTCTTGGTGCCTAAGTGCCTTCAAATATAAGATTGAGATCATTCATCAATCTCATTGGATAGCTGAAAGAATAAATGAGAATATACAAAAGAGCCCAGGTGCATGGAAACCATTTAATGACTGTTAATATTATTATAATTATTAAGTTCTTTAGGATCTGTTATCAAGAGAAAACAGAATAAATTGAGAGAATATTATTCTTAGTATAAAATTAAAGCTGTTTTATGTGACAAAAATTCCTAATAATTAATCACCTAAGTATCTGGTCTAAATGAACGAGCTCCTTGAAAAGTAAAAAGAGAATGCCTTGCTCAAGTCCTTTTAAGAAGAAAGCCAATTCTAGACCATAAATGCAGAAAAAACACAAAGTAGAGAAGATAAAACGAGTATTTTCTTTTATTCATTAAAATAAATGAATTTATTTTTGTATACAAGAGGCAAAAATGAGTTTTTTTTAAAGATTTTATTTTCTCTTTTTCTCTCCAAAGCCCCCCAGTACATAGGTATATACTTTAGCTGTGGGTCCTTCTAGTTGTGGCATGGCCTGATGAGCAGTGCCACGTCCACATCCAGGATCCGAACTGGTGAAACCCTGGGCTGCCGAAGTGGAATGCGCGAACTTAACCACTCAGCCACAGGGCTGGCCCCTGTATTTTTTTAAAGGAATTTTCTTGCGCAATTTTGCTGGGTTGGGTGTGTGTGTGGGAATATGCAGAGTTCTAACTACATTTTACTTTCCTAGGTTATATATTCAAGAACTGGCAACATGACATTAACCAATAATTACTCTTGTGGATAAAACTATGATTAATAAACTGTTCAGAACAAAACTAGATGTCTAATGCTGGGATATAAGCATTTAAAATTTTTTTCTCGGAGGAGAGTGATAGAGTGTTGAGGGAACTTGAAACAATGCTGAATAAACACAAGCTAAAGGATCTGGGATCGTTACACTGGAGAAAGGGAGGGGGTATCTGGTAAAAATTAGCTATTGTTGAAAAACTGAAGGAAGAGGGATTGAACTTATTCTGCAAAGCACAGAGTGACAGAATTAGGAACAATGGCACTGAAGGAAGATGGATGTTTAGTTCACTTAATAGTTCAAGCCATCCAAAGGGGGACGGACTGCTTCAGGAGCCACTGAGTGCTCCACACGGGCAGGACGTTCTTGAGGCTGTTGAAGAGAAAATTCAAGTAACCAGCAAAGGAGCCAGAGCTTATGGTATTAAGGTTTCTCCAAATCTGGGACTCTGACTATGAATTAAGAAGCCAGCTGTCCAGATGAGGAGATGACATCATTAGGCTAGTGAGCATTATCTACAGAAAACACAGACAGGAATAAGAAAATTAACTACAGCTTGTTTCGGTGTTTTCTAAAAGTGAAACAGAGTTCAAAAGTTACTCATTCATTCAACAAGTTTTTTTATGAAGTCACTACTACGACCACTACCACCACAACCGCAGCTGGGGGAGAGGGAGCCATTTTAGCTACGGCAGTCAGGAGAGAAGGACTTCCTGAGGACATTTGAGCAGACACCTGGATAAAGTGAGGGTATAAGTCATACAAAAATCAAGAACAGAGTTTTAGGCAGAGAAACACCAAGAAAATTGGCATACAAGAGAGGAGAGTGAGCAAGGCTGAGTTAGGTATGCAAAAGGGCCAAGAATCTGGATTTTATTCCAAGTGTTAATGGAAGCCACTGTGCTCTGAGTAGGAAACTGAAATGACACAACTTACGTTTTAAAAAGCCCACTCTGGCTGCTGTGTCTAGTAGTAAACAACAATGAATTATGAAAAATATCCAGTGCTACAAAGAGGACTTACCGTTAGGTCGAACTAGAAGTACGAGTTCCCCAGAATCTCTCTCACAGCTAGCTTTAATAAACAGGACAACCTGATCATGAGTATGTTCTGCAATGTCCTGACCATTGATCAGTACAACTTGGTCCCCTTCATTCAATCGAGGGACACAGAGGTCAGCCTGTAATGTAATGCAAATAAGGTTTCAGATCTGCACATGGCTTTCTGAAAGGAAAGCACAGGAATTTATTTTTATAGATTCCACAGCAGGAGAACTAAAACTACATACAGAATAGCATCTATCCATTCATCTAGCAAAAAAAAAAGTAGAAATCTAGCTTTCCCATGACGATACCCATTTTTTTTTCTTCTTCATTCAACTTTTTCCCTGATGCCCTATTATATGGCTAGACATCCAGATAAGACTAATGATTTCAAAGTGCATAGATACAGGCAGCCCTTGCTTTGCACTGTCCAGATGAACACAAATTTCAGTTATCACAGTTTAGTTAAATAACACCAGTCTCCTGACAATATGGTTCAAATTTCAGTTACCACAATATATTAACTGTGAATAATCGCATAAAGTCAAACTGTGCCGCTAGCTTGTCTAAAAATCACTACATAAATAATAGACACACATCATGATCAGTGACCGATCACATCACGTCTTTCAAAGTCTCTTGGTGATTTGCTGCTGTGCATCTGTTACTCAGTTCATGCAGAGAGAGCAAAGCATGTACTTTTGTTGTCTCTTTGTCTGCCAGTGATAAACCTATGTAAAAAATGAATAATCGAAAGACGGAATTGGCCAAAAAAGTTAAAAGTGCAGTAAAGAAACAAAAAGTGATACTGCTAGAAGTGAAATTCAAATTGAACATAAATAGAAGAAATAGCTGACCATGGAAATATTGACACTACTACTGTTTGAGAGACTCTAGATGTGCAGGAAAAGAAATTTAATGAAGGTGAACTTAACATAAAAGATGACAGTGGCTGTGACTAGAAGGATGAAGAAGATGTCCTGGAGCAAGTGATGCTGGCAAGACACTTATTAAAAGAACTCTTGGAGATATTTTATAAGAAAATACAAAGGACAAAATATTGGGAGTGGATTCAAATTTAGAAAGGATTATGACAATTTGCCAAGGCAAGAAAAAATGCTCACTTTGTATTTTAAGTTATATGACAAGAAGGAGACAGGCACTGTTCAAACTACTTGTGGTAAATCTTCACAAAGAAATAAAGCACTTTAATTCCCGATGTTTCTAATGTTTTGAATTACAGGATACTAAATCAGTATTAGTTTTAGTATTTTTCATTTCCCTATACATTTACAAGAGAAAGTAAGAGAGATTTTAAGGTTTTAATAAAAAAATCCCCATTGATTATTAAGATCACTATGCACAGTTTCAGCTTGTGAGAACTGTCCGTATTTTACTGAGAAAACAAGTAATTAAGCTAAAAGTGACAAACAGAAAAATGGACAGCATGTTTCAGGAACAGAGCAATGAGAACACATGTAAGTCAAGTTTGAAGGATGATAGGTTACAGAGAGAAGGAAATGACGGGGTTGGACCTTACAAAAAAGGGAACTTCCTCTGGCAAAGGCTTAAAGAAATGAAAACACAACTACTCAAATTCATTACAAACACAAGGTCAATAAAATCCAACAAGGTATTGTCAATAGAGGAAAGAGCACTGGTCTAGCAGCCAAGTTCTTCCTCTGCTGCTTATAAACTGTGTCATCTTAGACGCTGGAAACTCTGAAAATGGAGCACATATCTGCTCTAATTATTTCATTGGGTTGTGAAGATAAAAATGAGATAATTCAATGTGAACCATTAACATTTGGAAAATTCACATTTAAGGTTATAACCATTCTCTCTAGTTGCTTCTTTCTTTACTTCTTGTAGTGGAGTAGATGCCATTCAGTAATTCCTCTGCACTAGCAGCATGATGCTTTTGTGCACCAATTTGATCCCAAGTTTTTGTAAATGCCTTTCAGGTACCCAAAGAATCGTAAATTGGGAGGTGTTAAGGGTACTGGGAGAAATGTAAAGGGCTATAGCAGAATGAGTTCTCTTCTCACCTTACTTTATGAATAATGCAGTTGGTGGAAAGAGGAGGTAGTCTACACGTTAAGGAGAGGATAGCTAGGAATTCCTCTTACTGTACCTTGCATACATCTACTGATACTTCCAGTTCAGAGATTGTGGCTAACAGGGTGGTATATTTTCCAACAGGCTACAATACGCAGATTTTTTTTTACCCATTATCACTGCAGGGAACTTTCTTGTACTTAATTTGCTTTTTGTAAGGCATGTTTACAGTTTTTAATTTTCATTTCATTCTGATTTGCAAAGTCTAGATAAATTGTATACTAAAATGAATTTTGTTGGAGCAACAGCTATTGCCTCAAAGGTGATCAGATAGGAAGAAAAATACGACTTCAATTGGGAATTATTTTATCCATTTCAAAAGGTGTCCAATATAAAAAATGACATTAAAATATCTGAAACCCTGTCCTTTCCTCCCAATCACCTAAAATGACTTTTCCAACTGGAAGACTGTAATGGTCTCTAAATTAATAAAATAATATAAAATGATAAATTTCTAGAGTTTTAATTTGCTCTAAATTCAGCCAATATTTACGGAACACAGTTCTACATGGCAGAAAGGAAAAATCACCAATAATGTGTATAGCTTAAAAAGAAAATTTAGAGTCTCAAAATTCTGTTTGGAAATGAATCTGTCTATATAAAGTTTCCTGAACATCCTTGACTTTAACTGAAAACTACCCACATTCACTGTTCAGAAAATCAGTATTTCTTTTGTGTCATTCACTGACTATTACAACTGGAAAACAAATAAAAAAAGGTTTATAATCTTTTCTAATTATAAGCATGTTTCCTAAAACATGCTCATTGTCATGATTCAGACAATTAAAAAAAGGGAATATAGACATGATAAATACCCAAATACCAGTAATTTCAATACCAAGACAAAACACTGCTAATATTTTTAGCATGTTTCCAGACTTTTAAAATGCACACAACTCACATAAAAAGAAAAAAAACTGGATCAAACATAACATGTGGAATTACAATATGCATTTTCCATATCATCTTACGAACATTTTCCATACTTCTATAGAGCCACATCATTCATCATTTCAATTGCTGCAAAGCCAACGCATAATTGCACCAACTCTAATGATGTACATTTTGATGTTCCTTCCAATTTTTAACTGTTTTAAACAATACTATAGCGAACATGCTTCTGTATCCTTTGTTCCCTAGTCCAATTGTTTCATTACAGGTAATTCCTAAAAGTGCAACTGTCAGGTTGAAAGATAGCTTATTTTTGATTTTAAAAAATTTTAGTTTAAATTTTTGTTTTTAGCAAAGTTATACATCACACAATTTAAAGAGCTGAGTAGGTCTATAAGATTATTAAGATAAGAAACCATTTCTTGTATTCCTCCCTACCATCTCCGCCTCTCTAGAGGGAACAAATTCTTTCAACATTTTAACTACATCTTTTGTATTTACCTCAGTGTCTCTAAATATTCCCATTTTGTTTCTTCTCAGTTTTCTATTTTAGACATTATCTAACTCTCTACTTGATAGATGAGAATTTAGCAGTCCATCTCCTCATCTACAGTCCCAAACAGTTACATACTTCCCATTAAATATATACTAAATAATTTTGGACTATTTTCCTCCTCTTTGTCCCCACCCTTTACATGCATAGTAGGTTCAAGACTCATTTCATACCTCATACCCCTGTCCCACACCCTCTGACCACAAGTGATTTGTTTAAAAGATGACATCTGATCCAAGCTGGATCTATGAAGGGTTTACTTGCCAGGAGTCTGTAATTTGGACTGAGAGTTGGGTTGCTGAGCTGGCAATATAAAAAACTGGAAGTTACTGCTAACCATATCCTAACACATGGACTTAGGAGAATAGTGGTAGCTATTCAATTTCTATTTAGCAGAGATTTAGGACTCACAATCTTATTTGAAGGTAGAGTGTGTGTGTGGTGGTGATGTTACAGGACTTGGCTTGAAGCTTCCACCAAGTACACTGTTTTTATTTAGACTGTGTTGTGTTTGGAGTGACTTGAGAGAAGTGGCTGATTCAGTGTACAAATTGGTTTGCTCTGAGAAAGAAGAATGGAACACTGACATAAAAAGAAACAGAGATACAAAATATAGAGTCTTGATTTTTAAAATTCTTTCTAGAGGTCTAACTGCATTCCTGTCCTTGGATTTTGTGAGATGCCTCTATTGCTATATGATAAATTTTGTACTTATGCTTAAGCCAGGGATATTCCAGGAGTATCCTGTTATTTGCAACCAACAAACTCCTTAAAAAACCAGAACCAAAACTACCTATCATGATATCCTTGACCAATCTTGACCGCGATCTTCAAAACAACTTTGAGGTTGCTGCAAAGCACCAAAAAAAAGCATAACTGCCCTTTTTCTCTCAGGCTGCTGGTTCATACATTTCCCAGGACAGAGAGAGAGTTAAATGACAAAGGGAGCTGACTGAAAAGTCCTGGAAGACCATTTAGGTAAAGTAGGCAGCAACATAAATGGGAATTTGAAAGCAATATTTGCTACATATAAGAGCAATAAAGATAATGCACCCACAAAACTAATTAAGAATTGTCCTTATGATGAGCAGACAGTTCATGAATGCTGAAGCTGGAGGGGGGGTTCATCACAATGGGTACAAATAATGTTTTCTCTACTTTTGTTTACAATGTGTATAAATAAAAAGTTTTAAAGTGTCCTTATAGGGAAAAAAAATCACTAGTACCATTTCTATTTGAAGCAAAAATTTTAAACAGAAAGGCAAATGGCATGTAGGTAAAGAATTCTAAATCAAAAAGCAAGCAAACAAGAAAGCAAAACAAAAATTATACCTCTGCCATTTTGCTATTTAAAGTAGTTATTTTGATAGAATCTATTAATACTTTAGAAGGCTTGGAAGTCATAAATAGCTTCTTTGTAAAAACAAAGATTTTAAAAACTCTTATATAGACAGGGAATAAATAAAAACTAACTTCCTGGCAATTTAAGAGATTTAGCCAACAACGTGATAGTTGACAAATTAACAGAAATGATTAAATTTCTTCTTTTATTTAAATGAATAAAAATAAAATAAGTATATATTCTTGAAAACAGGATTGACTTGCAAGATTTAGATAACTCACAGGTGTTCCTGGCGCTACTCGGGACACGATCACAGGCATCTTCTGATCATATCCTCCCTTAAACAGAGCAAGTCAATTATTAGTCAAATATTACCAAAATAGGAACATCTTAATTTAAAAACTGAGGACAATATAAATTCTAGATTACCTTTACATTGAATCCGAACCTTCCATTTTCATCAGGTTTCATTCTGATGAGAACAAGATTATCATGTGGAACACCACCATTAGGCTTAAAAAGACAAAAATAAAGAGCTTGTGATTTTCTTCACTTATAATCTATCCTTCAGATATACATGAAGCATGTCTTTTGTATGTTGCTATTATCTGTAGCACAGGAATCATAATTTAAGTTAAAATGTTAATTCAGGAAAGTAAATTTTGACTAATAACCTGCAGTTACGCCAACTAGATACATTCTCTCATGTCTCCTTGCCACTGCACGCTAGACTGTAAGTGTCAAGAGGAGCAGGGGCTTTGCTAATTAATTAGCCACAGCATCCCTAGAACCTGGCTCAAAGCTTTGCACACAGCAAGCGCTTGTAAGTCTTACATGAATTCACATTACTCTTTTTTTTTTTAAAAGATTTTTTTATTTTTTCTTTTTCTCTCCAAAGCACCCCAGTACACAGTTATGTACTTTTAGCTGTGGGTCCTTCTAGTTGTGGCATGTGGGACGCTGCCTCAGCATGGTCTGATGAGAGGTGCCATTTCTGTGCCCAGGATCCAAACCGGCAAAACCCTGGGCTGCTGAGACAGAGCACGCAGATTTAACCACTCAGCCATGCGGCCGGCCCCACTCCTTCTGTTTTTTTAAACCAGCTTTATTGAGATATAATTCACATACTACACACTTCTATACACATACTATTCACTCAAAGTGTATAATTCAATAATTATTACCATAGTCACAAAGTTGTATAAACATCACTACTATTTAATTTTAGAACATTTTCATCACCTCCAAAAGAAACTCTGTATCTATTAGCAGTCATTCTTCACTCTTTTGCCCTTAAGTTCTATTCAACCACTAATCTATTTTCTGTCTCTATAGATTAGACTGTTCTGGACATTTCACATATATGGAACCATATGACATATATGGTCATTTGTTACTGGCTTCTTTCACTCAACACGTTTTATGCTTGCTCTTTGAGGAAAAGTATATGGCTAATTCTTACTTATCCTTCCAGACACAGCTCAGAGATGATCACTTCTGGGAAGTCTTCCCTTAACTCCACAGCTGCCTTAGTTATTTTTATATACTTGCTAATTCCCTATAATCACTTCTAATTATAGAACTTATATTGCCTTCAAATTGTCTTCCTATTTGCTCTAAATCCCATCCCCTCTTCCATATTCAAGGATATTGCTATAGCAATTCTCTACCCTCCTGCATTATCCATTTCCCCCATCCTTCTGGGAAATAGTACTTCTCCCATTTAAAAAAAAGAACTCTCGGGGCTGGCCTGGTGGTTAAGTTTGGCATGCTCTGCTTTGGCTGCCCAGGTTCACAGGTTCAGATCCCAGGCATGGACCTACACCACTCATCAGCCATGCTGTGGTGGCAACCCACACACAAAGTAGACGAAGACTGGCCACAGATGTTAGCTCAGGGAGAATCTTCCTCAAGTAAAAAGAGGAAGATTGGTGACAGATGTTAGCTCAGGGCAAATCTTCCTCAGCTAAAAAAAAAAAAAAAGAGAGAGAGAGAGAGAGAAAAAGAAAGAAAGAAAAAGAAAAAAGAAAAAGAACTCTCTCTGGACTCCACCTCCCCATCCAGCCATCCAGCCATCCAGCCATCCAGCTCCTGCACCATTTCCCTCCTTCCTCTTGCTGAGGAACTTCTTGAAAGAGTTGTCCACATTTGCTGTCTGTTTCCTCAAATCCCATCCTCTTACAGTCAGGTTTTCACCCCCAGTACTCCATCAAAACTATTCTAATTAAGACCACCAAAGATTTTCACATTGCTAAATTCAGTGTTCAATTCTCAGTCTTCATCTTACTTGACTTACTAGCAGCATTTGACAAAGTTGGTTATTCTTTCTGTGACTTTCTTCCTATCAGCCAGCTCACTAGGTTTCTTCCTACCTTTCTGTCTGCATTGTCTCAAGTCTCCTTTGCTAGTTTCCTTCATCTTCCTTTTAATTTGGAGGACCGAAGGCTCAATTTCTAGAATCTCTTATTTAGCTATCTACACACACCCCACTTCCTTGGTGATTTCTTCTTCTCTCATGGTCTTAAATGCTCTTTACATGCCATCAACTCTCAATGTTATAACTCTAGCTTGGACCTCTCCCCTCAACACCAGAATCATTTCTCCAAATGGATCTCTAATAGACAGATATCTCAAACTTAACATGTCCCAAATTGAGCTCCTGATATTCCTCTCATACCTGCTCTACTTGTAGCCTTTCACATCTCAGTAAATGGCAACTTCATCCTTCTAGTTGTTCAGGCCCAAAACCTTGCTTTTATCCTTGATTTCTCTCTTTCTCTAGTACTCCACACCCAATCCATCAGCATATTTTGTTAGCTCTACCCTAAAATTATATCCAGAATACAGCCAGGTCTTATTCCTTCCACTGCCACTACCCTGGTCCAAATCACCATTGCTTGCTTGGAATACTGCAAAACCTCACAACCAGTACTGTACTTCTACCCTGCTTTCAGTTTTTCAATACAACAGCCAGAGTGATACTGTTAAAACTTAAGTGGCATCATGTTATTTCTTTCCTCAGATATGTCCATTTGTTTCCTAACTCACGGAAGGCTAAAACAAGAAATGTTTACAAGACAGCCTTTACAGGCCTTCTCCTGTACCTGTTTCCTCCTCTTTGGCTTATTCTGCTCTAGCTACACTGATTCCCTTGGCGTTCTTTGACCATATCAATCATACTCCTGTCTTTGTATCTGCTATTCCCTCAGCTTACCTGCTCTTCCTCTAGATATCTACATGGCTTATCACTAAGTCCATGTCTGGCTTCCACTATCTAAAATTGTAACACTCTACTCTTGAAACTCCCTGGCTCCTTCCTGCTTTATTTTTCTCCCTAGCATTTATACTACTTAATATGCTATATATATAAATTATTTACCTTGTTAACTGTTTGTTTCACTTCTATCCCAAGAATGTAAGTTCCCTGAAGGCAGAGTTTGCTTTTTTTTTCTATTTTATTTCATTACATCCCCAGAGCCTATATCAATGCATGGCACATAGCAGGTATTCAATAAGTAATTTTGCATGAATGGAAAAACAAACTAGACTGTAGATTATTTAACAGCAGGGACCATGTCTTACTTGTCTTTGTATTCCCACTACCCACCAAAGTATCTAGCACACAGAAAGACCTCAGTAACTACAAACCAATGAATGAACGCATGAATGAGTAAAACCTAAGAATCACCACACTGGTAGCACTAGGGTTGTCATTCCCTTTTGATTAAGGATTCTGATCTCTCGTTGATGTACCTACAGTGGTGGAGCACTAAGTGTGGGAAAACAGAGTGGCTGCTTCTTGCTTTTCAACTTAGATAATGTGGGAGGACTATGGGTGAACACATGAGAGGGCTACAAGTGCAATGGCCACCAGAAACTTCTGACACTGCCAAGACCTGCCATGGGGTCTCCTGTCCCTGCATCTTATTTCATTCCCTGATGTCCCTTTAAGTTTCCTGAAACGTCCCATATCTCTGTCTGTCCTTATACTTCATGAACACAGTGTATTCTTAAAAAATACTGACAACCTCACTTTTGGTTTATTTATGTCTACTTGAGAAAGCAATGAAAATTCATAAATCAGGGGATTCTAACAATTTACCATTTTTTTGTGGTAAAAGCAT
This sequence comes from Equus przewalskii, assembly GCF_037783145.1. Classification (NCBI taxonomy): domain Eukaryota; kingdom Metazoa; phylum Chordata; class Mammalia; order Perissodactyla; family Equidae; genus Equus; species Equus przewalskii. The sequence goes on from NC_091847.1 coordinate 10,784,910, forward strand.
GTTGCCTAAGGCAAAAAAATCTTTTATTTATTTTCAGTCTTTTCATTCTCAAAACAATTCATAAATGTATTTTGTAGAGGAGAGTGATCATATACTCCAGGGACCTGTACTCAATTTCAAAAGGTTGATGAAAATGATAAAGTCTCTATACTCAGTGAATTACATAATGACGTTAATGGTATTTAATGGATCATTAGCATTTGTTCTGGAAATGTGTGTTTTGCAAGACTAAAATCAACATAAATTTGTTAAGAATTAACTTCTAGAGCAATGAACACTTTATAAATGATGATAAAAGGAAATTCCATAATTGGGTTATATCATGGGCAAACATTTGACGAAAAAGAGAAAGTATATAATTTACAGATAAAATATGCCACTGTAAAAAGAAATTTCATTTCTGATTAAAAAATTTCAAGGAAATGTGAGAATATTTGAAGAAGCTACTTACAGTAGATTTTTCAGGGGAAGATGGAACATCAAATGTTTCATTAATATGGTTTTCTAGATCTTGTTGAGAATGTGAATAATGAATTTGGTTCCAACTGTTTTTCTTCGATTGTTTGGGTGGTAAAGCTGGAGGCTGCCCATCTCCAGGTGTCTCTTGTGATCTAGAAAGGAAAAAAGGGAAAAGAATGAATATTTTGGAAGTTGTCTTAGAGAACTGTTATTTTAAAAGCTAGGGTCAAGGAACTGAGACATTTACAATCTCTAGTAGGAGACAAGCTTTAAACACCATATTTTTGCAAGTGTTACTGTTTAATGAAATTCTTAACTTTGAAAATTTAAGTAGTGAATTTAATTTCCTGCTTTATCGAAGCTATAAACAATTCTACATAAAATAAAATATACTGCCAGGGTATTTCTATGAAGATATATATTAATCTACTATTAACAATGCACACACCCTTCCAAAAACCTTTTTGAAATTATTTCAGTGGAATCACATGGATAGCCAGGGAATAAGGCAGGCAAAGAAAAATCGGAACTGAGAGTTGAGCTGCTCCATAGATAAAACACCTGGTACAGTCTAGAGAACTTAAGTGATTGGCCCAACTTGTTTAGAGATAAAACACGAATGAAAGTAATGAATTCAAATGTTGCAACAAGGACTAGAATCTGAGTAAGAGTGCTGAGATCACTGAAGAGACAAAACTGGATGAGACATTGTTAGAGTATATGATTTGAGGAGAGGAAGCAAAAATCCAGTTAACAGTAGAGAACATAAACCTCAATCTGTGGCAGCAGGAATTGATATAAAAAGAGCTGGGTATGATGGGGAAGCTTCAAAGTAAGAAGTGTAGTTTAAAGAACACGCACAGTATATGTAATAACATTACTTGACAGTTTTTCACAAAGGCCAGAAGGGGGAACCAGCAATTCAACTTGGACCTAGGAAGCATGCAGCCATGGAAGTTGTGGAGTTGAGGAAATACACAAGGGGAAAATAGTTCTTGAGTAGAGCACTGACCATCATTGGGGTCATTATTTACCTCTGAGGTGGCAGGAGGTCCCTTGGGGGAAATAAACAAATTGCTGTCCCACCGCCTAATGATAGGTAAGAGAGTTGACTGCTACTGTGTCAAGCTGCACAGCTGCTGCCGTAGTACTGAGGCACCGATTTCACCCAGTTTCTGCTTATTTTTGTTGACTAACAACAGATGCCTAAGATGCAAACTGTAAGGTCTTGAGGAAGCAGAACTGTATTAGATTATATTATTGTCCAAAAATTGTTCTCCACCCTTCCCTGGTTGACATCAGGCTTGGCCATATGACTTACTACGGCCAATGAAATGTAAGCAGAAGTGGTATGCATCACTTTTGAAAGGAAGCTTTAAGAAACAGCTTGTGATTCATTATGTTTCTCTTCATCCTTGGCCATGAGACAAGCCATATCCCGAATAGGGGCTGCTGTCAATCTAGGTCCTAGGAATATGACGCGGAGCAGAGCCACAGTCAATCCATGATATACATATAATAAAAGAAAGAAAGAAGCTTTGCTGTTGTTAAGTCACTGTAAATTGGGGTAATTTGCCACTGCAGCATACTTTAGCCCTAGATACTGATTCAGAGATTACTGCCAGAGTGGCTCTTGGACACATGCTTCTCCCTTGGTAGGGAAGCTGTGAACTTATTTAGAGGCTTGCTGCTAGATACCGGGTAGACATGGGTAGTGAAACTAAAAATTTGATTAGTGCCAAGGATGTCAGCCAGGGTTAATAATGAATGGAGTAACTGTATGGTCCTCCAGGGAGCTTTTCCTAAGAGAGAATATAGTCCTTCTGAAATTTAATAATCTAGTATAAAATATAATCACTAAACAAGTAGGTAAACAATAATGCCTACTCAGCCCAGGTTTCTACATAGAAGTCTTCAGGGCACAAAATGCTCTAAATTCTGAGAAGTCTATAAAGACTGCATCAGAGAGCATACCTATCCTTTTCAACAAAAGCTTCTTTGAGGTCTACCTTGATGGCCAGGGATACAGGTCCCAAACATACTAGTTTTTCTTCTGCTAGTTTCAACTGACAAGAACCCAAGCCTCTAAGATTCAACACATTCAAGTGCTGCTGGTCCAGGAAAATGTTCCCACAGGTTAGAATAGAGACATGTACCTCAACCACGGCCTGCTGCAAGGGATTAGGACAGATAAAGATGGACATCCTTTGGTAGAGCCTCACAGATGTGACATTTCTAAAAAGCAGTATCAAAAGCCTTCACGATTTTACAAAAACCAAAAGTCACTGGACTCCATTTATATCAATCAATAGGTCTCATCCCTTACTTAGGGTTAAGTGTAACCACTTAGGCAAGGTAAACAGAAACTTTTTTCTCGTTTTGCATACAGTTGTCACATTCAGGAAGCATTTAACCTAAAATCTAAAGGTATGTAGCGAAGAGTATAAGGTTGAGATGAGATGGAAATGGAGTCAGAGCAACCGTCTTTATTCCCGGTCTGGCTAACAGTCTAAAGAAGTGCCAAAGTATACCACGGGGACAAACAAGTCTAATCTGCAGTGCAATATCTAAGTAAGCCAAACCTGGTGGGTACACGTGTAACAGTGGCAATGCTCAGCTACAAGAGAGGGACAGTACTGACATCATGGGACATTTTGCTAAAACTGCTGAATCTGAATTTCTGGGGTTAAAAATTAGGTATGTATTAGTCAAAAAAGCTCCAGAAGTGATTTTTTTTTTTTTTTTAAGATTTTATTTTTTTCCTTTTTTTTTTTTTCTCCCCAAAGCCCCCTGGTACATAGTTGTATATTCTTCGTTGTGGGTCCTTCTAGTTGTGGCATGTGGGACGCCGCCTCAGCGTGGTCTGATGAGTAGTGCCATGTCCGTGCCCAGGATTCGAACCAACGAAACACTGGGCCGCCTGCAGCGGAGCGCACGAACTTAACCACTCGGCCACGGGGCCAGCCCCCCAGAAGTGATTTTTATTATGCACTTCCAATTAGAAATCACTGTCCCAGAAGAGTGGTTGCAAATTCATGGCTTGTGGGCTAATTCTGGCCAACATACATTTGGCCCATCCATTGTTTTTGTAAAATGTTGAGTTAATTGATTACATTTCATACATTTACATTTTAACAAATCTAGATTTCCAGAATGAAAAACCTGGAAGCTCTGGAAAGCATGGACCTGCATTACAAGTTGTCAACCAATGGACAAAGCCAAGTTGTAGCTGCTGCATTTAGTCACCAGCATTCCAATCTACACAAATCCCACCCAGCGTTACCTGTCAGATTCCAGTTGGTATTTGAGCATAACCTCTCCTTTAAACATTCAAAGTCTGCAGGAAGACACAAACAAGAAGAGAGCCCAAGCATATAGGCTCAGGGCGGGATTTAAGCGAAATTCTAAGGAAAAGGTGAGGAGAACAGAGTGTAGACAGAGGATTAGCCAAGATGTAACAGAGGAAAGGACAATATAATTTTGGATTTCAGGACAAGGGTTACCTTGCCTTCTCTCACTGTTTTATGTAACTTTCTTGTTAAAGTAACTTTCAAAAGAGTGGTGCACAGGCTCTCCAGATGCCTGAATGCTGTAGAGTAACGGTTAGGCTGGTCTGGGGAACTTTTACAAACTATGCGCTCTTCCAATAATCTCGGTAAGTGTTTCTTCCCTCTCCCTGTTTCCAGAGATGGATGGCAGGTAAGTATACTGCAGCTATAGCAGCCCAGGGACCTGCAATTAGTCTTGCTGTGACAAGTACAGCCTCTGACACAATGCATCCTCTGAGTCCCCATGGCTTGATACCTCCTTCCATCTGTACTCTCTCTGGTTCTTTGATTTCCTAGTCCTAGAGCAGCCTAGTATTTGCAGGATCCATAAGATATTGCTAGACTTGATCAAGACTAGCAGGGGAATTGGGTTAAGCTGTGTCTTGATGAAGTTATCAGTGTCAGTAGCTCAGAAGGGCAGAGGGAAGGCAAATCCTTGAGGACTAAGCAAAAGGAATTGATGAGGTATGGACAAAGCTGTGGTTACTCATTAGATGAGACTAGGATGGGACAGTCCAGGAAAGAATGGCTCAGGAGAATGGATTTAATATTTGAGGATTATAAAGTCTGCATAGAGTCTCTCGTGATTAGGGACCTAAGGAAAAATTGAGAATTTGAGGAATTTCTCATTGTGTTCAGCCAGACATCCATATTTCAAACATGCAGAAAGATGAATGGTTGATAATATCCTTAAAAGCTGCCAGTATATATCCCAAAAAATTAACTGAAAGAAGTTACATAATTATTATAGTTAACATCGACTAAGCACTTTTTCTTCTGCTGAACTATGCATCTCATTACATGCTCACAGCAATCCTATGAGGTAGATATTATCATCCTGTTTTTACACGTGAGGAAATCGAGGCTTGCAGAGATAAAACAACTCACTCAAGGTCACACAATGAGAAGTGATAGAACCAAGTTTTAAACCTAGTCTGATTGCAGAGATTGTGCCCTTAACATATCTTATAGTTGCAGCTCAAGAAATAACTGCAAAAAGCAGGAGCAAAGTTATTTTAATCAGGGGTTTCCAAACTTTCTGTAGTAGCAGACTTTTTTCTTCAAATGAAATGCTTCTCAGAAGCCAATTTATAAAATGGACAAAGCTAAGCAACTCTTCTACCTGCCGGGATCTGAAGCCTCAACATAACTTATCGGAGCATATCTTGAACACAACTATTTTCTGTTCTTCTACTTTGGTTACAAGTGGTAATACTGCTATATTTTAAATTCTAATAGAAACTACTTAAATGAAAAGAATGCAAGATCAGTAGGGATCAGGGCTCTAACAATATCCATATTTACTTTGACAACACATTTCTAACTCAATAATTTTAATATATTTAATAATTTGCCTAAAATGATCCAAATGGGGACAGTTGGGAACCAGGGCTCAAAACACATACTGTTCAAAATTTACCTACATAAAAAATTCTGTGGACAAATTACTACCTGTGTTAACTTTTGGATGTTAAAAAAGAGAAAGGGGAGATAGGAATATACTTCTAAAGACATTTCAATGCCCAATTTTCATATTCGTTTTTTTTTTTTAACCACAAATAATTTGCTTATCTTAAACTTTAGACGTTTTGGAAAACGTTAAGGGAAGAGCAAATAATGAAAATGTTACGCTTAAGAGCATTTTGCTCTTAACAGAGCAATATACTATAACATAGTAGCAAAAGATGTGTTAAAACTGTCAAGCCAGTCAGGTGGGCACTTTCCTGATTCACTTCAGTTCAGTCAGCTTTAGATTTCCTCGTGAATGACTCAACAACAGCAGTGAAAGCAGCCTGTTCTGCAGTCAGAGTAGCCTCTGCTGCTGCCTTTAGCAATCTGCATCATAATGAAAAATAAAATCTCAACCACCCAACTCACACGCTTGGGCTTTTATGTTCCTTTTCTTTACCTCAGGCACATGGTAAACACCACAGTAAGAACGACAGATCTTCATCACTATAAATTTTGCCATTTATAAAATGCTAAATAAACATTGTTTTAAACATTTCCAGGTCTATACAAAAGTTGTGATTATTCGGTAGAAATACCAAGTGTCCCTGTTACATATTAGTAAGAGCGTATTAACATTTGTAGTACGAATTTATTAAAATAAACACCTGTTAAGTGTTTTAAAATTAATTTAGGGCTATTCTTTACCTTAGAAAATCACAAGCAGTCTAGTTTTCCAAGAAGCATTTAAAGAAATGAAGGAAATGGTAGACTGTGCTTTCAATTACCCCTGCCAAAAATGGTAACTTTATTCTGAGCAGTACAAACAACCATCTTATTTGTTTCCACAATAAACACATCTGCGATTTAGCAGCGTTTTCTCCTTCAGAAGCAGGCGACCTTACCCAGTGATTGGAGTCACAACTCAGGTTTCACCTTAAAGCCCCTCTCCTCACTCAAAAAACAGGGAACTGGCAAGATGATCTCAAGATCTATTTCAATATGTGTTGAAATGCTCTGCGCTTAATTCAACATATTGTTTGAATTCCTTTCACATTTGGTCAGCGTAGAAGTAAAGTCTATGGATTCTATGTTGCAAAATACTTTCTCTAAATTGCAAAATCAATCAATCAACAAAGCCTTGTCCAGGACACAAAGTTCTGATGGCTGGCTCAGGTAAGGAAGACCTGTTTTAGTTCTGCAAATTGGGACAAAGTACTGTAAGTGTGGCTTTCTCATCACAAAACAGGGATTATGTATCTTTTCTATTTCACTGAGTTCTCCGGAATAGAACAGTGAGATAATTTATGAAAAAGCCAGTTGTAAACAACGAATGGAAGTTAGTTTACCATTAAGTTTGTCTTTTCAGATCTCTCTCACTATTCTTAAGGTTAAAACTGGCTGAATTTCAAACACAGTGCTATATTCGAAACTGAATACAAACATGTAAGCCTCATAAAACACACGTCTAAGGAGAAACCCCCAAGCTTCTGAAGTTCTTGGGGATCTGGGAGGGGGAGCAAACACTGTTTGGTTCCCATCTATCCTGGACTTGCTTCTCCACTTCAGGTAAGGAAATCAGAACACAGGTATTTCAAGGAGGTAAGTGATTTTTTGGGTTTGTGAATCTGTAAAATTTACATATGGAAATACTCAATGGTATGTGTATGTGTATGTGTGTCTCTCTATGAAAAGGGCCCTTGAGAAATAGATTAAGATAACTTGGTTAGGCCCCGGGAGTTAAGACTGTTTTATTCTGTATAAGATAGGCTTTTGAGATTCCAATACATGGTTTATTTTTATGTGCAGAAACTATGTCATTTTTAAATTCAATCAATTAACATTTCAATCATATTCTTAATTACTCTACTTTTTAAGGTTTCAGAATTAGAAAATACATGATTATTAAAAAATGAAACAAAAAGTTTAGAATTCTAATTTTTTCTTTTTTTAAAGGCTTTGTCTTCAGGGGCCGGCCCAGTGGTACAGTGGTTAAGTGTGCATGTTCTGCTTTGGCAGCCCAGGGTTCGCTGGTTGGATCCCGGGTGCAGACATGGCACTGCTTGGCACGCCATGCTGTGGTAGGCGTCCCACATATAAAGTAGAGGAAGATGGGCATGGATGTGAGCTCAGGGCCAGTCTTCCTCAGCAAAAAGAGGAGAATTGGCAGCACATGTTAGCTCAGGGCTAATCTTCCCCCCCAAAAATTAAAGGCCCTGTCTTCAGGGAGCTAATTTTTTTTTTTAAAGAGTGGAACCTGATGTCAACTTTTTTGTTTTTTGGCTTTTTCTTCCCAAATCTCCCCAGTATATAGTTTTATATTTTAGTTGTGGGTCCTTCTAGTTGTGGCATGTGGGATGCCGCCTCAGCGTGGCCTGATGAATGGTGCCATGTCCATGCCCAGGATCTGAACTGGCAGAACCCTGGGCCACCGAAGTAGAGGGTGCGAACTTAACCACTTGGCCACAGGGCTGGCCCCTAGAATTATAATTTTTAAAGTAATAAAATATTAAATTTCCATCAATCCTATCTCCTGTCAACTCATTTTCCACAGGTGTCACATTCTTTTTAATATATACACACAATCAAAATGTTTTACCAAGATATGTTACCAAGACTAAGCTTCCACTCATCTTAATAAGCTCAGCTACCCTTCCCTGGTTGGGCCTACAGTGAGGACAACCATGGCTCTTATGTAGCTTGTGACATTTCCCGGAGCACCTACAACTAACTGCTGGGCTGATTACTCCATCTACTCTTCCATCCATCACTCTCAGACCTACCCTTTCTTTAACCCTGCTCACATTCATTATATTTTATACACCTTTTTCCTTAACAACTAATTAATTTTTTTCCCATCTGTGTATCCTGTCTTTTACTTTTTTTCTAATTCTTGCACTGTATTTTTACTTGCACATGAACTAACTGCATTATATAAACCAATAAATCAAGATATTGCATATTAATGTGAGGGTAAGCATGTTGTGCATTAATTCATGGGGTACAAATACTGAATTATTAAGTTGAATTTACGTATCAGTTTGCAATATGAGATAGGAATGAATTTTAGAAATGATGCATGCAAACTTTCTGTAACATTTTCAGTGTAATGGTCATCTTACTTAGTTCTCCATTGCTACTCAATTTTCCCAACCCTGCCTATTCATCCCTTTGGTTCCCTTCCTGAAAAATTTTAAGAAAATTCTACCTTTCACTACCTTACTGCCTGACTGCAGTGCTACAGTATCTGCAGAAATATTTAAATGTACGCACAAAAAGTTCAAGAACATACTGAGTCAACAAAATAATAACAGTGATTTGTTGCGGGGGAGGGGTGCTGGGGGAAAGCACCCGGAACTCTCAGGGCCAAATAAGCACATTTACAAATATTTAAATTTTAAAAATCTTGCATAAATAAAATTTTGTATCAAATCCCCTAATTTGTCAGATTATTTCAAATGAAACAATTTCGGGCATTATTATTTATAAGAAGCAAGCTAAATGAGAAAAGGTCTTACGGTGACGATTCCAGAACGATACTATTAGCTTGCGTTGAAGATGGAGATCTGTGATTCACAAATACTTCGCTTGGGGAAGCATGAACCACATGGTCTACCAAATGACCAACTGAAGACGGTCGTAACCGGGTTCCCTCTTGAGTGAATGCAGAATTCCGACTACATGAAGAGGAAGAAAAACTGAGTGAAAATACGCTTTAATTCAATTTTCTCCAGTTTCTTAATTATATGATTGCATTAGAAAGTGGGCGAGTGTTTTTAAGACTAATCACGTTGACTAAGCAGAGTCTCTGACACACTGTCTTCACAGTGTGGTGTAAACAGAAAGAACACAGAATAGGAAGTTAGAGATCTGAGCTACAGTCAACAATCAGCCACAGGGATTTTACCTATTCGATCGTCTGTTATCTCTACCAAACTTACTGTTTCTAGGTTTTAGTCAGGACAACTTTGTGTCTTAATCAGCATTTATAAAATAAAGGAATAGAATAAATGATTCAGTAATAGCTTCTGGTCTGAATTATTTTTTGATCCTTATAAAAGTTTCCATTTATAGGACTTTCTTCAAATCTTAGGAATAAATACTGAATAACACATTTCCCTCCTCATAAGTTACATGAATTATTATTGTCATTACTATTATTAATTATGACAGCTAACATCTGAGCACTTATGTGCCAGGCATTGTTCTGAGCAGTTTACATATATCACCTCATTTAACCTTCACAACACTACAAGAAAGACACTGTGAATATAAATGTAATTTTGTAGATGAGGAAAATGGGACAAAGAGATTGACTGACCTGCTCAAAGTCCAAACATACAGTGACTCCAGGGCCAATGTTCTTAGCTACCACACAGTATTTTCTCTTTAGAATTTAGAACAAAACAATTTTTTTCAGATCATACTTAAAATTGTTTCATTAACCAGAAAATTTAATCAGGACTACTGCTAATTAATTAATTCAGTCAACTGGCTTAAATTTCTTGTGTCTTCTATGACTTGCTATAATTGTTTAGTGGTACTGGTATCAAATGGAGAAATGGCTGGCTAGAAAAGGGACCAGAAAAAGAAGGTTCTGGATTTTCTTCAAACAAGCGGATTAACCTTTGAATGTATGCAGTCTTTTATAAAGAAAGATGATTTATCAATTTCCAATTAGCAAGATAGAAACTTTTGAGTCTATTTTTTTTTAGTAGTAAGGAAGAAACCTAGGTGTTATTAGGTAACATTTTGTGAACCAAAGCATTTATGTATACTCTTTACTTCCAATATGGTAGAACTTTATTCTTGGGCTGACAAACGCACACCAGTGACATAATTTTTAGAATTTAGAGCACATTTATTGGATATTAATGTGTATAAAATATTTCTAAAGGAAGACTTCTTCAAATATTATATTCCATATCAAAATTCAAATATTTTGTGTTTCAATCTTTTGGGTTAACAAGGTCTGTCAAAATGCCGACATACATTTGTTTACCATTATCCTAATTACTTACATATATTACATACAACACATTTGTTAACATTATAAAATTAAGATAACATCATTGGCTAGTACAAGTTTATTATCTTATTATAATTACACCAAAGCACACAGTTTTTGTGAAAAATGCTAGAATGAAGTACATACACAGTAAGTGGTGTATAACACAGTGCTTCTCAGCATAGCTTTGGCTAAACTTGTGGGAAATGACATTGGAAGTCCATTTTTCTAGACCACAGAGAGTGGTAGAGCAGTGGGTTGGGGTAGAAGCTTAAGTAAGAGAATCACAATCACTTAGCATTTTCAACAATCTATACTCCCCTAGAAATTCTACTGGAGATCTACATGTAAAAGGAATATACCAGCAACAATCATATTCCCAGATTTAAGTCTATGAATAGATCTTGATTAATTGACTTATTGGCTAGGGATCCTTACTGTCAGAAAGTCAACTCTGTAGGAAAGTGAGCATCCTTGTTCAATGCTCTAGTCCCTCATTCGCTGAGGCCATTCCATACCACTTATGCAATGAGCTGCACACTAAGAGGAAATAATGCTCTGGAGCAACAAAAACCATGTTTGACCAAAAGATTTAAATATAAAGATTTACGTATTTTGATCTTCAGGCAATGGAAATATATAGCAAATAATTTAGAAATTAGCAAAATGTATACCTGATGTTAGACTGTACTTACTGATTAGGAGTTCCAGGTGGAGATCGCGACGGAAGGCTTTGTGTTTCTAACCTGTCATCAGATATTGAATTTCTGCTTACTACTTCCCAATCCATTAACTTCCGTGCCAAGGGCTTACTTGGAGATCTGTAGAAATAATTTAACACATAAAAATTTTATTTCCATACCCCAAACTAGGAACCAAATCTTAGAATTTGTCTTAATAGATCATATTCTAGATGGATAAACATAAAGAGTTTACTGTTAATGCATTTGGAGGCTATTTACAAAATAATTTCCTAAGAAAATAAATTTGCTTTATATGAAGAAGGAAGGAAAGATAGGATAGGCAAAGTGAAAGAGAGAATAGGAAAGAAGAGAAAAAGAAAAGAAACAAGAAAAGGAAGGAGAAAGAAAAAAAGCAAGGGAGCAGTTAGTTAACAAAAGTTTTCTCAGGTATTATCAGCATTATAGATACTGCCTACTCCTATTCCAGAGTTTCTCAAATTCTAGCTTATCTTGGGATGTATCAAACAATTTCTAGCATATTATCTCCTGAATGTCCTTACATCTAAACTCTGATCCTCTGCCTCAATGAGGACAGGGAAAAAATGATAATTATTTATATGACATTTTATTTATAATTTTTTCCTTTTTATATATAGTAAGCCAGTGGATTGCTTTTCTTTAAAAAAAAGACATTTGGGAGGTTAACTATTCTGTCTTTTGGTGGGGGGTGGGTAGAAGAATCTTTTATTATCTATCTACATACTGTCAGCTATCATAGGGATAAAGAAGAGAACTAAGTGATCTTTTCAGAAAAGATATTGATCTTTGCAGAGATCAGAAACCCTCAGAATTTTAGGTGCGTCAACAACTAAAGTCTTTTTTATATATAAATTCAGATAGTGGTCAAAATTCATGGAAAATATATGACATCTATTTGAATGCTTAGCTTTTTGACATGCAGAGTAACACGGAAGGTAATATAATGAATTAAACTATTTATATAAAAATACACAATAACTCATCTTGTAAATTGACAGTTCCATATTTCAGTAATAAATTCACTGAAGCATATAGGAATAGACTGAACTAAAAAGCGTGGTCACATTTCAGTAATAAATTCACTGAAGCATATAGGAACAGACTGAACTAAAAAGCGTGGTAACAATGACCAAGAGTACTCCATAGAATTTATGTACATAGTGGGAAGCATTAAAATAATGATGAGTAGGAACCCTGAATCGTAGTTTTGATCTTCCATTAGACAAATGACTTTAAGTTTCAACATCTAAATATCTAAATCTACTAGTACAATGTATGATCCTAAGGTCCTTCCCTACCTCCTGAATTTTATGATTTATGAGTATCTAAATTTTCAGTGCAATTTAGTCTATTAATTTTACTAAACCACAAGTAACTTAAATTATTTATGAATCGAAATCACACAAGCGCCCTATCATTTCAGGTATTCATAGCCAAAACCTTTACAGTTTGGCCCAGTGACATCTCCTTAATTTAAGAACATTCAATATTTTCTAAAAGAGTTACAATGTTATCAATTAAGGAAAAAAGGCATCGATTCAGATTTCATTTTTCATAAGTGAATTCAGAGTAATTTAAGCATGAACATTTTCTATTATCCTGAGTTTAAACTGCAGGATTTTCTGAATTGAAGACAACTCAGGACACCATTTAATCCAGCTCCCTCACACGGCCGTGCAAATATTCTAATCAGTCACAATAAAATGAAAATAAAGTATATTACCTCAGGCATTAGATTTTTTAAATGAAGCTTATTAAAAGAAACCTTAGTATGGCTCTTCTATTAACACTAATTCTTAATGTTAATAGACTATTCTTTCTCTTATATTTAGACTACTAAATGTAAACTGTAAGAGTTCACTAACCACAGCCAGGAGACCAACTACTTTCATTTTTTAAGAGAGGGAAAAAGTCATTTGAAGGAGGAAAAAATAAAGTCATACTCACCTAGTATAAAGCGTCAGAACACTTTACTGTTGTTAATAAACTAAACAGGTTGGAAATGCTTTGCATTTAAAACTAAATTTTAGGTACTTTATTATATTAACAGTTTTAACCTCAGAGACCCACCCACTCAAGCTTGCTGTCTATGTTTCCTGTTGAGTGTGGAAATTTCAGAGAAAAAAATACCACACTTCATCAGTGTGTCTGCAATGTGGTAAATTTATTTTCTGACCATGGTACCTTATTTTTCTGTTGCATGGGAACATTCTTTTGCTTTCTCTTAGATATTATATGGCAACTGAAAAAGTATGAAAGCAATTCAAAGAGTTGACATATCAGAAAAATAAAGTAAATTAACTTATTTATTACTGCTGGGAAAAAAGACCTCACATGAAAAGTTCAAGAAGTCTTTTCTTTCTATTTATACTGCCAACTAAAATTCCAAGTGGACAAGAACTGTGGAATTCTCTACTACTTTAACAGAATAACTTAATTCAATAATTGCTAAAATCTTTATTATAGAGTATTTTGGTAGATACGCATCAGGTCATCACAATAAGATTCTGATATATTATAAAAAACAACCCCAGAAAAGCTTAGTATTTCACAGCTAACAGGATCATTAAAACAGTCCTATTAAAACTTTGTCACAGCTGATGACTTAGTTCAAGGAGGATTCATACAATACCAGCATAACAAAAGAAACAAGGCAGTTATTTGGGGCTTACCATATTGGAATTTTAGCTCTAGTAGTCACTGAATAATGCATGTTTGTTTTATAAAAGAGCCTGTTAAATAATTTCAGGTCCATAGAGATGTAGGCAGTGGGCCCCTGGGGGCTGGCAGAGCCACCCATACTTTCTGGAGTGTCTCTTCTCCCACCTGCCACCTGAACATTCTTTCCTTAAATAAAGATCTACCCCTTGCCACAAAAACAAAACAAAACAAAAAACAATTTCACATTTTAATAATGCATATACAAAACGAAGAACTAAGATGCAGGTATATTTGTATATTTCCCAAAATTTGATATGATCAAAATGCTAAAACATTAACACTTATAAAGAAAGTCATTTGCATGATATTAACATTAATATACAAATGCACCTATGATTTGGTATTCACATTAAGACATCATACTACAAGATAACTAATTATCAAATCAATTCAATATTATATCAAGCAAGAAAAAAGTTAAGTTTGCTGTTACGAAAAGAAGAAAAAGGTGTTAAGTATTTTGTTATGGTGTAGTTTTAACAGCAAAGAATCAGAAAAATATTTATTTTGATATGAAAAAGTCTGAAAGAAGTGATGAAATTAAGTTATAGTACTAAAAACTAGAACAAATATATTTTAAATTACAGCAATGAAGTTGATAAGAAGTGCTTAGTGCTTTCTAACTGGAATCAAGGCTATCTAAGATTGTGAAAGGGAGGATTCTGAATTAATTTCAGTAGCTGTGTCTATTAGGGTAGGCATCTCTGTGTTCTGTCTTTTTTCCTCCCTTCTGAAATAACCTATCCACCGATTTATATTTAACAGAGAATAGACACTATATCCATCATAAACGTAGATGCCAAACATATGTACTCTTTACTTTAAGGACTTATCCTCTCCAAGCCATTTTTTTTTTTATAAAGATTTTAGTTTTTTCCTTTTTCTCCCCAAAGCCCCCTGGTACATAGTTGTGTATTCTTTGTTGTGGGTCCTTCTTGTCGTGGCATGTGGGACGCTGCCTCAGCGTGGTTTGATGAGCAGTGCCATGTGCGTGCCCAGGATTTGAACCAATGAAACACTGGGCCACCTGCAGCAGAGCGCGCGAACTTAACTGCTCGGCCACGGGGCCAGGCCCTCTCCAAGCCATTTTTACTGAATTTAAAAAACATCTACCACGTCAGAGAGATTAAAAGAGCTGGAGCTATGGCAGTGAACCAAGCAGACACAACTGCCCTCATAGAGCTTACACTCTGCTGAGGGAGACAGACAAAAAACAAGACCATCTCTCACATTTCCGAGACAGGAAAGGAGTCAACATTCACCTATCTCATAGCAAAAACTGCTCTGCAGAGGTTAAAAGTGTGGGTAAGAACCTGGAATGCCTAGGTTAGAATCTTGCTTACATCCCTTACTATCTATACAATCTCAGGCAAGTTATTCAAACTTGCTGTGCTTAGTTTTCTCATCTGTAATGGAATTTACCTCATTGAGTCATAGTGATTGTGAGCTAATATACTAAAATTGCCTGGCAAAGAGAAGTACAAAACAAATGTTAGCCACTATTACATTACATTAGATCTGGTCAACCTCTTTCCACTCACATCCCCGTACAGTTGATCCTATCACAGTAGCCAGAGTAATTTCCCCCAACCCCCATATTTTTATTATGGAACATTTTAAACATAAATAAAGCAGAGAGAATAGTTTAATAAACTCTGCGTACTCAGGACCCAAGTTCAACAATTATCTTCATGGTCAATCTTGTTTCATCTCTACCACTTACTAACCCTCTCACCCCAATTACTTTGAAGCAAATCCTAGAAATCATATGATATTTGTAAATACTTCAGTTTATCACTCTAAAATATAAGAACTCTACCAGATTTTTAAAAATGCATGAGTTTATATCCCTTTCATGCTTTTAGCCCCCACTGGCTTCCACTTAAAACCCAAAGTCCTTAACCAATTCTAACTTAAGGTCATAGAAGTTCTGGCTGCTGCCTACCTCCCCAACCATCAACTCTACCATTCTTGCTCGCTTTGGTCTATTATCAGTCTACTCTTCCTGACACATGGCTCAATCCTTTACTTATATTAGATATCTGTGGCATCACTTAGAATTTAAGCTCCACGGGGCCAAGATGTCTATCTTGTTCTTCATTGTATTCCTAGGGCCTGAAACAATGCTCAGCAGAGTAGGTCTTCAATAAATATTTGCTGCCACCGATTTGGTCATTCTTCCTCCTTCAGAGCTCTACATCTGAATATTTAATAATCTATTAGATAATTCTGTTAGAGTGTTGCTCAGGCATCTCAAACTAGACCTGTGCCAATTTAACTCCTTTTTCCATTACAAATTTGTTCTTTCTACTGTATCCCGTCTATTTTATGTCACTCAAATCTGACAGTATTTCCAGATACTACTGTCTGTAACACTTCCATCCAATTGGTCAACAACTTCTGCTAGTTCTACCTACAAAATGTTCCCCAAATTTGTTCCGTATTCTCCATTTCATTGCCAATGTTTTAGATCAGGCCTTCATTATTTCCACTTGGATTACTGCAGTAACCTTCTGACTGGTCTCTGAGTACCCAGTCTTTACTTCTAATCCATTCTTTATCCTTGCCCATAAAATTATTTTCTAAAACATAAATCTGATCATGTCATTTCACTTGTTAAAAAGCAAACTGGCTACAACAGATTGTAAAAAAATGAAGATAACTAAATGGCACCCAAATAAAAACCAACTTACTTCTTAACAATATGATACGGAAACGGGCTGGATAATGTACGAAAAGAATCATTATTTTTCTGAAAAATATTAAAAAAGGGAAACAAAGCTTCCAACAAAATGCGGTATTAATAATATAATATTTGATTCAGCCTACAGAGCTACAAAGCTTGGCACAAGGTTAATTTAACTCATGCAAAAAAAAAAAAAGAATAAATTAGACAAACTATTTCATTATCCCCTCAACATAATTTATAGTTTAACTAAAGAAAGGATCAGGTGATGATTCTGTAATCGTGTCTGGAAAAAGAGTTTTAATAATTTTTTCTGTTAAAAAAAATTCAAATACTGAAATAGAAGTGGCTTACCTTGCAAATACCCTGTCTTTATTTGCCTTTTCTTTGCCATACTGAACTGACTGGACTTCAGTTCTCCCACTGAAATACATGAATATGCACAATAATAAAATCTTAAAGAAAATTATAAGATAAAATGACTATACACAACATGATTATATTACAATTTCATAAGAGACAAAATTTTTTAGCAGAGAAAAGGGAGAAGAAGTTAAGAAAGAAAGACTGGACTACATTCCAATTCTACCTGAATGGCTGAAGCTTAATTACAGTTCTTCCATTTATGAACAAAGATGTGTTCCATAGACACTTCATTTTCAGATACTTCTTTATTTGAGAGTGAGTATGAGAAATAATTTTGCATGAGAGGAATTCTTCTCTGCTAAGCCCTGGAAAGGCATTCCCTCTAGACTCAGAGATAGGTTGCTATGTCCCAGCTCATCTAAGCCCTGCCCTTACTCTATAGGCCTGTGGTTTAGCTAGTGTCTCTACTGTTCCTTAGGAAGGGCCCGAAACATCTTGATCTTGAAGAACTGTTCTTTCCTTGGGCAAGATTTTCTTCCTTGTCTATTGGTAATGATCATAGATATGAAGACTGGTTACATCCTCAAATCCTTCCATGTCCAGACACAGGCAACTCCGGATTTTTGTATATAGGAAGGAACTAAGAACAGAAATATGGTTGTGAGTTGGGCACTATAGGGAATTTGTCTTGAAGCTGATTTGTCTAGCAAGCACATTGTTTATGCACGGGAACTGATCCTCCTCCGTGGTACACCAATGTGTTCAGACCAAATTTGTTAATAAAAACTTGGTTCTCAGATAATTGGTTACTTGACATGTCACATTATTTAAGGGTGGATGAACATAAATATCTAGTATATCAAACACAACCACTTACATATGTAGATATCTAATACATATAAAAGCAGCCAAATATAGGTTTCTAAAGCTAAGCAAGCAATTTTAAGACCATCTTCTATGGAAAAGTATAGATAAATGTGAATACAGCATGTCTGTTGAAGTTTCAATGGAAAAGTCAGAAACATTACCATGATTTTTAAACTTACCCAACTTGAAGTTTCTTAAGAAAATATATTTCCTCTAAGAAGGATAAACTATACTTGCAATTATGAACAAGGTAACAAATTAAGGTTCACCACTGTTTTGTATTTCCACATTAGAACAATGACTTTAATCGCCTGGATGTTTTGGAACAGAGATAATACAAGTGTGTGTATGAGGTGGTTGGTAGAGACAGTAACAAATTCTTTGATATTCTGCATTCCATATCTCAGTCTAAATAATATTACATTTTAAGTATTACAATAGTTGTAATATTCATAACCATTGCTTATTCTGAGGAGAAAAAACCTATTTATTTAATGCATACCATTAGGGATAGGACCGTGTCCAAATAAACATCTGACATGCTGCCATTACTACTTCACTTACAAAATTATTAATCATTTTGATTATTAAAAAGTGCTTTGGATATGTTTTTAAAGTTCTCAAGGACTACAAAGACAAAACTTCAAAACTATAAACATATATGGTTTACTTATATACACTAATTTAATTTAATGTTAGTTGAGCTGTCATAGGTCTCAATCCTGTCCTTCTGTGCTCTGCTAAGTTTTGTAGGAGGCTGTGAGTCAACAAACTCTATCTTCTAGGTTCCTTTGCAAGTTGACTCTCTGCTAGGTTCTGTATTTTTTCTGGTGGGAGATCAGAAAGCAGAGCAAGTCAAAAGCAGGAGACTGACAGATGCTGCTAGCTGCTATAACAATAGTGGGGCCAGGACACAGGGAGAAACAGGACCTTATAGACGGTACCATCCCTGATCAAAGCAGATCCAGAACTGAAGTGACAGTGGCTGTAACATAATGCAGTGGCAGGTCTAGGCTTGCGGACTCCAGCCCAGAAGGAATACAAGCTTCTGATTCTTAAGCATTACCCATTCTTCCTGTTTGCTTCTCCAAAACTCTACTTCTCCTTTTGCTTTTCCAGCCTTTCTAACATCTGTTTAACCAATTCCCTCAATTAAATTGCTTTTATTTGAAAAATCAAAGGGGCTTTCTATTTCCCTGACTGATGCATTAATTTTCCAATGAAGAGGACTCAAACGGTTGGATTAATAAGTTGAATTTCATAATAAAAATATAAAGATAAAATTGAAATATGAGGGAGTAATTAAAAGTTTGTATTTCATATTATCTATAATATTATTCTTCAGGGGTTTAGTATTGTTATTAGAACAAAATGCAAAACTGTACCATAACCTAAGAACACTAAATTCTGACAGGAAGATACTTATCTTTAGAATAATGAGAAAATACCAACTGGTAAAAAAATACATATAAGCTTATTATAAAGAATTCAAGCAAGATAGAAAAGCATAACAAAAAGAGGGGAAAAAAACCCCAAATTTAGTAGGAGTCTAACCCCTAAGATATAATCTCCATATGAGCAGGTAAAAATCATTCTGAAACTACATACACATAGAAAAGGCTCCAAATATAGACATAATTCTATTACAATGTGATTATGCTACATATGCCACTTTTAATGAAAACGACACTATACTGATTTTCCCTGAACTAAAAGAAAAAGACCACCATTCATTAAAAAAAAAAAGAGAGAGAGAGAGAAAACATTAGGAAAACCTTAAGGAGTTGGTTATTAATGTTTTCATTTTTGTTAATGTGGAATCTCCTACTTCCACTAGTCCCTTCTTTCCTCTTCTTTCCTTAGTTATATTATTACTTTTACTTTGTCAAAGTTTATACCATTTTAATTCTATTCTATAATCATACTTCTCACATTGTCAAGGATTAGTTCTATATTGAAAGGATTTGCTTTTACTGAAATTCTTCTTGAGTCATTTTGATTTATCCCTTGAATGGCTTAATTTTACTATTAAAAGATTTTTTTCAAGATGAGCTCACAGATGCTATATTCCCTGAGGTTTTGTATATTTAATTATGTCTATCAATCGACTTTAGACTTGAAAGGCAACTTGGCTAAGTTTAATAGCTTTTGGTCACTTTTTTTTCTTTAAGACTTAGTATATGACAAAGGTGGCCCATAAGCTATATATAAGTCTGAAGAAAAATTTTATTTGATATTCACAGAATTTGAAAATATATAATGCAAACTGATAAGCCTTTAGCTCAAGGCTGGTCAGGGAAAAAAGAGAGAAATCACAAGTTACTAATATCAACAATGAGAGAAATGACATTACTAGAGATTCTAGAGATATTAAAAAGATAATAAGGAAACATTATAAACTTTATGCCAAAAAATTCAACAACTTAGACAAAACAGATAAACTTCTTGAAAAAATGTAACTACCAAAGCTTGCTCAGGAAGACAGAGAAAACCTGAACTGCTTTATATCTATTAAAGAATTTGAACATGTTGTTCAAAGCTTCCTATAAATAAAACCTTTCCCCCAGATGGATTAATCCGTAAATCCTATTAAATTCAAAAGGAAATAAAACCACTACTGCAGAAACTCTTCTAGAAAATTGAAAATGAGGGAATACTTCCCAACTCATTCAATGAGGCCTAAACTACCCTGATATCAAAACCCAACAATTACATCACAAGAAAACTGCAGAGCAATATCCTTCATGAACATAGATGTAAAAATTCTAAACAAGATTTTCACAAATCAAATAAAATAATACATAAAAAGAGTAATAGATCACGACCAAGTAGGGCTCATCCCAGGAATGCAGGGTGGTTTAACACTTGAAACTCAGTCAATGTAATTCCTCATATAAACAAACCAAAAAGAAAAACCATATAATCATTACAACAGTTGCATAAAAAGTATTTGACAAAAACCAATATTCTAACCTAATAAAAGCTTCCAGCAAATGAGAAATAGAAGGAACTCCCTCAACATGCACGATATAGGCATCTAGGAAAAGCCTACGACTAACATCATACTTAAGAGTGAAAGGCTGAATGCCCTCCCCTAAGATAAAGAACAAGACAAGGATATCTGTTCTCACCACTACTATTCAACACTGTACTGGAGGTTCTAGCTGGGGCAATAGGAAAAGGAAAAGAAAAAAATCAGAACAGAAAGGAAGAATTACAATTGTCTTTATTCTCTAGGTAGAAACTCTGCTGGAAGCTACAAAAAAGCTCCTAGAATAAGTGAGGTGAGCAAAGTTTCAGGAAACAAGATCAACATAAAAAAATCAATTGCATTTCTATCTAATAGCGATGGACAATCTGAAATTAAAATGAAAAAAGGCCATTTATAATAGCATCAAAATATGAAATAATTAAGGATAAATTCAAGAAAAATGTAAAACACCTGTACTCTGAAAACTATAAACACTGCTGAGAGAAATAAAAGATGACTTAAGTAAATAAAAAGATACACTACCAGAAAACTCAGTATTTTTAAGATGTCAATTCTCCCGACATTGATCTATAGTTTCAGCACAATCTCAATTAAAATCCTAGAATTCTCTCCTGTATAAGTTGATCAGCTAATTTTAAAATTCAGATGGAAATGAAAAGGCCTTATAACATTCGAAACAACTTTAAAAAAGAACAAAGTTGGAGGACGACTACTACCGGAGTTTAAGACTTATTATAAGTCCACAATTAAGTCTACACGAATACAGACACTTGATTTCCAACAAAGGTGCAAAGGCAACTCAGTGAAGAAAGGGTAATCTTTTCAACAAATGGTGTTAGAATAACTGTATATCTATATGCAAAAAACTGAATTTTAATCCACACTTCACAGCATATACAAAAATTATTTCCAAAGGGATCACAGACTCAAATTAAGAGCCAAAACCACAAAACTCTCAGAAGAAAGTAGAGGAATAAATCTTTGTGACCTTGGGTTAGGCAAAGATTTATCCATAAAAGAACAAATTGGTAAACTGAACTTTACCAAAATTGTGCTCTTCAGAAGACACTAGTAAAACGAAGATAATGACAGGCATTGATGAGAATGTGATGGAACCAGAACTCTCCTACACTGCTGGTGGGTACGTAAAATGGTACAAACTGCTTTGAAAGAACGATTGGCAGTTTCTTGCAAAGTTAAACATACATCTACCATATGATTTGGCCACTCCACTCCTAAGTATTTAATGAAGGGAAATTAAAGCAAACGTCCATTCAAATACTTCCACATGAATGTTCACAGCAGCTTTATTTGTAATAGCCCAAACCTGGAAACAACACAAACTGGGCAACAACCCACTTGATATCCATAACAAAGTGAATGGATAAACAAATTATGGTATATTTATATTCCACAATAAAAAGACATGAACTATCAATACAGGCAACAACATGGATGAATTTCAGAATAACTTTGCTGAGGAAAAGAGGCCACACTAAGAATATATATATATATAATATATATGCTTCAATTGATATAAAATCCCAGAAAATTCAAACCAATTTATAGAGACAGAAAGCAGACCAATGGTTGCATGGGGACAAAGCAGCATGGGAGAAAGGGGTTAGAGAGGGGTATGAGAGAGATTTTTGGGGTAGATATGCTTGATATCTTGATTGTGGTGATGTATTCATGGATGTATCTCTCTCTCCAAACATTAAATCTTAAACTTTAAATATGGTGGTTTATTGCATGTCAATTATACCTTAATAAAGCTGTTAAAAATGTACAATCTGTCAGCCCCCAATAGCCTGAATGGCAGGTGTTGCTCCCCTCCCCACCAATATTTTTTCTTATTAGATTGTTCTTGAGCTTGGAGCTTGTTTTTATTATTATCTATGGTTGAAATTTCATTCTGTTTCAGTGGTGATTTTCTCCCAAATTGGTTTCTTTAACCGTCTTTTTTATTTATACTCCTCATGACTAGATTTTCTGTTTGCTGTGGTATAGTTTGGGTAAATTCCCTTTTTTTTCTCATCCTATCTGAGACCTGTTTGAATTATAGTTGAAGGCTGGTAACTACATTCTATTAATTTCTTTGTTGCCCAAGTGAAATGGTGTGTGTATATTTATGTGTATGTCATATTTTCAAAGACAGAGGGAAGAAAGAGCTCTGATTAAGTGTAGCCCTTGTATATAACCCTGGTGGTCACTTAGTTAGGAATTAAGTTTACTGAGGGAATACTGTTATGGTCTGTACTGTTCTTTCATTGGAGATTTCTTCCGTCCCTGCTGAGATTTATTACCAATAGATAAAGCTTTTTGATTTTTCCTTGACTTTCACCATTGGTCTAATACTCTATTTACCTTTAAATTCATAAGTACTACCACCTTACTTTTCCCGAAATTGCTTTTAGGAAGGTAACAGGGGAGTTAAACAAGAACCACGTTAAGAATCTGCTGTGCTTTGTTGGTGGTCAATATTTTCCTAATTCTATTTAAGTGTTGCTACTGAAATTTTTGGGCTACCTTTACTACTTTTCTTTGGGTGGGGGGGGGGGGCATGCATTTTTAATAGAATATCCTGTACTAAGCTTTATGCTGTAATTTTTTTCTGAGATTACAAACTGGGCATTTATAAATGTTTGAGGTTTACAATATATATCTTTTCTGGGCCATATCTAAATATTTTCCTCATGAATATATAACATGAGTTAATCTAACAGATAATGGTAAAAGGTTTTATTTATTGAAGATGGAAAATCTTATTTTGTGAAGCAGAAACAAACAAAAATAAATAACACTTGTTTTACCAGAAGATCATGAATGGCTTTTTCTATGTGACTCTTACCAGATTCCATTTAAAAACTAGTTTTCATGGGTCTTTCAAGAATTCCATAGGCAAAACTAATTAGAGCTTCTTCATATTTATAGTTATCCCCCAAAGACTGCTGTCTTCAGGAGAAAATAAAAGCTATCAAGAATAAATAATAAGACAACTTTAGGAAAAGGAACTTGGGGTTATTGTTCAATGACCAAATCTGATTTTGCACAATAGCTGTTTTGAACTCTTTACAATAAAGGGTTTGACAACTCATACACAAAAAAAGCAACGTAACTGTAAGCTCATGCAGAAGAGATCTTGGTTTTTACAAATCAAAGTTTCTTAGAACAAAGAAAAGTTTTATTGTAAATATTTAACAAAGACACCAATGGAAATGATAACATGTCTAGAATGTAAATAATTAAATATGGTTGATTTGCTTTAGAAATTAATGACCTGGAATATAGTCAATGGAAGAGGTTTCTCAAGTCTAGTTATATCACAAGAACCGACAGAACATTTTGCCAACAGAGACAAAGGGGCCACACTCCAGGGAGATTTTTGACTTAGTAGGTATGTATGAGTAACCAAGATTCCATGGTTCAATAAACTAGACCCTTATTTTAAACGGAGGAAAAATCCAACAATAAAGCATTAATGCATAAGCAATACTTACCAATACCGGAATTTTGAACCTAATGTAAAATAATGGGCAAAAAAATTCTTTTGAGGTGGAAGTGGTCTGTCCAAACGAAAGAATGTGTGATGTTCTACACATGCTTTCCACAAATTTTTGCATGCTCTGTAATTCACCATATTAAATCCCAATAATGTTTCTCTAGATTCATGCTGTAATAAATGACAAAATGCAGAGAATACCAGGAAAAGGTCAGGATCTAATGCTCCATTTAATTCACTCTTTACAGATAAATATTCTAGTCAGTAATATTACATCTCGTAGGAACTTTTACTTTAGAACATAGTTAGAAATAAGTTTAGAAACTGATATACATCTGTTTTAAAAAATCAGTAGCTATAATTCTGTTTCAAAATATAATCCTGGCCCATATACTAAACTTTAAGATTATCACATCTTTCAATATCTCTAAATTTATAAATCTGTGCAGACCGCAAATAAGTAAATAAGAATATTCAGCACTTCTGAACACTTTATGAAACTCAAATTTTAAAATAAGGAGCAATAGAAATTACTCAGATGGAGAAAGTCAATACCACATGATTTCACTCATAAGTGGAAGATAAAAACAACAACAACAAACAAACATAGATACAGAAGAGGGGAGGAGGGAAGGCAAAAGGAATAAAAGGGCACGTGTGCGGTGACAGATGGTAATTAATCTTTGGGTGGTGAACATGATGTAGTGTACACAGAAATCAAAATATAATGATGTAGACATGAAGTTTATATAACATTATAAATCAATGTTTATCTCAATAAAAAAATAGAGCAATAGGATAGAAGCATTTCTTTAATTTTTCTCTAAAAGTCTGGCATAAGTTACTATTTAAATAAACAGTTTCATTGAAGTAAACTATGTATCACAAGGCATACATGTCATAGTGTACAGCTCTGATTTTCACATTATGAATGCAATCATTTAACCTCCAACCAGAAAAAGAAATATATTGTTACTAGCACCTCTGGAGTATCTTTTCTCTCCCCTTTCTAGAAGACTACCTCCCCAAAGGTAATTACTCGTCTGACTTTTATCACCGTAGATTGGTTATGCTTGTTTTTGAATTTTATATACAAAGAATCATACATATGTGTCTCTAGGTTTGACTTCTTGTGTTCAATATTATATTTCTATATTCATCTATATAGTTGTGAAGCACTAATTCGCTCATTTTCATCCTACATAGTATTCTATCATATGAATATACCACAGTTTATTTATCCATTTATTGTTGACAGACATTTGATGTTACCAGTTTGAGGATGTAAACATACTGCTGCCATGTATGTCCTGTATGTTGTCTGATGCACATTTCTGCTGTTGGATCATAAGATACACACATGTTCACCTTTAGTAGATAATGCCAACAGTGTTCCAAGATGGTTAGATCAATATGTATTCCCTTCTACCAGCAGTGTGTGCTCTACATGCTCTCCAATGACTGGTTTAGCAATCTTTTCATTAAACTATTCTGGTGGATGTGTAAAAGTATCACATTTTGGTTACAATTTGCATTTTCTTGATGATTTATGAGGTTCAACACCTTTTCATGTTACTGGCCATGTGGATATTCTCATTTCTGAAGTGTCTGTTCAAGTCAGTAGCATATTTTTGGATTGGGTTAGATATACAACCAAGGATGTGCGGGGGGTGTGTGTGTGCGCGCGCGCACGTGCATGTGTATTATAAACATATTCTGTGCTCTTTCACTCAATGATGTCTATTGATGAATACAGTTCTTAATTTTAACATAGAGCAATTATTGACATTTTAAGGTTAATTTTCCTTCTATGGTCTGTTAAATCTTTGCCTATCAAAAGGTCATGAAGATATTTTCCATAATTAAAATACAGTAAAATGGCCATGTATAAGTATTAAACTACTATGTTAGAAGATAATATGCTTAAAATATCACCTCTCAATCACCAGAGAATTCCTAATTATGTTTGACAGCTGCTTGCTATGCACTAACAAATACAGTTCACATGTTATACCACATACCATAAACAATGCAAAATGACAGAGAATGTCTTACAAAGAGTATGAATGCAGTAATGCTCCTACGTGGAAGTAAAATCTAAGATGCATGTAAGTCATGTCGTTCTGTGTCCCTCATACCCCGTGAAGTGAAGGTGGGCACCCAGGTTTGAGATTGCTGTCTGGGGTGGAGGGGGCACAGCCACACTTGGCGCTCATCCCCCAGGGATTTCTCTCCGTACAGTGGCAGAGCTGATGGGGTACAAACCTCAGGACCTGATTGAGAAGACTCTGTACCACCACGTGCACGGTTACAGCAACTTCCACCTGCGCTGCACTCACCACCTGTGTAAGATGCCACAACGCTCAGCACTGGGACAACTCCAGCGCATCCTGGATCACCCCAGGGCGGGGCGTGACTTTAGTCTACAGCCTGTGGATGGGTGGGAACCCTCTGAGTACGGTGGTATTTGAGGCCCTGCTGGTGGCTGCTCCAACCCTGGGCCCCAACTTGTTTCTCTAACATCTGCAGGCAGCTCGCACAAGGCGAGGGCGAGTTTCTGGACGGAATCCTCCTGGGAGGGGTCTCATTCTCCTATTCATATGCTTCGCCCTACGCAGACCTCACTAAAGACGGAAACAAAAAGTGAAGCTAGCCCGCTTGGCTCATGTGCATTGACGCCCTTGGCTTTTCATACAGTTTTGCTTTGAGCTGAAATCTCTCGGGAAAGGGAACATGAGCAAAGGAGTTCAGCTGCCTAGACCCCACCTTCTCAGTTAGAAAACAGTATTGGGGAATCCTTCCAATTTAAGTGTTTCCTCCCTTGCTAATGGTGAGGGACCAGAGGATTCGAAGCAAATTAACAAGACAATCAATTCACTTTGGGATAAATTCATCCTGTCTGGCACGATTATTAGGGCTCACAGGGGACCTGCACTCCTACCCCCAGGGATTGCATTTGGGGCTGATCCAGAGTGAGCTCATTCACACCAGTTGCCTTCTGCCTCTCCATCAGTGCTGGTGAAGGGGTAGGCAACCACCAAGTACTACAGGTTGCTGGCAAAGCATGGTTGCTGGGTCTGGGTGCAGAGCTATGCGACCATCATGCACAACCAGCCGCTCGTCCAGGCCACACTATTGTCAGCGTCAACTAAATTCTCATGTGAGTGCAAGCCTGCCACCTCTCTGCCCCTCCACGCGATGCTGGTCTCCATGAGGGTGGAGGTGGTGGGCACAGTTGGGTTAGTTGAGTCTGGGGACCACTGGGGACGCTGATTTTGACGCTGGGTGCTGGCTGTGCTGTGAGGTGGCAGCCTGAGCACTTTCATCTTTAGAAAGAGGCTTCCTTTGTTATATTCTGGAGAAAGATTTAGCAGTTTTTCCATTCACAGTCTATACATGCTTTCTACTCTCTCTTAACCTTTTAAGTGAACTCTCCATCAAATAAAACTTAATTCAGCAGAAAGAAAAAAAAAAAACAGAGGAAAGGATCCGATATACGGAGTCATTTATGGTTAATAAACAGGACAGCTGTTTCACTTTTTCAAATCCGGGTTAGAAGTCTTTAATTTTAACCAGAGTCTCCAAACAAAGTTAAGAGTTCTGAGAGAGGGATTCTTTCCCTGAACCACAAAGGGGGTTTAAGTGACCAACAGGGTCTGACTTTAACTTCCAGAAAGCAAAGGGACTCGAGCTACTACTGCCAGTCTTGGCTGGCACCCAGGCCCCGCATGCTGTGTAACAGAATCACTGGGTGAGGAGCCGGCCTCCTGGTGTCACCTGTGGTGCGGCTGGCTGGGCAGCTGCGGTGGCCACATTTGAGCCTTATTCTTTCCAGAAACAATAACTGTTTACTGGTTGCTGGTGTGGCCCTGCAGGCTGATCATGTGGCCTGGTGTATAGCTGGTAAAGAAAGCACGTTCTGTATAACGTGTGCTAAAGCTGAATGGCTGGCTCAGGGTTGAAGGCTTTATGAAGAACTCTTTTGTGTGTGCAGTTCTTTTTTTGCAGAGGTGCAATTTCTTGTGCTTTTAGGAGACCTCAGGAGTTAGTTACTTTGGAAGCAGTGACATCCAAGGAACTTAGCAGAAATGCTATTTTGACATTAGGAAGTTGGTTAAGGGGTGCTATTTGGAATCAGACTACACTATAGGTGATGAGGACTAGATTCATGCTGTGTCTTTTATTTATTTATTTTTTTGTGAGCAAGATTGGCCCTGAGCTAACATCTGTACTAATCTTCCTCTATTTTATCTGGGATGCTGCTGCAGCGTGGTTTGATGAGCGGTGCTAGGTCCACGCCTGGTATCTGAACTGGTGAACTCCAGGACGCCAAAGCAGAACACAGGAACTTAACTACTATGTCACTGGGCCAGCCCCCATGCCATGTTCTTTTAAATTGCTGAATTAAATACGTAGTAGTTGGAAATGTTATGCTTGGCAATAAGACTATTTACTTTGTGCCCTGTTTTTTTTTCTTTTTTGGATGCTATTACTGTCTTTCCAAGAGGATTCACACTGATTTTTCAGTAAGACATCCATTGCCTAACGTGAGGCCCACCTGTATGCCTCTGTTTAAGGTTAACTGAGTTTTTTTTTTTTTGACTAATTACAATCCATCACCACACAAATGTGCCTAATCACCCTGTTCACCTTCCTCCCTCTCCACTTCCTCTCTGGTAACCACCAATCCAATTTCCATCTCTATGTGACTGTTGTTGTTTTTATCTTCTACTCATGAGTGAGATCATACAGTATTTGACTTTCTCCCTCTGACTTATTTCATATAGCACAATACCCTCAAGGTCCACCCATGTTGTCACAAATGGCCGGATTTCATTGTTTCTTATGGCTGAGTAGTATTCCCTTGGTGTATATATATTACATCTTTATCCATTCGTCCCTTGATGGGCACCTAGGTTGCTTCCAAGTCTTGGCTATCATGAATAATGCTGCAATGAACATAGTGGTGTGTGTTATCTTTATGCATTCGTGTTTTCATGTTCTTTGGATAAATATCCAGCAGTGGAATAGCTGGATCGTATGGTAGTTCTATTCTTAATTTTTTGAGGAATCTCCATACTGTCTTCCATAGTGGCTGCACCAGCTTGAAATCCCACCAGCAATATATGAGTTCCCTTCTCTCTATATCCTCTTCAATACTTGTTTCTTGTCTTGTTAATTAAAGGCATTCTGATAGGAGTGAGGTGATATCTCATTGTAGTTTTGATTCGCATTTCCCTGACAGTTAATGATGATTTGCATTTCCCTGATAGTTAATGATGCTGAACATCCTTTCATGTGCCTGTTGGCCATATGTCTATCTTCTTTAGAGAAATGTCTGTTCAGATCTTTTGCCCATTTTTAAATTTTATTTTCTCCCTTTTTGAGACTTTCCATACTTCAAAAAGCCTATATATGATTTTGACATTCTACCAATTGTATTTGGAATGAACAAAATTTTTCCCTACACATTTTGTAAATAATAGACACAAAATGTTGTATTCAGATATAAGTAGTCTATTAAGTTTGAGTATTTAAAAATAGAGATGTTTCAGAAAGAAAACATTAACAAAGCAACATTATGCAGAGTATGTCTGTGTAGTCTTTAATCAATTGTTAGTTGACTTTTGTTGCTGATGTTACCTGCAGCTAAACACATTCCTAATGATACACCACCTCAGAGAATGGCTGTGAGGATTAAACGATATAAAAATGGTTGGTATATTACCATGCACTTGGTAAGACCTCAATAAACGTTCGATAATATAACTATTATTATTACTACTAATAAGAATAGTACTAAAATGGGAAGAAATTAGAAAAGTTGACTTCTACACTACCTTCTACCAATATAATTAAAGTAAAATACTTATTTCTTCTCTAGTTTCTAGGTAAGATTTATCATGTTTCATCCCTCTAAATATTTACTAAAACATGCACAAGAATGGTCATTAGCAGTATTAGTCATAATAGCCACAAGCTGGACATGGCCAAACTGTCCACAAACATAAGAACGAATAAAAAGGGGCCTGCTGGTGGAGCAGTGGTTAAGTTCGTGTGCTCTGCTTTGGTGGCCCAAGGTTTGCCGATTTGGATAGCGGATGCGGACCTACTTGCTGCTTATCAAGCCATGCTGTGTTAGGTGTCCCTACATATAAAATAGAGGAAGATGGGCACAGATCTTAGCTCAGGGCCAGTCTTCCGCAGCAAAAAGAGGAGGACTGGCCGTGGATGTTGGCTCAGGGCTAATCTTCCTCGGATTAAAAAAAAAAAAAAGAACGAAAAACTAATTTATGGTATATTCCTTCAGTAGAATACCACACAGCAATGGAACAAACTACTGCTATGTGTAACAACTTGGATGATTTTCACAACGTTAAGGGAAAAAAGGCAGACAAAAAGAGAACATTCTATATAGTTTAATTTTTTAAAGTTCAAAAATAAGCCAACTAATCTATGATAATACAAATGAGAATAATGTTTACCTTTTGGGAGGGTTAAGGACTGCAAAGTGGGCATCAGGTCCATTAGGAATAATACCAGTTTCTGGGATGGTAGTAACGTTCTACACATTGACATTGTATTTTATATACTTATCAAGCACTATACTCACTGTCTGTATACTATTCTATTTCAATAAAACCTCTCTTGAAAAAAAATTCTGTATTTTGTGAGCATAAATGATCATAGTCACTGAGTAGATTAATATCCTTAAATAAAATGCAGCTGATTCAAATACATTTCAAAGGTTTCAAATACATTTTACATACACTTCATCTTGAAATCTGCACTAATTTGTCAAGATTTCTAAGAAATAATGTAAGTGAAAGGATAAGGTTAGTTTAACTTGATGAAACAGATAAAATCAATTACAACATGAAATTCTTTCCAACAATGTACTCTCCATGATAACTCAATGTGTTGTATTTAGTAAGTAAAACGGACATTATCACTCCAAGACAAGGGGGAAATGTACTACACGTTCATGAACTAGAAACAAAACTAAACACTCAGGTTCCCTGAAATGAAATGAACTTATATATGTAAGGAAGTGCTGTAGATTTAGTAGAAAGAAGAAAAAGGACATATAAAATGTTCAGTTACCAACCTATGTGAATGGGCCCTAAGGACTGACAATGAACAGCACGATTGAGGTCAGTTTCTCAGTTTAAGAGATAGCAAGTTGGGTATTTAGAAGAGCTTTAAATCAGAACCACAGAAACACTGGGGAAATAAATACACTGTGTCATAAAATGTGAATTATTTAACTCAGTTGGCAGCTAGCAACAGCATTAATAACACTTTTACTTGCACTAAAAGTTGTCATGAATGACTAGTCATTTCTTAAGATTTCATTTATATTAATAATTAGATCAACACTCACCAGTTCTTTTCTAAGTTGAATAAAAAACTGTTTGCACTTAAAAGAAATTTTTACAATCTTCAACCTAGATAGAAAAGAGAATGAATTGGAGTATTTAAAATATTGGATAAAGAGGGAAATATTTGTAACAAATTAAGAAAATAATTTAAAAGATAATCTTTTAACTGTATGTTCAGCAACATGTAAACATTTAATCATATATACATACACACATTACATAAAGAATCTAAAGTTTTGGGTGCTTTGGAAAAATAACTATAATCTATTTGGTCAACTGAGGAAAGGTTTATCAGGATATTTGCTGTACACTATATATTTCCCAATTTTATAGCTATAGAAATAAATAAAAACACACGTCACAAATTAAAATTTCAAGAAATACCAATAACATAGTTATTTACTCTTTAAAACTAGAAGTAGGTTTTTGGTTCTGCATGTAAGGAGCTTGGAAATCACCACTCTATCCTAATAACAAGTAAAAATAACAAGTCAATAGACTGAAAAAAAATCAACAATTCTTCTTGGATCCACAAGAAAGGGGAGGGCACAGGGAAAACTGCTGCACCCCTAAGACTTGAGAGACCAACAGGTGAATACAGGGACTTGTAGCTTACCAGAGCCGAGATTCACGAGCAGAGGCTGCCAGAGGAACCAGAGCAGGGGTAGGAAACCTGAACTGTAATCTACGAATCATCGGAGCTCAGTGTGTACAACTCAAAGAGTTGAAAACTCCAGGGGGACTCCTTCACAGCGGGGCCCCCACAATATTGTGAGATTTACCTCCAGAAGCTCAACCAGATTTCCACAGTAAATACCAGGGAAAAATACCCTTGGGTTTCTGGGAGTGGAGGGGGAAAAGGAACTATTTGGAAATAAGCCAGAGCACTCTGTTCTTAGTAAGGTCTGACTTTAGGGGAAATTAGTTAACCAGAGCATAACCTGCTGGGGCATTATCAGAGCCTAACTAACGTGGGGAAGGGAAATACCCACCCACAGCCTACTCTAGCCATCCTGTCCCAAATAAGGGGGGTGGGGGACTGAAAAACACTTGTGAAGCTAACAGTCCAGGGGCACAAGCTCACTAAAACACGAAGAGCCAATCATAGGACTACAGAATGCTTCCCCTCCACTGACATCACCACCACATTACTAAAGGCCTATTTACAGCAGTTTCTTTTACTAAGATATCATGTCTGCGAATCAAGAAAACAATTACATGGCATACCAAAGGCAAAAACACAATGTGAAGAGACAGAGCAGCATCAGAACCAGACACGGAAGGAATGTTGGAATTATCAGACCAGAAATTTAAAACACTATGATTAATATGCTAAGGGCTCTAATGAACAAAGTAGAAAGCATGCAAGAACAGATGGGCAATGCAAGCAGAGAGACAGAAATACTAAGGAAGAACCAAAAAGAAATGCTACAGGTAAAAAACACTGTAAAAGAAATGAAGAATGGGGCTGGCCCAGTGGTGTAGAGGTTAAGTTCATGTGCTCTGCTTCAGTGGCCTAGGGTTTGGATCCCGGGTGCAGACCTGCACAGCACTTATCAGGCCATGCTGTGGCAGTATCCCACATACAAAGTGGAGGGAGACTGCCAACAGATGTTAGCTGAGGGCCAATCTTCCTCATCAAAAAAAAAAAAAAAAGAGAGAGAGAGAGAGAAAGAGAAAGAGAAACAAAGAATACCTTTCATGAGCTTATTAAGACTGGACACAGCTGAGGACAGAATCTCTAAGGTAGAGGATATAATAATAGAATCCTCAAAAACCGAAAAACAAAGAGAAGACTAAAAAAGGGACATAATATCCAACAACTGTGCAACAACTACAAAAGCTGCAACATAGAGTAACATATGGTAATGGGAATACCAGAATGAGAAGAAAGAGAATAAGTGATATAAGAAATATTTGAACAATAATGACTAAGGAAATTTCCCAAAGTAATGTCAAACACCAAACCACAGATCAAGAAAGCTCAGAGAACACAAGTGGGATACATGCCTAAAAAACTACACCTAGACATATCATTTTAAAATTACAGAAAATCAAAGATAAAGAAAAAATCTTGAAAGAAATGAGAGGATAAAACATCTTACCTATAGAGGAACAAAGATTAGAGTTATGGCCAAGTTCTCAGAAATGATGAAATGGTAAGAGAGAAGAGTGTAGTATTTAACGTGTTGAGAGAAAAAAACCCATCAACTTAGAATTTTGCATTCTGTGAAACTATCCTTCAAAAATGAAGGAGAAATAAAGACTCTCTCAGACAAACAGAAATAGAGAATATTTGTTTCCAGTAGACCTGCCTCACAAGAAATGTTAACAGAAGGAAAATTACACAGGTCGGAAAGTTGGATGAACATAAAGAAAGGAAGAGCACTGAAGGAGGAAGTGAAGGTAAAATGAAAACTTTATTTTTCGTATTCTTAATTGATATAACAGATAACAGTTTGCTCAAAATAATGAAAGCAACAATGCAATTACGTATGATTATGTAAATATAAAATGGATATACACACAATTATCTACTTATGTTTGCTTATCTATAAGTGAAATGAATGACAGCAACGATACAAGAGACAGGAGGAAGAAATTAATGTTATCTTATTATAAGGTACACACACTATCTGTGACATGGTACATTATTATTTGAAGGTAGACTTGGATTAACTTTAAACGCATATTGCAAACTCTAAACCACTAAGTAAAAAACAGAAGTATAACCGATAGAAGGAAGAGAAAATGGAATACAAAACACTCAATTAAAACCAAAAATGGCAGAAAAAGAGTGAAACACAAAAACAGAAACAAAGAGCAAAGGCAAAAAACAGAAAACAGTAATGAATATGGCAGGTATTAATACAAACATCAAAACCCTTTGGAATGTCAACAGTGTAAATGCCTCAATTGTGTAAATGCAGCAATCAAAAGACAGATACTGTCAGAGTGCATCAAAAAAAAGACCCAACTATATGTTGTCTACAAGAAAACTACTTGAAACTTAAAAATACATATAGGTTAAAAGTAAGGGATGGAGAAAAATATACCATGCTAACACTAATCAAAGGAAAGCAGGAGTACCTGGGGATGGAATGTACAGCATGGTAATTATAGTTAAAAATACTGTATTGTATATTTGAAAATTGCTAAGAGAGTAGAATTTAAAAGTTCTAATCACAAGAAGAAAAATGAACTATGTGTAGTGATGGATGTTAACTAGACTCACTGTGGTGATCATTTAGCAATATACACAAATATTGAATCACTATGTTGTACACCTCAAACTAATATCATGTTAATTATATCTCAGTAAAAAATAAAAAGAAAGCAAGAAAGCAAGAGTAGCTCTAATAATTTCAGAAAGAACAGACTTCAAAGCAAAGAAAGTTAGAAGGATAAAGAGGGGCATTACATAATAATAAAGGGGTCAATTCTCCAATACATTAAAAATTTTTAATGTATATGTGTCTAACAAAAGAGCATCAAACTACAAGAGGAAAAAACTGACAGAAATACAGATGAATCCACTATCACAATTAGAGACTTCAATACCCCTCTACCAGAAAAGACAAATTCAGTATGCAGAAAATCAGTAAGGACACAGTTGAACTCAACATCACCATCAATCAAATGGATAAAATTGACAGCTATAGACTGCTTCACACAACAGGAGAAGAGACATTTTTCTCAAGCTCATATGGAACATTCACAAAAACAGACTACACTCTCAGCCATAAAACACACCTTAGCAATTTTAAAAATTGTACATCACATAACGTCTGTTTTCAGAACACAATGGAATTAACATAGAAATCAATAACAGAAGGAATACAAGAAAATCTCAAAATATGTGGAGATTAAACAACATGCCTATAAGTAAAATACGAGTCAAAGAAGAAATTTCAAGAGAAATGAAAACTTATTTGAACTAAATGAAAATGAATATACAACATATCAAAACTTGTGACATGCAGCAAAGGCAGTGCTCTGCTTAGCAGAGCTTAGAACTATATAACACTGAATACATATATAAGAAACGAAGACCAAATATCAATAATTTAATTTCCACCTTAGAAAACTAGGGAAAAAACCTGAATCCAAAGTATGAAAAAAAAAGAAATAAAAATAATAAGTAGGGTGTAAATCAGTGAAAATGAAAACAGGAGATCAATAGAGACTATCTATGAAACCAAAAGGTAGTTCTCTGTAAAGATAGCTACACTAAGAAAAAAAGAAAGAGTACACAAATTACTAATATCAGAAATGAAAGAGCAGCCATCACTACAAATCCCAGTAAAATTAAAAGCATACTAAAGGAATACTATGAAAAAATCCATGTCCACAAATTTGACCATCTCAATGAAAGGGACCAATTCTTTAAAAGACACAATCTGCCAAAACTCACACAGGAAGAAATATATGATCTGGATAGGCCTCTATCTATAATAGAAGTTTAATTAATAATTAATAATCTTCCCCCAAAAAGTACACCAGACCCAGATGCGTTCACTGGTGAAGTGTACCAAAAATCTAAGGCAGCTATTATATCAATTCTCTACAATTTTCCCTCTTTTTTTGGATGAGGAAGATTCACTTTGAGCTAACATCTGTTGCCAATATTCCTCTTCTTTGTTTCTTGAGGTAGATTAGCCCTGAGCTAACATCTGTGCCAGTCTTCCTCTATTTTGTATGTGGGTGGACGCCACAACATGGCTTGATGAGTGGTATAGGTGCACACCTGGGATTTGAAGCCGTGAACCTAGGCCACCGAAGTGGAACATGCCAGACTTAACCACTATGTCATGGGGCCAGCTCCTACAATCTCTTAAAGAGAACAAAGGCAGAGGGAATACTTCTGAAGTCCTTCTATGAGGCCAGTATTACCTTAAAACCAAAACCAGACAAAGATACACAAAAAAGAAAACTATAGAATATTTATGACCACAGATTCAAAAATCTTGAAACAATTATTAGCAAATCAAATCTAACAATGTATAAAAAGAATTATACATCAGGACCAGGTGGGATTTATCCAAGAAATGCAAGGCACTTTGAACATCAAAAATTAACAAATGTGGGGGCTGGCCCCGTGGCCGAGTGGTTAAGTTCACGCGCTCCGCTGCAGGCAGCCCAGTGTTTCGTTGGTTCAAATCCTGGGCGCAGACATGGCACTGCTCATCAAACCACGCTGAGGCAGCGTCCTACATGCCGCAACTAGAAGGACCCACAATGAATATAAACTATGTACCGCAGGGCTTTGGGGAGAAAAAGGAAAAAAATAAAAAAATCTTCAAAAATTAACAAATGTGAACCAACACATTGAAAGACTAAAAAGGAAAAAAAAATTACATGATCATATCACTACACACATTTGACAAAATACAATACCCATTCTTGATAAAAACTCTCAGTAAAGTAGGAATAGAGGAAAACTTTCTCAACTTGATAAAGACTTTCTACAAAAAACCTATACCTAACATCATACTGAATGATGAGAAAATATAAGCTTTCGCACTAAGATCAGATAAAAAGCAAGAGTGTCCTCTCTCACCACTCGTTTTCAACATCAGAAAGGAAGTCCTTGCTAATGCAATGAGGCAAAAAAAGAGAATGAAAGATGTTCATATTGGGAAGGAAGACATATTTGTTCACAGATGATACGATCATCTATGTAGAAAACTCAGAAGAACTGACAGAAAAACTCCTGAAACTAATAAGTGATTACAGCAAGGTTGCAGGATACAAGGTTAAGAATACAAACGTCAACCACTTTCCTATATACTAACAATGAACAACTGGAATTTAAAATTAAAAACACAAACCATTTATATTAGCACCTCTAAAATGAAATAGTTAAGTACAAATCTAAAAAATGTGTACTAGAACTATATGAGGAAAATTACAAACCTTTGACAAATGAATCAATGAAGAAACAAATGTAAAGATATTCCATGTTTATGTATTTGAAGAATCAATATTGTCAAGATGTCAATTCTTTCCACTTTGATCTCAGATTCAATGCAATCTCAATGAAAATCCAATCAACTTATTTTGTGGATATTTATGAACTGATTCTACAGTTTATAAAGAGAAGCAAAAGACCCAGAAGAGCCAACATAATACTGAAGGAGAACAACAAAGTTGGAGGACTGATGCTATCCAAATTAAAGACTTACTGTAAAGCTACAGTAATTCAAGACAGAGTGTCAGGCCTACCTCAACAAAGAAGAAAAATCCCAAATAGACAATCTAAAAGTGCACCTAAAGCTACTGGAAAAAGAACAACAAACAAAGCCCAAAATCAGCAGAAGGAAGGAAATAATAAAAATCAGAGCAGAAATAAACGAAATAGAGACTAAAAAAACAACAGAAAAAATTAAGGAAACCAAGAACTGGTTCTTCGAAAAGATAAACAAAATTGACAAACCCTTAGCTAGACTCACCAAGAAAAAAAGAGAGAAGGCTCAAATAAAATCAGAAACGAAAAAGGAGAGATTACAATCGACACCTCAGAAATACAAAAGATAATAAGAGAATACTATGAAAAGCTATACGCCAACAAATTGGATAATCTAGAAGAAATGGATAAATTCTTAGAAACATACAACCTTCCAAAACTGGAACAAGAAGATGTAGAACATTTGAATAGACCGATCACCAGTGAGGAGATTGAAACAGCAATTAAAAACCTCCCAAAAAATAAAAGTTCAGGACCAGATGGCTTCCCTGGTGAATTCTACTAAACATTCAAAGAAGACTTAATACCTATCCTTCTCAAACTCTTCCAAACAATTGAAGAGGAGGGGAGCCTTCCTAACTCCTTCTATGAAGCAAACATTATCCTGATAGCAAAACCAGACAAGGACAACACAAAAAAAGAAAATTACAGGCCAATATCACTGATGAACATCGATGCAAAAATCCTTAACAAAATACTAGCAAATCGAATACAACAATACATTAAAAAGATCATACATCATGATCAAGTGGGTTTCATTCCAGGGATGCAGGGATGGTTCAACATCTGCAAATTTATCAACGTGATACACCACATTAACAAAATGAAGAATAAAAATCACATGATCATCTCAATAGATGCAGAGAAAGTATTTGACAAGATACAGCATCCATTTATGATAAAAACTCTAAATAAATTGGATATAGAAGGAAAATACCTCAACATAACAAAGGCCATATATGACAAACCCACAGCAAACATCATTCTCAATGGAGAAAAACTGAAAGCTATCCCTCTAAGAACAGGAACCAGACAAGGATGCCCACTGTCACCACTCTTATTTAACATAGTATTGGAAGTCCTGGCCAAAGCAATCAGGCAAGAAAAAGAAATAAAAGGGATCCACATTGGAAAAGAAGAAGTGAAACTGTCACTCTTTGCAGATGACATGATCTTATATCTATAAAACCCTAAAGAGTCCACTAAAAAACTTTTAGAAATAATTAAGGAATGCAGTCAAGTTGCGGGATACAAAATCAATGTACAAAAATCCGTTGCGTTTCTATACACTAACAACGAAGTAGCAGAAAGAGAAATTAAGACTATAATCCCATTTACAATTGCAACAAAAAGAATAAAATACCTAGGAATAAACTTAACGAAAGAGGTGAAAGATCTGTACACCGAAAACTATAAAACATTGTTGAAAGAAATTGAAGACGACACAAAGAAATGGAAAGATATTCCGTGCTCTTGGATTGGAAGAATTAACATTGTTAAAATGTCCATACTTCCTAAAGCAATCTACAGATTCAACGCAATCCCTATCAGAGTTCCAACAACATTTTTTACAGAAATAGAACAAAGAATCCTAAAATTTATATGGAACAACAAAAGACCCCAAATAGCCAAAGGATTCCTGAGAAAAAAGAACAAAACTGGAGGTATCACACTCCCCAATTTCAAATTATACTACAAAGCCATAGTAATCAAAACAGGATGGTACTGGCACAAAAACAGACACACAGATCAACAGAACAAAATTGAGAGCCCAGAAGTAAACCCACACGTTTACGGACGGCTAATATTAGACAAGGGAGCCAAGAGCATAGGATGGAGAAAGGAGAAACTCTCCAATAAATCATGTTGGGAAAACTGGACAGCCACATGCAAAAGAATGAAAGTAGACCATTCCCTTACACCATGCACAAAAATCAACTCAAAATGGATTAAAGACTGGAATGTAAGACCCGAAACCATGGGACTTCTAGAAGAAAACATAGGCAGTAC
Organism: Equus przewalskii; assembly: GCF_037783145.1. Lineage (NCBI taxonomy): Eukaryota > Metazoa > Chordata > Mammalia > Perissodactyla > Equidae > Equus > Equus przewalskii. The sequence goes on from NC_091847.1 coordinate 10,824,869, forward strand.
GCTCTATGACATTGGTCTGAGCAGCATATTTTCAAGTCCCATGTCTGACCGGGAAAGGGAAACAAAAGAAAAAATGAACAAATGGGACTACATCAAACTAAAAAGTTTCTGCACAGCAAAGGAAACCATCAACAAAACGAAAAGACAACCTAACAATTGGGAAAAGATATTTGCAAACCACATATCAGATAAGGGGTTAATATCTAAAATATACAAAGAACTCATACAGCTCAACAACAAAAAAACCAACAATCCAATTAGAAAATGCGCAAAAGATCTGAACAGAGATTTCTCCAAAGAAGAAATATAGATGGCCACCAGGCATATGAAAAGATGCTCAACATCATTAGCTATCAGGGAAATGCAAATCAAAACTACAATGAGGTATCACCTCACTCCAGTCAGAATGGCTAAAATTAACAAGACAGGAAACAAGTGTTGGAGAGGGTGTGGAGAGAAGGGAACCCTTGTTCACTGCTGGTGGCAGTGCAAACTGGTGCAGCCACTATGGAAAGCAGTTTGGAGTATCCTCAGAAAATTAAGGATAGATCTACCATATGATCCAGCTATTCCACTGCTGGGTATTTATCCAAAGAACTTGAAAACACAAAGGCATAAAGATACTTGCACCCCTATGTTCATTGCAGCATTATACACAATAGCCAAGACTTGGAAGCAACCTAGGTGCCCATCAAGGGACGAATGGATAAAGAAGATGCGGTATTTATACACGATGGACTACTACTCAGCCATGAGAAATGATGAAATCCAGCCATTTGTGACAACATGGATGGACCTTGAGGGTATTATGCTGAGTGAAATAAGTCAAAGGGAGAAAGTCAAATACCATATGATCTCACTCATAAGTAGAAGATAAAAACGACAAAAAAAAAAAACAACAAACACACAGCGTTGGAGATTGGACTGGTGGTTACCATTGGGGAAGGGGGGAGGGCAAAAGGGGTCATTAGGGTCACATGTGAGGGGATGCACTATAATTAGTGTTCGGGTGGTGAACATGATGTAAAGTATCCAGAATTTGAAATATGATGTACATTCGAAAAAAATAAAAATTAAAAAAAAATTAAAAAGACAGTGGTATTGGTGACACAACTGACAAAACAGATCAATGAAACAAAAATGAAAACCTAGAAACAGACCCCCATAAATACAGCCAAATGATCTTTGAGAGGAGCAAAGGCAATACAATGGAGCAAAGACAGTCTCTCCAACAAATGGTGCTAGAACAACTGGACACCTGCACGCAAAACAATGAAATTAGACAAAGACTTTGCACCCTTCAAAAATTAACTGAAAATGAATCAGAGACCTAATCGTAAAATGCAAAACTACAGAACACCCAGAAGATAACATATGAGAAAATCTAGATGACTTTGGGTATGGTGATGCCTTTTTAGATATAACACCAAAAACATGATCCATAAAACAAATTGATAAGCTGGATTTCACTGAAATTAAAAACTTCTGCTCTGTAAAAAACAGTATCAAGCAAATTAGAAGAAAAGCCACACACTAGGAGAAAACATTTATAAAAGAGAAATATGACAAAAAACTCTTATCCAAAATATACAAAGAACTGTCAAAACTTGACAATAAAACAAAACAACTTGATAAAAAATGGACTAAAGACCTTAACAGACACTTCACCAAAGAAGATATGCAAAAGGCAAATAAGCACAGGGAAAGATACTCCACATCATATGTCATCAGGGAAATACAAATTAAAACAATGAGATACCACTACATACCTATGGAATGGCCCAAATCTAGAACAGTGGTACAATCAAATGCTAGTGGCAATGGGGAGCAAAAGGAATGCTCATTCATTGTGGTGGGAATACAAAATGGCATATCCACTTTGGAAGGCAGTTTGGCAATTTCTTACAAAACTAAACTCACTTGGTACCATATGATTCAGGAATTGCACTCCTTGCTATTTACTCAAAAGAAGTGGGAAGCTATGTCCACACAAAAACCTGCAACGTGGGTATTAACAACAGTTTTATTAATAACTGCCAAAACTTACAAGCAACCAAGATGTCCTTCCATAGGTGAATGGATGAATAAACTGTGGTACATGCAGACAACAGAATATTATTCAGCTCAGAAGGAAATGATGTATCAAGACATGAAAAGTCATAGAGGAAACTTAAATGAGTATTACCAAGTGAAAGAAGTCAATCAGAAAAGGCTAAAACTGTAGGATTCCAACTATATGACATTCTGGAAAAGGCAAAACTATGGAGAAAATAGAGATAAGTGGTAACAGGGGTAAGCAGGGAGATGATTAGGCAGAGCACAGAGGATTCTTAAGGCACTGGAACTACTCTGTACGGTATTATAATGCTGGATAGATTTTATTAGATATTTGTCCAAACCCATAGAGTACATAATACCAAGGGTGAACCCCAACATAAACTACAGACTCTGAGTGATTATGAAGAGTCAATGTAGGTTCACCCTTGGTAAAAAATGCACAATTACAATGAATAATGCTGTTAATGAGGCAGGCTGTTCATGTGTGGGGGCAGGGGATATATGGAAATATCCATACCTTTCTCCAAATTTGGCTGTGAATCTAAAACTGCCATAAAAAAACAAAGTCTTAAATAATCAAACAAAAACTATAGGCAATATTTGAAGAAAAAAATAAGATTTCAAGGTTTCATGCAATGACCCTAAAAATATTTTGCAGTAAGTTAGAAAAGCATAATGATTTTTTAAATTTACCTTTCTTCTTCTTCTTTTGTTTTTAAAGATTGGCACCTGAGCAAACAACTGTTGGCAATCTTTTTTTCTTTTTCTTCTTCTTTTCCCCAAAGCACACCCCCCCAGTACATAGTTGTATATTCTAATTGTGAGTGCCATTGGCTGTGCCATGTGGGACACCGCCTAAGCATGGCTTGATGAACGGTGCTATGTCTGCGTCCAGGATTCGAACCAGTGAAACCTTGGGCAGCTGAAGTGGAGCACATGAACTTAACCACTTGGCCACACGGCTGGGCCCCTTTCTTCTTATATACAACTCATATACTGCTATAAGAGGGGAATTCTCAAAGCTTCATTAGTGTAATCAATATCAGCAAAATAGATTTGCCTCCTTTTATTAACCTTATAGTAAGTAATACTCAGGGTTTTTTTTTTTAACCTTCAGACCTTTTTTAACCTTGAAGCCAAGAGATTCTATCTTGAATCTTGGAGTGACATGAGCATCATGATGGGAGCACGCTCTTCCTTTAGACCCTCCCCCCAAGACAGAACGAAAAGGACACTCATAAATGAACAAAGGACATTCACACAACACAACAGACATCTGAGAGATCTACGCAGCCATATGTCTGAAGGTGGAAGTGCTAGACCCCTCAGCAGGCAGTGGAAAGAGGTAAAGGGATCTCCTCTCCCTTCCTGAATGGCAGCAATCCAGGGAGCAGGACCATGTGCAGATCTGAGAGGACGGGGGGAAAGGGCAGTGGTACGCAGGAACACCCTCACTCTTGGAGTTGCCTCCCAGCCCATGGGAAAGCTCCACAATAAGGAGGCTAAGCAATCAGAGCATGAGGGGGCATCTTCACCAAGCCAAGCAGCCAAGAAGGGCAGACAGCGAGCACAGAGGGGGAGCACCCCCAGGATCATACATGTGAAAGAAGGCGCCCATTCCCCTGCCTGGCAGACCTGTTGGCCAGGTACATGTGAAAAGCAGCAGTGGCCAGTGGACAAAGACAGACAGGCCCTGCCAGCATAGATTCCAAAGGACAGGAACAGCTTCCAGGGATCACAACAGGCTCAGAATACACAGCTCCTGCCGTACACCCCCAAGTCAGTGGCAGCAGGTGGAATCTGTGATCAGATACCACCACCAAATGATGGCACAAATCCACTTCATCAAACAGTATGAAGAGATATATCAAGACTACAGACCAGAAGGAAAATGACAAGCACGCAAAAATCAATCCTGCAGGCATAGAAATTTACAATCTAAATGACAGAGTATTCAAAATAGCTAACATAAAACAATTCAATGAAAAGAAAACTCAGAAAGACAGTTCAATGAAATCAGGAACAAAATCAATGAACAAATGGAATTCTTCATAAAAAGATTGAAACTCTAATAAAAAGCCAATCAGAAATGTTGGAGATGAAAAACACCATAAATGAGATAAAGAAACATCCAGGGTTTGTCAATAACACAGCTGATTTATGGAGAATAGAATTAGAAATTTAGAGGACAGAAATATAGAAAAGCTTCAGATGGAAGAGGAGAGAGAACTAAGACTAAAAAGAAATGAAGACATTCTCGGAAAAATATCCAACTCAATTAGGAAATGTAGCATAAGGATTATAGGTATTCCAGAGGGAGAGGAGAGGGAGCAAGGGGCAGAAAGTCTGTTCAAACAAATATTAGCTGAGAACTTCCCAAACCTGTGGAAAAGCTGGAATTACAAGTAAATTAAGCCAACAGAACTCCTAATTACATAAATGTAAAAAGACCTCCAAAGCACATAGTAGTAAAACTGGGAAAAGTCCACCTCAAAGAAAAAATATTAAGGGCAGCAAGACAGAAGAAGAAAACTTACAATGGAACCTCTATCAGGCTTTCAGCAGTTTTCTGAGGAGAAACCTTACCAGGTAGGAGAGAGAGGAATGATATATTCAAAATTCTAAAATAGAAAAACTTTCAGCCAAGAATACTATATCCAGGGAAAATATCCTTCAGATATGATGGAGAAAAAAACTTTCCCAGATAAACGAAAGCTGAGGGAATTCAGTTCCACAAGAGACGCCCCTACAAGAAATGATCAAGAAAGCCCTCATACCAGGAAAAAAAAAGAGAAAGGGTTTACAAAGCCTTGAGCAGGGAGATAAATTGGCAGACAAAATCCGAAAATTGCAGCTCTCTATCATAACAGGTTAGCAAACACTTGATTATAACATTAAAGATAAAGGGAAGGAAAACATCAAAAATAAATATAATCTTGTCATTTTAACCACAAACTCACAACACAAGATATAATAAGTTGTGACAAACCTAACTTATAAGGGCAAGAGAAAAGGGATGGAATCAGCTTAGAATAAGGAAATAAGAGGCTATCAGAAAATGGATTATCTCCTCTATGAGACCTTTTGTAAAAACTCATGGTAACCACTAAACAAGCAGAACAGAAATACAAATGACAGATAAAAAGAAAACTGAGAAAATCATCAAAGAATTACCAAACTGAATTGGTATTCCAAAATACATGGGAGAAGAAACAAAGGAAATACAGAACAACTGGAAAACGAGTGATAAAATGGCAGCATTAAGCCCTCATATATCAATAATCACTATAAATGTAAATGGCTTGAACTCTCCAATCAAAAGACACAGAGTGGCAGGATGGATTTAACACAAGACCTGGGGCCAGTCTGGTGGCACAGTGGTTAGGTTTGCATGTTCCACTTTGGTGACCCAAGGTTCACTGGGTCAGATCCTTGGTACGGACATACACACCACTTATCAAGCCATGCTGTGGAGGCATCCCACATACAAAATGAAGAAGATTGTTACAGATGTTAGATCAGCAACAATCTTCCTCAAGCAAAAAGAGGAAGACTGGCATCAGATGTTGGCACAGGGTCAATCTTCCTCACCAAAAGAACCCCCTAAAACCAAAAACAAATAAAAACCCAAGACCCAGCAATATGCTGCCTCCAGGAAACACATCTCAGCTGTAAAGATAAACAGAGGATGACAGTGAAGGGATGGAAGGCAATACTCCAAGCTAATGGCAAACAAAAGAAAGCAGGGCTTGCCATACATATATCAGACAAAGTAGATTTCAAGACAAAAAAGACAATGAGAGACAAAGAGGGGAAGGATATAATGATAAATGAGACACTCTACTAAGAAGACATAACACTTATAGATATTCACGCACCTAACACAGGAGCACCAAAGTACATAAAGCAACTATGAACAAACCTAAAAGGAGATATTAACAACACAATAATAGGAGGGGACATTAACACACCACTTACATCAATGGATAGATCACCCAGTCAGAAAGTCAACAAGGAAATAGCAGATTTAAACAAAAAATTAGACAAGATGGACATAATAGATATACATACAAAATCCATCACAAAACAGCAGAATACATTCTTCTCAAGTGCACATGGAACAGTCTCAAAGATAGGACAACAAAGCAAGCCTCAATAAATTTAAGAAAATTGAAACAATAACAAGCATCTTTTCCGATTACAATGCTATAAAGCTAGAAATTAATTACAAGGAAAAAGCTGAGAAAGGGACAAAGATGCGGAGACTAAACAACATACTATTGAACAAGCAATGATCATTGAAGAAATTAAAGGAGAAATAAAAAAATATCTGGAGACAAATGAAAATGATAACATACCATACCAACACACATGGGATGCAGCAAAAGCCATATTAAGAGGGAAATTTATTGCAATAGAGGCTCACCTTAACAAACAAGAAAAATCCCAAATAAGCAATCTCAAATTACACCTAACTGAATTAGAAAAAGAACATACAAAGCCCAAAGTCAGCAGAAGGAGAGAAATAATAAAAATCAGAGCAGAAATAAATGCTATTGAAACAAAAAAAGCAGTAGAAAGGATCAATGAAACAAAGAGCTGGTTCTTTGAGAAGATAAATAAAACTGACAAACCCCCAGCCAGACTTACAAAGGAAGAAAAGAGAGAAACCTCAGATAAAAAAGTTAGAAATGAAAGATGAGAAATAACAACAGACACCACAGAAATACAACGGATTATAAGAGAATACTACAATAAACTATATGCCAACAAAATGGACAACCTAGAGGAAATGCATAAACTTTTAGACTCTTACAACCTTCCAAAGCTGAATCAAGAAGAAACAGACAATCTGAATAGACTAATCACAAGGAAAGAGATTAAAACAGTAAGCAAAAGCATCCCAAAGAATAAAACCCCTGGACCAGACAGCTTTCCTGGGGAATTCTACCAAACTTTCAGAGAGGATTTGATACCTATACTTTTCAAGCTATTCCAAAACATTAGGGAAGATGGAACACTTCGTAACACATTCTACAATGCCAACATCACGCTGATATCAAAGCCTGACAAGGACAACACGAAAAAGGAAAACTACAGGCCAATATTGCTGTTGAACATAGATGCAAAAATCCTCAATAAAATTTTGGCTACCCGAATTCAGCAATACATCAAAAGGATCATACATCATGATCAATTGGTATTCACACCAGGGACACAAGGGATGGTTCAACAACTGCAAATCAATCAACGTGATACACCATATCAACAAACGGAGGAATAAAAACCACACGATCATCTCAGTAGATGCAGACAATGCATTTGACAAGATCCAACAGCCATTTATAATTAAAACTCTGAACAAAATGGGGATAGAAGGAAATTATCTCAACATAATAAAGGCCATATATGACAAACCCACAGCCGACATCATACACAATGGGCAAAAACTGAATGCCATCCCTCTGAGAACAGGAACAAGACAAGGATGCCCACCATCACCACTCTTACACAGCATAGTACTGGAGGTTTTGGCCAGAGCAATTAGGCAAGAGAAAGGCATGAAAGGAATGCAAACAGGGAGTGAAGGAATGAAACTCGCTGTTTGCAGACGACATGATCTTATATATAGAAAACCCTAAAGAATCCATCAGAAAACTAATAGAATAATTAACGACTACAGTAAAGTTGCAAGGTACAAAATCAACTTATAAAAATCAGTTGCTTTTCTATACTCTAATAATGAACTTACAGAAAGAGAACTCAAGAATACAATTCCATGTACAATTGCAACTAAAAGAATAAAGTACCTAGGAATAAATTTAACCAAGGAGGTGAAGGATTTATACAATGAAAACTATAAGACATTACTGAGGGAAATTGATAATGACATAAAGAGATGGAAAGAGATTCCCATGCACATGGATTGGAAGAATAAACATAGTTATAATGTCCATACTACCCAAAGCAATCTACAGATTCAATACAATCCCAATAGAAATCCCAATGACATTCTTCATGGAAACAGAACGAAGAATTCTAAAATTCATATGGGGCAACCAAAGACCCCGAATAGCCAAAGCAATGCCGAGAAAAAAGAACAAAGCTGGAGGCATCACAATCCCTGACTTCAAAATGTACTATAAAGCCCTAGTGATCAAAATAGCACAGTACTGGTACAAAAACAGGCACAGAGATCAATGGAACAGAACTGAAAGCCCAGAAATAAAACCACACATCTATGGATAGCTAATCTTTGGCAAAAGTGCGAAGAACACCCAATGGAGAAAAGACAGTCTCTTCAATAAATGGTGTTGGGAAAACTGGACAGCCACATGCAAAAAAAGGAACAATGTAGACCATTATCTCACACCATACACAAAAATAAACTAAAAATGGATCAAAGACTTGAAGATAAATCCTGAAACCATAAAACTCCTGGAAGATAATATAGGTAATACACTCTTTGACATCCAACTTAATAGGACCTTTTCGAATACCATGTCTTCTCAGACAAGGGAAACAAAAGAAAAAATAAACAAGTGGGAGTTCATCAGACTAAAGAGCTTCTGCAAGGTGAAAGAAACTAGGATCAAAATAGACAACCCACCAATTGGGAGAAAATATTTGCAAATCTGACAAGGGGTTAATCTCCATAATATATAAAGAATATATAAGGAACTCACACAAATGAACAATTAAAAAAACAAACAGCCTGATCAAAAAACGGGCAGAGGATATGAACAGACATTTTTTCCAAAGAAGATATACAGATGGCCAATAAACACATGACAAGAGTTCAACATCACTAATCATCAGGGAAATGCAAATCAAAACTACACAAGATACCACCTTACACCTATAAAATTGGCTATAATCACTAAGACTAAAAATAACAAACGTTGGAGAGGGTGTGGAGAAAAGGGAACCCTCATCCATTGATGGTGGGAATGCAAACTAGTGCAGCCACCATAGAAAACAGTATGGAGATTCCTCAAAAAACTAAAAATAGAACTACCATACGACCCAGCTATCCCACTACTGGGTATCTATCCAAACAACTTGAAATCAACAATCCAAAGTAACATATGCACCCCTATGTTCACCGCAGCACAATACTGACAATTAGCTAAGACATTGAAACAATCCAAATGCCCATCAACTGATGATTGGATAAAGAAGATGTGGTGTATATATATACAATGGCATACTACTCAGCCACAAAAAAGACAAAATCATCCCATTTACAACAACATGGAAGGACCTGTAGGGAATTATGCTAAGTGAAATAAGCCAGACTGACGAACACCAGATGATTTCACTCATATGTAGAATATGAACAAACATATAGACAAAGAAAACAGTTTAGTGGTTACTGGGGGTGAGGGGTGGTCACAGCGGGGGAAGGGGAGCACTTATGTGGTGATAGTGAAGAAATAACATACAACTTAAATCTCACAATGATGTAAACTATTATGAACTCAGTAAAAAAATATATATATATTTTACAAAAGACTGTAATTTTGATGTAGTTCATTTCACCAATTTTTTATTTTATGGTTCATGTTTTTGTGAGCCTATCTAGGAAATTTATCTTTATTTTTTTAACAAAGTTGTGCAAATTTTCTAAAATAACTGCTTCTGTCATTTATATTTCTATTAAAGTGTTGTTCAAGTGACTAATTACAAAATCTCATTAAACAAAAATCAGGACCAAATCTTTTAGGAGATAAAAGAGAAACAAATTAATACAATATATTTCTTTTTTATCTCTTTCTTCCCCTGAAGAAAATCATTGCATTTATTGTAAAAGAACTGAGTTAGTTATATTATATATAGCCAAGATATAGGATCAATGTGATTTTTACAATTTTCAAGTTATCCCCTTAAAGGGAAGTAGCAAATGCTACTTTTCCTTTTTCCTCATTCTGGGATGCAGAAGTGATGGTGGTGAGTTACTCTGGACAATGAGGACAAAGAGAACATGCTAAGGACAGCAGAGTAATAAGACAAAAGAAACATGAGTTTTAAACCCCATGGAGCCACTATACTTTCCTAGTACCAATTTAAACTACGGTAATAGTGGGTCTTTGTTGAAGCAACCATGCCCACGTTCCAAATAATAAATGAGCACCCCAGTGAATGCCTTTAATGAAATACTGTATTTAAAGCAATTAGCATGGGGCAAGACACAGAATAAACATGATAATATTAGCTATTATCCTATAGTACAAATTTAGAGATTCTCTAAGATAAAAAAATTTGTAAAGTAGTATTTTCTATAAGTTAAACAATTTTTTTTTTGAGGAAGACTAGCCCGGAATTAGCATCCACTGTCCATCTTCCTCTTTTTGCTGAGGAAGATTGGCCCTGAGCTAACATCTGTGCCCATATTCCTCTACTTTATATGTGGGACGCCTGCCACAGCATGGCTTGATAAGCGGTACATAGGTCTGTGCCTGAGATCCAAACCAGCAAACCCTGGGCTGCTGAAGTGGAGCACGCAAACTTAACTGCTACGCCACTGGGCTGGCCCCTAAGCTAAACAATTTTTGAAATAAATAATTCAACTTTTTGGGTATCTTTTGGTAGATTCCAAGTAAGTGGGATAAAGTTGCATGACAACATCAATACAGTTCAACAGCCAATTTCTTTAATATGAATTATTATATTTTCTAATATAATGGTAAAAGCAAAAATACTGATATAAGTTCTTACCATGGAAAGGTGTTCATTCGTACCCTGTTCTTATAAATCAGAATTCCTCCTGACATCACTCCAATCATAATTTCATTGTTACTTTGATCCTTCAAAAAAAGAAAATGACAAGATCTACATTACTTGGGTTTGGTTGTTAAAGATATATTTAAAAAATAGAATTAGGTTTTTTATTTTACACAATGTGACTTTTTTAAAGGCAACACATAATTGCATAACATTTACAAACCCATATGGTAATTTTTACCTCACAAAAATAAATGACCTACTTCAAATCAAACTAAAACTTTGCATTAGTAAAATCCATTAATCTAAAGCAAAAATGATCGAGGATTTCCCACAGTTTATAACTGGGACTGACTTTGAGATAAAAAAATCAAAGGTCTTCTCATCTTGTAGAACGATGAGTTAGTATTCATCCAATTCTAAAACTATTAGGATCCAATCACTGTATAAATATGGCGCTAGAATTGTAAAAGTCAATAAAACACGGAGTTCAGGGGTTGGTGAAGGGCAACCTGTAATAAAACAATATTTCCAATATAATGAGAAGTCCTATAACTAATATAATACAATAAAAATATGATGGGAGTATAGGGTGGGGAACAATTGCTGGAGAGCTGGAAGACTCCAGAGAAGAAAATTCAAATTGTGCTTTGACAAATGAGTTTTCATACTAACTGATCCAACTTGAATAGCTAACCTGCATTAATGAGAAAATGTATAGAATTACAATACTTTTCTCAGATGCTAATCAACCTTGAAACAGTTTTGCTTCTTGACTTGAAATATTCTACAGTTAAACTAATATAGCAATAATGCTTTTACCCAGCACTTATTTGCTCAGAAGACAGAAGTGATGAAATATAATCAAGATTTTATAATTGTCTCCTTAGAAAAACTGCTTTAAAATGTACTTTCAGTAATTTATAATTAAATAAAACCTTATTACATTAACCTATTAGGTAGGATAATATATAATAATTGGCCAAATACAAGTGTATTACTAATTTGTCTGGCTGCTCACTTTGTTTAGCAATAACCAGCACCACTGTACACTATTATCAGAGTCTTAAATCATTTTTTAGAGGACATCAATTAGAAGTTTGGACCAAGACGGAAGATTGAGACTAAAAGATAGATTTAATACATGCTCCCTTTACTCCTTCTGCTCCTAATCTCATAAAACATCAGAGAAGATATGTGAAAACAGAAAGAATCTATAACACTTGAAAGCAATTCATAACACTTGAAGGTATGTAATCAGGCATTTTGAGGAATCTAAAAGACATAAAGAGGGTAAAATCAGAGTATGGAGAGAAAAAAAGAAAGAATTACAGAAAACTACAGCCCAAACTACACACAAAAGAGCAAGTTCCACGTGGAGGTAGAAGAGAAGCAAAGCCAAGAGATACAAGGCCAGAGACAGTGGATAAAAGACATAAAGGGAAACAAACTACTGTCAGGGTGACGGAGCAGCTCAGGTAATTAGCTCCCAGTAATCCTACAACCCTGCCGCGTCCGGGATGAGATGGAGGACACAGAAGTGTGTGCAGCCTTTCTTAGTTGACTTTTGAGGGTAATACGCTTACACTTAGCCAGTCATACTAGAGAGAATATGTTTCATATTCTTTGATTATAAAAATTTGTGACCAGCTTATACCTATGGAACTAAGAGTAAATGATGACTAAAAGGGAGAGATTAGTGTATGCAGTGGCTATATGATTTGACAATGTACATTTAGAGCAATCGTTGAAAGAAAAAATATCAAGGGAACAGAGGATAATATTTACAAAAAAAATTTTTAACTGTAATAATTGATATGGTGATGTTACTGTTTTAAGTGTAGTGTGGGATAAAAACAAATAATTATGGGATATTCTAATTCTAGAATCCCTTGAGTCCTCTAGAATCAAAATATTCTGTTTATCTCAATACACATATATAGAGACAAATATAGATTCCAACTCTATACACTTAAGAGTCCTAGAAACAATGACCAAACCAATAAGAATGAGCATTCTTAACACAGATTGAGATTTTGAAATACCATTTTCCATTGAAAGAAACCAGGGCTGGGGCCGGCCCTGTGGCCTAGTGGTTAAGTTTGGCACGTTCTGCTTCAGTGGCCCAGGTTTGGTTCCCAGGCATGGACCTACACCACTTGTCGGTGGCCATGCTGTGGCAGCAGCTCACATACAAAATAGAGGAAGACTGGCATAGATGTTAGCTCAGGGCAAATTTCCCTCAGCAAAAAATAAATAAAAATTAAAAAAGAAACCAGGGCTTCTTGAAGAAAGAAAGAAACAAATAAAACATCTTAAAATACTCGACAGCATATTAAAGACTACAAATGTCATGTCAAAAGGTCTTAAGGGCTAGGAGTCTTAAAGAAGATTCCAAGTGGCCAGAGATGCTACAAGTTGAGTTTCAATAAGAAAAAGAAATATAATATATTGAAACCTATCAGAAATGTTTAATCCATGAATTCATGATATTATTTAAAAAATATATTTGTATAACTTCTTAGGACGGCAGGGAACCAATTCATTACCTTGGAAACAGGGCAAATAAAAAGAAAGAATCAAACGCTTTCCCTGCCTCCCCTATGTGAACTGTATCACTGGGTAAACAGATAATAAAAGGGGAGTGACTCCTATAAAATTATTCCAGTGAATACATAAAAACAAAAAGATAAAATTTGGATATTTCTATTTTGCAGCCTCCAATGAATAAGTATCCAGGCACTGAGCATCAACGACTGCTAACATAAAAAAAAAAGTGAAAACTGGACATTATGTGCCTCCTGATAAAAGAACACAACAAAGAGCACAATCCCCAAACTGATCATGCTTCTAGACGAAGTTGCCGATCTACAAGAAATACACAGGACAGCAGAACATGTTGACGTGCACCATGAATATGTGATCAGCAGATTCAGACTGTGAGAAACCACAGCTGCCACAGTCCAGTTCCTTAACAAGAAAATTCTAAGGAAGAGTAAGGAAAGGAGGGATTAAAAGAGATTTAAAATTATCTAAAACAAACACAAAAAGCAAGACCAAGCTATAGTATCTAGGAAGGCACACTTGGATGATAAAACCAAAAAAAGATACAACGCAGGAAGGGGTTGTTAGTGAGACAAGGTACAAAGAGGTTTCTGGAATGGCGGGCTAAATTCTACTGCTTGACCTGGGTGGTAGCTGCACATGTTCACTAAGATATACATCCTTGATCTGTGTTTTGTTTTACAATAAGTTAAAAACAGCACTGTAAGATGATGAGATCTAGGATGAATATGAATAGACATTCCAATATTTCCCACCCGTACCTCAATTGTTCATTTCACGATCCTCTGTAGGCCCCTAACCCCTGGTTCCTTTGGAGACCACTACTGTATACACAAACTAATTAGCCAAGACTACTTAAATATTCTAGCCTCTCTACTGTCACTTGATAACAGGACACTAACACAAATCCACTAAAATTTTATGGTGCTGTGGATAGGAGCAACATTAATTTTAAGTGCTATGGGGTAGCTATTAAAATAATTTTCTTAATCATCTGTAATTATAAAAAAATGTCAAAACAATATAGAACTATTAAGTAAGAAGTAAAAGAGCACTCCTCACCTTCTCTGGCTCACTCCCCAGAGACAGATACTATTAACACTTTGGTGTATATTCTTCTAGATCTTTACAGTTATATAAAATATAAATACATATTATATAAAACGATACAATTTCCTTAATCAACAAAAACTGGGATATATTATTCTGCAATTTTTCTTTTACACTTAGCATTTTGTAGACACCTTTTCGTATCAATACATATACTTCTAATTCATCAATTTTAACTGTTGCATATTATTCAAAAATACGGATTTATCACAATTTCTTAACCATTTCTCTGTTGATTCATTTAGAGTATTTCCAATTTTTTAGTATTAGAAACAATGCTGTAATAAAATCCTTGAACACATTATTTAAAGCATCTCTATAAATACATAAATATATTTTTAAAGATTTTATTTTTCCTTTTTCTCCCCAAAGCGCTGCAGTACACAGCTGTGTACTTTTAGTTGTGGTTCCTTCTAGTTGTGGCATATGGGACGCCACCTCAGCATGGCTTGATGAGCCATGCCATGTCCGTGCCCAGGATCTGAACTGGTGAAACCCTGGGCTGCCGAAGCAGAGCTTGCGTACTTAACCACTTGGCAACCTGGCCGCCGCCAATGAATATTTTAAAGGATGGAGTCTGAGTAATGGAAGTGACCAAAGATTATATTCATATTAGTATTTGTACTCCGAAAGGATAATACCAAGTTATATTTCAACAATGTGTCAGAATGTCCATTTTCTACACTCTGACCAAAAATGGATATTTTTAATCCTTTGAATTTTTGCTAATCTGATAAAATTGTATCTTCTTGTTGTTTTCATCGTTATGTTTTAGGGTATTAGGGAAAATCAACAATTTTTCATAATATTGGTCATTTGTATTTCTCCTGTTAAATGCTCATCTCTGTTTTTCCTATATTTTTAATTATATGTTTTAAAAAATTATTCCTTTGTGGTAACTCTTTAACAGATATGAATATTAAAAATATTTTCTGTACTATATGTTGAAATTATTTTCTCTTTTACCTTTTAGCTTTAGATTTTTTCCCCATATATCATTAGTTTAATTTTGTGTGTGTGTGTGTGGAAGATTAGACCTTTGCTAACTACTGCCAGTTCTCTTCTTTTTTGCTGAGGAAGCCTGGCCCTGAGCTAACATCCGTGCCCATCTTCCTCTACTTTATATGTGGTGATGCCTACCACACACAGCATGGCGTGCCAAGTGGTGCCATATCCGCACCTGGGATTTGAACCTGCGAACCCCGGGCTGCCGAGAAGCGGAACATGTGAATTTAACCGCTGCGCCACCAGGCTGGCCCATAAAATTTTTATGTTTGTAAACTTCCAATGTAGCCAGGCATAAAGTTAGGCATAATATACATTCAGTAATGATTAAAAAGAAATGTTTGTGTGCTTTACATAGGCGTAACAGATTATGTAAACTCAAATTATTAAGTGAAAATGAATACAAGTAATGATCTACTGACACTTTCATAAAGATGCCTGATACAAAAAAAATCCAAAAAGAAAAACCAAAAAAAGCTACGTTTAGACAGGTCATGATGAGTGATAGTACACAGCAAAATTATGGGAAATCACTGTGTAATCTGAATACTCGAGGGTAACAGAGGTAAAGTCATATATATAGCTCCATTCTGAGAGAAGAGATCCTTTCCTCTGTTTCAAGGGACTATATTTTTTAATTATTTGAT
This sequence comes from Equus przewalskii, assembly GCF_037783145.1. NCBI lineage: Eukaryota > Metazoa > Chordata > Mammalia > Perissodactyla > Equidae > Equus > Equus przewalskii. The sequence continues at coordinate 10,840,978 of NC_091847.1, forward strand.
TATTCTAACCAATCTGGCAAAAAATCTTCAAACACATGCAGGTTAAAAACAAGGTTTTGGAAGAAGCTATAAATTCATTCTTAAATAAAGAAACAGACATATGATCAAATTACTTAACTTCTCTGTGTTTCATTTTCCTCATGTGTAAAGTGGAGATGATAATACTTTTTCCTCACAGGGCTGTTGTAAGGATTAAATGAGATTAATATACATAAAGCCTTAAGACAGGTGTCAAGAACTTAGTAAATGTTATATAGGTATTTCCTGTTATTATTATCCGTGTCCTGTACAGCTAAATCTCTCAAAATTACTGTCCTCACAGTCCTTCTTAAATACTTTCTAAATAGCCTCTGCCCTTACCTCCAAAACTGCAAAACTGCTCTTACAAAGTCAGCAATGACTTCCAAACTTGTAACTCAGTTCCCATTTGACATAGTTGATCATAACTGATTCACTTGGCTTCAAAACCATGTTTTTGAAAGGCTTTCTTTCCATCTAGATGGCTGCATCTTCGTGGTCTCCTTTCTAGGTTCCTCCTCATCTCTCTCACCTCTAAACTTTCAAGTATTACAGCTCTGAGGACCTCTTCTCTTCAATATCTACTAGATAGTTCCCTCAGTGCTCTTGTTGGCTCATCTCATAGCTTTAAACGTTATCTACAACGTGACAATTCCCAAATGTATACCTATAGTCCAGATCTCTCCTCTGAACTCCAGTTCCACATATAATCATTGCCACTTAATGACAAGGATACGTTCAGAGAAATGTGTCTTTAGGCGATTTTGTCATTGTGTGACCATCGGACTGTACTTAAACCTAGATGGTATAGCCTACTGCACACCTAGGCTACATGTTACTAATCTTATGGGACCAGCATCGTATATATGGTCCATCGTTGACTGAAACATCATTATGTGGACCGTGACTGTACTGAACTGCCTACCCTTCTTCATTTGGATTTGTAGAAGTCTTATAAAATTTAATGTGTCTGAAGACTAATTCCTGACCCACCTCCTCCCAAATCTGTTTCCCTCTCGTCTTCCCCAACTTAGTGAATAGTTACTCCATCTTTCTAGTTGTTCAGGCCAAAAACTTTGGAATCATTCCTGAACCATTTTTCTCTCACATCCTATAGCCAATGCACCAGTAAATGCTGTCACTTCCACATTCAAAATATATACAGAATCTGCTTACTTTTCACCACCCAACTGCTACAACCACCATCATCCCTCACCTAGAACACTGTACCAGTCTCTTAGCTGGTCTCTTCCCTTAGTGCCTTAAAGAATACTCTCAAAACAGCAGCCATTGCTATCTCTTAAAAATGTAAATCACACCATGTCTTTTATCTCAAGCCCCTTAATGGCCTTGTTTATAATTAAAAGCCAAAGTCTTTAAAATGTCTTCTAAGGCCTGGTCCTCCTTAACCTGGATAGTCTCCTCTCCTGGCTCTCACTGCACCAGCCACACTGGTCTCTCTGCTGTTCCTTGAACTGCTAAGCACGCTATTTCATGGCCTTCCATTGCTGGTTCCTCTGCATGATGCCTTCAGGTCTGTCTATCTTCTCCATGAGGCCTTCTCTGATACCTCAGTTTTGGTTGTCTCAATCCCCCTTCTCAGCCTAATTTTTCTCCATAACATATATCACTATCTGATATATTACCTATTTAATTAACCATTAAAAACTGAGTATAACGTGGATATAATAAAATGGACAAATCAAAAATTTACATACATGCATATACATAGGTATATACACTTCTATGTAACCACCACAAACCAATAATGCATTTTCAAAATCCCAGAAGGCTCTTTCCTGTGGTTCCTAGCTAATAACACTGCTCCAGAGGTGACTGCTCTTTTGAGTTCTGTCGGTATAGGCTAGTATCTTGCCTGTTACTGAACTATACTTCCACAGAATTACACAGTACATATTCTGATGTACTCAAGTATCTGTTTATACTCTGTCTTGCCCACCAGAATGCAAGCTTCATGAGGGTTGGATTTTATCTACTTTACTCACTGCTGTATCCACGGTGTCTATAAACAGGACTTGGAACATAGAAGGTGTTCAATAAATATTCACTGAGTGAATGAATAATCAAAATAGCATCATTAAGCTTTCCTTTTCTTGAAACTTTGAAGGGCAAAAGTTATTTTTCAGTAGGATTATCTTCATCATTATTACAAATACCTATGGAAATAAGACATTCACAATTAAGCCTAAAACTTGGGAAGAACTGTTTCAGGGTTAATTTAGAGCATCCTATATCTAACTAAAAACCTGAAGGCAAGCCTTCTGTGATTACATTTAGATAACTAGGAATCAGTTTCTTAGGCAAACACAGAGTTCACATTATACTAACATCCTTATAAAACAGATACTGAACTCGAGGATTCATAGCATAGATATCTTATAGCTCTATATGTTCTTTTATTCTATTTTCAGTTTAACAAATATTGATTGATTTTCTAGTAAAGATGATAAGTGTTTAGTGAGCTCTCAAACCACTCATTTAACAAGTTAAAACACTTTAATTAGGCCACCAATTACTCCTGAGACAATGCTTTTTCCATTTTAAGAAGTCAGGAAGTCTTTACAAAAATTTAAATTTAGCTCCCACAATGTTCCTTGGTAATAATTTAATAAGTTCAAATTATTTTATATTTTTTTATTTTTTTAAAAAGATTTTATTTTTTTTTCCTTCTTCTCCCCAGAGCCCCCTGGAACATAGTTGTGTATTTTTGTTGTGGGTCCTTCTAGTTGTGGCAGGTAGGATGCCGCCTCAGCATGGCTTGATGAGTGGTGCCATGTCCGCGCTTAGGATTTGAACTGGCGAAACCCTGGGCCACCGAAGTGGAGTGCACGAACTTAATCACTCAGCCACAGGGCCAGCCCCTCAAATTATTTTATATTTTCGAGATTACTTTGATACCTATTATTTCATAAACTGATCCCAACCACAAACTTAGGGGTAACCAATTGTTATTCTTTCCAGGTGAGTGTCGGAGAGCAAAACATAGAGACTGTTGCATAAAAATAAAGATAGTATTTGTACCCATGGCTTATTGAGGAGTGTATTTCTTAATTTCCAAATATTTGGAGGATTTTTAAAGTTACCTTTTTGTTATTGTTTTTAGCTTAACTGCACTGTGGTGAGAAATTATATTCCCTGTGTTTGAAAACAATGCTAAGTTGTTGAATAAATTATTCTATATGTATCAATTAAGTCAAGTTTGCTGACTGTATCATTAAAATCTTCTATGTCTTACTGATTCTTAGATTACCTGTTCTATCAGTAACTGAATAAGGGAAATTAGAATCTACTTTCTTTCGCTCTGTGAAAGACATGGTTAAGAGAATAAAAGGGCAAATCAAAGAGCAGGAGAAAATATTTGTAAATCACACATCCACCAAAAAACCCACATCTAGAATACATGAAGACTTCTCAAAACACAAGAGTAAAAAAAGAAACAACCAAACTAAATAACGGCCAAAACACTTGAATAGACATCATCAAAGAAGCTGTGATGCTCAACAACATTAGAGACATGCAAAGTAAAACCATGATGAGATAAAACACAACTATCAGAAAAGCTTTAAAAGAAACAAAACAAAATGGATACTACCACATGCTAAAAAGGATGTGAAACATTCGGAATTTGCAAATATTGCTGGTGGGAATACAAAGTGGTTCAGTCATTCAAGAAACAGTTTGGCAGTTTCATATAAAGCTAACACTATATGACCCAGCATTCCCACTCGGGTTTTTACCCTACAAAAATGAGAACTTACATTCACACAAAAACCTGTAAATGAATGTTTGCAGTAGGTCTATTAACGAAAAAAAGGAAACAAAAAGTACTGGAAACAACCCAGATGTCCTTCAATGGATGAATGGATAAATAAACCATGGTACAGCTATATAATGGAATACTATTCAGCAATAAAAAGGAATGAACTATTGAAATATACAATGAAGGAGATAAATCTCAAATGCATTACAGTCAGTAAAAAAAGCCAGTGTCCAAAGGTTACATACTGTAGGATTCCATTTGTAAGACATCTCGGAAAAGGCAAAACTGTAGAGTTGGAGAAGAGACCATTGGCTGCCAGGGATTAGGGATAAGTAGAAGGGTGGATTACAAAGGGGCAGCATGAGCAAGATTTTTGGAGGTGATGAAATTGTTTTATATTCTGACTGTCATGGTGGTTACATGAATCTATATGTGTCAACATTCATAAAAATGAACATTAAAAAAATCCATTTACTATATTTTACTTTAAAAAACAAAATACTCCCGTGCTCCCACTCCTTTCCCTCAAATCTTTTTTTTTCCTTTTTATCCTGAAATTATCATTGTTTACTTCTACAATTCACTTTTCCCGTATTCATACAATCTTTTCGACATACTAAATGTTTTCTCAAATATGCCATGTTCTCTCTTGATTTCAAGTCTTCATTCATGCTGATGGCTCTACAGTGAAGACCACTCTCTTGGCTAATTCTTATTCATACTTCTGGCTTCAGTAAATTACAGTGGTCCCTCCTTACCCGTGGTTTCACTTTCCACAGTTTCAGTTACTGCAGTCAACCACAGTCCAAAATTATTAAATGGAATATGCCAGAAACAAATACTTAGTAAGTTTTAAATTGCCTGCTGTTGTGAGTAGCAGGATGAAATCTCGCACCAACCTTTTCCATATGTCTAGGATGTGAATCATTCCTTTGTCCAGCGAATCTACACTATATATGCTACCTGCCTGTTAGTCACTTAGTAACCATCTGGGTTATCAGATCGACTGTCGTGGTATCACAGTGCTGGTGTTCAAGTCACCCTTATTTTACTTGATAATGGCCCCAAAGCACAAGAGTAGAGATGCTGGCAATTCGGTTATGCCAAAGAGAAGCCGTAAAGTGTTTCCTCTAAGTGAAAAGGTGAAAGTTCTTGTCTTAACCAGGAAAGAAAAAAAATCCTATGCCAAGGTTGCTAAGATCTACAGTAACTTTATTACAGTATAATGTTATAATTGTTCTATTATTAGTTATTGTTGTTAATCCTTTATTGTGCCTAATTTATAAATTAAACTTTATCATAGGTATGAATCTACAGGAAAAAACAGTATAGGAGTTTGGGACTATCCGTGGTTTCAGGCACCCACTGTGAGGGTCTTGGAACACATGCCCGCCTATAAGTGGCGACTACGGTACTTCTTCTAAGAAGCCTTCCCTTCTTAGATGGAGTAGATGTTTCTGCCATATGCTCCTAAAGCATTCTCTACTTTCCCTTCATATCCTCACGTTTGTTAATACATGTCCCATTTGTTTCTCTCCCACTAACCTGTGAGCTCCACGAGGGCAGGGATAATTGGTGTTTTGTTCACTGAGTAATCCTTAGTGCCAACACTGTGCAAGGCACAGAACAGATCCCCCACAATGAATTCTCTATGACTTATTTGTATTTTGCTGATTGCTATAAATAATTTGGTTCTACTCTCTTGATATATTCAACCTGCATTCTGTGGGCAGAGTGAAAACATTTAACCTTGCTTTTCAAAATAAAATATTATTTCAAATGCAATTTTGCTTGTGATATTCAGTTAAAACTTAAGTATTTTCTTTACGTATCCTTTCTCCTCTACTTTTTGTCCTTTTTGTTCCTGATGCTGCAAAACTTCCCTTCACATTCACTGAACATTTACATATCTTAAGTTCTCTGTATCCACGGACAACAAAACATCCTTTCTCGCCTTTTTTTGTCTGTACAAAATATGCTTCTACATTAACTCTGACCATTTAAAATTTAAATTCCTTTAATCTAATACTCTACATTTATGGCTTTCTGAAAAAGAGTTTTTAAAATCTAATAATTCAAACAACAACAAAAAATTCTACCTTTATCAAATCAACAAACAACAATAAGGTTAATTATGTGTCAGATCCAGCCATGTCACTTAAATTAAAAAAGGAAAGTCTAACCTTCTTTGTATTTCATTGATAGCATTCAATGATAGCAGATAGCAGTCTAAACTACCTTTACAAAGTTGCTAAGGGCTAAAATGACTGAATTTAGTGGTCTTTTTATTGTTAACCATAGTTTAGTTCACATATTCAAAGTTCCATTAGTTTTAAACTTTATTATAATAAAAAAATCTAGTTGCAGAAATACTGACCACTATGTTACATTTTTGAGGATCCTGATCAAAAGTAATAGCTGTCAAATAGAGAGGGAAGGTAAAGGAACACATTTTAAAGAAAACAAAAAGTTCAAGAGAGACTTACCCACACATTTTAAATGGAATCAGATAAACAGATTTCCAAGTCACAAACACTTAAAATTGCCAGATATAGTCATGTGAGGAAAGCAAGTCATTTGGTTTTTTAAAGGAGAGACTGACATAAGCTTTGTGAAATGTAAGAACTAACTCTCTCTAGAACATGGCAAGGTAAGGCCCTAAATGATTTAAACCATTACATGGAGTAGAACTTCCAGTTTTCAAACCACTTTCTGTCTGTCTGTCTGTGTATACCTGTATATTGAAATAAATTCACGATAACTATCTAAGGAAAACTTAACTCCCTTTCAGGCTGCTATCCTTACCAGTCTCAGCAGTTTGTTCCAAGAGAATATAAAACCTATCACCAACTCAACTGATGATTACCTATAATTCTACTCTTCACTGGTTATGGAGAACAGCTGTAATCTAGGTACTTCTAAAGGAATATAACCTCTTGATAAAGAAATCATGAGAAGGAATCTAAGTGAGGAGATACACCAATGAACGACAGCCACTCACAAATATGCTTATGGCAGGAAGATAAAAGTCTTTTGGAAGCAGGAAACTTTGACGACGAAAAAAGCTAGTGTTGCATAAGAGAAGCCAATGATCATAAATTCCATCTTAATAAAGGGATTAGAGGTTGGAGGGGGAGAGATAACCAAAATATGTTAATATGCTTCAGCTTGTGCTTTACAAATAAAATTTTATGATGATGTCACTGAATGATGAAAATAAAATTAGTGAAGTAAAACAGGCCTCAGTGAGGTGAAAGCATCTTTTATGATAACAATTATCATAAAAGTTAAATATATAAAAAATTACTTTTCCTGTGACTTCATCTTTATTTTGTAAAATAAAAATTATAAAGGTACTGTCTCTGATGGTCTGCAAAAATTATTTTTGTAACATAAAACAATGCCTTGAAGAAAAATAACATGAAAATTCCACTTCAACCATTCTTCTCAACAGGTATTGAATCTTAAGTGATTATAAAAATACTTATCTTCAGAGGGAATTTTCAGTGCAACTCTGTCAGCAGCACTCATTAATTATTCTATTTGTTGCACAATCCTATCAGGGTATTAAAAAAATTTTGATACTGAGTAATGGAGCCTAACTCAACACCATCAAAGAAAGTTTTCTTCACTTACCCTTGCATAGTGGAATTCAACTCCATAGAGTTCTAAGGTACGTGCTGTGTTCAGGTAATTAAATTCTGCTTCTGCAGGAGATAAGCCTCTGTAAAGACATCATTAGGTTAAAAATTATATCAATCACAAATATGGCCAAATTAGAAAAGGGTTATTTATCTGGAAAAATTTCAGCATTCTAATTAAATCTTTCATTTTTTTTTTTAAAGATTTTATTTTCCTTTTTCTCCCCAAAGACCCCCAGGACATAGCTGTGTATTTTTAGTTGTGGGTCCTTCTAGTTGTGGCATGTGGGATGCCACCTCAGCATGGCTTGATGAGCGGTGCCATGTCTGTGCCCAGGATCTGAATCGGTGAAACCCTGGGCCGCTGAAGCGGAGCACGTGAACTTGACTACTCGGCCACTGGGCCGGCCCCTAATTAAATCTGTTATAAAACACCATGTATGACTACTACTTTTAGTTCTGTATAGTAACATCTAACTTATCTGAAGGGTACATTTTCAGTAACAGAAATTACTATTTTGTAGAATTATTTTCTTATTTTCCAGAAATATAAGAATGACCAAGATTTTAAAGTCCCTAGCTGTGCCTTTGGCTGTTACAAAGTCACTCACTCTTAGACACAACTTAAAAGAAATGTTTTTCAAAATTGGGTCCATACACCATGTATGCATTTAATTCACACAGTGTACTTCTGAAACAACTAGATTCTGAGGCACCCTCCAGAGCAACGCTTCTCAGAGTATGGTGCACAGACAGGTGTTCACTCAAAACAAGGACAGAAATGGAGAGAGTGAGAGTCTTTTATAGCACTCTGGCAAAGTAATTTTATGTCTGTTCAAGCTAACAATAAAAAAAAGAACTTTTAATTTTTTATGTTTTCATTTAATTTTCCATTTTACTTTTCTAGTAATTCATTTCCACTATGTTTTTAAGAAGTATTGTTCCATGACACATTGGGAAAAATTAGCCTTTATCACAGATAGTTTCAGAAGTACTGTTCGATAGAGTCTAATATAGAATGGATGGAATCCAAATTATTTAAATTTAAGAAATATCCCAGGTGATTCTTACGAACACAAGTTTGAGAACTACTGCTCTAAATGCAAAGCCTTTAAAAACAGATTTACTCCTACGTTATATACAGTTCTAACCACCTTCGTTATCTTACATTATCAGATTACAGTAGAGCAAAAGCAGCAAGTTACAAAAGCAAAGATATGAAACTTTCATTCACTACTGATGCTAGAAAAGGGAGGCAACAGCCTGCCAATGCATGATCATAAAAATGGGATTCCTCAAAAAAATCAGATATACTTTAGTTTTCTGTAAAATTCAACTATGTTAAATAAATACTCTACCTCCTGTCCTGCCTCCCCAGTTAAATGGATGATTCTAGCTTTTCTTTGTTTAAAGATCTGAGGAATCATTTCTTTAAACCAAATATAAATATACAATCTGTACTTTTTCTACAAACTATTCCTTATAGAAGAGACTTTTCATTAATGGTAAATTTTTTAAAAATCTGGTTTATCTTCAAATCTTCCATTCAGATACGCTATGTATAGAATTTTTACTATAAATGGCATTTACTTTTAGACCAAAATAGCTCCCTCACCTCTTTAGGCCAGGCTACTAAAGTTCTCATTCATTAGTCTTATTCTAGATCAGGGGTCAGCAAACTTCTAGCAGAAAGCGGGGGACAGTAAACACCTTAGGCTTTCAAGTCATATGGTCTCTGTTGCTACACTCAACTCTGCTCTCCTGTGAAAGCCGCCAGACAACATGTAGACGAATGAGGGAATCTGTGTTCCAATAAGTTTTCATTTACAGACACTGAAAGTGGAATTTCTCAAAATTTCACATCACAAAATGTTATTCTTCTATTGATTTTTTTTCCAACCATTTAAAATGTACAAACCATTCTTAACCCATGGGCTATACAAAAAATAGGCAGCAGGCTGTAATTTACCAACCTGTTTTAAATTATGGGCCATTATCAAATGAAAGTAAGCTTCTTTAATAATAAGAGTTAATACTTCTTCAGTGCTTACTATGTGTTAGGCACCGTTCTGAGTACTTTGTATAGATAAACTCACTTAATCCCTACAATAACTCCACAAGTAGACACTTTCATTATCCTCAATTTACATACAAGGAAACAGAGAAGCAGAGACAGAGCAATTTGCCCAAGGTTATAAGATAGTAAGTAACCTTACCAGAATTTCAAACCAGGCAGTCTGACTCTCTAGTTCAGACTCTTAGCCAATATGCAACACTGCCTTAGTTCCTACACGAGTATTCTGAATTGTATGTTCAAACAAAACTGAACTCTGAACCTATTCAAAGTAATAAATCTTTTCTCAAAAAAAAATTATGTCACAGAAAATCAGGCACACAAAATATCAAAGTTGAATACTGTTATGAGTGAAAAAAATGCCATTTTTAAAGAACTATTTTTATTTACTTAGTATTACATAAAGTTCCTTGCCTCGGCTAATTACCAAACAGAAATGATTCCCTTCACTTAGCTAAAAACTGAGAATTGCTAAGTAGATTGATCTGTATATTATATCTGTATACTATTAATATTTTAAAATTCCTTCTTAAAGAACTAGCAACTTTATATAATAGCAAATAAATTTCTGTTTACACACAGCTTTATGGTTCTTTATAGAAATGAAAACAAGACTCATATATTCTATGAAATAAGCAACAAATCTTTTTTTCAGTACAGATCACCTACATTTCTTTACATCAATTATACTATTTTACATAATAGTAACTGTTGTATATTAAGTAAACACAACAATCACATTACAAATAATTTTAAACATTTCTCTAGAAAAGATGCCATTAAGAAGTTTACCAAATAAGCAGAAAATAAACACATCCTTACGTATGTTGCTGATGTAATTTTGTAACTTCTTTTTCGAAATCTTGAGGTTGATTAGGAATGAAAGAATAATCTGAGAGGTAGCCTGGCAAGTTTTCTGACTGATTATAGTCTCCAAGTTCAGCTAATAAATGGAAAGAAAATATTCACACTTTAATAAACACATTTTTCAATTTTTATAGCCAAATGAGCAATGTCAGGAATTCCATTATTTCTGGAAGTAACATATTTATGTTTCTACTGTTACCATTTAAGCAATTTGTAACTATGCATTTAACATTCTTCTAGGTCTCAAACAACTTCAAAAAAATTTTTTTTCAGGAATCAAAGTAATTGCTAACAACTTGGATGTTTCATTACATTTCCGTTGCAGACACTTTTTCCAAATAGTAACATATGTCTTAAGAATTCATACATAAAAGGCAATGTACTGTCAACACAAACCATGCAGTCATATGCTATTTGACCCCAAAGTGGGCTGATACTTACACTGAACAGCAAATGAAGCCAAAAGGGCAGCAGTATTATAAGGACAGGGCAACCTAATAACACAAAATAGAAACTAAGTTACCCAAAGTTAAACACAATAATTTCAAAGCACTATAATTTACATTTATACTATTCACACTTGAAGTTTCCATGTGACTTAGATTTTAACCATTAACTAATGAACTTATCTGATGAAAGAAATTCAGGCTACAGGCAACACTTTTCAGTACATAATTTGTTTGCAATGACCATGAATTACTTAAATAACATAGAATTATATGTATTTTTAAAGCCCATTACCAAAAAGTTAATATAGCCCACCTTCCAGTAAGAATGTCTTGCTTAATTTGCAAAAAATACTGGTACCTTAAAAAAAAGAAAAAATGAGACAGTTAGCATGTACTGGAATTATAACATTTAGTTTAAAAACTGTATACTTACAGTAACAAATAAAATTGAAATATTTAAGTATTTGCTTCTATAACCTACATATCAGCACGTGAAGATATTTTTAAAATAAGCTTTCACAAATTCATGAATCTCAATCTTTAAAATTCTTTGATAAATGAAATTTTGTACTTCAAATATCTTGTTTCCACTAGCTTCTATTATAAAACTCCCCAAGATTTTTAAGAGTTACATGCCCAAGGGAGAAGATGAGGTAGAAACACTCAGAGGTTTGGTATATGCAGAAAGTGGAACTGGGAAGCACAGAAAACTTGAGTCAGACACATAGGAGAGCTGACAGTAGCAACGTAGTAGAGGTCAATTAAAGAAAACCATTCTTTCTGCTGAGATAGGAAGCCAGCTGCAGGGACAGGCCTAGGTGTGTGGGTCCTCTTATCATTAGACAACAGGAAGCTGCTAATTGTAGAAAAGCACCTTGCCATCTTCATTTAAGTTAAGAAAGATCTCTTTGATCAGAAACAAAACCGACTATTTTTCCTATTTTCCCTACTATTGCTCTACTATGAGAATTGCCAAGCACCAAATTTCCTTTAAAAGAAACAAAAATATAAGTATCCTATAACAAGAATGCTGAGGTTGCTTACAAGATGGCATTGTCCTTATCTCCCCACTAGTGTGTAAATTCATTCCTTCACACATGTATCAACACTTGAGCAAAGTCACCTGTGCCGTATGATATTGGCAGACGACCAAATTTTGTGGCTCTAAATGTTTAAACAGGGAATTTTAAGACTTACTTAAACCCACCAAAAAAAAGTATACATATTCCAAGAGTCAAAAACCATTAAAAATTCTAGTTGTTTGGCTGAGTAAAGTCATTAAAGAGCACCATGACAATATTTAAATCACCAAAAAAATGTAACTAAGGTTTTCAGAGAATCAGATATTCATTAGAAATTTTTTTTAAAGTTGATACAAATACCCTGGCTTCATATATTAACAAAGTACATAAACTCCCTGTGAGTAATATATATATTACAAATATTACCTACTTACTCAATCCAAGACAACATATTTCTATCTGATCTACTTGGTTTCATAACTAAAAGTTAAAGGTTCCTGGTGGAAAACAATCTTTTAGTTAGATTGAAAGGTCATGTATCCCCTTGACATAATACTGTTAATCCTACACAAATAATACCTATTCTTGCCAAATTTTATTGATATACCAAGCAGTAAGGAGTGATAGAGTGGAAACAGAATTCAAGTCCTAAGCTAAACCAGCCTGGGATCTTTGGCAAATTACTTAAAATTTGGTTGAGCCTTATTTTCTAAGTTTGCAAAAAGGAAGTAATGTCACTTGCCTAGCATATGTATCTCAGGGGCCCTAAACAGAGTGATAAAAGCCCAATTTTTAAAGATAATTAAGACCTTTAGGATAAAATAATAACGACTGAGGTAAATATGGAAATGACATGTTTGATCTGTAAAAATAATATAACTTTTCTAATCCAGACGGTAACTAATACCGTGAACTAAGCACTTGTTGTTCACTGTGTACACATAGGCATTAAAAAGATGAAAGAAACATCATTTGTAGTCTCATGACTCCTGAGAAAACTCCAATTCTAATGATGCCAGCACCTGCTAATACTAAATCAGAGCTGATGAAAACTGAGTCCATTCTTTTTTTACCATTAATCTAAAATGGAATTTTACACCAACACCTCAAGGTAAGGAGGTGTAGCAGATTTCCTGTTTTGGGGAGGAGTTTAAAGTAGTCCTTAAAATTTAGCAATTGTGGCTGAGGGTGTCTTATTACGAATCATGACTATCGCGGTAAGGCTACCCAAGCACTGAAGTTTTAAAGGAGTAGTTCTTAACCCTGGTGCATATCAGGATTACCTGGGAAGCTTGTACTGCCTATGCACAGACCTATTAAAACAGATTATCTAGGGGTGTGAGCAAGGCATCAGCATGTTTGAAATCTGCCCCAAGAGACTCTAATTTGTAATCAGGGTAGAGAATCACTGATGTACACTACGGTAATAAAACAAAAACCAGCCACTTCCCCCATTTTACCAAATAGCATTGAGATTCTAGGACATTCCATTATAAAGAATTTTTACTTATTTTTATTTTTTTTAGGAAGATTAGCACTGAGCTAACATGTGCTGCCAATCCTCCTCTTTTTACTGAGCTAACATCTGTGCCCATCTCCCTCCACTTTATATATGGGACGCCTACCACAGCATGGCTTGCCAAGCGGTACCATATCTGCATCCGGGATCTCAACTGGCGAACCCTGGGCCACAGAAGCAGACCGTGTGAACTTAACTGCTGCGCCACCAGGCCAGCCCCAAGAATTTTTAAAATAATATATCTAGTGAAAACAAAGATAATCTCCTAGACTGATGGACTGAGCACAAATTCCTTGATTACTACCAAACTTGATTTTACTTTCTTCTACTTCAGGAAGATGTTTTGACTAAATTATCAGTGAGACACATTTATTACTTCATTATGTTTTCAACACAGGCTATAAAAGAATCAACACATTCAAGCTCCATTAAGAAATTGAAAAACAGTTTTTTGAGTGAACTAAGTTATGAATATGGCTCTACAATTGACAGTATGTTAACCGCTTATGCTAATAAACTTTTCATAAACATTAAACATTAGAAATCCAATTTAAAATGATTGGTCTTTTACTGACAAATATTTCTTATACATTTAAAACTCTGATTACATAAAACACACTATGGAACACATTGTTACTTGATTTCAAGTTATATATACCAGGAAGTAATAAAATGCATTTTGCTTTATAATTCACAAATTTCCTTAATTCAGAGTAGTTTCTTTGAAGTCCACCCAAAATTAGGGAAAGTTTTACTATACTAAGAATTACTTACTAAAAGACTCTATTTTGATTATTTAACAACTACAACAAAACCTGACTAAGAGCTACAATATTAAACTAAAGGGTATTAAGTCACACAACTTTGCTTTTCAGGATAAACTAGCTTGGATACTATCAGTTTCAAATGTCAGGACTGCCTAATCCAGGGTCTATGTTCTTTGAGTTCTCCTGTTATAAAAAAAAGTAACACTCTGCCCCCCAACAAATAGAAGAGGACTCTCAAGAATGTCAATTTAATTTTTCTTACTTGGTCTACTGAAAACCCTACTTTACAAAACACTTGACGATTGGCAGGTACAGCTATATATCTTTATTCTTCTGTTTCTTCACTTCAGCATAGTATTCTAAATAATAATCAATACATTAACATCTAACAGGCTATCCACAAGTAGCTTTACATGAGATTTTTAATTTGGCACCTATCTTTTAGAGTAATTCTGAATATAGTCACTGACCTATATTCTTATATCTGAGATTTTTATGGAAGGTATAAAATGCTAATTTTTATTGTCTTTTTAAAAAAATCTTTAACCCTAATTCTGTCTTTCAAGCAATATACAAGGTTATCATTCAGGTTATTTAAATAATGCCAGTTATCACACTGTGATTATTCCCCACTATTTCTACTATAACAGTTCACCTAACATTCATGGCCAGTAAAGGGGTATTTAAAGGCCTGAACATGCTAGTGCCCTCTCTGCCAACATCCTTTACAAAAAGGTACCTGTTGACTATTACTCCTACACATAACAGTTATATGTTTTATAAATTGCATGTTCTCCTCAATGGAACAAAAACATACGGAGAATATGCTTTTACATGAAAGAAAAAAGGCAGGCACTTTCTCACTATGTAGCATCCCCTGCATACAACCACAGCATCATCTGACTACCTCAATTAACTACAGCGGTGCTTCTTAATCATTTTTCACAAGTAGGAAATTTTAATATTTATATGGCTCAGGAGGCTGCTTGTGGCTGGATGGGGTGGCCCTGGGGTTCCAATCTCCTAAGGTCCTCCCAGCCAACCAAGAGGGGAGGAAACTGTTATCCTGAAATATCTATAACCCATTTTGCATGCTGGCTGGGAAGCTCAGAAGTACAGCATGGTAATCTATTTTTGCCCAATTAATTTCAAAACTTCATAACAGTTTTGACAATATGTTCAAGAAAAATATGTTCCAAAAAACCCACCTTGTATATTCTTCTTGTAACTTGTTGGGGTCACTTACAAAAAATTTGACTCTAAAATTCAAACTGTAAGGAGATCCTCCTAGAATTAATAAAAGCAGTTCTAATTAATCAGATTATATTAATCCTTTATCTTTATAAAGTATACTTGCAAAACATCAAGTAAATATGTATGCTCACTCTTTAGCTGCTTCCTTATTGGTTTGTTTGGATCCAGCCACCTCTGAAAAATAAATAAATAAGACTGATTTCTTTTTTCCTTGAGGAACTAATTCATCAATTCTTGAAAATCTGTTCCATTTGAAGATTAAGGCTAAAAGTTACATTTTTGAAAAGGCCTAGGTAGGAAAAAAATCATTAACTTACAGATGTTCATATCAAATATAACAAAATTATGATAGAAAGTACTGAATGTATTGTGGTAGATTAAGATTTTGATTTCAATTTCCCATCAAATTACGCAGTATGCAATAACCTCTATTCAAAAGTAAAAAATGCTTAATAATCACAGCAATGTGAAGTGATTTCTGTTAACCATATTATGCAACAGTCTGGCAAGTTTTAAAATTCTTTTTATCTTTCATAAAAGTATGCTTGGCCTTATGCTTTCATTCAGACAAAATTTAGCTACACACCATGAAATCTACTCTTAAGAAAAATTTTGTAACTTCTACCTTACTCCTTGAAAAATAAAATAAACTACCCTCCTCCTCCCCCCAAAAACCATACTAATTTTGTAAGAGATAATGTTTAGTTCTGGGAAGGACTGCTATTTGTGTGTGAGAATTTTAAGTAGTCTCAACACTTCTCAATGCCAGTTAAGCTCTATTTCAGGGAAACTATAGCTGAATTCAGAAAATATTTCAACTGCCAACATGTTTCAGTTAAAAAACTTAAAGAACCCAAAATGAGGTAATAGATGTGACAGTATTTTCAAAGCACTACACAAATATAAGCTTATGTATCATTATTTATAAACCTTACTCCTACCATCCATACTTGATTCCATGCAGCACAGAGAAACAGATTTTAATAACAAATGGCTGGGAGTAATCTATGAATCTTTCCTTTCCATTATCCAAAATACAAATCCAGCTGATTCTACCTTCCAACTGTACCCAGAATTTACCAATTCTTCTCCATCTACTCTGCCACCATCTTTATCTCTGGTTCAGCTCTGGCCATAGCCTCTTAATCACTGTTCCTACTTCTTTTTTTACCATCTTCTTCTTCGTCCTCCATCCAGAAGCTAGAATAGTCTTTTAAAACATAATGCCACTCCTTTACTTAGTATCTCTTGATAATTTCTCAATGCAAGGTCCAAAGTCCTTACTATGGCTTGCATGGTCTCTTCTTACCTCTTCTACCTCCATTTACTAAGCTCGAGCCATAATGGCCTCCTTTCTGTTTCTCAAAGATGACATCCTGGGACCTTCAGTTCCAAGCTTCCTTGTGCACAGAATGTCCTTCTCCAGCTTTCCCATGTCTGATTCCTTTCAGTACTTGTAAGTCTCAGCTTAAATGCTACCTCCTCAGAAATGCCTTCCTTGATCCTATCAAAAGTATGTCACAAAGTTCTTATTTACTTATTTTCTATAAATAGGCAAGGAACATTAAATTCCTTCATAATATTTTCTTAACTGTAATACGTTTGTTTTACCTTTTTACTGCCTATCTCCTTCATTCCCTCACGAACTCCATGAGGTAAGGGATAAAATCTGATTCATTTTTAAAAGTCAGCACCTAGCACAGGGCTTGGCATACAATATCTATTAAAAATATTTGGTCAGGGACTAACTACACCTGCTGAATGACTCAGGTGGGGGGAGGGGCGGGGAGATCTGTTTCTGTGCCAATAATCAGCTGTTTTTCACCCGTACTTAACACATTTGTTTCCCCTATATATGCACCCATTTACTCATATTCCCACCCACCCAACTATTAATCTAGTGATTTTGTTCTTCATATTTTCTGGAAAAAGTTATAAATTACATTCATTTTAATGCTTGTCTAAAATCAAAATTTGGGATCAGTTAATCTATCCAAAATTTGGCTTCCTCATTCAATTCCCCTTCAAAATATTCTGATATCAGATACAAACACATTTACATACACAAATAGATGTGTTAAGCTGACATAGCTTAGAAGGAGTACAATGATAAGCACTGAGAAATTTAATAGACCTCACCAATGCTGTCACTGAGATAGGACTTAGGTTCTTGGTTTAAACCATGAAGATGGAGCAATATTATAACGAACACTACTGGACAGTGAAAGTGTTCATAGTACAAACACATCGTTAAGTCAAAAGAAAAACAAAGCGGGAAAAAAAGATAACATATAAAAAAACTCCACAAATTAATAAGAAAAAGACCATCACTAATAGAAAAACAGGCAATGGATAAGAATAGAAAGTACATAGGAAAGGAAATATAAATGACATTTAAGTACATGAAAAGATATTCAATCTTGATCATAATTAGAGACATAAAAGTAATCTACATTAGGCTAACATTTTTCAGCAATAACACTGGCAAAGATGAAAACTTTTAATGACATATTGCAATGGCAAGAATGTGAGGAAAGGAGGCACTTATACAAAGCTTGGGAGAATACAAATTGTACCATCTCAGTGGAGGACAACTTACCATTATTTATCAAAATATAAAAATGCATGTGACCACAGACCAGCAATATTTTTACATAGCATTTTTTATTGAGATATATTTTGTACAGTATAAAATTCACCATTTAAAAATGTACACTTTAGTGTACTTTAGTATATTCACTATGATGTGCAACCAGCGACAGGAAATAATGTCAGAATATTTGCATCACTCCAAAAAGAAATCCCATAACTATTAGCAGTCAGTCCCAATGCCCTCCTACCCACAGCCCCTAGCAACTACTAATCTACTTACTGTCTCTGTGGATTTGCCTATTTTGGACATTTCATATGAATGAAATCATACAATAGGTGGTCTTTTCTGTCTAGCTTCTTTCACTTAGCATAATGTTTTCAAGGTTCATCCATGTTGTAGCATGTAACTACTTCATTCCATTTTATAGCAGACATTTGGGTTGTTTCTATCTTTTGGGTATTGTGAATACTACTACCATGAACATTTGTGTACAAGTTTTTGTGTGAACACGTTTCAATTCTTTCAGGTATATGCCTAGAAATGGTATTTTTTGGTCATATGCTAACTCTATATTTAATTTTTTAAGGAGCTATCAAATTTATTTCCATAGTGGCTGCAATATTTTACATTCCCATCATCTATGTATGAGGGCTCCAATTTCTTTGTATCTTCATAAATACTCCTTGTTGTCTGCCTTTTTAATTACAGACATCCTACTAGGTGTGAACTGGTATGTCATTCCTTTTTTGCTGAATTGCTAATTGTATACATATACCACTTTTGGTTTATCCATTCATCAGTTCATGAACATTTGAGTTCTACTTTTTAGCTATCATGAATAATGCCGTTATGAACATCTGAGTACTAATTTTTGTGTGTGGACATGTTTTCCATTCTCTTGGGTACATACCTAAGATTGGAACTGCTTATAGTAACTTTTTTGCTGCATCTTGAGAACAAGTATTGTAAGCCCTCTGATTTTGTTCTTATATAAATGGACGTTGACATTACATCACTACCTATATTTAGTCACACACTATAATTTGCTGTGCCAAAAATTGTTTTACCAATTGAATTATTGTGCTATATCTGAGATAAGAGTCTTAATTGTTTGTAATGCAATATATATGAATTTAAAATGTGGTATTTTATTAGAAACAATATCTAGTAAGTATTAATAGCTAATCGGGAGGTTCTGGTTCAAGATGGTGATGTAGAAGGATCCTAAACTCAACTCCTTCCACAGACACACCAAATCTAAAAGCTACATATGGAATAATTTCCTCTGAAAAAAACCCAAAAACTAGCTGAGCAACTCCTACACATCAGGCGAATGAGAAAACAAAAATCCACATCAAAGTGGGTAGGAGGGGCTGAGAGACAGCCTCATCATAAACCCCACACCTGCTGTGGCAACCCACAATGGAGGGAACTCAAAACCCCGAGCATCTCCCTGAAGAACGAAGGGTTTGAACCCCACAACTCAACTTTTAAGATTTGCACCTGGGTGACAAGCCCCCAAAACCTCTAGCTCTGAAAGCCAGTGGGGCTTCTGACCATGAGATCCACAAGGCTATTGTGAACTGAGAAACAGTTCTTAAAGAGCTTGCTGGGACTCACCCACCCCGGGGGTGGAGCAGAGGCAGCCGACTAAACATCCAGACTTTCAGTGAGAGGCTTATTTGCTTATCTTAAAGCATGTGCCTGAGAAGAAGACATCTAATTTAACACACATCTAGGGGCTTACTCAAATACTCTCCAAAGATGGAGACCAGAAGCACCATCTTTGTGCGCTCCCTCTGCTTCACACTAAGTTGCTAGTATCTGCTGGAAAGGAACTTGTATATTCCTTGTATGGTGCCCTGATTTTTGCAGCTGCCACCCAGGAGACACCTGTAGATAGCCTGGCTCTGGTGGCCAGCGGGGCACAAGCATGCTGGTCCCACAAGACTAACAAATGGAGGAAGAGTTCTTAACCGGCTAGTAGCGTCAGGCACAGCAGAGAGGCAACAGATTGAAGCACCCGGTCTTTCTGTAAGAGAGGCCTATTAGCTTATCTTCATGGCTGCCCCAGAGGAACAGGCTTCTAATTAAATACACATCAAAGGGCCAACTGTAATTCTCTCCAGAGACCTCAGAGGGCAAACGCTATCTTCTAGTTCTTCCTTTGCTGCACTCCAGATCACTAGTGTCTCGAGAGGAGAGCGTGAATATGTGTCTGGTGCCCAATTTTTGTGGCTGCCTCCTAGGGGACATCCCCTGATCACCTGGTTCTGGTGGCCAGTGTGGCTTGCATTCATGGGTCCTACGGGATTGTAAAAAACGGAAAAACAGTTCTGGCTGGCTACCATTCCCATGGCTTAGCCCAGAGACAGCAGACTGAAATACACCTGGCCTATTGTGTTGGAGCAGTCACCTGAGGGTCAGACTTCTGGTTTGGCATACATCCAAGAACCTATTTAGGTGCCCTCTGGGGAAGGAGGCCAGCGGTTGCCATCTTTGTGCTCTCCCTCTGCCCTGACCCAGGTCATCAGTGGGAGCCACTAAAAATAAAACAGGCTGCTTGGACAACCACAAAGGTTTGGGAGACAACCAAGAGCTAGGGCAGGGTTGAATGACAAGGTTCATCTCCTATACAAGGCCACTCCTTCAAGACTGGGAGAGGTAGCTGTTTTATCCAATGCATAGAAACCAATACAGTGAGTCAAGAAAAATGAACAAACAAAGGAATATGTTCCAAATGAAAGAACAACATAAAACCTCAAAAAAAGACCTTAATCAAACAGGGATCAATGATTTACCAGACAAAGAGTTCAAAATAACAATCATAAAGATGCTCACAGAGCTTGGGAGAAGAATGGATGGACAAAGTGAGACTTTCAAGAAAAAGACAGAAAACATGGGAAAACACCAAACAGAAGTCACAGAACTGAAGAAGACAATAACTGAACTAAAAAGTAAAATAGAGGTATCCAACAGCAGACTAGATCAAGCAGAAGAAAAGATCAGTGAAACAGAAGACAGGGCAGTGAAACTCACCCACTCAGAGCAGCAAAAAGAAAAACAAATGAAAAAGAGTAAAGATAGCTTAAGGAACTTATGGGATAATATCAAGTGGACCAACATTCACAGTATAGGGGTCCTAGAAGTAGGAGAGAGAGAGAAAGGGGCAGAAATCTTATTTGAAGAAGTAATGGCTGAAAATACGCCTAACCTGGGGAAGAAAACAGACAACTAGATGCAAGAATTCCAGAGAGTTCCAAACAAGATAAACCCAAGGAGATCCATACTAAGACATATTATAATTCAAGTGTCAACAGTTAAAGACAAAGAGAAAATCTTAAAAGCAGCAAAAGAAAAACAACTTGTTACATAAAACAGAACCCCCATAAGACAATACACAGACTTTTACTGGAAACTTTGCAGGCCAGAAGCGAGTGGCACAATATATTCAAAGTGCTGAAGAAAAAAACTGTCAACCAAGAATACTCTATCTGACAAAGCTGTCCTTCAGATCTGAAGATGGATAAAGAGTTTTCCAGACAAGCCAAAACTAAAGGAGTTCATCAACATTAAATTGGTCTTACAAGAAATGTTACAGGGACTTCTTTAAACTGAAACAAAGGGCGCTAATTAGTAACAGGAAAACATGAAAGCACAAGTCTCGTTGGTAAAGGAAAATAAATAGAAAAATTCAGAATAATCTATTGCTGTAAATGTGGTGGGTTAATCACTTATAAAGCTAGTATGGAGGTTAAAAGCATAACTAGTAAAAATAACTGCAATAATTTGTTAATGGATACACGAGGTAAAAAGATGTAAACTGTGACACCAAAAACATAAAATGTGGGGAGAAGAGTAAAAATGTGGAGGTTTAGAATGTGCTCAAACTTAAGTTATCAACTTAAAATAGACTGTTATAAATGTAAGTTGTTTTATGTAATCTTCACAGTAACCACAAAGCAAAAACTTACAGTAGATACACAAAAGACAAAGAGAAAGGAATCTAAGCATACCACTACAGAAAATCATCAACTCACAAATGAAGAAAACTACTAACGAAATAGCAAAAATTACATACCTATCAATAATTGTTTTAAATGTAAATGGACTAAATTCTCCAACCAAAAGATACAGAGTGGCTGAATGGACAAAAAAACAAGACCCAACTATATACTACCTACAAGTGACTCACTTCAGAGGTAAGGACATGTACAGACTGAAAGTAAAGGGATGGGAAAAGATATTCTATGCAAAACAAAACCAAAAGAAAGCTGGGTAGCTATACTTATAAAAGATAAAATAGATCTTAAGACCAAGACTGTAATGAGAGACAAAGAAAGTCACTATATGATGATAAAGGGGTCAATTCAACAAGAGGATATAACATTTGTAAAGATTTAGGCACCTAACACAGTAGAACCTAAATATAGCAAGCAAATATTAAGAGATCTAAAAGGACAAATAAAATAGACAGCAATACAATAATAGTAGGGGACTTTAATGCCCACTTTCAACAATAGGTAGATCATCCAGGCAGAATATACTCATATTCTGGGAAACATTGGCCTTGAAGAAGAGATAACAAGTTGCTGAGGATGTGGAGAAAAAAGAACTTTTGTGTACTCTTGG
The DNA here is from genome assembly GCF_037783145.1 of Equus przewalskii. Taxonomy (NCBI): domain Eukaryota; kingdom Metazoa; phylum Chordata; class Mammalia; order Perissodactyla; family Equidae; genus Equus; species Equus przewalskii. The sequence continues at coordinate 10,863,595 of NC_091847.1, forward strand.
TGGGAATGTAAACCAGTGCAGCCACTATAGAAATCAGTATGGATGCTCCTCAAAAAATTAAAAATAGAACTTGTGCATGATCCAGCAATTCCACTTCTGGTATGCATAAGACAGAAACAAACACAATGACTTGAAAAGAAATATGCATTCCCCACCATGTTCACTGCAGCATTATTTACAATAGTCAAGACACGGAAGTAACCTAAGTGTCCATCAATGAATGGGTAAAGAAAACGTGGGACACACATTAAATGGAATATTATTCAGCCATAAAAAAGAAGGGAATTTTGCCATTTGTGACAACATGGATGGATCTGGAAGGCATTATGTTAAGTGAAATAAGTCAGAGAGAGAGAGGTAAACACCTATGACCTCACTCGCATATGGAACCTAAAACAAAAACAAAACAAAACAAAGCAAAAAACAAGGAACAGACTGATGGCTGCCAGAGGTGGGGGGTAGGGCATGGATGAAATGGGTGAAGGGGATCAAAAGGTACAAACTTCTACTTATGAAATAAGTCTTAGGGATGTAACGTACAGCATGGTGACAATATTTAATGTTTTATATTAATGATAGTGTATTATATATTTGAAAGTTGCTAACAGTAAATCTTAAAAGTTGTCACCTCAAGAAAAAGAATTTGTGTGGTGATGCATGTTAACTAGACTTACTGTAGTGATCATTTCACAATATATACAAATATTGAATCATTATACTGTATACCTGAAACTAATGTTATATGTCAATTATAACCCAATGAAAAAATAGCAAATAGGGATGGCTATTTCATCAACTCTATCCATTCATGAAGAAGTTTTAAATAGGCATGGAGTTCTGTTTATGGTCTTCTTAAAACCAACTGCTCATTCTTTTCCCCTGGTAGAATTTCTTGTTAATTCTGCAAAATATTTCGCATTTGCAAGTTAGTTTTATATCTTCTAACATGCAGTATTTAAAAAAAAAAAGGTTATGTGACTGATTAAACTTGTTAGCTGTGTTATTAAAACATTCTATGTTCTTGTATTATTATGTTTGCTGCATCCATTAATGTTAAAAGCATTAAGTCTTCCACAGCATTTACTGTATGTATCCTAACCAGTGAGCTTTTTATTGTGACAACTATCTATCTATCTATCTATCTATCTATATATATCTATATCTATCTATCTATATATTTTAAGGCTTTTTTTGGAAAGGTATGCTTTTTGGTGAGGAGGATTGGCCCTGAGCTAACATCTGTTGCAAATCTTCCTCTTTTTTTGCCTCCCCAAAGCCCCAGTAAATACTTGTATATTCTAGTTGTACATCCTTCTAGTTCTTCTATGTGGGATGCAGCCTCAGAATGGCTTGACAAGCTGTGCTAGGTCCAGCCCAAGATCCAAACTGGTGAAACCCGGGCTCCTGAAGTGGAGTGCACAAACTTAACCACTACACCACCAGGCCAGCCTCTATGACAATTATATCTTTAATTTCCAGAATCTTTCACTGTTCCCTTTGCATGGATGCAATATCCTCTCTAATCATGCCAATGTAAATTATAGGCCTTTTGTTTGTTGATAAATTAATATTTATCAATCACTTACTATTTTCCAAGTACTGTCCTAAGCACTTTGTATGTAAAAATTTATTTCATCTCCAAATTACCCCACGATTGGCACTACTATTTCCACTTTTACAGACTGCTAATTTCTACAAGTGTAAAATTTACTCAGTTGAGTGCATCTCTTTCAGTGTTGGCTTTCCTCAAAAGATGATGTCTATTTTGTTAAGTGCTTATTTTTATGGCTGAAATTCCCTGAAAGCTTCTTTATGAATCCCTTATGTGTCTGCCTACTTGTGGAGAAGAGACAGGATTCATGATTCTTTCTTCATCTATACCTTGCAATTGTTTAAATATAAGGTGTCCCAGCGTGTGACTCTTTGGATTTATCCTACGTGGAAGTCAGTGGGCTTCTCGTATTTACACATGCATGGTTTTGCTCAGATTTGGGGAGATTTTTCCTCATTATTTCTTCAAATAATTGCTCTGCCTCTTTCTCACTCTCTCTTCCTTCTGGGACTCCCATAATGCATGTATTGGTGTTCTTATGCTGTCACATAAGTCCCTTTGGCTCTGTTATCTTTTTTCATTCTTTTACCTTTTCACTCCTCGTACTCAATAATTTCAATTTTTTGACAGGTCAGTCATTTGACCTGTCTTGAAGTTCGTTGATTCATTCTTCTGTTTGTTTGGGTCTGTTGCTGAACCCCTCTAGGGAGTTTCTCAATTCAGTTATTGTCTTTTTCAGCTCCAGAATTTCTGTTTGGTTCTTTTTTTTATATAACTACTATCTCTTTGTTGATATTCTCATTTTGTCCCTATATCACTTTCCTGATTTATTTCTTTGTTTTTCCCTCCAGCTCTTTGAATATTTTTAAGACAGCTGTTTTAAAGTCTCTGTCTAGTAAGTTTGATGCATGAGTTTCTTCAGGGACTGTTTCTGGAGATTTAATTTGTTCCCTTGTACTTCTAGTGATCTTTTGTTGAAAACTGGACACTGAACTAACAGCCATCTCTCACACTCTTTGCAGACCAGTGTGGAAGATCTTCAATAATTAGTGAGCACCTGAGCCTTAGGATCAGCCCAGCATGAAAGCTGAAAGTCTTCTGAGGTCTTTTCTGGGTATCTGTTCTCTCTGGGCCTGTGTGTATATGTGTATTTTAACCCATTTCCCCTATCTGCTTTTAAATGACTGATTTCCTAAGGAGTTTCACCTCAGCTACTTCTAAAGTCTTAGATATTCTATTGAATTTCTCTCATTGTAGTTCCTTGTACTCAGGTGTCTATGTCTGCAGTCCCCCTGCAGTTTTCATGTGCAGTTTCAATGGCTTCTGCCATTGGTTTTTGCGGCTTCCACTGTGAGATCCAAACTATTGTCCAAGCCAACTGAGACCAAAAACAGTCCCTCAGGTAGCCAAGAGACAAACCTGAATGTTGCAAGCAAGTTCCACCCTGATTCTACTGTCCCAAGAGAGGGAACTAAGAATTTGGCTGCTTCCCCCTGACCACAATGTGCATGCTATGGAAGGGTAGAGCAAGTACAATAAAATACCACAAAATTTCCTACTGTTTTGAATGTGGCTTTTTCTTAATTGTTTGCTTAGTTGTTGTAGATCTTTGATTGGTTTCCAGAGCTCCTATATGGTTACTTTTGTCAGTCTATAGTTGTTTTTTTGATGTTTCTGTGAGGGAAGAAGGCCCTGCTCTTTCCTAGTCTGCCATCTTGCACACAAAGTTTTATTTCTTAAGCTGGGTTGTTTCTTTTTTCACATTTCCTATATTTTCTGTATGTTTGAAATATTTCACAATAAAACTTGGAGTGGTGGGGTTATAAATAAGAAAGAATACTTTACACTTGTTTGAAGACTTCATCTTAAGGGAAAACAAAGCAAAAGGGGAAATAAAAAGGATTTTATGATAAAGATATTATTCTGAGTCAATCTCTATAAAAAAGAAACAAGAAACATTTAAATAATGGATTATTTTCAAAGCCTTAAAACTATATGCATACAACTTCCTAATATACTGCAACACTAAAGAATACAGATATAAAAGAAACAGCACTTTTTTGAAATTCATCCAAAGCACTAACGTAGCAACTGAGAGTGCTTTTCAACTTCTCAGAGGAAGTCCATCAGATGGGATACGAGAAGATGAATCAAGGCCAAAGATCATTTCATCTCTTTTGATTCTATTTCTGTATATGTGTGTTGGGAAAAATTTCAAGAGAATAATTTGAGCTTCCTTTTAGTAAAGACCATACTGTAACCCAATGACCACAGAAAGCTAAAGGGGTTACTTACTACTTACCAATCATGTGCTCAATTAGTACTTTTTTCCAAGATCACTGTTCCAAGTGTACATACTATAAAAAATATTCTTTTTCTCTATCATAGCAAGTTCAAAAACTGGGAAAAAACTAGATTTGTATACACATATTGGCAATCCTATAAATCACAATTTTTAAAATGAACTGAAAGATGCAGAAGTTTGTTTTTAATTCACCAATTAAAAATCCTATGAAAAAACCCTCTATCCTATGGAAAAATTATCAAATGATCTTCTTTGTCTTTACTAACCTTATTTTAGTGATAATATGACCTATTTTTTATAATATGTCTTAAATTCATACTAAAGGGCATTTTTTATTACAATGAAAAAGTCAAACTATTTTGGAATAGACAATAGAGAGAAAGAACAGGAGAGAAAGAAAGGGAAGGAGAGAGAGAGAGACAAAGAGAGAAAATACAACAAATACACTTAACTAGACGTATGTGCACAAGACTAAGGAACAAATACTAACAATTATGATGGAATATCAAATGGGTAACAAACTGGAAATATCAGCATGGTTTAAAAAAATTTTCTTTTAATAAGTTTGTTAATTAACTCCAAAGTGTTCAGTGTTCCTACTGTAAACTGCCTTAGTTCTTTTTAAGAAAGTAGCATCTGCCCAAATATATAGCCATATTTTTACCTCCTGATTCCTCTTGTGCCAGTACTGTGCCAAGTACTGGGGTGATACCAACCTAAAGAGCAGCCTCAAGAATTTGTAAGTCATGAAACATATCAGCTCAAGAAAGCATTTTAACTGCCAAAGGGATATAAGAGAAAGATGTAAACTACACCTGGGGGCAGTGGTGGTGAGCAAAAGCTTTAGAGAGAAAGTGACTTTTACTTCAAGTCTTAAAAAATGTGAAGTTAGAGAGGAAAGGTGATGGGTTGAGGGGTGAGAGATGCAAGTCAAGGCAGAGGTAAGACACTTCAGGATGAGAAAGCATTTATACACAAGATAGCATAGATCAAGTGGCCTGCATATCCAATCTGTAAAATGGTCCATTTTCCAACCATTTTCAGAAACCTAGCTGCCATTACTTGTCTTGAGGGTAGCTATACATACTGTGATATTAACTTTTTCTTTGTTTTATAAATCAATCCTATTTCTTGTTAAAAATCAGGTTAGAAAATTGGGATAAAGGGAAACATCAGCAATTTTTTTATTTCATTTGAATTGAGCATCTTTCACATAAAAGAATCTGGAAAGGCACCATGTGCAGGCTTAACTTTCTTCTTGGCCTTTAGTCCCACTAAAAATCCAACCATACAAGTAAATAAAAGAGGCTCAATAGCAGAGCAGAAAGAAAAGGGGAGAAAAATTCAGATTTGATCCCAACTTTGTCTCTCAATAGTTATGCTACCCTGGGTAGATTTTTAAAAACCACCACAAAAACAATGCCAGAGAACTCATGGGCCCTGAAATGAATCCTGACGTGAACACTTTCCCACTACAGTTCCCTTTCAACCTCTCAAGAGTCTCTTTCTTCATCAGTAAAATTAGGTGACCAAACCAAACGGGTGGCTGTGAATATTGGTCAATGAGTATCAGACAAAGGGAACTTTTCCTAAAATACTTAGGTTTGCATAGATCAAGTACCATGAATCCCTAGGCATGAAGTATCAACATTTCTTAAGCTTCTCAAAAGATTTGGAAAAACAGCCAAGTTTGGATGAATGATCTCTTACCCTTTTTTTTCAATAATAAAATTATTATGAAAACACCTGAAAACAACATCAAAGTAAAATATTCAAGTCACACACACGGCATAAAATGTAAAAGTTCTTTATCATGGTTCTCCCAATTCCACTCTCTCCTCCTCAGAGATAACCAGCGTTCACGTATTAGTAAATGCTGTGGTATATACACTGTACAATGATTTTTATATATCAATGATTTTAATATATTTATTGGGTATGTTTTTATCTTTTCTTTAATTTTATTATTTTAAATTTTATTTATTTTTAACTAATTATTTACTTAACATGTTTTGTGGTCTTCCATGTCAGCACAAATACTTCAATCTTTTTAATGGATGCACATTTGCTTTGAGTGGAAGTCCCATACTTTACTGAACTATTCTCCTATGGATATGTATTTATGTTTTTCCATTACTATTTCCTATTACAAATGATGCTGCAAGAGAAACCGTTGCATATAGTAAAGCTTAAGTTTTGATACATGCTGCCATCTGCCTTAAAAAAAGACTTTTTCACTTTACATCCTTACCAAGTGTCTGAGAATCCACTCTTCCCCAAACCTTTACCAGATATAGGTATTATGAATCTTTACATTTTTGCTAATTTAGTATGCAAAGAATGTTATCTCATTGTAATTTTATCTGGCTTATCTCTGATTTAGCAGGGCAACTGAACATCTTGTCCTATGTTTGTCATTCATACTTTGCTCTATTGGGTTATCTGACTTTTAATTATTATTTGTAGAAGTTCTTTTACATAATCTATTACATATGTTGTTAAGTATTTTCCTCCAGTTGGTGGCTTGTATTTTTACTTTCAGTAGAGTGTCTCTCACTGTACATTCCAAATGTTATGCAGTGGAATCTGTCAGCACTTCTTTTATAAGTGCTTGGACTATTCCTGCCTGGGATGATTATACCAAGTAAATATTATAAACTATTATTACAGATTTTTATATAACAGTTGTATACTATTGTGTTATATTTAAATTTACACTGGAATTTATTTTTGTATATGGTATCAATTAGGAATCTAAAAAGTACTTTTTTCCAGCTTCGACCAATTGTTCACCTTTTCTTATTTGAAATGCCACTATTATAATAATCTATTCTTGAACGGTTTCATCTACCCCATTTGTTTATGTCTATTTAACCCCACACTATTTAAGTACTATAGCATATTATATTTTTATATCTCTTAGGACAAGTTGTTTATCTAAATATTATATATCTGGCTATTTTTAATCCATATTCTCTTCCAGATGAACTTGAAGATCATATTGTCAATTCTATCAAAAAAGCTCGGTTCAGGTTCTAACTAGCAACTGCATTGAATTCACCAATAAAATTAGTAGTATTGAGATCTTTACAGCACTGAGTCTTCCTCATCATGAAAATGTTACTTCTCCATTTATTCATGTCTTCTATTCTATCTTCCTGTAACGTTTTATAGTTTTTTTCATATAGGTTTTGACACCTCTAGTGTCAAAAGTTTAATGGATTTAGGTTTCTAAAGAAAACTTAATTTGCTATTTTGTTAGATTACTCCCCTAACTGACATACAAAAAGTTATCGATGCGTTTGTTGAACTTTAAGTCTTACTAGTCGTAAAAAGTGTTCCAAATGATTCACTTGGACTCTCAAGATAATTATATTGTTAAGAAAAAAATGAGTTCTCTCTACTTCCCCCCAAACATGCAAACTGCTTTATTTCAGGAGGGAACTGTACCTACTGCCCTCTCTTCAACTAGAGAAAGAGGAAAAGAGAAGGCTCAGTAACCTAGCTGCCTCAAATAGTTCCTCACTTAATCATTTTGATAACAGTACTGAATTACCCTGAAACATTCCCATCTCCAGAAAATTCCTCTCCTACGCTCTTTTTTCAGTAGGGTTTCTTCTGTTTGATTCTTCCACTCTGCCTTGTCAGCACTGAATCTTCTATGAAATCCCTCAAATTTCTTGCCTGCTCATGGCACTCATTTTTATTTTGTGTGTCTGTGTGTGCACGCACGTGCAATACTTGACACTGGAAAGCAACCGAAAGCAGGCAGAAATAAGAGTTAAGTCTACTCTTGAAAAACAGAAAAACTGCAAGATTTATTCATTTGCAGTTTTTTGCCTGAGGGCAATCTCAAACCCTACACAAGGCAGGGGACAGCCTTACTGACTTGAGGTGTCCTTGGAGAGAGTTCAAGTAGGAGTGGCAGGACACCCAGAAACTTGAAGAGGAAATCCTGAAAGGGAAGAAGCAGCAGACAGGATTAGCTCTAAAATACATATATAAAGGCCACCTCAACTCCAGCTGACAATTAAACTTTTGCATGCAGAGGAAGACCCCAAAGCCCCAGAAAAAAGCAGCTGTTGGAAACTTAAAGAAATGAATGGAAATAACTATTCGCCCAAAGGGAAACAGAATATGGACTGTGGGCCCAGCCAGACTGACTAGACTCATTTGCAATATAGAGACTAAGTTGTGACAAATATATACAGGTCGTAACCACCACCATCACAATCAAGATCTCTCTATCATCCTAAAATGTTCCCTGTGCCCCTTTGCATTCAGTCCTCAAGCCCTCAGGTAACCACTGATCTGCTTTCAGTCTCTGTATAGCAGTTTTGATTGTTCTACAATTTAATATAAATGGAATAATGATTTATATCATACAGCATTTCACTGTTTAAAAATACGATTATTTTTCATGAATTCGCTTACTGCTGGATGTTAAAGTTAATTCAAGTTTGAGCTATTATGAATAGACCTACTGTGATCATTTGTGTACAAGGTTTCACATAACATATTCTCATTTCTCTTGGATAAATACCTAAAAGTGGGGTTGCTGGGTATATAGTAAATCTATGTTTAATTTTGCAAGAAACTGTCAAACTACTTTCCAAAGTGGTTGTATCCTTTTAAAGTCCTACCAGCAATTCTGAATAGTTGCTCCCTATCCTTGCCAACGCGGTACTGTGAGACTCTTTAATCTTAACTTCCTAGTGACACCTCATTGTGCTTTTTTTTTTTTTATTAAAGATTTTTATTTTTCCTTTTTCTCCCCAAAGCCCCCCAGTACATAGTTGTATATTCTTCGTTGTGGGTCCTTCTAGTTGTGGCATGTGGGACGCTGCCTCAGCGTGGTTTGATGAGCAGTGCCATGTCCGCGCCCAGGATTCGAACCAACGAAACACTGGGCCGCCTGCAGCGGAGCGTGCGAACTTAACCACTCGGCCACGGGGCCAGCCCCCCTCATTGTGCTTTTATTCTACATTTCCCCCAAGCACCTTAAGTGCTTAGTAGATGTCTTTATCAGAGTGAGAATGTTCCTTTCTTTTCCAAGTTTGTTGAGACTTTTCATTATGAATGGGTGTTGAATTTTATTCTACGTAAATTATGCCTCAATTACACAATTTTTTTTTAAAACCCTACAGCTAACAGCATACTTAATAGTGAACACCCAATACTTTCCTCCTAAGACAGGGAACAAGGCTAGGTAGTTTACTCCTATCACTTCTATTCATTATTATCCTGGTAGTCTTAGTATGTAATAATGAATGAAAAAATAATGCAAAAAATCCAAAAGAATAAAGATTGGAAAGGAAGAAGTGAAACAGTCCCTAGTCACATATGACATGATTTACACAAAAAATTCTAAGGAATCACTGAAAAACCACTAGAAGTAATAAGTGACTTTAGCAACGTCTTAGGATACAAGGTTAATATAAAATTAATTGTGTACCCTGGGGTTTATCTCAGGAATACAAAGTTAGCTTAAAATTTGAAAATAACTGTAATTTACCATATGTTTACATAATAATCTATGTAGAAAATCATATGGAATTTACAAAAACTGACTAGAATTACTAAGTGAGTTTAGGAGGACTGCATAATACAAAGTCAATATACAAAATAAACTGTATTTCTATATGCTAGCAATAAACAATTGGTAACTAAAAAATAAAACCAACAATACTATTTGCTCTGCATGGTTCTTCTGTCTATGAAGTTGCCAAAGACAGAATGTGAGATAATAACCCTGACTTCTCTCTTTCTCTCGTGAACCTACTCTACCTTAATCAAATCAACAAGTCCTGTTGACTTTATCACCTAAATAGCTCAAGCACTTACCCACTTTTCTTCATCCCTCATAGTCAATCATCATCTTTCCTAGTAGCTTCATTATTGCAACAATCTCTCAACTGTCTCTAGTTTGCAACTCTATGTGCCACTCACTACTACCCGGTAACCAAAGCGGTATGTTTAAAACAGAAGTCTGTTATTTGTGTAAATAAACCCTTAGGTGAGTATAATCTTACCATAGACTAAAAGGCACTTCATGATCTGACATACTTTACTCAAACCTCACCTTTGACCCATCTTCTCCTCTTGCACTATATTCTCTTAATAGTAAAAAAATTTTTCAGTTCCTCAAATGCAACATTCATCTCTCTTCACTCTGGAACTTTCCACATGATGCTGCTTCTCTCTGAAACATTTCTCTGCACCCCAGATCCCTGTCATTCCCTTCCCAAATGGAACAGGGTTAAAAGAGACCAAAAGCAAAAATCTAACATTTTGCAGGTTACCAAAGAGGTTTATACAATAGGTAATAAGAGCCTGAATTAATGTATTGCAGTAGAAACAGATGAAAGGAATACGAGAGAAATACTGACATATGTGAAATAATAGCAAGCATTTTAGCAATCATATTGTACTAAAATATGGCTTGTTGAAATAAGTCATCCTCTATGTAGCTTTTCATATATTTCCTCAAACCTGATGAAGTAATTCAAGAACTCTGAGTTAAGTAAAAGGAATCTTCAAAGGATAAACCAAGCTATTCTCTATGAATTATTCTTGCTTCAGTAGTCTTAATTAACAGCCTACTGGATTAGAACAGTGATTTTCAAAATGTGGTTCCTTTGACTAGCAGCATAAGCATTCCAGGGAACTAGTTTGAAATGCAAATTCTTGAGCTCCACACCAGATTTTCTGAATCAGAAACTCTAGGCATAGGGCCCAAAATCCGTATTTTTAAGAAGCCTTCAGGTAATTCTGATATAACTTCAAGTCTGAAAGCTAAAAGACTAGGGAATATGAAAACAGTACTAAACCAGTAAAATATCATAACCACAACACAAAGTATCAAAAGGACGAAACTGCAGGAAAAATAAGTCAACAGTAATAGAGAAATCGACTCTTATTCACTTTAGGGGAAAAATAAAATAAAAAAGTAAATGCACGTGAATAATATAATCTCCAGGCTCTGATGAACATCATGCTGATAAAGGCCACAAAGGAACAGCCAACTTTAAGTGCTTATAAAATTAAAGAAATTATGCATAATAAATTATAACCATGTCATTACTCATTACTTCGCTTGCTCAAACAATGACTAAATACTACTATTATACAAGACATTATGCTAACAGCTAAAGCTGTAATAAACAGTTTTTAAATGAAAGCAGGAGAAAATTCAACAAGTCAAAGCTTTTCTTTAAGAAATTTTGTTTGTTGCAATGGCACTCATTACCAAGGAAAATTCTAAAGAAAAGGATAGTCAACTAAGATTCTAATATTTGTTACGTATAAGACCACAATAAAACGCTGGGTGCTTTTTTAGTGTATCGGTTATAAGTCCAATTAAATTAATTTCAATGTCTATGTACCTAAGACAATGTTAGTTCTGATCCTCTAACTCATACATATAACATACATATGCAACATATATGAGCACATATACATATATACATATATATAACATAGACAAGCTTTAAGATGAAAAACTCTGAACTAAGGACTGATAAGGATTAATCCTTTTAGAATAGTGTCAAATTCCTTTTCATCCCTGCTGGTAATTTCATTGTATGGTACCTCCTCTCCTCAGTATGTTCATTTTTATGAGTCATGTGCATCTACGTCATCATCTCTTGGGAAGCAACAGTTTTCGGTAGGAAGAGTATATAGGCTTTGGAATCAGGTACAAGTTCAAATCTTTTCTCAGCTACTTAATTATCTCTGTCATTAAATAAGTTTTGTAAATAAGTTTTGTAAGCCTCAGTTTTTCATCTTTAAAAGAACTTTAATGATACTTTCATAAGATTATTCTGAGAATTTGGTTTACTAACAAGTCCTCAATTGACGTTGCATAAATGTTACTCCCTTACTCCTTTCTCCTTTTAAGAATGGCATCCCTTTCCCTCAGTCCATTAATTATCCTCAAAGTCTTGATATATTTCATATTGGCAACCAGAAATGGGAAAATACTTACAAAATCTGTGCTCTAAAGGTCCTTCTTTGGACATATTTTTGGTATTTCACAGACTCTTCTGAACATTTAAACACAGAAATTGTTGTGTTGTGGAAAAGAGTTGCATGGGGAGTTAGGAGATCCAAGTCTTGTTTCACTGATGCCAGCAAGTAGCTCGGGCTTTATCTCCTTGGACTGGGAGATAATTTCTCATGAAAAATAAGGTTATTAGACAAGATAATCTCTAAGGCTTCTTTTGGGTCTTTAAAATTCTAATTTTTTAGGAAGAATTATTTTGGATCATTACCAATTGGACACTTGGACCTGGGAATATATCTTATTTGGGAAGGAATGCTCAAGATAGAAAAGTAAGACCAGGTAGGAGATAGCAGAAAGATCAACCCAGCTCAAAATAGCTCTGCTTCCCCACATTCATCCTGCTGTTATTGTTTTAGAATAGAAATGTCTTCTTGCATACAAATTTATGCGACAGAATTTTTATCTCTTGTAATTTATGTAATCTCAATATTAGTCTTTCTGGAATACTTTCTCAGGAATAATGGTTTTTCATACTTACGGCAGTGACCATGGTGCTAAGTAGCTGGTCTCTTTCTCCTTTGTTGTCTTGTCACTTCTCCAATCAATCTAAAGACAGCCTTATAGCTAGAGGGTCTGCTGTGAGTGTCAGCAAGATAATCTAAGGATTATCTATTTTTTATTTCAATGTTGCACATAGTGAAGTGTGGTGGACACCTTTCAGGTATTTCCCTGGCTAACAATTTATCTTTCTGGGAAAGGCTACATTACTGACATTTCTACTCACTTCCATTCTCACGTCTGTTTATTTACCAAGAAATAACTACTCCACTAGGCCCCTGGAGAAGCTCACGTCATCTGGTGAAGGCATCAAAGTATGAGGAAAGTTTGTTTTTATTTTAGTTCAGCACAAAAGTATTTATTTCCACTGACACTAGCTGGGCCTTGCTTTGTTTTAGCCACAACATCCTCCTAGTTTTTCATACAAAATCAGTAATGAAGAAAAAGCAATATCGAACATTTTGTATTTACTTCTCACTAATCATTCATTCAGAGACCTAGGATCCTGAATATGAGAGAGAGCACACACACAAGAAATACAGCGAGAAACTCTACTTTTCTCACAAGAGTTATTTGTATTTTCTATAGCCATTCTATTAATATGGCCTTACAAACTGATTTCTAAAACACTGATCCAGAATCATTTCTTCAACCTTCCAATTTTTCTAAACTATACAAAACACTTCCTTCAAAATAGTCATTCTCTTATACTAATCAAAAGCATACTGTATTGTTTTGTAAAAGACTCTCACTGTATAACCACATAAATTTACAAAGAATTAAACATTGCTGTTATTCATCACATGCTATCTTCTATTTCTATGATCTTATCTTTCCAATAAAAAGAATCATGACTGCAACCACTGAAAAATTAGTACCAATCTAAGGAACTTAATGCCCAAGAATTGTAGAGCTCTGAAATTTAATCTCTATCTCAATTTTTTGGAAAATTTACACAACAAATTAAGAATTTTGGTTAGAAACAGCTCACCATGAATGCCATGAAAAACTAATTTTATCTTAATGCAGGCTAATTTACATAAGACTTAAGATACAACAATATTTTTAAATATTTTACTTCAACATTTTAGTATTAAGTTAATATTTGAACCTTTATGCCCAATTTTCTCTCTTTACGTCAAGAAGCATAGATTTGCTTCTCAGTTGTTTAAGACACATAAAGAAAGAAATCAGTGCTAGATTTACAGATTGACTTATAATTACGAAAACCTTAAGGGAATAAACTGACAGATGAAAACATCAAGAAAATGAGGAACAAAGGCAAAAGAATTACTTCTAATAAAATTAATTTAAAAACTCACTAAATCAGTGAACACTATAAATCAGAAAAGACTTTGTATTCTGAAAAGAGAGAAAAACTAAAATGAAAATGAAAGACAACAGCTTAAACTTACTGGGTTATCTGTGGAATCATCAGCCAACTGTAAACCAAAATAGTCACGCTCAGTCAAATCCAGATGCTTGAAGACTATATCCAAAAGAACTTGCCCCTGATCATGTTTCTGGAAGAAAAATAAAAGGAAATCAACACTGACAGGCTATAGACTTTCATATTTTTAATCTCTTGGACTTTTCTCCTCTTCCACTAAATTGGCAACTGTTTCCCCACCAACAACGTGGTTGGGAATAGAGACTTCACATGTGACACAGTACTTAAAAAACAGTGTGACTTTAGGCAAACTGGTTCAAAGAGTACAAAATAAATATGAAGATAGAAGGAAAACTTTTGATTAAAAATGCCTTCTGCTTTCAGGCTATCACCACAGTATTTCTGTAATTTTATATTGTTGCTACCTTAACTCATGTATATATCCATATCATTTGTCTTATTGCTTTTATTCTACCATTTAAGTTATGACTAGAAAGTGATGTATTTGACTAAATACAATTTAAAATTTGTGTGTGTAAAATAAATAGTGCCACAAAAAGGGAAACAAAAAAGGTGAAAATTACCTGCAACAAACTGATAAAGAATTAATACTTTAATTATAAAAGTGTTCACAGAACTTTAGAAAAATATCTCACTTTAACCTCACACCAATTCTATCATTTAGGCATTACTTATTATCCTATTGCTTTAGTAAGAATAACTGTAACTTCCGTAAGTTGCATATCTGCAAAGTTGTGGTACAAAGGGCATGACTAGATAATTCCCTAAAAAATAAATGTAACTAACACATAAATACATAAAGAAATGATCAACATGTTCAGTAACAGAAGAAATCAAAGTGGAACACTATAATGACATGCCATGAGCAAACAATAATCCAAAAAGTAAAATCCAACAAGTAGGACAAAAATTACTTATTGCTGCTAACATTGCAGATAGATATAATCTGTTGGGAAAGCAATTTGGAAATATTACACAAGAGCAATAACAATACTGACTACTTCTGGCATCCTAACCTGAGCGAAAAATAAAATCCAATATTGGGGGAAATAGCTATACATACCAATATGTTCACTGCAGTATTAAGACAAATATTAGAAAAACATGTTAGTAAACAGTGGTATATTTTACAATTAAGTTTTCCTTTCATTAGCTACAGTAGTTTGGTAAGCTTCCAGGTATAAGTTAGAATCAAAACTCAGAGCTGAAACAATAAGGACACATATTTTCTCATATGATGAAAAGTACAGGGGTATAACAGACTTCAGAACTGGCTAATTCAGCAAATGAGAGATGTAACCAAGTACGAGGTTTCTTTCCATCTCTCTTATTCACATTCCTGGTGTTGGCTGCATTTGTAGGCTGTTAGCAAGATGGTAACAGAAATTTTAAGATTCATACCCATACCATGACAATGTTCAAAAGAACAACCTTCCTTGTAAGGTTATCTTACAAAGAGCTTCCCATCACGTCTTATTGGCCAGACTGGGTGAAATGGCTATTTGCAAAACTCATTAATGGCGAGAAGCACGTGCTTCAAACAGTGCTTCACAACAGAGGTCCCCATTCCAATAACCCGTGAACAGTTTTTATACTGATGCAACTCACCTCCCTCACCCCTCTCCCATTCTCATTAAACTGCTCCAGGATAGAGGTCAAGCATTAGTTTTTTAAAAAAGCTACTAAGATGAGTCTAAGGTACTCTTCTATGGACAAGACGAAGTAGATGCATTTCTCCCTATACCTCCAGCTAAGTGAAACTAAAAAAAAAGACAAGCAAACATTAAAAATAAGAAAACTCTGAAAGGTGAAAAGAAGGTGGCAGCCTGGCTCCATTTCTTTTTATTGAGGTAAAATTCTTATAATATAAAATTAACCATTTTAGAGTGTGCAATTCAGTGGCATTTAGGACATTCACAATATTGTCCAACCATCACTTTTATCTAGTTCCAAAACATTTTCATCACCCCAAAAGAATACCATATCAATTAAAAATATTCCTTTTTCCCCTTTCCCTCAGGCCCTGGCAACCACTAATCTGCTTTCTGTCTCTGTGGATCTACCTATTCTGGATATTTCATATGTATGGAATGGAACAATATGCGACCTTTTGTATTTGGCTTCTTTCACTCGCTATGTTTTCAGAGTTCTTCTATGTTGTACAATGTAGCCACACTTAATTTCCCTTTTATGGTTAAATAATCCATTATATGGATATATCACAATTTGTTCATCAGTTGATGAACATTTGGAATGTTTCCACCTTTTGGGTACTGCAAATAATGCTGCCATGAACTCTGGTGTACAAGTATCTGCCTTCAATTCTTTGGGCATATATACAGAAGTGGAATTGATGGATCATATGGAAATTCTGTTTAACTTTTTGAGGAACCATCAAACTCCTTTCCACAGTGGCTGTATCATTTTACATTCCCACCAGCAACACACGAGGGTTCCAATTTTCCATATCCTAGCCAACATCTGTTATTTTCTATTCTTTTGATTAAAGCCATCCCAGTGGATATCAAGTGGTACTTCATTGTGGTTTTGATTTGTATTTCCAAAATAACTAATGACATCGGGCATTTTTTCATGTGCTTCCTAGTCATTTGTCTATCATTGGAGAAATGTCTAATCAAGTCCTTTGCCCATTTTTTAAAGTTGGGTTGATAATCCTTTTTGTTGTTGAGTTCTAAGAGTTCTATTTATATTCTGGATGCTAGACCCCTGTTGGATATATAATTTGCAAATATTTTCTCCCATTTTGTAGGCTATCTTTTCATTCTTGATCATATATTTGGATATACAAAACTTGTTAATTTTTGTAAAGCCCAATTTACTCATTCTTTTCTTTTGCTGTTTGTGCTTTTGGTGTCATATCTAAGAATTCACTGCCAAATCTAAGGTCATGAAGAATTACCCATGTATTTTCTTCTAAAAATTATATAGTTTAAGCTCTTACATGCAGTTCTTTAGCAAACTTTTTGAGTTTATTTTTGTATACAGTAGGTATATACCTAGTAGGGATGCAATTTCATTCTTTTGCGTGTGGATGTCCAACTGTCCAAGCACCATATGTTGAAGAAGCTATTCTTTCCCCACTGAAGGCTCTTGGTAAAATCTGTTGACCATAAATGTATGGGTTTATTTACAGACTCTCAATCATGGGTTTTCTTTTCACCTCCCATATACGATAGACTTGGTGCTAGAGAATCCTACAACACAGAAATGCCAATAGGCGCTGATGTAAAGAGGCCAAGAGAAGCCTGCTTTCTCTAGCCAAATGATTAGGAAAAGGGTATTTAGCAAGAGAGAAATCTGATAATGCTGACCCTACTCCTGCCAAACCCAATGGAAAAAACTGAGCCTGTCCCTAGCAGTGCCATGGAAATCAAGTAGGGAACCTAGAGCTCCAGTGCCTCCTGATACTAGCTGGCAGCAAGTGGGAAGTCTTGTCTTTTACTCTCTGCCAACTAACAGCAAGCTGCAATACACAGTATCTCTCTCCTGAGGTATCAGTAGACGTTGAGTGCACAGTCTGAATTTCCACCTCAGCCTGGTGGTAACAGGCAGGGCTTGGAAGCCCCCATTGGGATGCTGACAGTAGAAGCTGAGAGTGAAGCCTTGACTTCCACTACCACCACCACCCAGCTGTAGCAAGTGGGATCTGCCAACCAGAGAGAGGGAGGAAGATTTGGGAGAGGAGGTAGATTAGACAAGAGATAACCCTTGAAAGGAAATCTTTGATACCCATAAGAACCACATGTGAAAGTGACCAAAATTACAAGAGCAAAAGGTTTAAAAACTCAACTACAGTGTGGAATACAGGCATGGTTTTCAGTCAGGTCTCTGGATAACACATGAAGTAGACCAGAATAGTAATGCAAAAGGTTCTGGAAACCAAATTATCACTAGAATCACAACCTATAAAAGCAGGTCAGGACCAAATATGCTATCAGGGTGACTCCCTGTTACAAAAAAGATTGAATATGAATATGATCTAAAGTCTAATAATATATTGCCCAAAATGTCCAGGATACTCTCTAAACTCACTCATCATACAGAGAGCCAGGAAAATCTCAACTTGAATGAGAAAAATAATGAACAGGTGCCAACATGGCCATGACTCAGATGTTGGAATTACCTGACAAGAATTTTGAAGCAGCCATCATAAAAATGTTTCAACCACTATGAATGCTAAGAAGAAAACTGAAAAAAGTAGAATTTCTCTAATAAAACAGAAGACATAAAAGAGCCAAATGAAAAATATGTAACTGAAAAGATACAGTAATAGGGCCAGCCCCAGTGGCCTAGTGGTTAAGTTCAGTGTGTTCTGCTTTGGTGGCCCAAGTTCAGTTCCTGGGTGCAGACCTAAACCATGCATCTGTCAGTGGTCATGCTGTGGGAGCGGCTCATGTACATAAAGAAAAGAGTAAGACTGGCAACAGATGCTACCTCAGGGTGAATCTTCCTCAGCAAAACCAAAACAAAATACAAAAAAAAAAACCCACAACAGTAATAGAAATAAAATAAAAACTGACCAGATATGCTCAATAAAAATGAGACAGAAAACAATCAAGGAATTTCAAGACAGAGCTATATAAATTACCCAATCTAAACAGCACATAGAAAACAGACTGAAGAAAATGACCTAACCCTCAGAGACCTGTGGGACAATGGGAAAAAAAAAAAAAAATACATATATATATACACATACATATATAGATATATAAAACAATCATGTTACACTAGAATCTCTAAAAAAAGAGAAAGAGTTTCAAGATGATAAAATATTTGAGGAAATATTAGCTGAAATTTTCACAAAAGCACAGATTTAAGAATCCAAGTGAACCGCAATCAAAATGAATCCAAACAAATCCACCCTGAGACACGTCATTATCAAATTACTGAAAACAAAAGAAAAAAGAAAGAACCTTGAAGAAGAATCTTGAAAAATCTAGAAAAAGAATTAGATGCTTACCTAAAGGGAATATGAATTCAAATTAAAACAGATTTCTCATCTGCAACCATAAGGCCAGAGGAAGTGGCACCACAATTCCCAGGTGCTGAAAGAAAAGAAGTGTCAACCCAGAATTCTCTACTAAGAGAAAATATTCTATAGGAATGAAGGGTAAATAATAACATTCTCAGAAAAAAGAAAACTTAAGGGAATTTATCACCAATAGACTATGACTAAAAAGAATGCCTTAAAAAATTTCTCCACCCAGAAAGGAAATAATAATACAAGGAAACTTGGAAAAACAGAAAAGAACAACAAAGGAATGGGAGAAATTGGGGAAAATATAAAAGCCTATGCTTGTCTTTAGCATTAAATTACGTCTGATGGTTAAAGCAGAAATTTTAACATTATCTGATATGCTGGCCAACGTATGTAAAGAAAAAATTTTAAGACAGTTATAAAGAGGGGAAGGTAAAAGTTTCTATACTTCACTCGAGGTGGTAAAATGTTGTTACCAATATACTATGATAATTTATGTATGTAAAATGTACTAACAAGACCAACTACCCAAAAAACTCAACAATACATCCACTAACAGGATCGAACTGACATTTACAGGACACTCTACTCAACAACAGAATACCCATTCTTTTCAACATTCACAAGACAGACCATATCTTGGGTCATAAAAAAAAAAAACTTACCAAAATGAAAACATAGAAGTAAAAATGAAAAACAGTAACATAAAGAAAAATTTAGAAATGAAACACCAAGAAATTAAAGAACACATTTATAAGTAACCCACAAGATAAAGAGGAGTCAGGGAAATAAAAAATACAATAAAATAAAATTTTTAAAAAATGCAACATATCAAAATTTGGCTGTGGGATACAGCCAAAGCAGAGATGAAAGGAAAATTTACAGAGTTAAATGTTTACATTAGAAAAAAAACGAAAGGTCTCAAAACAATAGTCTAAACTCCTTAAAAAAAAACTAGAAAAAGCAAATAAACAGAAGAAAACAAGTAACACACGTAAGAGCAAAAATCTATGGAAATCTGGTTCTTTGAAAAGATCAATAAAATTTAAAAACTTCTAGCAAGAGTAATAAAGAAAAAAGAGAGAGGAGACACAAATTACCAATTACATTAAAACTGAGAATATCAGTACACACTCCAAATATCTTTACAAGGTAAGTAGTCATACATATAAATCTGACAACTTGGATGAAATGCACTAACTCTTCAAACGATCAAAAACCTACTAAAATTCACCTAATACGAAATAGATACTTTGAATAGCTGTATAATTATTTTTGCAAATGAAATAATACTTAAAAAAAATCTCCCCCCAAAAGAAATTTCCTAGCTTGATGATTTCACTGGAGAATTCCAAGAAACACTTAAATGAGAATTAAGAATAATTCTACTCATCCTATCTCCAGAAAATCAGCTCACTCTATGAAGCCAGTATAACCCTGATATCAAAGCCAGACAAAGACAGTACAAAAAAAGAAAGCTATAGACAAATATTCCTTATGAACATAGGTGCAAAATTCCTCAACAAAATATTAGCAGATGGAATTGAGCAATATCTCAAAAGGATTATACACAATGACGAAGTAGGATTTTCCAGAGATGCAAGGCTGGTTCAATGCTCAAAAATCAATCAGGTAATCATGCTAAGAAAGAAGCTCCATGAACCTGCTCCCCAGCAAAACAACTACTGCTGGTGAAAATAATTAAAAAACAAACAAAAACAAAAAAGCCAAGAATTTAAAGTCTCATGGAATTGTCCTAAGAGCATACAACAAATCAAATAGCATTTTTTCAAGAAATTCTACTAAATTTCAGTAAGAACAAGGAAAGTCTGTGGCACTTAAGCCATGACCCACTTCCTTTCTCCTCTTCCCAGGCCAACACTATGCAAGCTCCACTCCAGGTAAGTATGGCAAAAATGGAAATTCCTTATCCTCAGATCTTAGCCAAAGGATACAGTATCTCTGCAGAAGGGGCTGGCCACCAGCATTTCTCATGCATCACAACTCCTTGCTACCAATTTTAAATCACAGGATAGGTGACTAGGAAGTTGGGGGCCTCCACCCAGGCCTTACTCATAGGGCAGACACAGTACCTCAATCATAGGAAGTAAAAAATACTGAAGCCACATAGTAGATGAGATTGCCCAGGGTCAGAATGAAGAGTAAGAAAATAGCTCATGGAGAAGCTTAACATGTACGAAAATCCCCAGTAGGTAGAACAGTGACTGCCAAAGAAGGCAATGGGTAAATATTTGGTTAGTTGAGTAAGTGAATGAGTAAATGATAAAGTGGCCTAAATTTTAAAGTTTATGTTACTTGTAGTCCCTTTGCAGGCATTCCTAGTCCTTCAGTTTTTCTTGCTTCACAAGATACTTAGAGAGCAAGGCATTTGGAAATAGTTTTCTCTAAAGATGACGAGACCATCCCTAACAGAATTTACTTAGGTTTATCACTAGAATTTTAAGTCAATTACAACTGCCAGGCAAAAGTGAGATTTTTGCTGGCAGGACAAGCACAAGGACAGATGTGTTAGACAAGTTTGTAGAAAACACTAAGCAGCAGCTCTAGAGACCTATGGCAGGAAGAATACTTCGGAGCGTAGTACGGTAAAACGGAAACAGCAAATAGGCCAAGTCCCTACTTGGCTAGTTAGTATGTAGCCTTGAGTGGATTCTGTTTCCATCTAGGCCAGTTTCACCAACTCTAACCTATGGGATAGGCTAAACCAGAGTTAAAAACTATCCTATGCAGTGCCTAGGGCTTAGTGAGCAGACTTAGCTTTAGGGGCTGATGCACTCGGGGCAGAAAATTGCAAGATGGCCAAATTTGGGCTTCCTGCTTCAACCACAGCAACTATAACTGATCCATTATACTCACCCCCACGCACACATATATAAACGTGTGTCTGTGTGTGAGTGTACATCTTCACTGGGAAAAAAGGGATTCCATATTTTAAATGTCTGAAAACAACTAGATTAGATGATCTCTGAGGTTCCTCCTGGCTCTAAGATTCCTTATTTCCTAAGACGCCCTTCTGAAGATGGAAAGAAGGAAAATTTTCACACAAGAAAAAAAGACAATTATGTAGTAGGTTAGGTAAGTCATAAAGACCGAAAGGCTTTGGACTTTGATTACCTTCCTGGATGATGAATACCCCATAGGAATAGATTCTCATTAGGGTTTAGAGAAAGGAGAGATTCTTAAGAAACAACATAAACTTCAAGAGATAACAAACACAGTGATTTTGATAAACAAGGTTACTTACTGATGGACAATGTAAGAGTTAGTAGTGGCTTAAGAAAGTGGCAATAGGTTTTTTCTTCCTGCATGAAACTAATTCATAAAACAGGAAGAGGGGAAACCAAATAATATGGTACTCCAGATATAAAGTATGGTTTCTACAGATGAAAAACTGACAACTTTTTCTATATGCAAGTCAGTGGAAAAGTTTTAACATAAAGTGAAAGAGCACCCAAAAATAAGAGTTATGGCTTACAAAGTTAATAATAACAGCCAATATTTACTGAATACTTCCTACGCCAGACACTGTTGTAAGTGTACATGTATGGCCTCATTTAATTACCATAACAACCCTATATGATAGGTGCTATTAAGACTCTTTAAAGATGAGGAAACTGAGGCACAGAGAAGAAACACTGGTTTCTAAAAATCACACAGGTAGTAACTGGCAGGGTTTACATTCTACCCCAGGTTATCTAGCTCAAGAGTCCATGCTTATAGCCAGTATACAATACTTTGCTTCAAAGAATTATTTTGCTATTAACAATGACTTCTATTTCCAGCAGCACAGGAGATGATAAACTCTAGAAAAATCCTTCAAAATGCAATTAAATTACTAGGTTAAAATACTTCCAAAAAATTTGTTTTAATCAGCTACTAAGCTACTATGAAAAAAGGTAGAAACAAAGATCTGAAGCAAAGCGAAATCAAGAAGCCTAGCTACTCAGAAATGCTCAAGGCAGTTTCTAGCCCTTAAGTTTTCTAGCTTCTACTGTGACCACAGGATACATTTAGGAATCAGAAGTGATCCCAGGTCTGTTCAGGTTCGAAATACAAGAGACCCACAACCTTTAAATTGGCTATACTCACAGAGTAAAAGTAAAGAAGGAAAAAATCATGCTGTGCAGAATGGCAAAGAAAAGCAAAGAAATTAAAAAAGAAAAAAACAAAACTTGCCTATCTGGCCAGAATAAATGTTATGATGTGCTCTGAGAACCCCAAGTCAAAAAATGAAAGTGGTCCTGGGATGATGGTGCCCTCAGGTGATTGGCAAAAAAAATAAAAATCTTCTCTGGAGGAAATCAATTTTCACTCACAACTCAGAGATGGGCAAACAGGCTATAAAAAATAGGACCCAACTGTATGCTATCTCCAAGAAACTCCAAATATAAACATACAGGTAAGTTGAAAGTAAATCATGAAAAAGATAAATCATAAAAAAAGAAATCATGAAAAAGATAAATCAAAAGAAAGGAGGAATGCCCATATTAATATCAGATAAAACAGACTTGAAAGGAAAAAAAATTTTCAAGAGACAAAAAGGACATTACAGAATGACAAAAAGGCCAATCCACCAACAAGACATAGCAATCCTAAATGTGTATGCACAAGATAATCTTGAAAAAGAAGAACAAATGTTGGAAAACTCACACTGCCCAATTTCAAAACTTACTGTGAAACTACAGATATTAATACAACGTGATACT
Source organism: Equus przewalskii (assembly GCF_037783145.1). Classification (NCBI taxonomy): domain Eukaryota; kingdom Metazoa; phylum Chordata; class Mammalia; order Perissodactyla; family Equidae; genus Equus; species Equus przewalskii. The sequence goes on from NC_091847.1 coordinate 10,887,152, forward strand.
CACCATAAGGATAGACACTGAAATAGAAAATAATTGAATTGAATTGAAGAGTCTAGAAATAAACTTACATTTACTGTAGATTGGTTTGTGACAGGGTGTCAAGACAATTCAAATGGGAATGAATTGTCTTTTCAAAAAATGAGGTTGAGACAATTAGATATATACACGCAAAAGAATGAAACTAGACCCCTAACTCACAACATTAAAAAAAAAAGAACTCCAAATGGACCACAACTTAAAATTAACAACTAGAACTATAAAAGTCTTAGAGGAGAGAGCCGGTGTCAAGATGGCGGCATAAGAGGACTCTGAACTCACCTCCTCCCACAGACACAACAACTTTACAACTACTCTTGGAACAAATATCCCTGAGAGAGAACCAGTAACTGGATAAAAATAACCTCCACAACAAAGGACAGTGTTGAGTGAAGTGGAAGAGACAGAAATTCCTTTCTGGAGAGAAAGAAGCCACCCTCTAGCTGTGGCGCTTCACAGCTGGCAGGGAGCAATCTTAATGTTTCATACGTTAAGCCTTTCGTGGAGGAGTGGAAGCTGAGCAGGAGAGCTTTACCACAGTAAACAGCTTTTGGACTCAGCACAACCAAGACAAGTGTCATAATACCTGGCTCTGTTGGCTATTAACAACAACAGGAATACAAGAAAAACTACTGAATGTAAGGGAAAGAAAAGCCTGCTCTTATACAGCCCACACACAAAACCACCCATTTCAGAAAGCAACCAAAAACCACCAGAAAGAAAAGCACACAGTCCACATTATAATTAAACATCAGGAATTAAAGATAAAGAGAGAATCCTAAAAGCTGCAAGAGCAAGGCAACAAGTTACACACAAAGGAAACCCCATAAGGCTATTAGCCAACTGCTCAGCAGAAACCTTACAGGCTAGAAGTGTGGCATGATATATTTGAAGCGCCAAAAGGAAAAAACCTACAGCCAAGAACACTCTATCTGGCAAGGTTATCATTCAAAATGGAAGGAGAGATAAAGAGTTTTCCAGATAAGCAAAAACTAAAGGAGTTTATCACCAAGAAACCAGCCTTACAAGACATGCTAAAGGGACTTGTTTAAGTGGAAAAGACAAGACCACAAATAGGAATAAGAAAATTATCAAAAAACAAACAATAAAATCACTGGTAAAGGTAAATATACAGTAAAGGTAGCAGATCAACCACCTATGAAGATAATATGAAGGGCAAAAGACAAAAGGACTAAAATTATCTATTTCCATGGTAAGATGGTAACACACACACAAAAGGTTAGATATGATCTCAAATACATAAAACATGGGAGGAGGGGAGTATAAAAGAGTAGAGCTTTTAGGAAGAGGTCAAACTTAAGAGACCATCAACTTGATATAGAATGCTATATACTAAAGTTATTATATCTGAACCTCGTGGTAATCATAAACTGGAAACCTATAATAAATACACAAAAAATTAACAAAAAGGAACTCACACATAATACTAAAGAAAGCCATTAAACCACAAGGGAAGAGAGAACAAGAGAAGAGGAAAGAAACAGAGAACTACTAAAACATGCAGAAAAAAAGTATCAAAATGACAATAAGTACATACTTATCAATAGCTACTTTAAATGTCAACAGACAAAATGCTCCAATTATAAGGAACAGGGTGGCCTATTGGATAGAAAAAACAAGACCCATATATATCCTGCATACAAGAGACACACTTTAGACCTAAACACACTCAGAAAGTGAAAGTGAAGGGATGGAAAAAGATACTCCATAAAAATGTCAAAGAAAAGAAAGCTGGGGTAGCAATACTCATATCAGAGAAAATAGACTTTAAAACAAAAACCAACAAGAGAGAAAGAAGGTCACTATATAATGATAAAGGGAACAATCCAACAAGAGTATATAACACTTGTAAATATCTACACACCCAACATAGGAGCACCTAAATATATAAAACAATTACTAACAGACATAGGAGAAATAGACAGCCACACAAGCAGAGGACCAATGGAGAGATCATCCAGACAGAAGATCTATAAGGAAACACTGGCTTTAAATGATATATTAGGCCAGATGGATATAAACACACATACAGAACACTCCATCCAAAAACCACAGAATACACATTCTTTTTGAATGCATGTGGAAAATTCTCAGGATAGATCACATATTAGGCCACAAAACAAGTCTCAATAAATTTAAGAAAATGGAAATGATACCAAGCATCCTTTCTGAACACAGAAGTATGAAACTAGAAATCAACTACAGGAAGAAAATCAGAAAAGGTACAAATATGTAAAGGTTAAACAAAATGCTACTGAATGATTGGGACAATCAAGATATCAAAGGGAAAATCAAAAAATACCTAGAGACAAATGAAAATGAAAATCTGACAGTCCAAAATTTATGGGATACAGCAAAAGTGGTTCTAAGAACAAAGTTTATAGCAATACAGGCCTATCTCAACAAACAAGAAAAATCTCAAGTAAACAATCTAACAGAGCACCTCTAAAGGGACTGGAAAAGGAAGAAAAGAGCCCAAAATCAGTAGAAGGAAGGAAATAATAAAAAGCAGAGCAGAAATAAATGAAATAGAGACAAAAGTACAAGAGAAAAAAATCAATGAAACCAAGAGCTGGTTCTTTGCAAAGATAAGCAAAATTGACAAACCTTTAGCCAGACTTACGAAAAAAAGAAGGGAGAAGGCTCAAATAAATAAAATCGCAAATGAAAGAGGAGAAATTACAATGGACACCTCAGAAATACAAAAGATTATAACAGAATACAAAGAAAAGCTATATGCCAACAAACTGGATAATCTAGAAGAAATGGATAAATTCTTAGAATCATATAATCTTCCAAAACTGAATCAAGAAGAAACAGACAATTTGAATAGACCAATCACCAGTAAGAGAACTAACAATCAAAAACCTCCCAAAAAATAAAAGTCCAGGACCAGATGGCTTCCCTGGGGAATACTACCAATCATTCAAACACTTAAACATCTATCTTTCTCAAACTCTCCCAAAAAATGGAAGAGGAGAGGAAGCTTCCTAACTCATTCTATGAAGCCAATATTATCCTGATATCAAAACCAGACAAGGACAACATAAGAAAACAAAATTGCAGGCCAATATCACTGATGAACATTGACGCAAAAATCCTCAACAAAATACTAGCAAATCAAATACAACAATACATTAAAAAGATCATAGACCATGATCATGTGGGATTTATTCTAGAGATGCAGGGATGGTTCAACATCTCCAAATCAATCAATGTGATACACCACATTAACAAAAAAATTAATAAAAATCACATAATCATCTCAAGAGAAGCAGAGAAAGTATTTGTCAAGATACAGCATAAAAACTCTGAATAAAATAGGTATAGAAAGAAAGTACTTCAACATAATAAAGGCTAGGTATGACAAACACACAGCTAATATCGTTCTCAATGGAGATAAACTGAAAGTTATCCCTCTAAGAACAGGGACCAGACAAGGAGGTCCACTTGCTCCACTCTTATTTAACAAAGATATGAAGTCCTAGCCAGAGTAATCAGGCAAGAAAAAGAAATAGAAGGGATCCAAACTGGAAAGGAAGAAGTAAAACTGTCACTATTTGCAGATGACATGATTTGATATATACAAAACCCTAAAGAATCCACCAGAAACTTTTAGAAGTAATAAGTGAATATGGTAAAGTTGAAGGATACAAAATCAACATACAAAAATCAGTTGCGTTTCTATACACTAACAATGAAGTAGCAGCAAGAGAAATTAAGAATACAATCCCATTTACAGTTGCAACAAAAAAAGAATACAACACCTAGGAATAAATTTAACCAAAGAGGTAAAAGATCTGTACACTGAAAACTATAAAACTTGAAAGAAATTGAAGAGACAAAGAAATGGAAAGATAGTCTGTGCTCTTGGATTGGAGGAATTAACATAGTTAACATGTCCAAACTTTCTAAGGCAATCTAGGGATTTAATACAATCCTTGTTAGACTTCCAATGACATTTTTCAGCGAAATAGAACAAAGAATCCTAAAACGTATATGGAACAACAAAAGACCCCTAACAGTCAAAGCAATCCTGGGAAAAAAAGTAAAAAGCTGGAGGTATCACACTCTCTGATTTCAGAATACATTACAAAGCTAGAAAGTAATCAAAACAACAGGGTACTGGCACAAAAACAGACACACAGATCAATGGAACAGAACTGAGAGCCCAGAAATAAACCCACACATCTATGGACAGTTAATTTTCAACAGGGAAGCCAAGAACATACAAGGGAGAAAGAAAAGCCTCTTCAATAAATGGTATTGGGAAAAATGGACAGCCACATGCAAAAGAATGAAAGTAGATGATTATCTTTCACCATATACAGAAATTAACTCAAAATGTATTAAAGACTTAAACATAAGACCTGAAACCATGAAACTTCTAGAAGGAAACATAACTGCTATACCACACTGTTTATTGACAAGAAGAACCAAAAACAGATGTGAAAGCCCTGAGGAAATACAGCAACAATATGAAAAATCAGTACAACTTGACAGATATTAATGCAAAGCTACAACTAAGAGCCCTATTCCAGTAAAATTATCCAATGCAGTATTAACTTGGATACAGTTTCTGCAGAAACATATCCTAAATATTATTCAAAACTATTAAAAACAAAAGCATATTCATGGGGTATCTAGGTTAAGAAAATTGAAAGATGGAGAAACATATTGACAAGCAGGAGAATTTCTAATATGAGAAGATTAGTCAAGTGTCACTTTTCAGAAACAAGTATGTGAGCAGGAAAGTTCCCATACAACTACCAAAGAAAAACATGCTTTGTTGTAAACACAGCTAAAAAAGATACATATTCAACTCCTTGTGCAGACCAATATAAAATAAGCACACCAGAAACTACTTTTCCCACTGATTCCAACTAAAAACTCCAGACAAAAATACAAAAAGCAGTTATACTTAAGAAATCCAAAAAGTGAATTATAGCTGGCAGTATTCAGAGGAAAAATCACAATGTGAAGTATGGTGAGTTTTCTATATATTTTTTTTCCTTTTCTTTTCCCTACCTTTCTTTTCTTTTTGTTTTTTTGAGGAAGACTAGCCCTGAGCTAACTACTGCCAATCCTCCTCTTTTTGCTGAGGAAGATTGGCCCTGAGCTAACATCCATGCCCATCTTCCTCTATTTTATATGTGGGATGCCTCTCACAGCATGGCTTTTGTCAAGCGTTGCCATGTCTGCACCCAGGATCTGAACCGGCAAACCCCAGGCCGCCAAGAAGCAGAATGTGTGAACTTAACTGCTGCACCACCAGGCATGCCCCTTCCTTACCTTTCTTACCCTCTGCCCTTTGACCAAAGATGGATTGAATTAGGGAACTGCACAGTGGGCAAAGGAAGGAAAAGAAACAAGGGAAACCCAATTTTCTGCTAAGAGAACGAGGAAAGGAGCCCTGTGAACTGCAGAGTGTGTGGGGGGAATACCGCTTTTGTTTTCTCTCCACCAGCCTTGCCCCAGGGATAGCCCCAGTCATGGAATGGCACGGCCATGGTGATGATACAGTGGAAATTAACAGCCCAAGACAACACTCATCTTTCTGCACAGAAGAATCAGAAAAAAAGAGTCCTAGGTTTTTAAAGAACAGGGAGTAATCTCTAGGTGATTTTTTTTTCACTTTTCCCTCACCACTGCACTCTAAAGTAGGTCCAATCCTGCAGGTCTGCACACCACAGAAGGCTCAAACTCTGAGAAAACCTCAGCCTCATGGCCAGAGTAACCATGAAAAGTCGCCAATGGGAGCCACAAAGTGTGGAGAAAAGCCTGGAGAGTATAAATCAACACAAGTCCTGGGCTTATGCCAAAGCTGTGCATATGCTGAATACACCCAAAGAAGCACCGCAATGACTCTGAGAGCTGAACTACAATATGAGCCTCAAACTAACCCTTCAATGCTTCATGCAAGGTCAGAGCCAAAAAGCACAGCAAAGGCTTTGAAAATTGAACTGATGTTGGAACCACTGCCCAGAAGACGTGAGACAGAATTTGAGCACAAGGTTAATTTCCTGCTAAAATAACAATAACAACAACAACAAAATCAACACTACATAATGGATTTTAATATGACACAGACAACATAAAATTTCAAAATGTCCAGGATGCAAAAAAATACTTGATATATTAAGAACCAGGAAAATCTGAACAATTTTCAAGGGAAAAGAGTCAACTGAAGAACACCTTCAGACGACTCAGACGTTGGAATTATCAGGCAAAGACTTCAACAGTTATTATAACCATCCTTCATGAGTAAGGAAGGTGAACACTCTTAAAATGAAGGACTACATAGTAATTCTTAGCAAAAACCAGAAACTGTAAAAAGAATAAAATGGAAATTTTAGAACTGAAAAATACAGTGTCTCAAAAAACTCACTGAATGGGCTAAACAACAAAATGAAGATAACTAGTGAGTCAGTCAGTTGGAAGGTGAATAAAATATCTAATCTCAAATAAAGTTTATAAAAACTAAACACAGATTCAGGGACCTATGGGACAAAATAAAAAATTCACATTATTGGAGTTCCTGAAGGAGAGGAGACATTGGCACAGAAAAAATATTTGAAGAAATAATGACTGAAAAAAATTTGGTGAAAGAAATGGATTTAAAGATGTGAAAATTTCAGTTAAATAAAACCATGCCCAAACCCATCAAAATCAAAGAACTGAAAAAATTAAAATAAATTTTAAAGAATTGTAAAGGAAGCCAAAAAACCCAACACATCTCATATAGGGAAACAATTATTTGAATGAATGCAGAGTTTGAATCAGAAACTATGGAAGTCACAAAACAGCTGAACTACATAGTTAAAGTACTGAAAGAAAAAAGCTATCAACCTAGAATTCTACACTCATTGAAAATATCCTGCAAGTATGAAGGCAACTCATAACACTTTTACATAAGGGAAAATCAGAGAATTTATTGGGGGAAGACTTGTTCTGAAAGAAATGCTAAAGAAATTCTTCACTGAATGGAAATGAAGCCAGAGGGCAATCCAGAATTTCAAGCAAAAAGAATAGTAAATATCTAGGTAAAAATAACAGACTATTTTCTCCTGCTAATTTACTTTGAATAGCCATTACTGCTGAGAGCAAAACTTACAACATGTCGGGAGAGTTTTTATTCTATGTAAAAATACATATGACAATCATAATCACAAAGGGGAGAGGGAACAGGGACCTAGGGAGGGAAGTGTCCAGGTTTATTTGAAGCAGTAAAATATTAACTCTAAGTAGACTGCACAAAGCAGGCATATATATTTTGATTCCTAGAACAACCATGAAAAAGCAACAAGCAAAAGAGGCCAAGAGATACATTGAAATGCAATGCTAAAAACATTCAAATATCCAAAGAAAGGAAGAAAGGAGGAAGAAGGAAACAAAAAACAGAGAGGACAAACAAAAAAATTTAAAAATGGAAGGATTAAAGTAAATGAATTGAACAATTTCATAAAATTTAAACTAAAACACCTTGACTATCAAATTGCATTTTTTTTAAGGAAGATTAGCCCTGAGCTAACATCTGCCACCAATCCTCCTCTTTTTGCTGAGGAAGATTGGCCCTGAGCTAACATGTGTGCCCATCTTCCTCTATTTTATATGTGGGATGCCTACCACAGCATGGCTTGATAAGCGGTGTGCAGGTCCATGCCAGGGATTGGAACCAGTGAACCCCAGGCCGCCAAAACGGAGTGTGTGAACTTAACCAATATGCCACCAGGTCAACCCTAAGTCCAAGTGTATTTTTTTAAAAAGACCCAACTATATACACTGTCTACCAGAAACCCACTTAAATATAAAAATGTACACAGATTAATATAAAAAATAATGAAGAGATACAGCATGCAAACACTACTCAAATGGAAGAAGGAATGTACTGTCAGACAAAATAGATGTCAGAAAAAGAAAAATTACCAGAGATAAAGAAGGATATTACATAACGATAAAAGAGTCACATCGCCAAAAAGAAATAACAGTCATAAATGGATAACACAACAGAAGTAGGACAATTACACAAGGTGGAACTAATATAACTAAAAAGAGAAATACACAAATGCTCAATTATACAATTATAGTTGAAGATGTCAGTACTCTTTCTTGAATAAATGATAGAGCAAAGGAGAAAATGAGTAAGGATGTAAAAACACTATGAATCAACTTAATCTAATTTACACATTTACAGACCTCTCCACACACAAAGAGTAGAATATACATTCTTTTCAAGTGCACGTTACACTCAACAAGATACGCCATAAACCTTACCAAATCTAGAATAAACTATAAATTAAAGCTTATCAAATTTAAAAGAACTGAAATCATACATGGTATGTTCTATCAGACATAATGAAATTGAAATAGAGTTAATAAGAGAAAAGATATCTGAAAAATCCTCAAATATCTGGAAACTAAATAACATATACGTAAATAACCTGTGGGGCAAAAAGAAAGTCTCAGGGAAATCAGAAAATTTTTTGAATTGAATAAATATGAAAAGACAACAAATGACACTTTGTAGGATACAGCTAAATCAGTGCGTAGAGACATTTATAGCATTAAATGCTTATATTAGAAAATAAGAACTATCTCAAGTCAATAATTTATGCTTCTACCTTGAAAAATTGAGTAAATTAAACCAAAGCAAGAGAAGAAAATAATAATACATCAATGAAATTGAAAAGAGATAAACCTTTGACCAAATTCAACTGAATCAAGAGCTAGTTATTTGAAAAGATCAATAAAATTGATAACCTTTTAACCAGAGTGAAAAAGGAAAAAAAAGGAGAGAGAGAGAGAGAACATCCAAATTTCCAGTATCAGAAATGAAAGAGCAGACACCAATACATACCCTACAGATAATAAAGGAACACCATAAACAACTTTTACGCTCCTAAGTTGACAGCTTAGACGAAATGAAACAATCACTTAGAAGACACAAATTATTAAAACTCACTCTAGAAAAGAACATCTAATTTTAATAGTCCTAATTCTATTAAAGAAGTTGAATTTGCAAAGACCTTTCAACAAAGAAAACTCAAGGAACAGATGATTTCACTGGCAAATTCTACTGAACATTAAGGAAGAAATAATATCAATTCTACACAATCTTTTCCAGGAAACAGAAGAGGAGGGAACATTTCCCAGCTCCTAGTAGGAGACTAGCATTAAACTGATACCAAAAAACAGAAAAAAAAATACCAAAACATTACAAGAATATAAAGGTACATATCAACATCTCCTTTTAACACAGACACAAAAATCCTCAACAAAATATTAGCAAATCAAATTCAGCAATATATAAAATGGATAATACATCATGGCCAAGTGGTCTTTAGTCAGGAACGTAAGGTCGATTCAACAATCAAAAATTTATCACTGCAGGGGCTGACCCCGTGGCCGAGTGGTTAAGTTCGCGTGCTCCGCTGCAGGCGGCCCAGTGTTTCGTTGGTTCGAATCCTGGGTGCGGACATGGCACTGCTCATCAAACCACACTGAGGTAGCGTCCCACATGCCACAACTAGAAGGACCCACAACGAAGAACATACAACTATGTACCGGAGGGGCTTTGGGGAGAAAAAGGAAAAAATAAAATCTTAAAAAAAAAAAAATTTATCACTGCAGCTCACCATGTTAAAAAGAACTAAAGACGAAAAACCAACGATTAAGAAGAAAAAACATTTCACAAAATTCAACAGGCAGTCATGACAAAAACTTTCGGTAAACAAGGCATAGAAGAGAACTTCCTTAAACTGATAAAGAGGATATACAAAATAACTACAGCGATCACCATATTTAATGATAAAAGACTAAATGCTCTCCACCTATATTAAGAACACGACAAAAATTTCCACTCTCACCACTCCTATTCACCTCTTATTGTAGTCAGTGCAATAAGGTAAGAAAACGAAATAAAAGGTATGCAGATATAGAGTGGCTGAATGAATTAAAAAACCAGACCTATTTATATGCTGCCTACAAGAGACTCACGTCACACACATACTGTAAGTAAAGGTATGGAAAAGCATATTCCATCCAAATGGAAACCAAAAGAAAGCTGGGGCAGCTACAGTTGTATCAGATAAAATAAACTTTAAAACAAAGACTGTAATAAGAGACAAAAAAGGGCATTAGATAATTCTAAAGGGGTCATTCCAATCAGGGGATATAACATTTCTAACTATTTATGCACTGAACATAAAAGCACCTAAATATATAAAGCAAATATTAACGGACCTAAGGGAGAAGCAGACTGCAATATAGTAACAGTAGCAGACTTTAATACCCCGCTTACATCAATGGATACATCATCCAGACAGAAAATCAATATGGAAACTTCGGCCTTAAACAATACATGAGACCAGAAGGACTTAACAGATACATACAGAACATTCCATCCAAAACCGAGAGAACACACATTCTTCTCAAGTCCACACAGAACATTCACCAAAACAGATCATACGTTAGGCCACAAAACAAGCCTTAAGAAATCTGAAAAGACTGAAACCATAAAAAACATCACTTCTGACCAAATGGTATAAAACTAGAAGTCAGTTACACGAAGAAAACTGGAAAATTCACAAATAAGTGGAGATTAAACAACATGCTACTGAACAACCAGTGGGTCAATGAAGAAATCAAAAGAGAAATCAAAATATACCTTAAGACAAAAAACGAAATACAACATACCAAAATCTATGGGATGGTGCAAAAACATTTCTAGGAGGGAAGTTCGTAGTGATAAATGCCTACATTGAGAAACAAAGGGGCCGGCTCTGTGGCCGAGTGGTTAAGTATGCAAGCTCCGCTTTGGCAGCCCAGGGTTTCACCAGTTTGGATCCTGGGCATGGACATGGTACTGCTCATCAAGCCACACTGAGGTGGCGTACCACACGCCACAGCTAGAAGGACCCATAACTAAGAATACACAGCTATGTACCAGGGGGATTTGGGGAGAAAAAGGAAAAATTTTTAAAAATTAAAAAAAAATATAAAGAAACAAAAAAAATCTCAAATAAACAACCTAACATTACACCTCAAGGAACTAGAAAAAAGAACAAATGAAGCCCACAGTTAGCAGAAGAAAGGAAATAACAAAGATCAGAACAGAAATAAATGAAATAGAGACTAAAACGACAATAAAAATATCAATGAAACCAACACCTGGTTCATTGAAAAGATAAACAAAATTGACAAACCTTTAGCTAGACACACCAAGAAAAAGAGAGCACTGAGGTGAATAAAACCAGAAACGAAAGGGGAGATGTTGCAACTGATACCACAGCAATATAAGAGATAAGACACTATTATGACAATTACATATCAATAAATTGGACAACCTAGATGAAATGGAAAATTCTTAGAAACATAACGTTCCAAGACTGAATCATGAAGAAAGAGAAAATCTGAACAGACCAATTATTAGTGAGAAGATTAAATCAGTAATCAAAAACCTCCCAACAAGCAAAAGTCCAGGACCAGACAGCTGCACCACTGAATTTTACCAAGTACTGTAAGAAGAATTAATATCAATTCTCAAAATCTTCCGAAAAATAGAAGAGGAGGGAACAATTCCAAACTCATTTTATGAGGCCAGCATCACTGTGATACCAAAACCAGACAAGGACACCACAAGAAAAGAAAATTATAGGCCAACATCCCTGATGAACATAGACGCAAAAATCCTCAACAAAATACTAGCAAATTGAGGAAAGGGGTGGAGCAAAATGGCGGGGTGAGCTGACCTGGGATTCTCTCTCCTCCAAAATACAACAAAGGATTGGAAAAACTGAATTTCAGAGAATAAATCTAATGCCAACACATTAGAGACCTACAATACCAAGAAGGCGGAGATCATAAACCTTGCTGAGGCCTCGGAGGTGCTGGAACTGGTAGGACAGAACGTCACTCCCCCGCCAGAGTCTGCAATCTCTGCTGCGCGGTCCGGGAAGGAGCGGGGCAGGGGCCGCGAGACCAGGAGACCATCCAGGACTCCTGCGGCTGGTTCAGTGGAAACCCGCTGACGGGGGAACGCTTCCATGCACGGGGATCCCATAAACCCAGGGCCTCAGGAGACCAGAGAACAGAACTGATCCGAATCCAGATCAGGGCGTGAGAATAGCAGCCCCTCCCTCCCGGCAAAGCCACTGGGCGCAGCCATCTTGCCCGAAGCCAGAGAGCTCAGAACATGAGGCTCTCGACCCCCATCTAGTGGCGACAGGCTGTAACTGCAACCGAATTCTACCACCATGCGAAAAAACCGCTCCTCTACCATCTAGCAATTTATAAAAGCCCCAGACCAGAAGGAAACCAATAAAAACAGAATTAAGTCCTGAGGACTTGGAATTAGGTAAACTAAGTGATAAAGAGTTCAGAGCACCTATAATCAAAAAACTCAATGAGGTAGAGAGAAAGATAGAGAAACAAGCCAGTGAGTTCTGGAGTTACTTCACAAAAGAGATTGAAATTATAAAGAAGAATCAAACAGAATTACTAGAGATGAAAAACACAATGGACCAGATAAAACAGAATATGGATTCCCTGAATGCCCGTTTAGACACCACAGAAGAGCAAACTAACATAATTGAAGATAGACAGGCTGAATGGCTCCAAACAGAGGAAGAAAGAGAACTAAGAATTAAGAAAAACAAGGAAAATCTCTCAGAGATAGTGGATTCAATGAGGAGTAAGAACTTAAGGATCATAGGAATTCCCGAGAATGTGGAAAAGGAAAATGGAGCAGAAAGTGTGCTTAATGAAATTATAGAAGAGAACTTCCCAAATCTAGGGATTGACGGAGAAATGTGTGTAGAAGAAGCTTTCAGACCTCCTAGATTTGTCAATGTAAAAACACCTACTGCAAGGCACATAGTAGTACAAATGCCAAGAAGGAGAGATAAAGAAAGAATACTCAGGGAAGCAAGAAAAAAGAAGAGAATAACCTACAAAGGAGCTCCTCTCAGACTTTCAGCAGATTTCTCTACAGAAACCTTACAAGTTAGGAGAGAATGGAGTGACATATTCAAAGCTTTAAATGATAAAAATCTTCAGCCAAGAATATTCTATCCAGCAAGAATTTCCTTCAGATATGAGGGAGAAATTAAATCTTTTCCAGATAAACAAAAGTTCAGGGAATTTGTAACTAACAGCCCTCCACTACAAGAAATCCTCAAGAAGGCTCTCATACCTGAAAAAAGAAAAAAGGGAGAAAGGGGTCACAAACCACAGAGTAGGGAGACCGATGGATAGAACCAGAAGAGGATAGCAAATATTCAACTATAGCATTAGGGTAAAGGTAAGGAAACTACCAAAACAAGGACGATCTTATCACTCTAACTACAAATTCATAACACGAGTTGGAATAAGAAATGAAAATAATTATTTAGGAGGCCAAGAGCAAAGGGTGTAAATCAGTATAGGCCAAGTAAGTAAGAGACCACCAGAGAATAGACTATATTATACACGAAATTCTAAATACAAACTTCAGGGTAGACACTAAACTAAAAAACAGAACAGACTCACAAAACATAAATAAGGAAAAATCTAAGAAACTCAGCATAAGAAATTGCAGTATTAAATGGGTAGGCGAAAGCACAGAGGAAAAGAAACACAGGAAAACATGATAATGAGCGACAGATTGACAGCATTAAGTCCACATGCATCAATAATCACTCTCAATGTAAACGGATTGAAGTCTCCAATAAAAAGACACAGAGTGGCAAAATGGATTAAAGAACAAGATCCAACAATTTGTTGCCTCCAGGAAACACACCTCAGCCCCAAGGACAAACACAGGCTCAGAGTGAAGGGGTGGAGGACAATACTTCAAGCTAATAGCAAGGAAAAAAAGGCAGGTGTTGCAATTCTCATATCAGACTAAGTGGATTTCAAGATAAGACAGGTAAAGAGAGACACAGAGGGACAATATATAATGATCAAAGGGACACTTCATCAAGAAGAAATAATGCTTATAAATATCTATGCACCCAACACAGGAGCACCAAGATTCATAAAGCAACTATTAACAGACCTAAAGGAAGATGTTAAAAACAACACAATAATAGAAGGGGACCTAAGCACCCTACTCACATCAATGGACAGATCATCCAGACAGAAAATCAACAAGGAAATAGTGGAGCTGAATGAAAAACTAAAACAATTGGACTTAATAGACATATATAGATCACTTCACCCTAAAAGAGCTGAATACACATTCTGCTCAAGTGCACATGGAACATTCTCAAGGATAGACCATATATGTTGGGAAACAAGGCAAGCCTCTACAAATTTAAAAAATTGAAATAATAAGCATCTTCTCTGATCATAATGCTATAAGGCTAGAAATTAATTACAAGAAAAAAGCTGAGAAAGGCACAAAGATGTGGAGACTAAACAACACACTACTGAACAAGCAATGGATCATTGAAGAAATTAAAGAAGAAATCAAAAAATACCTGGAAACAAATGAAAATAAGATGCCACACCAACTCATATGGGATACAGCAAAAGCTGTATTAAGAGGAAAATTCATCACAATACAGGCACATCTTAACAAACATGAAAAATCCCAAATAAGCAATCTTAAATTACACCTAACTGAACTAGAGAAAAAAGAACAAATAAAGCCGAAAGTCAGTAGGAGAGAAATAATAAAAATCAGAGCAGAAATAAATACTGTTGAAACGAAAAAGGCAGTAGAAAGGATCAATGAAACAAAGAGCTGGTTTTTTGAGAAGATAAATAAAACTGACAAACCCCTAGCCAGACTTACAAAGAAAAAAAGGGAGAAAGCTCAAATAAACAAAATCAGAAATGAAAGAGGAGAAATAACAATAGACTCTGCAGAAATACAAGGGATTATAAGAGAATACTACAAAAAACTATATGCCAACAGAATGGATAACCTAGAGGAAATGGATAAATTCTTGGATTCCTACAATCTCCCAAAGCTCACTCAAGAAGAGGCAGACAATTTGAACAGACCAATCACAAGGAAAGAGATTGAAACAGCAATCAAAAACATCCCAAAGAATAAAACCCCAGGACTAGATGGCTTTCTTGAGGAATTCTACCAAACTTTCAGAGAGGATATAATACCTAGCCTTTTCAAGCTATTCCAAAATATTAGGGAAGATGGAACACTTCCTAACACATTCTATGAGGCCAACATCACGCTGATACCAAAACCTGACAAGGACACCACGAAAAAAAAGAGAACTACAGGCCAATATCACTGATGAACGTAGATGCAAAAGTTCTAAACAAAATTTTGGCAACCAGAATTCAGCAATTCATCAAAAGGATCATACATCAGGATCAGGTGGGATTCACACCAGGGACACAGGGATGGTTCAACATCCGCAAATCAATCAACGTGATACACCACATCAACAAACTGAGGAATAAAAACCACATGATCATCTCAATAGATGCAGAAAAGGCATTTGACAAGATCCAACAGTCATTTATGATAAAAACTCTGAACAAAATGGGCATAGAAGGAAACTACCTCAACATAATAAAGGCCATATATGACAAACCCATAGCCAACACCATACTCAATGGGCAAAAACTGAACGCCATCCCCCTGAAAACAGGAACGAGACAAGGATGCCCTCTATCACCACTCTTATTTAACATAAGTACTAGAGGTCCTGGCCAGAGCAATCAGGCAAGAAAAAAGAATAAAAGGAATCCAAATAGGGAGGGAAGAAGTGAAACTCTTGCTGTTTGCAGACGACATGATCTTATATATAGAAAACCCCAAAGAATCCATTGGAAAACTCTTAGAAGTAATCAACAACTACCGCAAAGTTGCAGGGTACAAAATCAATTTGCATAAATCAGTAGCATTTCTATATTCTAATAATAAACTAACAGAAAAAGAACTCAAGAACACAATACCATTCACAATTGCAAGAAAAAGAATAAAATACTCAGGGTAAATTTAACTAAGCAAGTGAAGGACCTATATAATGAAAATTGCAAGGCCTGTCTGAGAGAATTGGATGATGACATAAGGAGATCGAAAGACATTCCATGTACATGGATTGGAAGAATAAACATAGTTAAAATGTCCATTCTACCTAAAGCAATCTACAGATTCAACGCCATCCCAATCAGAATCCCAATGACATTCTTTACAGAATTAGAACAAAGAATCCTAAAATTCACATGGGGCACCAAAAGACCCCGAGTTTCTAAAGCAATTCTGAGAAAAAAGAACAAAATGGGAGGCATCACAATCCCTGACTTCAAAACATACTACAAAGTCACAGTAATCAAAACAGCATGGTACTGGTACGAAAACAGGTGCACAGATCAATGGAACAGAATTGAAAGCCCAGAAATAAAACCACACATCTATGGACAGCTTATCTTTGACAAAGGAGCTGAGGGCATACAATGGAGAAAAGAAAGTCTTTTCAACAAATGGTGCTGGGAAAACTGGAAAGCCACATGTAAAAGAATGAAAATTGACCATTCTTTTTCACCATTCACCAAAATAAACTCAAAATGGATCAAAGACCTAAAGCTGAGACCTGAACCATAAGGCTTCTAGAAGAAAACATAGGCAGTACACTCTTTGACATCAGTATTAAAAGGATCTTTTCAGACACCATGTCTTCTCAGACAAGGGCAACAATAGAAAGAATAAACAAATGGGACTTCATCAGACTAAAGAGCTTCTTCAAGGCAAAGGAAAACAGGATTGAAACAAAAAAACAACCCACTAACTGGGAAAAAATATTCACAAGTCATATATCTGACAAAGGCTTAATATCCATAATATAGAAAGAACTCTCACAACTCAACAGCAAAAAATCAAACAACCCGATCACAAAATGGGCTGGAGACATGAACAAACAACCCAATCAAAAAATGGGCTGGAGATGTGAACAGACATTTCTCCAAAGAAGATATACTGATGGCCAACAGGCACATGAAAAGATGCTCATCATCGCTGATCATCAGGGAAATGCAAATCAAAACTACAGTAAGATATCACCTTACACCCATTAGAATGACAAAAATATCTAAAACTAATAGTAACAAATGTTGGAGAGGTTGTGGAGAAAAAGGAACCCTCATACACTGCTGGTGGGAATGCAACCTGGTGCAGCCACTATGGAAAACAGTATGGAGATTCCTCACAAAATTAAAAATACAACTACCATACGATCCAGCCATCCCACTACTGGGTATTTATCCAAAGAGCTTGAAGTCAGCAATCCCAAAAGTCCTATGTACCCCAATGTTCATTGCAGCATTATTTACAATAGCCAAGACATGGAAGCAACCTAAGTGCCCATCAACAGATGAATGGATCAAGAAGATGTGGTACATATATACAATGGAATACTACTCAGCTGCAAAACAGAAGAAAATCATTCCATTTGCAATAACATGGATGGACCTTGAGGGAATTATGTTAAGTGAAATAAGCCAGCTGGAGAAGGATAATCTGTGTATGACTTCACTCATATGAGGAATTTAAAAATGTGGACTAAGAGAACAGTTTAGTGGATACCAGGGGAAAGGTGGGGTGGGGGGTGGGCACAAAGGGTGAAGGGGTGCACCTACAACACAAATGACAAACATTAATGTACAACTGAAATTTCACAAGATTGTAACCTATCATTAATTCAATAAAAAAAAATAGTAGCAAATTGAATTCAAGAATACATTAAAAAGATTATATACCATGCTCAAGTGGGATTTATTCCAGGGATATAAGGATGGTTAAACAGCACAAAATCAATCAATGTGACACACCATATTAACAAATTGAAGGACAGTAATTATACGATCATCTTAACAGATGCAGAAAAAGCACGTGACAAAATTCAACACACATTTATAATAAAAACTCTCAACAAAGTAGGTATAGAAGGAATATACCTCAACATAATAAAGACCATATATGATAAACCCACAGCTGACATCATACTCAATGGTGAAAAGCTGAAAGCTTTTTCTCTAAGATCAGGAACAAGGCAAGGATGCACATTTGTGCCACTTTTATTCAACACAGTACAAGTTCTAGCCAGAGCAATTAGGCAAGAAAAGGAAATAAAAGGCACCCAAGTTCAAAAGGAAGAAGTAAAACTGTCACTATTTGCAGATGACATGATATTATATATAGAAAACCCTGAAGACTCCACCAAAAAACTGTCAGAACTAATAAATGATCAGAAAAGGTGAGAATAAGGCATGAGGGTGACATTTGGAAGGAAAATGGCTGAAAATTCATGTAGGGAGCAATTATATCCCTCAGTTCCCAATTCCGTCCATCAGAGCAAATGACTGTATACCTCCCTTGAAGTATTCCAAGGTAAAGTGAAGTGGTTTCAAACCTAGGGACACCAGGCATACAGGGGAATAGAAGAGTGTCATAATGGGAACCAGTGGATTTTGTGAATAATCTACAGAACTTCCAAAACAGGATGATGGTGAAGAGTGAGTCTAGTGGAACACCAAGTATACAGAGCAACCAATCCAAAAGGCAGCACATAAGAATGTACTTAGAGATTTTTCTAAGGAGATGCATTTGATAGAATATGTGTTATGAAGAATATATTGAGAAGATTCAGACTATTATTAAAGAGTTTGAGGTAATTAATAATATATATAGGAAACTAAGCAAAAAAAAAAAGGGCGAGAGAAAGAGGGAAAGGGGGAAAGACAATTACCAACTCTGTGAAAATCAACAAGTTTGGCACAAAAGAAAATAGCAACTATAATGTGCTATGTGGCTTAGCTGTGAACATGCACACATGCACAATAACATACACGTTGAATACTAATATAAACACATTACATAAGTCAATTATATTGATAGGATGAGGATTGGGGGTTAGTTAGATGTGAAAGAGAACTAAATTCTCAACTTTTTAAGTGAGAAATCAGTAGACAATTCCTAAAACTGAAAAATTAAGTAGTAGCAACAGAAATATGGTATTTAGAGATATATAGGCAAATACCAAATGATTCTACAAAAAGAATTAAGTTAGTTGTTCCTAGGGAAGTGCAGTCACGGCAGGTGCAGAAAACTGCTGCTATTCTGTAATACACTTTGTATTACAGGTAGAACTATTTGACTCTTTAAATACACATATAATTTGAAAAGATAAAAACTAAAAAACTACAGAAAGAAAACAAAGTATATTTTTAAAAAGAGGCAATGAAAATTCTAGAAAGAGCAAAATATAATCATAGTACAGTAATTGGCTTAGCAGTGAATTAACTTGCATAATCAGATAATTTTCATAATCACGAAAAGGTAAACAATGACACCAATTAAGGCAGAAACTAATTACCTATGCCATATCCATTTTCTCTCATTTCCTTAAAATAAAACTCCACTGTTGTTTGGGGTAGTAACAAGAATATCTAAAATATCCTGCCTTGCATCCCAAATGAGAGCATGTGACTAAACTTTAGCCAATAAGACATAGCCGAAAGCTGCAGGACAGAACTTCCAAGCAAAGTTCCTTAAGATTGGGAAAGAAAACTAGCATGTGCCGTTTTTGCTTCTCCATTCTCCCCAACCACCTGCCTGAAAAAACTGACATGATTGCTAGAGCTCTAAAAGCTATCTTGGATCATGAAGTGATCTTATCAACAACCACGCTCTCAGGAGAGTGAAGGACAAACAAGGAGCCTGGTTCCCTGATGACTGTGGAGCTGTTATCCCATTCCTGGACTGTCAATCTCTACAATTCTTTCATGTGAGAGAAAAATGAACCTTAGCTCATTCAAGTGACTGTTATTTCCCGTTTCTTTTACTAGAAGCCAAATATAATTCTGATAGAAGATAGAAAGTTAAATAGTAGAGAGACAGACAGATTTAACTAAAAATTATGACATAAAAATTTTAGCAGGGGGAGTGAGGGTACAAAATGAACTAAGAATATCAAATCCTTTCTTGCATAATAGGAAGTCAACAGATAATGTCCAAAACAGAAAATATAAACCAACATAGAAAAAAGAAAAGAGTGGGAGCATTTCATTAAGCTTTCATCATATGCTTCGTGGTTTTGCTTTTTAAAACTATTTAAAATTGTACATTATTACTTAGACAAAAACTAAGAACCAAAATATTAAGTACTGAATAATTTAATCTGCCACCACAAAAATGTAGCACTAATGTATAGTGAAGAAATAACCTTTTTCAAAGAGGCGTCTAGCCTTTGCCTTGGGCTACTGGAGGTGATCTATAGGCCCCTAGAATGTCCTACCTGATAGGAGTGTCCTTGTTTGCCTGAGGGCTTTGGTCCCTGGACAGTCTAACAATGTGATTTATGATGGGGGCTTTGGGCCACATCACATCAGTTCTGATCTCCAGGGGAAGTGGAGACTCAGGGTATTAGCCTGACCTCTGGGAGAGAATAGAGATCAGGTCAGTCACACAGGGAGCATGTGATCAAGTCCCAGTAAAAAGGTTGGACACGAAAAGCTCAGGGGAACATCCCTGGTTGGAAACACTGGGCATACTGTCACACACAGTGGCCCAGAGGAGGTAATGTCATCCATGACTCCATGGTGAGAAGACTAGAAGTTCTCTGTTTAGACTCCTCCTTGACTCAGCCCAATGCATCTCCTCCCTTGGCTGATTTTAATCTGTATCCTTTCCCTATAATAAACTGTAATCGTGAGTATAACAGCTTTTGATCAGTTCTGTGAGTCCTTCTAACAAATTAGCAAAACTCAGGGTGGGTTTAGGAATCTCTCAAACTTCAACTGGTGTCAGAAGTGAGGGCAGTCTGGTGGACACTGTGCCCTCTCAACTCTGTGCTTTGGCCAACTCCGGGTAACTAAAGAGGAAGGAGAGGAAAGAAGATAAAGAAAGAGGGCAAAAAGGATGTTACATTTCTAGAGCACCTACTAGAATCCCTACTGAGTGTTTTATATACATTCATTTAATCCTGACAACCCTAATATAACAGATGATATTATTTCCACTTTATATATAAGGAAATTACATGTAAAGGTCAAGTAGTGGAACAGTGCCATAGAGCAAGTGCTTAGCAGGTCCAGGACACAAATCTAGCTTTTTGGATTCCAAGGCTCATGTACCTCTCACTACATTATGCTGCCTCCCTAAACCACAATGCTTCCCATATCAGTTATTCATGGAGTGCTTAGAGTCTTAATTTTGACATCACTATATGCTTAAATGTTCTGTCTGTGATAGTCTAATACCTAGAATCCAGGACCTGATCTATGAAGTTCTTTGTAAAACTAGCACAGTTCCCACTCCAATTATTCTTGACAAAGGAAAATAAAAGTCACTTCACAGTAATTCAAAGTTAAGTGATACAAAAAAAACATAGTGAATTCAAAGTTATAAATTAACTTAGTACTAAAATTAAGTACCTATTGAATTTATTAAGTGCTTATCTACCTCCAGACTTCTTTAACATGGGGAAAAAAAGTTAACTGCAAAAGAAACAGGAAAAATTACAAACTCTGAAGTTTATTACAAACAAATCAAAGGAAGCATCAAAAAGAAATTCCTGCACATTCAGAAAAATGTTTGTCATAACAATATTACTAATCCCTCATGCATTACAGCTGTTGCTTTTCTTTGTGGAAACTAAACAAATTGCTTTATTAAAAATTATATGAGGAAATCAAAAGGTGAATAGACAAGTAAGAGTCATAAAACCAGTCACTGGGAAAAACATTTAAGAGGAAGACATACTACTGTACTGCATTTCCAAATAGGAGCAAAAAAGAGTTCTGGGATAAGTAAAGATTTTTAAAAGTAATTTCCTATATGTGCACATACAAGATCACGGTTGTTTTACTTTAGACTTTTGGAAGCACATTTATTTTAAGTCTTATTATCAAAAAGGTTGTGAAATAAATAAGGGCAAAGACTCAAATAAGGCTAAATGGATGCTACCTTTAAATACAAAACCAAATTTGAAATATATAGATACTGAACTATCTCATTTGAGTTAGGAATAACATTCTAAATGGGTACAAAGATAAGAAGTAATTTCCTTTCTAGAGTATTGTGATCAGCAGAGTCCAACTACCAAACCAAAATCAGCCTCTGGGCAGAGGGTCACCCTGGGCACCAGGGCTTCCTCCAGGAGATTCTTGGGTCCATAGGAGACTCAGAACAAAGAATTACCCGGATGAGGAGGACTGGCAGTGGGGCATCAGAAAGTGAATCACGGAGCTTATGTGATAACAACTATATTTCTTTCTGTGGTCACCCAACACCATTCCAATGAACACTGAATGCCTGTTCGCAAGTTTTGGCAGGGAAACAGCTATGTCATATATCCCTTCCCAAAGAAAAGGTTGTTTCTA
Source organism: Equus przewalskii (assembly GCF_037783145.1). Taxonomy (NCBI): domain Eukaryota; kingdom Metazoa; phylum Chordata; class Mammalia; order Perissodactyla; family Equidae; genus Equus; species Equus przewalskii. The sequence continues at coordinate 10,909,541 of NC_091847.1, forward strand.
TCTAAGAAGGTATTCACCTTCAGGAGAGACACACATAGAGCAAGAGAAAGTAGGCCCGAAGCTAACCACCTAGTTTCATCAAATCAACCATGGCAATTTGTTGTGTGTCTAGTGGCCTAGACAGACAGCCCTTATATTCAGTACAATACAAAAAGCCAGTATGATGGCAAAGATACTTAAATGATTATTCTCTCAAAGAATACGAAACACGTCATAAGGCAGCGCATTACCAGTCCTGTGTTCCATGCACACTATGAATATGGTAGTTAAGAGATGAACACTGTGGGGGGCTGGCCCAGTGGCACAATGGTTAAGTTTGGACACCCTGCTTCAGCAGCCCAGGGTTTGCTGGTTGAGATTCTGGGTGCAGACCTAACACACCGCTCATCCGTGCTGTGGTGGCATCCCACACAGAAGGACTAGAAGGATTTACAACTAGGATATACAACTATGTACTGGGACTTTGCGGAGGGGGGGAAGGAAAATTGGCAACAGATGTTAGCTTCAGGCCAATCTTCCTCACCAAAAAAAAAAATGATAGAAAGAGGGAGAGAGATACAAATTGTGGGATAAAATATTTATGAATTATTTTTAAGATGCTGGATATGTAAACAACAAACACAAAATTGTTACATAATTAAGTGTTAAGAATTGATCAGTCAAGGCAAGTTTCTCTGATATACATATAAAATAAATATATAAAACCCAGAAACCCAGAAAAACAATCCGAATGATACAAAAGGCAGACAGTAAAAAATTAAACCTCCCTCTCATCTCTGACCTCTAATATGTCAGCTACCCTTCAAGTAGCAAGGGAGACAGTGCTCGGAGGACATTCCTAGGTACGGATGAAGGCAGGACACAGGTGTATGATATGAAGAGGTCAGGGTAAGATGCCTGCAATCACTAGGGGGACATATTGGCAGACTGTACTCTCCCAAAAAGTCCATAGCAGTATTTTGGATTTCACATGATCTTTTAGAACCTTTCCACTTTCCACCAAGAGACAGTCTATTTCCGTTTGATCCTGAGTATGACTTTGTCATAGCCTTGACAAATAGAATACGGTGGAGGTCACATTATATGACTCCCAAGGACAGATCAGAAAAGGCAACAGGTCTACAGCCTAGCTCCCTCTCTCTCTAAGAATGCTCACCTTTGGAATGCAGCCACCGTGCCGTGAGGAAGTCCAGGGCAGCACACAGAGAGGTCACATATGGGTGTTTAAGCCCCAGCTAAGGTCTCAGGTAACAGTCATATGAGTGAATAAGCTTTTAAATGATTCTAGCCTCCAGCCTTTGAGTCTTCCCACTGAGGCCCAACACATGGAGCAGATACAAGCCATCCCTATGTGAATTCCTGACTCAAAGGATCCCTGAAGACAATAAACATGCCACTAAGTTTTGGGGTAGTTTCTTATGCAGTGCTTACAGTTGGAACAGGCTGGTTCTCCCCAACTCTTCCTTATCACAGAAGCTACTGCTAAACAGTTGTACTGTTTAGTGCTGTACTGTAAAATTAAAGCCAAAAAATTAGGAAAAAAATCCTCAAAGGTTGGTGAAATCAATCCATGTAGTATGGATACTATACATTTTAAAGTACTTAATGGAAACATGTTTTTGGTGAATTGATGATGAATTCCAGGCATGAGGAAGACAACACACTCCACAGGCTGGCTACAGTGAAATAAATGGCTGTGCCAAAGCCACAGTGAAAAGAGAACTGGAAACCGAAGCATCACCAATGGACTTATCTCACTCCTATGTCTACAAAAAAAGAGAAAGAGAAAGAAGCACTAGTGAAGTTATATCAACTCCTTCATTACATCATTTCCTCTCAGGAAAATACACAGAAAAGGCTTTGATGAGATGAATACCAGATGGGGGAGAAAAAAAAAAAGCAGACTCTAGCAACAACGAATATTTCATCTGTGGTACAGAAAGCTTTTAGGGGAAGCAATGACTCCAACAGCTAACACTTTACAAATCACTGCTTGGTAATATCCAGAGGAAACTGAGCGGTTCTCCTTCCCAGTGAACAGAGAGATGCTGGGGAACCTAGCAGCCGCCCACAATGGGGACTATTGAGACTTAATGAACATAAGACAACAAACATCAGAGGATCAAACTCCCCTATTGGTTTGCAAGCTATCACATACCACTGCAAAGGTTGTCAACTGCATAACTGTGGAGCCATTCACATAGATTAAAATATGCAGCATCTACACAAAAGTACAAGGCAACTTGGACATTCGGAATGACTTGGGTCCAACCGCCCTGGGGAATAAATATGTGGCACTTCCAACAGTCAATCTCTCATACTATCCCTCTTAAGTAAGTTTTCTGATGACCTGAAGTAATGGGAGAGAAAGTTTCTAGTATCATAGTACTTATTATTCTAGTAATATGCTCAACTCTATTAGAACTGATATTTAAATATATATATAAATAAATACAAACATACATTAAAAATATATTAAATATATGTCTTTCTAAAAGAGTAATTAGATAGCACATTGATTACAACATACTATTATCAACTCAAGTGCCAACAGGAGAATTATGCTTAGATGGGAAACACAGAAAATCCTTCTACAATATTTTGAAACAAACACAGAACTGTAAGTTAAAATGAAAACTAAATATTAACTAATATTAAGTTAAAACAAGAATTATTAAGTTTAACCCCTCCCAAAAAGCATCCTAATGAGTAACAGGAAAAAAGGCCTATTTTTCTTATATCAATTCTCTAATTCATAAGAGTTTCCATTAACTAGAAATTTTTATGAAGCAGAATTCCCTTCATTGAATATTACCTCTGCTTGACAACCTATGCTCCAACTATCTATTAATAAATGACAGAAAACAAAAGAACTAAAATTCTAACTTTCTTAAAAAGCACATTAGTTGGGTATGTTAGATAATATCCTTAAAGGTACTACTCTGCAGCCCCTTTTCCAATGTGAAGTGACTTCGAATTGGGATAAAAAAGATAAATTAGTGATCCTGCTATACAGTAATACATATAGAAAATTTTAAGCTGAAGAAACTGGCAAATAAAGATTAATATTTCATTTTTTCCAGCTTTATTAAGATATAATTGAAATATAATATTGCATAAGTTTAAGGTGTACAACATGATGATTTGATACATGGATATACTGTGAGACGATTATCACAATAAGGTTAGCTAGCACACCCATCACCTCACATGATTACCTTTTTGTATGTGTGGTGAGAACATTTAAGATTTATTCTCTTAGTAACTTTCAAGTATAATATACAGTATTGTTGACTGCAGTCAACACGGTGTACATTAGATCCCCAGAATTTATCTGTCCTATAACTGGAAGTTTGTACCCTTTGATCAGTATCTCTCCATTTTCCTCACTCCCCAGATCCTGGCAACCACCATTCTATTCTCTGTTTCTATGAGTTCAGCTTTTTTAGATTCCACATATGAATGAAATCATACAATATTTGTCTTTTCTCTGTCTGATTTACTTCAGTTAGCATAATGCTAAGGTCCATCTATGCTGTCACAAATGGCAGGACTTCAGAAGATTAATAATTATATTACTTAAAGATTTCAAAGTATAGAAATACCCAGGAAACACAGCAGAAACAGATGCAGGTGTTATCCTGGAGAGTAGAAAGAAGGAATGAGGAATTCCAGTTTGAATATGGGCCCTGTGTTAGATACTATTATTTTCATAATGTTGAAATTTTGGATATGACAATGCTACTGTGGTAACTCATGAGATTCTTAGGCTGCTGAAGTAACTTACATGAGATTTATACCACTTACTTTCAGAAGGTTCAGAAACAACACACAGAGAGAAAAAGCAAGTTAAAGCAAATGTGTAAAATGGTAGCAACACGTCAATCTAGGTAAAAGGTATGTGGGTATTCATTTTGCTATTCTTTCACCTTTTCTATAGATTTGAAATTTTTTAAATAGAACAGAGGAATGCACCCTTGTATATCTCAAGACGTGTACAGGAATGTTCACGGCAATATTACTGATAAGAGCCCAAAGTAGAAACAATCCAAATATACACCAACAGTAAACTGAACAGGTAAATGGTGATAAACAAACAGATACGTAAATTGTGGTACAGTCATACAAAGAGTACTATACAGCAATGAAAATGAAACAACTATTATTAACATACTACGTGGGTAAAACTCACAAATAATGTTGAGCAAACAAAGTTAGACACTAACAGGATGAACAAATATTTGTTGAATAAATATTTCAGACAAGATTCAGGTAAAATCAGGGCTGTCATTTAGCTCTATTTGGCAAAAGTTTTATTCACAGACAGTAAGTACAAGTAAGAGTACAATGGAAATGTATAAATTATTTAGGAAAACAAATTCCTTTCAAGCATCTCCAAGCACATTTATAAAAAACACCCATATACTACTACTGATCTGTACCACTAGTCATAATGCACTGCTAGTTTGTCAACGTTTTAAAAGATCCAGTTTGAATTAGAACTTGTACTTCACAGTTAAAAACCTGTACTAGAAAGACTTTCTTCATTGAAAAAGGCTTTTCAAATTGTACTACAATTAAACAACTTTAGTTTTAAAATATAATCTAAATTCAGACATAACCAGAAATTATTTTTTTAAAGACATAAAATACTTACATTAACTTTGAAAGCTTGTACAGTGTTATCCAGAAGAAGAATGTTGCAAACCACCTCTGTGTGCTGTCTGTCTCGGGCCAACTCGGATGCTCGTACATTGTAGGTTCTGCCAGCAGGCAATCGGAAACGTGAGGTCATTACTGTCCACACGAGGTCTAAGCAGGAAAAAGAGATTGACTAAATAAAAAGACAGCTGAAGATAGAAGGTAGTTTAGAACACAAAAGTTACTATATATTTTTCAACCAACGCTTAAGTAAAAAGCAGTTACAAATTTTGAAACACCTGGATAAGGATTTGTAGGTATAAAAGAAAGATATCATATACAGTTCATCATCTAAACTAAAATCACAAACTGCCTGGAAGAGGAGCTTTATTTTGAACCGTTCCATTGAGAAGACAACACACAAATTTTTCAGCAAGTCATATTCCAATTCAAAATATATAAATTCAGGAGTAGCCAAAAAGAGGGAAGAAGAATCTGCCACCTCAGGAGGTGGACATTACTCCCTGATGCAAGCATTAAACACACCAGAGAACGGCAACAGGAGGGAGATTATTTAACCTTGAAGAGCCCTTCCCTTTATTAAAGATTAAGATTTGGGAAAAACATGGGTATTTGGGTTTTTTTTAAATACAACAAAACCCTTCATTTTAGCAATCCTCAAATTCAAACTAATTCTAATAGGATTATTATTATTATTCTAAAGAAAACAAAAACAAAATAAAAAACTTCAGGCTACAGATCTTTGGCTCTCAATTTTTAACCTAAGAGGGAAAAAATAAAGAACAGCTATCACAATGATATCAGCAACACTTGATGTTAAAAGACAATGAAGATGTAGCTTCGAACTTCTGAAAGAAAATTATTTGAAACACAGAATTATATATCAAAAAAATTAGCATTCATGTGGGAGAATGAAGCTAAAGACATTTCCAGAAATTCAAAGATTCAAAGTTTAAAATCCATAAAACTTCCCTCTTAAAGACAATTAGATAAAGGAAACAAACTACACTAGAAACAAATGCAAGTATATAGGATGTTTTTAATATGAGTAAGCGATAAGTAGTAAGACATTTGAATGAGTAAACCAAAAATAGTAAAATGAAACAGCAATTCAAATTGGTGGTATTCAGTAATTACAGTTGACATCGTAGACTGTTCATGTCAAGACGATTAAAGCTAAAAGTAAAAGTTAACATTACGTAAGTATCAAAAACCGTATAGAGGAAAGCAGCTTCAGAACATTGACAGAGAAGAACTAGTCAAGTAAGTTCACCAATTAAAAGACAGTGATTGGTAGTTTCCCGTTGCACCTGTAAGGAGCCTGCAAGTCCCCACTCCACTTTAACAAGTAAAAATCAGAACAGCTCTTCTTGGATCAGCAACTCTTCTTAGCTCGGTAAGAGAGGACACAGGGCAAATCGCTGCCGCCAAGACTGGAGAGAGAGGCAAATACGAAGTGTCACAGCTTACCAGAGCAGAGACTCACAAGCAGAAACCACCATGGGCTAGTGCACGAGTAGGAAAACCTGAATTGTAACTGAGCAAATTGCTGGAGGCTCAGATTCCCACAGTAAACATCAGAGGAAAACACTCTTGAGCTTCCTGCAGCTGGGGAGGAGGTGCGGGGAGGAAGGATTAGGAAACATACAGAGCACTAAGTTCTTCTTAACAAGGCCTGCCCTCAGGAGAAACTAGTTAACCAGAGCCTAAGTGACCTGGGGCAAGGAAAATACCCAACGGCCAGCTGACTTGACCCTTCCCAACAGCGAAAGGAAATACCCACCTCCAGCCCACTCTAGCTATCCTGTCTCACCTAAGGGGACTGAAAAAAACTGAGAAACACTTGTGAAGTTCACAGTCCAGAGGCACAGGCTCACTAAAACACCGAGACCTAACCATAGGACTACAAAACGCTTCCCCTCCCCCGACATTACTAAAGGCCTATTTACAGCAGCTCCTCTTAGCAGGATATCACGTCTGCCTAACAAGGAAAATCTACAACACATATCAAAAGGCAAAAAACACAGTGAGAAGAGACAGAACAAGCATCAGAACCAGACACGGAAGGGATGTTGGAATTATCAGACAGGGAATTTAAAACAACTATAATTAATATGCTAAAGGTTCTAATGAATAAAATAGCACTCAAGAATAGATGGGCAATATAAGCACAGAGATGGAAATCCTAAGAAAGAACCAAAACGAAACATTACAGGTGAAAAACACTGTAACAGGTATGAAGAATACCTTTGATGGGCTTATTAGTAGATGGGACACAGCAAAGACTCTCTGAGCTGGAGATACATCAATAGAATCCTCAAAAACTGAAAAGCAAGGAGAACAAAGATTGAAAAAAACAGAATATCAAGGACTGTGGGACAAATACAAAAGGTGTAAGATACATGTAATGGGAATGCTAGAAGAAGAGAGAAAGGAACAGAAAAAATATTTGAAAACGATGACTGAGAATTTCCCCAGATTAATGTCAGACATCCAATCAAAACCTATCTTTCAAAAGAAAGAGAAATAAAGACTTTCTCAGAGTGAAAAAAAAAAAAAAGAAGAGGGAATTTGTTGCCAGTGGATCTGCCTTGCAAGATACGTTAACAGAAGTTCTTTAGAGAGAAGGAAAATAATACAGGTCAAAACTCAGCTCTACATAAAGTAAGGAACACCACCAAAAAACGAATGTGAGGGCCGGCCTGATGGTGTAGCGGTTAAGTTTGCGAGCTCTGCTTCAGCGGCCTAGGGTTCGCAGGTTCAGATCCCAGGCACAGACCTAGCACCATTTGTCAAGCCAAGGTGTGGCAGCATCCTACATTAAATAGAGGAAGATTGGCACAGATGTTAGCTGAGCAACAATCTTCCTCAAGCAAAAAGAGGAAAATCGGCAACAGATGTTAGCTCAGGACCACTCTTCCTCACAAAAAAAAAAAAAAAAAAGGACTAAGTGAAGGTAAATTAAAAACTTTTTTCTTAATTTTTCATTCTTTAAACATTTATTGAGCACCTACTATAAACCAGACAATGCGCTGAAATATGCTGTTAACAAAACAAAGCAGCTTCTTAAAACAAGGAACTTACAGTGTAGTGTTAAAGGCAACTATTAAGCAAATAACCCCACAAATAAATCATCACAGACTATGACAAATGCTATTTATCATAAGAAAAGTTACGGCAAGCTGTGAGAGGATCTCAGCTGGGGGACTGATATGTTCTTAGACTGCAGGTGAGCCTTCCCCATGGAAGAGACATCTGAGACATCTCTTAGCTTGTCTAAAAGAGAAGATAATTACTAGAGCCCCAACTGAGCAAAATATCAAACATTTCAAGGGGGCTCTACCGATCATCTTCCATCTTACATATAAACTTTCATAAAGTCATTAAAAGAGAATATATGCACAAAGGAAAACTACTCATTTTAAGAACTCTTTAATTAGTTACCTCCTTAGTAACTACTCACCAAAGTCTAGTTTATGTTATTTCAGACAACTCTCTAACTGGTGTCTAGGAAATGCTAATGAGATTATTGTGCTTTAAATATTAGAGTTTTATTGTGAACATTTACCTACACAGTGAAATACAAACAGCAGATTATTTTGAAAACCAATTATTAACACTAAGCAAACATTTTACTGGGTCTTATCCCCATTTTTGGCAAAAACAAACAAACAAAACAAGGAATATCTTTTCCAGATATGAAGTTTTTTGGAGAATTCAGTCACATGTTTTTAGAGACTATTTAGCCAAATCTACCCTTGGACAACATACTTAGATAAACCCATCCTGAAAGTAACCCATCTACTTGGTTCCATCTTTAAACAGGTTTAGTAGATTATAAACAAAGTTAAAAGTCACTGTTCTTTAGAGACCAGGGAAACCTAAACTTGGCTATCCTAAACATGGAATATTATAACAAAAAGAACTAATAAGACGGTAGGACATTATAATTAATATATGTAAACGTTCTTATAATAAAATGTACCTACCCTCTAGCCTCAAATTCTCATGTTCCTTATACTTATGTTCACGTATAAAAGTTTTTACTTCTTCCCTGTGGTAGTACTTATATATGTATTTTAAATTACACAATAAAATTTAACCTCAAGTAGCTATTATTGCTAAAATGCTCTTCTCAAACTCACGTCACTAACAATAATGGACAGAAAATATTAAACGTTTAAATGAAAGTATTTAAGATAATGTAAATTAACTTTAAAAGAATGAAGAAATTTGTGTTGCTAAGCCCAAATACAGAAATGCACTATTTGTTTTAAATATGGTTTTAACACTCTTAAATACAGACTGTCACAAGATGTTAGCATCCTATAATTTACAATAAAACCTTATTAATTTGGACTCTGCCAACAGAGAGCTTTAAACAATTTATTTGATTATCTGGTTTGACGTTACCCTCTAAACCTTGAGGAAAAAATAAATTTATCAAACAGTAATCTTCAAATTCTTAAAAACTTTTCTTGGAAAAAAAAACTTAAACTAAGTTCTGCACTCAGGTACATGCAAAATACCCTTTCATTAAAAATATATTTGGGGGGCCAGCCCCATGGCCGAGTGGTTAAGTTCAAGTGCTCTGCTTCAGTGGCCCACGGTTTCATGGGTTCGGATCCTGGGAGGAGCGCTAGCACTGCTCATCAAGCCACGCTGAGGCAGCGCCCCACACAGCACAACTCGAAGGACATGCAACTAGAATATACAACTATGTACTGGTGGTCTTTGGGGAGAAGAAAAGAAAAAAAAAGGTTGGCAACAGATGTTAGCTCAGGGTCAAACTTTAAAAAAAAACAAACAACATTCGAAATAATTTTTAAATAGATTACCAGTAGAGTCATTCACATATGCATTCAGTCATTCAACAAAACTTTGTTAAACTGTGCTAGGCAATGATCTGGATCTCAGTATATACATTAATGAAAAAAAGCCCCACAAATCCCCATCCTTGTGGAACTTAACATTCTAGCATGAAATATTTTATTTTCCTACTGCCCTCTTGCAAGTGTCCTTCATAAGAGACAGTGTACTGATAGAGACCATAAATGCCAAGCAGGCAGAGATTGCTTCTAACATAATTACCATTATGTTTCTCTCCACCACCTTCAACTCCATACCTTATAGGATGCTGGGTACTGAATAAATATTCCTTAAATGAAGGAATGAAAATAACAATTCTTTAATTGTTAAGAAATCAAGTATATTTTTTGAGCCATCCTTCTGGTCTTGTACATTTTAGAAGCACAGGTCTGAAATATTTAAGTTAAAGTCTTAAAATTGTTCCTACTACTTAGTTTTTCTATTACTAAGTTACTTTCTTGGAAAAGTTATACTTAAAGACTGCAGACCTAAAGCAAAAGTGAACTGTCTAATCAGCTCTTGAGATTTCCCCACATATTAACATAATACTTTTAGTACGAAGATACCAAATATATTAACCTTTCTTGCCATATTTACTTTCATTTCATAAAGCAATAATTCTGCTTGACTTCTGGAGAATTTTACTACTTGAAAATTGTAACTCTGTGAAAGAATATGCTAAATCTTCATGATGTTTTAGAAAGGGAAAGAAAGTCAAATAAAATTCTCCATCACATCACTTCCTTTTTCATCTAAATGTCTGAGTAAAATTGATATATGTGTATACATAACTGCTGTCAGTGGAAAAAAGCCCATCTCTCTTTAAAGAAAAGAATATGAACTGAGATCTATAAAAATGTTCACTCCTTTAAATATACTCAATGCACTAATAAAATTCTAAATATTCTAAAAGTTCTAAAGTTATGATAAATCCTTTTAAGTTCACAGACATTAAAAATTTATACACGTTAAATAAAAACAGCTGAACATAAATGGTGATATTCAAACAATAAAAATTATGGACTAATACAGTAAGAGACAGAAAAAGTATTTGGGCAAATTCACACAGTGATTGGTGAATTAAAATTTGGAGATAAAATTGTTTCATATTTATAACTCTATTAATGTTAATACAATGTTTTCTGTTTAGGAAAAATAAGCACATTCTTTCCAACTTTCTTTTAACTCCAAAGGTCAAAATGACAGTTTGCTTTTTCAATTACCATAAATACAGATTAAAGGGTTCAGGCTGTCACAGAAAGAGGCAAATGACATGACTACAGCAGTGGCAAGACAGCACAAGAAAGAATGGGTGGCAGAGAATGAAAACAGAGGACAGACAGATCTTCTTGACCCGATAAAGGACATCTGTGGAAAACACAGTTCACATCATACTTATTGTTGAAAAACTGAATTCTTTCCACCTAATATTAGGAACAAAACAAGGATGTCCATCGGCTCTCACTTCTACTCAGAATTGTACTGGAGGTGCAAGCCAGGCCAATTAGGCAAGAAAAAGAAATACGAGTCATTGAGATTTCAAAGAAAGAAGGACAACTATCAATATCTGCAGATGATATAACCATCTACATAGAGAATCTGAGGGAATCTATTAAAAAACAGCTACCAGAACTAATAAGTGAGTTTAGCGAGGCAGGATACAAGATCAATATGTAAAAATTAATTGTATTTCTATAAACTAGCAACGATCAGAAATTATAATTTTAATATAATTTACAATAGCATTAAAACTGAAAACTTCAAGACTGCTGAGAGAACTTAAAGAAGAAAAAAATAAATGAGGAGATATACTGTGTTCATACATTGGATGATCTGTAGATTTAATGCAATCAATAAAAATCATAGCAGGCTTTTTTGCAGAAACCGACAAACTGATTCTAAAATTCATATGAAAATGAGAAAGACTTAAATTGAAAACAGTTGTTTTCAAAGTTGAAAACAACTTTGAAAAAGAAAAATTAGGGGACTAAATGTACTGATTTCAAGACTTATGATAAAGCTACAGAAACCAAGACAGTGTTGTATTGATATTAAGATAGACAAACAGAGGAATGAACACAATACAGTCCAGAATGAGACCTACACATATACACACAACTAATTTTGACAAACATATAAAGGCAATTCAGTAGAGAAAGGGTAGTCAGTTCAACAGATGGAGGAAAACAAGTGGATATCGATATGCAAAAAAATATGAACTTCAATCCAAACCTTGCACTGTATGCAAAAATTACCTCAAAACGGGTCACAGATCTATGCAGAATCTAAAACAATAAAACTGCTTAAAGGAAACATAGGAGAAATCCTTGGTGACCTTGGATTAGGCAAATAATTCTTAGAAACACCACCCACCATAAGCACAATCCTTAAATCCTTGATATACTGGACCTCATCAAAATGAAAACATCTGCTTTTCAAAAGACACTGTTAAGAGAATGAAAAGACTAGCCAGAGAGTGGGAGCATATATCTGATAAAGAACTTGTATCCAGAATATAAAGAACTCTCAAAACTCAATAATAAGAAAACAAACAACCCAATTTAAAAAATGAGCAAAAGATTTGAATAGATACTTCACCAAAGAAGATGTGCAGATGGCAAATAACCACACAAAAAAGATGCTCAACATCATTAGATGTTAGGTAGCGCAAATTAAAACCATAATATGATATTACCACATACCTATCAGAATGGCTAAAATAAAAAACAGTGACAATACCAAACGCTGATAAGCACCAGGAGAAAACGGATCTCTCATTCATTGCTGGTAGAAATATAAAATGTTACAATATTGGTAAATAGTTTGGCAATTTCTTACAAATTTGAACTTACTCCAACTTCATGAGCTATCCATTTCATTTCTAGGTAACAAATGCGTACTTCCATACAAAGACTTGTGCATGAATGTTCACAGCAACTTTATTTGTTACAGCCAAAAACTGGAAACAAAACAAGTGTTTATTAATAGGTAAATGGATTTATTCACATGTGGTACATATTTATTCACCTGTGGTATATTAATGAAATGAAATACTAGTAGTTAATAAACTAGTGATACATGCAAGAACATGAACAAATCTCAAAATAATTATGCTGAGAGAAAAAAGCTAGATTTAAAAAAGTACATACTACATGATTCCATTTATATAAAATTCCAGAAAACACAAACTAATCTTTGGTGACAAACAGCAGATCTGCAGTTGCCTGGGGATGAAAGTAGGGTGTGGTGGTATGGGGCACGGAATTACACTGGGGCACAAGGGAACTTTTGAGAGTAATGAATATGTTCATTATATCGATTGTAGTGGTGGTTTTATGGATGTATAAATATGTCAAGACTTATCAAATACTGTATTTTAAACATATACAGTTTATTATATGCCATTTGATCTCAATAAAGTTGTTAAAAAACATAAATGGCCAAACCACTTCAGAGGCAAAATATATAGAGAATTTTGACATTCTGGTTCATAACCTCCTGGTTATATAACAAGATTCAATTTAATTTAACACAATGCATTTTTTGGCCATTTTTCTTCATCATGTTAACATAGCTGATTTCTTCTACTAACGGCAAATGCTCATAGCGCAAAGTAAGAATTTTAATATTCACTTTGAACCTTAGATGCTGTAAGAGTTCAGATAGAAAGATTGTTCTATACACTATAACCATAAGACCCATTGTTAAGAAAAGAAAGATGAGGGGTCAGCCCTGTGGCCGAGTGCTTCACTTCAGCAGCCCAGGGTTTCACTAGTTCAGATCCTTGGCACAGACCTAGCACCACTCGTCAGACCATGCCGAGGTGGCGTCCCACATAGCAGAGCCAGAAAGACCTACAACTAGAATATACAACTGTGTACTGGGGGGCTTTGGGGAGAAGAAAAAAACAGAAAAGAAAAGAAAAGAAAGACGATAACCAGAAGTACGTTTATTCTACTTAAACTCTATCTCACTTGCTTCATCTGTAAAATGGGCAAAGTAGTAACACTCACCTCAAAGGGGTTTTGTAGGGATTACTATATAACACGATAAAACACAAACTGACTAATTTTCTAATGGTTAATTTACTCCCAAAGAATAATTTATATACTGATATTACATAGTTCTACATAATATAGTTCAAATATAAAAGAAATCATTTTTATGTTTTCAACTTAGAAATCCTTGTGAAATAAAAGAGTATAATTTAAAACCACATCACAATTTCCATATCATAAATCAAAACCTATTAATGTCATCCTAATTCACACATGCAGGAACGTCACTGAAAATAAAATATATTTGTATAATCAAAGCAGCAAAAGGAAATAAGGAATAAAAATTAACTCGGAAACTAGCCCCATGGTTCTTAAAGTAGTAGTTCCTAGAAAAGATAACATATTTCATGTTACTATTACATAAACTTTACTTATATCAATTAGCTACACTAATTGCTAACTGCTCTATATAAAATGTTCATCCAATTAAGGAAGCACTGAATTGGGTTCAGATTCACATTAAGCATAAACCAGAGCATGGAAAAATCTCAGGGATCAATTATTTGAAAGTAATTAAATTTAACTACATTATGTTGGATTCAAATCTTTTTATTTCCATCAATCTGATGTCTTAAACAGGTAAAAATATTTAAACATCTTTTAAAGGCAAATTTCTCGTTTAATTTGTTCTAATTTTTAAAAACAGCAAAGACAAGATGGAGGAAGCATTTCTAGAATGGCAGAGGAAGGACCTCTGAAAATCCACTCCTCCATAAAAGGAGAAAGAATACTGGCAAACTGTCAAAACCAACTTTTTCAAAACTCTGGAAATTAATAAAAGGATCACAATACTCCAAAGAACTTTAATTCAAAACAAACAGCTGAACCTTGGTAAGGATAGCAAGCTTTGTGGCATTTTAACTCAATACTACTTCATTGCAATAATATGCAGATCTGGAATATCAGGAGCACTATCACTTAACCAGTGAAGTCTATCAAATGCATTTGTTCCTTTGTAAGACTGTAAGCTCCTGCGAGGCAGAAGTCATGTTTGCCTTTGTATTTCTCTCAGCATCTGGGACTAAGCTCTGTACTCAGTACATTTTAGCATTTGAAGAAAGGCTAAAATGACCTCCCATCAGCAATTAGTTGGGGCCATGACGGAAGTTTAAAGCCCATAAAAGTCCCAAACTAACCCACCAGTGCACCATGTGTCATCTACTACATAAAGGTATAGCAAAGTATCCCTTCAAATGTATAGGAGTTAAACTAAGGTGACAATAACAGCACTCAACAGAAGTGTCATCCAGGACTGTGTCAGTGGTGCTTCTCATTCAAAGCTATTTGTGGTAAATAGCCAGCTTTTTCAATTTCCATTCAAGATTATGACAGATTGTATTTTCTGAAAACAGCAGTAAAAACAGTTCTGGAGTTTTGCCACCCCATCAAGAGGTGGAGTCTAGGTCCCATACTCCATGAATCTGGGAACACCTTGGTGGCTGCCTCATGGAGTAAGAGTACAGCAGAAATGACACATTGACTGCTGAGACTAGGTCATAAAAGGACATACAGCTTTCACTTGACTTTGTCTAAAGACAAGTACCCTGGGAACCCAACCGCCAATCTCTAAGGAAGCCCAGGCCACATGTGGAAAGGAACCCAGGTCCCCAACCTCAGCCCTGGCAGAGCTCCCAGCTGACAGCCAGCAGCAACTTGCCAGCTCTGTGAGTGAACCAGCTTCAGTCAAGCCACCTCAGCTGCCCCCACCTGGAGCAGAGACCAGTCTTCCCTGCCAAGTTCTGGCCAAAGGACAGATCTGTGAGCCAAATAAATGACTGCTGGCATCTGAAACCACCAAGTCTGGGGATGGTATGTTACACAGCAGCAGGTACGACTAGGACACATACCAATGTAGTACTTTTGTAAAAAGAAAGTGACTAGAAAATAAAATTTTAAAAGATATACAGAATACAAGCTTCAAGTTTTTATTAGTAGATTTAACAGAAATCAAATTCTCTACCAATTGTTATGACAGTTTCTAAACACTTACTCTCACTTACTGTACTTATCCCCTCACAGGCCGAGGACCAGTGCACAGACAATCCTTTGAGTAGCACTATTTTATGTTACAGGAAGAGAAGCATAATTTAACTGGAATGGTATTAAAACATCTAAAAAATATGGCAAGGAAAGAAAGTGCTCAACTAAGCAAACATTTAAAAACCGTGGGAATCCCTTATACTAAGCTAATCCGCTTAAGAGGAAAGGTGTCCAGTTTTAAAGGGTGACACACAAGAGATTTGTTCCAGGATTGGAATATTAACATCTTCATAGGACTTTCTATCCACAAGTCTGATGTAAACAAAGAACAAGCAATTCTTTGTTTATGTCTTTTTTTGCATCCTCAGGAATGTAATTTTTTTATCATAGTGAGTTTGCATAATTATTATTAAATTTATTAGTAAAAATTAAAAAAAAAGAATAAAGGTGTCCTGATTAAACACCATGAAGACAGATGGATCAGTCTATCCAAACGGGAGACATCACACTTCAGAAGCCCACATCTAGCTCTCCCTTACTTTGGTGTCATATTCACCATAAAAGCATCTGATCTCTCTCTCTCACGTATGCGCACACACACAGAGCAAATATGACAAAAATTTTAACAACTTTTTCTTCTCGTTTTCTTGACATATAATTAACAGGTAACACTGTGTAAATTTAACGTATACAACATGATGATTTGATACATGTATATATTGCAAAATGATTACCATAATAAGGTTTATTAATACATCCATCATCTAACACAATTACATTTTTTTCATGGTAAGAACATTTAAGGTTTACTGTCTTAGCAACTTTCAAGTACTTAATACAGTACTGTTAACCATAATCATCATCCCAAATACAGATCCCCAGAACTCATTCATTTTATAACTAGAAGTTTGTTCTCTCTGACTAACCTCTCCCCATTTCCCCGACTCCCCAGCCCCTGGCAACCACCTTTCTACTCTCTGTTTCTACAAGTTCGTCTTTTTTTTAGATTCGGCATATAAGTCAGATCATACAGTTATTTGTCTTTCTCTGACTTATTTCACTCAGCATAATGCCCTCAAGGTCCACCCATCTTATCACAAATGGCAGGTGTCTTTTTGATGGCTGAATAATATTTCATTATGTGTGTATATATATGTATACACACACACCACATCTTCTTTATCCATTCATCCATCAATGGACACTTAGGTTGTTTCCATGTCTTGGCTATTGTGAATAATATTGTGAATTACTGTGAATAATGCTGCAATGAACATGGGGTGCAGATATCTCTTTGAGATAGTGATTTCATTTCCTTCAGATATATACCTAGAAGTGAGATTGCTGGATCATACAGTAGCTCCATTTTTAAATTTCTGCAGAAGCTCCATACTGTTTTCCATAGCAGACATACCAATGTACATTCCCATTGACAGTGCACTAGGGTTCCCTTTTGTACACATTCTTGCCAACACTTGTTATCCTCTTGTCTTTTTGATAACAGCCATTCTGACGGATGTGAAGTGATATCTCATGGTGGTTTTGATTTGCATTTCTCTGGTGATTAGTGATGTGGAGCATCTTTTCACGTACTAGTTGGTCATTTGTATGTTTTCTTTGGGAAAATGTCTATTTGGGTCCTCTGCCCATTTTTAAAATTGGATTATTTTTTTGTTACTGAGTTCCTTATATATTCTGGATATTAACTCCTTATCTGATATATAGTTTGCAAATATTTTCTCCCTTTCCATAGCCTATCTCTTCCTTTGATTGTTTCTTCTGTTGTGCAGAAGCTTTTTAGTTTGATGTAGTCCCAGTTATATTTTCTTTTGCTGCTTGTGCTTTTAGTGTCAAATCCAAAAAATTGGTGCCAAGACCAACATTAAGAGCTTTTCTCTATGTTTTCCTCTAGAATTTTATGGTTTCAGGTCTTACATTTAAGTCTTTAACCCATTTTGAGTTAATTTTTGTTAAGAGTGTAAGATAATTTATTGAAAAAGACTATCTTTTCCCCATTGAGTATTCTTGGCTCCCTTGTCAATTATTAGTTAACTGTATATGCATGGGTTTATTTTTGTGCTCTTGATTCTATTTCATTGTTCTATGTGTTTGTTTTTATGCCAGTACCATTCTGTTTTGATTCCTATAGCTTTGTTGTATAGTTTGAAATCAACAAGTATAATGCCTCCAGCTTTGTTGTTCTTTCTCAAGATTACTTTGGCTATTTGGGGTCTTTTGTGATTCCAGAAGAATTTTAGGGTTGTTTTTCCTACTTCTGTGAAAAATGCCACTGGAATTTTGACAAGGATTGCACTGAATCCATAGATGGCTTTGAGCAGTATGGGCATTTTAACAATATTAATTCTTCTGATCCAAGAATATAAAATATCTTTCCATTTGTGTCTTCTTCAATTTTTGATCAATATCTTATAGTGAAAACTATAAGTGTAAAGATCGTTCACCTCCTTGATTTAATTTACTCCTAAGTAATTTATTTTATTGTTTCTGATGCTATTGTAAATGAGATTTTCTTTCTTTTTCACATATTTCATTGTTAGTGCATAGAAATGCAACTGATTTTTGCATGTTGATTTTGTATCCTGCAACTCAACTTGTCCATTAGTTTTAACAGTTTATTGCTGAAGTCTGCAGGGTTTCCTATATATAAGGTCATCTCATCTGCAAACAGAGACAATCTTACTTCTTCTTTTCCAATTTGGCTGCCTTTTCTTTCTTTTTCTTGCCCAGTTGCTCTGGCTAGGACTTCCAGTACTATGTGAAAGTGGACACCCTTGTCTTGTTCCTGATTTCAGAAGAAAAGCTTTCAGCTTTTCACCGTTGAATATGATGTTAGCTGCAGGTTTGTCATATGGCCTTTATTATGTTGAGGTATGTTCCTTCTATACCCAATTTGAGAGCTTTCGGCTCTCATCTTCTTTCATCATGAAAGGGTATTGAATTTTGCCAAGTACTTTTTCTCCATCTATTGAGAGGATCATGTAAGTTTTATCCTTCATTTTATTAATATGGTGTATCACAATGATTGATTTGCACATGTTGAACCATCCTTGCATTCCAGGGATAAATTCAACTTGATCATGGTATAATCCTTTTAATGAGCTGTTGAATTCTGTTTGTTGAGAATTTTTGCATCTATATTCATCAGTGATATTGGCCTATACTTTTTGTATAGTCTCCTTACCTGGCTTTGGTATCAGAATATTCCTGACTTCGGAGAATGCATGTGAGAGACTTCCTCCTCTTTATTTTTTTTGGAAGAGTTTGAGATGGGTTAGCATTAATTCTTCTCTAAGTGTTTGACAGAATTCACCAATAAAGCCATCTGGTCCTGGAGTTTTCTGTGTTGGGAGGTTTCTGATTACTGATTCAATCTCCTTACCTGTTATTGTCTGCTCAGGTTTTCTATTTCTTCATGATTCAATCTTGGTATGGTGGACATTTCTGAAAATTTACCCATTACTTATAGATTACCCAATTTCTTGGTATATATACCAATATGTAACTGTTCATAGTAGCCTCTTATGATTCTTTTTATTTCTGTGGTGTCAGGGGTAATGTCTCCTCTTTCATTTATAATTTTGAGTTCACTTTTTTCCCACTGGTTAGTCTAGATAAAGGTTTGTCAATTTTGTTTATCTTTTCAAAAAACTCTTGGTGCTGGCCCCATGGCCGAGTGGTTAAGTTTGCATGCTCCACTTTGGCAGCCCAGGGTTTTCGTGGTTCAGATCCTGGGCACGGACCTAGCATCACTCACGAAGCCATGCTGAGGTGGCATCCCATATGCCACAACTAGAAGGACCCACAACTAAAAATATAGAACTATGTACCAAGGGGCTTTGCAGAGAAGAAGAAAAACTAAAATCTTAAAAAAAACAACTCTTAGTTTCACTAATTTTCTTCTATTGTCTTTCTAGTCTCTATGTCATTTCTTTCAGCTCTAATCTTTATTATTTCCTTCCTTCTGCTAACATTGGGCTTCGTCTGTTCTTTTTCTAATTCCCTGAGGTGTAAAGTTAGGTGGTTTATTTGAGATCTTTCTTTTTTCTTAATGTAGGCATTTATTGCTAAAAAATGTTAACTTTTATTTCTTGGTGGTGAGTATACAAGTGCTCACTGTAGTATTACTCTCTTAATTCTTCTGTTAATTCTTTTAATTTTTTTATTATGAAAGTTTTCATAATAAAGTTGAGAGAAATAAATAAAATTAAAATACAAAAGTTTCATTAAATGGACATGGATATACTGTTTACATCATCCATGGAACCCAGAATAACATAAAATGTACATTACATTTAACACTTAAAATGTACAGTACATTTAACAATTCTACTATACCATCAGTTTGACCTGAAATTAGCATATTACTGTTAATAAAGCATTTCAGCAATAATTTTACTTTTATACCTATTAGTCATACAGTTTTTAAGGATGGTCTATGTTTCTCACACTACGTATGCATCAGAATCACTTGAGAAGCTTTTGAAAAATGTAGATTTCTGGGACTCAACTCCAGAAATTCTGAGGAAATAACACATTTAACAAGTCCTACAAGTGACACTGATGAGAGTGGTCCATGGCCCACAGTTTAAGAAACAATAATATAAAGCATCGATTCTCATTTGGGGGTGATTTTGTCCTCCAGGGAACATCTGACAATAGATTTTTGGCAAAGAGATTTTTGGTTGTCACAACTATGGAGGAGAATGCTACTGGCATCTAGTGGGTAGAAGCCAGGGATGCTGCTAAACATCATTCAATGCACAGGACAGCATCTTCCTCCCTCTGCCCTGACCCTCAACACAACAAAGAATTGTTTGGCCGAGATTGCCAACATTGCTGAAGCTGGAAAACGCTGACTTAGATAGTCTTTTTCTTTTTTTAAAGTAAATTATAAAAGGAAGTTTAGTGATATCTTTTTTGCTCAGTCCAGTAAAGGAAGTAGAAGAAAACTGAAAAGATGAGGAAATCAGAGTGACACTACTAGAAACTTTGACTTATGCTGCTTCTTTTTTTAATGACACAGACACTTTCTTCATCAAGAAGTAGGGAATTTATGTTACCTCTCTTGAATGGGGGGAGACTTGAGACCTGTGACTGTTTTGATCAAAAGAATACAGTAGATGTGATGCTATATGACTTCTGAGACACCTTGCTCTCCTGGAACACTCACTCTCAGGATACTTCCTTTCAAAATCCAGCTCATCTGCTGTGAGAAGTCCAAGCCATAAGGAATGACCACACAAAGATGCTCTGATCAACAGTCCTTGCTGAGCCCATCCTTTAGTCCTTAGACATTTAAAGAAGCAATCTTGGAAGTGGATCCTCCAGCATCAAGAGTTCCAATCCTCAGGTAATCTGAGTTGACTAACAGACACTGTGGAGCAGAAAAGGGCCATCACTCCTGTGCCCTGCCTGAATTCCTCTCTCAGAGTCTGTAACTGTAATAAAATGGTGATTGTTTTATGCTACTAAATGTTGGGGTGGTTTGTTACACAGCAATAATAAGTGGAACATCTTACACTCTGTCATTTAACTCTTAAAACAATTAAAGTCAGTTATTTTAATCTCCTCAAAAGGATTAAGTGGTTTGCCCAAGGTTGCACAAGCAAAAGTGATAGAGTGACATGTGAATCCAGATCTGTCTAAGCTCAAAGACAATACTATTTCTACCACATCATAATGAAATGATTTCTACTTCCTCATGCTAAAATATTCTTATTAATTGTTCTTCTCAAAGCATCTAAATTAACTGAAGACATCATTGAAAAAGAATCATCACTATCTGTGAGTTTTGCAAAGCTTCAATCTGATCCATTGCACTCATTCTATTCTTTGAACACTCTCTCCAGAAAATCTGAATGGGAAAAGAAATCACAACCACATATACTGAGATGTGTGTTACAGTAAGGGCAGAGAGAATAACACTGCTCACATGCATCAATGATATTAGCAGAAAGAGGATTACAGGTGGGCTGAGAATGAACAGCAAAGTTTTGTTGTTTTATTTTGTTTAGCATAGCCTATTCTCTTTTTTCCTTAAAGATTAGCACTGTGGGGCCGTCCTGGTGGTGCAGTGGTTAAATGAGCACTTTCTGCTGCAGTGGCCCAGGGTTCACCAGTTCGGATCCTGGGTGTGGACATGGTATCGCTTGGCAAGCCATGCTGTGGTAGGCATCCCACATATAAAGAAGAGGATGATGGGCATGGTTGTTGGCTCAGGGCCAGCCTTCCTCAGCAAAAAGAGGAGGACTGGCAGTAGTTAGCTGAGGGCTAATCTTCCTCAAAAACTCAAAAAAATTCAAGTATTTCTATGTTACTATGCTACACTCATATGAAGTTTAGCAAGAAAGGGTGTCATAGCCTAAGGCAGAAGTCTCACTCTTTTTTAACAACTGCTGCTACATTAGCAAACCTGGTCAGCCACTGATTCACCATAAATTGTACCATTCCAAGTGTTACTATCTAGCTCTGGTTTACTTTGGGATAGTCACTTTATCTTTCTGAGCCCCAATTTCTTCATCTATAAAATGTAAAACTTTATGTGATCTATAATCTGCACTGTCCTATACAGTAACCATGCCACAAATAAAAACTGAGCATTTCAAATGTGGGCCATATGACTCACAAATTTTTCTAAATTAAGTTAAATTTAATCAGCCACATTTGGCCAGCAGCTGACCTATTAAGCAGCGCAAGATTACATGATCTCTAAATTCCCTTCTAATCCTAAAACTCAACCATTTCTAATTTCCAATTTTTTTTTTTTTTTTTTATTAATGTTATGATAGATTACAACCTTGTGAGATTTCAGTTGTACATTTTTGTTAGTCATGTTGTGGGTACACCGCTTCCCCCTCCGTACCCTCCCCCCACCCCCCCTTTTCCCTGGTAACCACCGATCAGATCTCCTTCTCAATATACTAATTTCCACCTATGAGTGGAGTCATATAGAGTTCGTCTTTCTCTGACTGACTTATTTCGCTTAACATAATGCCCTCGAGGTCCATCCACATTGTTGTGAATGGGCCAATTTCGTCTTTTTTTATGGCTGAGTAGTATTCCATTGTGTATATATACCACATCTTCTTTATCCAATCATCAGTTTCTGGGCATGTAGGCTGGTTCCACGTCTTGGCTATTGTAAATAATGCTGCGATGAACATAGGGGTGCAACGGACTCTTGAGATATCTGATATCAGGTTCTTAGGATAGATACCCAGTAATGGGATGGCTGGGTCATAGGGTATTTCTATTTTTAACTTTTTGAGAAATCTCCATACTGTTTTCCATAGTGGCTGTACCAGTTTGCATTCCCACCAACAGTGTATGAGGGTTCCTCTTTCTCCACAACCTCTCCAACATTTGTCGTTCTTGGTTTTGGATGTTTTTGCCAATCTAACGGGGGTAAGGTGATATCTTAGTGTAGTTTTGATTTGCATTTCCCTGATGATTAGCGATGATGAACATCTTTTCATGTGTCTATTGGCCATATTCATATCTTCTTTTGAGAAGTGTCTGTTCATGTCCTCTGCCCATTTTTTGATCGGGTTGTTTGTTTTTTTGTTGTTAAGCAGTGTGAGTTCTTTGTATATTATGGAGATTAACCCTTTGTCGGATAAGTGGCTTGTAAATATTTTTTCCCAATTAGTGAGCTGTTTTTTTGTTTCAATCCTGTTTTCCCTTGCCTTGAAGAAGCTCTTTAGTCTGATGAAGTCCCATTTGTTTATTCTTTCTATTGTTTCCCTCAACTGAGGAGTTACAGTGTCCGAAAAGATTCTTTTGAAACTGATGTCAAAGAGTGTACTGCCTATATTCTCTTCCAAAAGACTTATTGTCTCAGGCCTAATCTTTAGGTCTTTGATCCATTTTGAGTTTATTTTGGTGTGTGGTGAAAAAGAATGGTCAATTTTCAATCTTTTGCATGTGGCTGTCCAGTTTTCCCAGCACCATTTGTTGAAGAGACTTTCTTTTCTCCATTGTAGGCCCTCTGCTCCTTTGTCGAAGATTAGCTGTCCATAGATGTGTGGTTTTATCTCTGGGCTTTCAATTCTGTTCCATTGATCTGTGGACCTGTTTTTGTACTAGTACCATGCTGTTTTGATCACTGTAGCTTTGTAGTATGTTTTGAAATCGGGGATTGTGATTCCGCCGGCTTTGTTTTTCTTGCTCAGGATTGCTTTAGCAATTCGCGGTCTTTTGTTGCCCCATATGAATTTTAGGATTGTTTGTTCAATTTCTGTGAAAAACGTTCTTGGGATTCTGATTGGGATAGCATTGAATCTGTATATTGCTTTAGGTAGTATGGACATTTTAACTATGTTTATTCTTCCAATCCATGTGCAAGGGATGTCTTTCCATCTCTTTATGTCATCGCCTATTTCTTTCAAGAAAGTCTTGTAGTTTTCATTGTATAGATCCTTCACTTCCTTGGTTAAGTTTATCCCAAGGTATTTTATTCTTTTCGTTGCGATTGTGAATGGGATAGAGTTCTTGAGTTCTTTTTCTGTTAGTTTATTGTTAGTGTATAGAAATGCTACTGATTTATGCACGTTAATTTTATACCCTGCTACTTTGCTGTAGTTGTTGATTATTTCTAATAGTTTTTCTGTGGATTCTTTGGGGTTTTCTATGTATAAGATCATGTCGTCTGCAAACAACGAGAGTTTTACTTCTTCGTTACCTATTTGGATTCCTTTTATTTCTTTTTCCTGCCGAATTGCTCTGGCCAGCACCTCCAGAACTATGTTGAATAGGAGTGGTGAAAGTGGGCACCCTTGTCTTGTTCCTGTCCTCAGAGGGATGGCTTTCAGCTTTTGTCCATTGAGTATGATGTTGGCTGTGGGTCTATCATATATGGCCTTTATTATGTTGAGGTACTTTCCTTCTATACCCATTTTACTGAGGGTTTTTATCATAAATGGGTGTTGGATCTTGTCGAATGCTTTCTCTGCCTCTATTGAGATGATCATGTGGTTTTTGGTTTTCATTTTGTTAATGTAGTGTATCACGTTGATTGACTTGCGGATGTTGAACCATCCCTGTGTCCCTGGTATAAATCCCACTTGATCATGGTGTATAATCTTTTTGATGTATTGCTGTAATCGGTTTGCCAAAATTTTGTTGAGGATTTTTGCATCTATGTTCATCAGTGATATCGGCCTGTAGTTCTCCTTCTTTGTGTTGTCCTTGTCAGGTTTGGGGATCAGAGTGATGTTGGCTTCATAGAATGTGTTAGGGAGTTCTCCATCTTTCTCAATTTTCTGGAACAGTTTGAGGAGAATAGGTATTAAGTCTTCTTTGAATGTTTGGTAGAATTCTCCAGAGAAGCCGTCTGGTCCTGGACTCTTGTTTTTGGGGAGGTTTTTGATTACCGTTTCTATTTCCTTACTTGTGATTGGTCTATTCAGATTCTCCATTTCTTCCTGATTCAGTTTGGGGAGATTGTAGGAGTCTAGGAATTTGTCCATTTCTTCCAGGTTGTTCAATTTGTTGGCATATAGTTTTTCATAGTATTCTCTTATGATCTCTTGTATTTCATTGGTATCTGTTGTGATTTCTCCTCTGTCATTCCTGATTTTATTAATTTGCGATTTCTCTCTTCTTTTCTTGGTGAGTCTGGCTAGGGGTTTGTCAATTTTGTTAATTCTTTCGAAGAACCAACTCTTTGTTTCATTGATCCTTTCTATTGTCTTTTTTGTTTCAATATCGTTTATTTCTGCTCTTATTTTTATTATTTCCCTCCTTCTACTGACTCTGGGCCTTGTTTGTTCTTCTTTTTCTAGTTCTGTTAGGTGTCGTTTGAGGTTGCTTACGTGAGCTTTTTCTTGTTTAGTGAGGTGAGCCTGTATTGCGATGAATTTCCCTCTTAGGACTGCTTTTGCTGCATCCCAAATGATTTGGTATGTCGTGTTCTCATTTTCATTTGTCTCCAGATAATATTTGATTTCTTCTTTAATTTCTTCAATGATCCATTGTTTGTTGAGAAGCGTGTTGTTTAGTCTCCACATTTTTGCACCTTTCTCTGCTTTTTTCTTGTAGTTGATTTCTAGTTTAATAGCGTTATGATCAGAAAAGATGCTTGATATTATTTCAACTCTCTTGTATTTATTGATGTTTGCTTTGGTTCCCAAAATATGGTCAATCCTTGAGAATGTTCCATGTGCACTTGAGAAGAATGTGTAACCTGCTGTTTTTGGATGAAGTGTTCTATATATATCTATTAAGTCCATCTGGTCTAATTTTTCATTTAATTCTATTATTTCCTTATTGATTTTCTGTCTGGATGTTCTGTCCATTGGTGTTAATGGTGTGTTGAGGTCCCCTACTATTATTGTATTGTTGTTGATGTCTTCTTTTAGTTCTATTAAGAGTTGCTTTACAAATTTTGGTGCTCCTGTGTTGGGTGCGTATATATTTATAAGTGTTATGTCTTCTTGGTGGAGAGTCCCTTTTATCATTATATACTGTCCCTCTTTGTCTTTCTTTATCTGTTTTGCTTTGAAATCTACCTTGTCTGATATTAGTATAGCGACACCTGCTTTCTTTTGTTCATTATTAGCTTGGAGTATTGTTCTCCATCCCTTCACTCTGAGTCTGTGTTTGTCTTTGGGGCTGAGGTGTGTTTCCTGGAGGCAGCATATTGTTGGATCTTGTTCTTTGATCCATCCTGCCACTCTGTGTCTTTTGATTGGGGAGTTCAATCCATTTACATTTAGAGTGATTATTGAGACGTGGGGGCCTACCACTACCATTTTGTGTCTTGTTTTCCGGTTTTCTTCAGTTTCCTTTGTTTCTCGTCCCATGGTTTAATCTGTTCTGATGTAGAGCTGCTACTCTCTGTTGTTGTCCTTCTACTTATCTCCTCTGCTCTTGGTTTTGTAGCCCCTTTCCTTTTTTGGATTTTTCAGGAATGAGGGTTTTCCTGAGGATTTCCTGGAGAGGAGGTTTTGTGGCAATGAACTCCCTTAATTTTTGCTTATCTGGGAAAGTTTTTATTTCTCCATCGTATTTGAAGGATATTTTCGCTGGGTAGAGAATTCTCGGCTGTAGGTTTTTGTCCTTCAGATTTTTGAATATATCATTCCACTCTCTTCTAGCCTGTAGAGTTTCTGCTGAGAAATCTGCTGATAGCCTGATGGGGGTTCCTTTGTAGGTTAGTTTCTTTTGCCTGGCTGTCCTTAATATTTTCTCCTTGTCGTTGACTTTTGCTAGCTTCACTACTATATGCCGTGGAGTTGGTCTTCTTGCATTGATAAAGTTTGGAGATCTATTGGCTTCTGTCACCTGAAGATCCATCTCCCTCACCAGATTTGGGAAGTTCTCAGCCATTATTTCTTTGAATAGGTTTTCTGCCCCTTTCTCCTTCTCTTCTCCCTCTGGTATACCTATAATCCTTACGTTGCATCTCCTAATTGTGTCTGATAATTCTCGGAGAGTTTCTTCATTTCTTTTAAGTCTTGCTTCTCTCTCCTCCTCTGCCTGCAACAATTCTATATTGCCATCTTCCAAATTGCTAATTCTTTCCTCCATATTATCGGCCCTACTGTTCAGAGCATCTAGATTTTTCTTAATCTCCTCTATTGTGTTCTTCATTTCCAGTATTTCTGTTTGGTTCTTCTTTATCGTATCAAACTCTTTTGTGACATAGCTCCTGAACTCGTTGAGTTGTCGGTCAGAATTCTCTCTTAACTCAGTGAGTATTTTAATGATGGCTGTTTTGAAGTCATCATCATTTAGGTTATATATCTCATTTTCTTTGGGATTGTTTTCTGTGTATTTGTTACTTTCTTTCTGTTCTGGAGATTTAATGTATTTTTTCATATTGCTTGATGATGTTGATTTGTGCCTCCGCATGGAGATAGAGTTTAGTTGCTCCTTTCACTTGTTTCAGCTGCTGCGGTGGGGGGAGCAGCTGTTTATACTTCACCAACCAGGAACCCTGTCCGTAGTTGCTAACTGGGCCTGGGCCCCTCTTCGTAGCCACAGTGGCCCTTTGGATTCCCTCCTCTGCCGTGGGGGCCGTCACGGGGGGCTTCAGGCTGCAGGTGCCTACTGTTGTTGCCCACCTAGATGCGCTCTCTCCTTGGGGTCTGCAACGGTGTTATGGGCTTTTCCAGCGGCCAGGGGTGGGATCACTTTTATTTGTCGCTCGGTTGCTGTCGGCACCCACCAAATCTCACTTGTCCTCTATGGGTCGCAGGAGAGCTATTGGCATCTTCTACAGTCTGTGGTTAGTACACCTAGCTATGCTGCTTTTGCCCTGGGGTCTTCCAGCCTTGTGGCTGGCGGCTGGGTGCCTTCTACTGGTGCTGTGCAGAGGCTTTCCCTAAGGCTTCTGTGAGCCTGTAGGGTTTCCCCCTAGGCTACTAAGCTGGGTCTCTGGAACTCTCTCCAGCCCCAGTCCTCTCCGAGATCTCCGGCAATCCCTAGCCTCACCGGGTGGGCAACGGCAGCTGGGGGTCGCCCCGCCCTCTGGGCTTCTCTCCGGGCCTCTGCCGGGAGCTCTGAATGCTCACCGTGGCCCCTCTGCTACCGGCAGACAGAGAGTTTTGTCTGCTGCCTGGCGGAGCTCCGGCGCTTCCCCTCCGGGTCGCCGGACCCGCCTTTGAAAGTTCCCCCGCCCCGGTCCTCTCCGAGATCTCCGGCAATCCCTAGTCCCACGGGGCGGGCAACGGCAGCTGGGGGACGCCCCGCCCTCTGGGCTTCTGTCTGAGCCTCTGCCGGGAGCCCTGAATGCTGGGCGTGGCCCCTCTGCTAATGGCAGACAGAGAGTTTTGTCTGCTGCCCGGGCGGAGCTCCGGCGCTTCTCCACCGGGTCGCCGGACCCGCCTTTGAAAGTTCCCCCGCCCCGGTCCTCTCCGAGATCTCCGGCAATCCCTAGTCCCACGGGGCGGGCAACGGCAGCTGGGGGTCGCCCCGCCCTCTGGGCTTCTCTCCGGGCCTCTGCCGGGAGCCCTGAGTGCTCAGCGTGGCCCCTCTGCTACCGGGAGACAGAGAGTTTTGTCTGCTGCCTGGGGGAGCTCCGGCACTTCCCCTCCGGGTCGCCGATCCGGCCTTTGAAAGTTCCCCCGCCCCGGTCCTCTCCGAGATCTCCGGCAATCCCTAGTCCCCCGGGGCTGGCAACGGCAGCTGGGGTTCGCCCCGCCCTCTGGGCTTCTCTCCGGGCCTCTGCCGGGAGCCCTGAGTGCTCAGCGTGGCCCCTCTGCTACCGGGAGACAGAGAGTTTTGTCTGCTGCCTGGCGGAGCTCCGGCGCTTCCCCACCGGGTCGCCAGACCCGCCTTTGAAAGTTCCCCCGCCCCGGTCCTCTCCGAGATCTCCGGCAATCCCTAGTCCCACGGGGCGGGCAACGGCAGCTGGGAGACCTCCGTGCCCTCCGTGTCTCTCTCTGGGACCCTCCGGGCGCCCCGAGCACCAGGCCGGGTCTCCCTGCCAACGGCGGGGAGAGACTCTCCCCGCGGGCTCAGGTGTGCAACTCCAAAGTTTCCCTCTGCATTTAGGAGTAATTGCGGGGGGTTTAAGTAGGGTTCTGGTCACCTGTTTCCACCGTCGCTCCTCTGTTGTGTTCTCGCTCCTGCCCTAGATGTGTGTGGATCCTCTGGGGGCGTCCGTTGGAAGAAAGCCGCTTGCGGGTACTAGGCTGCCCGTCGGGGTCGGAGAGTTTTCACCTATTTCCACATCCTCCCGGAGGAAAGTCCGTCCGCCTTCCGATGTATAGTCGCGTGGGTGTCTCAGACGTCCTGAGATGCTGTCTGGATATCCTTTGTCAAGCGATAAGTGTCCAAATAATTGTAGACTCGAAGGGCGAGAGACAAAGAGGACTACTCACGGCGCCATCTTGGAATTCCTCTCTAATTTCCAATTTTTAACAATTCCCTTTCTCTCTAAAATGGAATAAACAAATTAACTGTAAATCAAACAGTTAACTGTAATCAAACACAACCACACAGGAAAAAAATGATCCTAGCAACTGTTGAACACAATATTCTTGACTAGGGTTGACAAACTTTTTGTGAAAGGAGCCAGACAGAAGATAGTTTAGGTGTTACGGGCCATACAATCTCTGTATCGTATTACTCAATTCTTCCTCTGTAGCACAAAAGCAGCCATAAACAAAATGTAAATGAACGAGTGTGGCTGTGTTCCAATAAAACTACGGATACTGAAATTCAAATTTCATTTAAAAATGTAAAAATCAAGGGCTGGCCCCAGGGCCTAGTGGTTAAGTTTGGCGCACTCTGCTTTGGCGGCCTGGGTTTGGTTCCCAGGTGTGGAACTACGTCACTCCTTGGCCACCAGGCTGAGGCAGCAACCCACATACAAAATACAGGAAGACTAGCACAAATGTTAGCTCAGGGCAAATCTTCCTTAAGCAAAAAGAGGAAGACTGGCAACAGATGTTAGCTCAGGGCTAATGTTAGCTCTACTTCAGCAAAAAAAAAAAAAAAAAAAACACGTAAAAGTCAGTCTCAGTTCATGGGTCATACAAAAACAAGTGGCAAGTCACATTTGACCAGCAGACCAGTCTGCTGACACCTGCTCATGAGTATATAACCACAGCAGGATATAGTGTAAGGATAAAATCAAAAGAAATGTAAAAACAACCTGAACTTTTACTTAGTAAGTTTTCTGTTGGAAGTGGTATGATGCAGCATTCCAAAACTATTTTGTGTATATCACGTGATTGAACAAATGAATAAATATGTTAAAGTTGTTGGGAACCAAGGGTCTCACTATAAGAGACAGGAGGTCAGATATGGCAGGGTAGAAGGTCATAGAGTTAGACTAGAATTAGAGATATTGCTATGATCTCATTTTTTAGAAAAATATATATTTGCTATCTCTGTCCACTATTAGGACCTAGAGGCAAAAATACTCCAATAACACTGAACATACCTCATGCCCTATATTCCACACTAAAAGGAATGAGGACTCCTTAGAGACATGGCTGATTCCAGAGCTGGGGCAAGGAAAATACAAGGTCGGGCTAATTATCTTGTGCCGGTAAGTAAAGAAGTCCTCAATATCTCATGGGAACAAGTTCAAGAGCATGAGAGGTAGTTTAAAGGGGCTCCCACCAGCCAAATGAGACAGTTAAAGTTTCAAAACAAATAATAACAAGAATAGATAACATTCTGAATAAAACAAGAATCTCTAGATCTAACCTGATACTATTTAAGTGAGGGAGAGGAATAACTCTTCTTCATAGAACAATGTCAAATGATAAATGTAGAAGGATAGGAGAAATAAAAAATTGCCATTGGACAACTACCATAACTGATTCAGACAAGAATCATTAATGAATGCTAAAATCACTGGGTGAAAGTTTGTTATAGAACAAGATACACACATAATTTCAAAGTATCATCCCACAGATGACTTACTAATCACAGAGGAAAAGCTATCTTTAAAATGGAGAAATCTGTCAAATCTCGCCTTAACCAAATGATCAGATTTAACATCACCAATTAGACACCATAATGTTATAGACAATGAACACAACACCTATGTAGTATTCCTCCCAAAAATGTTTAACCTTGGGGCCTGACTGGTAGCATAGCGGTTAAGTTCGTGTGCTCCACTTCAGCAGCCCAGGGTTCACCTGTTCAGATCCCGGGCGCAGACTTACGCACTGCTTATCAAGCCATGCTGTGGCAGGCATCTCATATATAAAATAGAGGAAGAAGGGCACAGACCTTAGCTCAGGGCCAATCTTCCTCAAAAAAAAAGAAAAGAAAAAGTTTAACCTGAGTCTAATTATGAATAAACTAAAATAATCAGATAAATCCAAATTGAGGGACATTCTACAAAACAACTGGCCTGGATTCTTCAAAAATGTGAGGCGGATGAGGAAGAAGGGGGAAGAAGAAGTTATAGAATAAGGCTGGGGAAGTGCTGGAGGTTAAAAAAGACCTAACAGCCATATGCAATGGGTAGTCCTTGATCCAATCATGGATCAAAAAATGGTATAAAGAACTTGTTTGGACAACTGGAGAAACTGGCATATGCACTGTATGTCAGATTACAGTACTGTGTCACTGCTAAATTTCCAGAGTGTGATCATGTGGTTACACAGGAGAATGTGTTTATTCCTAAAAGACGCATGTTTGCCTGCTGAAGTATTTAGGGGTAAAGTGTTAGGATCACGGTGTCTGCAATCTTCAAATAGTTCAGGAATTTTTAAAGTATACACACAGAGAGAGATAAAGTAGCAAAATGTTAGCAATTGGTAAACATATATGAAGGGCACAAGGTGTTCAATATACTCATAGGTTTGAAATTTTTCAAAATAAAAAATTGTGAGGAAAGAGCTAAAAAAAATATTCCTTCCAAATTCTGTTTTTATTCTTAACAAAGCAGATACAATAAAACTTTTGTTACCCAAAATCATCAAGCAATTAACCACTCACAAAGTTTTCTGGATAACTGACACTCCTCTACCACTTATTTTAAACGGAATGTTCTCAAACAAACCACATGCTCCACTAAAATCTTAATTTATTATACAATGCCTTGGATGCGACTATAAATTAAAATGCTGGTAGTGTAAGATACTGGACTGAAAAACGTAGCTTGTTGCTATTAGACTATATTCAGTGAAGGCTCCTCAACCCTTCTGAACCGAACTTGGCAATATAAAACTGAATGGGCCAAATTCTCCTCAGACAGCACTATCAAAACTATGAGCTATAAAGCTGATACTGTAGAAGGAAAAAAAATCAAATGTAGCAACACTTTTGCTCTAAAAACTCTCTCTCTATATTTAATATACCAAACACATCTGTCTAGTAGTTATTATGCAGTAACTTATACAAGAAGCTTTTTACTTAAGAAATAGTATACGACAACCAAAAACTACCCCAGAAAGTCATGGACAAATCAATCATCTAAGACATGAATACACAGCACTGGACCTTCACCGCCAACTCACTGATGTACAGGTGGCCTTTTTCAAATGTCCTTTTTATGTCCTCTATTCAACGGTTACTGACCTGGTAAGAATGCTGAATTACAATATCAATATAAATTTGATAATCATTATAAACTATAGACTAAACACAGGACTCTAATTAGAACCATTTCTTGCATCAAATTTATTTACCCACTAAGGCCCACAAAGAATTACAGTCTGTGCCTTCACTACACTTTTTATTCATGTAAACATGTCAGCAGCCCCTAGTGGCTAGACACAGTACTAGGGGCTACAGCTATAAATAGGGACACATCTAGATCGCCGCCCTCAAGGAGCTCACATCTAGCTGGAGAAAGAGATTTTAAATAATTCAGTCAAATAATATACTAAAACAGAGTGAAACAAACTGGTTTAGTGAGTCAAAGAACTACTGTCACTTTCTCCTGTCTGCAGATCACTGCCTAAACATGAAAAACAACTTCAGCAGCCGCTAGTTCTTTCACTCTCTCCCTTCTACTTTCTAAATTTCTGTTCTTTAGTCTCTTCTATATGAGATTCCAACAGGAAAGCTGATGTTTCCTAAGTGCCACTGGCTAATGAAGACGTTCTATTTCTTCCTGTCCAAGAGGGCAAGCCGTGGAGCGGACGTGTCCTCATTCAGGCTTCAGTGCTCCTTTCTTCTTCAGCAAAAATTATTTTCTTTCAGTTAAGGGTTTAGTGTACAGCATTTTTTACATGAAAAAAAAGAATGCTGGCTTCTAGAGTTTTTACCCTTCTTTTAGAAAGCAAGTGTTTCATATAAGCAGTTTTCTTTGTAACTGAACACAAAAAAAATAAGAGTTTATAGCACCTAAATGTTTAACAAAATGTTCTAAACCACAGGTGGAGATCCAGTGGCTATGAAATCAACTTACTGGATCAAAACCAATACTTTTTTTTTAACAAAATAGAACAGAATAAAATAGAAGCTTTCGAGAGCATGATGTAAAACGTATCTCTTACTGTGATTTAAAGTCTAAATAGCAGGAGAGCCAATGACTTTATATCGGCTCATAATATCCATCCAATCCTATTACCTCATACCTATTTGCAGGAGTCCTTACATCTGTTGCAAAGAACTGATTATCAGTCTTTCACAAAGTTTGATTAAAAGAAGAGAAGGGGCTTGGCAGAGGCCAAAACTAAAGAAATACAAACTCTTAGTATACATGGGAAGTAATACTGCTCAATAGTTAAGACTGTGGCTCAGGAATCAGACTGTTTTAAGGTAAAAATCCTTACCACCTTTACGATGTTGGACAGTTATTAAACCACTCTGTGCCTCAGTTTCCTCGCCTACCACATGAGTTGATCTGAGGATTAAATGAGATAATACATGAGAAGACCTTAGCACAGTGCCTGACACTTAAAAGTACCTCATGTGTGTCAGCAGTTATTATCGTCATATTAGGTACTACCTCTCTAAATATTCAAACCTGACTTTAGGAAAAATTCGAAAACACATATTATGCTTTTATTAAAATATTCTAGTTATACTAGAATTACAACAGAGTACTGATTATTAAATGCCTCAGAAACCTGAGAATGTCCAAGAAACACCAGTAATCCAGTTGGATGGAAAAAATCTATCAGGGGAACAGCAACAAAGTTGGAAAGACATCTGCGACTGTACTGTGGAGCAGGTGCAGTAATCTGGGCATCAGTGGCATACTCCAGGGGTCAGCAAACCTTGGCCCATAGGCCAAATCTGCTGTCTGTTTTTTGGCCACGAGTTAAGAATGGTTTTTACAACGACCGTTGGCAATTGATCTCATGACAGGGAACACTAACTTTGAACGCCACTTAAGTGAAATGTTAGCCCATAAAAAAGAATTCCATTCTTCTCATTAGTAGACCAATACAACAAAATATTATATTCAATTATTATATTTTTATTTCATCAATAAAAATGTGTGAAGTTTTTAAAAAATAAAAGTCTCAAATCAGTGTCTATATGTTAGATAGTAAGACAAGTGTTCCTCTTTACTTCTCCCTAATTCTTCCCTCCTTCAACATATCTCATAACGAGCTAGATAGGGAGAAGCAACACAAACACATCAACTAACAAAACAAGATAAAAGCCCCTGCCTCCATGGAGTGTCTGTGCTTCCACGCTTGGGGATCTTAGAACCCCATATAAGGAACTGCTGACCTACACAATTATTCCGTAAACAATTATGCTAGCACAGACCAAAAAACATAAAACAGCCACTTGCAAGGTGGGTCACAATATCAGAATCACCTGGGAGAACTTTTCCAAATCACAAAATCCTTCCCAGTGAAGATTTTCCCATTTCCCCAGTAGCTTCTACAGTAAGCCACCGTAACTGATCACAGTGTGTCTTGGGCGGGAAAAGGTAAGAAAAGATGGAAATGAAAATCAACCAAGTACAGAGATTTTTAAAATTCCAATGTAAATAAAGCAATTTAGAAATCCTTGGAGTTTGTGAAAATATTTTACACCCACACAATAAGAAATATCTAAAAAAGAAACAGACAAAAAGAACACCAACAATTACTTTAAAAACTGACATTTCCCAAATAATTTTAATTTCCTTGGAAAAGTCATTCATTCTATTCACTCAGAGTATAGTCATTATTAATTGGCACACATTCCATGTGAGGCACTGTGCATACCAGGGACTACCAGGAGTGAGGTTTGGAGAGGTAGACAGGGACAGAACCTGAGTTTAGATTTTATCTTACAGGCGGATGGAGAGGCAATAAAATGTTCTGACCAGGAGTGTAATGTGATTGGATGTCCATGTTAAGTCACTGGCTACAGTGCAGAGGAGGACTGAAAAGGGCAAGAACAAGGGCAGAATGCACTTTAAGGAAAGTATTGTAAAAGTCCAGATGAGACATAATGAGCTTTTTCATTTAAATCATCCCCAAAAGTTTCAGAAGCTTTGTCCAAGCTTCATATTGCCAAACTGAAGCTCAGGTGGTGCTAGGGCTACAACAGGGAAAATCAGGGGAGAAAGGGAAACTCAATGGTGATGATGAGAGGTGATCCAGACAGGCAGTGAGAAAGTGGAATCCACAGCCGATAGAAGCAGGCGACAGGCTGTGATCCAAGCAAACGGGGCCTTAGTTGCAGAGGTCAGATGAGCAAGCAGTATCCCAGCAATCGGGAAAAGCACAATAGGGAAACACGTCTGATCTCATGGTTCTTGATCAAAGGCTTACAGCAGACAGTAGAGAGCTCCAGCTCAAGACCAGAGTCCAGGAATTCAAAAATAGACAGAAAATAGGACAGCAGCAGCAAAGACACAGATTTCCAACTCAAATTAACCTACTTTCACAACCTGAATCTGCCATTTTCTAGCTGTGAAAGTCTGGACAACTCAGCTTTTTGAGCCTGACCTTCTTCATCTATAAGAAGGGGTTAACACTACCTACTCCACAGGGTTGCTGGGAGAAAAAATGAGATAGCACACCTTAAAACATCCAGTAGAGTTCAACAAATATTAGTTTCATCCCTTTCTCTTTTTCTTCCATTTCTCACCTAAGCTATGCAAATAATGAAGTCTTCTGCTTGGCCACAAAGTCTGAAAGGCTTATCCTACTAGGCGTCAGAGGACTTAGGTGAAGAAAGTAAGGCAGGTCGTTAATGCAAAATGTCTCACGGGAGCAGTAGTTCGTACAGAAGAGAAGAAAGTAAATGGGTTACACAAATAAAATTGCCTAAAAAACTGAAGTAGAGTAAAAGTTTAAATAAGCAGAATTAGTTACTCTAATAGTATATCCACACAATAGAAGATGTCACTATATACAAAAAGAAAGAAAGAAAAAAGGGGGAGCTTTCTGCATATTGAAGTCAAAGGATCTCCAAGGGACATTCTAAACTTAAAAATTATCACATAAAAAATAACATATGGGGCTGGCCCCGTGGCCGAGTGGTTAAGTTAACGCGCTCCACTTTGGCAGCTCAGGGTTTCACCAGTTCAGATCCTGGGCACAGACATGGCACCACTCATCCACATGCCAGAACTAGATAGACCCACAACGAAAAATATACAACTATGTACTGGGGGGCTTTGGGGAGAAAAAGGAAAAAGAAAAAAATCTTTAAAAGAAAATTAATACAATATGCTACCTGCTACACAGAGAGGCGGGGGGGAACAGTAATCTGTATTTATATTTTGTTTCTATTTGCATAAATACTGGTAAGATATACAAAAAATAAAAGTGGTTACCTATAGAGAGCAAGGAAGGGAGGGATAGACAGAGATGAGTCATACTGAGACGTCTCAATATATATACTTTTCATATTATTTTGAAATTTCAACCAAGTAGCTATATTACCAATTTAAAAAAAGAAATAAAATTTAAATAAATTTTAAAAATACTCGAGAAGTCTGAATGTTCTGATAATATATTCTGCTACACTTATTAATTAGGACCTATCTGTACCTATTTTAGCTATACACTAACATACAGTTAACTATGATTAACTTGTACACAATTCTTAACTGTCTAACAGATTTTAAGTTTCTCCAAAGAAAGAAGTATAATCTCCTTGAGGATAAAGATCATGTCTTGTTCATTCTGTAAGTTCCACTGCCAAGCACAGTGCCTAGTGCCTGGCTGGTACTCAAAGAATACATTAAATTGACCCTGGATGGTCTAAATGCTTCCTTGTGAAGTCACCTCCAATTCTGGATATAATCTCTAATTTTATTGCTGGTGACTTGTCTATAAACAAGAATACACTTAAAATACATGACTTTATAAAAATGAGAAAAGCTCTTAATTAACAATTGTTTAACAAAAGGCAACATATAAGTTTAACTAGTAATAAAAATAAGCTATGTACTGGGGGGCTTTGTGGGAGAAGAAAAAAAATAAAGAAGAATGGCAAAAGATGTTAACTCAGGTGCCAGTCTTTAAAAAATACAAAAAATAAATAAGATTAACAATGACCCCAGAATTACTCCAAAGACCCATCATCAGATGGCAATCATTTGAAATGGGGGCAGGGAGCTAGCCCAGACACCTATCAAAGTTCATTCTGGACATTTCTTTGATAATAGATGTTGCTACATAGTTTCACTTACTCATCTTTCAAAACACCACTATAGTTTCTTTCTCTTAACCCCCAAAATGTTAAGATGTATATAAACTTCAAAAAAGAAAAAAAAGATACACTTCTTGATTCTGTCCCCTATTCTTCCATGACCCAAGAGATCTTCCTTCTTCCCTTTATGACCAAATTTCCTAGAATTGTCTAGTCTATATCCACTGTACGTCTAGTTTCCTCAATTTAGTTTCCTATCACACCTCTCTACTGTAACTCTTCTGCTAAAACAATAAATCTCAAATTTAGCATACCTCAGAATAACCACAGCAGCATTTAAGCAGATTTCCCATGTGACCACCTCCCCTTTCCTCACTCACAGTCTTAAGAATCTATAAGGTGTGAGATGACACCTGGGGAATTGATATTCTTAATCACTGTCTCATTTGACTCTGACACAGGTGGCCTGCCTGAACACACTTGAAAACCAACTTGCTAAGGTCATCAATAACTTTCCAATAGTCAAATTCAAAGCACTTTTGTTACGTCTTTCAGCAACACCTGACACCTCCCTGAAACTCCTTCCTTCATCAGCTTCTACCACACAACTAGACTCTCCTCTCTCTCTCACCACCATTCAGTCTTCTTCACTGACTTCTTCACTTCTGAGAGCCTTTAACCATTAAATGATGGCTGTTGCAGACTCTGTCAATGACCCTCTTCTTAACTTTACACACACTTCAGAAGCAGTAAGTCAGATCCAATTCTTCAACTACCACCTGTACCAACCCTAATTCTTGCTACTTTGAATTTCAGACTGTTTTCAGGTAGTCAGAGGCTATGCAGAATAGGAGGGGGAAAAAAAGATGCTTCAGCATCACAGAAATCTGAATTGAAAATATTTTCTCTGCCATTTATGTACTAACATGCTCAAAGTCATACACTTCTCTGAAATTTCAGCTTTGTTCTCCTTTAAAACTGGAGATAGACTGATGTCATCGTCATGGTAGAGTGAGCACTTCCCTTAGACTATCCCCTCTAAGGTACAATGAAAAGGACATTCATAAATCAACAGAGAACAGTCACACAACACAACAGACATCTGAGAGGCCCATGCAGCCATGTCTCTGCAGGTGGAGGAGCTGGATGCTCTGGGAGGCAGTGGAAGGAGGTAAGGGGATACCATCTCCCTCCCCTAATGGCAGCGACCAAGGGCAGGGACCATGCCAGGCTCTGAGTGGAGAAGGGGGAGGGGCAGCTCTCCACAGGAACATCTTACCTCTCCAAAGTGCCACTCAGCTGTGGAAAAGCTCCACACAGAAAAGGCTAAGCTACTGTGGGGGTGTCTTCATCAAACCAACACCCCGGGAGGGCAGACAGCAAGGGCAGAATGAGAACACCCCTGTGATCCGGCATGTGAAAGAAAGCTCCCCTACCCTTGCCTGGTGTACCAGCTCAGCCGGTCGGCCAGAGCAAGGGAACCCCAAGAGAGCATCTCTGCATATGTTAGCAAAGCTGCAGCTATTGCATAAGGGCAATTGCATATGGGCCCTGTCAGCACAGATTCCAAAGGACAGGCACACCTGCCAGAGGTCACAGTGGGCTCAGAATACACAGGTCCTGCCCCCCTCCCAGTGGCAGCAAGTGGAATCTGCAACAAGGTACTACCAATATGCAAAGGCACAAATCAACCCCATCAAATAATATGGGAATGTATAATACTCCAAACCAGAAGGAGAATTGCAAGCACCCAGAAAACAATCCTGCAGGCACAAAAATTTACAATCTAAATGACAGAGAATTCAAAATAGCTGTCATAAAAAAAACTCAACGACCAACAAGAAAACTCAGACAGTTCAATGAAATCAGGCATAAAATTAATGAACAGAGACAATTCTTTACAAAAGAAATTGAAACTGGTGACGTCAGCAACATGGCGCATTGAGCTCACCCGGGACTCTCTCCCCTCCAAATTACAACCAAAAATAGCAACTGCTTTGCAACCAAAAAAAACTCCTAATAACAGAAATCATCAGGGACCCATAGGAGCTGAACGACAGAGGGCGGAAAGGCTGGAGCCGCCCTCGGGGAAGCTGGAACAGGTTAAGAGAGAACTTCGCTCCCTCCCCTAGAGACTGGGAACGCTGAGGCAGGTGAGGGAAGGAGCGTGGGAGGGGCCACAGGTCCGCAGGATCCAGGACTCCTACCGCCCGTGCAGCTGAAACCCTCTAACGGGGGAAAGCTTTCGCGTGGGGGAACCCCATCAAGCCAGGGCCCTGGGAAACCACAGAGCAAGAGCTGACCGGAATCCAGGTCTGCGCACGAGAGAAAGTGACCCCCTCCCCCAACACCCACTGGGCACCGCCATCATGGCTGAAGGCAGAGGGCTCAGAACACACGGCTCTCGACCCCCATCTAGTGGTGACAGGCTGTAACTGAAACCGAATAATAGCATCATGAGCAAAAACCACTCTTCTAACCTTCAGCAATTTACAAAAGCTCCAGTCCAAAATGAAAACAATAAACAACACAAAAGTATGTCCTGAGGACTTGCAAATAGGTAAACTAAGTGACAATGAATTCAAAATAGCTATCGTCAAAAAAGCTCAATGAGATAAGAGGAAATATAGAGAAACAAGTCAACAAGTT
Organism: Equus przewalskii; assembly: GCF_037783145.1. Classification (NCBI taxonomy): domain Eukaryota; kingdom Metazoa; phylum Chordata; class Mammalia; order Perissodactyla; family Equidae; genus Equus; species Equus przewalskii. The sequence goes on from NC_091847.1 coordinate 10,949,749, forward strand.
CTGCAGTTACTTCGCAAAAGAGATTGAAACTATAAAAAACAATCAATCAAAAATACTAGAGATTAAAAGTACAATGGATCAGATAAGACAGAATACAGATTCCCTGAATGCCCGCGTAGACACCACAGAGGAGCAAATTAGCATAATTGAAGATAGACAGGCTGAAAGGCTCCAGAGGAAGAAAGACAACTAAGAACTTAAAAAACTAAAGAAAATCTCCGAGAAATAGCGGACTCAATGAGAAAATGCCACTTAAGAATATTCAGAATTCCTGAGGGCATGGAAAAGGAAAATGGAGCAGAAAGTGTGCTCAACGAACTAACAGAAGAAAACTTCCCAACTCTAGGGATTGGGAGAGAAATGTGTGTGGAGTAAGCTTTCAGATCGCCTAGATTTGTCAATGTAAAAAGACCTACTGCTAGGCATATAGTAGTAAAAGTGGCAAGAACGAATGAGAAAGAAAGAATACTCAAGGGAGCAAGGCAGAAGAAAATAACCTACAAAGGAACTCCTATCAAACTTTCAGCAGATTTCTCTACAGAAATCTTACAAGCTAGAAGAGATTGAAATGACATATTCAAAACTCTAAAGGATAAAAATCTTCAGCCAAGAATACTCTATCCAGCAAAAACATCCTTCAGATATGGGGGAGAAATTAAATCTTTTACAGACAGACAAAAGCTAAGGGACTTCATAGCCACAAGACCTCCACTTCAAGAAATCCTTAAGAGGGCTCTCATACCTGAAAAAAGAAAAAAGGGAGAAAGGGGTCACAAAACAAAGAGTAGTGAGATAAACAGAATCAGAACAGGATAGCAAATATTCAACTATAGCATTAGGATAAAGGGAAGTAAATCACTAAAGCAAAAACAATCTTATCATTCTAACCACAAACTCACAACACAGTTGGACTAAGGGATGAAAATAATAACGTAGGGGTGAAGGAGAAAAGGGACTGAATCAGTCTAGGCTAAGTAGACTAGAAAATGGACTGTGTTATACATGAGATTCTGAATACAAACGTAGGGTAGCCACTAAACTAAAAAACAGGACAGAGACACAAAACATAAAATAAGGAAAAAAATCTAAGAAACCCAGCATAAAAAATTGCAGAAGTCAATGGCTAGGCTAAAACACACAGGACAAGAAACAAAGGAAACACAGGAAAACGAGCAACAGAATGACAGCATTAAGCGCTCATGCATCAAGACTCACCCTCAACGAAAACAGATTGAACTCTCCAATAAAAAGACACAGAGTGGCAAAATGGATTAAAGAACAAGATCCAACAATTTGTTGCCTCCAGCAAACACACCTAACCTCCAAGGACAAACACAGGCTCAGAGTGAAGGGGTGGAAGACAATACTCCAAGCTAATAGCAAACAAAAGAAAGTAGGTGTCACAATGCTTATAGCACACAAAACAGACTTCAATAAGGCAGGTAAAGAGAGACGTAGAGAGCCAATATATAATGATCAAAGGGACACTTCATCAAGAAGAAATAATGCTTATAAATATCTATGCACCCAACACAGGAGCACCAAAGTTCATAAAGCAACTATTAACAAACCTAAAAGAAGATATCAAAATTAACACAATAACAGGAGGGGACCTCAACACCCCACTCATATCAATGGACAGATCATCCACGCAGACAACCAACAAAGAAACAGTGGAGCTAACGAAAAGCTAAAACAGTTGGACTTAATAGACATATATAGAACATTCCATCCAAAAACAGGAGAATACACGTTCCTCTCAAGTGCACGTGGAACATTCTCAAGGATAGACCATATGTTGGGAAACAAGGCAAGCCTCTACAAATTTAAAAAAATTGAAATAATAACACGCATCTTTTCCGATCATAATGCTATAAAGCTAGAAATTAATTACAAGAAAAAAGCTGAGAAAGGGACAAAGATGTGGAGACTAAACAATATGCTATTGAACAAGCAATGGATCGTTGAAGAAATTAAAGAAGAAATAAAAAAATTTCTGGAGACAAATGAAAGTGATAACATGCCATACCAACTCATATGGGATACAGCAAAAGCTGTATTAAGAGGAAAATTAATCACAATACAGGCACATCTTAACAAACAAGAAAAATCTCAAATAATCAATCTTAAACTACACCTAACTGTATTAGAGAAAGAAGAACAAACAAAGCCCAAAGTCAGCAGTAGGAGAGAAATAATAAAAATCAGAGCAGAAATACATGCCATTGAGACAAAAAAAGGCAGTAGAAAGGATCAATGAAGCAAACAGCTGGTTCTTTGAGAAAATAAATAAAACTGAAAAACCCCTAGCCAGACTTACAATGAATAAAAGACAAAGCTCAAATAAACAAAATCAGAAATGAAACAGAAGAAATAACAACAGACTCCGCAGAAATACAACGGAATACAAGAGAATTCTACGAAAAACCACATGCCAAAAAAATGGATAACCTAGAGGAAATGGATAAATACTTAGACTCCTACAATCTCCCAAAGCTCACTCAAGAAGAAGCAGACAATTTGAACAGACCAATCATAAGGAAAGAGATTGAAACAGCAATCAAAAGCATCCCAAAGAATGAAACCCCAGGACCAGATGGCTTTCCTGGGGAATTCTACCAAACTTTCAGAGAGGATTTAATACCTATCCTTTTCAAGCTATTCCAAAAAATTAGGCACCATGGAACACTTCCTAACACGTTCTACGAGGCCAAAATCATGCTGATACCAAAGCCTGACAAGGACAGCATGTAAAAGGAGAACTACAGGCCAATATCACTGATGAACATAAATGCAAAAATTCTCAACAAAATTTTGACAATCCGAAATCAGCAATTCATCAAAAAGATCACACATCATGATCAAGTGGGATTCATACCAGGGACACAGGGATGGTTCAACATCCACAAATCAAGCAATGTGATACACCACATCAACAAACTGGGGAATAAAAACCACATGATCATCTCAATAGATGCAGAGAAAGCATCTGACAAGATCCAACAGCCATTTATGATAAAAACTGAACAAAATGGGCATAAAAGAGAACTACATCAACATAATAAAAGCTACATATGACAACCCAACAGCCAATATCATACTCAATGGGCAAAAACTGAGCACAATCCCCCTGAAAACAGGAACGAGACAAGGATGGCCTCTATCACCACTCATATCCAACATAGTGCTGGGGATTTTGGCCAGAGCAATTAGGCAAGAAAAAAGAATAAAAGGAATCCAAATAGGGAGGGAAGAAGTGAAACTCTTGCTGTTTTCAGACAACATAATCTTATATATAGAAAACCCCAAAGAATCCATTGGAAAACTTTTAGAAGTAATCAACAACCACAGCAAACTTGCAGGGTATAAAATCAATTTAAATAAATCAGTAGGATTTCTATACTCTAATAATGAGCTAACAGAAGAAGAACTCAAGAACACAATACCATTCACAATCGCAACAAAAAGAATAAAACGCCTCTGGGTAAATTCAACTAAGGAAGTGAAAGACCTATACAACAAAAACTACAAGGCTTTCCTGAAAGAAATGGATGACGACATAAAGAGATGGAAAGACATTCCATGTACATGGATTGGAAGAATAAACATAGTTAAAGTATCCATTCTACCTAAAGTAATCTACAGATTGAACGCCATCCCAATCAGAATCCCAATGACATTCTTACAGAAATAGAACAAAGAATCCTAAAATCCATATGGGGCAACAAAAGACCCTGAATTGCTAAAGCAATCCTGAGAAAAAACAACAATGCTGGAGGCGTCACAATCCCTGACTTCAAAACATACTACAAAGCTGCAGTAATCAAAACAGAATGGTACTGGGACAAAAACAGGTGTACAGATCAATGGAACAGAATTGAAAGCCCAGAAATAAAACCACACATCTATGGACAGCTAATCTTCGACAAAGGACCTGAGGGTATACAATGGAGAAAAGAAAGTCTTTTCAACAAATGGTGCTGGGAAAACTGGAAAGCCACATGTAAAAGAATGAAAATTGACCATTCTTTTTCACCATTCACCAAAATAAACTCAAAATGGATCAAAGACCTAAAGCTGAGACCTGAGACCATAAGGCTCCTAGAAGAAAATGTAGGCAGTACACTCTTTCACATCAGTATTAAAAGGATATTTTCAGACACCATGTCTTCTCAGACAAGGGAAACAATAGAATAAACAAATGGGACTTCATCAGACTAAAGAGCTTCTTCAAGGCAAAGGAAAACAGGATTGAATGAAAAAAATAACACACTAACTAGGAAAAAATATTTGCAAGTAATATATCCGACAAAGGCTTAATATCCATAATATATAAAGAACTCACACAACTCAACAACAAAAAATCAAACAATCTGATCAAAAAATGGGCAGGAGACATGAACAGACATTTCTCCAAGAAGATATACGATGGCCAACAGGCACACGAAAAGATGTTCATCATCGCCGATCATGAGGGAAATGCAAATCAAAACTACACTAAGATATCACCTTACACCCATTAGAATGGCAAAAATAACTAAAACAAATAGTAACAAATGTTGGAGAGGTTGTGGAGAAAAAGGAACCCTCATGCACTCCTGGTGGGAATGCAAACTGGTGCAGCGACTAGGGAAAACAGTATGGAGATTTCTCAAAAAATTAAAAATAGAACTAGCATACGATCCAGCTATCACACTACTGGGTATCTATCCAAAGAGCTTGAAGTCAGCAATTCCAGAAGTCCCATCCACCGCAATGTTCACTGCAGCATTATTTACAATACCCAAGATGCGGAAGCAACCTAAGTGCCCATCAACAGATGACTGGATAAAGAAGGTGTGGTATATAGATACAATGGAATAATACTCAGGCATAAAAAAGAACAAAATCGTCCCATTTGCAACAACATGGATGGACCTTGAGAGAATAATGTTCAGCGAAATAAGCCAGACAGAAAAGGACAATCTCTGTATGACTCCACTCATATGAGAAATTTAAAAATGTAGAGAAAGAAAACAGATTAGTGGCTACCAGGGGAAAGGTGGGGTGGGGTTGGGAACAAAGGGTGAAGGGGTGCACCTACAACACAACTGACAGACAATAATGTAAAACCGAAACTTCACAAGATTGTAACCTATCATTAACTCAATTAGAAAAAAAAGAAATTGAAACTACAAAGAAAAACCAATCAGAAATGTTTGAGATGAAAAACACAAAGAATAAAATAAAGCAAAAGCTGGAGTCCTTGAATAACTGAGTTGATATTAAGGGAGGACACAATTAGCAATTTGGAGGACAGCAATACAGAAATGCTTCCAACGGAGGAAGAGGGAACTATGGCTAAAAAGGAATGAAGAAATTCTCAGAGGAATATCCGAGTCAACTAAGAAATGCAACATAAGTATTACAGGTATTCCAGAGGGAGAAGAGAGGAAGAAAGGAGCAGAAAGCTTGTTCAAAGAAATAATAGGTGAGTGGCCGGCCCGGTGGCGCAGCGATTAAGTCTTCACATTCCACTTTGGTGGCCTGGGGTTCGCTGGTTTGATTCCTGGGTGCCGACATGGCACTGCTTGGCAAGCCATGCTGTGGTATGCATCCCACATATAAAGTAGAGGAAGACGGGCATGGATGTTAGCTCAGAGCCAGTCTTCCTCAGCAAAAAGAGGAGGATTGGCAGCAGATGTTATCTCAGGGCTAATCTTCCTCAAAAAAAAAAAAAAAAAAAGAAAGAAAGAAATAATAGGGAAGTACTTCCCAAACCTGGGGAAGGAGCTGGAATTAAAAATAAAAGAAGCTAATAGAACTCCTATATAAAAAGACCTTCTCCAAGGCATATACTAGTAAAACTGGCAAAAGTCCATGACAAAGAAAAAACATTAAGGGCCACAAGACAGAAAAAAACAACTTACAAAGGAACCCCTATCAGGCTTTCAGTGGCTTTCTCAGCAGAAACCTTAGAGGCTAGGAGAGAGTGGAATGATATGTTCAAAATTCTGAAAGATAATGGCTTTCAGCAAAGGATACTCTATCTAGTGAAAACATCCTTCAGATATGAGGGCGAAATAAAAACTTTGCCAGATAAACAAAAGCTGAGGGAGTTCATCTCCACAAAACTACCCTACAAGAAATGATCACGAAGGCCCTCCTACCTAAAAAAAAAAGGGGGGGGGGGGAGTTTACAAAACCTCAAGCAAGGAAATAAACAGGCAGACAAAATAAGAAAATGGTAACTATCAGAACAAGTTAGCAAACACTTAATTGTAACATTAAAGATAAACAGAAGGAAAACATCAAAAATAACTATACTCTCATTTTAACCACAAACTCAAAGCACAAAATGGAGTAAGTTGTGACAAAAATAACTTAGAAGGGGAAGAGGAGAGGAATGGAATCTGCTTAGACTAAGGGAAAAAGAGGCTATCAGAAAATGGACAATCTCATCTATGCAATTTTTTATACAAACTTCACGGTAACCACTAAAAATGCAATCAGAACAAAGACACAAATGATAAAAAAAAAAAGACAAAACTGAGAAAACCATCAGACAGAACTACAAACTGAATGGGTAGTCCAAAATAAACGTTACAAGAAACAATGGAAATACAGAACAACCAGAAAACAAGTGATAAAATGGCAGCATTGAGCCCTCATATAGCAATAATCACTCTAAATATAAATGGATCGAATTCTCCAATCAAAAGACAGAGAGCAGCCGGACAGATTAAAAGGAAAAAGACCCAACAATATGCTGCCTCCAGGAAACACATCTCAGCTGTAAAGACAAACACACTCTCAGAGTGAAGGGATGAAAAACAATACTCCAAGCTAATGGTAAACAACAGAAAGCAGGTCTTGCCATACTAATATCAGACAAAGTCAACTTCAAGATAAAGAAGACAATGAGAGACAAAGGGGGCAGTACATAATAATAAAAGGGACACTCCATCAAAACAATATAACACTTATAAATATATATGTACCCAACAGAGGATCACCAAAGTACATAAAGCAACTATTAACAAACCTAAAAGGAGATATTAATAACAACACAATAATAGTAGAGAACCTTAAGATTCCACTTACATCAATGGATAGAACATCAGGACAGAAAGTCAACAAGGATGCAGTGGAACTGAACAAAAAACTAGACCAGATGGACTTAGTAGATATATATAGAACACGCCATCCCCAAACAGAAGAATACACATTCTTCTCAAGTGCACATGGAACATTCTTAAAGACGGACCATATGTTGGGAAACAAGAAGATTGAAATCACATGAAGCATCTTTTGTGACCATAATGCTATGAAACTAGAAAAGCTGGCAAAATGACAAATAAGTGGAGACTAAACAACATGCTACTATACAACAAATGGACCGTTGAAAAAATTACAGGAGAAATCAAAAAACATCCGGCGACAGATGAAAATGAAAATACACCATACCAACTCACACAGGATGCAGCAAAAGCCGTCCTAAGAGGGAAATACATAGCAATAAATGTCCAGCTTAACAAACAAGAAAAATCTCAAAGTAGCAATCTTAAACTACACCTAACAGAATTAGAAAAAGAAGAACAAAGTTCAAAGTCAACAGAAGGAGGAAAATAATAAAAATTAAGGCAGAAATAAATGAAACTGAAACCAAAAAAAAAAAAAAAAAGAGTAGAAAGGATCAATGAAACTAAGAGCTGGTTCTTTGAGAGGATAAACAAAATTGACAAACTTTACCCAGACTCACTAAGGAATAGAGATAGAAGGCTCAAATAAATAAAATTAGAAATGAAAGAGGAGAAATTACAAAAAATACCACAAAAATACAAAGGATTATAAAAGAATACTATGAAAAACTATATGCCAAGAAATTGGATAACCTAGGAAAAATGGATAAATACGTAGACTCACACAACCTCCCAAAACTGAATCAAGAAGAAACAGAGAATCTGAATAGACCAATCACAAAGAGATTGAAACAGTAATCAAAAACCTCACAAAAAACAAAAGTCCAGGACTAGATGGCTTCTCTGGAGAATTCTACCAAACAAAGAAAATTTAATACCTACCCTTCTCAAAATATTCCAAAAAGTTGAAGGAGACGGAACACTTCCTAACACACTTTATGAAGCCAACATCACCTTCATCCCAAAGCCAGACAAGGACAACACAAAGAAGGAAAATTACAGGCCAATATCACTGATGAACACAGATGCAAAAATCCTCAACAAAACATGAGCAAACTGAGTACAGCAACGCATTAAAAACATTATATACCATGATCAAGTGGGACTTATACCAGGAACACAGGAATGGTTCAACATCTACAAAACAATCCATGTGATACACCACATTAACAAAATGAGGAACAAAAACCACATAATCATCTCAACTGATGCAGAGAAAGCATTTGACAAGATCCAATATCCATTTATGATAAAAGCCCTCAATAAAATGGGTATAGAAGGAAAGTACCTCAACATAATAAAGCCCAGATATGATAAACCCACGGCCAACATCATATTCAACAGCGGAAAACTGTAACCCACCCCTGCAAGAAGAGGAAGATGACAAGGGTGCCCACTCTCACCACTCTTAGTCAAAACACAGTACTGGAGGTTTTGGCTGAGCAATTAGGCAAGAAACAGAAATAAAGGGTATCCAAATTGGCAATGAAGAAGTGAAACTCTCACTGTTTGCAGATGACATGATTTTATATAAAGAAAACCCTAAAGAATCTACCAGAAAACTATTAAAAATAATCAACTACAGTAAAGTTGCAGGGTACAAAATCAATTTACAAAAATCAGTGGTATTTCTATATATTAACAACAAACAAACAGAAAGAGAATTCAAGAATACAATCCCACATACAATATTGATAAAAAGAATAAAATATCTAGGAATAAATTTAACCAAGGAGGTGAAACACCCATAAAATGAAAACTATAAGACGTTATTGAGGGCCAGGCCTGTGGCTGAATGGTTAAGTTTGCACACTCCACTTCGGTGGCCCAGGGTTTTGTCAGTTCGGATCCTGGGAGCAGACATGACACTACTCATCAGGCCATGCTGAGGCAGCATGGACTTGACTGCATGCCCTGAGGACCCCAAACCATAGGCCTCAGAGGTGGCAGGCAAGGGATAACTAGCCTGGGATTGGGAGACTGGCACATACAAGGAGACTGAGCAAATAAGTAAATATAATGAGGAAAATGGGAGCCAATTTCTCACTGCTGGAAAAGGGATTTTCAAATACACAAAGAAGGAAGCTAGAAAGACCCCTGAAGTGTTGTACTGGAATTGGATGTATTAATGTGAACTTTTTAAATACATACACATAGTTAGATACAGAAAGAAATACAGATGTGCACATATATACATGTATTTCCTAGTTCTGTCCACCCTAGAAGTGATGACATCCTAGCAGAAATGAGCACACTAAGCATCCAAATCTTGGTTTCTAAATACTTCTTCCACTAAAAGAAATCAAGATTCCTAGAAAAATACGTGGTTCCAGAGCTGGGGCAGGAAAAGTACAAAATGAGTCTGAACAACTTGTTGTGCCAGAAAGTAAAGAAATAGTCAAAGGACGGGGATGTGTCAAAAGCCACAGGAGCTATCTTGAAGGGGCTCCCACTAGCCAAATCTAGGACAATTTGCCCACCAAAATAAAATTTTATATGATAATAACTAACAAAACCCACTAAAGAGGAACAGAAATCCATGAGTACATATTGAAGTAAATGAATGAATGAATAAATGCATTAGGAAGAAGAGAAACATCTGTTTTCAATAGGAAATCAACTAATAAATGCAGATGGCAACCTTTATAGTACTGTTTGACTCAGGCAGGAGTCATCAGTAGACCCAAAAGCTGCTGGGCAGAGTTTGAGGAGGAACAGCATATTGGCACAGTCTTGGAAATCTTCCCACAAAAGAGTTACCAATTACAAAAGGAAAAATGATGACTTTATGGTAGAGAAACCTAGCAGACATGAACTTAACAAAGTGTTCAAGGTCAAACACCACCAGTGATGGGACAATACTGTATGCCACCGAGTGACACTAAGAAAAGCACACCATTTCTATGGTATTCCTGCCAATAATGCATTCATTCTGCACATGAGCAACAACCGGATGAACCAAAGTTAAGGGACATCCACAGAATAAAAAAAGTCAAGGTCATAAAACAAGAGAAATATTGACAAACTGTTCCAAACTGAAGAAGACTAAAGAGACATGACGATTACATGCAATGTGTGATCCTGAATTGGATCCTGGACCAAAAAGGAGAGACACTTTCGAGACAGTTGGAAAAATCTGAATCTGGGGATGTGAAGACACTGTTTTATCAATGTTGATTTCCTGGTTTGGAAGTTATGTAAGAGCCCGTCCATGTTTTGGTAAAACACACTATATGACTTAGGACTGATAGACATCATGTCTGCAACTTGCTCTCAAATGGTTCAGAAAAAGTCTAATGAAAGTAGAAATGGTGCATTCCTCTGAAATGGCTGGAAGTAGGGATGAAAATGAGGGATCAGAAATGATACTAGGTAGTTTCACTGAAATTTCAGAATCCAGTAAGATACAGCAGAAAGAGGGAAAGGATCAAAGACAACATCAAGGTTCCTTCTTTGGGGATCTGCAAGGGAAGGCCTCACTGAGTCCACTACAGTGAGCCAAGCATAACAAGACACTGCAGGCTGATCTTGTGTACACACACAGTATATATGTAGTACAATGTTAAAAACTGGCTAAAGTTCATGTTTAGGGACGGGGGCTTATGGGAAATCTCTGCACCTTCCCCTCAATTTTGCTGTGAATCCAGAAGTGCTCTAAAAAAGTAAATCTTACTAAAAAAAATTTTTTTAAGCTGCAAGACTAGTTCATGGAAAAGGAAATTGGTTGAAGGAGATTAGTGAGCTCTCTGTGCTGTTACTGCAGCTTTTCTGTAGGTTTCAAATTATTTCAAAATAAATAAATTTTAAAAATTCAATGAGAACTCATGACAAACTTGGTGCCTAGCAAAAATGCCTGGCTCACTACAGGTACAGGACAAAAATTATTTGGCCTTCCCTTCCCAGTTGCCCAAAGAAGAAAGCTTAGCATTATCATCAACTCTTTTCCTCTTTCCCTTATATCAAATGGACTCTCAGTTCCAGAGAAACTACCTAATCAGTTGTCAGTTCTAGTCCCAGATCCTCATCTTTATGTCCCCCTTTCTCCATTTCTGGCTCTTATTATCTCTCACCTGGACCACCGCAAGAACATCCTAACTGGTCTCCCTCTGCTCCATTTCTAACCACATCTTTGTACCAATCTTACATCCTCGCGTCATTACCTAGAAGTCAAGAGGTACCTTTCAAAATTCACATCTAATCTTATCATTCCCTTATTTAAATATGTGTAATTGCTCCCCAATGTAAATACTAATTTCCCAAGAGGCAGACTAAACACTTGTGTAGGGCACTAGCAGTGCAGGAGCACCACAAAGATATTTCTCTCTCACACACAAACACACACAACAATAAAGTAATAAATATTGGGGGGAGGGGAAGGGAAGAGAGGGGAGGAAAGAGGGAAATTCTGACTTGACCTCTTCTGTGCTTCCTTTAGGACTTGGTATAGGTTTTATTTCTGATTACATAATGGGAATGCCAGGAGTGAGTGGGGACCACAAACTTTCCAATACTTAGAGCCTCTAAAACAGTGCTTTTCCCAATCCTTTTCCCAACTTGGCACCAAAGAAAATAGTGATTCTTTTTAGCAAACTGGGACAACCCAAGGAGACTATTCAAGGTCAAAAGAAACCACTGTGGGGGATCCAATATGCCCCAGTTCCTTAGGCTGACAGCACAATGGCCAACCATTCATGGCACACCAGTGGGGAAGCTCTATTCTAAAGGTCTTAATATGAGCCCAGACAAGGATCCTCACAAGGTTTCATCTCTTACCATGGTCAACACACACGTACAGGCACACAGATTCACACACAAAATCAGACACCAACACTTATCCCATAGACAAAGACAGACACATACAAGACAACTTGCATTTCTCCAAACACACTATGCATCCTTTCATACTTCTTTTTGTACACGCTGTTCTCTCTACCCAGATCAATTCCAATCCATCCTTCAAGACACTGTTCAAATGTCACTTCTCATTTCCCCAAGATCTTATTACACTTGTCACTCTGAATTCTGTTTGTTGACATGTGTTACCACCCTAGAATTTGAGCTCAAGGAAAAGAATCATGTCTCATTTACCTGTACACCACTGATCCCTATAACAGCATTCAAATGTTTAATTAACATATAAATGAATGTTCACTACATCATTCCCCAATAAACCAAATTTTTTCAAAATACATTAATTAAAACAACGAGGTACAATTTTACAACCCAATTAGTATTTTTTTCCAAAACAAGAACACCCACTGTTCTCTTTAAAGAGAGAGATCTGGCACAGGAATATTCAGACCACCAGACCATTATCCCAGTCCTACGATACTCACTGCAGATTTCAACAGTGGAAAGTTTAGAACAACCAAAATGTTTAACAAAAGGTAAATGACTAAATCAATCACCTGGCTGATAAATCATCTGAACGTCTAAGCAATTGTTTAAATTATACTCATGACAATGGAAACGGGAAAATAATATCAGCTACTGTTTACTGATCATCTCTTTTATTTAAAGAATCATGCTGGATGTTTTATATATATTATCCTAATCCTCACAATTCAAGGCCAAGTATTATTTTCCTAATTTCACAGACAAGGAAGTAGGCTCAGAGGTTATATAATTCATCCAAGTTTTTTGAGACCAGATTCCAACTCAGATCTGACTCCCAAGTCTGTCACCTTTTCCCTACATTGCACTGCCTCTATTACACAATGCTTCCAATATATCAAACTCAAAATTCTATCTATACCACACAACTTTATAAAAAAATCCAGACAGTTGCCAGAAAGGAAACAAAAATATCTATTAGAGTGGTGATTGAGGGTGAATGCTGTTATAGTATTTATCATTTTTTCAAATTAGTAACTTTTTAAAGTAGAATTGCTGAGCAATGTACTAAACTCATGAGGCAATACAAAGGAAACAACTCTCATTTTCCATTTTTTTACATTTTCATTAAGAACACAGAGTAGGTAATATATAAAAACTTAAGAAAGATGTACTCAACTAACTGTACCTAAACAATCATATATTAACCCCAGGGTTCCTATTACGAGGATTCAAAACCTGATCATTGTAACTGTTAATCAGCCTTCTTCCAGAAAAAGGTGAATTCTGAGGAAGACTTAAAGAGGACACACGTGGATTTGAAGGCAAGAATGTTGTAAGTGAGGAAAGAAGGGCAGAGGCAGAAACAAGAATGTTTTCTTTTCAAGCAAAAATGAGAGAGTTAGTGAGATGTGGTTGGTGGAAAGCCTTCAAGGCCAAGCAGATACGTTTGGAATTAATTTGATAAGCAGCAGGAACTGTAATTCTGAAATGGGAAGGTGGCATGCTGAAATACAGTCTTTAAAGATCCAAACTTTGTTCCAAGGTAAAATACTGCCTTTGGTTACACAAAGCCTTTGCCAAACAATTAGGGGGAAATAATCCATTATCCTTTATGTGTGCTTTACACATATGCTTCTCAAAAGAAAAACTGACTAAACAAGCAGCTTTATAAGAGGCAAGTATATGGGGGGGGGGTACTTTCGGATATAATGCTTGTGAATATTAAATACCACTGTACATTTTAGTAAGAAGCATAGAACTTTAGAGCAAGAAAGGATGCTGGAGATAATCTTTTATTGACAACCTCTTCATTTTCACAACGGATTAAATTGAGGCTCAAGAACTAAAGAACTTGCCTAACATCACATATAAGCGAGTGGAAGAATTCAATACTAAAACTAGATTTTCCAGGCAGCAGGATCTAAAGCCATGCTGTCCAATATTGCAGCTACTAGCAACACCTGGTTATTTAAATTTAAACTGGTTAAAATCAAATACAATTTTAAATTCGTTCCTCGGGCACAATAGTCACATTTTGAGTGCTCCATGCCACACATGGTTAATGGCTACCATACCTGACAGTGCAGAAAGAGAGTATTTCCATCACCGCAGAAAGTTTAATTGTACGGCATGATCCAAAGAATAAGCTTCAGAGTCAGATGGACCTAGTGTGAATCCTGCTCAGTAGCAGTGTGATCCCAGACAAGTTATTTAATTTCTCTTTGCCCCCATTTCGTGGGGAGAGGAGAAGCAGGGGATCAGTAACACCTACCTCACAAAGGGATCTTGAGGATGATGTGGAGTAACGGGAAAATCCCCTTTACACTGTCTGGCACATAACAGACAATAAACACTTCCCTTCTGGATCCTTTTTTCTTTCTACTCCTCTATATAACCCTCCCGTTAAAAGGTACAAACACAGTAACTCTCCCAAATTACTATCTTCCCCTCAAGATAATCCACAGCACCTCATTTTCATTCTATTCCTACAGATTTCTTCTAATACTTGTACCTCTCTTCTAGTGTTTCTACTTAGGAGTAATGAAATGAAAAATGAATGTGCGGGGAAATGCCTCTAACGAAATGAAAGAGAATGTAATAAATTTCCCATTTCCTATCCTATTTTAAACAGGACTATACTGACTGATCATGCAAAGGAAAGGAAATAAATTACACTGTTCCTAGATACTGTACTTCCACACCCATAAAGAAGATTCTACAGTACTTCTACACTACATTCCTTCTCACCATTTGTACTAACTGAATATTAAATAAAGAAATAACACCTTCCTCCTACAGTACTTTCCCAGGAAACAATAACAAGGATTTCTAGAATGCTAAACTAATCTTCGAGGTTTCACAGCTTAATCTAGTAAATGGACAAATTTAACAAATCTAGACTACAGCATATTAAAAACTTCATAACATGCACGTTATTACCCAAAAAACCAATAAAATTCAACTCAGTTTGTAACCAGTGAATTTCTGCCAATATTATATTTTATTTAGGAGCAACAATTCATATTTAGCTACATTAAATCACATAGACTTGCCATTTCTAGTGAGGGCACCAATTTTATATTCCTAATAACTAACATAAAGAATTAAAGCAGAACTTTTAAACATTTGTCTTTAAACATGCCCCAAACAAGATTTCTACATATTTTTTAGAGCTGTCTTGTTTAAAACTGACCATATTAACTCTCAAAAGGTGAAAAAAAAAGTTCTCAATAACAGCGTCTCCTTAAAATTATCTAGTAGTCTCTTACTTTGTTCCTTAAAGATAATTTACTCAAAAACATGACCACTGATGTCCCTTATAGTGTTTAGAATAAGTCGTAAATAAATACTAAATAGACAACACAGCACACTGTACTGTCACTTTACAACTGAAATTAATTACGTTTAATAGAAAAACTAAAATATTTTGAGTATACAAATCAGAGTTTAATAATAGTCTATGGGGGCGGTCACATAAGTAAAAAAAAAAAAAAGAAAGAAAAAAGTTTTATTATTGTCCCACATAAAGTACTTTATACATTTTAAAAAGTTAGGCTTCTATGCCTGAACTGATGAAATCTAATTTGTGAGAGTCTATAATTTTTTAAAGTCTTTCAATAATAATGAAGTGTACATTGGTCACAGTAGAATAGCTCAAATGAATTTTCCTGAGGCTGCATTCTAAGTACATCTGACCCAGAAAGTATTTTTAGCAAATGTGTTCAATCAATGCTGGTTTTATGCCTAGCCTAAATTAGAAATTGGGTGTCACGAATTTAAAGTAACAATGTTACTAGGGACATTTTTAAAGACATTTAATTAGAACATAAGAAAAATCTACAAGTTTGAAACAATTCAATACCCACAGCCTAGAAGCTAAGCAGGTTAGAAAAACAGGTAATATGAAAGTCACATCCTCATCCATTGCTGCTTTTGAGGAACCTACAATTTTCTAACTTAATAAACTTTAACCTACTCAATTAATGTTAATAAAAACTGTAAAACAGTGATGGCCCCTTGCGTTTTCAAAATCTCTTACCAAATGTTTAAAACAGATTAGCTAAACCATAAATATTCCCGTGTACAAAAAAGACCATGTTTCTTATAAACCACTCAAGATCATGAATATTATGGGACCATGTACAAGTTTGAACGCAAAACAGTAACAAAGATACGTGTGCCATAAAAAAAAAGATACAGAAAAATCGCTTTTGTGGTAACTGGAGCATAAATTTATTCTGACAAAAAATAGTGGGGTCTACAAAATGACTGCAACTCTCTTTTACCACGAGTTAGTGAAGAAGTTCCATGCAACACACCAACTTTTGCCTACAAAAAGTCTTTTTACAAAAAATCTATAGGTTGAATTTATATTCATCAAATGCAAGATTTAACTGATATATCTAGCTCTGTTCCATTAAGCACACTTTGGGCTCTGAATAATCACATACTTTAAGGTCATCTTCTCCCCTCTTCAAAAAATGAAAATCTTTTTCTCTGTCACTTTAGGGTTAAAAAATCAGGACAAAAAAATGTGCTGGCTTGGGGCTGGCCCCGTGGCCGAGTGGTTAAGTCTGTGCGCTCCGCTGCAGGCGGCCCAGTGTTTCGTTGGTTCGAATCCTGGGCACGGACATGGCACTGCTCATCAAACCACGCTGAGGCAGCGTCCCACATGCTACAACTAGAAGGACCCACAACGAAGAATATACAACTATGTACTGGGGGGCTTTGGGGAGAAAAAGGAAAAAATAAAAAAAAAATGTGCTGGCTTTTACCGTTCCACAGTCTTCTTTTTACTCAAATCGTCTTTTACAAGTTGGATACACTGGCTTGGGGCGGGGTGGGGGGGGGGGGGGGCCGGGTTCCACCATAAACATGTTTTAAACTGTACTGTTTCAATTGGGCCCCAAAGCCGGTCACAGAAACCTAACATTACTCCATTCTCTGATTCGAAAAGCAGGTTATATATTGCAAATACACAGGTTCTCCTAGAACAAGCGCTTGAAAATCCTACAAATCGTCCTTCAACATAGTGGTGTCACTAAATAATGCAACGCCAGACATGAAACCTCCCATTCTAAGTTTCGCAGAAACATCTATACATAAATCCGTGCAACTGTAAACTGTTCCATTTTAAGGAAAACTTGGGACATGCATCGGTACGACTACTTAGCTGCATCTCAACTTTTTTTGGCCCAACCACAGGTTCTTAAATGCAAGTATACACCGGCAGAATCCTAAGAGGCTGAAAACTTTAATGGCAGGGTCAGCCTGCTCGAAGAGCACGCAGGAAGCGCTCATAGGAGCCAATTAAAAAAAATTTAAAAAGGAACCCCACCAGCAATGAAAACTCAAGATTCTCAAGCCTCACCTCGAGTCTAGGTACCGCGGAACATCCCATCTCCGCACCCACGACCGCCCGCCCTTCTTTCGCTCACCCGTAGCGGAGATTCCAACTGTGTCCCCAGGAGCCCCGGGAGCAGAGGTCCCGGGAAGGGGAGAAGGGTGGTCGGAGCATCATCTCTTCCCTCCTTTTTCATCCACCCTGTACCTCGGCTGCCCGACCGGCTCCCTCCCCCAGCCCACACGCCCCAGGAGCAGCCCCGCGTCCCACGCGCAGGGCCGAGAGGCCGGCGGGGACCGCGAACCTCTTACCTCCGTGTCACAGCCGCGTCCTCTCGGCTGGAGAAGAGCCTCGCGGCCCCGCGCTGCTCCACGGTCCCTCAGCGCCCCGCCAGCAGCCGCCGCCGCAGCGGCCGCGCCACGGCCCCGAGCCGCCAGCAGCGCCTCATGCTGCGGGGCCGCCGCGGGCCGCACCGCCGGGAGCGGGGAGGCGGCAGCCGGCGCGCCCGCGGGATGAGCTAATCCACACCCGCAAAGCGCCGCGGGGAGGGCAGGCCCGGCCGAACCTCCGAGCCCTCAGCCAAGACCGGGGTCTCCCTCCCCGGCTCCGGGCCGGAGTCCGCCCCTGGGCCCCGGAGTCCTGAGAGAACAATGTGGGCGCCGCGAGGCGCGGGAAAGCGCGCGGCGGGGCGGGCGAGCCGGGACAGCGTCTGTTTCCGAGAGCGCAGGCGGAGCTCAAGCCCCGCCGCCGCCGCCTCCTCCTCTTCCTCCTCCTCCTCCTCCCCCGTCACCTCCTCCTCCCCCCTCAAGCACACCCGGTCTCCCAGGCCACCGCATAGCAACCGAACATGGCGGCTGCGCAGACGCCGCCAGTCAGCAGTCCGGAGCCGCGGCGGCCGCAACAGGAGGCGATCTCGCGAGAGACGAAGGCGCACCCCTTCCCCGCGAGCGCAGGCTGCAGAGGTTGCTCCAGCGCGAGCGGGGGGGGCTTGGGGGGGGGACGCGCAGGTGCGACGGAGGCGGACCTGGGTAGGTGGGGAGGCAGGGCGGGAGGAGAGGGCGGGTCGCTGTGGCTCCGCCCCATGGCCTCGCGGCGATTGGTCACTTGAACTGCGACCCCTGCTGGACCTACTGACCTAAGAGACCGGACGGAGGGGCGAGAAACCTAAGTTTTAAAGGGGAAAAGCAGACCTCTTGGCTCCAGGTCGTTCCAACTTCAGTGCTAATAGAGGATGTAGGTTTTAGGATGCAGTTTTGAATCATTTCCTCTCCTAAATATAGACTCTAAAACAAAGAACAAACAGCGTTCAGTCATAAAACAAACGTTTGGGTGCCTTGTGTGTGCCAGGAACGGTGTGTGCGTTTTAAAATTGAATTATTCATTCTAGCAACGCATATGAATTTGGTGTTATCACGCCAGGGTATTTAGCCAGGTGCATTCTAATATTTTATTGATGATGCAAACTTATTGGTGAGAAGACAAATGACTACAAACTGGGCGATCTCAGCTGAAATGATGTGAGGAGGGATTTAGGGACCCTCACACATCCTTTTTGCGTTCATTTTTGTCAGTGCCCCTTCCTGTCGCCTGGCGCCTTCTTGCTCTTCCTTGCTCTTAGCTTCAGCACCCTGCCAAAGCCAGCCTTCACACAAACGTTCCTTCAAAAATCACTGTCCCTCCAAGCCCACAAAATGCTGTTTATTAATCAGGGGGGTTTGGCAAGATGAAATCTTGCAAATGCATACACATCTGTGAAAGAGCAAGCTCTATTGACCCTTTTCTCCCTCGCACCCCTTTTAATTTTTCCATTTCGAAAAGACAACTTGTGA
Organism: Equus przewalskii; assembly: GCF_037783145.1. Classification (NCBI taxonomy): domain Eukaryota; kingdom Metazoa; phylum Chordata; class Mammalia; order Perissodactyla; family Equidae; genus Equus; species Equus przewalskii. The sequence goes on from NC_091847.1 coordinate 10,968,939, forward strand.
GTCCGTATTTTTCCAGCTTTACGTCTTCTAGGTACTTTCCTTCTCAGAGCTTAATTCCAGCCAGTGCTCCTTCATCCTTCCCTAAATATGCTTTCCTGCCTCCAGCTCTCCATTTTTGTTCCTGCTATTTCCTCCGCTAAAATGCTCTTCGCTTCATCTGCACCTGTCAACATCCAGTCATCCTCCAACCGCAGATTGCATGGGACTTCCGCCAGAAGTAAGAGGTGATTTCTTCCTCCTTTGATGTTGGGAGTTCTAGGTTTATACCTCCCTTTTTCTCACCACAATGCACATTTTGTTACATGATACTTATCCCTGTGTGGGTCTTATCGCCACTCCTACATGGTAAGCTACTTGAGGGCAAGGACCTTGTCTTAGTCATCTTTGTATCCCCTATAATGCCTGGTGACACTGCCTGGTACCAAAAAAGTTTGTTGAAAGGATGAAATGCTTAACTCTCTAATTGATGTGATTTGGGGAAGGTACTTGAGACAGAGTGGGCTCTTCCTCAGCTTCATATCTGCTAGGTTGCTCTGTCTCTGGGTGATATTGCTCTGGTCTAGATTTGTCCTTGTTGATGCCTTGTGGGCTTTGTAACCAATCCTCCAACTACTCTTGCTCTCTCCAGACCTTCCCCCTCCAGCCCATTCTTCCCAGCCCCATCTTTAAACCATAGGGACCTTTTATACAAATATAAATCTGACTTGTAAATATAGCTGGAGTCTCAACATTGGAGGGGCTGCAGGGGTACACCCCTTGTTTGGGGAAACTCCACAGGATGAGCCGCTTAGACAAAGAATGGAAGCCTCATATCCATCTACTATTCCTTAGGAAAACTGCGAAGTCACTTTTTAAAAATTGAGATATAATTCACATACCATAAAATTCACCCTTTTGCAGTGTACAATTCAGTACTTTTTAGTATATTTGCAAAGTTGTGCAGCCATCACCACTATCTAATTCCAGAACATTTTCGTCACCCCAAAAAGGAATCCCGTACCATTAGCAGTCACTCTCCGTTCCCTCCTCTCCTTAGCCCCTGACAACCACTACTTTGCTTTCTGTCTTTATGGATTTGCCTACTCTGGACAGTTCATATAAATAGAATCATATGTATTACAAATTCTTTAGAAAAATATGTAAATTTTTGCTCTTATTTAAATAATAATCATTTAAAAAATTAATATATCTATTCTGGATCATTTTGATGACCACCTTGTAACCAAACACTGCAACTTGATTTTGTATTTGGCACCGACAACTATAACCTTAATTTTCTTAGGGTAACAAGAAAAGAAAGAATACTTCTTGTGGAGATGACCGCTTTCTGGTTAAGTAAAGGTCAAGTCCTCATGGCACACTGTAGAGAAGTTTCACAGAAGTTCAAATAGAGAAGAATGTTGGGATAATTAAGTCAATTATAAGCATGTCTAAAAAAGCCTGTACCACGGCAGTGAGTTCCATGGTCTTATCACAAGGGACAATTTGATTTCAGCAAAACAACATCATCCACCACATTACATACATAATATTAACTGAATTTTTAATTTGATTGACTTAATTTGCAAAATTATTTTAGTTTTATAGATGTAGAAGAGCTGTGAGAATAAGGACTTTATACCTAATATTATGTTTACACCTAAGAAAGATTATTTAAATAATTTGATTTAACATTTTGAGAGTTAGCAAGATGTTTTTTCATAATCATAAAACTTCTAGAAGAAAACATAGGCAGCATGCTCTTCGACATCAATCTTAGCAGCGTATTTCCAAATACCATGTCTGACCAGGCAAGGGAAACAAAAGAAAAGATAAACAAATGGGACTACATCAAACTAAAAAGCTTCTGCACAGCAAAGGACACCATCAACAAAATGAAAAGACAACCTAACAATTGGGAGAAGATATTTGCAAACCATGAATCTGATAAGGGGTTAATATCCAAAATATATAAAGAACTCATACATCTCAACAACAAAAAAACAAACAACTCAATTAAAAAATGGGCAAAAATCTTGGGCCAGTCCTGTGGCTGAGTGGTTGGGTTCGTGCGCTGTGCTTCGGCAGCCCAGGGTTTCGCCGGTTTGGATCCTGGGCACGGACATGGCACTGCTCATCAAGCCATGATAGGCGGCATCCCACATGTCACAACTAGAAGGACCCACAACTAAAAATATACAACTATGTACCAGGGGACTTCGGGGAGAAAAAAGGAAAATAAAATCTTTACCAAAAAAAATGGGCAAAAATCTGGACATTTTTCCAAAGAAGATCTACAGATGGCCAACAGGCACGTGAAAAGATGTTCAACATCACTAATTATTAGGGAACTGCAAATCAAAACTACAATGAGATACCAACTCACGCTGGTCAGAATGACTATAACTAACAAGACAAGAAGTAGCAAGTGTTGGGGTGAATGTGGAGAAACGGGAATTCTCATACACTTCTGGTGGGAGTGCAAACTGTTGCAGCCACTATGGAAAACAGTATGGAGATTCCTCAAAAAATTAAGAATAGATCTACCATATGATCTAGCTATTCTGCTGCTGGGTACTTATCCAAAGAACATGAAAATACAAATGATAAAGATACATGCACCCCATGTTCACTGCAGCATTATTCACAATAGCCAAGGCTTGAAAACAACCTAAGTACCCATCAAGGGACGAATGGATAAAGAAGATGTAGTATATATGCATGAAGGAATACTCCTCAGCTTTAAGAAAAGATGAAATCTTGCCATTTGCAACAACATGGATGGACCTTGAGGGTATTATGCTAAGTGAAATAAGTCAGACAGACAAAGTCAAATACTGTATGATCTCACTCACGAATAGAAGATAAAAAAAACAACAACAAACACAAACACATAGATACAGAGATTAGACTGGTGGTTACCAGAGGGGAAGGAGGGAGGGAGGAGGGTGAAAGGGGCGACTGGGCACATGTGTATGGTGATTGATGGTAATTAGTCTTTGGGGGGTAAACATGATTAGTCTACACAGAAATCAAGCTATAATGATGTACACATGAAATTTGTATAATGTCATAAACCATTGTTACCTCAATTAAAAAAAGCAAAAAAAGGAAAGTGTCCTCAAACATTACCAGATATTGGCAGACACCACTGTTGACTGTGATTTTGTCCCTTGTCTGCAGCCTGCCCTTGGCTGTGCTTTGGGAGGGTAGAACAAGGGTTGTATCCACACTTGGAGGGTGTTGGCAGGGGAGGACTGGCCTTTTTGCCTATGTGGTTGGCATTAGGGCCTCTCCCAACCCCGGGTAGCTACAGCCAGGAGGGGACAGGCGTTTGTTCTAGGCCGTGCACCCAAGCTAGCCTGCCTGGGCCTTGGCACTGAACTCTGGCAGCGGCAAGGCAGCAGAGAAGGAGCTCTGACCAGGCAAGGTGGCTGCCTGATGAGCCAACCCCCCATCAGCAACTGGGGAAGACCTCTTTGGAAGAAATGAGTAACACTGGGGTCACTGGGGATATCTAGGGAGGAGAACCCCAAGGGAAAGCTGGACTAAGCTTGCTAAGTAGAGCTCAGAGTGGTATGAATCTTAACATTAGCAAACACATCACTGAAAGTGACTTGATTTTGTTGCCTAAGCTGGTGAGATGGGGCCTATAGGGTCCACAGGCTTTCAAACTCCTGGTCATGGACATGTGACCTTAATTGTATTATCTGTCCTCCTTAGCTGCACAATTAAGGAGGAATGTCATCTTTTTACCTGTCTGAATCTTCAGGTATAACTCAAAGCAAAGCAAAGCAAAACAAACAAATTTAAAGAGTTTAAACCTTTAAAGACGTGTCATACATTTTTCCAACAAGTTCAGAATTCTGGGGCTTGGGCTTCCTTTAATCATAGAGCTACTTAAAAAAAAAAAAAATATATATATATATATATATACGGGGCTGGCCCAGTGGATCAGCAGTTAAGTGTGCACGTTCTGCTTCGGCGGCCCGGGTCCGCCGGTTCAGATCCTGGGTGCGGACACGGCACGGCTTGGCAAGCCATGCTGTGGCAGGCATCCCACATATAAAGTAGAGGAGGATTCGCGGCAGATGTTAGCTCAGGGCTAATCTTCCTCAAAAAAATTATATATAATATATATTTGTTTTTCTAATTAGATAGTATTTATCTCTGAGGCAGTTGGCCCAGATTTGGTCACTCAACATGGCCTCTCCCTCTTCACTTGCCAGCAATTCTTTTTCTTTCATCTTTTCTTCCTTCTTCCCTCCCTCCCTTCCTTTCTTCCTTCCTTTCTATAGCAGCAGAAGACCTAAGTTAGCAGTCCCTGGGATTAAGAACTATACCAAAAAATGTAAAATTTTTAAAAATCAAAGACTGCCTCTTACTTCCAGTCTCACTTCCCAAAGGTAAGCACTATTAACAACTTCTTGTGTATACTTCCAGAATTTTCTCTGCATATGTAAGCTAAACGTATATCTTTTTTCCCTACATCCAAGGGATTATACCACATATAATATATTTCACTTACAAATGTCCTTAGCACGACAGATATATGTCATTCTTTCTAAGGGCTGTACCATAATGTATATAATCTTCTCTAATAAATGGGCATTTAGCAGTTTCCAGGTCCTTGCTATTATATACAATGCTGTAAAGAACATTTTTGTTGTAAAGCTTTGTACTCATAACAAAGTATTTCCTTAAGATAAATTTCTGGAAATGTAATTGCTGGATTGAAGTGTATGGGCATGTTTAGTTTTGATAAATGTTGCCAAACTGACTACCAATTGCACCCACTAACTGTGTGTGAGTTCCTATTATCCGCTCTGCCTTAGCGTTTCTGGGTTTTATGTTTTCCTCAATCCAAAAAAAAAAGGAAAAAGAAAACTCTGTTTTCTTCTAGTACTTTCAGGTTTTGGGGTTTTTAAAAATTCTTAATCTATGACTCATGTGGAAATAATTCTTGTGTAAGGAGATAGGGATCCAGCTTTTTTTTTAAATGGCTATCCAGTTGACCCAATATCACCTTATTGAATAATCCATTACACACACACACAATTGTTTGCTGAATCGCTTCAATCAGATACCAAATTCTAAATTTTGATTTGGGAATTTTTTAGTTTATTCCATAGAGCAATCTATTCCATCTCTGTCTTTGTTTCCTATGGCTGCTGTAACAAATCACCACAACTTTAGTGGCTTAAAACAACACAAATTTATTATATTACTGTTCTAGACGTAAGAAGTGCCAAACGGATCGACAGGCTCCGATCCTTCTGGAGGCTCCAGGGCAGAATCTCTTTCCTTGTCTTTTCCTGCTTCTAGAGTCCTCCTGCCTTTACTTGGCTCATGGCCCTTCCTTCCATCTTCCGACCCAGCAGCCTAGCTTCTTCACATCTCTCTGTGTCCCGTCACCTTCTCCGTCTTCCGGCACTCCCTTACCTCCCTCTTAGAAGGACCCTGTGATTACATTGGGCTCACCTGCACAATCCAGGATAATCTCCCCATCGCAAGATCCTTGATTTAATCACATCTGCAAAGTCCCTTTTGTCAGGCAGGATAACATACTCACATCATCACCCTGTGGAGGAGGGTGTGGACACTTTTGGAGGCCATTATTCCGCGTGCCGTAGTTTCTACTACCAAGCTTTTCAGCTACTAGAATTTCTAATAGGTTTTAATATCTGAAAGAGTTCATTTCTCCTAATGACTTCTTTTTCCAAGATGAACATATTTTTAATTACGTGAATTTAAAATACGTGAGCCCCAGATTGTAACTGAAATATCAAATTACATTGACAGCATAGATAGTGAGCCTAGTGTGGGATCTATATATTATCTGAAAAAATATGATCTGTAGATACATGTGAATATAATCTGTATATGTAAGTACATTCTTAGGACACTGATTATCCATATTATAAGCCACTTAACCTGTGTCTAAGTCTTAACTTAAATATTAGTGTAAATTAGTCCTCATAATTTTCATTCATTTAAAAAACTATATATTGCTCACTTAGTATTTGCTAGGCACCAAGAAAACAAGAAGCAGCCCTTGCCCTCAAGGCAAGTATTTTTCATTCTTAGGTTATGACTTATTAGTGGATTTGGAATCAGTTTGGTGGATCAGGGCTAGTATTTTGAAAAGAAGAAATGCACTAGAATAGACTAGAAAATATCAGAGAGCACCACACAAAGTGAAGATCGACATGGTACTGTGAAACCTTGACTTTAGTTACGTGTTGGTGCGTTTGTGTGCACGTGGGTTGTGATATAAAATGTCTTTCTTCCCTTGGATGTGGTGGCCAAAAAAGTTTGAGAGCCTCTAGTCTAGGGGAGAATTAATACGTAAATAAACAATCCAAATTAGCATGAGAGGTGCTTTCACAGATTAAACTGTAAACTCCATTAGGCCAGGAACCGTGGCTGTTTCACTCACCCTTGTTTCAGCACAGCCTGACCCAATGTCTGGTATACAATCAGCCCTCAGTTATTGCTCTCCGACAAGTGAGTGAACAAGGTGGGCCTGAGGTGTCCGAGAAGGCAGTAGGAGCAGATCAAACGACTGGCATGTTTGGTGCCTTAGGTTTTGCATGGCTTCCGTTGGGAGTCATGGACTGTGGGGACAAGGTTTGGGGAGGAAAATGACATGATTCAGAACTGAAGGCTGGGCAAAGCCTTTGAGAGGGAAGCTGGGGGACCTTGAGTGACATCTAGTGGCTTCTTTCACCAAATGGGAGGCACAGCCTGAGGAATCTCCCATTAGGTGGAGTATTATTGGATATGCTGTTTGCTTCAAGAAAGAAGAAAGAATGATTGGCTCCATCCCTGCACAGGGTGTGATCGTGCCTTTATCTGCAGATGGATACTGGGAGTTTGTTGGTCTGTGCTCTTTTTATGTGTTGGTTTTGCCCACAGGGGCTTTAACACGGGATTAGAATACCTTGATTAATCTTCGTGCCTTTGTACCCTGTTACTCAGCACCTGGCGCCGCATTGTCAGGTGTGCAATAAACAACTGCTGTTGGCTGGCTGACGTGTTTTAGTCATTCATTCAACTTGGGGTCATTGATTGGATACCACTCGGGGTTCTCATCCCTGGCCACACATCAGAAACACCTAGAGTTTTTAATAAATCCACAAGCCTTTGCCCCGCCCTGATCTCACCTCCATTCTCCCTTAATTGGCCAGGGTCAGGGTCTACAGATGACATAGATGAAGACTTGTGTAGACTCCAGAGGTGAGTCTGTGGTGCGGCAGGGCTGAGACCCGCAGGTCCCGTTTGCACAGGCGCTGAACAGAGCACAACAGCAGCGGGGAACGGGGATCCCTGCCTCTGGGTCAGTGCCTCTCCAACGACCTGGGGGAGGACCCATCTGCCATGGACAAATCTCTGTAAAATGCGCATAAACATAAATTACTAGAAAATTAAATGAAAAGACAAAGACATGAAATACACACTCCAATTTTTATCAGATTCAACAGAAATCAGTCAATTACAAAGTCTTGTAATTGGCTAACCAGGTTTTCCATTTCTAGTTCCTAGCTTCTTTAGATTCTTCTAATACCAATAGTTGCTCTGAAGATTCTCAAAGTAACACAGTCTAGAACACTCTCCTTCTTATCTGGGCATCAGGTTATGGAGAGAGGGAGAGAGAGGCAGGCAGAGAGCAGGGCAAGCCTTAAACCCGAGGCTTAAATTTTTCGTGTGCCTTCTTTTTAATGGTAGTCTGACTAAAGAACCGTCAAACAGATGTGTGTGTCTTCCTTACAGACAGACTCAGGTGTCCCCTGTGTGCAAAAAAAGACACTAGAGTAAATAAAAATCACATGTAAAGGGAATTTTCAATTAGAGGAACTTGAAAGTTCTGTTGAGCATAAAGATTTAATCCAGTAGGAATTTATAGTTAAAATCAAATTTGTAATTAATTGAAGCAATTTGGAAACAGGTTAAAAAAAAAAAACCCCAGACTATTTGACGAGTCAGTCTCAGAGAATGCTGCTTTCCTTTGTTGGGCCTCCAGAGAGGCATCGGTGGCATCAGCCTGTGTCTGATGTGTCTGATATGGGAAGCAGGCTGCCAATAAAAGTTTGCAGGCATTTTCTATTTACAATGATCCATTTTTTGAGAACTGGGGAAAACTTATTCTAAAAGCCTCGCTGGGGGAGGGAGGAGAAGAACACGGGTTGGGGGGGGGGGGGTAGAACAAGTATGCTCACAGGCTGGAAATAACCCACAGAATCAAGAGTTTCCAAGGTGCTACAGAGCCAGATTAAGGAAGTTAAAAATCACAGCAGTTGTACCTACTCGCTGAAACTGACGCACATCCTCGCACAAACGTACACTTAAATTAAGGACACTGGGTTGAATTGTCAAGAATCCCTCACCCCAACCCCAGGACTTAAAAAAACCAACTTCGATGCTGAACAACAGAGGATAGGATAGGTTAATTTGGTTATGGTTCATCCTGCACACATAGGATATTATTCAAGCTTTTAAAAATTGTGTTTATAATAAGTTTTACTGACATGGAAAAATGCTTATTATATAATATTAATTTAAAAAACCAAGATGCGAAATTAATATACGTAGTATGAGCTCTGCTTAAAAGTGACACACACAGGGAGGGATGAAGAGATGGGTAGTGAAGCTATTCTGTATGATACTGTAACGGTGGATGTGTGTCATCACACACCTGTCAAAATTCATGGAATATACTGCACAAAGAGTGAACCCTAGAGTCAGCTTGGACTTTAGTAAACAATAATGTATCAATATCGTCTCATCAATTGTAACAAATATGCCACACTAATGCATAGTGTTAATAACACGCAAAACTGAGGGAGGAGAAGGATGGAGGGGAGAGAGGGCACGTGGGAACTCTGTGTACTCTCTGCTCAATTTTTCTGTAAACTAAAACTGCTCTGGAAAATAAAGTCTATTAATTAAAAAGAAATACATGCATAGGTGAAAAAGACTGGAGGGACATACAGTAAATGTCAGCCAGATGGTGTAATCCTACAAGATGCTGATTAAACAAATAGACGCTCAGGGGATGGACTCAGATTGTCTTGGATCACGTTCTGTCTCCTCTGCTCATCACTTAGGTGAGTTACTTCAGCTCTCTGTGGTTCTGTTTCCCCATCCATTATTACGGGGACTATGACATCACTTACCTCATATGGTGTGTTGTGAGCATTATATTAGTTAACACATACGCTGTGCTTAAAACAGTGCTTAGAACATAATGTTATCATCTCTGGAGGAATGGAATTGTGGTGATTCTAATTTATAACCTATATTTACTAATATTTCTCCAATAAATATATATTATTTTGATACTTCTGGAAAACTATATATGCATGTATAAGTTATATATATGGAAAAATATACGTGTTTATGTATTTTGTATTAGTTATCTATTGTTGCTTGACATAAAACAACCAAAACATTTATTATCTCATAGCTTCTGTGGGTCAGGAATCTGAGAGGGGGCTGCTGTCATCTGGCACTGCAGGCTTGATGGGGCTGGAGGATCCATTTCCAAGATGGCTCATCCACATGGCTGGCTGGTTGGGGTGGGCTGTTGGCAGGAGGCCTCAGTTCCTTAACACGTGAAACTCTCCATAGAGCTATTTGAGAGTCCTCATGACACGAGGGCTGGCTTCCCCCAGAATGAGTGACCTCAGAGAGAGCAAGGCAGGAGCCTCCATGATTTTTACGGCCTAGCCTCAGAAGTCACTCACCATCGTTTCCACAGTATCCTTTTGGTTGCGCAGGTCAGGCCTATTATGTGTAGGAGGGACTACACAAGGGTGTAAATACCCAGAGGATTGGGGCCCATCTTGGAGGCTGGCTACCACATGTATATATATGTGTATGTCTGTGTATGTCTATGTGTCTCCATACGGATGTGACTAGGTATATATGGATGTGTGTGTGGATGTGTGTTTGTGTATTTTTCTGCCAGCTGAAGCCTTACCCTGGCATCTCTGCATGCACGTTCTTGCATGAAGCAACCCCTGGCTCTCAACTCCTTTCTGGCTGCCTGTTATTTGGTCTTGGCAACTTCTTCCTTTCTTTTCGTTCTTTCCTTCCTTCTTTCTTTCTCTCCTTCCTTTTTTGCCTCTCTCCCTCTACCCGTCCTTTCTTCAAGAGGTACTTATTGTGTACCTATTAAGTGCCAGTGAATCACCTCTGTCTACCCCTCTGACCCTATTCTCCTCTCCTGTTCCCTGCCCTCCTTTTGGTCCCCAACACCAGACCCTGTGTACCTGGGCAGCTCAGCTTTCACAAGAGCATCTAAAGCTTCCATCTCCAGGCCTGCCTATTTCCAGATGTCCCCGAGCTCTGGTCCCTATCATACTCTCCTCCCCATCGCCAAGTCCACTCCCCTTCTGTGCTGGCCTGTGTAGTCCTGGGGAAAGCCTAGGCTGGTTGCAGATCCCTTGTCAAGCTAATGCACTGGTCCTCCTTGTCCCAGCTAACAGGCAGCTGACTCTCCTGTGGCACTCAGCATAATAGTTGGGAAATCAGAGAAAAACACACCCAGAACAGCTCAAGGGGGACCAATTAGCTTCCTGAAAACCCAACGTAGACCAAAGAGCCTAATATTGGATTCTGAGGTTTTAATTTCCCTACAACTATAAACCTCCAAAGATTAATAAACACTCAGCTTGGATAGCTTACCAGAGTCATTAACAACAGACCACTAATCAATACATGGTCTGTAAGACACTTAGAGGCTCACAAAGAGGAACAGCTGAGGCCTATGGTTCAGCTTCAGCCCCCTTCCCAGGCCAGCAGAGGGGCTCCTGAGACCTAATGTGTAGGCAGAGAAGAAGCAAAAATGAATAAAAGAGTCCAAGAGAGACTGAGATGGTCCCCTCTGTGCTCCCTCGACCCCATGTATCTATCCTTCTTGTAGCAGCTACTACACTATATTGTAATTGTCAGCAAACTTGCCACTTCCCCTCCTAGATTGGCAGCAACTTGTTGATGGAGATTATAGTTTGCGCACTGTTGATATCCAAGCATGCTCGGTGCAGAGTTGCAGATTCTGGGAAGGTGTCCCCAGTCTGCTGTTTTTCTTATTTTGGGATAATGCGTATAATTATTGTTTGGGGGTGTGGAAGAGGAAGGAAAGAGTAGATTGCTGCTACTTTAAAAATATTTGAAACCACTGTGGAAGACATTGTCTTAGGTTTCTTCTAGACTTAGCTCTCAGAATCTACAAGAGGAAGGAGAGTAGAGAGTGTTAAATGGCACAGCCATGGGAGAGCATGTAGTAGGATGCCCAGCACACGGTAGGCCTCCGTAGGGTGAATCTGAACCTGAAAGAGAGAAATAAGAGGGATACCTTTGACAGAATGCTCAAAATACAATGGCTTACACAAGGAGGGGTTCAATTCCCTCTCCTGTGAAAGACTGAAGGGAGCCTGGCAGTCCTGGGATGGCGCGGTGGCCCTGTGCCATTAAGTCCTCAGGGACCCAGGCTCTTTCCGGCTCCCTGCTCTGCCATCACTAGAGTTTGGCTCTCGTCTTCATGGTCTAAATTGGTGACCAGAGTTCCAGCACAACCATATTTCAGGCAGCCACTGGAAGAAGGGACAAAGAAAAGGGGCAAAGCCAGGTGCCTGCAGTTTGAAAGAAGGTTTCCTAAAGCTGGCACACGTCACTTCATCGTTGGCTGGTGATTAGTCTCGTGGCCACACCTAGATGCAAGGGTCCTAGGAAGTGAGGACTTCCTTCCATGGCTGCCATGTTCCCAGCTACACTGTGGCTCTTCTTCACTTCTAATGCGGGGAGATGGGGAGACTGGCAGCTGGGAGAAAAGCAGCAGCATCTGCCGCAAGGGAGAAGGACAGATTGCCTGTAATTGAGGCCTCAGGGTCCCCCTCTCTCCAGCGCTTCTCTTTCTCACTCTCAGGTATGTTTGCACTGTGTGTTATAGCTGGCAAAATGTTTTCACATACATGATCCATTTTTAATTTATTGCATTTAGATTATACCAATATTAAAATGATATATGCTCCTCTTTAAAAAAAAATTTTTTATTACATATAAGGCACATATGTCCACTGATGACCATTCCCAAGCTTGGGTCTTCCCCACCTCCCAGGAGTCGGCTATTGGCATCAGTGCGGCGTGGGTTCTGCCAAGTCTCTGCCAGGGATGCCTTGAGGAGCTGCTGCTGGCCTTGGGAAGATGCCTGCAATCCCTGTAGAAGGGGCTCCACACCCTGTGCCTGGCATTCAAAGACAGTTACTTCAACTGTTGGACAACAATCCCCCACACCTGCTCCTTGCTGCCCGCTCCCAGCCCTCCTGGTCTTCATCAAATCTTCACGTGGCAACTGTCAGGACAGCACGTGCCCATGGCCCCATATTAACCCGTGCTCTGAGCCTCCTTTTCTGAGCACTGCCCCCACCACCTGGATGCTGGGCTGTCCTCCTTGGGAAGGACAGTGTCTGCATGACCGCAGGAACATGCACATTCAGTACTTGCCATGTGCCAGGCACTGCTCTCTGCTGTTCAAAAGTCTTACCTCCTTTGCTCTTCTCGACCACGCAGCTAAGAAGCACAGCTTTACTAAGTGCCGCACCCTGGTCCTGTCTGGAAACACTAGTGTGTGGAAGAAGGTTGGGCTTTGGAGTAAGGCACACTTATTTCTTGTATGCTCTTAGGCAAATTGCTCAACTTCTACAATGGATTATTGACACCTACAAAGTTGGGGTAGGCATTAAAAGAAGTAACAGATACAAAACACTTAGCCCAGTGCCTGGCACGTAGTGTCACCAACTCATGGCAATCCCCCCTTATGCAGATCCAAAGTAATTCAGTCCTGTCTGCTGCGAGAGCAGGGTATGTCAAGGCCCTGCCTGATGCTCCAAGTGACTGCAAAGTGCCTGGGCGGAGAGGAGCTGGCCCTCCAGGCACTCGCCCTTCAACTGTGGTTTTACTACTCGCTACTACCGCGTACAATTGGGTCTCTGCCATAAGCTTTATTTTGGGGTTTTTTTGCGTGTTTTTTTGGTGCTTTAAGTATATCATGGCAGTAAATTGAAATTTTTTCCAAGGCTGTGTCTTGTTTCTGTTTTGGGCTTGCAACATTTGGAATTATCATACATGTCAGAATCTTTCCGTATATGAATGTTTTATACGCTTAGGTAGTAAGGAAGGGAAAGAAGGAGTTTACAGAATCACAGATTCTAGTCTTATTGGGAAAAGAGTAGGAGCAACATCATCCAAAAGAGGAGAACTGGAACTATGTCTTCGTTTGGTTTACGGAAGAGGGAGCATGTGCCATTAAAAGGTATGATGACTATAAGGCATGTCTTTTTTTTTTTTTTAACAAGCCTACCAGAATCTACACACTTAAATTAGTATAGTCCTCCAACTTAGTTATTTTAGGAAGCTGCATGTTTTCCCAACAACTTGACTGTTTCTCAAATACTGTCAATCCCCATCTTATTTCATCTCTACTGCCCAGGCTCCTGTATGGAGGATGCTGCTATCGGTCACTTGTAAGTACTCTGCCACCCCAACCCTATTCCGAACCAACCCTGATTGAAGCAGGAGGTAAACCAGGACCTCTAGCCTCGCCAGCTGGACTGAGCATTTGGCTTAGTTGTGTGCCTTCTCTCTGCCAGGCACCGTGCCAGGACCTGGGCTCACAGAGATGGACACAACACAATGCCTGCCCCAAAGGACTTTGTAGACTGGTGCAGAAGGGGTTGAGCTAAAAGCCTGTACACCTCTTCTCCCTCTCTGTACAAGGGATAAAATTTCCAAGTGTTCATCAAGTGGAGACCAAGTAGCGGGAGACCTGTTTGTAGTGACATAAGGCACACACTCCAGTTCCTGTGATCCACCTTTAAAGTTGTCCTGGAGCACCTCTGATTGTTGAAAGATGGGCTAAAATCCAACCCAAGAAAAACTAAGTAAATACTATGAGTGTGGAGCACTTGCTCCAGCCAGAAGTCAAGTTGACCCAAACGGGCAGCCACAAGTGTCCCTGTGTTAAGACTCCTGCAAAATGAAGGCAATGTGAAATGGCGGTTTTGAGAAGAGCAAGCCTGTCAAAGTCTCTTTGAAGCAATTTCCAAACCACCTATTTACAGAAGGATAGATTTAACTTTGGTCTGAATTATTTTGATATCAATGACATCAAACCAATTAGTTCCTGGATCAAATCAGTGGAGAAAGAACTTTCAGATTATTGAGAAGTTGGTTTTTTGTGGTTGAGGACACCCTATTCTCTTTACACCAACATTCTAAAAATTAGTCCTTAGATTTTTATGTCCCCCAAAATGATTTGTAGCACATTTACTAAGATCTCTGGTGCATATAGCTAAAATAAATGGATTAATTTAAGTGGTCTCTGGTCATGAAGAGGTAGGGTTGCATAGTGGTTAACAGTGTGGTTTCTGGGGCTACCCTGCCAGGATTCAAACCCCCTCTCTGACATTCACTATCTGTGTGATATTGGGCAAGCTGCTCCTTATGGGTAGAATGGTATCCCCCCCAAATTCATATGTTAAAGTCTTAACCTGCAGTACCTCAGAATGTGATCATATTTGGAAGTCGGGTCTTTAAAGAAGTAATGAAGTTAAAATGAGATCATTAGGGCGGGCCCTGATCCAGTAGGACTGGTGTCCTTATAGAAGAAATTGGACACAGACACTCACAGAGGAAGGATCATGTGAGGACACAGCAAGAAGGTCACCTTCTGCAAGCCAAGGAGAGAGGCCTCAGGAGAAACCAGCTCTGTTGACCCCTCATCTCAGACTTCCAGCCTCTAGGACTGTGAGAAAATAAATTTCTGTGGTTTAAGCCACTCAGTCTGCAGTATTTTGTTATGGAAGCCCTATAATACACTACTCAAACTCTCTGTGCTCATTTCTCCATCCATAAAATGGGAGTAATAAGACTCACCTCAAAGGCTTGTAAAGAAGATCAAGGGAACTGAGAAACACAAAGCCCCTGGGACCGTCCTGGCACAGAGCAAGACCGCTCCCTAAGCAGCAGCTGCCAGCATTGATGGGACACTCCCTGTGGGCCATGCCTGTCACACACACCACTGAATCTACACCCCCGACTCCCCTCTGAGCAAGTATTAGTGTCCCCATTTTGCAGATAAGGAAACAAATTTAGTGGTTTCCTCAAGCCTAATCACATTTAATAGTGGCCTCCCGCAATGGAGCTATAAAAGCCCAAAATACAAAAATGCAGGTCACTCAAGTCATTGAGGATAAAGCAGTGTGATGTCAGCAGCCGGCATGGAGAGAGCATCAGCCAAGAAGCGGACAGGACAGGAAGAGGGATAGAGAGGTGGCTGCCTCTGCATTTGTAGGCCATGAACTTTGTGTTGGCAGCAAAGAGCCACAAAAAGAGATGTGAACTTCTGCCTGTTTTGTAAAGACCACTACGACGAGAGTGGAGGATAGGCTGGGGGGTAAGTTAAGCATAAAGGTGGGGAGATCAGCGTCAGACCCTCGTAATAACCCAGAGTGTTATGATAAGTGTTTGAGCCAGGTTGGAAATTGTGGATACAAAAAACCAGAGATACTTGAGATATTAAATACATAGAAATAAGATGACTCAATCATTTATTATGTGACCCAGGTGGGACCCGGGTTTCTGGCTTGGCCAAGTGTCTGGATGGGTAGTAGTGCCCGTCACCAAGATCAGGAGCACAAGATCAAGGGAGTAGGTTCAAAAGAGATGACGATGAGTCCCGTTTAGAAGAAATTGGACTTGAGGTACCTGTGAAATTCTAGGTAGAACCATCCAAAAGTCAATTAAACATACAGATCTTCGGCTCAGATCTCCAGCCTGTACCAGAGTACAGGTGGTGGCTCAGGTCAATAAGGACAGTGTCTGGAGAGAGAAAAGAAGTAAAGAATCCTGGGGAGTGAGGCTGACATTTGGAATAGGCCCCTGCAGTAGACCGGATGGGGCGAGGAGAGAGTAGGGTCACAGGCCCTGAGGGAGGACAGCCCGTCAAGACTGTGGGAGGGGGTGACTGTGCCATGTGCCACAGAGCTGAGTAAGCTGTGGGTGGAAAAGTGTGCCAGGGATTGGAGTTTAATATTCATTCATGACCTTTGCCAGTCAGTTTCAAGGAAGAGGTGGGGGTGGAAGGCAGACGACGGTGAGTTGAAGAAGGAGTGGGAAGTAGAGGCAGAGTAAAGACACAAGGAGCTTAGTTGATTGAGACAAGTGACAGAAATAGAGAGGGAGGACAGGGTCGAGGGGAAGCTTTAGTTAGAACGTAGTACTAACAATACTATGTCACGGGATTCGAGTCTCCATGGGAGTCAATTAATATTCTCTTTAAAAAATCATAGTTAATAAGCCCTAACCCAAGGTAACCCTTTGGTAAATGGATAGTCCATCCTTCACTAGCTCCCCACCGGTTTTGGAGTGTCCTGAAAGGTTGTGACAGCTCCATCGACTGCCTACTCAACAGGTGCTGTCTTCTTCTTGCTAATAGACCCCAATTTTATGGTGTGTCAATTTCCCCAGCCCCATAGTATAAGTTGTGATCATTCTCAGACAATTAATAAGATGCTGTTTTCCTTTTGTCAGTAACTGGTCTGGGGTGTGTGTGATGACCCAGTCCTAGCCCACGAGATGTTGGAGGAAACTGGCTGAAGCCTTCTGGGAAAGGCTTCCCCCTCTCCTCCTACCCCTAAAAAGGAGAGGAAAATGAGGACAAGGCCCTTTTTCCACCCTTTGCCTTGCATGTTTAGGACATAAAAATACTTGTAAGGAAGTCCAACAAAGTTCTGATTTTTCCAATAATGATTCTTTTGATGCATTCTTAGAAAATTCAAATTTAAAATTATTTCAAAAAACAAGTTTTTAGATGTCCCTGAATTGCAGGTATCCTAAGCAGACTTTGGGTTAGCTTATTAGACAATCTAACCCTGATCTTGAGCATTATTACCTGACTTGTATGAGCCTCGGTTTCCTCCTTGGTATCCCAGAGGTGAGACTCGCCACTGGATGAGCCTGTGGTGAGAACTGAGTGCGTGTAAGTTTGTAGCACAGAAGTGGTAGTGCCCGGCTCCTATTTTCATGTGGGTTCTTTACACACGCCTTCACCCCCCACTCCTATACCCTCACTAGGAGAGACTAGGAATGGCCAGGGCCATGGGTACATTGCTGAGAGCCAGCCGCCTCCCTAAGGGCCCCCAGGGACCCGGATCCCACCCTTCGCAGCTCCAGGCCACCCCTTGGCTGCCAGCTGCATGACAGTTTTCTTCCAGCTCAACCACAGCCTGCTGACTTGGGCACATCCCCCTACAGCCTGCCTGACTGACCACGTTCCCCAAACTGTCCCGGACTGTTAGCCTGTTGAGCCCACAGGCAGAGGGCCCAGGCCTTGTACCCGCTCCTGCACCGGGCCTGTGGCAGCCCCATTTTCCCAGCCCTTGCCAGACTCTTCCCAGCTTCTGGCCCTGCCCACTGCCCAGTCAGCCAGATTTTCCTGGGCCTCACCCTGGGTCTGTGTTACAGCAGGTATCAGGGAACAGGCCCCACTTTCTGACCAGTAAGCCGCAAAATGAACCCTGTGACCTGAAGGTAACATCAACTGAATACGTAACTTTAGCTGCTTTGATACTCCTTAGGGGAAGAGGACGTAGCACCTCTGTCTGTCTTTCATCCTCAGCTTATTTCTAAGTGCTGAGTGACGAGGAGAAGGTGTAATTTGGACTAAGACAAAGATGAAATTCCCAGCTTCAGCACTTAATAACAATTTTAATTTGAGCAACTTCTTTAACCTTTTTTTTATCATAACGATAATAATGATACCTAATATTTATGAATCACTTACCACTTATATCTCTGCTAAACACCTTATAATATATTATTCCAATCCATTAGTTACCTAATGAAGGAGATTTCATTATTCCCCCATTTACAGATGAGGAGCCTGAGACAGAGAGAGTTAAGTAACTTGCCAAAAGTCGCACCTAGTGGCTGGAGGAGCTGGATCTGCTTGATTCTGGAGTCCAGACTCTTTGGGACTCAACTTCAGTATCTGTGAAATGTGCAGGATAGTAACAACCTCAAAGAGCTGATCGAGAATATGAGACATAACGTCTCCAAGGTCCCTAACAGACGCTGCGCAATGCTAGTTCCCTCCTGCTGTCTTCCCTCCTAAAGGAATCGACACAGACCATTAAGACAGCGGGTTCTCAGTGAAGGTCTGTCCCCACCCGAGATAAGCCGATCTGCAGCGAGGAATTGCCTTTGTTACTTTGGGGATCCTTCATCAGTCCTTCTGGAAGAGTTCTTGCAGAGGTCAGTCCCTTGTCAATTCAGTACGTTGGACATGCAGAAGCACTATAGGCTGTGTTTACGTTCCAGCGCTTCTGACACCAAATGTGTGTGTTTTTCCCCAACACCAACCTACTCTCCACCTCTCCGGACACCAGTTGGGTGTCCTACAATTTAACTCAATTCGGACACTAACAACCTGGAGTTAGTGTCAGACCCCACAGGTTAAGGGCTCAGTCCCCTCGCTTCAGATGCCGTTTGCAAGTCACCAGCCTCCTATACTTCTGGCTGATCGGCTATAAATAGGGCGTTCCCACAACTCCATCGATAACTTGCTAGAATGGGTCATAGAACTCAGGAAAATAGTTTACTTACTGTTAGTGGTTTATTATAAAGGTTACAACTTGGGACCAGCCGAATGGAAGAGATGCACAGGATAAGGCGTGGTGTGAGGCGTGGAGCTCCCATGCCCTCTCTGGGCATGCCACCTTCCCAGCACCTCCATGTGTTCACTAGCCCAGAAGCTCTCTGCACCTTGTGATTTAGGGGCATTTATGAAGGTTTCTTCATGTAGGCATGACTGACTAAATCACTGACCATTGATGATTAACTTAATCTCCAGCCCTTCTCCCCTCCCTAGAGGTCCAAGGATGGGGCTGAAATTTCCAAACTTCTAATCACATGGTTGTTTTTCAGGCCTCCATCTTGCAGCTGTCTAGGAGCCCCCCAGCCAAGAGTCATCTCATTAGTATAGCAAAGGCACCCTCATCACTCAAGAGATTCCAAGGATTTTAGAAGCTCTTGTACCAGGAACCGGGGCAAAGACCAAATGTATATTTATTATATCACAATGTCACTCTCCAACACTGCCGTTGGGAACAACGTCTACCGAAAACCTACTTACTCTTGGAGGACAGCCAGCATCAGTGGGAGCGGGACAGACTGAGTAGCCAGGTCTGCTGGGAGGAGGGGAACTTGGATACCAATCTTGTGTGAAGATCCTCAGAGTTGACTCAAGTCTGTAATTTAGAACCACACACAAAAGTTACTTTTTTGAGAAAGACTCAAAGTTACTGAAATGAAACTTCTTTCCTTCTATAATGTGAGAGCAAAGTGCTCCCAGACCCACCCGCACTGGTTTCCTCCACCTTCTCCAACAATCATTTAGAAGTTTGTTCCCGTCCACTCTCTCCTCAGTCACATCTTTCCTGGCATCATTAAGAACAGCGTAATTTGAAATGGGTTTTTTTTTCTTTCTCTTTTGGTCTGCATAAATGGTCTGTGGGTTTATTTCATTCCAGATGTTTTCTCCCAATCTGTCTTTCCTAAGAAATCCAGAATTATTTTTAAACATAATTTGGGGGCTTCCAAATAAAACAAATATCCTAATTGCCTGTGGGTTGTGAAGTTACAAGTCCTTTCTTGGTGGTAGGGAGAGCAGAAGAACAGGGCTGGCTCTGGGGACAAAGTGAGGCCTCTGAGCCTGACCCTGTGGCTGGCCTGTCTTCCCTGTCTCTCTTTTCCACTTCTTGGGCATTGTTATGGACTGAATATTTGTGTGTCCCTCCCAGATTCATATGTTGAAGGCCTGATCCCCAGTGTGACTGTATTTGGAGATGGGGCCCCTAAGGAGGTAATTAAGGCACGATGAAGTCATAAGAGTGGGGCCCTGATCCCATAAGATTAGTGGCCTTATGAGAAGAGACACAAGAGACCTTGCTGTCTCTCTCCATGCACACTCAAAGGAAAGGCCACGTGAAGACGCAGCATTCTTCTTCTACAAGCCAGGAGGAGAGCTGTCACCAGAAACTGAACACTGCAGGCCCTTGATCTGGGACTTGCAGCCTCCAGAGTGTGAGAAGATACGTTTCTGTTGTTTAAGCTGTGTAGTCTGTGTATTCTGTTGTGGCAGCTGAGCTGACTAAAACAGGCATCAACCCCAGTGCCCTCTGGCTGCCCCTGGGACACCCTCCTTGAGCAACTCACTTCTGTCCCATGAGACACACCACACAGGTCTTCTGCTGAATTTTGTCAGCATCTTTTTTCCCCAGGAGCTAATCTGATAGAGTGACTCATACTGAGATAACACCAAAACACACCGCCTCTCCTCCTTAATACATTAATGGGAACTTAATGCCTTAACCCAGTGTTTCTCAACTCTGGCCACACAGGAGAATCTCCACGCCCCACCCACCCCAGATCCGGGGATAATGCCCTGGAAACTGGATTTTTTAAAAAGTAGTTTCTATTTCTTATTATAAAGGTAACACGTGCTCCTAGCTTTTGTTGCTATTCCTGTAAACATTACAGAGACATTTTAAGTGAAAGGTGAAGTCTCCCTTCTTGCTATCCCAGTCCCACTCCTCGGGAGCAGATGCTGTTCAGGCTTTTACGTGTCTCTTCAGAAGTTGTCTCTGTGCATTTTGCCGCATCCCAAATGTTTATTTTTACACAAATGTGATCAAATGATCACACTTGCTTTTTTTCCCCCAGTGAATCTTGGAGAACTTTCCACATCACTACAGACTGAGTGACCTCATTCTTCCTAAGATTTGCATCACACCGCACCAGGTGGGTGGCCTCCCATCTTGGCCCACAGGAAGCTCAGGTGGTTGTGGAGGGTCTGCTGGAGGGGTGGCTCCTCCGTGAAAGGGAGGCCGGGTCAGTGCTGTCTAGGACGTCCTCTAACTTCAAGAACCATGGGTCTTCTGGTGCATTTCTTCAGCATCCTTTTTGTCTGGGAGCTAATCTGAATGGTTTCTGTAAGGTAACACCATAGTGCCACAGTGCGAAGATGCCACCAGAGCGTAGCGCTCTTCTGCAGGAATACATGTGAGAAAGCCTGTGTGATTGCGGGATAATGTACACTTCCAAGAAGAACTCCAGAGGCACCCTGGCTGTCTGAAATGCTTCATTCACTTGAGTGTGGGCCCCAGGACACTCCAGGGGACTGCGGGCGGTGAGGTTGACCTGGATGGTTCCTCAATAGGAACAGAGGAAAGAGCAGGCACATCCCGGGACATCGTTCTCAGAATGAACCTGTGACTTCACAGGGACAAAAAGACTAGAGAAAGTGTGTAATTTGATTTATTAGATAATTAAACTAATAATCTAGTTTCCCACTGTGTAGAGGGGTTTCCCTCTGAATTTTTGAACTATTTCATTGTCCTTTCCCATGTGTCAATGTGGAAGAAAACCTCCCTCCAGTTCTGGTTCTGTCACTACCTTGGCATGTGATGTTAGAAAAGTCTTTCAATCTAACTTGGTACCAGTTTCCTTATCTATAAAGTGAGATGAGTATGGGGCCAGGCCGGTGGCACAGTGGTTAAGTTCACACGTTCCGCTTTGGCAGACCAGGGTTCGGATCCTGGGTGCGACCTATGAACCGCTTGTCAGGCCATGCTGTGGCAGGTGTCCCACATAAAGTAGAGGAAGATGGGCCCGGATGTTAGCTCAAGGCCAGTCTTTCTCGGCAAAAAGAGGAGGATGGGTGGCAGATGCTAGCTCAGGGCTAATCTTCCTGAAAAAATAAATAAATGAATAAAAAATGAAAAATAAAATGTGGTGAGTACAGTAGACAATTTTTAAGGTGATTTCTGGCTTTAAAATTCTAGGTTCCGTGACTGTGACCATACATAAACCATGAAGGAATTTTTTAAAAATCACAACGGCATTCAGTTATTTGGAGAACAGGTGGTGGAATCCCGATACCCAGCTGGATGCTTCCCATTTACACTGTTGTTTTCCTGACTTGAGTAGCTCCTTTCCTTTTGAACCTCTCTGTAAGTACGGAGATTTAGAGCATTTGACCTTGATGGTTTGAGCCTACTTTCTTCCAGAATTACCACCATCCTGCCACTTATTTCACAAGGATATTGTTTAACTTAATGCATCATCATAATAATTGTGTCTTAGATGTACATGAGCTTTCACAGCGCACCATGAATGGTATTTTAGAAAGCACGTGGGTTTTTCAGGAAGAGATATGTGGGTTTGAATTTGCCTTGTAGCAGCAGGAATTTGGTCGCAAATAGAAACTTTCTGGTTAACTTAAGCATAAGAGGAATTTATGTGGGGAGCAATGGGTAATTCACAGAGGCCCCGAGTGGTGGAAGGCGCTGGCTGGGGCAGGACCCAGGAGACGAGGCTGGTCAAGAAGCTGCCTCGGGAGGTGGGAGGTGGGAGGCAGGAGGCGCCGACTTGGGGGGTGTGGAGAACTTGTCACTGCACGACTGGGCCACCTCATATAGTCCCTAACTGACCTTGTGCCTTGGCTTGTCTCCCTCAAGGGTCAAATTTTGAGCAACCAGAGAGTAGGAGGGGGGAATATCTTCCCTTTCAGCTTGGTTTCCACAGTGGGAGGTGGAACCATCCTGCCACTTATCCTGACGTTCCTCCCAAGTGAGAAGTATGGCCACAATCGGACATCCATACGCTAAGGAAAAGAACCGTGGTTCTCACCTTGCACCATATACGGAGAGTAAGTCAAGTTGGACCACTGACCTAAATGCAAGATTGAAAACTACAAAACTTCTGGAAGAAAGCATACAATAGTATATCCATACATGAAGCAGCTAAAATGACAAGCCTTCACCACATGGCTCTACCATCTACTACTACCAGCTGAAGGACCTTGGTGAAATGAGGACAGGGACAACACCATCTCTGGGGCCATCTCTACGGATTCAGTGGGAACATATGTAAGACCGCAGCCCAGGGCCTGACGCTGGTGCCCCCCTCACCCCGCCACCCCATGTAGCAATGTTCCCCTGAGCCTAACCTGAAGCTCGGGCATCCCGGGATTCCTGGGCATGTCTGGGGGGTTGGCAGCACTCCCAGTCTCCCAGTGTCATTCTGCCGGGCGGGGAAGGGGTCTGAGAGGGGCCAGATCATTTTGACACCTCTTGGTTTTTGCAGCAGCTTTAAGAACCCTGCCATTCAGCTTCCCCTGGGGGTAGAGGTAGTTGCACAGAGGGTCTCTCAGGCAGCGACTTGAGAGAGAAGCTTACGTGGGGTTTCTCCCAAGACACTCCCAGGAGTTCCCAAAAACACCTCTGGTGAGGCTTACTGTGGAGGAGTGCTGCAGGCCATGTCAGCAGGTGGGAGGCATGAGCCGTGACATCTGTTAATGGGGATTCATCTGTCCTTCTGGCTGCTGGTGCCTGCGAGAACACAGGATGCACATACATCCTCTCATTGGATTCCCATTACATCCGTTTGAGGTGGGCAGAGCAAGTACTGGTAGGCCCATTTTTTTCCCTGGAGGAAGAAACTAGGTGGCCAGACTAGAGGAGACTTGCTGAGGCCACTTAGCTTGGCCCGTGGGCTTGTTTTCCTGATCCGGAGCCCAGCATCCTCTCTACCATCCAACACTTCTTCCTTTGTTCGTACCTCCATTATTAGAACACCTGGATATTCTTAGCTAACAATGGATGACATAAATAAACACGCGGCCATTTCCCCACATTTCCGCACGGATCCACTGCAGAGGGCAGAGCCCTTTCTCTGAACACACTGCACAAAAAGGCATTTCACAGAGTGGAAAGAGAGCTTCAGCGTTAATCATCACGGAGTGGCGGAAACTGGCTTTGCAGGGGCTGGAATGCACTTCAGGGTAGATGGGCAGCCCTGCTCGCTGTCAGGGGACCCCCTAGGGATGGAAAGTCAGGGCTGCCACTGTAGGGCTGGGACAGAGAGCTTCTGCTGAGCCAGGGAACAGGTGTTTGGACTCAGTCCCCCAGGGAGAGCGCCGTCTGCTGCCATCCCTGTAGAACCTGGACGGAAGCTCCGAGCGCTTTGTTAGTAGGCCAGCATCCTGCCCTGGCCCTGAGGCTGAGGCCGGGGCGGGGGGGGGGGGGTGACTGCCTGTAAGACTGGTCTGGAATTCTCCATGCCTTTACTGAGCCAAGGAGGAGGATCAAAATAGACCCTGGAGGGCAGGCCCGGTGGCACAGTGGTTAAGTGCACACGTTCCGCTTTGGCGGCCCGGGGTTCGCCGGTTCGGGTCCCGGGTACGGACATAGCACCACTTGACAAGCCATGCTGTGGTAGGCATCCCACATATAAAGTGGAGGAAGAAGGGCACAGATGTTAGCTCAGGGCCAGCCTTCCTCAGCAAAAAGAGGAGGAGTGGCAGCAGATGTTAGCTCAGGGCTAATCTTCCTCAAAAAAAAAAAAAAAAAAAGACCCTGGAAGAAAGAAGAGGTCAGAGGCTAGGAGAAGCCGCTTCTTATGTCAGGCTGGAAGGTATAGTAGAATTGGGGTCCGGGGGTAGTGTCAAGAGCCAATAGGGATAAGGGTTAAGGTGAAGAGCCCCTCTTGTCAAACTCTCATACCCAGCCCACTGTAGACAATCAATGACTCTTTGTTGAAGTCATCACTTGAATAGTTCAGCAACCAAGGACAGTCTTTTGGGGGTGCGGGCGGCTCCTAACAGGAGCTGCAGTGGGCACAGCAGGGCAGGGAGGTCTATGTGGCTGAGGCCCTTTGGAGCCCCACAAACCCCAGTGTCAAGGCTTCTCTGACTCCCAGCCAAAGCGGCCTCCCCCTCCGCTGCTTTTTACTCTGCCATAGGGGCAATCAGACCTCCCACAAAGTGTGTAAATCCCCACGAAGTAGCAAGCCTCCCGTTGTCAGCCCAAAAGGGAAAAGTAGACAGCTATCTAATGCTTTGAAATTTCAGCTCACAAACAGGCTAGAAAGCATGTTTTAAATGAAGAGAGAGAAGAGAAAGAAAGAAAGTTGAATTTTCTCATTTACTGAAAAAATTAATGGGTTGACTTTCATTGATTTGTTTAGATGTTAACCTTCAGAAAACAATCTTTACACATAGAAGCAGCGTGTTCAGTTAATAACTTGGAACACACGTTTATGACTCGTGGAAGACGGTGACTATTTTGGCCTAATGATGTGTGCTCAGTTTGAGGTCCAGAAACTCTGTTTATCTGGTGTGTGACCTTGGTTGCCTGGTCCCTTGCTGGGAGGTGACAGAAGCAGACTGAAGTGCCAGTTCCAGCGCCCCCATCTCGACTGCTTGACTCTCAGGCACCCGTCTCTCTGACCCAGTGGGAATAGAGGCTCTAACGGCTTCGTGAGCCCTCGGGGATGCCCTCTTGGCTGACTGGGGCCAATTTCCTTCCTCTCAACTCTCCTCGCCTTCTTCATTTCGATGTCACCACGTCCCTTGCGATCCTGTCAGCCAGGCCCACCCCAGAAGAGGGATTCTCGGGCAGTTGGCCTCAGTTTCCTTTTTCCCCTCCCTTCTTCCTTCCACGTGAAATGACATGGACAGGCTCCAAATCCCTTCCTGCTCTCATTGCCCGAGGGCCTAGTGAAGGTGCCAGTGAGATATCTGGGCAGTGGCTCGTCTCTGAAACCACTGAGGGAGGAAGGCGGTGACTCCACGTGCTCTGGCCAGACAGCTTTTCTCTATAGGAAGAGTTGAGATGGCTTTCTGGACAAAGTTGGAAAGCCAAAAGAGCCAGCCAGGGAGCCACGGAGAATAAAGGTAGGTATTCCAGGACCCCCTTGCCGTCTGGGGCATGCCTATCAGACTCAGGGCTGTTTGCGAAGTGGATTTGTCATCCTGTTCTCTCAGGTTTGCAAGCAACTCATTGTTCTCAGAAAAGAGCAGCTTCTGGGGAAGCTCTCAGCATCTGGGTGTGACAACTTCAGGAAGTTAGCTTTCGGCATCAGGCACGGGCCTTCCACTAACAAGGAAGGGGAAGTCATTCCTGGCGGGGTATTAGTTTTCTATTGCTGCTGTCACAAATTTAGCAGCTTCAAACAACAGAATTTATGACCATACAGCTCTGTGGGTCAGAGCCTGACATGGGTCCCCACATGGCCGCAGAGTCCTGTTCTTTTCTGGAGACTTGAGGGGAGGATCCATTTTCTTGTTCATGCAGTTGGCAGAATGCCATTCCTGGAGGCTGTAGGACTGAAGTCTCCATTTCCTCGCTGGCTGTCAGCTGGGGGTTATCCTTTGTGACTAGAGGCCTCTCTCTGGTTCTTGTGCATAGCCCCCTACGTCTCAGAACCAGCAACAGGGCTCCTCCTCACGCTGCCATCTCCCTGGTCTTTCTTCCTTTGTCACATCTCTCCCTCTGACCACAGCTGGGAATGGCTCTCCATTTTTAAGGACTCATGTGATTAGGGTGGGCTCACCCAGATAACCAAAGGATAATCTCCTCATCTCAAAGTCCGTAACTTAACCACGTCTGCAAAGTCCCTTTGCTGAGTAAGGTAACATTCGTAGGTTCTGAGGGTCAGGGCATGGACATCTTTGAGGGGCTGACATTCTGCCTCCCATGGTCAAAGTTAGGCTACATGATCTGTTGACCTTCTACTAGATGTTACACTGGGACAGTAAACCTTTATCAGGTGACTCACACCTCCTGTGTGTGTTGAGAGAACACACAGAGTTGTGGGAACTACAGGGAGCCAGTGCCAGCTGGCCATTGTGCAGAGTAAGATTTGGATGCGTCTGTCTAGGGCATTTTGAGTCAAGCCATCAGATTCACTGAGTAATCAATGTTCACACGCCTTTGTGAAATGCAATTATGTAGGCTAGCTCATAAAGTGTTTTTTTTACAAGATCTGACACAAATGGAACCCACACAGCCTGCTTTTCCTGTTCTAATTTTGACAGGCATAGTAGGACCCTTCTGGAACTTCA
The DNA here is from genome assembly GCF_037783145.1 of Equus przewalskii. Lineage (NCBI taxonomy): Eukaryota > Metazoa > Chordata > Mammalia > Perissodactyla > Equidae > Equus > Equus przewalskii. The sequence goes on from NC_091847.1 coordinate 10,995,886, forward strand.
TCTACTGTCAACTTCCCATCCCCGTCCACCAGCGTGCTGTGGTCCCTTTTAGCCCCTCACCCACAGGCTGAACCCACAAGGGCAGTGCTGCGAGGCCCTGAGCCCCTCCCCTGCAGTGCCCACCTCCTTCCACCTTCCTCAAAGGCCCAGAGCACCTCCCACATGTCCTTCCAGACCCTCTCTGCTCAAAGTGCATGTGAGGACATCAGCTGAGGCCTTGGGAAATGCAGAAGCTCAGGCCAACCCAGATCCACTGAAGCCAAATCTGTGTTTTAATTCAATCCCAGGGAATCATAGGCACTTCAAAGTTTGAGCGGCACTGGGTGAGACCCTGCTAGGTGGCTCCTCCTCCTTGAAGCCCTTCCTGATTGCCTCAGACCCAGCTAAATATGCTCTTCCCACAGCTCCCATTGTGCCCCATTTGGACTTCTTTCATAAGAAAAGAATATATATAACTGGATGTTAAAAGAGACTTTTCCTGTTATCTAGAAATTTCAGCAGAAGCCTCAAAGGCAGAGAACAAAATAGTCAGTGTCAAGAAGCCCCCCCATCTACACAAGGTGCTGAGACTCCACGCAGGACAAGCTCAGAAAGTGGGACACTCCTCCATCTGCATTAGCCCTTTCCCAGTCCCAGCCTTTCAACAGGTCAGCGGGGTTTCTGTGGAGAGGGTTGACTGAGGGCTGTGTGTTCCCACGCCACGTGCCCTTCCCTGGGGAGGGGAGAAAGGTGCACCACCGCACCTCAAGGTGAGCTAGAAGAGCTTCAGGGGAGCTTTCTTTGTGCCTTTAAATGTTTGGGGGAAACATCAGGACTGGTCTGAGCAGTCAGGGTGGCGCTGCGCCAACGCTGCCCTGTCCCAGAGGGAAAGTTGCTTGATTCCCGTGGACCAAATGTGGGTCGCGAGGTGAGGAGACCGCCCGGAGCCTCCTCGAAAGGAACCCCATCCACAAGGGCTGCGGGGGTTGGGGGTGGGGGTAAAGGGCCCCAGCAGAGAGATGGACCCCTGGAAAGCCAGAGGCTGAAGGGACCCCACAGAGAGATGGACCCTGGAAAGCCAGAGGCTGAAGGGACCCCACAGAGAGATGGACCCCTGGAAAGTCAGAGGCAAAGGGACCCAGAAGAGAGATGGACCCTGGAAAGCCAGAGGCTGAAGGGACCTCACAGAGAGATGGACCCCTGGAAAGCCAGAGGCAAAGGGACCCAGCAGAGAGACGGACCCTGGAAAGCCGTAGGCTGAAGGGACCCCACAGAGAGATAGACCCTGGGAAGCCAGAGGCTGAAGGGCTACCACAATCCCCCTCTCCAGCACACACACCCCAACCTCGTAACGAAAATTGTAGCTGGGATGGGGTTGCCAGATTTAATGAATACAAAATACAAGACGGCCATTTCAATTTCAATTTCAGATGAGCAATGGATAAGTTTTTGGTATAACTATGGCACACAAAGTATTTGAGATATACTAAAAATTTATTTATTGTTTATCTGAGCTTCAAATTTAGCTGGGCATTCTGCACTCTATCTGGCAACCCTGGTTGGAAGCTTTACAGCAGAAATCTTGCGGCTTCTCCAGGAAACCTACAGCAGTGCCCCAAACAGAAGTTAGCTATTGAGCCCCAACGTCAGGTCACTACTGAAGCAATCAAATAAGGGCCTTTCTCTCCTCTATCCTTGTTCCTTTCCCCTTCCCTTCATCCCCCACTTCTCATCCGTAACCGTAACCCAGCTAGTGAGCAGGAGATGGAAGAAGGGAGGGTGCAGGAGGAGATGACCACACCCACACCCTCCGCCACTGGAGGAAGGAGACACTTTCATGTAAACGAAATTGAGCATTTTGCTTATTATCCAGACCAGACTGTTGAACAACTCCTGTTCTTGTGACTTAAAGGGACCTGTGTGTGATGCCTGCCTAAGGCATCAGGCAGCGGAGGGGAAGGAAGCGAATCCCGGAGCCACGTTGAAAAGAAGCAGCTGAAAGAAGAGACTCGCTTTATGATTGCACCCTGCTGGGTGGAGCTGGGTCACAAACTGATTTCTTGTTGGTGCATCTATTTCTCTCACTAGTGTCCTATTATGCATCTGTGTCCCCAGTGCCTGGCGTAGGTAGTAGATGCTCAGAAATGTTTGAGTGTTGAATGTCGAAAGCTTCAGGGACTTGACCCATTTTTTCACCTACAGAACCTGCAGAGAGAGTTTTTCTGGCATCGTGTAATCTTTCCCAAAGGTGTGTTGGCAGTGGTAAGACTTCTCGTTACAAAACACGCCAGGTAGGGTGACGGAGACAAGCTGAACTAGGTGTGGAACCTTCTCTAAGAATGTTTGCAGGCGCTTATGTTCACAGCAGGGGCAGATCCAGGTTTCTGGGGACCTGAGGCTGATACAAACTGGGACTCCTTCTAAGAAAAAGGATATCAAATTATGAGACAAGATTAGGCGTACGTGTGAATATTAATTTAAGGGAAATCGCAACAAATTACAAATTTTAAAAGGCTGAGAAATACAAACATTGCAAAAAAGCAGAAAAATCACATAGTGTTTGTGTGGTTAACTATCGGATACACCACTGTAACACGTTTTTCTCTACCTTTCTTGGCTGGTGTCCTGGCAGGAGCGGCCTATGATGAGTCCATGTTACCCTCGTTGATGTCAGCATTTGGCGATCCAGTCACCAAGAATACAAGCCTGTTTTCAATAGACTCACGTGATTCACTCTTCTTCATTAGATTGGGTATTCAATTTATTTATGCTCAAAGTGTATCTTTTCCTCTTAATGAAGTACTGCTTTTGGTACTATCTGGTTCTTATAATCTTTCTCTCTTCTTTTGTCATTATTTATATTTTCTTAATTGTGATTTTTCTATGTGATTCTTTTCCTTGATTTCATGCTTTTGTCCATCAGATTTTTTTTAGCATCTGTTGTGGTAGAACAAAGACTTTTTGACATTTTGGAGTTTCTTCTAGTGCTTTTATCTTTTAATTTTTATCTGAAGCTCCCACTAAGATGCTTCTTTCTTGATACATTTGAATTTTGTATAATCAATAATTCTGAAAGAATATACAACGTTAATCAGAAATAAAAGCACTCTCAAGAGCCATTCAAACGCATTTAAAAATCGCCGAAACATTGTATTGTTACATGTTGCGTAATCAAATCCCTCTTCTGCCACGTGGACCGGTGTATTGTTAAGTATGTGTGAGGGTTTTGGCCCCGTGGAACACTTGCTTCTGTATCTCCGGTGATTTGGTGCCCAGTTTCATCCAGAGCCACCAGACTTCACCATAACAGGATCACGTGCTCTCAGGACGATCTGTTCGGTGGGGACAGGGAACCCGTGAAAGGCATCACATGAGCAGGGGAATGCTCCTTCTTCGCAGAGAAAAGTGGATAAGCAGCGACTCCAGACCAAGTCTTGATGTGAGCTGGAAAGCAGCATGTATTGAAAGCCTTAAAAATATTTATATCCCCCTCAAACACACACACATTCCCATACTTTGACCTAGTAACTTGACTTTGGGGTGTTAATCTTAAGGAAATACTCCTAAAAATGAAAAAAAAATTATTATGCACAAAGATGTTAATAATATTTTCTTAAAAAAACCTATTTGGAATAACCTGCTCAGACAGTAAATGGCTGGTTATCTAAATCATGAAACATCAGCTTGATGGTTATTATTCTTCTTAAAGTTTATGGAAGCTTTGTTCAAAATAGTTCTCACATAATGTAAGCAAAAAAAGCAAGATATAAAATTATATGCACATTTTCATTTCAGCTAGATTGTCATAATCCCTATGCTCGGAAAAATCGTGGAATATACATTATTTTGAAATGTATATTCTATACTTATGTACACTACACATATCATGAACATCCTTCCATATTAATAAATATAGATTTATGATATCATTTTCATAGCTGCATGGTATTCCATTGTATGCATGAACCCAAATTTAATCAATCTCTTATTTTAAGACATTTAGATTGTTTCCAATCTTTTCCTGGTTTAAGTATACTGCAATGAATAATCTTGCACATTAATCTTTAGCCAGTTCTCCAATTATTTCCTCAGAAACGATTCCTAGAAGTGGAATTGCTGGGTCAAAGGCATGTTCAGGGCTTTTGAAACCGATTGCCAAATGACCTTCCAGAGAGACTGTAAACCTCCACTCCAGCGGCCGTGTGGGAGTGGACGCCCTGCCCCTGGCGCCTTTGCAACACTGACTCATTAATTTGCTGTAAAATTGAGAAAATAACTTAAGGGAATATTCCTGCAATAAATTAGAAACTTATTAAAGTTTTTATTCCACAATCCTAGCTTCTTATAATAATGTTGATAGCGGCTAACATTTATTAACCTGTGCTAACCTGTGCAGCTACTAGGTTCCGACACTATGTTACATGAGTTAACTTTTGTAATCCTCTGGGTAGTTCCATGAGGTAGGTACCTTATCAACCTATTTCACATGTGAGGGAAGTGAGGCACAGAGGAGCTAAATAATCTGCTCAGGAAAACACAGCCCAAGGTAATGAAAGGAGGAGCTAAGATTTGAACCCTGGGCCGCAGCCTACACTAAGCCGCACAGGTTCACTCTTGAGGACCCTGACGAGATGTCCTTAAGCTCCCGGTGGGACCGTCCAGCTCAGGGTTCGCCATGGCACTGGAAGTTCCTCTAGTCCATAGTTGAGGATGGGTTTCAGTTTTGGCAGAGGTGTCAAAGAGAGCCATTTAGAAGATGCCAAGAATCTACAGCCTAGCGCGAGGCAGACGCTCTCTGCAGGACCTGCTAAGAGCGGACAAAGCTGGCCCGCTGGTCACCCCAGGCTGGGGTCATGAGACAGTGGTTTCTCTGGAGGGAGCTGGGCAGCACGATGAGGTGACAGTTTCTTCTGGTTTGCCTGGGGCTATCCTGGTTTTAGCGCAGAAAGCCCTTCATCCTGGGAAATCCCACAGTTCTGGGCCAACTGGACAGTCAGGCGCCATGCCCTTGGGGAAAGGTTCTGGCACTTCCCTTTCCCCTCAAGACAAGTGTGAGAGGCTTTGAGGGTCCACTCTGGAGCCATAGGCCCAGGACAGAGCTGACGCCCGTGCATCAGACACCCAGAGGACCCCGTGCCAGGCGCATGCTCTGTCCTCTCCCTGTGGGCCTGACCTCAGCAGGTCTAAACCCGGCTCACGAGTATGGGGTCTCGGGGCGGAGCCAGGACAGAGAAGAAGCCAACCACAGAGACACTCACCCCTCCCACGGCCGCTTCTGAGCTAGAAGTAGGCATCAGCTTGTGGGAGGGAGGGACAGAAACTTAAAATCTAACACAGTTTAGTTTATGACTCTGGCTGGGACATTTTTAGTCAGTGAAATGAGACTTGAAAGGGCCCAGAAGCAAGATGGGGGATTTGGGGATAGTCCCTGGGGATGGGGAAAGATGATTGCGGAGGGCGGGCGGTCTGCTTTACGATTGCTGGCTGCTGGGTCCAGCACTTTCAATAACAGGGTTACCGGAACAGCCACTGTGGGCCCCACCCGGTGCCTGGTTCCTCTTGCCAGGGGTGAAACCACAACTGCTGCCACTGCTACTGCCCAAGGGGCAGGGATGGGGGCTCAGAACCCAGGGCCTCCTCACGGCCTCCCGCCTATTGGCTAGGGCAGGAGCCTTACCCGCTCCAGTACCTGCCTCCCCAAGTGGAGCATCCCAGCTCTCTAAACGGCCAGAGCCCACCCTTCCCTTCCCACAAGCAATCACCGTGAGAAATGGTGCTGGTTATACACACACGACACTTGAACGGGTCCTTTTGTGCATTGTCTTTTTTTGTCCTTATAACTTACCTGTGAGGTGTTATAATCACCCTCATTTTGCAGAGTTTCAGAGAGGTTAAGGAACTAGCCCCAGCTATTAACCAGCAGAGGTGACTTGAAACCAGTTCCATCTCCATCCAAAGCCCGTGCCCAGTGCCCGGTTCTGTTGAGCTTCCTATCTCTTCCCTGGGAGGGACATCCCTCTGCTGGGGCCTGGGCGCTGGCTGTGTTTCCACTATTCCCACTGGAGACTTGGAACGCGCATTTGCATGGAAACAACATGATGAAAGTTTCCTTCAACTGCACGGTGGTTACTTATTGGGTAAGTCGACCTTAGTGACCTGGCCTGGGGTTCCAACCATACTGCACCCTGTGATTTCTGGGGAAGAAAACACATCCTGCGTTCTAAACAGCAAATTCCAAACACGCTGTTGGAACACAGCTCACTTGTGAGTTCGGGAATGTCTGCCTGTAAATCATTTTATTCTGAGTGGCAAGAAAATAAGCTGGGCTCTTGGCTTTCACTATTTGGGCTGTTGGTTTAAAAGGGGACAGAGGCAGTGGGGCCTCTCCACAGCTTGTCCTTCTGCAAGGGCATCGCCTTCATGAATTATTAGAGCTCTTGTAAGAGTCTGTGAACGCGGTCTGATGGGAAAGGCTATGGTGCAGTGAGTCCAGGCTGGAGCAGGAGTCAGGTGGTGTGGGTCCAGTCCTGCCCGCGTCCTTCCCCAGTTGTGGAACCTCGGTGAGTCACTTTACGTCTCCAGGCCTCTGCTTCTCAATCTGTAAAGTAAGGGGGTGATGCTAGAGGACCCCGAGGTTCTCTTCCTGTTCTCAGATCCGAGGAAACACAAACAGCCTCAGGGGTGGAATTTCAAACGAGGGGTCTGCTCAGAGACCGTGTTTCTTTCTTTTACTTCTCTTTGTGATTTTTTTTTTTTTTTGTCTCTTAGTAGAGGTATTCTGCTTAAGCAAGGGCAAAAGAGAAAAAGGGAAAGTCAGGTTCTTTTGCGTTAAATGGAGCGTTTAATGATGGATAAGCAAAAAGATGCGTGATGGGCCTTTTTCTCACGTTGGATGTTTGGCTAATAGATCAGCAGATCCTGGCATCCGAGTGACACCCTGCATTGACGAGGGCGGAACTTGGCTCTCCCGCCCTTCCAGCTGCGAGAGCTTGAAAGGGAAGCTCCGGGGGAATGTCTTTCATTTGCCCCTGGAAGCCGGGAGGCGTTCAGCTCGCGTTGCCGGCTGCGCAATGTGGGCTTGCCTCTAAATGAAGCATTTCTGCCTGGGCGCCTTTCAGGCCTCAGGATTCCCCTTGGCACCCCCAACCCCTTGGAACAAAACCCAATGTGAAGCCTGGGTGCTCCTCAGGCAAGCCTGGGAAAGAATTCGCTTAATAATGGCAGAAAGGCCTTGCTATGTCTTCGGTGGCTTTTTTTTTTCTTTCTGCTTTTTCTCCCCAAATCCCCCCAGTATATAGTTGTATATTTTAGTTGTGCGTCCTTGTAGTTGTAGTACGTGGGACACCACCTCAACGTGGCCTGATGAGCGGTGCCATGTGTGCGCCCGGGATCCGAACCAGAGAAAACCTGAGCCGCTGTAGCGGAGTGCGTGAACTTAACCACTCGGCCACGGGGCTGGCCCCTTCAGTGGCTTTTTTTAAAGCTAGGATTTGGTTTGTCTACTTGTTTGGTTTTGCCTTATCTCTTTCAAGAAAAGTGACTTACAGCAACGACACTTACCACAGAATGCTCCTCGGAAAACAAAAACAAAAATAGAGGTAGAGATTCAGGCCCAAGGAAAACAGGGATAGAAAATCAAGATGGGGTAAAAGAAGGGCACAGAGGTGTGGACTGTGACGGCCGAAGAGTTATTCTACTTGAGAGTAAAGTTTGGCTTGCTGACGTTTTCCCAGTGTGCAAGCAAGAGCGAGCTACACGGACAGCTGCATAATTCCTCAGAGTAGGGAGAAGGAAAGGGTTGCAGTTACTCAGAAGAATGTTCTCCTGTCCACTCATTTCACAAACATCTATTAACTGCTCACCCTGCGCCGGGCACTCTCTGAGGCAATCCAAGGTGAGAGGGCGGCACGCGGCCCCGGAGAGCTCAGAGTCTGAGGGAGGCCGGACGAAGGAATGATGCGTGTCAGACACTGTGCACATGATCATGCACCTCCTACGTACCGGGTGCTATGTGTTTAGTTATCACCTACCATATGCCCCACACTATACATTTTTGATTAATGTTCATATTACAAACACTCACTCAGGTGGACACTGTTAACTCCTTTTTACAGATAAGAAAATAGACTCAGTGTCTGTTCCCACAGCTGGGAAAAATTGAAGGTGGGATTCAAATCAAAGGCCTTTTCTATATGGTGCTGTACTGTCGGTGGTCTCCCTAACATCCATTATTCATCCCTTCTCTTTCCTAACAGAGCCTCAACTTTGTTTAACTATTTACCACTCCTCAGAAAAATAGCTTATGTGGGCTGAGGGATGATGGCCCCCTTTTCAACCCTTGGGGGCAGGAGGGAAGACTGATTAATCTAAACCAATCACAGTGACCCCACGGCAGTGACTGATTTGAGAATCTGGGCTTAGACCAACCAATATATGACATTCTCCTGGTGACTATCTTAGGTCTAGGATGACAGCAGTGGGCACAATAAGATTGGAGGGAAGATCATCTGTTTTGGGGGATAAGTTTTTCCCCCTTACTTGCTGAAAATAAACTAGCAGGCATCTTGCTCTTGGCAGCCCCTTTGTGACTGGGGCGAGCTGACCATTCTGATACCAAGGGTTCTGACACCAACGGGTGTGCTGCAGTACGAGTCCCCAGGCACAGACACACATCGCACCTGGAGTGAGTGCAGACCCCGCAAGTTAAAGGGCACAGTCCCCAACAAGACTGCCCCCACTTTAGATGCTAGCAGCAAGGGAGGTCCCAGCCACTCGCATTTCTGATGAATTGGCTGCAAATCCACAACACCCTTCTGCTTCAATAACTTGCTAAAATGACTCAGAGAACTTAGGAAAGCACTGTCCTTACGACTATGGTTTCACTGTAAAGGATGCGAATCAGGAGCACAGGGCAAGGTCTGGAAGGTCCCAAACACGGAGCGTCTGTGGAATCAGGTGCATCATCCTCCCAGCCCATCACTGTGTTCCCCAACTACGAAGCTCTTCTGAACTTGAACTTCAACATCTAGAGTTTTTATCAGGGTTTCCTTATGTAGGCACGATTGATTAAACATTGGCCACACGATTGAACTCAGTCTCCAGCTCTCCTCCCATCCTTGGAGGTGGGGCCGGGTCAAAACCCCAACCCTCTAATCACATGGTGGTCTTTCTGACCAGGCCCACCCTGAACCATCTCATTAGCATCAACTCAGGTGTGTTCCAAGGGGCCCACGAATAATAAAGACACTCCTATCACTCAAGAAATCACAAGGTTTGAGAAGCTCTGTGCCAGGAACCCAGACAAAGGCCAGACCCATCTCTTTGATACAACGGTGACCTTCAGAGAGCCTTACGGAGGGAACAAAGCTGCAGGCCTGATTAAACTCACTGGAACCCACCATCCTTTGGACTTTCTGAAATATGAGGACGTTTCTGTCACTTGCAGCTAATTGGTCTTATATTTCTTATTATGCTTTGAGCTGGAGGAAACAGAAAACCCAACTAAAAGTAACTTAAACAATAAGAACTTTTATTATTCCACATAAGGAAAAGTCTGGAAGTAAACAGTTCTAGAGTTCTCATTTTCACTCTGGGTTAGGACGAAGGCAGGGGAGGTAAATTTTGCCTAGGGTGCAACATTTAAGGGGATGCAAAAAAATTCAGTAATTAAGATAATAGTATTTAATGCAACATTGTAAAAAATGAAAATTAATGCAGAAATTCACGATGGACAAAATATCAGAATTTTAAATAAAGATGGGATCAGTATTACCGATTTTTTCTTTTGCCTCAGGCTTCACTATTGTTCAGCATGGCATTGTTACTGCTCCTGTCTTTATGAGAATTTTTGATATTTGCTCCTTGTGGATTTTTTGCCTTAACTTTCGTTTTAAAAATATTGCATTAAATATTGTTTATCTTGATTACTGAGATTTTTGACAACCCCTTAACTTTTGCACCCTAGGCAAGTGCTTCACTCATCTCACCCTCATCCCAGTCCTGTTTTCATATTCCCCCCTCAGAATGTTGACTTTAGACCTCAGATACTTCCCTTCGTTGTTACAAATGACTGCTCCAATTCCAGGAACAATGCTATCAGAGAGCAACAAAGGAATGTTTTCTTCTGTGCATCTTTTTCATAAACAAGAAAAACTTTCCCAGAAGCCCCCCCCACCCCAGACTTTCCTTATTGGCTGGAATTGTAGGACAGGCTCACGTCTGAACTGACCTCTAACCAGGGTGAGGGAAGACCCACGCTTGGCTTAGAGCAATCCAGGTCTGCGCCTGGGGAGAGCGTCGCCTTCCCTTGCACACGGCCTTGTGGAGGTTGGACGCCTAATCAAGCTCAGAGCTTGACCTCAAAGAATACATGCTGTGTTGGTCAGCTCGAGCTGCCTTAACAAAGTACCACAGACTGCCTGGCTTAAACGATGGAGACCTGTTTTCTCACAGTTCTGGAGGCTGGAAGTCCAAGGTAAAGGTTCTGGCTGGTTTGGTTTCCAGTGAGGACTCTCTTCCTGGCTTGCAGACAGCCACCTTCTCTCTAGTTCTCACATGGTCTTTCCTAGGCGTGCTGCTGGGAGGTGGAGAGGAGAGGGAGGGAGACGCAGAGGGAGAGGGAGAGCTCTCTGATGTCTCTTCTCATACACGGCCACACTGGGGGTTAGAGAGGCAACATATTGGTTTGGGAGGGACCCAAACATTCAGTCCGAATAAATATATATAAATATATATTTATATATATGCTATATAAAGTTCAAAAACAAGCCACACTCCTATAATGTTAGAAATCAGGGGAGGTGTCACCTTTGTTATTATTATGGGATGGAGTAGTGATTGGGAGGGGGCACAAGGCAGCTTCTGGGATACAAGTAATGTTGCATTGCTTCATCTGGGTTGTTGCTACATGGGTGTGTCACCATCAAGCTGTATGCTTACAGTTTCTGCATTTTTCTGTGTGTAAATTACACTCCTGCTACTCGAAGTGTGGTCCATGGCCAAGCAGCATCCACATCACCTGGGAGCTTGTTAGAGACACAGAATCTCGGGTCCCACCTGCTGACTGCCAGGTGATGCGCTCACATGGAAGCTTGGGAGACGCGATATTATACATCAGTTTTAAAACTGCTTTTAACGGAAAATATCAGAGCTTTGCCAACAGTGAAGAAGGTGGAGGGAGAATGGATTTGGGCAGAAAACAAACAGCAATGGTTTTCTATCTGACCCATGTGCTGCCTCTCACGCTGAATGAGAACCTCTTCACAGAAGCAGGCTAGTCTGGCTCCACAGGGCTCACAAAGTGGTGCTGACCAATGCGGGGTCGGTGAGCTGAGGAGTCGAAAGAAAGATTTCTTGGACTCTCAAGATCTGGCAGTAGTGCTCTTTTATTTAGAGAATAGTGTGGAATAGCAAGGGGACAGGGCCCATGGGCAGTCAGAGCTGGTGCTGCTGCTGCCCCCGCTACTGCTGCCCCCGCTGCTACTGCCGCGGGCATGGGGACAGGACCCATGGGCAGTCAGAGCTGCTGCTGGCATGGGGAGCTGCTGCTGCCGTGAGCACGGGGACAGGACCTATGGGCAGGCAGAGCTGCTGCTGGCATGGGGAGCTGCTGCTGCCACGGGCATGGGGATAGGACCCACGGGCAGTCAGAGCTGCTGCTGCTGCTGCCCCAAGTTGAGGGTTAGGGCTAATTTTATAAGGCATGGGTATGTGAGTCATCTCTTTACAAGACAAAGGAAAGAACATGAAAAAAAGTTAAAATGGTATCAGTGCTGGTGGGGTCTGGTCCTTGGGTGATCCCATGACTTTTAGACAAGAATCAAATCGGATTAAGTAAAGGTCAGAAGCCACCACCCTACATCAGTTACATGAGATTGCCAGACAGCAACCAACCCAAGTTCTTGCCTTCCCCATTAAGAGTTTCTAGGGACAGGGTCACCTCTCTTCTTCTTCCTGGCACAGAGAGGGAGGCACCTTTTACAGATAGAGATTTACCTTACAAATGTAAATGTGTCCCAACAAGGGGAAGTTCCATTCCCCAGAGCCTCCCTCCCTGTCCCAGTTTATCAAAAGCAATCAGCCCCAAACAATCCCGATGCCAAAGAGACATATCCTGGGGTGGCCAATTTCAGGTCCCTACAAGGTCATCCCCCCTTCCTTCACAAATGCAAATATCTCTCAAAGAGCAAGCAAATTCCAGTCCTCAGAGCCTGCTTCTCATCTGCAGTTTTAAAAGTAACCAGCCTAAAATCCTTATCACTGACCATTCCTGATCAGTGGCAATTTTTTCTGCTATTTCCCTCTCTCTCTTTACCTATTCTTCGCTTCCCTCTGTCAGTCTGTTCAGGCTGCTATAACAAAACTACCTCAGACTGGGTGGCTTAAGTAACCAACATTTATTTCTCACAGTTCTGGAGGCCAGAAGTCTAAGGTTAAGGTGCTGGCAGATTCGGTGTCTGATGAGAGCCCGCTTCCGGTTCATAAAGGGCCATCTTCTCCCTGCGTCCTCACACGGTGGAAGGGGCAAGGTAGCTCTCTGGGGTCTCTTTTATAAGGCACTAATCCCATTCATGTGGGCTCCACCCTCATGACTAATCACCTCCCAAAGGCCCCGCCTCCTAACACCATCACTTTGGAGGGACGCCGATGTCAGCCTACAGCACCTTCCTTTCCCCTTCACAATCTGTTCTTTTGTACCCTTTCAGGGCTTGACAGCAACAAGGGGCTCAAATCATACTGGATGCTGACTTGGTCTTGTGCCAAGGACAGCGTGGAAGTGGGGAGTGAAACGTCAATTTCCTTTGAAACGTGACCCCATTTCTTTGAAAGTAGCAAAGAATTCTCCAGAGACTTTGGAGAAATGGTAAGAAAATCTTACCTTCAATGAGAAACAGTGAACGCCAAAAGTCCCATGTAACCTGTCTGTCCTATTGACTGTAACCAGGTCCCTGCCAGCCTCAGCTGGAGCCATCAGATTGAAAACAGAGCCCCACTCCCTGGTCAAATTGCTCATCTCAGGGCCTGTGGGATGGCGGAATCCATGGAGGGTATGTGGCGCCACACGTGGCTAAATCTTGTACCCATATGAATGGAGAGAAAACTACTTGAAATCTACAACAGCCTAACGGTGAGTCCAGAAATGCTGCTTGTTAAGGGATGTTGGTTCTGCAAGAATATATGTTTTGCCAGAAGGAACATAAACTGGGATTCTAAACTCCAGAAACATGGGCAATTTAGGAACTGTGCACTTTATTCTTTTGCTCTGATTTAGGATAAAAATTCTGCTTGTGATTTCTGCCTACAATTTGAGTTCTCTCAGCCCCATTTGGGCCCCTACTTGTTGGTGCTGAAGAGGCCCTAGCATAGGGCAGAAGGAAATAGCTCAGAGGGGTGGTGAGGCAGGCAGGAGCACAGAAAGAGGCTTCGATTAATGTGTACCAGGCACATCCTCCTTTTAAAGTCTCAGGTCAGGGGCAAAGGTCGGCAACTGAGTACCTGAGGAAGGGTCAAGGGAGCTGTGGCTTGTGACCAGACCAAAGGCTTATCACCACCCAGGGCCGAGTTAAAGCTCCTGAGTAAGCCGGGCCTACACAGGGAAGTGAGGGAGTGGCCCCTGATAACTCTGAGCAGGGCTGGCTTCATGGACATGCAACCCGTGCAGTCACACAGGGCTCCTTGCTCAGAGGATCTCTGTCATTGTCTCAAATTCTTAATACATTTGGACAAGGGGACCCACATATTCACTTTGCACTGGGCTCTACTAATTATGTAGCCCGTCCTGAACATGAGAACGGCCAGCAAGGGGAGATGTCTTACGTTTGCTCCCTACCCGGAGGCCCACGCTGCCCCACGAAGATCCAGTTCAGCTTGTGCTGGGTCTTCCTGCCCCCAGAAGTGCCTTTTTGTTCTCCAGCTCACTGCTTCCTGCCTTCTCTGTGTCTTGTTTTCAATCTCTTGCTTTCCACCCCTAGTTTCCCCTGTGCTGATGTAACAAATTATCACAAACTTAGAAGCTTAACAACACAAAGTCATTTTCTTACAGTTCTGTAGGTTAGAAGTCCCACATGGGTCTCAGGGAGCTAAAATCAAGGTGTCTTCTAGAGACTCTGAGGGGAGAATCCATTTCTTTGCCTTTTCCAGCTTCTAGAGGCCAGCCACAGTTGTTGGCAAATAGCCCCTCCCTCCATCTTCAAAGCCAGCAAGGGCGGGTGAGTCCTCACATTTCATCACCCTGGCTTCCCTCTTCCACTTTCCAGGACCCCTGGCGTTATGGGGGGCTCTCCTGCATAATCTCCCTATCTTAAGGTCATTGATTATCGACCTTAACTCCCCTTTGCCATGCAACCTAACACACTCACAGTTCTGGGTATTAGGATGTGGGCCTCCTGGGTTGGGGGGGGCGGGGTCACCATTCTTCCGACAACACCATTTTTCCTTCTTTCCCCAACCTGGGGTCTCAGGTATCTTATCCCTTGGCATGCTTTTTGCCCGGGGCTTTTCTTTAAAGCTCCTTCATACTAACTGTAAAGAGAAACTGATGCAAAAAGAAAAAAGAGAAAAAAAGGAGGGAGGGAGGAGAGGGAAGAGGCAACGTTTTGACAGCTCCTCAATTTATGACTTTACATTTTGCGCCTTCCTTCACTGCCCGCCCACGCCCCCCAGCACTGCTGTGCCTAACACGTTTGCAGCTCAACAAAAATGTTAAAGTTTGAACACAAATTACTTGTGAGAAAGTGGTAGGAATTCTATTCACTGGGCAGGCACAATAATCGAGGCCCTAGAAAGGCCTTATAGGAGGAGATTCTGAGGGAGACCCTTGAGTAACTGCGTTTCCCCCTTCCACTTCTGAGTGTGAAATCTACGCCCTGGATCAGACAATAGCTTAAGACCCTTCCATTTCCCTGGAGAGTCTTCCTTCCATTCCTCCTTCCCAGGTCAGAACCTGGCTCCTCCGGGCTGAGGAGCCCGGGGTGGGCGGAATGCAACCAGTGTGCTCCTTGCGCCGCCTTCTCCACGGTTGCCAACGTTGCAGACGAGGACTCTTGGGCAGATTGCTCAGAGCATCCCGGCGGGAAAGCCTTGCCAGCTGGTCTCGTAACCACGTCTTTTCAGTAAATTTCTCTCAAGCATATGTATACACACAAATACGCCTTCTGTTGAAGGCAATGAAATCATCTTTCACCATGGAGGCTGGGGAAAACGTGCTGAACCATGAAACTGAAGCAATGCTGTCACTTCTGAGTAGTTTTTTCATGGAATAAAGACCCTGCTACTAGAGCAGGACTCAAATACTCGGCAGGTCAGAGTGGCCACTGTAAGCGTAATGCTGAGTGTGGAAGTCCTGCTGGGATGTGCTAAAGTCCCTCCGTGTGTGTGTGTGTGTGTGTGTGTGTGTGTGTGTGTGAGCGAGCGAAGGAGGCCCCCTATCAGCCTCACAGCATCCCCATCTGACTTCCTTCCTTCACAGCACGGACCACTTTTGGAAATCACCTCACTGGTTCGTTTGCGCGTTGTCTGTCTCTCCGCAGGAACGTGGGCTCCGCGATCTGTTTTGTTCATGGTGCATCCCCGGTGCCTGGGGCCTAGCGGCTCAGTCCTGTCACAGGCCTGGCTGCCGGGAAAGCATGACTTTGTTCTGGACCAGCGGTCATTGTGCCTGCCTTGCCCACAGGGGGACAGCACCTGCGGTGGGGCCGCTGCAAGGGCCCTGGGCAGCAACTTCTGACCTGCCAGCTGCTCCCTCTTGGGAGTCTGCCCCCAGACACAGGAAAGGCTTTGCCAGTTAGTGGTCACCCTGCAGGAGACCTGGGGTGAGCCTGAGTCACAGGGCAGCAGAGGAAGTTGGGGCTGCCAGGGCTGGGAGACAGTGAGGAGGAAGACGAGAATCCGCCCTTCGGGGGCACACAGACCACCCAGTGACAACAGGCAACAAGCTGCTTACGACTCAGTGTGATGGGTGCCCTCAAAGGAGTCAGCTTCGGCTGCTGAGGAACACAGAGGTACCAACGGCTCTGCATTCTGGGGCCACCTAGGTGGCTTCCAGAGGAGAGGCCCTTGAGGAGGAACTTGAAGAAGGAGGGAGAGTTTGCCAGGAGCAAGCGGACTCGTGTGAAGGGATCTGGGTCAAATCCCACCACCGCCACTGTGCGAGATTCGCAAGCTCGTGGTTTCTTCCTCTGTGGAAGAGTGACGACAGCCCCACGTGCTAGGCTCATGGGATTCACAGCAGTGGAGCCAAAGGGCCGGCCCTGGCGTTCAGTCACAGGCAGCTCTCTTTCCGAGCATGGGGAGGTGCGCACTTCCTGCCCTCTCTCTGCTTTCCGTCCCCTCCTACTGCCTTGTCTGGGTTCAAACCCTCCTGGCCGGGGTTTGCACCTAGGCTCTTGCCTGCGCCAACTTCATGGTTAAGTCCCTGGGGCCTCTGCCAGGCTCTACGTGGACCCTGCCCAGCATGCCCCCTGACCAGCAGCCCAGGCCTGCCTTTGTTGGCTGCACCTGGATCTCAGCAGCTTGCAGGCTCTGCTGGCTCGGCCTGTCCAGCTCCGCTCCTGACCAGGCTGGGTCTGAGGAGCAGGGCAGAGCGGCAGGTTGGAGAAGGGAGCATTTGAGTGGCAGCCCACGATGAAACCTCCAGCTGCCAGTTTCTGCTGCGTTGGGGAAGTCACCCACACTCTGTCCCCACCTTCCTTCTTCCCGATGCTCCTCCCAAACTCTGGAAGGAGGATTTATGAGCTCACGTCTCAGAAACGCTTTGAAAAGAGAAGCACTGAGCTTTTCTCCACAGCCCTCAATTTACTTTTTTCAGCATCCTCTCTGGGTTGTCAAGTCTCTGTAGCTATTTTTATAAGTAGCAATCTCTGGCTGCTTCCATTTTTACCCAGGAAACCTCCACTCCAGCTGGACCTGGCTACCACCCTAGAGGAGAGCAGCCACGGGGCAGAGCTGGCCCTCATTTCTCCTGAGCAGCCACTTCTTTCCGGATCCCTTCCACTACTGCAGAGCCCCCACTCACTGTCCCTTGTATGCTTCCAATGTCACCCCGTCTCCCTGTTGCCAAGCTGAGATCTATCCCAATTATTCTCCTCTTCACACAGTGCGCACGGTCCCCAATATGGCGCCAACCTCCTCCGTGATCCAGCTGCTGCTCATGGCTCAGCCGCATCCCTTGCCTTGTCCCCTACCACTCCCTGGTCTCAAGCATCCTAAGCTACCTGTCGTTGCCTACAGTGCCAGGCTCAGCACGTTGGGCCAGGAGAGAAGCCAGTTCACAGAAAATGGAGGCTGGGTCTGGTGGTGGGCCTGGCCCAGCGTGGAAGGGGGAGCAGGCTCCTTGACAGACTGATGTGATTTTCTCTCCAATTCTCCCCACCAGAGAAAACCACTATCTTAAATTTGGTGTCTGGTATCTCTAGGAAAGGTTTTATGCTTTGGTTGTGTGCGTAGAGATATCTAAAGAATATACAATACTTTTGTGTGTTTTAGACTTTATGTAAATGCTAACTTGCTGCACATATCTGTATGAGATTTACCTGTTGGGGTTTTAGTCATCTATTCAACCAACTAAACCTGCTTTCTCACAGCTTCCAGTCGTATCTTTCCATCGTGGTCTTCACAGGGGTCCTGTTGACTAGACATCCAAACAGGGGAGCGGCGGGGGCAGTCTAGGCTGCAGGAGCCTATTTATCGCTGACATTCTTGGGAACCGCTGGTGCAGGCTGGTAACAAAAAGCTGACGGACTTTTAATGGTGTCTTGGTCGGCTGGGGCTGCTGGAACAAAACACCACAGACCTGGGGGGGGGGTGGTGCTTAGGCAGCAGACGTTTATTTAGCAGTGTTCTGGAGGCTAGAAGCCCAAGATCGATGTGCCAGCAGATTCAGTTCCTGGCGAAGTTCGCCTTCCTGGCTTGTGGAGGCTGTGGGTAACCTGGGGACCTACTATTAGTGATTGGCACCTGCCGTGTGGCGGGGAGCAGGCTTGTGGGACTGAGCCCTGTGGGATCGGACACTGTCTCCAGGTAGAGAGTGCCAGAACTGAGTTACATTGTAGGACATCCTGCCGGTGCCGTGGAGAATTGCTTGGTGGGGGAAAGACCTCCACACATTTGGCGACCAGCAGTGTCAGAAGGGAAGTGTTCCCTGGGAAGGGAAAGGAGGCACACGGGGCAAAGAAAGACCCGGTGGGGAAGAACTGGGCTCTCCCCTGCACAGGAGAGGAGAAAGCTGAGTGTTTCCGGTTGTCCCTCCCAAGGCCCTGTCTCCAAATCCCATCGCCTTGGGGGTTAGGGCTTCAACACACGAATTTGGGGCGGGGGGGACACAATTCAGTTCACAGCAAATGGTTTTATTATTTGTTTTTAGACTCTCTGCAGACGATGCAGCCTTGTTGCCTCAGCAGGGAGAACCACTTCCCCTCCTCGCACCCTTGGTGCGCCACTGCTACCAACACAGTCCCCTTTAAAAACTCGTAGAGAAGGGACGCTTCCAGAGAAGACGTTCAGACCCCCCTCTGCCCTTCCTCCTCCCACAGCTGTCAGACTGCCCCGCCCAGGCCTTGGCCTCCAGGGTCCTCCCCTCCTTGAGTGCCCTTTGGGGCTCCTCTTCCCTGTTCACAATGGGGTGGGGTGGGCAACCACGTGTCTTTCAAAGCCCAGCTCCAGCTTCACTTTCTAAGTGACAGCCTTTCGAGGTGTCTCCAGGGGAGGGACCTCCGTCTCCGTGGAACCGGTCAGGCCCTCCTTACACCAGCTTCCGGCAGCCTGCCCCGGACTCCACTTCCAGGAGGAGCGCGTGCTTTGGAGTCAGACAAACCCGCCCCCAAATCCAGCTCAGCTGCTTATTAGCAAATTACTTCTGCAATCCTCAGAGTCCTCATCTGTAAAATGGGGAAGAATAATAGCCATCTTGTAGTATAACGGTGACATTAAATGGGACATAATATCCTTCTGTCCCCAAACTGGAGGGCAGGGTGAGAGAGGGGGAAAGGTATAATCAGAACACCAAAAGTCCTATTTGTAATTAACTTGGGCCTCACTTATATGAAATTTGATAAAACGTGGACATGAGTCGGCTGAAGGATTTCCTTAGCAGATCTAACGTAGAATTTAGCAGGAGGTAAGCAGCAGAGGCGCCAAGAGGCCAGGGGAGAACCAGCTCCTACTGGCCTCTAGGCCACCCGTGTAGCATAGACAAAATTTTGATAGTGTTGAACTTTGATGATTGCTAGCCAATCATTTATTTATGTATGTAACTGAAGTAAGACAGCTGATCCTTCTAAAGATATTTCATAATCCAGATTCCTCGCTTTCATCGTCACCGTCAATGAGCACTCCTTACATGGCCACCATTCAAAGGATACTGCTGGTCATCTCCCAGGATGGTGAGTGAGGCTCGACCTCTTTACTAAACAATAATATAATGTCTTACCTTTGCACAGTCTTTTCACAGATCATTCATTTAATCCTCACGGCAGACCCGTGAGAGTTTCCTTGTCAGGTGCTTTGCAAACCTCAGTGCTGTAGAACAGCAAGAGTTGACTCCTTGCTCATGGCCTGCAGTCGCCTGTGGGGCATCTGGACCAGGCTGGACTGCAGGGGGCCTTGGGGCTCTGCACCCCGCTGACGCTGCTGGTTGGGTTGATGCCTGCTCCATGCTTCTCTGCTCCTCCTTGGGCCAGTTGGTGTCCAGGGCATGTTCTCCTCATGGCGAGTGGCAGGGCCACGAGAGCGTGATCAGATGTGTGATGCCTCTTGAGGCCTTGGCTAGGAGCTGTCCCTCTGTCACTTCTACCCACATGCCATGGGACAAAACAAATCCACGATGGTGTTAGTCTGCTCAGGCTGCCATCACAAAACAGCACAGACTGGGGGGTTTAGACAACGGACATTTATGTCCTCACGATTCTGGAGGTTGGTGGGGTCCAAGATCACCATGTCAGGAGGTTTGATTTCTCCTGAGGCCTCTGGCCCTGGCTTGCAGATGGCTGCCTTCTTGCTGTGTCCTCACATGGAGCCTTGTTCAGGACTGTCAACTTCCCCTGACATTCTTGTTTCTGCCCAGAGGGGTGACTTACTGGTGAAAGCTGCGGCTCCATCTCACGTGTTAGCGACAGCCTGTGCCAGGCGCTTCATGAATATCACTCTGTCAACACCTGCAATCACCCAGCCAGAGGGTGTGATTGCTCTCTTCTTATAGATGAGAAAACAGGGACTCAGATTAAGCAACTTACTTCACAGTTTGAACGCCATGGGGCACAAACATGAAAAGGTTTTATTTTTTCCTCCAAATCTTTTAGAGATTTATACCAAATCTCCTTTCATAATCCCTGGTAAAATCTTGAGCTGATCTCATAGCTTTTTGGTTGCTTTCAGGCATTAAAAAAATCCCCCTGTCCAGTGTAGTTCCTTTCAAACCTTAATCTTGAACCGGATGGAATGCCCACTGCCTGCCTTCTCCCCACCAGCCTGCCTCCAGCCCGGAGCCCTGCCCCTCCTCGCTCGCTCTGTGGTTGCCGCCCCCCTTCCCCCCGTCCCCCCTCCCCCCCCCTGCCTGGGGACTTGGAGGGGGAGGGGGAGCGGGGAAGGATCTTTCTGCTTCACTGGGCGTTGGATTGCAGCTTCTTCTTCTGTGGGTTTTGTGGGTTCTCTATTGCTATTCTCAGGATGGCAGGTGTCCAGATGCCACCTCCTAAGAGTAACAACGTTGGGCCCCTCCCTGTCCTCTCCTCAGCTCACTCTGACAGCCACAGTCCCTTCACGTGGGGCTGGCTGTCTTGGGGGGAAGTGCTGGTAGGACAGCCCAAGAAATCTGGTGCCCTGGGAACTCATGGTGCTGCTTAGGCACACAGGCCACTCCACGCAGCCTCTCTGTCTTGCCCCAAAGCCTGTCTCCAACGTGGGAATACACTTCCTGCAGGCACCTCCCATCTCACAGGGTGACTCTCCTGCAGGGCCTCCCTTGACTGAGGAGGGGAGAGCCAAAATACTCCCCAGGACGGCGCTCCCCCAACACGAGTCTCATCTCCCACTGGCACGGTCTGAGATGGCGGAAAGGCCGGGTGTGGTGGGGTCGGGCGGAGCTGAGGTGGGACGTTAATCCTGTTAGTGTCACGTACTTATTTTTACTGGAGGGAAATTCACATAACACAAAATTAACTATTTGAAAGTAAACAATTCAGCGGTATTTAGTACATTCACAACGTTGTGCAACCACCATGTTGATCTAGTTCCAAAACTCCTTCACCCCAAAATAAACACCCACCCCCACGGCTGGTCACTCCCCAGCCCTCCTCCCCAGCCCTGGCTCCGCCAGTCCGCCGTCTCTCTCTGGGCTGACGGGGGGGGGGGGGGGGGGGGGGGGGGGCGCATTTGGACGTTTGCCTTCTGGGACTGCTTTCCTGAAGATTAGCTGCCTGACTCTCGGCTGTCACCAAAGGCTTTGGGACCTAGTGGCTCAAACACTCCCTGAGAATTCAAAGGGATTAAAGTACGAGCTGGGATTTTTAGCCAGAAACCACTAGTCCTTTGCTTTCACCAGCTCTCTCTAAAGAGCCACAATTGCGCTCAGCTCCCGTCGTTAAAAATCAGATCCCGGCCGTGGTCTGTCCATCAGGCAACAGCCATTTAGGGAGCATTTTCCATGTCATATAGTGTCAGATGCTGCAGGAAAATGGAAAGAGAACTACATGGTCCAGTGGAAAACCCACCACAAGTGGATCCCCACTCGGCTGCCAGCTGACTGTGTGTCCTTAGACCTTATTTAGCCTCCCTGGACCTCCATTTTCTCTCTCTAAAATGGGTGGTGACATACTACTTAGGCAGTTTGTAAAACTATAAAAAAGAAAAATCAAGGCTTAGATGAGACCACCTTCAAGATTCCTTTGTGGCTGAAAATCATTAAAAGGCTTAATTTTTGCCTCTACGTACGTCTCTTTGCTTCCATTGTGTTTTTGCCTCCACACAACGAAGCAAACAAAACAAACAAATGTAGAAAAAACTAAAAAGAGTTGAGTGAAGCGCCAAGCTGTGGTGCAGCGATGCCGAGTCTGGAGGAGCCCAGAGACAGGAGGCGGTCCGTGCCCTGCGAGGGATGCTGAAGAAGCAGTTCGTGTAAGAAGCGGGCTCAGCAGGGCGAGTGGGGACCGGGACGGCCGTGCTCCCAGGCTCGAGCGTGCGCGCGGGCGACATCTCGTGGGGGGAGACTGTTCAGGGTCAAAAGACCCTCAGGAAACAGGTCCACCCCATGCAGCGCGCGGAGCTGGTTTAAATCCTGAGCCAACTGTATAACAGACGTCTTCGGAACAGATGGAGAATGTGACTGTGGAGTGGGTGCTAGACCACCGTAGGGACTTCTGCTCATTTTGTTAGGGGCGTTAATACGTGAACGTAGGTGGGAAGAATTTAAATATGCTTGTTATGTGAGAAACCCTCATTTTTCAGAGATACATACTGAAATCATTCAGCAACATCATGACGTCTGGGATGTTTTGCCCACAAAAATAAGACTAGATGAAGCCAGTGTGGCGGAGCGGCAGTCACCGTGCAATCTAAGGGACGGCGTCCGCGTGCGTGTAGAACTGTTTCTGTGAGTCAGGATCTACCCAGCAGGAAGACCACCTGCGTATTTAAAGCAGAGGGACTTGAGGCAGAGTGCTGGTTACACAGGAGCTGGAGACCGAGGAGGCCACAGGAACCTGGGGACAGTGTCAGGCACCGCCAGCCCCGGGCAGAGGCGCAGGAAAGAAGGCGCGGTCCCCGGAGCCCGGGCCGGGCCGCCCAGGGGAGCCGCCACGCAGGCCTCTGTGGGCGCCGGAGCCCCGGCCGCAGCCGCGGTGCAGACTCCGCCCCGCCGGAAGGGAGGGACGCCCGCTGCTCCCACCCGCCGGGCTCCCGCCGCGCCCGCTCTGCGCCAGGCCCAAGCTAGAGCAAGCGAGGCCGTCGGGGGCCGTCCGCCGCCACGCAGAGCGGAGTAGGGGACGGGCAGGTGGGCCGGATCCCACCGCCAACAGGTCCAGGGCCTGCGCGGCGCTCTCTCTGCGTTCGTGCCGCATTTTTAAAAAGGAGGGAAAAGCGATCTCCACCCAAAGCAGGGTTTGCGCACTGACATCCGATCCCCCAAGGCTCGCCACGGAGACCCCCTGCCCCCACCAGCGCTCTGGATAGAAGGCCCCTTGGGACAGAGGAAACCTCAGTTCCGTTTTACTGCAGCTGCTTGTTGCTCAGATAACGCCTTTCTGACAAGTAAGTCAAGAGCATCTCTCTGTCAGCACTGCCTGTGGACAAGGACCCAGAAAGAACCAGCTGCTGCCACTGCAGGACCATCACCCTTGAGAGGCGTGGGGATTCGGCCCGAGGCCCCCCCAGTGGTCCCGCTGGCGACCCACCCCAAATCCATTTCCCATCTTCCTACCAACACAATCTCGATTTTGTTGCCTCTGGCAATGCGCCCAGCTAAAAATTTACTTCTGCAGTTCTGGAGTTACTGGTGGTCATGTGATCAAGTTGTGGCCCACATGAGGCAGGTGGAAGTCCTCGGGAAGGGTGATCTTTCCAGAATAAAAAAACAAGTCTCTTTGCTCTCCCTGCTTCTTCCTGGGTGAATACAGATGCAATGCCTGGTGAGGTAGCAGCAATCTGGTGACCATAAGGACTAAAGTCAGATGCTGGAGCAAGAAGGAACCTGGGATAATGTGATGATACATCTTTGAGCAGCTGCACCAGCCCTGAACTGCCTACCCCTGCGCTTCTTGTTAGGTGATTAAAGCCCTTGCTTAAGTCACTCTTTGTTGGGTTTTGTGTGATTTGCAGTTGAACACATACTTTGACTCAAAGCAAAGAAATATGCTTTTACTCAACAGAAGGAAAAGAAGGAAGTAAATAAGGCAGCTACTGAGGAAGAGGCTAGCAGCACTGTCTCTATGCCCAGTGTCAGGCACACAGCAGATGTTCAAGAAACAGATGCCCATAACTGTGTAGGTAGATGTGGACTGCGTGTGGCCACCAGAGCAGTGCTCCTGAGGAGGGTAAAGGCTTCTGGCTGTGAGGCCACTTCCTCCACCCCCTCAAAGGAAGCCAGCAGCAGACATGACCAGGACAGCTGACGTCATCACAGTTATCTGAGGATAAGGATTCTCCTGAACATCCTGGTAAAAATGCAAGTAATGCACAAGGAAGGACAATGCACAGGTTTATTCACCACCCAACAGATAAGAGGACTCGGAGGGGACAGGTGTGGTACACACACTCCAAGGCGACCCCTAAGAGTCACACCCTGTGTAGTCCTCCCCTGAGTGTGGGAGGAATCTGGGACTCGCTTCTAAGGAACAGGATATGGCAAAGGTGATGCACTGTCACTCCCCTAATAAAATTGCAATACATGGCAAAGGTGATCATATAAGTGTGTGTACACACACGCGCACACACACACACACTCACACGCACACTGCTCTGACTGCAGTGAGAACAAGATTCTTTTGTGCTGACTTTGAAGAAGGAAGTTGTCATGTTGTGAGAGGGCCACTTGGCAAGGAGCTGTGGGCAGCCTCTAGGAGCCGAGAGAGGCTCTTGCTGACAGCCAGCAAGAGAACAGGGACCTTAGTCCTCCATCTAAGGGGATGAATTCTGCAACAACCTGAACGAGCCTGTGAGATCCTGAGGATGGTCAGCAGCATGTGCCCAGGCTCTGAGACCCACCCCAGTCACGACCCCAGATAAGAACGCAGCCCCACCAGCACCTTGATCACAGCCTGTGGGTCCCTGAGCAGTGGACCCAGCTAGCATGTGCCCAGAAACTCTGAGATATATAATAAGTGTGTGTTGTTTTAAACCACTTTGTGGAAATTTCTTAGACAGCAATAAAAAACGAATATAAAGGGATAGAAAACAAAGACCCTTTGGTGAAAGAGAGGAGGCTGTGAAGGGTCTTCCTGGGACCCAGCCCAGGGAGGGTAGATCCGGGGAGAACACTCATTTGTTCACTCACTGAGCGGCCACAGTACAACTCACCAAGGGCCACTCCCGTGTGCCAGGCACGAGGTCACAACATGAAGCTTTGTCTCTCCCACCCCAGTTCTTCGCCATGTGGCCACAGCAGCCACCTTCCCACTGCACACAGGGGGGACGGGAGGGAAACGGAGTCACATGTGTTGAGTCCCCATGACGACCTGGGCACAGGGCCAGACACTTTACCTGCACTGACTATCAGTCATCACCGTGACCCATAAGCTGTGTATTAACATAATCATTTCATAGATTAAAAAACCCAGGTCACACAGTGGCAGAGCTGGGATTCTAAGAAATTAAGGCAGCTCCTCCCATGTGCAGCTGGGTGAGAATTTGGCTTAGACAGAAATCAGGTCATCTGAGCTCCCGTGGCCTACTTTATCAAGCCACAGCTTCTTCCTCCTCTTCTTATCAGAAGCACATTCTTAAAAGAGCTAAACTGTTATGCATTAAAAAAAAATACAATCTAGGAGTAACTTACAGCAACTTTTAAAAGCAATAAATGTCTCGTGCGCCTTTTTCCCTCTTCCCTGGTCAGCATGGTCTTCCCCTCCATAAAGATGTGATTAGAGAGCTCCTTCAAATGCTTTCCAAATTCGAGTCTGGTGTCGACACCCCTCTCGGCTGCACTTCACTGCACGGCCTGAGGATTTGGTGAAATAACGCAGACAGAGCATCGGGCCTTTTTCCTACACAAAGCTTTGCCATCTTCTCTTTTCACTTAACACATGTACTCGTCAGAGTCCTGGCAGGAAACACACTCACTCCGATGGTTCAAATGAAGAGTCGTTCAGTGAAGGACGATTTACAGAGACGTGGACAAGTTCAAGGGAACCAACGAGGGACGCCGAGGCACTCAGGAGCTGGCCGCAGCCGAGCTGTTACACCCTCAAGGCCAAAAGGGCAAGGGGAGAAAACAGCAGTACCAGAGCCCAGAGAGGGCTACAGCTTTAGCAGGGGGCTGCCCAGTGGAGCCGTAGTCCTGGAGGTGCTGAGGCAAGGAGAGAGTGGAGTTTACACACCGGGCCTCTCTCCTCCCACCCTCCCATGTCCTGTTGGGCTCTCCCATTGGCTGAACCCAACTCACAGCCAGAAGGAAGGGAGTGGGGATGAAGCAGTCTCCTGGGGTCAACTTTCCGGGGTGCAGAGCAGGGTGGCAATGACTCCGGAAGGGCAATGGAGAAGAATTAGCTCATTATATTGTGAGCACTATCTCACGTCAGTAGCTATCCCTTGAAGACAGTGTTCTTAATGGCTAAACACAGTTCACCACAGGGTGAGCTACAGTTTATTAGTATTATTAGCAGTAGTAATATTAGAGGATACTTAGATTGGTCTCTGTTCAATGGCTGCAACAGGTATCTTTGCCCATAATTGTTTTTCTACACCCGCAATTTTAAGTGACTCGGTTGACAGGGGTCTCTCCACAGCTCATGGGCTTGGAGAGTCCAGGTGATGGAGGCCCAGCCCACCCCCAGCCATCTCAGGGTCCCTGGAAACCACCGTGGGGGGCGGGCCACCAACTCTCACCTTTCTTTGCCCAGTTACAGTCGAGAGAAGGCTTGGGCAGCGCCTGAAAGAACTGTTCTCCAGAAAATGCAGGGCTGGGCCCAGGTAGGGGGGGCAGATGGCCGCCCAGCGGTGGGCCCGCCGCTCACGAGGGTGCCCACTCCCTGGCAGGCGATTCAATGAGGCGGCGCTCTCAGCATCCTGGGCGTCCACTGGCTGTGCTCCCCGGGGTTCCTGGCTTCGGCCTGTGGCAAACTCGCTCCCCCTGCTGGCCAGCCAGGGCATCTGCGGGAAATAGTGCCCAGCCTGGCTCCTGCCTGTCTCTGCACTAGCCACCCTGAGGATGGTCATCAGCACGTGCCCCGCTCTGGGAGAGCCCCCTGAAACGTTCCCATAAGGCTTTGAGCATTCAGGGATGATTGGATTCACCTCCCTGAGATAGAGAACTGTCTTGGTTAGACCAGGATCTCTTGACACTGGTGGAAATTTAAACTGGCGTACATGTCAGGAACTTTAAAATTTTTGATTCAGCCTCACCTCCTCCAGGAAGCCTTCCATGACCACTCCACCAGCCCCCCCAGTGTAATCTATGTGGCCCTCTTCCCTGCAACTATAGCATTTTTGCTTGTCTCTGACTCAGGTGACCAAGAAAAGTAACTTTTATTTTGCTCTAATTTTTTACATTTCTATTTTGAACTCCAGTTCCACCAAGAAATAGTAGTAACTTGATTTCAAGTTTCTCCCTGCCTTTTCCCTAGGATTATGTCCTAGAGGGAAGAGGAGGGACAGGGAATTATGAAGGGCCAAAAGTAGGGACGTGCAGCCCCAGGTCTCTTAGTCATCTGTCCTCGCGGGCACCTGCTGAGATGCTCCTGGGCAGCAGCCAGGGAGTCCCCACCGAGGCCCCGCGTTCCCGATTTCAGGCTCCTTCACTGGGTACATGTGGGTTCCTGGGACTCTCTCTGTGGCCCCATCGCTTTACAGGGGCACCAAACTTTTTGAAGGAGCAGCTAAAGAAAAGAAAACGCCAAGCTCTTTTCAACTCCTCCCCTCCCCTGGTGCCTCCCAGGGAAATGAGGCCGGATCCCCTCGGCTCTCACATCCCCTCGCCCCACCTGGAGTCCTGCCCCAGCCCAGGGGCTCAGCTCACCAAGCAGGGCCCAGGGCCCACCCTGCCTCTCCTGCCCTCCAGCTCCTCCCGTCCCGCCGCCGCAGCCCAGGGACTCAGCCTGGGCAGGAAACCGAGCTCTCACTCCCCAGCGGTTTCCTCCCTCCCACATCTTTTGTCCATGCCCAAGTGACTCTCTTCCCCAAAAGGTCCAGAAGGGCTTTTGAAGAACAAAAGCCAGGAAGCCACTGATTTTTTTTCTGCTTACTGCTCTCATACATCTTCCCGTCTTCCCGGAGGCAAGGAGCACAGCGGTTTCAATGGGGAGAAGAAACGAAAAAGGGAAAAGGGGGTGGGGGATGGAGAAGAAATCGTCTAATTCTTCAAAAATATCGTGGCCCCGTACACAACTGATCTGTGCCTCCTCCTCCTCACAGGAGGGGTAGGGGGGAGGAGGGAGGAAGAAGGAAGGAGCTGGGGGGAGTAGGGAGGAGGCAGCACCCCAGCCAACGTGTGCCATCAGTAAAGATGGTAAGACAGACAGAAAAGCAAGGAGGTGAAAGACAGAGACAGTGAGAAGCAGAGAGAAAACACACAGGGAGAGAAATGGACCAGGAGAAAGTGCCTTTTGTGAAATGAGCACCGGACTAGGAGCTGGGAGACCTGTGTACAGGGGGACCTTTGTGAAAGATGACACGAGTGGAGCCATATTAAAGTAGAGCCGGGGCAGCCATTTTAGAGGAATCACCTTGTACGTCCTGTTTTCTTTATCTTCCAAACTGGACCAAACCACCAACACTCCAAGAAGTCAGTAAGGACAAGAATATCCTGTTTGTGAGGACTGATAAACTCGACTTTGCCGATGACCGAATCGCTAGCCAATCACTGAAGTACGAACCCGGCCCGACCTCGTCTCACACCAATGAACTCCTCCTTCATATAACGCACCTCTCCTCCCTTTTTCCCGTAAAAACCCTGAGCCCCTCTCCTGTAAGCAGGACACTATTTGGGTTTCTACCTGAATCCATGCTCCTTGAATTGCAATTCTTTGATCCCAAATAAACGTATTGCCTCTTAAACTGGTTTCTGTTTTGTCGGTTGCCACCTTTGCAATGGTGCCTCAGTCCTGGCCTGGTCTTAACAGGGAGTCTGGGAGCCAGAGGAGAGAGAAGAGACCATCGTCTTTGCAGCTGATTCTGCCCTGTGAAACTCAGCCAGTGCTGGGTGTGACTGTGGGCAAGCACTTCACCCTTCTAGAAGGCAGGTGCTCATCTGTGAAGCAAACATAAGAATTTCCACATTGTAGTGTTGTTGTGAGGATGACATGTGGCTAGACGTAAAGGGACCCACATGCTACCTGTCTGGCACATGGAGATGTGCATTCTCCCCAGGTGGACAAGCCATGGCTTTAAATGTCTGGGACAGCCAGTGACAGTGCCCCGGGAACTCAGGTCCCAGCACAAGGTCAGTCATGCGTTACTTAATAATGAGAATACATTTGGAGAGATGCATCATTAGGCGATTTTGTCGTTGTGCGAACATCATAGAGAGCACTTACACAAACCTAGATGGCATAGCCCACTACACACCTGGACTGTGTGCTGCTAATCTTACGGGATCACTGTAGTATATGCAGTTTGTTGCTGACCGAAATGTCGTTATGCGGTGCATGACCGTAAACTGAAGATACACGATGCTTGGCTTGGAAGTTGCGGGCCTGCAGACTCCCTCCGGCTCCCTCTGGTTCTAGCTTCCTTTTATTCTCCCCCTAACTTCCATGGCCTGAGTACACTGCTTCCTGTCCCCATCTCCTTTTTCACTGACCCCCCAAGTCCTGTCACCAGAACCAGGGAGCCAACAACCACCTTCCTTTACCCCTGCTGTTCAGCCAGAATTTCTTGAGATCTTCTCACGCAGCAGCAATAACGTCAGGGGCTTGTGTACAAGGGAGTGAAATAGACACGATGGGGGACAAAGAAACCAGGAAATCACCTGACAGAGTGACTCAACACCATGGCAGAGGGAGCCAGGGAGCTGCAGCAGCACAGACAGGGAGCAGAGGGGGCGAGTTTCCTAGGGAAGCGAGGTCCGAAGAAGCCAGACGAAGGGGCTCCGGGTACTGCAGGCAGAGGCGCCCGCACGTGCAAACCTCTGGAGGTGGGAAAGAACAGGCTGCAGTTCCATGAAGCTGATCCCTACACCGAGGCATGAGGTGCGGGGAGCAGAGGCGGAGGCGAACCGGCCCTCCGCCTGTTGGAGGTCCCGTGCATGTTCCATGGCAGCACCTCTCAAAGGCAGCACTCCCAAGGGCTACGCCTTCCGGTCTCCCGGGGAGGCCCCAGGGCACCTCGACGTCAGCCCCAGCCTGCGGACGGTCAGTACACGCCTGTGTGTGGCCAGAGGCCACCGTGAGAAGTCCTCTCCAGGCAGGCTGCTTCCCACGGCCGAGAGACGGTGGTTCCAACAGCAGAGTGAAGAGGAGGAAAGCTTTTCTGTGAAGGCGGAGAAACCTCAGTCCTTCCTCTGAGGCCCCACACAGTCCAGACCCTCCCCACCTCTCTCATTTCCTCTCCGCCTCTCCCTCCCCCTCCCCTGCTCCAACCTGCCAGGCAGGCTCCTGCCCCAGGGCCTTTGCCTTCTCCTGACTTTCACTTGGCTCCCTCCCTCACTCTGTTCAGGTCTGTGCTCCAGTGCCACCGCCTCAGTGTCAGCCTGCCTTGGCCACGCTGTTTAGGAAAGCAGCCACTCCCCTCACCCAGCACTTTCGATCCCTTGTCCCACAGCAGCTGTTGTCCTCGTTGTACCTGCTCGACATTATTACTTCTTCCTTGTGTGTTGTCTGTGTGGCTCACTGGAACATAAAGGCAGGGATTTTTATCCATTGCTGTTTCCAGGGCCTAGAACAGAGCCTGGTACATAGTAGGTGCTCAATAAATGTGTGCTGATGAACAAAGGTTGATGGTAATCGTGTGGCAGATACGTGCTAAGCTGCCCCCCTTTTGGTCACCGTGAGGTCAGCTGTCACTAGCAATCAATGGTTTCCCCAGCTCCAGTCCTCCTGGCATGTACAGTGACCTCAACAACGACCTCGACAGCTGTGCATCCAGCCACAGCCCAGGCGGCCCTTGGGTCAGACCTGATCTCTGAGGACTGACCTCTGCCCACAGGCTCGTGAACAGCTGGGATTTCTGGACTCTGTCCCCACCCAGGCTGCCCCTTCCTCTGCATGTGTTTATTCCTCTGGGCCTCCTGGGCGAGCCCTGTGGATGCTCGGTGGATGCAGGATGAGGAGGCACAGGCCTCCAGCCCCTCTCACTGGCCCTGCTGGCCCCCCCAGACTCGGGCACCTGCAGCCCCTTGTTCAGCAATCAAGCGGCCTAGGCTTCAGGCCGGGCCAGGCACCGTAGGAAGGTATGGCTGCAGAACCAGTCCCTCCTTTTATAAACCAGGATGCCGACGCTGCCCAGGGTCACAGGCTGGCTGGGGGCAAAGCCAGGACTCAAAGCAAGACGCAGGCCCAAGGCCGTGGCCCTTTTTGCTACACCTCACGTGAACTCTGTAAACCCACTCTCTTCTAAGGTGGCACAGGATAGCGCGTGCCATTCACCTCACCAGGGCTGTAAAATTCAGAAACCACCCCGTATGAAAGTGTCTGTGAACCAACAAACGCATCTCGGGATCTGGACTTTTCCCCAGAGCCTCGCGCTGTGACTGGACACACGGGCGCTCAGTAAATGCTTCGGATGGGGATGGGGCGTCCTCCCCTCCCAGTGCTTCCCCCCCCCCCGCCCCTCTGCTCCGCTCCACCTGCCCTGCTCACCCAGAGCTCCGGTACCCAGCCAGGTAGCCCCCAAGGAGGGCAGGCCCACCCCTGGAGACGTTGGCAGCCTGGGTGGGAGAGACCGACAGGGAACCAGACAGGATGGTGTGCAAGTGCACGCAGAGCATGCTGGGCTGCCATGGGAACAGGGGCTTGTAACCAAGGATGAAAACAGCTCTTACCTCGGGTGTTGCCTTCAGCTTTTGAGACACTGGTGTGAAGGGGGTGGGGACAGAAAATTAAGAAACAAGTTTCCCAGTCCCATTCTGTTCCCATTCCAGGGCCATCACCAACCTGAGCTTATGCTCTTTCAATGGAAAAGAGAAGGAAGACACAAAGACACTCGCACACACCCACGGACACGGCGTTTCCGGTGGCTCCATGTTGCATGGTCAAATCCTGATGCCTGTTTCTCAGAAAGGCTCTGTGGCCTCTGCGGACACCAGCCGGGAGGGCTGGGCATTGAGAGGCCACAAGACCGCTGCCAGCTAGCAAGTTCTCACCTCCCGGTCACGAGCCTCCGTGATGCGCTGCCAGTTTTGTGCCCAAATCCCACGACTCGTCTCAGGGGAGAGTCCAGCCCTTGTGAGGTGTGGCTCTTCACTGCGCCCGGCAGCAGGAGGGTGTGAACGATGTGGTGGTGACAAACAGCCCCAAATCTGTGCCTACACCCACAAAGGCTGTCACTCTCACTCCCTGTCTGTCACGGGCTGGCAGTCTCCGCTCCATGCCAGCCTCACTTGGGGACCCAACCTCTGGAGGCCACAGGGAAAGGGAAGATGGAGACACTGGTTCTCGGATGCTTTCACGGGGAAGTGGTCCCTCTCACCCGTCAAATCCACTGGCCAGAGCCGGTCACGGGGCCACGCCTCCCTCCAAGGGGGTACAGTCAGTGGGGACAGAACCTGGTGTACAGCAACATTTACACAAGTGGCAAAGAGCACAAGGTGCTCCTACCATGAACTCCGCTCACCTCTGAGGGCCTCGAGGCTTCCTCGGGCCCCACCGTGGAGGACCACCCTTCCTGCCCCTCTGGTTCCACTGTCCAAGGGAGAGTGCGCTGGGGCTGGGACTCTAAATGCCACCTGAGGTGTGGAGTGTGTGTGTGGTGTGTAGTGTATTATGGTGTGCATGTGGAAAGTAGGTATATGTGGGGGCTGTGTGTGTCCTCTGTGGCTCCAGCTGCTGGGCAGAGCTCATGTGGGTGGGACACGTGGTCCCTGTGGAGATCTCTGTGTCAGGAATGGCTGAGGCCTCTTCCCTTAGAAGTGGGTATTTGAAGAACAGTCACCTAAACGTGGGCTCTCCCGAACGGCGAGACTCTGGAACTTCAGGGCACACGTCACCTCCGGGGGAAGCTGTGAGCAGGGCAGCGCCCGGTCCTGGCCCAGACGGGCTGACGCCTTGCTTCTCCCGGACCTGCATGGAACAGAGCCCCAGGCAGTGCAGGAGCTTCCAGCTCTGGCAGCGGATCTAACTTCACCCTCCACTGTCCCTCCGCGGAGGAAGTGTTGGGAAGAGCCCACTTCTCAGAGCGAGACCTCAGGCCAGATCACACCCCCACACTGACGACACCTCAGTGACTGACACACTCCAGCTGTGGCTCCCAGGTGCCCTGGGTGCAACTGCTTCAAATCTGTCCACCAAGAACGCCCCACAGGGGCTGCTCCCGGGGTCTGCAGGAAGCTTCGTGCTTCACAAAGGGATGCAGCCGCCTCAGTTGTAGAAGCCCCGGGTGGTCCCTACTTCCCCAGCGAGGCTGCAGCTTTGAGAGAGAAAATAGCACGGACTTCGCATCAAGCTCCAGGGTCCCATCCTGGCCCCAGCAGACAAAGCTGTGTGTCCATGCGCAAGTTACTTAACCTGTCTGAGCAGCTGCTTCCCACCTAGACTGGGGACTACTGCCTGCCTTTCTTTTGGGGGTGTTACGGCAATTAAATGAGATAATGTAGGAGACAGCCTGGCACAGAGCGGCTGCTCCCGATGTGGGAGCTGTGATATTGTTCCATGGAGGGAACTCCACGTGCGACTGGGCAGACAGGCCAAGGGGAAGCCTCCCACTGAGGGCCTGGGGAAGTCTGAGAGCTCCGCCCCTCGAGGAGCACCAAAAGGCAGCCCCGCCCCCACTACTGAGGGCAGCCTCACCAGCCCAGTCAGGGGCACATGGGCCCAGCACTTTCACGAGGTGCTGCGAGCCAGCGGCTGCCTCACCCCAGTGGCTCCCTCCAGGGGCCCAGGGCACCTGCTCACTGGCACCGTGGTCGTCTCCAGGCCTCTGGCCCCTGTCCTCTCCTGGGCTGTCTGTTCCCCCTTCCTCAGGCCGACGGAACCTCTGAGTAGTTAGCACGTCTCCCCTTGCTCAGCTGAGGATCTGATCACGAGGCCAAACAAAATCGACTCACATGGACGCGAGCACGTTCCTGGCAGCTGCGCTGGCTCAGGCAGCAGATGGCTCCTGACGTTCGTCTGGCTGGCAGGGGCTGGCAGGGACGGCCTCGGGTGCGGGATCCAGAAGGGGTGGAACAGGAGTGGAGACAGAAAGAGCTGTGGCTCTGCTGTTAGGAGGAGGCACCGGCAGGGAGGACCCGACTCCCGTGGGACCCTGAGGGCTGTGGCTCTGCAGCCTGGGACTCCGGATGAGTGTCCTCTGCAGAGGCTGAGTCCAGACCTCAAGGCTGGGACATCTTTCCTCTCCAGTGACCAGCACAGGACATCAGTGGGCCAGCTGGTTGGTCCAGACCTGGGGATGGATGCTGAGCGTGGCCTCCAGCTGCCGCTGGGAGCAACGTCAGAACCTTATCTAGAAGGAACAAGACCGGTGTTCAGAGGCGCTGCCACAGCAGCATCTCCCCTGTGGGCCCCTGAGAAATGCGGGCTGAGCTGACCCTCACAGGCAGAGCCTCTGGGATCTGCCCACTTGTCACATTCCTCCCCTGCCGTCACACTCAATCATGTGTTCAGCAAAGGCTTCCTGACACTGATGCTCTCCAGTCCTGGGAATGAGGGAGGGTGCGTGGCCTTGCTGCTGCCCAGAGAGAGGTCCCGGCCGGTGGGGAGTCAGACAGGAGAATGATACTCTGCCGCAGGGCTTGAAAACGCCATGTAGGGCAGACCTGCCAACTCTGACTCACATAACGGTCCCCGGAGACGTCTCCAAAAGTGTCACACGAGCCACTTCCCAGTAACTGCGCCTTGTGAGTGAAAATGCACTCGCCCTCCTCAGGCTACCACTCTGCACCAGGCACTGTTCGAAGGGCTCTACAAATACCAACTTACTAAATTCTTAAAGCCACCCCAGGAGGCAGGCATTGTCACCACTGCCACTTACAGATGCGGAAACTGAGAGGGAGGGAGGGTGAGTAATGTGCCCCGGGCAGCAAGTTGCAGAGCCAGGATCTTACCCAGGTGGTCTGGCTCCGAGGCCAAAGGCTGCCGGAGAGGCACCTACAGATTTGCCCCCGGCCAGGGGCTCCTAGTCTGCCGGAACCCTGGTTCCACTTTCTTTCCCACTTCAGCAAATCCACCAAGACAGACCTGCTTCAGGCCTGCAGCCTGTTCACAGCAGTGGGACCCAGAAGGGTTCTGCCAGGTTGAGCTCTGACCAGGACCAGCTGAGGGGACTTCTGCTGGGGGACCGGGAAGGTGAGGGAGTCCCTCTGTGGGGAAAAGGGCTGGGACCTCCATCTTTTTGCATGTGGATGATGCTGGGAAAATTCAACACTGACCCTGACTTGAGGTCTTGGAAAACTGAGCCAGTGAGCAGAGAAACAGTGTGCACCTGCTTGTGCTGTGGGAGGCAAGCAGAATTACGGCCGTGCCATGCACTGTCCACGCCTGACCAGCCGGTCAGTGTCCAGGCGTGGGACCCTGGCAGCCTTTTTGGACGGCAACAGTAGTCTATAAACACAGAGGGTCCGATCATAAAGCAATGACACTGCTGTCCGTGTGGAGTGTGCATGCCGCCCCTGCCCCCTCTATGTGGGCTCTGGCTCCAGTTTGTCCCTTGGGCCTGGGCTCCAGCTCCACAGTTGGTCCCTTGGGCCTGGGCTCCGGCTCCACAGTTGGTCCCTTGGGCCTGGGCTCCGGCTCCACAGTTGGTCCCTTGGGCCTGGGCTCCGGCTCCACAGTTGGTCCCTTGGGCCTGGGCTCCGGCTCCACAGTTGGTCCCTTGGGCCTGGGCTCCGGCTCCACAGTTGGTCCCTTGGGCCTGGGCTCCGGCTCCACAGTTGGTCCCTTGGGCCTGGGCTCCGGCTCCACAGTTGGTCCCTTGGGCGGGGCCCCAGCTGATGCCCTCCAGCCCTTCATAAGGCCTGCAGGCCCGGCAGCAGCAACCGATTCTTGCAGAATCCTGTGCAGTAGGCGGGTCAGGGGTAGGGTAGAGGGGGTGACAGCAGGAGTCTGGACCTATTGACACGGTTTGCCTTTGACTTGTGGCAGGGAGACAGGCCTCTGGGCGGACAAGGCTCCAGGAGGCTGGGACTGGAAGAAGCCCAGGACTAGGGCGGCTTGAGGCCCGGTGGCTCCAGGCCGTGTGAAAGACACCCTGTGCTCCCCAGGCTGCTGGAGCTCAGCGCGCAGAGGCAGGGGGCAGGGGGGTGGCGGCGTGCACCTGCACCCGGGGAAGGACAGGGCGGGATGGGCCCTGGACCTTGGCTACTCGCCTCCACTGGCCTTTGCTCTGAATAATCCGCGGCTGCTTTAAAGGCCACTCTGCAGTTCTTCTCTCTCATTCTGCCTCAGGCTGGGAGCTCTCAAGCATCCCAGCGGGCTGAAAGGCTTCAGTCGCCATCAACAACGACACAGCCTCCTTTCCAAGGAGGCACAGTCACCAGGGGAGGGACGTCCCAGGAGACAGAGCGTCTCTGAACTCCACAGCAGTGAGAGGAAAGGGCAAAGGACGTGCCCCAGACTCTCAGCTACCCAGATGGAACCGGGAGACATTCCTGACACTTGACCTCTGACATTCCCCTCCCACAGCCCCAGACTCAGTCCACCACCAAATGCCGTCAATACTACCTCCTAGATGTGGCCCGTCCTGCTCCTGCCCGTCTCCACTGCCACCACCAAGTTCAGGCCACCATCATCTCTGCTGCCTTACCACAATGTCCCCTCCCCCACCAAACTGGTCACTCTGCCCCCTCAACCCATTGTCCACACTGAAGTCACGTTCTGAAATCAAGCATGCCCACGTCCTGCTCTTGCTGCATTCTCAAAGGCTCCCACAGTGGCCAGAGTGAGTCTAGACGCCTCACCACGCCCACAAGGCCCCGGGTGCTCCGGGCCCCTCCAGGCCCTTCGGCCTCCTCTCCCACACCCTCTCTTGCACTCCGTGCCAGCCATGCTGAGTGTTGTTCTCTGACACCTGGCCCAGTTATCAACTGCGAATCCATCCTTCACCGCCTGCTCTGAGAACATGGAGACGGACCCTCTGAACATTTCTCTCCAGCCGGCATGGGCTGATTGTTGTCTGTGGAGGGCGCTGGCGGGACACTGGCGCGGGACTGGAGTTTTCTCTTCTTGGCTCCAGTGCACTCCTCTTGTCAGGCTCTCGCAGGGCAGTTTCTCCCACAGTGGGCTCCTCCAGAGCACTGTCTCCCAGGGTCCAGAGGCTGCAGTGTGCCCGCCCTGGCAGTGCCCTGAAACCCCTTCAGAGGCTTCGCAGTGGAGCGCCACTGCTGAGGCCCCTCCCCCAGCATGGGCCACTTCCCCTTCAGAGCAGACCACCACTACTGAGGCCCCTCCTGGTGGGCCACTTCCCCAGCATTCCCTCAGGCGGCTTTGTACCAAGTTCTGAGGTGGGGTACCTGCTGTGGATGGCTTCCTTGTTACCCTCGACGGGGGACTTCCAGCAAGTTCCACCAGTGTGGCACCTGACTGAGCCTCCCCGCGGGCACACCTCCACTGAGGTCCGCATCCGAGCCCCGGCAGGGCAGCTGCTCCTTCCAGCTGGTCTTCATGCACGCAGAGCTCTCCTGATTTCTTACACACTCCTCCCGCTTCCCTCCAACCCCGTTATAATAGTGTAATAATTCCTCACAGAGTAATAATTCTTCATATTAAACTTCCTCTGTTCCAATCACTGTGGGCTTCCGTCTGCAGGCTGGACCCTGACTGACACAAAACCACACAGACTGCCTCAGTTCTGCCTCACCTCTGTGCCTTGCTCTCCCCACCTGTAAAATGGGGATGCGAGGATCGTTGTGTGGATTACATGAATTAATATCGGTAAAGGTTTTGGCATATCGGGGTTACAGAGGTCGTTGATGTTATTAACATTAGCTTCTTTCAGCTCACACTCAGGGTTCCAGCAACAGGGTCCCCTCTTCCGGGAAGGCCTTCCTGACCACCTCCCATCCCAGGCTGGGATGGGGGCATCCCCTGTGCTCCCGCACTGATCTGGCCCTCATGCCCTCGCTGCACCAACCTCACTGTGTTGTCCCTGTGGGTGTCCTGTCAGATAGTCGCTTCCGAGGGACCAACAGCTTCATGAGGGCAGGGGTGTGCCCCAGGACCTCACATTGCACCCGACTGAGTGAGGGCATAACCGTGTCAGTCCAGGTGCTCTGGGAAACAGACACAAAAGCAGGTGACACGAGAGAGAGATGTGCTGGGGGAAATGCCTGCACGGGACAAAGTGGGAGGGAACCCGAGAAGGTGGGAGAGCCTTCTCACCACGACGCAGGCCTGACACTGCGAGGCAGAGCAGGAAAGAAGGAGGATCTGGAAGGAAGGGTCCCAGGCTTTGGAGTAGTTCCAAGAAGATCTTCCCAGGCCACTGGGGAGTCCTCGAGCCCCTCACTGGAGGGGGTCCTGCCTCACTGGAAGGGTCTGCATTAGGACTGCCACCACGATCAGTCATTGGCTGAAGGCAGCCTGTGGGAGGCACGGCCTGAGCGCAAACGTGCTGGTGGATCTAGAGAAACAACAGCTGGGGCTGTCAGTCAGTTCTGCTCCTGTGGCAGATCTGAGCAGCACATTTTCATGGCCGCCACAGGAACTGACAGACAGAAGGTTGGCCACACCCCAAGGACACAGGGCCAAAGGCAGTGATGCCAGAATCCGTCACCTTGATGCAGGGGGAGGGAGTGGGACCATGGACCCCCTGAGTAAGTCTTCATATATATATACAAATATGTATAGTGGTGAGCCCTTATTTATATTGAGTGAATAAATTCCTTCTATATTTCACCATAACAGAATTACTTCCTGTTATGAAATTTTGAATTTCAGAAATTTTGTAAATTTACTTTCAATTATTACCACATCTTCATTATTGCAATCATCATGCAAGTAGTACTCATATTTTTTTTTGTTTGGTATTTATAACTAATAGCTCTACACGTTTCTACCACAGTCTTCATAATTA
Source organism: Equus przewalskii (assembly GCF_037783145.1). NCBI lineage: Eukaryota > Metazoa > Chordata > Mammalia > Perissodactyla > Equidae > Equus > Equus przewalskii. The sequence continues at coordinate 11,034,664 of NC_091847.1, forward strand.
CACTTTTTAGTGCCTGAACGATATTCGACAAAGGGATGTACCACAATTTCCTAAGTCATTGCTATTCAACATTTCCATTATTTCTGTTTGTTTTTTTTTTGTATTATAGCTAATGCTCTTATGTACCTTTGGGCATGTACTATTGCCTGTTGGGTTATAGCTTGAGGATACATTTCTAGATTTGAAGTTACTGGATCAAAAAATACAGTTTTGTGATTGCATCAAGTTTTGCCAAATTGCTTTCTAAAAAATTATGTAATTAATAATGTGTACTAGTTATCTGTTATTGCATAAAAAATTACCATAAAACTAAGTAGCTTAATACAACCCACGTTTACTGTCTCGCTGTTTTTGTGGGTCAGGGGTCTGGGCACGGCTTAACTGTGTCCTTCGCTTCAGGTCTATCAGAGGCCGCAGGGAAGGTGTCGGCTGAGGCTGGGGTCTCCTCTGAAAGCTTGACAGGGGAAGGATTCTCTTCTAAGCTCACACGGTGGTTGTCAGGATTCAGTTCCTCGTGGGCTGTTGGACTGAGGGCCTCAGTTCTTAGCTCGCTGTTGGTCAGGGCCCACCCTTAGCTCCTTGTCATGTGGGCCTCTCCAACGTGGCAACTTGCTTCATCAACGCATACATCCAAGAAGGTGACAGTCTGCTAGCAAGACAGAAGTCACAATCTTTTGTAACTTCATCACAGAAGTGACATCCCCTTTATGTTGCTGTACTCTACTGTTTTGAATCACGGGAACAAGGGGAGAGGATGACAAGGCCAAGAATACCAGGAGCAGGGATCATTGGGGCCATCTTGGAGGTTGCCTACTACAAATGTCACCAAGACTATACGCTTGGCCCAATCTTACCACAACCTCACTTACACTGAATGTTCCAGTATTTAAAAACTACCAGCAGAGTAGGTGTAAATCACTATCTCCCATTTTAATGCCCTCTTCTCCAGCCTGGGATCTCCCCCTGGGGTCACTTGGGTCCTTTGCTCTCAGTTGCTGCCAAGAAATTTCCCAAAAGGTGAAAACTGATAGCAACCAAAAGCAGTGGCCTACCCGCGCCTTTGAAAAGCTGTGCGCGTAGACCCGTGTTCAGCAGGAGTGAGCTCCCGGCAGGGCTCCCGCCTCAAGGAATTGCTGGTATTTGGGCAGCAGCTCCAAGGCCTGAACACCCGGGCACCTGGACCACTTAAAAGCACTAAAATTAGGAACCCAATCCTCTCATACAGCTTACTACACACCTGTACTGGGCTTCACATTTCGCAAACTTTATTTCAGTTTCATTGTCAAAACAAGGCTGTAACATACCTATCAATATCCCCATTTTACAGATAGGAAAAGCAGGGTCAGAGATGTGACGTCACTTGTTCAAGGTCACTCTGCTCCAGTGACAGGACGCGGATTTGAACCCATAGCTGGCTGCCCAGTCTGTGCTCTCTCTGCCTCCTACGGTGCCCGTGTTCTCAGTGGGCCTTCCAGGGCTCCGTAACACTACGCCCTTCTGCGCCATTCCCACCTTAGCACTAACACTGATTGAGGGGGTGCCCCTTCCTCTTCACTTAGCTGAAAGGGGTCTCTCCTGGCAGTTCCAGAAGGCTCTGCTCAGTGACCATTTTTTCCTGATACAAGAGGTGAGCCTGGAAATTCACCTCTAACCCGTATGGGGAGAAAGGCTGTGGAGGCCACAGTACGGGTTTGCATCATGAAACCCTGAGCGTAAAGAGGACTGGATAAATGTAGGGTTTACAAATGGGATCTGGAACCAGACTGCCAGCGACAAATTCAGGTTCTGCTACTTACAAAGTTTTATGATTTGGGGCAAATTTCTTCACCTTTTTGTGCTATTTCCTTGCCGTAAAATTGAAATAATATTACGAACTATGTGTTCCAATTTGGAGATAAGTGAAAAACTGCCTCTAAGAATCCAGCACAGTGTCTGGTGCACAATCAAGGCTCTACACACATTACTGGAGGGACGTGGGGGTACGAGGGAGCCCGAGGCCGCACCGGGGGAGGAGCCCTGCATCGATCTGAGACCAGTCTGTGATGCACGCACACAGGGTATTGGGGTCCACGTGTGTGCCCAGCTCCAGGCATGGCTGCACGGCATCTTGCACTGTGGACACTGGCTGGTGGGGATGGAGGCAGTGGGGCCTGTCTAGGGCCAAGGATGGGCAGAGCCAATGGCAGCACGTGACTCAGGGACTCCCCTCCTCACATTCTGGCTATGTGAATGCGTGTGGTATTGGGGGGCTGACGCAGCCCCCTGTAAGTCAGCCTAGTTCTGGGTCTGTCATGATTGTTCTGGCTGTCGGGCACCACATTCACACCCAGAGAACCAAGAACAAGTGGGGGCTACGATTCAACAGAACAATGTTCTCTAGGGATCCAGGGCCGAGTGCCGACGACTGAGGTGTGCAGCAGGCACCTAGAAGGGAAGGTGCAAGGCAACACTTACAGGGTCGCTTCCTGCCACCTGGCCCATCTGTGAAGCCCGAGGGCATGTTTCTTAATCTTTCTGGGATCAAACCCTGAATCTGTGTGCAGGGGCACAATATATCACAAAATTTTGAGGGTCACCTTCCTCCTAAAGCTCTTGGGGTCTCTGGTGGCCTGAGTAGTAATCTATGCCCTGTATGAAATGACCAGAAGTGTCCTGGTTTCCCCATTGAAGTCAGCAATCATGGAAGATCGGGGCCGGGCCCTGCCCTTGAAAAGCCCCAAGCTGGGAAGACAGGACAAGGTCACATCCGATTTATACTGGCCTCGCCCAGGGCAGTCAGCCAGCCTTACTGTCATGGCTCAGAGACTCTAGGGAACTGATATTGTCTGTCACAGCTAACAACCCTGTTCATTTATTACATCATGGAGAGCCTTAGTCCAGAGCTATAAACAGACACACACCCCACCCTTGTAGAGAGCACATCTCAGCAGTGCAGACGCTAAGCCGCGAACTCCACAGTAACCTAGTTACTTAATTACAGTTAGCAGTAAGGGCTGGAGAGGTGCAGGGTGCAAAGGATGGGGAAGGCAGTTAAGTAACCAGAGAGCTCATGAGGCCAGAATCAAGAGAGTCGGTGGGGGTGTGGGCACATGGGACATGCAGGCCAATTGGGGAGGCCAGCAGGCCTAGGCTCAGAGATGCGACTTTAGCCAAAATCAAGGGGATGACCACAAAGGGTTTTAAGCAGGAGAGAACCCAGTCATACCTGGGTATGCACGGGTATTGCACGGCCTGGGGAGGGCAAGGATGGAGCTCAGAGCTGCTGGGCAAGGAATCGCCCAGGCTGGGCGCGGGTTTAGCCACGAGGTGGGGTGGTGGGGCGGGGGAGGCCTGCCGAACCCAAAGCAGGTTCTCAGCAAGAGCTGCTGCCTGCCTGCCTGCAAGGGGAGGGGCTGCAGATGGTCAGGGTGGCTGGGCCTGAGCCAGATCTCAGGACAAGCAGAACACATGAAGGGGAGGGGTGGCGTGCAGGGTGCAGGCTCTGTGAGCCAAGGTTTGGAGGCAGCCACGTAAAAGCACGTGTGGGGACGGGAACAGCTTGAGTGGAGCCAAAGTTTGTCACCTAGAGAAGAGGAGCCAAGTAAGCCATTCCAGGGGATCGCTCCCTGACTAGGGCTCCCTCACCTTACCATTTTGGCAGATCAGCAGGAAGGCCTGGTGCCACCGTCTCGGCTCCTGCAATCTCGAGAATGGTTGGGGAGGGGTGAGAAAGTGGAGCTTACCAAATCCAGACCCCAAATGACACTTCTCCAGCTACGATCAGACAGTCCCATGTGGTAGCAGCCTCGAGTGGACGGCGGCGCCGCGGGGGTCAGCAGGAGGCCTGTGGCAGAGCCCATGTCCGCCTGACTGCCGGTCCGTGTCCTTTCCTGTCTGGAACCGCCTTCGCCTGCGGGGCTCTGAGCTTTATTATCACGTTCGCCGCCCGCCATGTGATCCTCACTGTACAGCCCACAGAGCAGCGACACATCTGTCGCCTCACCTTCCCTGAAGCTCCATGAGTGCGAAGATCAGGGATGGACGTGCCTGCGCCCAAGCCCAGCGCGCCGCTTACTGGGACCCAGCCAGGCCCATTCCTTTGCGGGTGGTCCCTGCCTGCGTCCCCGGAAGGGCGGAGTTGCGTGGGTGGAACAGAGACAGTCTGGCCCGGGAAGCCTAAAATATGTACTGTCCGGCCCTCTACGAAAAAAGACTGCGGACTCTCGAAGTAGATTATCCCCATTTTACAGATGAGGAACCTGAGGCATCACGCTTGGGCAGGGTACCCAGCTCCTGTGTCCCCAGCTAGCCCTGGAACAAGATGGGACGCCTCTCCCTGTGCATTTCCCATTACGGCTCCTGCTTATTACAAATTCTGCCAAGTGCATCTGGCCTCTGTGTCAGGCTTTCTCTTCATTCCAGCCCCCAGGGGAGGAGAAAAGTACGGCTCACCTCCCGGGTGGAAAGGTGAGGATGTAAGGAGCCCCAGAAGGTGTGGGCATTGGGGTGGGGCTTTGGAAGGTTAGCAGCCTGTGGACCAGTGTGTCTCCAGACAAATCAGCTGCTCAGCCCTGGCTGCAGGGCTCCCAACACAAAGAGACCGGCTGCAGTGGGTCAGTCAGGATCACACCTGAGTCACAGGTAATCCGCTGGTAGAGCATCCTATGGGGGCACCTTGGGGTCAGCATTCCCTGTCCTTGGGCTTGGCCCAGCAGTGCCTTGTGGAGTCTGGGCTGGTCAGGCAGAGAGGACCCTGCTGTCACTAGGGGAGAAGCTAGGCCTTGAGTTGCTGCCCCCCAGCCCTGGGCCAGTCCCTCAGCCCAGAATCAGCGCTTAGGGAGGCTGCAGCCCAGGCAAAGAGACCTTCCTTAGGAAGCAGGGGGACTTTGAGTGAAGGATGTCACCTCTCTGGACCTCAGTTTCCTTGTCTCTAAAGTCAGGATAATAATATCTGTCTCGAAGGGCCCTGTTATCCTCTAGTCCTAGAACCTGCCTAGACGCTCTCATTTGCATAACTAAGGGGGGGATGACACTTCAACTCACTTGCCCCTGAACAGGACTTGGGGTTTCCTTTCAGTCTTGGCCGTGAAAGGCACCCTGCCTGTCACAAAGGGCTTCCCGGATCAGATGCGAATCTGGCGATGGTGAGGAGCAGGGATGCTGGAGCCAGACTGCTGGGTGAAGTCCCGGCTCCAGCCCTTACTAGCTGTGTGACCTTGGGCAGGTTAAGCTCTCTGGGCCTCGAGTTCTCACCTGTAAAATGTGGATGGGAGTACTCCCTCCCTCCTGGGGTTGTTGCGGGGATTCAGGGAGTCATGTATGCACAGTGCCCAGCAGAGTTTGTGCCGGATAGCAATTAACCGTTATTGTTAAGATCTGTTCTGCTTCTGAGACTCCAACTTTGGCTGCTCAGTTGTCTATGTAAATACTGTTACACAATGTTTTAATATGTGATCCCAGCCAGATCCAGAATGTGAGATACTCTACAAGGCAAATGATGTGCTTTCTCTAACAAATCAATGGCATGAAAAACAAGGAGAGAAAGGAGACATAAAATAAAACAGACTTGAAAGACATAGCAGTTTAATGCAATATGCGCCTTTTGTTGGGCTCCTGAATCAGGAGTTAGTTCACTAACTGTAAAAAAGACATATTTGAGACAACTTGGGAAATCTGAATATGAACTGAGTACTAGGTGTTATTAATGAATTATTTTGTTAGGTGGGATGAAGCATAATGTCTCTGTACATGAGAAGACCAAAAAGTCTTCTTGCATGCTGAAGTATTTACAGGTGCAGACGTGATGTCTGCTGTTAGTTCAAAACATTCCAGCCAAAACAGAACAAGCAAAAAGCAGGGGCTTAGATGAAACGACATGACAAAATGTTGGTAGTTGTTGAAGCATCATGACAAATTCAGGGGAGGTCATTATACTATGCTTTACTTTTTTGTAGGTTTGGAAATTTCCATAATAAAAAGGTTTTTAAATATGTGTCTTTAAAAAGTAGGGTGACCAACTGGACTTCCTCAAATTCAAAACATTTGCACATCAAAGAAGATTATCAAAAAAGTGAAAAGACAGTTGACCTAATGCCAGAGAATATTTGCAAATCATAGATATGATAAGGGTCTAATATTCAGAATATATCAAGAACCCCTAACAGGGGCTGGCCCCGTGGCCGAGTGGTTAAGTTTGCACGCTGTGCTTCGGTGGCCCAGGGCCTGTGAATCGTGGGCACGGACATGGCACCGCTCATCAGGCCATGCTGAGGTGGCATCTCACATGCCACAACTAGAAGGACTCACAACTAAAAATACACAACCCTGTACCGGGGGGCTTTGGGGAGAAAAAGAAAAAATAAAATCTTAAAAAAAAAGAACCCCTAACAACTAACAACAAAAAGAAATAATCCAATTAAAAAATGGGCAAACAACTTGATAGACATTTCTCCAAAGAAGATACACAAATGGCCAACAAGCACATGAAAAGATGCTCAGTGTCATTAGTTATCAGGGAAATACAAGTCAAATGCACAATAGGATGCCAGTTCACAACCACTAGGACGGCCATAAAAACGAAACAAAGCAAAGCAACGCACAGAGAATAACAAGCGCGAGGACGTGGAGAAGCTGAGCCTCTCAAACGTTACCGGGGGAATGTAAAGTGGTTCAGCCACTGTAGAGAGCTGTTTGGAGCTCCTCACAGAGCTGAACGTAGAACGACCATGTGATCCAGCCATTTCACTCCCAGGAAGAAAGCCCCAAAGCGTTGAGAGCAGGGACTCAAACAGAAACTTGTACGCAAATGTTCATGTAATCACAATAACCAAAAGGTGGAAACAACCCAAATGTCCATCAGTTGATGGATGGAGAAACAGAATATGGCATATTCCACACGATGGGACATTATTTGGTCATGAAAAGGAATGTAGTGCTGATACATGCCCCACATGGACGACCTTGAACACATGCTAAGTGAAAGAAGCCCATCACAAAAGGCCATGTTTTGTATGATTCGCTTTTGTAAAATGTGCAGAAAAGCAAATCCACTGAGACCGAAAGCAGATGAGCGGTTGTCAAGGGGTGGGGGAGGGGGAGGAGGAGTGACTGCTAACGGTGCGGGTTCCTTCAGGAGTGATGCGCGCGAGCTGGAACTAGGTGGCCGTGCTGGCTGCACCGTATTGTGAGTACACTCAGAACCACTGAATTGCACACTTTAAAATGGTGAATTTTACCTCAACAAAAAATGTGTATTAAGAAAAAGTATGTTGCCCACCCCACTGCAGAGCTGGTAGAACATTTATCACTCATTCAACTAAAGCACCCCATAGGGTTAGCGTTCAGGGATGGGGAGCGGGAACCCACGGGATAGGCAGGTGTTTTGCTTAAGCCTGGGCTTCCAAAAAGAGTATGTGGTCATCTCCATCGTGTGCTTGAGGACACGACCACCCCCACCCACTCCTCCCTCAGCACTCCCGGGGTGTCCGTTCACTTGTTCATGCAGCTCCTGCCCCGTGCCAAGTGCTGGGGTAACACACGGATAAGAAAGAGCCGCGGCCCTCAAGCAGCTTCCAAGTCAAGAAAGCAAAACCACAAACAAACCCACGTGGGCAGACAGCTCTCCCCTCCTCCTGTGGTGGGGCCACCATGGAGAGAATGCACGTCGTCCTCAGGGAGGTGCCCTTGTGTCTAGGCTCAGGAAGACTCATAGGAACTCACTGGCAGGACAAGGGGGCAGGTGGGGGCGCTTTCCCTGCAGAAACTGGGTCTCTTGTTTCAGGAGCCGGCGAGGCTTCTCAGCCGGATCCCTTCTGAGTGTGAGAGTGAACGGGGCATAAAGGGTGAGGGGGAGCAGCCATGACAAGAAAGGAAAGGCCCTGGAGAGAGGCCCCTCGGGGGACTTGGGGTTCATGGGGAAGGCTCTCTGAGCTGAGGCCTGCACAGTCCCAAAGCCTCCTTACAAAGCCCTTAGGTGAGGCCGGAGGGTGGCCAGCGTCCAGCACCATTGGCCCAGGCTCCCCAGGCTGCTGTCTGTTGGCACTTTGCTGCTGCCGTCTGGTTTGTTCTCTTGCTCCTTCTCCTCCTCTGCTGGGATTCTCCTTCTTTTCAGGAATGCCCTGCTCCGAGTCTGGGAGGGGCAGGCCTGGCCAAGGTGGGCCAGATAGGCCGGGGGCAAGGGCCTGCTCCTGCCGTGGAGCTGCTGTCCTCCTCCTGCCAGCTGGCCCTGACCAGGGACAGTGCCCAGGAGTGACTGGGGGGTTGTGAACCAGGCCCTTGTGAACTAGGCCCACAAATGTGTCCACGAATGGTGCTTCTGGGCTGTTGGCTGGCTAGGCATTTTAGGGGCAAAAGTGAAGGCCCTGGGCAAGCTCCAGTGGCCTAGTGGTTAAAATTTGGCATGCTCTGTGCCATACCAACTCATATGGGATACAGCAAAAGCTGTATTAAGAGGATACAGGCACATCTTAACAAACAAGAAAAATCCCAAATAAGCAACCTTAAAGCACAGCTAACTGAACTAGAGAAAAAAGAACAAATGAAGCCCAAAGTCAGCAGAAGGAGAGAAATAATAAAAATCAGAGCAGAAATAAATACTATTGAAACGAAAAAGGCAGTAGAAAGGATCAATGAGACAAAGAGCTGGTTTTTTGAGAAGATAAATAAAATTGACAAACCCCTAGCCAGACTTACAAAGAAAAAAAGGGAGAAAGCTCAAATAAACAAAATCAGAAATGAGCGAGGAGAAATAGCAACAGACTCTGCAGAAATACAAGGGATTATAAGAGAATACTACAAAAAACTACATGCCAACAGAATGGATAACCTAGAGGAAATGGATAAATTCTTGGACTCCTACAATCTCCCAAAGCTCACTCAAGAAGAGGCAGACAATTTGAACAGACCAATCACAAGGAAAGAGATTGAAACAGCAATCAAAAACATCCCAAAGAATAAAACCCCAGGACCAGATGGCTTTCCTGGGGAATTCTACCAAACTTTCAGAGAGGATTTAATACCTATCCTTTTCAAGCTATTCCAAAAACTTAGGGAAGATGGAACACTTCCTAACACATTCTATGAGGCCAACATCACGCTGATACCAAAACCTGACAAGGACACCATGAAGAAAGAGAACTACAGGCCAATATCACTGATGAACATAGATGCAAAAATTCTAAACAAAATTTTGGCAACCAGAATTCAGCAATTCATCAAAAGAATCATACATCAGGATCAGGTGGGATTCATACCAGGGACACAGGGATGGTTCAACATCCGCAAATCAATCAACGTGATACACCACATCAACAAACTGAGGAATAAAAACCACATGATCATCTCAATAGAGGCAGAGAAGGCATTTGACAAGATCCAACAGCCATTTATGATAAAAACTCTGAACAAAATGGGCATAGAAGGAAACTACCTCAACATAATAAAGGCCATATACGACAAACCCATAGCCAACATCATACTCAATGGGCAAAAACTGAACCCCATCCCCCTGAAAACAGGAACGAGACAAGGATGCCCTCTATCACCACTCTTATTTAACACAGTACTGGAGGTCCTGGCCAGAGCAATCAGGCAAGAAAAAGGAATAAAAGGAATCCAAATAGGGAGGGAAGAAGTGAACATATGAGGAATTTAAAACTATGGACCAAGAACAGTTTAGTGGATACCAGGGGAAAGGTGGGGTGGGGGGGGTGGGCACAAAGGTTGAAGTGGTGCATCTACAACATGACTGACAAACATTAATGTACAATTGAAATTTCACAAGATTGTAACCTATCAATAACTCAAAAAAAAAAAAAATTTGGCATGCTCTGCTTCAGTGGTCTGGGTTTGGTTCCTGGGCACAGAGCCACACCATTTATCTGTTAGTGGCCATGCTGTGGCAGCAGCTCACATTGAAGAAAAAAAAAAAGAAGGAAGATTGGCAACAGATGTTAGCTCATGGCCAATCTTCTTCAGCAAAAGAAAGAAAGTGAAGGCCCTGGACCTGCTCACCTGGGCTGTGACTACTTACCACCCTTCCTTTCTGCTACTGATGTGTTTGGTGAAACTTATGGTAAAAGTTTGCTTATTTAGTCAACACATTTATTTAAGCTTCTCATTTATTTAGCAACATAAGAAAGTAAGATAATTTCCAGCAGGGCAAGGCTACTAAGGAAATACAGCTGTAGGGAAGGGCATTCTTTCGCTAAGGTGGCTAGGCAAGGCCTCTCTGAAGAGGGGGTTTTTGGGCTGAGTCCTGAGTGATGGGAGAGATTGGATGGAGATCTGTGTGAAAGAGGTCCTCAGCAGAGAAGATGGTTAGTTCCAAGGCCCAAGGACAGGAATGAGACAGTGTGTTTGAGGAGCAGAAAGTCCAGTGTGGCTGGAAGACAGTGTGGTGAGAGGAGAAGCCAGGAGGGGAGGGGGAGAGGTAGGCAGGGGCTAGATCACTGGGCTCTGGCAGCCCGAGAGAGGCCCTTGCATTTTATTCTAACGGCAGTGGCCGGTCCTTGGTGACCTCGGCAGGAGCTGTTTGTGGAAGGTGAGCAGGGTAGTTTGACAGGATGAGAGAGAGTGGGAGGAAGTGAGGGCAGGGAGCACAGCAGCCCTCGCTGTGAAGAATGGCTCTGAGAAGGGTTTGGGTTTGTTCTCTAAGTTGTGCTTGTATGATGATTATCTCACTGAGGAATACTGTTATTGAGATGATCTCATTGAGAGAGACAAATTGATGATGCCAGAGAGAGGGGTCGCCGCAGGAAGGATTCCCTGGGTGGGTGAGAGGGGACGGGGTCCAGGGCATGAGTGGGAGAGGAGAGAAATCAGGCAGTTCTTCACTGTAACAAGAGGAAGCTGCAGTCAAACCATCACGTGTACACTTAGACGTACACGATGTTGTATGTCAATTATATCTCAATAAAGCTGGAAAACACAGGGGGAGGCTGTGGTCAAGGGCCCAGGCTGGTGATTTTATGAGGGAAGATGAGGTGGTTCTTATCTGACTGCTTCTTTGTTCTCGGTGACATATGGAGTGAGGTCATCAGCTGAGAGTGTAGTGAGGGGGGGGCGGTGAAGAAAGCAGAAAAGATGTGAACTTTCCATTTGAAGAGGGAGAAAGAATCCCCAGGAAAATCTAATGGTTGTTGGACAGCATCGAGTGCCCGTTTGAGATCTGGGTCAAAGACGCAGTGCGAGACTAGTTAGTGCGGTCGTGTGATTTTCTCCAACAATGTTCAGGCGCTCAGGTGCAGGGATGGGTGGATGGGTAGCTGAAGGGTTTAACCAGAGCTGGAGTTTGGCAGTCAAGTACAGAGTGAGGAGAAACGGGCAAAGGAGGTGAGAACGTTTGCAAAGGAGGAGGATAGTGAGGGCCTGGGGGTGATCTATGTGCTTAACACTTAGATGGTGCGTACCACGTGTCCAGCACTGTTTCTAAGCACTTTACAGAGGGAATAAGTGGCAAGATCATTGGCCCAGTGGAACGTAAGGATTGTTGGAATGGGGTCACGAGAGTAAGCCAAGCAAAAGCATAAGGAGGTGGTGATTAGAGGGTGGGAGGCTTGAAATGGACACTCCAGAGGTGGCATCAATATTGGTGATGGCAAGTCAAGAGTATGACTGTGGAAGTCCATGGCTGAGGTGGGGTGGAAGAGATTATTAAGAATTGAGAATTGTATTAATCATGTTTTTTATTTTCTACATTTTATGACAATTTAGGGGCCTTGCTATTCACGGAGAGACTGCCCCTCCCAGGACTAGCTAATTCCTAGAGACAGCAGAGGACTCCCCCCCACCACCCCAAGCACACCTTTCATATGCAAACCAATCAGTCCAGAGCCCACACCCCCAACTGCCTCCTTTACCTAACCCTCACAGCCAAGCCAGTCTGTCCCCTCCTCTAAATGACCCCAGGGTCAAGTATGGCAAACTAGAGACCACCCCCATAGCCCCGCCAAAATTATTCAAACTATCCAATCCTAAACGCGCTTAAACTCCCCTCCCCTGCCTTGCCATTCCTTCCCTTGGAAACCACAGTTAAAGCTCTGGGCCATGTTTTCCACTCGCTCCTTCTGCTTCTTAACGGACCGTGGAAGTTCCCCATGTGGTCCTGCATGGCATGGCGGCCCCCTCCTCTAAATGCTTCTTTCAACGGTACTGACCTTTCTATGTTGTTCCTTAATCACCTCTATAAATTAAATCCCAGGTACAATAAAAAACGGAGGCTCGGTTACAAGAGGCCAAGATGTTGGGTGGATTGTCTCTGCCAATGTTGAAGTTGGCAAGAGTGGTGAAAGGGAAGGGGTAAAGAATACAGGGATCCGGGTACTAAAATAAGTCAAGAATGAGAGAGAGCGACCAGGAGGTGGGTTGGTAACAGCAGCAAGGATCGGGAGTGTACTGGAACCGTCTGATGGAGTGCATTTCAAAGAAGCCGGGCTTTGTGAAGGAGAAAATGGCCACGGGGAGCAAAGAGGACACCTATTCTACCCTGATTTCCAGGGAGCACAGGGAAGAAAATGGCTTCACTTGAGGCGGCTAGGGTGTCCTCAGGGAAGAGAGCCAAGCTTCGGGAAGAGCAAGCCAGGGAAGGGAATGTTCAGAGGAGGTGACAGTGTGGGGAATTCGGTGATGGTTGATCAAGCATTCTAAAGGTCGCAGTGAGGTTTGGGAGGCCTGCGAGTGGTGGGTGACTGGGACTAGATTAGGGGAGAAACAGGAAATAAATACAGGGACAGGCACCCAGGGAATGATGGCTTACAGGGCATCTGATGGTGGTGGTTTTTCATTGTGGTAAAATATACATATCTACCGTCTTGACTTTTTGGACTGAAGTATACTAAATACATTCATAATGTTGTGCAAACATCACCACTCTCCACCTCCATAACTTTCCATCCTGTAAAACTGAAACTCTGTACCCATTAAACAGTAACTCCCCACTTCCTGCGCCCACCCCGAGCCCCTGGCAACCACTATTCTACATTCTTGTCTCTATAATTTTGACTATTCTAAGTATCTCCGATAAATGGAATCATACAGTATTTCTCTTTTTGTGACTGGCTTATTTTACTTAGCATAATGTCCTCAAGATTCTTCCATGTTGTAGCATATATCAGAATTTCCTTCCTTTTTACGGCTGAATAATATTCCATTGTATGTATTTACCACGTTTTGCTTATCCATTCATCTGCTGATGGACACTTGGGTTGCTTCCACCTTTTAGCTACTGTGAATGATGCTGCTGTGAACCTGAGTGTGCAAATATCTCTTCAAGACCCTGCTTTCAATTCTCTCGGGTGTATGCCCAGAAGTGGAATTGCTGAATCACATGGTAATTCTATTTTTAATTTTTTGAGGATCCAGCATACTGTTTTCCACAGAGGCTGTACTGTTTTCATTCTCACCAACAGTGCACAAGGGTTCCGATTTCTCCACATCTTCGTCAACACTTGTTATTTTCTGTTCTTTTGATAGTAGCCATCCTAATGGGTGTGAGTAGTTTTGAAATGCATCTACCTGAAAATTAGTGACATCGAGCATCTTCTCATGTGCTTATTGGACATTTGTACATCTTCTTTGGAGAAATGTTTATTCAAGTCCTTTGCTCATTTTTGAGTTGGGTTTGTGTGTGTGTGTGTGGTTGAGTTTGAGGAGTTCTCAGTATACTCTGGATAGTAATCCCTTATCTGATATATGATTTGCACATATTTTCTCCTGTTCTGTGGGTTGCCTTTTTACTCTGTGGATAGTGTCTTTTGATGCACAAAATTTTAAATTTTCATGAAGTCCAATTTGTCTATTTTTTCTTTTATTTCCAGTGCAAAATCTAAAACATCATTGCCAAATCCAGAGTCGTGATGTTTTTGCCCTATGTTTTCTTCTAAGAGTTGTCTAGTTTTAGGTCTTAAATTTAGGTCTTTGATCCATTTTGAGTTAATTTTCTATATATGGTGTTAGGTAAGGGTCCTATTTCATTCTTTTGCATGTGGATATCCAGTATTCCCAGCAACATTTGTTGAAAAAACTGTCATTTCCTCACTGAATGGTCTAAGCACCCTGTCAAAAATCATTTGACCATACGCAAGGATTATTTCTGGACTGTCTTTTCTGTTCCATTGGTCTGTATGTCTGTCTTTATGCCAGTACCACATTGTTTTGATTACTGTAGCTTTGTAATAAGTTTGAAATCAGAAAGTGTGATTTCATACTTTCCTTCAGCTTTGTTCTTTTTCAGGATTGTTTTGGCTGTTCAGGGTCCCTTGAGATTCCATACAAATTTTAGGATAGATTTTTCTATTTCTTCAAAAAACATCATTGGGATTTTGATAAGGATTGCATTGAATGTGTAGATTGCTTTCAGTACTATTGACATCAACAATATTCAGTCTTCCAATCCGTGAACATGGATGTGTTTCCATTTATTTGTCTTCTTCAATTTCTTTCAGTGAGATTTTGTAGTTTTCATTATATCTCTTTGTTCAAGATCATTCTTAAGTATTTCATTCTTTTTATTGCTATTGTAAATGGAATGTTTTCATAATTTCCTTTTCAGATTATGCATTGTTAGTGTAGAGCAACTGATTTTTGTGTGTTGACTTTGTATCGTGCTAGTTTGCTGAATTCATTTACTCGCTTTAACTGGATTTGTGTGGAATCTTTAGGGTTTTCTACACATAAGATCATATCATCTGTGAACAGAAATAATTTTACTTCTTCCTTTCCAATTTAGGTACCTTTTATTTCTTTTCCTTCCCTAATTGCTCTGGCTAGAACTTCTATTACCAAATTGAATAGAACTGGTGGGAGTAGGCACTCTTGTCCTGTTCCAGATTGTAGGGAAAAAGATTTCAGTCTTTTACCAGTGAGTATGATGTTTGCTGGGGTTTTTCATATATGGCCTTTATTATGTTCAGGCAATTTCCTTCTCTTCCAAGTTTGTTGCGTGTTTTTTTCATGAAATGGTGTTGAATTTTGTCAATTGCTTTTCCTGCCTCAATTGAGATGATCACGTGGTTTTTATCCTCCATTCTGTTAATGTGGTGTGTTACAGTGATCAAATTTTGTATGTTGAACCATCCTTGCATTGAGGAGTAAATCACACTTGGTCTAATCCCTTTAACATGCTGCTGATTTTGCTTTGCTAGTATTTTTAAAGGACTTTTGCATCAAGGTTCATAAGGGATATTGGCCTGAAGTTTTCTTTTCTTTTTTTTTTGAGGAAGATGAGCCCTGAGCTAACTACTGCCAATCCTCCTCTTTTTGGCTAAGGAAATCTGGTCCTGAGCTAACATCTGTGCCCATCTTCCTCTACTTTATATGTGGGATGCCTACCACAGCATGGTGTGCCAAGCGATGCCATGTCTGCACCCAGGATCGTTCAGATCGAACCCTGGGCCGCTGAGAAGCGGAATGTGCGAACTTAACCAGGCTGGCCCCATGAAGTTTTCTTTTCTTGTAGTGACTTTTGTCTGGCATTTGTATCAGGGTAGTGCTGGTCCATGGAATGAGTTAGGAAGTGTTCCCTCCTCTTCAATTTTTTGGAAAAGTTTTAGAAGGATTGGTATTAGTTCTTCTTTAAATATTTGGTAGAATTTATCAGTGAAGCCATCAGTTCCAGGGCTGTTCTTTGTTGGGAGATTTTTGATTACTGATTCAATCTCCTTACTTGTTACAGGTCTTTTCAGATTTTTTATTTCTTCCTAGAAAATTTTCTGAGGGGGCTTTTGGGCATGAAAGGAATACTCAGGAGTTATGTTTTTTTTCGTGAGGAAGACCGGCCCTGAGCTAACATCTGTTGTTAATCTTCCTCTTTTTGCTTGAGGAAGATTGTCGTTGAGCTAACATCATGCCAATCTTCCTCTATTTTGTATGCAGGACTCCACCACAGCATGGCTTGATGAGCAGTGTGTAGGTCTGTGCCCGGGATCCGAACCTGCCAACCCCAGGCTGCCGAACCAGAGCATATGAACTTAACCACTAAGCCACTGGGCTGGCCCTGAGAGTTATGTTTTAATTACTATTCAGTTGATTAAAAGTATCAAGTTTAAATATCCCGTCTTCTAAGCCTAAAATCTCAATTTACAAATATAATTATTTTATTACTAAATCCATTATTTTTTGTATAAAAATAAGAATTTTTTCTACATGTTCTTTGATTAACTTTCAATTAACCATGGGTTTAACAGAGTAACTCCTCCTTAATTATACCACACCACTTCTGTACTTAATTGATCAAATTCCCTTAGACGTTTCAAACCAGACTTTCAAATTGAATTTAGGTGATTCTCTTAAATACACCAACACCCCCCCTCCCCAGTAGTCTTTTAAATCTAATAGGCAAAATCTTCCTAGACCATTTAGCATCTCTTGTAAATCTAGTAAAAGAGACTCAGAAATGTAACACAATCTCTTACCTGTTTGGCACATCTTAAATTGAAGTACATATTTAGCAGTGGAATGAAACTTGTTATTACGATAACCTAACCAACACCAAAGTATCAATTCAGGTAGATTCTTTTATTCATCCTGACATTACAAACATGCTCTCCCAACCTAGGGGCACAGAACCATCATCTCAGGCCACTTCACACTGAGGTGCTGTGGGTTGAACTCTTGGTGGGATATTCTTGCCCAGGACGGGGGTCCAGAATGGTTTCCAGGGTGATTCATCATGAGTTGGTGTCTATTAGGCTCAGTCACTGTGGAGGTAACTGGACTTTCCAAACCTATATCTTTCCTTTTTTTTGTAAGAGTGAAATCTTACACAATTTCTCATTTTGTTGCCTGAGTAGAGCTGATGAGATTCTGCATCCCCTACCAGGACTGCAATGAACCTTTTAGCTATTTGATTAGAAATTATGAAGTTTTGATGATGATTAAAACATATATAGTATGCATATAGTTTGGCTTTGTCAACGTACTGTAAACAACATTGAAACTTTTACACGCCTTTTTTTTTTTTCTTAAAGATTTTATTTTTCCTTTTTCTCCCCAAAGTCCCCCAGTACATAGTTGTGTATTAGCTGTGGGTCCTTCTAGTTGTGGCATGTGGGATGCTGCCTCAGCATGACCTGATGAACGGTGCCATGTCCGCGCCCAGCATCTGAACTGATGAATCCCTGGGCCGCCAAAGCAGAGCACGTGAACTTAACCTCTCGGCCACAGGGCTGGACCCAAAATTTGTGATTTTTTTAAAGTTAATTTTTATTGAGTTTTGATAGGTTACAATCTTGTGAAATTTCAGTTGTACATTATTGTTTGTCAATCATGTTGTAGGTGCACCCCTTCACCTTTTGTTCCCATCCCCAAAACCCCCTTTCCCTGGTAGCCACTAATCTGTTCTCTTTGTCCACGTGTTTAAAATTCTCATATGAGTGGAGTCATACAGAGATTGTCCTTCTCTATCTGGCTTATTTCACTTAACATAATTCCCTCAAGGTCCATCCATGTTGTGAATGGGATGATTTTATTCTTTTTTATGGCTAAGTAGTATTCCATTATATATATATACCATATCTTCTTTATCCAATCATCAGTTGATGGGCACTTAGGTTGCTTCCACATCTTGGCTATTGTAAATAATGCTGCAATGAACATAGGGGTGCATGGGACTTTTGGAATTGCTGACTCCAAGCTCGTTGGATAGATACCCAGTAGTGGGATGGCTGGGTCATATGGTATTTCTATTTTTAATTTTTTGAGAAATCTCCATACTGTTTTCCATAGTGGCTGCACCAGTTTGCATTGCCACCAGCAGTGTATGAGGGATCCTTTTTCTCCACAACCTCTCCAACATTTGTTACTTTTTGTCTTGGTTATTTTTGCCATTCTAAAGGGTGTAAGGTGATACCTTAGTGTAGTTTTGATTTGCATTTCCCTGATGATCAGTGATGATGAACATCTTTTCATGTGCCTATTGGCCATTGTATATCTTCTTTAGAGAAATGTCTGTTCATGTCTCCTGCCCATTTTTTGATCGGGTTGTTTGACTTTTTGTTGTTGAGTTCTTTATATATTATGGAGATTAGCCCTTTGTCAGATATATGATTTGCAAATATTTTTTTCCCAATTAATGGCTTGGTTTTTTGTTTCAATCCTCTTTTCCCTTGCCTTGAAGAAACTCTTTAGTCTGATGAAGTCCCATTTGTTTATTCTTTCTATTGTTTCCCTTGTCTGAGAAGACATGGTGTCCGAAAGGATCCTTTTAATACTGATGTCAAAGAGTGTACTGCCTACATTTTCTTCTAGAAGCCTTATGGTTTCAGGTCTCAGCTTTAGGTCTTTGGTCCATTTTGAGTTTATTTTGGTGAATGGTGAAAATGAATGGTCAATTTTCATTCTTTTACATGTGGCTTTCCAGTTTTCCCAGCACCATTTGTTGAAGAGACTTTCTTTTCTCCATTGTAGGCCCTCAGCTCCTTTGTGGAAGGTTAGCTGTCCATAGATGTGTGGTTTTATTTCTGGGCTTTCAATTCTGTTCCATTGATCTGTACACCTGTTTTTGTCCCAGTACCATGCTGTTTTGATTACTGCAGCTTTGTAGTATGCTTTGAAGTCAGGGATTGTGATGCCTCCAGCTTTGTTGTTTATTCTCAGGATTGCTTTAGCAATTTGGGGTCTTTTGTGCCCCATATGAATTTTGGGATTCTTTGTTCTATTTCTGTAAAGAATGTCATTGGGATTCTGATTGGGATTGTGTTGAATCTGTAGATTGCTTTAGGTAGTATGGACATTTTAACTATGTTTATTCTTCCAATCCATGTAGATGGAACGTCTTTCCAACTCTTTATGTCGTCATCCATTTCTTTCAGGAAAGCCTTGTGGTTTTCATTGTATAGGTCTTTCACTTCCTTAGTTAAATTCACCCTGAGGTATTTTATTCTTTTTGTTGTGATTGTGAATGGTATTGTGTTCTTGAGTTCTTTTTCTGTTAGTTCGTTATTGGAGTATAGAAATGCTACCAATTTATGTAAGTTGATTTTATACCCTGCAACTTTGCTGTAGTTGTTGATTACTTCTAAAAGTTTTCCAATGGATTCTTTGGGGTTTTCTATATATAGGATCATGTCGTCTGCAAACAGCGAGAGTTTCACTTCTTCCCCCCATTTGGATTCCTTTTATTCCTTTCTCTTGCCCAATTGCTCTGGCCAGGACCTCCAGTACTATGTTGAATAAGAGTGGTGACAGAGGGCATCCTCGTCTTGTTCCTGTTTTCAGGGGGATGGCGCTCAGTTTTTGCCCATTGAGTATGATGTTGGCTGTGGGTTTGTCATATGTAGCCTTTATTATGTTGAGGTAATTTCCTTGTATCCCTGTTTTGTTCAGAGTTTTTTTTTTTTTTATCATAAATGGCTGTTGGATCTTGTCAAATGCCTTCTCTGCATCTATTGAGATGATCATGTGGTTTTTATTCCTCAATTTGTTGATGTGGTGTACCACATTAATTGATTTGCGAATGTTGAACCATCCCTGTGTCCCTGGTATGAATCCCACTTGATCATGATGTATGATCCTTTTGATGTATTGCTGAATTCGAGTTGCCAAAATTTTGTTGAGAATTTCTGCATCTTCTTCATCAGCGACATTGGCCTGTAGTTCTCCTTTTTCGTGCTGTCCTTGTCAGGCTTTGGTATCAGCGTGATGTTGGCCTCACAGGACGTGTTAGGAAGTGTTCCATCTTCCCTAACTTTTTGGAATAGCTTGAAAAGTATAGGTATTAAATCCTCTTTGAAAGTTTGGTAGAATTCCCCAGGAAAGCCATCGGGTCCTGGGGTTTTATTCTTGGGATGCTTTTGATTGCTGTTTCAATCTCTTTCCTTGCGATTGGTCTGTTCAGATTGTCTGCTTCTTCTTGACTTAGCTTTGGGAGATTGTAAGAGTCTAAGTATTTATCCATTTCTTCTAGGTTATCCATTTTGTTGGCATATAGTTTTTCGTAGTATTCTCTTATATTCCGTTGTATTTCTGTGGGGTCTGTTGTTATTTCCCCTCTTTCATTTCTGATTTTGTTTATTTGAGCTTTCTCTCTTTTTTTCTTTGTAAGTCTGGCTAGGGGTTTGTCAATTTTATTTATCTTCTCAAAGAACCAGCTCTTTGTTTCATTGATCCTTTGTACTGCCTTTTTTTGTTTCAATAGCATTTATTTCTGCTCTGATTTTTATTATTTCTCTCCTTCGGCTGACTTTGGGCTTTGTTTGTTCTTCCTCTAATTCAGTTAGATGTAATTTGAGATTGCCTATTTGCGATTTTTCTTGTTTGTTAAGGTGTGCCTGTATTGCCATGAATTTCCTTCTTAATACGTCTTTTGCTGTATCCCATATGAGTTGGTATGGCATATTATCATTTTCACTTGTCTCCAGATATTTTTTTATTTCTTCTTTAATTTCTTCAACGATCCATTGCTTGTTCAGTAGCATATTGTTTAGTCTCCACATCTTTGTCCCCTTCTCAGCTTTTTTCTTGTAATTAATTTCTAGATTTATAGCATTATGATCAGAGAAGATGCTTGTTATTATTTCAATTTTTAAAAAATTTATAGAGGCTTGCCTTTTTTCCTGACATATGGTCTATCCTTGAGAATGTTCCCTGCACACTTGAGAAGAATGTGTATTCTTTTTGGATGGAGTGTTCTATATATGTTTATTAAGTCCAACTGTTTTAGCTTTTCATTTAATTCCACTGTTTCCTTGTTGATTTTCTGTCTGGATCATCTGTCCAATGATGTGAGTGGGGTGTTGAGGTCCCCTACTATTATTGTGTTAATTTTGATATTTTTTTTAGGTTTGTTAATAGTTGCTTTATGAACTTCAGTGCTCCTGTGTTGGGTGCATAGATATTTATAAGTGTTATTTCTTCTTGATGTAGTGTCCCTTTGATCATTATATACTGACCATCTATGTCTTTCTTTACCTGCCTTATCTTGAAATCTACTTTGTCTGATAGAAGTATTGTGACACCTGCTTTCTTTTGTTTGCCATTAGCTTGGATTATCGTCTTCCACTCCTTCACTCTTAGCCTGTATTTGTCATTGGAGCTGAGGTGTGTTTCCTGGAGGCAACAGATTGTTGGATCTTGTTCTTTAATCCATCTTGCCACTCTGTGTCTTTTTATTTGAGAGTTCAATCCGTTTTCATTGAGGGTGATTATTGATGCATGAGGGCTTAATGCTGTCATTCTGTCACTCCTTTTCCAGTTTTCCTGCCTTTCCATTGTTTTTCATCCTGTGTGTTTTGGCCTACCCATTGACTCCTGCAGTTTCTTATGCTGGGTTTCTTAGCTTTTTCCTTGTTTATTCTTTGTGTCTCTGTTCTGTTTTTTAGTTTAGTGGCTACCCTGAAGTTTGTATTCAGAATCTCATGCATAACATAGTCCATTTTTTGGTGGCCTCTTATTTCCTTAGCCTAAACTGATCCAGTCCCTTTCCTCCTCCCCTCCTAAGTTATTATTTTCATCTCTTATTCCAACTTGTGTTGTGAGTTTGTGGTTAAAGTGACAAGATTGTCTTTGTTTTTGGTGTTCTCCTTCCCTTTATCCTAGTGCTATAGTTGAATGTTTGCTATCTTCTTCTGATTCTATCTGTCTCCTTACTGTGTTTTGTGATCGCTTTCTCCCTTTTTTTCTTTTTTCAGGTATGAGGGCCTTCTTGAGGATTTCTTGTGTGTGTGTGGAGGGGGGGAGTCTGTGGCTACGAAGTCCCTTAGCTTTTGTTTTTCTGGGAAAGATTTAATTTCTCCCTCATATCTGAAGGATGTTTTTGCTGGATAGAGTATTCTTGGCTGAAGACTTTTATCTTCTAAAGTTTTGAATATGTCATTCCAATCTCTCCTTGCTTGTAAGGTTTCTGCAGAGAAATCTGCTGAAAGTCTGATAGGGATTCCTTTGTAGGTTATTTTCTTCTGCCTTGCTGTCCTGAGTATTCTTTCTTTGTCATTCACTTTTTCCATTTTTACTACTATGTGCCTAGCAGTAGGTCTTTTTACATTGACATATCTAGGAGATCTGAAAGCTTCCTTCACACACATTTCTCTCTCATTCCCTAGATTTGGGAAGTTCTCTGCTATTATTTCTTTGAGCATGCTTTCTGCTCCATTCTCCTTTTCTTCGCCCTCGAGGATAGCTACAATTCTTATATTGCATTTCCTCATTGAGTCGGCTATTTCTCAGAGATTTTCTTCATTTATTTTTAGTCTTAGTTCTCTCTCTTCCTCTGTCAGGAGCCATTCAACCTGTCTATCTTCGATTATGCTGATTTGCTCCTCTATGGCATCCACATGGGTATTCAGGGAATCCATATTATGTTTTATTTCTTCCATTGTATTTTTCATCTCTAGTATTTCTGATTGACTCTTCTTTATAGTTTCAATCTTTTTGTGAAGTAACTCCAGAACTCCTTGACTTGTTTCTTTATATTTTCCTTTACCTCATTGAATTTTTTGACCATAGCTATTCTGAATTCATTGTCCTTTAGTTTACTTATTTCTGAGTCCTCAGGACATCATTCTGGGTGCTTGTTTTCCCTCTGGTCTGGAGCTTTTATGAATTGTTTGATGCTAGAACGGTTTTTCGGCATAGTGATATTATTCTGTTTCAGTTACAGCCTGTCGCCACTAGATGTGGGTTGAGAGCTGTGTATTCTGAGCCCTCCGCCTTCAGCCAAGATGGTGTGGCACAGCACAGGTTGGAGAGTTGGGGGGTGCTTTCTCTTTTGCGGAGATCCAGTTTCCCGGCCAGCTCTTGCTATCTGGTCTCCTGGGGTCTTGGCTTGATGAGGTCACCCCACACGAAAGCTTTCACCGCATTAGAGGGCATCTGTCTGGTCTGCAAGGACCCTAGGGAGTCCTGGGTGATCCTGCTGATGCGCGGCCCCTCCCCCACTCCTTCCCTCATGGACCTTCCCATGGCAGTGATCCCAGTCTTTAGGGGAGGGAGTGAAGTTCTCTCTTACCCCATTCCTGCTCCTCTGAGGGGGGCTTCAGCCTCTCCGCCCTCTGTTGTTTGGCTGCTGTGTGTCTCTGAGGATTCCTGTGCTATTAGGATATTTTTTGTTGGAATATGATTGCTCCTTTTTGTTGTATGTTGGAGGGGAGAGAGTCCCAGGCAAGGTCACTCTGCCATGACGCTGACATCACTTGTACATGCCTTTTCTTCTTTTCTTTTTGGCATGACTCCTAGACTCTGCAGAGAACTACTGTCTTCTTTCTAATGCCAAGATTGTTACAGCTTGCTCAGTGGGAGCCCTTTTAAACCTGTTCCTTTATCTTTTAAAATTGCCCTCGATGGTTTGGAAGCATACTTTCATTCTGACAACAAATTGATGCTCCAGGCCCACCTTTATTATCCTTGCTCTGAGAT